>NC_055986.1:51960252-53278146 GCF_018446385.1 Zingiber officinale | reverse complement strand
CGATAAAAGTAAAAGACTCTAAGCGAATAAATAAAGCATTTCCTATATAGATAGAGATTACATAAGAATTTGCTCTAAGTCTATATTTTTTTACACTAGCCTTGGATGAACTTACTTGTACATCGAAGACACATTACTATGGTACATGTTGTCAGTAGATGAGATTGTTTTGGTTGATGAGACATGTGAATAGTGAATGCTAAGTTCGAATTTTAGACTTAGTGAAGAAAGAATATATGGAATATAAGTTTAATAGTAGTAGACATAGCAAGACAATTAGTAAGATAGGAGATGACGAATTATCTATACCTAAGAGATTTAAGTATATATGATCCTTTGTGCAAAAGGATGAAAAGGGTTGATAGAGACAGTTTTATATAGGATACAAATAGGATGGTTGAAATAAATGTGTGACATGTTCTTTGTGATCGTAAGATGCTTCTAAAACTTAAAGGAAAGTTGTATAAAATCACAGTTAGACATGCTATATTATATGAAACTAAATGTCAGATTATAAATTGGGCACACAAGTAGAAGATCAGAGTTGTAGAGAGATGAGTATTTTAAAGTGGATATATAAACATATGAGGATGGATAGATAAGAAATGATAATATTAGAGAGAGTTGGGGTTGTACATAAAATAAAAACTTAAAGAGATGCGCTTAAAATAATGTATACCATGGTTGAAAATTTTGTTCTATGCCGGGCGGAACGGGCAAAATTTACCATTCTGCCTGACCATCGAAATCAACACCAGTCTAGTGACAATTTCGTCGTGATGTCATCGCGTGCATGCAACATAGGAATTGCGTACACGACATCGCGTGTGCTCGTAGTCGCGTGGCAGAAGGCGTGCCGCGATTCCATCGCGGCAGGCGGCGCCGGAGGAGTCGCGGGACGCCTCCAGCGCCACCGGAGGAGCATTCCACGAAGATCATGAATTTAGGGTTAAAAATTAAATATTTTAATTTAATTAATTCAAACATTTCCTAAGTGTGATATTTTAAAGAGGTTATTATAAAACCTAATTAAATTATTCCAATAAAATATAATATATTTAAAATTTAAAAAATAATAAATTTTATTAATTAATATTTTGAAAATTAATTTTACTAATTTAAATTTTATTTAAAAATGCTAAAATTTTTTAAAAAATCTAATAAATCAGATTAATATTTTAATATTTTTTTAATTATTTTATACTTTTCTGTTTTACTATTTAATTAATAATCTGATTTTTTTTATCATTTTAAATATATATTATTTAAAATAATAATTAATTTAAATAAATAAATAGTTAATTTATATAATTATTATACATAACGTAGCATTTTTTAATTAATTTATATACTTATTATATAGAATTAATTTAAATTTAGAGCTATGACTATTAAGATATTTTGCTTTTTTTACTTTTAGAATTTTTATTTCCTGAACATATGAAACATATATTTTTCTCTTAGAATGTCTCTACTAATCTGCTTTGGAATATTATATGTCTTTTATTTAAGAAATTTTAATAAAGGTCTGTCAAGAATTCCTATAGAACACTTATAATCTTGTACACCTCTGATCATTCTAAATTGAGATAGTTGAATTATTATTATTAGAAGATTATTTTAAGTTTAAATAAAAAATACCGAAACCATATCGGCACGGCATGATACGATATCGAAACTGTATCATTTTGATCTGGGACCGAAATCTCTGCATGGGTCTAAATTTTAAACTTTGATATAGACATCCAATAAATACTCTAGTTAGACAATGTGAGAACATAATAATGCATACATTAATCGAAGAAGATAGAGATTATAAGAGACTTGGTTAAAATTCATTAAATATAGATGAAGATATAGAAGATGATTGAACCCAATGTTATATGAGGATCTATATAATCGACCCCACTTGTAAGATAAAAGCTTGATTGTTGTTGTTCTAATTGTGACATTATAGGCTCATCTACATTGGGTAAGGAGGGTAGTGATAAGGTTTAACGGTTGAGGGCTAAGTTCATTCCCAGACTCAACTTTCTTTAGAATCTCCCTCTGAAGGTGGAGCTTGGGAAAAAATGGTTCAGATTCATGAAAGGTGACATCCATATAACCCCTCTATGTGGGAGAATACAACAACAACAACAACAACCAAGCCTTTTCCCACTAGGTGGGGTCGGTTGTATGAATTGTTTTACGCCATTGAGCCCTATCTCCTATTATATTATCATCTATATTTAAATAAATTTTATCTTGTTTTATTGTTGTTAACCAAGTCTTTTTTTGGTCGTCCTCTTCCTCGTTTGATATGCATGTTTATCATGGTTTCACATCGCCTAACTGGAGCATTTATTGGTCGTCTAAGTACATGTCCGTACCATCTTAAACGTGTCTCTCGGAGTTTGTCCTCAATAGATGCAACTCCGACTTTCTCTCTAATGCTCTCATTCCTTATTTTGTCCATCTTCGTATGTCCACACATCCACCTTAACATCCTCATCTCTGCAACTCTCATCTTATGCTCATGTGCTCGAGTCATAGCCCAACATTCAGCTCCATATAACATAGTAGGTCTAACTTTAAGAGGTACTTTACGGTCACATAGAACACTCGACGCTCCCCTCCATTTCACTCATCCTGCTTGTATTCTATGTAAGACATCTCTATCAATCCCTCCATCATTTTGTAAAAATGATCCTAAATATTTAAATCTCTCGGTTCCGGGTAACTCATCCTCTCCTATCTTAACAATTGTTTTATTACTTCTAATATTACTAAACTTAAATTTCATATATTCTGTCTTTAATTTACCAAGCTTAAAACCTTTCCCTTCTAGTGTTTCCCTCCAAGATTCTAGCTTAGCATTTACTCTTTCACGTGTCTCATCTACCAAAATAATATCATCTGCAAACAACATGCACCACGGTACTGTGTTCATCCATAATTAGTGTAAAAAGATAGGGACTTAGAGCAGATCCTTGATGTAACTCTATCTTTATTGGAAATGCTTCAGTTACTCCCCCTGAAGTCTTTACTCTGGTCGTTACATCCTCATACATATCCTTAATTAGTTCAATATATGTTACGCTAACACCTCTCTTTTCCAAAATTCTCCATATAATTTCTCTTGGGACTCTATCATAAGCTTTTTCTAAGTCAATGAATACCATGTGTAGATCTTGTTTTTGCTCCCGATATTTTTCAATTAATTGTCTAAGAAGATGTATAGCTTCTATTGTCGACCTTCAACCCAAATTGATTTTCTATCACCGTAGTCTCCTTCCTTAATCTTTTTTCTATTACTTTTTCCTAAAGTTTCATAGTATGACTCATTAGTTTAATACCCCTATAGTTTGCACAATTTTGTATGTCTCCCTTGTTCTTATATAAGGGAACTAGAGTACTTATCCTCCATTGATCAGGCATTCTTTTCGTTTTCAATATCATGTTAAATAATTTTGTAAGCCATTCAATACCTTGTTTCCCTAAGCACTTCCATACCTCTATCGGAATATCATCTGGTCCAACGACTTTTCCATTATGCATTTCATTTAAAGTTTGTCTTGAAAGTTTGAATTAAAATTAAAATTTCTATGCTCATTTGACCTAATTAAATTACCTAAGTTAAGTTGGTCACCTAAACCTTCATTAAAAAGTTGATGAAAATACCTCTTCCACCGCCCTTTTATTTCTCCATCATTTACTAATACCCTATTACATTCATCTTTAATACATTTTATTTGGCTAAGATCTCTTGTTTTCCTTTCTCTCAGTTTAGCTATTCTATAAATGTCTCTTTCCCCTTCTTTTGTATCCAATTTTTGATATAAGCGTTCAAAAATTTCATTTTTTGCTTCACTCACTACTTTCTTAGCTTCTTTCTTGGCTATTGTATATTTTTTTAAGTTTTTCTCGTTCTTACAAATATATAATTCCTTATAAGCTATTCGTTTTTCCTTCACTTTCTCATTCCACCATCAAGATTCTTTACTTAGTGGTGTATTTTCCCTTTGACTCACCGAGTACACTCTTAGCTACTATTTTCAATTTTGATACCATCTTATCCCATGTTGTATTAGAGTCATCGTATATTTCACCTAATGCTTGTACTTCTACCTTCTCCTTAAATATATTTTGTTTCCCATCCTTTAACTTCCACCACTTAATTCTAGGAATTGTATATATTTTCTTTCTATTGATACTATGTTTGAGGCGTATATCCAATACTACTACCCCATGTTGGGTAGTTAAGCTTTCTCCAGGGATGATTTTGCAATCTTTACAAATCTTTCTATCCTTCTTCCTAACCATAAGAAAGTCAATTTGCGATTTATTATTCCCACTTTTGAATGTGACTAAGTGTTCTTCTCTTTTCTTAAAAAACGTATTAGCTAATATAAGGTCATATGCTATCGCAAAATCTAATATAGTTTTCCCTTCCTCATTCCTCGTTCCAAACCCATAACTTCCATGTACTCTCTCATATTCCTCATTTTTCACTCCGACATGCCCATTTAGATCACCTCCTATTAAAATCATTTCATTTGGTGAAATATTTTGTAATATTTCATCTAAGTCCTCCCAAAACCTTAATTTGGTAGCTTCATCTAATCCTACTTGTGGTGCATATACGCTAATTATGTTCATAGTTTCTTTTGCCATTATTATCTTAATGGCTATAATTCTATCCCCTTTTCTAACTACTACTGCAACTTCATCCTTTAACAAACTATCTACAATGATACCCACTCCATTTCTTGCTTTACTCTTTCCAGTGTACCATAACTTAAAACCCGAGTTCTCTACTATCTTTGCTTTCTCGCCTATCCATTTTGTCTCTTGTACACACAAAATACTAATTTTTCTCCTAATCATCATATCTACCACCTCCATTGATTTACCAGTGAAAGTTCCTATATTCCATGTTCCAAATCTTAGATTATTAGTTTTCCTATCATATTTGTTCTTATTTAATCTATGGTGTGAGAACTTTTGCCTATTTAACACTACACCCAAGTTCTCATGGAGATGTAGCGGTCCTTGCTGAGACGTTACAGTCGGACCCTGTAACGCGAACTCTTGCATATTTATCACTACACCCGAGTTATGGAGATGTAGCGGTCCTTGCTGAGACGTTACAGTCGGACCCTACAACGCGTTCCTTCCGGGGAACAACCTAGCATTAGCACAATAGTTTAATGGATTCATTCATTGAATATTTGCCATAGTTTGACGCTGGCTGGCAACCTAACGCAACCCTCCTCCTTTATCCAGGCTTGGGACTGGCCATGACCGGTCATCATGGGCGGAGTTCCTCTATGTGGGAGAATACCCTATGAAAATACATTTGGTTGATTTTGGGTTAAATTTTGAATGATTTTGGGAATGGACGTGAACAATTGTTGTACAACTAAAGTTTTTAAGGGGAATAGAGGAGAAAGAGTGGAACAATGGATAGGTTTGAACGAGAATATGCATAGGAGTTTTGAATTTGAAATTTTTGAAGGCACATGATATATAAGATGTGAGGCAATCAAGATAGTTTCACCTCAAAGATGTTTAGGAATATACATACATAGTGAAGGGACTAGCAACCTCAAGTAGGTAACAACTTTTTCTATTGACTATACCTTTTTGTTATGGTGTGTCAGTGCAAGAACTCTGGTGAATGATCCTATTGGTTGCTAGGTACTCTCCTAAGATGGATTTAGAATATTTCCATTGTCAACTTTAATGGAGGTCTGAAATTGTTTTTTTTTACCAAAAACTAAAAATTTTGGAAAAAAATTACAATAGCTAATTTTTCCTTACAGAGATAAACCTAATTTACTCTAGTGTGGTCATCAATAAATGTAATGAACCATTTAGCATCTATGATAATTTGTACTCGGGAAGGTCCCCAAATATCACTATAAATAATAGAAAATTGATACTACTCTTTGTATGGTTTAGTTAGAAATGATGTTTGTGTGTGCTTAGCTAATTGACAAATCTAATATGGAATTGAGATTTTTATTGATAAACAAATGCAGAAATAAGCCTTTAAGATAAGGAAAATTAGGGTGGCCTAACCTACGATGCCACATCATTGCATCCTTATTAAAAGCAAAAGGAAGACTATTCAGCCATAGTAGCCTGCCTCTCCACATGATCACCATTCTCAAAATAGTAGTCAACCAATCCTTCTTAGCAATGCCAATCATCCTCCCTCTTCCCTATTCCTTGATACTTGCTCCTATATTTGACAAGAAGTGACTGAGAAATTAACTGTGCAATCAATATCATAAGTCAACACCAAGTTGTAAGCTAATTTGGGAACGTGAAGTACAAAATGTAGAATAAGAGAGTTTGACAAATGGGCATAGCCCTTTTAAGTAATAAAAAAGACGTTTCCTTATGCCATTTTTACCTTAAAGATCTTATCACATGGTGAATTTGCGTAAAAAAGAAATGAATTATTTGTTATATGATCACATGATGATTTGATGCATCAAAATCAAATATCCAAGAAGTTTGTTTTTTACATGGAGAGCTCTTAACGAGTAAATCATTGCATTGTTGTAATTGTTTCATATTTTATTTATTCAATAGTTTACATAGAACCAATCCTTATTTCAAAACACTCCGTTGTTGTTTGATTCATCATACTTCTCCTCTATAATGTTTGAAAAACCTTGGATTGTCTTTGTTTCCATTATTTTACATCTGTATGTCTCCGTCGAGGTCCCAATGTCTTTATTAGGTGTGACAGAGATTATTGCAGTGAGAGCATCATAGATGGAAATTGAATTTTTGATCTTCAATAGGTTGCATTATTTTTGTGACAAATGCAATGTTGTCTATAGGTCTCTCATTCCTAGAGTTTTCGTGGGAGTCCTTTTTAACTCCAAGTATGAGTTGGTATGCTTGCTTCATGTCGCACTCTTGCAAAGGCTTCACCAATTGAGGGAAGAGGTTGACTTAGAATCTGTTCATGTACCTCGTCAAGTTCCTTCCGCCCAATTGAGTTTGACTAGGTTAAAAATGTTTTAGCTTGTTTATCAACGCTTGAACTTTGATTTTCTCAACTTCAACTAAAGATAAACTTGTTCTTATAATTTAATTAAAATGTCGAACTAATAAATGGACCTTATAACATATTATAGATAAATTGAGACTATAAAAATTGCATGACATCAATATAACAAACATAAATTCTATTATAAAGATATGTAAATATTATATTCTTTATATATTTGACTAAAATGCTAAAGGAATTATCATATTTGAGTCTTAAATTTTCAAATAAATTAGTCTTCATATTTATTTATTTATATATATTTTAATTAAATGAACACAAATATCAGTGTTAGTCATGAAAATCAATGACATATTATCTAAAGATGCACCTAAAGTTTGATATTGAGTAAAGGGCATATCACACATTGGAATATATCAGAGTGCACTTCATTCCTAAAACCGCCATGTAGTTGTCTAAATACCTCTAAATTTTTTAAAAATATTTTGATAACTTTCTAATGGTCAAAATAAGAAGAGCACAAATTGATTTTAGGGAGCTTGACTAAGAAATCATTTGACCTAAAACGCTATTAAAGTATTTTGGTAAAAGCACCTTAATGGTCAGAATTGAAAAGTAAGGGCATGAATGGACTGAACTACCATGAATATAATGGTCAAAATTAAAAAGTAGGGTACGAACGAACTTGGAGAGCACCATGGGAATGATCTTCTATTCTATTTGACCATTAGAAAAACAATCAAGTTGAGTAACCATTTTAATGGGCTTTTAAGGTTCCAAATTAAAGGGTATAAGTGTATTTTCGGGAGTACCATAAGCACAGCCAAAGTCTTATATTACTATTTTGACCACTAGAAAGGATAAGGTGTCTTGATCAAAAGACCTAGTTGTTAAAATTAAAATGTGAGGACATGATAGACAAAAGCATCATGAATGTAATTTTGGTGTCATATTTCCATTATGACCATTATTTGACCATTAAAATTAGTCAAAATCAAAATCTAAGGATATAAATGGACTTATGGGAACACAATGAATGCAAATATGATCTTATATTGCCATTTTGATTACTAGAAAACCATTAATATATATTCTTGTACAGAAAGTCATCAAGATGATTTTGGTATTATCAAGGTGTTTCAAAACAGCTTAATGACCCTTGAAGTAGTCAAAATGATAATATGATACCATCATTGCGTTTATAATGGTCTAGAAATTCATTCACACAATTATGTTTTTTGATTTAGACCACTAGAAAACCTTCTAGCTAATTAATGTTTTTTTAAAAAACATCATGTTGACCTTAAGTGGTTAAGATGATAATATAAGACCACTATCACATTCACATTCCTCTTAGGTGACTGTCAATGTCATTATTTTTTGATTTTGTGTCCAAAACGCTTTAGAAACCCTCTATTGGAAAATATGTCGAAAATAAGACCACCATTGGAGTCATGGTCTCATAAATTGCTTTCCTTATTGATATTTTAACTACTCGAAGAATATCAAAATGTTTTTAGAAGTCTTGGGAGGCATTTAGACATCTGCAGAGCTATTTTGAAAATAGGATGTGCCCTTTGGTAAATTTGGAACTATGTGCGTAATTTCGTAATTATCAAACTTCAAGTACGCCCTTTGGTAAAATACCAAAAGTTCTATTTATTAATTGCCTAGTAGTGTCTAAAAACTTGACAACGTTACACAGACTTGATTTCTATGCTGTTCACAATTGAACTTAAGTAGATATCTACGAAAGGAAGATCTTAAGTGATGAGGGATTCGATCAACCAACAAAATAGGTGAAGGATTCACTTATTGCTAGAAAATTGTCAATGCCTTGTGATTCTACAATGTTAGAACTTGTGGGCAGAGTCTTTGTTCTACCTCCACAATTGATGAAAAAGAGATGGTTCACCTCTTTACCCTTCCCTTATTGGAAAGGGGATACATGAAAGCCTAGTGGAAGCAGTAGTTTCTGGATTTTGAGTAATAGATTGATGCCACTGGAGGAAAATAACTAATATTCTCTTCTTTGTTTGCTGGTGGAAATCAGCAGATATTTTAGCTTCTGCAGCTGGAGAGTTGCAAGCTGGTGGGAAAGTGATGACCGCTTGAGAAATTGCCTCCCTGGTTAGTGTAGATATCTATATTCTATAGTACTGGAGTCAGTTACTATGGGTTACAATAATGGGCTATTGGTGGGTTTGTATGGGACATCAAACTTGAAGTTGGAGACTTTGAGGATTTTAGTTTGTTCGAGCAGCCATGCTTAATAAATCTAACAGCAGCAGATATTTCAGAAGTTATCAAACTTAAAATTAAACAGAATATCCCACTAATTCTTTTCATTCTTTCCATGTATTCTCTCTAAATTTTCAGATGCTCTCTGAAATGCATGTCTTTACATCTTTAAACTTTCTCTGCTAAGATAATAATGCTATCAAATGCTTTCTGAAATGCATGTCCGTAGTTATTAATGCTATCTTATACATACACACACACATATCTATGCTCATTTTGGATGCGACAGCTGCTGGAGCTGGATTGACTGGAAGCAAAATGGCAAGAAGAATTGGGGGTATTGAAGAATTTGAATTTAAGAATGTTGGAGAAAATCATAATCAGGGCGTAAGTGCTCTACCTATTACAGTTTATAACTTTTTGCATATTAAAAAATCATAATATTTTATGACACTTCATAATATTGAGCCCAAAAGACATCTCTACTAGGCCTTGCTCAACAAATTGCAAATCCTATACAATGACATATTGAATAATAATCAGTCCCTTCTTATCAGCGCCTTGCTGTGGGAATATTCACCTCTGGTTTTGCTTTTGAAGAAGTAGATTTTATTAGGCCTTGGGAAGGGCTGCAAGATAATTTGGAGAGGTACATTGATACTCATTACTCTTTAGAGTTGTATCTTCTAGATTTTATTTATTTATTTATTTTAAAGTGGCATTCTCTCCCGGTCTACCTCACTTATGTCAGTTTTTATTTGTCAACTTTCATTAACTGCAAGTCTTTCATTTCACTGCATATATACCTCACCGTGCACATAGTTTCTTAATAATTGGATATACCTCACTACTGCAATTTACTATTGCATCTTTACCTCATTACAATGGTGACTTTAAGATAAATATAATTATTTTACAGCATGAACTTCAGGCCTGCAGATGCAAAGTACTGCACATCAATTTACATTACGTGGCTATCCAATATAGGCTTGGTAGTTAATAAGACAACCTCCAGGAAGAATTAATTTCAGCATCTAGTTGAATTTTAATACGAGATTTCATTTTGTATTCTGATTTGTGAAAAAAGTATAAAATTGATGCTCATTTTCTACTTTGTCTTGATAGTGTAATACATAATAAAACTGGTCTATGATTACCATTTTTGTTATTTGGTGGATTCATTGTCCTCGTCAATTTATAACAAAAAATTGTAACTTAATATCATCTATTGACCATTTGAGTTGATACTAAGAGCTGTACATTCAAGAATTATCCATCAATCTTGTTTTCTTTAACTCAAAATGAGATTTCATGACCAAGAAAAAAATTGATGAGGGTGTGCTAAATCTTGATTGTTTACTTTTGGATTTTTGGAAGTTTGACTGTTAGAAAAGTTTATATGGTCATTTGATTTTATTGGTGCAAACAGACATCAGGTGATCAAAGCAATGTTTTGATGTATGACAAAGAGTTTAAAATTAATATGGGTGTCTAGGTGCAAGAAAACTTGATAGGTACATTGCAGGAGCAATGGGAAAGATCAACAGGAGTTGGCAAGGGAAAAAACTAAATGGGTGATGTGAACCCAAGGAGAAGGATGTCTCGTGAAGCAACAACAAATTGAAGGAAGAAATAAGGAAGTCTAAATTGATAAGATGAATAAAAAGAACCTCAACCTAATGCTTAAGCAAGCACGAACCTTGGTATAGAAAATAGAAGATGCCACAACCTTGAGATTTATGTTGATAAGTCTTTGAACGTCACAAGGGATTATCTTGATAAGTTCTAGTTTAATGAAGAACCAATAAGTAAGAGCCTCAACATGCTTTAGATCGAAACAAGCCAAAACTTATATGTGTGGCCCTTCCCTCCTTTATTTATAGCAATAGGGTGACCTAATAACCCTAAAAGGCTAAAAGGAAGTTTAACTGCCTATGTAGACTACATAGATAATTTGGGCTTAAGGCACTATTACAACCCAAATAGAGGTAGAAATTGAGCTTATATATGAAAATTATCCCTACTACAAGTAGGTAAAAAGTCTCGGTCTCTCGAACATGATTAGATACTTGGCACAGGAAGTCCAAGAGAGGACCTTTTGACAAAGAAAGCTATGAGGGGGTCTCTTAATCTTGGGAGGAGGATAGTCTCTTGCAACCTATGCGGTTGACTTGACCAAGAAACTAATACAAGTTTTAAAGTCAAAGTCAAAAAGACAGTTGACTAGCTGTGAATAGTTGCTCCATTGGATTTCGCTTCTCAAGCTATAATCATGATTGATCAACATTGTCACTTTTTACTTACTATTCACTGCTATTTTATTTACTTTATATATTCTATATTTACTTATTAATATTTCCAAAAATAGAATATTGGTAGACCAAACTATAGGACTTAGTCGACCATAGTGAAAGTCTATTCAGTCTCTAGAAGACATCAAGTAATTTTGACTTATTGAGAGTAGAAGACGACTTGGTCGGTCACATGAACAATACTAGTTGTCCACATGCTCGATCAGCATATGATATAGCACATCAATGATAAGGATCACAATTGAAGTTTATCCGAGTTGGTCGACCACATGAACAGTAATGGTCGACTACGTGCCCATGCAACAGCCAACAAAGCAAGTAGATAAAATTTGACCAAAGAAGTTTATCCGGGTTGGTCAAGCAAAAAAAGGCTTGCATTGTGGCACAACATTTAGAGAACTCGGGATTATTCTTTTTAGTTGTCTTATTACTTGCCTGGCACTTTTGTTTTTAAGAAAGAAGAAAGTACAGTGGAATGTTGACGAGGAGTGATTCGACTAAATTATAGGTTGTGGAGTCGGGACCACGTTAAGTCACTGTGCCATTTCCTTTATTACTTTTAACCTTAGTTCATTATTTATAAAATTTTGATTGATTTCAAAATTAAGCTTGATCTTGAAAAACTACAATTATATGCTGCTATATATTTGATAAACTTTTAAAATATTTAGATATTTTAAAAGTATTATTCACCCCCTTCTAGTGCTTATCTTGATCCTACAAGGATTTGGTTGGTTTAGACAAGGAAGTTTCAAGATATTTATATAACAACAGCAACGAAGCCTTCTCCCACTAAGTGCGGTTGACTTTCGAGGTATTATATGTTTTGAAATTTTTTGCTAAAGTAGTTCATTATGACTCACCACTTACCTGGGAATTTACTTGGTGCATTATTCGTGCAACCTTGAAAGGACTTCCATTACCTAATCCAAATCAAAACAAGATCTCACAATCTTTCAACCAATCACTAAGAGTCAGGCGCGTGGTTTTTTCAAATGTTGTCATGGTTTTAATTAACCTATTTAAATAGTTTTCTGTCTTCAAAACGTAACAATCTAATTTTTTTTTTTTTTCATTTGTGTATACCACTTTCCCAAGAACAATGAAATACTCCACCTTTCAAAGTGTTGACACTTCTTTTTTTGCTTTCTATATCCTTAAACAGCTAGATGATCTTGCAAGATACAGCCCATCCTCCTTTCTTTAATGGCAACAATAGTACCATCCGTCCTCCTTTCTTTAATGACAATAATTTTTCCTATTAGAAAAGATTGATGGAATACTATGTCATAACAGACATTAAATATGGTTTATCATTAAAGATTGATTGAAATGCCAAAATATGACCTTGGAGAACCACTGGAATTTGTCAAGTAATTAAATGATATGACAAGTAAAGCCCAAGCTAACTCTTAAGCCATATGGACCCCCTTCAATGTGGTTTAACTTAGGAGTAACTTAGCAAAGTGGGGCCCTTTAATACCATAAAGGAGCTTTGAGATAAGTTGATTGAGCTGCATAAAGGAACCCTTGACTCAAGAATAGCCAAACGGGATCTACTCATGAGTCAGCTCCAGAACTACTAAATAAAGGAAGCGAAATTGTGAGCCCACTACACAAACATTCAAAGAAATTTTGAAAATCTCCATGCAATTAGAGAGTGGATTGAAAATTGCTATCTCATCACCTATGACTTAAAAGCCTCCCTTGATCGAATTTGTGGGCATTTATGGTAGATGTTCGCAAAGTTTCTCGGAATTTATCACTAATCAAATTAGATAAATTATTTTATGAATTTGAATTTCATGAGCAAACTAATCTTGAAACCAAAGAGAAAGGTATGCCTTTTCTTGTAGGAAAAACCAAGACTAAGAAGTTTAAGTCTAAACGTGAACTCGAGTTTATGATAAAGAGGGCGAGGAGAACCTTAACTTGAAATAGCCAATCTAATTTGGAAGATGATGAAGAGGAACAGAAAGATGTTAACAAGGTGCTCCAAAACAAAAACAAACAGATAACTAAGAGTAAAAGGTCAAAGAAAGTGTCATATGTTATGGGTGTAATAAGAAGGAACACTACAAGTCACAATGCCCCTCAACTTAAGGAAAAAGATTTAGAAAAGCCCAAAAAAATGAGAACGAAGAAAAAGACTACTTAGGATGGGCCATCTTCAGAAGAATAAGAGAAAGATGAACCAAATCATTCCGTATATAACATTTATGTCCCAAGATGAAGCCAGCAAGTACGAATTAATAAGAGGCTCAGAAGATGTATTTAAGGATGATGATTTGCTTAGTGGCTCAGAAGAGTACAACACTAATGAGGTATGTGACCTTCAAATTGAAAAATTGTATTAAATAACATGCTTCAATAATGCATTGACTAAATCGAAGGACAAAGTTAGGCCACTCTTTGAGGAGGTAAAAGACCTTAAATGGGAGACCACCTCTTCTTCTTTAATTAGTAAGGTTTAAGAAGGAACCAACCTCAACGCAAGTGGAAAGGCTTATGGAAGAAAATTCCTCTTTGAAATAAAATTGAAGATTTGAGAAAAACACTAGAATGGTTCACATTTAGGCTCCAATTATCAAGACATGATATTTGGAACTCAACATGAAGTTTATAATAATGCCAGCCATGGATATCAGTTAAGTGCACAAGAAATATCAGTCATGTCATTTGTTACTAGGAAAATCAACTTCACTTTCTAAGTAGCTATTGGGTACCAAAACAACATATATATTTTTAATTATAGGTTTAGCAAGGAACAAACAAGTGGATGCTAGTGATGTGCAATTTCGGTAGGTGCACAGTCATCGCCAAGTAATAAAATATCATCCTTTGGGACCATAGAGTCGAATCCCAGTCTGAGTGCAAAAGTAGGCTATCTAGACTAATCGAAATCGAGAGAATTGTTTTGAAAGAAGACAAATTAGGAAAGCAAAAGTGAGAAGTTGTGAGAAAATCAATTTTAAAGGCAATTCCAGGACTTTGCTTTCACCTTGACTATCCTTGTTAATGTAGTTGCGAATCTCTATTTTACCTCAATGTGATCAAGCTTAAAGGTGTATCTAACCAAACGTGACCTACTTTCATGGTAGCTATACTGGGGTGATCGCTTTCTAATGGAGGCACCTGCCACGAGAACCCCGCAATCCCTTAGATCGCTACTATTACTTCGTGACGTCAAATCGAGGTAAACCCCTTACGCTCTATGATATCCAATGGTATCCTCGGGAGGGTTTGAACTACTTTCGTAAACAACCCCTTCAGTCTAGTTATTATAGGTCCGAGATCTTCGCCTTTCGGTTTTCCTCTTCACCCCAAGGTTTGTGCTAACGTCCATTAAGACATATTAACACGTTATGTATGTTAATAACTAAATCAAGGATCAACACATCATGTGATAAAAGAGATAAATATCAAGATACTATTGCCAATTTAATGTCGGGTTACTCCCTAATCTTAGAATTAAGGGAACTATTTCATGGAAATGGAGATACAAGCCAAAGAAATGGAGTACAATATTCTACGACTCAAAATAAGAGAAAAGTGCAGAAGGAACTCAGTCGTAGATGACCATGTCGCCTTCGGAAGATCTCCTTGGTGGACGGAATCCTCATGGCCTTTGGAAGACGGTTGTCTCCTAGGGTTCCCTATCACGGGGAAACCCTTGATGCTTCAAACAGATGCCTCCTTGGTTCTTTTATAGCCTCAAAAGATTTTCAAATATGGTATGATTTTCCTAAAAATAAGGGGCGCCGCCGCGGTGCCATGGTCGTGTTGGGAAGCACGGCGGCGTGCTGGATGTTTTCTCATTGAGCGTGAGATCATAACATGACCTTGTTACGGGACAACCAACCGTGTGCCATGTTGGAAATTTCGGTTGACTCTCCGATGCTCGTTCTTCCTTCTGGAGTATATGACCGTGTCAAGGGACACAAGTAGGTCGTGTATCATACTGCATCGTGCTGTCCTTAGGCTTTTCGTCTCTAATCATGCTCCAACTTCACGTCTTGTCAATAAAACACATGAGTAGTTCTCCAATCTAAAATGATAAAAAGACTGCAAAATTATAATGTAGTAGATGCATGCTAAATAATACCAAAAACATATGCATGATCAAATATCTCTAGACTTGAACCTTTGTTTGTTCCTAAGCAAAATTTGCAATCAAAACTCGTGTGTGATTGAAACATCATAATTCCTGATAAATTAATCTAATCCGATCTAGTAGTTCATTAATGAGCAAAGACATACGAATCATTTCAATGTAGTCTAACCTAACCTGAAAATTCTCTGGCGTAGTGCAAAGTGACTTACTCTAAAATGTCAATTACCAATCCTAGTTATTTCATCATCCCACTGTGTTCCTAAGTCTTTAGCGCATGAGACACTTATCTACCACATGCAAAGCTCGTTCCCCTAATGCTTTGCATTGTCGACATAAGGTTTCAAAGAAGCACTCAATGTCGAGGGAAGCTAATAGGTATTTCCCAGTAGCCTCAGGATCTCAAAGGGGTACCTAGTCGATATTTCCCCAATAATCACTGTGGTTTCAAAAGGATACCATATCGCTTGTACTCATTATCAAAACATATTTTTTTTTCACATTTCCAAAAACAATTTTTTTCTTCTTTTTCTATGAGATCCTTACTCGAATATTTCTCCAGTAATCAAAATGTAGTGGGAGTCCTCTACGAAATCAAGGTACTAGTCCAGTGTTATGTCATAATAACTATTTTTAGATATATCAACACTTGAAATCAAGTTTAATGTGAAAAGGAGATACTAAACTAGTAGGCCAATACTGAAACTCTCCAAATCAATAATGCTCATGTCATACTACTACAAATAGAAAAAAATGGATCACTAAAGATATGAGCATACTTTTCAAGTAAACATAAAGTTTATCATGCTAATGTCGTGTTATAAGAAACAAACAAGTAAATGTTTGATGGATATGAGCATGATAACCATGATGATGCGAAAAAAATAAACAAACAAAAAGACATGATGATTAAAGCAAAACTAAAATTAAGGAAATAAACTAACAAAACTAACTAAAAATTGGCTAAATCCCTAGACTTGAATTAAATATCGTCCTCAATGGAAATAAAGTTTACTGAGGAGGAGGTGGAAAAGGAGGGAAGTGAGGGAGGTTACTTAGCGATGTGTGCCATCTCATTAATCTGATGGCGGTATACCTCCATCTGGTGGTAATAGTCCTCTCCTCTCTGAAAGTGCTCTGCCCTGCGTTGGTGCTCCTCTTTCTCGCGATAATGATCATCCGCCCTCTGGTAGTACTGCTCAGCCTTGTAATCATGCTTATCTGATATGCGTAGCTGCGTAGCCTACTCGGCTCCGATGGTGTCAAGGGACGTGTGGATGTCAGAAAAATCGTAGCCAGAATGCCTTGTAGAAGATTGTCTCACATAGGAGCCGACTTGCGTAGATAGGCGAGGGGGGTAGTCCATATTAATGGGTTCAGGAGGAGGAGTTGAAGGGAATGCTAGTTGGCACAAATTTGGATGGTGGTATGCTCAGGGTCGGGAGGGGGTGTTGTAGTTGGTTCTTGTAAATAATGCACCAAAAGAGAATAAAGGAGGTAGACTAAAATATACTTATTATTCATTCATAATTCAGATCTCAATTCATAGTTAAATAGAAGAAAGAGTATAAGACAATATTCTAAAATAAAGAAATAAAATAAGGAAATATTCTAATCCTAATAATTACCAATAATTACCTTCCTAAACTTATTTCAATCAAATAAAATCATGACATATTTAATCTAATCAAATCATGCCTAATTTATTGACACTCCTCCTCAAGTTGGTGTAAAAATGTTTATCATGCACAACTTGCTAATTTGTGTTTCAAAGAGTTATCTTGAAAGACCCTTGGTCAAAACATCTGCAACTTGTAGTGTGGTTGGAACAAATAGAGTGCAAATTATTTCGTCTTCCAGCTTCTCTTTTATAAAGTGTTTATCAATTTCAATGTGTTTTGTTCTATCATGTAGAACTGGATTATGAACAATACTTATTGCTGCTTTGTTATCATAGTATAGCTTCATAGGAAGGTTTATTGGTCTCTTTAGTTCATCAAAAACTCTCTTTAGCCAAAGAATCTCACATACTCCTTAAGCCATTGCTCTAAACTCAATCTCTGCATTACTTCTGGCTATAACATTTTGCTTCTTACTTCTCCAAGTTACCACGTTACCCCACACAAATGTGCAGTATCCTGAAGTTGACCTTCGATTAGTAATAGAGCCTGCCTAGTCTGCATCTGTATATACTTTAATATCTCTTTTCTCATCCTTTCTGAAGAAAAGTCCCTCTCCAGGTGTTCCTTTTAAATACCTTAGGATTCGATACACTGCATCCAAATGTTCTTCGTATGGAGAATACATGTGGGTGAGTATGAGACAAGCAAATTAGTCTCCCGATAAGTCTTTGATATCTTACTTGAGTCTATTGGAGTGCCATTTTTTATATCTCCTAACTTTGCGTTCACTTCAATTGGAGTATTTACTGTCATGCACCCACTCATCCCAGTTTCCTTTAAGAGATCAAGAATATACTTTCTCTGAGACACCATAATACCTTTCCTTGATCTTGCTATCTCCATTCTGAGAAAGTACCTTAGCTGACCCAAGTCTTTAATCTCAAGTTCCTTGGTTAGGTTTGCTTTCAATTTGCTTATCTCTTCTATATCATCTCCAGTCAAGATTATATCATCGATATACACGATCAACACAGAGATCTTGTCTTTCTTAGATGTCTTTGTGAATAAAGTATGATCAGATTGTCCTTGGGTGTAGCCTTGATTTTTTACAAACTTTGTGAACCTTTCGAATCATGCTTTGGGCGATTGCTTCAGTCTATTGAGATTTTTTCAGCTTACACACTTTTGACCCAAACTGATCAGAAAATCCTGGGGGTGCCTCCATGTAGACCTCTTCTTCTAAATCACCATTTAGAAACACATTCCTCACATCTAATTGATTTAGTGGCCTATTGAGATTTGTAGCACCTGATAATATGACTCGAATAATGTTCAATTTAGCCACTAGAGAGAATGTTTCAGAATAGTCTACTCCATAAGTTTGCGTAAAGTCTTTAGCAATTAAACGAGCCTTATACTATTCTAGCGAACCGTCTGAGTTGTACTTTATGGCGAATACCCACTTACACCAACAATCAATTTATTGTGAGGTAGATCAACTTTCTCCTAGGTAGAATTCTTCTGTAGGGCTCTCATTTTCTCAAAAATTGCTTCTTTCCACTCAGGTATCTTTAGAGCTTCTTGAATATTATTTGGAAGACTAACACTGTCAAGTTGTGAAACAAAAGCACAATAGGAAGAAGACAAATATTTATAAGATATAAAATTCGAAAGTGGCTGCTGTGCATGACCAAACTCCTTTCCTTAGGGTAATAGAAAGATCAACTTGACTTGAGGAATTTAACTCAGACATACTTGAGGTTCTATTGTCAGGATCTTTGAGTAATCATTGATAGTCTCATGATTTTGCCTCTGATCAAATTCTTAGATTTGTAGATGAACAAGACATTTGAATCGATTGTTACTCTTTTTTGTCATGCCATTGCTTTGAAATGGCATAGGTTTAGGTTCTTCCTTAAAATAATAGGTTAAGTCTGACTCGTTTAAACATTCATCTTTCCCATTATGCTCCCCTTGAAGATGAGAATCATAGTAAGATTGTCCCTAAAAAGATGTAACACCCATGGATACCATTTTTTTTTTTTTTTGAAATTGGATCAAAACACTTGTAACCTCTTTGATTGTAGGATGCCCAACAAAGATGCATTTATAAGATTTTGGATCAAGTTTAGAACTTCCTGGGTCATGATTGTGAATGAAGACAATGCTACCAAAACTTTTTAGGGAAATATATGTGAAGAGCTGAGAGTTAGGGAAACAATTTTGAAATGTTTTTATCGGAGTTTGAAAATTTAGTATTCTTGTTGGTAATCTATTTATTAAATAAGTAGCTGTTAGAATCGCGTCTCCCCAAAGATACTTTGGAACTTTAGATGAAAACTTAGAGCCCTTATAACTTTGAGGAGATGCTTAGTTTTTCTCTTAGACACTCCATTTTGTTGAGGAATGTGAATACAAGAACTTTGATGAACAATTCCCTTCTTAGCAAAAAAATTCCTTAGTAATTGATTGAAATATTCTTTCCCATTATCACTATGAAAAATTTTAATCTATGTTTGAAATTGTGTTTAAACCATATTATAAAAAATTATGAATACATTTCCAACATCAGATTTATTTTTCAAAGAAATACCTAAGTCATTCTAGTATGATCATCTATAAATGTGATAAACCACTATTTTTCAAATAATGTTACTATCCTAGAGGGACCCAAACATCACTATATATCAAAGTAAATGGTGTTGATTTTTTTATATGGTTGTAATGGAAACACCGAGCAATGATGTTTGGCTAATTCACAATATTCATATCTAAACGATGAAGGACTTTTATTTAAAAATAATTTAGGTAACAATTGTCTTAAATATTGAAAGTTTGGATGCCCTAAACGATAATGCCATAACATAATCTCATTGTCACGAGAAACAAAAATTGAGTTGAAATAGGTCTTGAGGTCTTGTTTGATGAAGGTTGATCCAGCATTGAAGATGTAGAGGCCATTCTCCTGTCTAGTATTGTTAATCATCTTCTTCGAGGCTAAATCCTAAAATTCACAATGAGAGGACAAAAAAAAACAAT
Organism: Zingiber officinale; assembly: GCF_018446385.1. Classification (NCBI taxonomy): domain Eukaryota; kingdom Viridiplantae; phylum Streptophyta; class Magnoliopsida; order Zingiberales; family Zingiberaceae; genus Zingiber; species Zingiber officinale. The sequence continues at coordinate 53,257,809 of NC_055986.1, read as the reverse complement.
AAGATCAAAGGTAAGTTTGCTGATGGATAACATATTATATGATAAATGTGGTACATGCAAAACATTTCTAGGGACGAGGAAAGGAGAAACAACAACAGTTTCTTTCCCTGCGATAGTAGCAAAGGATCCATTAAAAATTTTAACCTTTTTATTCCCTGTGCATGGCGTATATGAAGAGAAAAATTGTGATATGCTTGTCATATGGTCGATGACACTTGAATATAATATCCAAGAACCATTTGAGTTTGTGTTGGCAATAGAAGCTATAGGGAATATACCTGAGCTAGAGAGCAAGAAGAGTTAGAATTTCCAATAGTGTGAGATTGAAGTATAGGTGCTCTATTTGATCCTTTGTGAAAGGAAGAGATTCAGAGGCTGATGATTGCTGTCCAGAATCAATGCCACTTGTTTGAAGGGCCCGAACACCACCATTATAGCTTTAAAACTGCTGTTGACTTCCTTTTATAATTTGCTAGTTTTCTATGGATTTTCCAGCATGTCTCCACAATGTGCCACGACTTATGGCACCTTTCACGCCAGAGTTTTGGCTTATCGCCTTCAAAACTGGTTCCTTTGGTGACATGGGCAGATCCCTCACTCTCCACTATCTTTGGTTCTTCAATTCCTTTCAGCATCACTTGGCATCGAGCCTCTTCTCGACGAACCTATGAGAAAACTTCTCTAATGGCAGCAAGAGGGTTTCTCTAAGTATTCGTCTTCGAACTTCATTAAGCTCCTTATTTAAACCTGCCAAAAACACAAACACTCTACTTCTCTCTAGCTTCTTTTTATATCGAATACTATTATTGGTGTTTTCTCATTCTTCTTCTTTAAATAAATCTAGTTCCTGCCATACAATCATCATTTCATTGTTGCATTTTCTACATTTGAATATTTAATTCGAACAGTTGAGAATGATTCTCCATATCAGAGTAGGTTTCACGTACCGCTTCTCATACATCACAAGCTGTTAGTAAGAACATGAAATACTTGTCAATGATCGGATCCATCGAGTTAATAAGCCAGGCAGTCACTAAAGAATTCTTCGAGTGCCATTGTTTGTATCTCAGATCATTCAAAGCTGGTGGCTTTATTTCTTCATTCAAATGTCTGAGTTTCCCTTTACCATCGATCACCAAGCGCACGGATTGAGCCCATTCAAGGTAATTTTTTCTATTGAATCTATGTATGGTGATTTGGAGGAAATCGAACAAGCAGATATTTGAATTTGTTTCCTACTTCCAAGGATGGTGTGCCGTTGCCAGTGGCTGATCCAGCAGCTTTGAAATTCATGACCGAGAACTAGACTCTGATGCCATGTAAATAATACACCAAAAGAGAATGAAGGAGGAAGACAAATCTATTTTTTATTCATTCATACTTCAGATCTCAATACATAGTTAAATAGAAGAAAGAGTACAAGACAATATTCTAAAATAAGGAAATAGAATAAGGAAATATTATAATCCTAATAATTACCAATAATTACCTTCCTAAATTTATTTCAATCAAATAAAATCATGACATATTTAATCTAATCATGCCTAATTTATTGACAGTTCTTAAGAACCAAAGGCTATAACAGTCCCCGTTGCTCACAATCATGTGGATAGTGACACAAGACTCCGTGTCGATCTTGGTGTTACCCATGGCTTCCTCTAGTCTGCTCAACTGGTTGCCTAGGGCTTCGACAATCAGTGTAATAAGTCTACCTATGATGATATTCCTCGTCATGGCCTTGTCGACCTTGACGAGGTGTCTCGCAAAGTGTGAACTCGGTATCTAAATGAACATTCTCCAACATTGCTCATAAAAATGTCATCTCTTTTAGGCAAATTGCATCGTCGCTAAAATGATATATGTCATAACATGATTGAGATATTGAAAGCAGGGGTTTAGGGTTTGGAGAGTAGTGACCTTCGCTTTCGAAAAATCAAAATTGAATTAATTTGTGAGCTCGACCCAAAAGTAGATTACAAATCAGTGGATAAGCTCTCCTTTTCCCACCATAAGGAAATTCAAAAATTGAATTGAACTATTTGAGGTCCAGGTGATGCTCGGTGTTAAACAAACGGAACTCAATGCGACCTTCATCGCACCCTGCCCCGTATAAGTCCGAAACCTCGACAGAGCTTCGGAATTCAAGCGTAGTTCTAATGTAAATATAGTACTTCATGTTCATGAATGCTACACATCCGACTCAATCTAACCACTAGTAAATATCATCCCTAATATCTGATGTTGTTAAAACATGTTTGTCCATATATCAAATGTTCACAATCTTTTTTTTGACAAGCATTTCATAACGAGTTTTATGGTTATCATCTTGAAAAATAATACTGTAAGGGTTAGCATTATTACCCCTATTGAAAGCTTTGCCTTTTCCCTTCGCCTTCGAACTTGAGCCCTCCTCGTGTGGATGCTTTGAGAACATCGTTCACCTTCACACAAGGAAAACACAAGAAATTGTGAGATTAGCTCTCTTGACGTGGAAGAAGGGAAAGAGTTGTGGGGAGAAGAATGTTTCTTCTCTTAGGGCTTGGAGAAGAAAGAAGAGCTCTTGAGTTGGGAGGAGGGAACAGAAGACGCTGAAGATTGTTCTTCTCTAGGTGGAAGAGAAGAAGGTTGCTTGAATTAGCGTTTATTTTGAAGTGGAAAAGGAAGGAAAATAGGGGAAACTAGGGGTTTTTTTTTTGTGGAGGACAAGGAGGGTTGAGAGCTTAAGAGGTTAAGGCTCAAGACTAGGGTTTTTGAGAGAGAGAGGGAGTTTACAGTATGGGAGAGAAGAAGGAAGTTAGGGCAGAATGGAGGAGGAGGAGAAGGCACAAATCGAGGGGATTTAAAACCTTCTGGTGCGACACGGCCATGTCAATGGACATAGCCTGCTTATGGAGCTCTCGGGAGTTTTGCATGGCTGGGCACCGGAGCAGACATGGGCGGGCAATCTCCACGACTTAGCCATGGGGAGCTTTGTCCCAACCTTTTTTTTATAGACAGATCAGGATATCGAAGAGACCACAGCTGTGTTAGATCACACGACCTGACTGTGTTTCCCACTGGAACACCCACCATGCCCGTGGAATTCCTAGTTCTGAAAAAATAAAAACCATAAACGAACGGCAAGGAATGAAAAAATTGAAACGAAATACGTTAAAAAAACATGGGTTGCCTTCCAAGAAGAGCTTGTTTTAGGTTATAAGCTCGACCTTGCAATCTTTACCGTTGAGCTTTGGCTTAGGGGTGCATTTCCCCACCTCTTTTAACAACCTTGTCTAGAATCTCAGGGTTCGTCCTTGCTCATGCCGGTACGATGTATTTGCCAACCTTTTCTTTTGACTCCCTTTCACGGTCACTTGATTCCAATGAATTATCTAGGGCATGTACGCGAGGTTCTCCCTTCTTTACCTTCTACAAGACATCAATTCTGTAACATACACTCAATATACAATTAAGTATTGATCTTAGATAAATTAAATTCAATCTTGTCTTCACCAACGACAAAGGAGAGTGTGATTTTGACCTCAATTATTGCTTTGATAGTGGCTAAGAAAGACCTCGCTAAAATGATAGAGATTCTAGGGTCTTCATCCATATCTATTATGACAAAGTCAGTAGACACCACAAAATTACCTACTTTTACATGGACATCCTCTAGAAATCAATGGGTATCTAACAGAATGACCCGCAAGTTGCAAAGTTATTGTCGTTAGCTTCAAATCGCTTAACCCTAGTTTCTCGCAAATCGAAAAGGACATGAGACTTACACTTGCACCCAGATCATAGAATGATTTGTTTCTGTTGGTCTTACCAATCATGCAAGGAATCAAAAAGTTACCTGGATTCTTGAGTTTCCGAGGTAATTTGTTTTGGATCAATGCACTGCACTCCGTCAAAGCGATTGTTTCAAAGTCCTCAACCTTCCTTTTGTATGAACTTTGAATATGTCGGCATTTGTTGCATAGTATCAAGGAGGGGTATGTTAACATTCTTTTTGAGCATCTCCAAGAATCTTCAAAATTGCTCATCTAACTTTGCCTTGGCCACTTGTTGAGGGAACCGTACCATGGTGTATAAGTTCTCACCGAGATTGTGGAGCTACGTTCTTTGTTTATCTTTTTGGATTCTCTTGTATTATTCTCTCCATGTGAAATCCCAATCGCTCCATCCTTGTCGTTTAGTGTGTGGGTTTGAACTCGATGCTGGGGGAGGGGGGATAGTAAATAAAAATAATTAAATCAAGTAGAGTAGCACAATGAAAATAAAAATTATAGACTAATTCAATCAAGTTAGATAGAGCAATATATGTAAATGATTTAGCTACTAATTAAGCATGCAAGCAATTCATCAACCAAAACAGAAATGTAGTACAATTATAAAATATGATTCTTATTTCTAATTTACCCTTTTGATAAAATTTTTGGGTATGGGAAAACCTTATAGAAAAAAATCTAAAAATTAAACACAAATATAATCAATATGACAACATAAACAAATGAAAAATGTTACTCGAGTGTTGCCGATTAAATAAAGCGCATGTTGCAGCACAGAAGGCGAGAGCATTTAGAGCAGGTGAATAAGAGTGAATTCTGTTTAGATGAGTGATTTTCAAGCTCTTCCTTGAAGGTCTTTTTATAGCTCTTCTCCGATCACATATAGCCGTCTCGGTCTCGTGTAAGAGTGCTGACGTGACTACAACTTTTATCCGTTATATAATGTTAACGAAATTCTCTAGTAAGCCTTACGGTTGTAGGGGTTTAGCCTGATCTTGTCCCACCTCGCTCGGATTGATGATAATGCCATCTCCCGATCGCCTAGAAGTTGCTTCGGTTGTCCATATCCTTCGGACCCTCCGAAATCCTTCGTAGTTATCATCGGTACTTGAACTCGCATGGTAGCTTGGAATTGTAGAACCTTTCTTCCATGTAGTGGTTACACGTAATAAGTGGGATAGTAAGTGTAAAGTTACTCGTACTTACTTTGAGTCTAAATGCTTAGCCGACTCATCTAGATTGAGCTGTTAAGCTACAACTCCCAACTCTTTCTACTTGGACTTTGTCTGCCAAACCTTCATCTCCCAACTCACTCTACTTGGACTTGATTCACCTAGCTCCTAGCTAGGACATTTGTCATTCAAGCCTTCAGCTCTCAGCTGATTCCACTTGGGCTTGATTCACCTAGCTCCTAGCTAGGACTTTTATCTGTCAAGCCTTGAGCTCTCAGCTGATTCCACTTGGACTTGATTCATCTAGTCTCTAACTATGACTTTGTCTGCCAAGCTTTTAGCTCCCAGCTGACTCCACTTGAACTTGATTCACCTAGCATCTAGTTAGAACTTTTTTGCTTGGTTCTAATCAAGACTTAGATCATGCTTGACACCTAATCAGGACTTCGGTTGCCTTGCTCCACTAGGATTTAGTCACTGTTTGACACTTAACCAACCAAGACTTTACCATTGGTTAAGTAACCTGCACCTGCACCGTTGACATAACTGGTTAGATCACAACTAATTTAACTTTAACCATAATCATACATCAAAACTCTGGGTTAAATGTTGTGCACCCAACACCAACAATCTCCCACATTTGGATAGTATGAAAACTAAATTAAAATTTGTAAATAATAATAAAAAAAGTTGAAATTTATATTCAAGTAGAAAAATAGAGTTAATGTAGTTATATATGAATGATCCTGTCCGAAAGCTGAATCAACGGACGCTGGGCACGTGGCGCTCTCCAGGCGGCTGACGTAGATCTCCTGACTATCCGCCCGGGCCTCCGGTGAACCTGCACAGAAGTCGGGCCGGGAAGGGGTTCCCGGCGACGACCCTTCGACGCTCAAGTTAGGCAAAGCTCAATAAGAAAGTGGCTCCAAAGATCGTAGAATGCATACCTCCGGCGAAGGATGAGGGCCTTTATATAGGGCTGGGGGGAAGCGGGTGCACACATACCGAGGTGTACACGTGTCCTCAGCCCATACCCCAGTAAGGGCCTGTCAGTGAGCTCACCTGACCCCATACTGCTACAGTCCAAGCACGTCTTCGATGGGACAGCTAAACCCCCTGTCGTAAGATTTGGAGTATGGCCTAAACGTAGAACATGTCCGCTGTCAGAGAAAGACGTCCTTTGTCTTTTTCCTTGTTCCCGGCCGAGCGTCCGGCCGGCCAGCCTATGCCTTACAGTCTACTTGGGAGATTCTCGGTAATGTGCTTCGTGGAGACTTAGCAGTATGCTACCTCATGTCTTCGGCCGAGCATGCCCTCCGCTCGGCCCTACGCTCCTATACCATGAGCGACGGGGCCTAGCTTCTTGCTGGGGAGCCTTCAGTTAGAACCTGGTCAACCGGCCGGGCGTTCGACCAACCCATATCCGGTCGGCCACCTGGGCATTTGACTTCCGCGTGGCGTTGACTCCTCAGAAAGGGGGTCCCCTGTTCTTACCGCCGGATCACTTGCCTCCCCTTCAAGTCTAGTCGAAGGAGGCGATTAGTCCGACTGACTAGACTGCGAGTCTAGCCGGGCGGCGCATGCGTGGCATTATCCTCCGCTCGGTCACTATGTAACCCAAGAAACGCTCTCCTTTTGCTCCGAACAGACACTTCTGGGGGTTTAGCTTGACTCCATATTTTCGTAGCGTTAGGAAAGTTTCCTCCATGTCTTTGAAGAGATCGGCCGCTCGGACAGACTTGATGAGAATGTCGTCCACGTATACTTCCAGATTTCGCCCGATCTGCTCTTTGAATACTTTGTTCATCAAACGCTGATAAGTGGCTCCCGCGTTCTTTAGTCCGAACGACATCACATTATAGCAGTAGGTGCCGTCGGCTGTAACAAAGCTGACTTTTTCTTGATCTTCTGGGGTGAGCGGCACTTGATGATATCCTTGGTAAGCGTCGAGCATACATATCAACTCGCCGCCAGCTGTGGAGTCCACCAATTGATCGATCCGAGACAGAGGATAAAAATCTTTCGGGCAAACTTTGTTGAGATCCCGAAAATTTTTGCATACTCTCCACTTGTTGCCCGGCTTGGAGACCAATACTACGTTTGCTAGACAGCTCGGGAACTGAACCTCGTGTATATGGCCGGCTTCCAAAAGATTCTCAACTTCCGCCCGGATGATGACATTCTGTTTGGCGCTGAAATCCCTTTTTCTTTGCTTCACCGGCCGAGCGTCCGGTCGGACATGTAGCTCGTGCTGCGCTATGCTCGGCGAGATTCCGGGTAGCTCGTGCGTCGACCAGACGAAGACATCACAATTTCTCCGGAGGCATTTGATCACTTCTTGTTTCTGGTCTGCCTCCAGATCGGACGCAACGAACGTTGTGGCCTCCGCTTGGGTCGGGTGAATCTGCACTTCCTCTTTTTCTTCATAAACTAGAGAGGGAGGCTTCTCAGTTATAGCGTTCACCTCGATCCGTGGCGACTTTCGAGCGGAATTGGCTTCTGCTCGGACCATCTCGACGTAGCATCGCCGAGCTGCTAGTTGATCTCCCCGTACTTCTCCCACTTTATCTTTCACTGGGAACTTGATCTTCTGGTGGAAAGTGGGTCGTCCCAAAATGACGTTGTATTACGAGGGAGAGTCGACTACCACGAAGTTTGCTGTCCGCGTCCTCCTGAGCGGCTCTTCTCCCAGCGAGATAGCCATCGGATCGTCCGACCGGCGAACTTCATTGCCAGTAAACCCGTAGAGGGGGTCGTCACGGCGCAGCTGTACAATTGTAGTCGGTCAAGGCTTTTGAATATGATATTGACCGAGCTCCTGTCTCAATAAAACGCGTGAATAGTGTAATTGGTTATTACCGCTACGATGCAAAGCGTCGTCACGGGCACTTCAACTCCGTCCAAGTCTCCGGCCCGGTCGACTCGTCCACTCGCCCGCTCTGGGCACCGACTACATGGATTGAGCCGGACGCCCGCCTTCCTTTCTCTGTTGGAGTCTCCTCCCGGCCCACCACCATGATGTTGATCTCGCCCGGAAGTGTTGTTTCTATTCTCTTCCTCCCGCGACGGTCTGGCCGCCTCGTATATACGGGATTGTCTTCACGCTCTCGTACGCCGCCGCTTTATCGGGTATAGTCCGCTACGGGGCCTTTGTCACGCCTGACGATGGTGATCTACTACCGCCACTCCGAGGAAAGGGATGAGCAATCAAGGAAGACTCCGACAATCTCGGGTGTTATGCGTGTCCGATGGAATGAGCGAACATGGAGTCCATTTCTTCGGTCTGGGCCGCCGCTACTTGGACACGAGGTCTTGGATGAACGAATTGCTTCGCCTCGTCCTCTTGGCGGTGACGACCAGCGGCTTCCGCTTGGGAGGAGCCCGCCATTGAGTTTCTTCGGCAGCTTGGCTTCTCCACATTGATGTATTCGTTGCCCGGCAAAGATACGATCGTAGTCTCGGGCGGCTTCCGAACGAAGCGAGCGGAAGAAGTCCCCGCCCACGAGGCCTTGTAAACGCGTTCATCATTGTCTCGAGGTGGTCTGGAATGCCCACGGCCACCGTCAACCGGATATAAGCTCGAGCGCTCTCGCTCTTGTTTGATGGCGAACAAGCTGACACTCGTCTTCTGGTAACGCCGACTGCTGGCAAAGTGATGGAGGAAAACCGTACGGAAGTCTTTGAAGCTTGTGATGGACCCGTCCGGCAACCTCCGAAACCACCGTTGAGCCTATCCCGAGAGAGTGGTAAGAAAAACTCGACACTTTACCCCATCGGTATATTGGTGAAGGGTAGTAGTGTTGTCGAATTTACCCAAATGATCGTCTGGATCTGTGGTCCCATTGTATTCGCCGATCGTCGGAGGCACATAGTGCTTGGGCAGAGGGTCTCGTAGAATAGCCTCTGAAAATTGGCGGTTGATCCGCTCGGGCGATACGTCCGCTCGAGGGGCTTTTCCTTTTCTGCTATCTCGTCTCGGCATTTCATCCGAAGATGATCCTCGATCTTTATTAGCTGCTGCGGCTTCAGGCGTGCGGAATAGGGCCCGATGGAATGCTACGGTGGCCTGAGGTGCTTCCGCTCGGCCGCCTGATGCTGATGTTGCTTGCTGCTCCGCCCGCTCAGCTTGTGACTTTTGTCTCTGTTCCATAAGCTTGGCAGCTCTTGTCTCGATCAACGCGTTAAGTTCCTCCGTGGAGAGCATCACCGAGTGCGGTCGTCCAGCTTCGTCCATTACTTCCGATCGGATGCAGGAGCGTTCCCACAGACGGCGCCAAATTGATCCTGTCCGAAAGCTGAATCAACGGACGCTGGGCACGTGGCGCTCTCCAGGCGGCTGACGTAGATCTCCTGACTATCCACCCGGGCCTCCGGTGAACCTGCACAGAAGTCGGGCCGGGAAGGGGTTCCCGGCGACGATCCTCCGACGCTCAAGTCAGGTAAAGCTCAATAAGAAAGTGGCTCCAAAGATCGTAGAATGCATACCTCCGGCGAAGGATGAGAGCCTTTATATAGGGCTGGGGGGAAGCGGGTGCACATATACCGAGGTGTACACGTGTCCTCGGCCCATACCCCAGTAAGGGCCTGTCAGTGAGCTCACCTGACCCCATACTGCTACAGTCCAAGCACGTCTTCGATGGGACAGCTAAACCCCCTGTCGTAAGATTTGGAGTATGGCCTAAACGTAGAACATGCCCGCTATCAGAAGCCTTGCGGCCGGCCGGACACCTATAGTGGTCTACTTGGGAGATTCTCGGTAATGTGCTTCGTGGAGACTTAGCAGTATGCTACCTCATGTCTTCGGCCGAGCATGCCCTCCGCTCGGCCCTACGCTCCTGTACCATGAGCGACGGGGCCCAGCTTCCTGCTGGGGAGCCTTCAGTTAGAACCCGGTCAGCCGGCCGAGCGTTCGACCAACCCATATCCGGTCGGCCACCTGGCCATTTGACTTCCGCGTGGCGTTGACTCCTCAGAAAGGGGGTCCCCTGTTCTTACCGCCGGATCAATGAAGAAATTAAAAAGTAAGGGTTTTTCAAAACAAAATTGGTAAGTTAATAATTTTAAATTTTCTTTACTTTAATTCTTATTTTTTTTTACCTTTCTCTCTTTTTTTCATATATCAAAATGGGTTAAATCGTACAACAACAACCAAGCCTTATCCCATTAGATGGAGTCGGCTATATAGATTTTTGTACACCATTGAGCTCTATCTCTTACTATATCATTATTTATATTTAAATAAATTTTATCTTGTTTTATTGTTATTAATCTTATCATTTTTAGTCTTTTTCATTTGATGTGTGTATTTATCATAGTTTCACATCACCTAATTGAAACATTTATTGATCATCTAAGTGTATGTTTGTACCATCTTAAATATATCTCTCGGAGTTTTCCCTCAATAGATGCAACTCTGATTTCTCATTTCTTATTCTGTCCATCCTCGTATGTCCACACATCCATCTTAAAATCCTTATCTTTGAAACTTTCATCTTCTACTCATGTGCTCGATTTATAACCCATTATTCAGTGTCATATAATATAACAGGTCTAACCGCCATTTTGTAGAATTTCTCTTTAAGTTTTAGAGGTACTTTATGATTACATAAAACACCCAATATTTTCTTCCATTTCAACCATCCTACATAAGACATCTTTATCATCGTTTTGTAAAAATGATCCTAAATATTTAAAGCCCTCATTTCTAGACAACTTGTCATCTACTATCTTAACAATTATCTCATTACGTCTAATATTGTTAAACTTAAATTTCATATATTTTATCTTTACTTTACTAAGCCTAAAGTCTTTCACTTTTAGTATTTCCGTCAAGATTCTAGTTTAGCATTTACTCCTTCATGTGTCTTATTTACAAAAAAAAAAATATTATTTGCAAACATACACCATAGTATTGTGTTTTGAATGTGTCTTCTAGTGAGTTCGTTCATAATTAATGTAAAAAGATAAGGACTTGAAGCCGATCTTTGATATAACCCTGATCGTTACATTCTTATAAATACTTCAGTTAATCCACCAAAAAGTCTTCACTCTGATCGTTACATTCTTATAAATATTCGTAATTAGTTCAATAATGTTATGCTAACATCTCTCTTTTCTAGAATTCTCTTACTCTTTTTTAGAAGCTTTTTTTAAGTCAATATAGATGTTTTTGCTCCTTATACTTTTTAATTAGTTGTTTGAGAAGATGTATAGCTTCTATTGTCAGTCTTTCAAGCATGAACCCAAATTGATTTTCGGTCACTATAGTTTCCTCTATTACTCCTTTTCAAAATTTCATAGTATGACTTTTTAATTTAATACCCCTATAGTTTGCATAATTTTGTATGTCACCATTTTTCTTATATAAGGGAATTAGAGTAGTTACCTGTCATTGATCAGACCTTTTTTTAGTTTTCAATATCATGTTAAATAATTTTGTAAGCTATTCAATAGCTTGTTTCTTTAGGCACTTCCATACCTATATCGGAATATCATTTGATCTAATGACCTTTTTATTGTGCATCCCATTTAAAACTTGTTTTGCTTCTCAAATTTAAATTCTACGATAAAAATTTAAATTTCTATACTCATTTGACCTATTTAAATTATCTAAGTTAAGTTGGTCACCTAAACCTTCATTAAAAGGTTGATAAAAATACGTTTTCCATCGCTCGTTTATTTCTTCATTATGTACTAGTACCCTATTGCATTTATGTTTACTATATTTTATTTGTATAAGATTTCTTGTCTTTCTTTCTCTTACTTTAGCTATTTTATAAATGTCTCTTTTTCTCTTATTTTATCTAATTTTCGATATAATCATTCAAAGTTTCATTATTTGCTTTATTTACTACTTACTTAGCCTCTTGGCTATTGTATATATTTTTTTAAATTTTCCTCTTTCTTACAAATATATAATTTCTTATAAATTGTTCATTTTTCTTTCACTTTATACTTTCTAATTCCACTACCAGGATGATGGGACCTCGCATGGCGAGAGCTTCGTGTATCAGATTGTCATTTTTTTTTATACTTTCTAATTCCACTACCAGGATATCTTATTTGGTTATGCGTGCCCTTTTGACTTTACATTTTAGCTATTATTTTTAACTTTGATACCATCTTATCTCATGTCGTATTAGAGTCATCGTATATTTCACCTAATACTTGTACTTCATTTTTCTCATTAAATATATTTTGCTTTCTAAATCCTTTAACTTTCACCATTTAATTTGTAACACCCCACCCTTCTCACTACTGGACTGTGAGGGCGGAGCACTACTGGACTACTAACTTTACTTAACTAACATTGCACACATGTTGATAGTAATTCCTAAAACTCTCGGAGAACTTAAAACATACAATTAACTAGCAGCGGAAGACTAAATGACTCATCTAATACATTCTACTCAACTCTTTGTTAATAAATTCTTATGCTAAATCCCAAGGCTTCTATAGTCCAGGCATCACACATCTATCCGCACCTCCTTGTCGCCTTCCTTTACTATAGCTTTTCCTTTCCTTTATCTGCAGTAAGAGGAAATGCATCTATAAGCAAAATTGCTTAGTAAGCGCTATCTAACTCACAAAACTCGAGTATGCATGTAAGCTGAAAGAAGTCTAGAAACTAAATGTTCATCTAATAGCAAACGAAACATAGCATACTGAAACACTAAACATGTAAGCAAATCTAAACAACATGTTAGTATATAAGAAAGCTAAACTTGCTGAATTTTAAACTTATGTGAAGCTTATTTCTTTTGTTTGAAAACTTATATTTTAATACTTCAAAATAATAATCAACTTTCTCTTGGGCCCGACAACTATACTTGCTATGCGCGCATCCCTAACTAGACTCGAGATAGCTGGTCCCGAATCTAGTAGGGTTTACTAGGTTATCTAAACCTAGGGACGACTATGGGAGCCCAGCCCAAGGACAATTGAGAGTCCTGCATACTAGGTTATCTAAACCTAGGGACGACTATGAGAGCCCAACCCAAGGACAACTGAGAGTCCAGTACAGTGCCACTGATAAAAGTAAAATACTTGTTATCTTTTAATACTTCTAATATATAATGCCTCGGCATTTTAACGAGCATCTTGTGTGCCAAAATCCCTAAAGTCTTGACTTTGGGATCTACTTAAGGCCTTGGCCTTTTTCTTTCTTTTCTTTATCTTTCTTATACTTGTTAATACCTCTAATAAAAGAATGTTTCTTTAAAAACTGAAATGTTTAAATAAATTCTAACTTTGAAATGCATAAACAAAAATCTGCATACTATGCTAATCAAAATTCTGCATACTATTCTAATCAAGATTCTGCATTCTATGCTTCACTATTTTTGCATACTATGCAAATATAAAATCTGCATTATAAGCTTAATTAAAATCTGCACTATAAACTTACATAAAAATCTGCACTATAAGCTTGATTGAAATCTGCACTATAGGCTTAATTAAAATCTGCACCTATAAACTTAATTAAAATCTGCACTATAAGCTTAATTAAAAATCTGCACTATAAGCTTAATTAAAATCTGCACTATAAGCTTAATTAAAATATGCACTATAAGCTTACATAAAAATCTGCATGATAAGTTTAATTAAAATCTGCACCATAGACTTAATTAAAAATCTGCACTATAAGCTTAATTAAAATCTGTAATATAAGCTCTACATAAAAATCTGCATTATAAGTTTAATTAAAATCTACACTATAGGCTTAATTAAAAATCTGCACTATAAGCACTTAATTAAAATCTGCAATATAAGCTCTACATAAAAATCTGCATTATAAGTTTAATTAAAATCTGCACTATAGGCTTAATTAAAAATCTGCACTATTAGCGCTTCTTATGCTTCGAATTCAAGAAGAACAAAGATCCGAAACTACTCCTACTGCAGGTGAGAAGCACTTACCTTGATTCTTGGACTCACAACCGAACAAAAAGGGCTTCTAGGACCTTGGCCGACCGCCGGAGATGATGCCCTAACTCCCTTTCGTTTTCTGCCCGAGCTCCGCCATCGTACGCAGAAGAGAAGGAGAGAATGGTTTAAGTCATGGAAAACAGAGCATCAACTTATCTCTTTTTATAACTTAATATTTCTGTTAACTCCTTAAATAAATTCGCTACCTTTTCTAAACAGACAAATCCAACATCAACTTATCCCTTTTATAATCTAATATTCTGCTAACTATCTTAAATAAATTCGCTACCTTTTCTAAACAGACAAATCCAACATCAACTTATCCCTTTTATAATATTCTGTTAACTATCTTAAATAAATTCGCTACCTTTTCTAAATAGACAAATCCAAGATCAACTTATCCTTTTTATAATCCAATATTCTGTTAACTATCTTAAATAAATTCGCTACCTTTTCTAAATAGACAAATCCAAGATCAACTTATCCTTTTTATAATCCAATATTCTGTTAACTATCTTAAATAAATTCGCTACCTTTTCTAAACAAAAAAATCCATTTGCCCACCTGGTCAGCCGGGTTTTGACTGAGTCAAAGGTCGCGGGTTCAATTCTCGGCTTGGATATTTTTTTGTCGAAACTTCCTTCGTTTAGTAAAAATACCAAACGACCTCCAAAAATTACATAAAAATACTCTAAAAATTTCTAAAAATCTCTAGAATATTTCTAAAATATTTCTAAATATTTTTAAAAACTTTTAGAACTCATAATGAGAAAAATTGGGTCGTTACATAATTGTAGGAGTCGTATATATATATTTTTTCTATTGATACTATACTTGAGGCGTATATTTAAAACTACTAACCTATGTTGGGTAGTTAAGATTTCTCTAGGGATGACCTTGCATTCTTGACAAATTTTTCTATCCCTCTTTCTAACTATAAAGAAGTCAATTTGCGATTTATTATTCTCACTTTTGAAGGTGACCAAGTGTTCTTCTTTTTTCTTAAAATATGTATTAACTAATATAAGGTTATATGCTATCATAAAATGTAATATAATTTTTTCTTCTTTATTTCGCGTTCTAAACCCATAATCCCTATATACCCTCTCATATTTCTTATTTTTAATTTCGATATGCTCATTTAGATCGTCTTCTATTAAAACCATTTCATTTGACGGAATATTTTGTAATACTTCATTTAGGTCATTCAAAAATTTTAATTTGGTAGCTTCATTTAATTTTACTTGAGGTGGATATATGCTAATTATGTTAATAGTTCATTCGTCACTACTATCTTGAGAGTTATAATTCTATCCCCTTTTCTAACTACTCCTATAATTTCATCCTTTAACGAACTATCTACAACAATACCCATTTCATTTCTTGTTTTACACTTTTTTTTGTGTATTATAACTTAAAACCCAAGTTTTTTATTATCTTTGTCTTCTTATCTATCCATTTTCTCTTGTACACCCAAAATATTAATTTTTCTCCTAATCATCGCATCTACTACGTCTATTACTTTATTAGTGAGGGTTCTTATATTCTATATTCTAAATATTAGATTATTAGTTTTCCTATAATATTTATTTTATCCAACCTATGGTATGAGAACTCTTGCCTATTTAACACGACATCCAAGTTCTCATGGAGATGGGACGGTCCTTGTCGATATGTTATAGTCGGACTTGCAATGCGAACTTTTGCATTTTTAGCACTACACCCGAGTTCTGGAGATGTATCGGTACTTGCCAAGACGTTACAGTAACATGTTCTTTCTAGGGAACAACCTAGCGTTAACATAATAGTTTAATGGATCAATTCATTAAATATTTACCATAGTTTAACGCTAGCTGACAACCTAACACAACTCTCCTTTATCCGGGCTTGAAACTCGTCATGGACAGAGTTAAGTGAATATTGCAAATTAAATCAAGCATATAAATGAGATGTAATAAATTAAGAGAGAATTCAAGTGAAATCATAGGTAAGTTATGGTCAAAAGATTGGAGAAATATAGTAATTCGCAAGTTAAACTAGAATCAAGCATAGTCAAAAGCAAAGTCAACTATAAATCAAAATAAGTAAACATAAATAGTAGAAGTCAAATGATAAGTTGACATAACGGGTAAGTTATATTTCAAGTCAATATACGAATCCAAAATATAATAGAAGGAAGTCCGGAGAGGTCCAAAATAAGTCAATCAATCAATCATCATTCATAAAGTGAGGAGGGGACTACTGCCTCACAAAGTGGGCATGCATTATGCCCATAATCCCTTGTACATCACAACTAATATCAGTGACAATACCCTCGAGTCTAATCATCCTATCCTCTAATATCAGTGGAGTTGAAGGTGTTGGAGGTCTGGGTAGCTTGGCTAGTATCTGATTTGGATCCTCATCAAACGCAGCGAGCATCTCGTCAATCCTTGGAGATCCAGGGGTCTGCCTCCCATCCTTTGTGATTAGGGTGTTCTCTTTGAGGACCATCCTAGCTAGAGTAAAGTTCCTAAGTGTTATCCGAGCAAACTCTATGATAATTGTTTGATGTTACCTCGGTTAACATCAATGCCTAGGGATACAAAGAGGCGAAGTAGAATACGGCAATACAACATGTGGACTCGATAGCTAGTGGATATGCTAAAATGATGGATGAACTCGATAGCTAGTGGATATGCTAAAATGATGGATGATGGAACTAAAAATGATTAAACTAACAAATGAGTAGTAAGGTCTCTAGTGTTAATAGGCAAGATACATGAGTATATGACCTTGTACAACACGTATTTAGCGGCCCTAAGCTGGCCTGAGCTAAAGTTGACGACGGTAGGAGTTCGTTCGCCACTAAAGAAATAAGTATAGATAAGGTCTAAGGTAACTCAGAGTAGGCGCCAAGAAAAAAGGGTAGACTAGTAAAAGGGAAGCAGTAGAATGTGGTGGTGGTGGGATATATCTCGAATCGATCTCGAATCAGGTTAGGCGTGAAAATGATGTCAACGCCTCTAGTTTTGGAATTAAGGGGAAGTTGTCCACCTTAGTTAAGTTATTATAGAATTCAACACAAAGATCGAGGTTTACTGACAGGTCGTAGTAAACAAGCATGGAGAGACCATAATAGGCTATGATCTCGTGAATGTCTGCATAGTGATCGGTAAAGAACTTCGAGATATCTAGAAGGTATGGGAAGATATGCATACTGGTCATGTCTATGCCTATGGTCCTGATAGGGAAACCTGGGATGGTGAGAGGTACTAGCCTCGGTCGTTCTACGTTTGGGTCTAATAATAATTGTAATAAGTCAATAAAGTTTAAGATAATGACGAGTAAGAAATATTATGCATAATAGGAAGATGGAATTGAAATAGTTGAGTCAAAAATGTTAACTACACATGATGTTGTCAAAAGAAAGCTTGAACTCAAGATAAAGACTTACTGATCGACCGGGTGGGTACTTGGTCGGCCCCGTGTGTCTAATTAGGGTGCCCTTTTATGGTCATACGGGTGAATGTATTAGTTATATGGGCGACTTTATACCTAATTTTTACTGTCGTAATAAATTCGACTTTTTGAATACGGGTGACTATGTGGGGCTAAGCTCGACCGTGTACCAACTTTTGACCTACCCTAGTCAACGAGATTTGACACTGTCCAGGCGATAGGAGTCAACGATGTTGACTCTTTGAATTTTACCTTTCTAGCTAAATTCTTCAATCCTACCTTAGGTTTATAAGTCAAATTTCCGAAAGTAAGTTAATAAGCAATTCAAAAGAAATGAAAGCATGAAAAATGAGATTTTATAAAAACATCTTAATTTTTATCAAAATATATTTTTTAGACCATTTTTTAAATATCCAACTTTGATTTTGGGCTTGACTATCTATAAGAAAGAAGCATTTAATCGGTTGGTTAAGTTAAGTTAGAGTCTCTAACTCAATCTTATAAAAAATTGAATTGTTAACACGTGAAAATTACCTAACTCGATCAATTTAAAATTTTTTGGCCCAATTCACGTTGATGCACTGATATAAGCATTTGGAATTAAAAACTATAATCCTAAGCATTTCACATCTTTCTATGTTTTTCAAACACAAGCAAGTTATTGCTTAGTGTGTTTTGTAAGATGCTGACTGCCTAGATCTATAGGTACATGCAGTCTACTTAGAACCTAGACTAAGTTCATTTTCAAAATAAAAGTAAAGCAAAATATTGATAAATATATAGCATTAATAGAATTTTTTTTTTGCCTTTTCAAAATCGCATTTATTTTGAAAATGAGAAAAACATGTGAACATGATTTGAATCAATCCTAGTTTAAACATATCTAGAAGTTAGCTCCCCTAAATTGGAACTCAAACAGATTTTAATTTAACAGTTGAGTTACATAGCAAACATTGACATTAATAATTTATGTTGTTTGGGTACCCAACATCATTTATTTTCTATTTAATTGACTAAGCATGACTTGGAACAAGGCAAACTTACTTTTAGCATTTCTTTTGACTAAGGTAAGGTAAGAAACGTGATTTTGACTCGAGCTAAACCCAAGTCCAGTTTTATTGTATGCAGTTCATCTAGTTCCAACAATCATATCTAAGTATTTTGTCCCAGACGTGAACTTGCTCAACGTAGATTTTAACTCACCAACTTGGTTTTTTCAAATTAGAGTTCTCTTCCTCAAAATTTGACACTTGAGTTGAGTTTCCAACTTGACTAATCTAAGTCAATGAGTCTAAGTTAGTCTTTTCTTTAAGGTCCTTTCCTCCTTAAGTAAAGTCTTAACGACTTTTATTTTGTTAGAGTCTTAGTCAAATAAGAGATAGTACCATACAATTTTTCAGTTAAAGGGTCTGTTACCCTAGTCACCTTTAGGACTTTCTTCTTTTTCTTCTTTTCTTCTTCTCTTTTTAGGTTCTTTCTCTTTTTCTTCTAGTAACGGGTAATCGGTTCTGAAGTGTCATTTTTCCTTGCATTCGAAACATCGAACATTCGCTAGATCCTTCTTGGAAATTTCCTTTTTTATGAATCTTTGGGTGAACTTCTTTCGGCATATCATCCTTTTAACTAAGTGTGCAACTTCTAAAGATAGGTCATCTTCATCAGTTGTTGATTCGAACTCAGATTCAGACTTGGTCTCTTCTTTCGATTTAGATCTTGGCTTGGATTTATTGCAACTAAAGTTATACCCTTCTCCTTTGATCAAGAAGTTTAAAATCACAAAAGAATTCATCTAACTTTATAATAGACAGATCCTTGGATATTTTGTATGTATCAACCCCCACAAGGTAGTCCTTAGAAATGCTCTAAGTGCATACTTAATCAAGTTGTGATTTTCGACTTGTTCGCTGATTGCATGGATGTCGTTTAGGATTTCTTTGAAGTGGCTGTGTAGCTGACTTATGATTTCGTTTTCTTTCAGCTTTAGAGCTGACTTAATAACAAGTCCTTTTTAGCGGTTCGTGAATTAGTTGAACCTTCGTGCACCTTGATTAATTTTTCCCAAAGTTGCTAAGCGCTGTTGAACGATCCAACTTTACTTAGTTGTTCCTAAGTTAGCCCGCATTGCAATGTAGTTGTGACTCTAGCATTAGTTTGAACCTTTTTCTTATTGTCGCTTGACTAATTTTCAAAGTCAACTAGGGTGCCATTTGGATTTGTAGACCGTTCAAAGTTTACCTTTATTATAAGGTAGTTCTTAATATCATTTATAAGATCCATTCTCCCTTTCCAATAAGTGAAATTGTCGTCAATGAAGAGAGGACGACGAGTTGTGCTAAATCCTTCATACAAAGACATTTTTTCCATGATTCTTACAAATTTGTTCAAGTTGTATTAAGGTTTAGGACATGATATGAGTTTGGTTTGTGTTTGGTATAGTGTAATTAGGATTTAGATTTAGGTTCGAGCTAGGCTCGGATTATGCTAATCAATTAATTATTTGCTTTGTCACAAAGCACAAAGTTTGCTCTATATTAGATTCAGGTTTTATTTTAGGCTAAATGAGCAAGAGTTTTCGAAGTTAGCTTCCCGATAGTGGCAAGATACAGAGGTCTTCTGAGTATTGGAGCAATGACCACTTCTTAAAACAAAGATAGCTTAAGAATCTAGTGCTAAATCAACTTTAATACAATGTCTTTGTCTAATTAGTTTAGAGTGAGGTGAGTTAGCTTCAACTAGTTCCACTTAATTAGATGTACCAGTTAGGGTACTTCTTATCCAGTCTAAACATGCACCTAACTAGATTTTCCTAGCGTATTATCAGCTCAACCCGTTCTGATATCAAATTGTAGAATAGAATTCGACGCTTGACGAGGGTGAATAACATTACGAATTTTGAAATGAGCAGATTGTAAATAAACACAATTGAATCAAGTGGAGTAGCACAACGGAAATAAAAATTACTTAGACTGATTCAATCAAGTAAGACAAAGCAATATAAGCATGCAAAGGATTTAGCTAACAACTAAGTATTCAAGCAGTTGATCAACTAAAATAGAAATATAGACATGCAACAATTATAAAATATGATTCTTATTTTTAATTTACCCATTCTAGAAAATTTCTAGAAATGGGAAAATCTTACAGAAAAAATCCTAAAAATTATGCACAAATATAATCAATATCTCAACACAAACAAATGAAAAGTGTTACTCGAGTGTTCTAGGGAATAAGCGCAGCCTAATAGCATTTGCAGAGGCACTATTGTATTCTAGGGTTTCATAAATTTAAAAAATACCTCAATGCAAATTTAGGTTGTCCGTAGGTGTGCCTTCAAATTGGTGTTATTAGATCATGGAAAGTAATGCAGGCTTCAACCCAAAATTGTTTGCATCTACCGGATGTCTAGTGATGCTAGACCTCAATCCTCTGCTGCTAGGTGCGGTGTAGTCCTTTAACTCTTGTTCTGTCATCGGCCATGATTGATGTTGCTTGTTCTTACTCCGCCTCTATTCGCTTTTGTAGGTTCCTTCTTTTATGGAAAGTTCTTTTAATTTTGGAATCTGCTGGCAACATAATTCTCGATTTAACACCTTCGCATAAAAAGAAACTTGTTCACTTGAAAAGGAAAGGTCAAAAAGAGCAATAGAATATGAAAAAAGAAATAAAAAGGAAAAAATTTAGATTAGTCAAATTACAAATAGTATTAATATCAATAAGACATAGTCCTCGGACAACAAAAACTTAACGTGTGATTTCCACAAGTGCACGGTCGTCATCAAATAATAATATATCGTCCTCTGAGATCGTGGAGTTCAGTACTAATCCAAGTGCAAAATAGGCTATCTAGATGAATCGAAATCGAGAGAGTTGTTGTGAAAGAAAAGAAATTAAGAAAGCAAAAGTGAGAAGTTGTGAGAAAATCGATTTTAAAGGCAATTTTAGGACTTTGGTTTCACCTCGACTATCCTTGATAAATTAGTTGTGAATCTCTCTTTTACCTCCATATCGATCAAGCTATCCTAAGGTAGCCAATGCTCCCTTTCGAGTTTACACTGGTGTTTCTAGCCTAACGTGACCTTACTTTCATGGTAGCCGTACTAGGATGATCGCTTTTTAATGGAGGCACTTGTCACAAGAACCCTACAATCCCCTAGACCGCAACCATTACCTTGTGACGTCGAATCAAAGTAAACCTTTTGCGCTTTGTGATAGCCATGATATCCTCGAGAGGGCTTGAATTGCTTTTGAGAACAATTCCTCCAATCTAGTTATTATAGGTCCCAGATCAAAGTTCGTCTTTCAATTCTGCCTCCTCACCCCAAGGTGACATATTAACATGTTATGTATGTTAGTAACTAATCATACTATTATCATACTAGGTTTAAGATAATTGTTATGTATAACGACTGAATATCCTTGTTTGGTCAACTAGGATGGCCAAGTTAGTTTGTCCTCTAGAGTATGCCAAATTGAGATTATAAATAGACGTCCAGAATATACAAGAAACTAAGAATTACAACAATCATTCTGCAAGTTCTCTACAGGCAGCACAACATTTAAACAACTAGGTATATTTTAATATTCTTTTTAGCTTGGCTTTCTGTACTTTACTTTAAATATTTTTATCAAGGCAAATTTTGTAAAGGTTTCTTCGTCACTAAAAGAATTTTAGAAAGGAGAAAGTATTGTGGGCTATTGACGAGGAGTGATTCGCCTAATGAGTCATTGAAAGTTTATTCTATTAGTGTTTGAAGATTGAACTAGATTTGCATTCACTTCAACCATATTTCTAATTCAGTATGATAAAGAACTAATTTCAAGGTCTGAGATACAAGATTAAACACAAGAATAAGTTTACCTTGATACAGTTATTCAAAGAAATGGAAAGCCTATATTGTACAACTGTGGACTTGATAACACACTTCACATCATATTTTGTAGGCAAACTGCCAATTTTTGAGTCAGTTTGGTCAAGTCAGATGGGAACAATCACATCATGATTCTTACAGTGTTCTTGTTATACAACAAATCAAATGCACTATAAAAGAAATATGCCAGTTTCCTCTTTCTTACAAGATTGGATGGACAAAATCTAAGGAATTTTGATACTTCTGTTTGACTTCATCGTTTAATGCTGAGAAGAGCAGGAGTTTCTGAACATTTACAGAGGCATTCAATATAAGAATTTACTGCCTCGTGTACTAATTTCACATATTAAGCACTGCCATTTTAGATTAGTGGAGCCTCTTTGTAATTTGATAAAGTCATTCTTGTTTGTGTTCATCTGACTTGAACAGGTGCGACCATTTACCAGAGTATTTTTTGAAGTGAGAAAGTTCAAGAAAATATTCAGATGTTTCCCTTTGCTAGTCATACAACACTCCAACAGAAAGCCTTTAGATTATTATCTGAAATAGTGTACATGAAGTTCTAATGATGTCTTTGGTTTTTTTTCTGGAAGCATGATCTCAGATTTACTATGCTAGAAAATATGCATTCCACAGTTTTCTGTTTTTAATTGAATTTTATTAAAATGACAGATATGCTCTTAAGTGGGAATCCAGGAACATAATTGCCCTGAGCACTGCAATTCAGGATTGGCTTACATCAAGTGAGTCTTCAGAATTCAACAACTTTAGCCTTTATTGCATGACTCTTCTTTTTTAAAATTTACCATTGCTGATGCAGCGTTAACGATGGGGTTAATGAAACAAGGTGCAATGATGACTGTGCTAAGCTCTCTTATGACTGCACTAGCATGGCCAGCTACCTTAATTGCAGCTACAGATTTTATTGATAGCAAGTGGTCAATTGCTATTGATAGGTACATGTAGACAATATCGGTTACCGTAACTAGTAGATAAATGGATGTTTTATGCTGAGATAAGCTACCTCTGAACTGATATACAAGGAAACACCCAAGATAGAACTCTATTTTGATTTGCATAGAAATTTGTTTCATTGTGAAAAGATCATTTTGTGGTGATACATAAATTTTGTATGCAAGAGAGGAACAAATCTATTTTCCAGTTGCATATAGTTTCCAAGTCTGAACTTAATCATACCAGAATTATAGACAGGTTAAATACTTTTTATCAATCTCTTTGGTAGATTTTCATTATTGTAATTTGTAAGAAACTACTCATGAGAAATGATTTATCATCTATTGCTGATTTTAGGTCGGATAAAGCAGGAAAGCTTCTAGCTGAAGTGTTGTTAAAAGGATTGCAGGGAAATAGGCAAGATTATAACTTAACCAGACAGTTTCCTCCAATTAACAGATCTCAGATAATTCTTTTGTTCCCTTGATTGCCCAGGCCAGTCACACTTGTTGGCTTTTCATTAGGAGCTCGTGTTGTATACAAGTGCTTGCAGACACTGGCCACATATGAAGATAATGGTGCAATGATACTTCTATTTTTCTGTTTTCCTATCCTTTTTTATTAACTCATTTAATCTGATCTACTTATAACTGATCAGAGGGAATTATAGAAAGAGTTGTCCTTCTTGGTGCACCTGTATCAGCCAAAGGTGAGCAATGGGATATTGCAAGAAAGGTATGGCCATCAATATATCCATATGATTTCTTAATGTTGTATGAAGATTTTTCTTCTCATTTGGTGTTTTCTTGTGCATTATATTGCTAAGAATAAACCATACATGGATTAATACATATAAAAACTTCAAGTAATTATGGCCATGATCTCCTCAACCCTTATTCATCCATGCTTCTAAACAATATTGAAGCCCCCAGGGCGTAGCACAGACGGTGGGCGCATGGTATCTCTGGCGTAATGGCCAGGGGTCGATTCTCAGGAACTGACGATCTGGAATTTACCCCGCCATGCGCCTATGGCCTGTGTACCTGCATGAACCTCCCTCCATATCCGTGGGGCCGGCACTAGGGGGGCCGCTAAGGTAGCGGATCTACCTTTTTTCTAAACAATATTGAAGCCTTCTTCCTTCATCAAGAGGGTGATTGAAGCCTTCTTTGGACTAGTGGCTAATGTAAAGGCGCTTCTCACCTCTAGTCTTCATGTAAGCTCCTCTTCATCCTATTCTTTTTTTTCTCCTCATTGGAGCCACCAACACCGTACGATCAGCACAGTTGGAATAACACAAAACAATCTTAGTTGGGCTGAGGACTTAGATGTATGCCCTTGGTCTCTATCCTGCAAAGAAGCTCCCTCATTATTTATGGTGGGAATAATAAGAAATTATGGCCATGAGAAATTCATTTGAGGATTTCTAAAATAAACTAAAGGAATGTATATTTTACTAATTGCCCATTCATAGTACTTGACAAAATAGTGGTTTACATAAACAAACTACTTGCTATTAGATTTGAATAATAACACCATGTTTAAAATTGATTGAAATGAAAATAATTATTATTAGGAAATGAGATAATTTTTCCTAGGAAATGCAATAGATTAATCAAAATGGTACAAAAATATATTTAGCTTAGTTTGGTTGATGCAATAAAATAATATAGGAGTAGAATAAGAATATGAAGTTCTGGTCTCATTTCTATTTATGGTTTGTGGAAGTTGTGTGATTAATTGACAAGTAATCTCCATAATACTAAAATTTGCCAAGAAATATATTTGTTGTCCTTCATATGTTGTTATCCATCCCCTAGCTTGCCCATTTCATCCAACCCACTTGGCCATAGCACTAAGTGGAGTTGAAGATGGTTAAAGGCTATGCAAGGAGGACCTTCAAAGGTTAATTCTTAATCTTTTTCTTTTAGCTTCCATTTATACTCATCTTGTAAAAAAGGTTATAAGAGGTTTCTCCACTCTAGAAGAAGTTTGTAAAGGAGAAAGGTTAGTGCGCTTTCAGTAGTGAGCCACTGAAGAGTTATAGGTCATAGTATAGGGAGTAGGAATGAGGGTCGAACCACGTCAAGCAGAAGTGTTAGCGTTTATTTTCTTGTTGTATCTATTTTAGCTTCATTAATTGTTTTGGTTAACCTTGCTAAACAATTAGCAAGAGCACAAGTATTAGTTATAGATCAAGTGATATTCACCCCCTCTAACCACTCAACCCACCTAACCTACTAATCCTAACAGTATCAAACTCTTTGGTAATCTGATTTCTCCCCTTGGTTTTAATTGGGGAGAGTGTAAGGTTATATTTTGTTGAGAGATTCTTAGTTTTTGGGGTCAATCTTATAATCTTTTGAAAATCTAATTGGTCTAGGTCAAGGTTTTTGTCTTGAGGAAATCCTATCCATTTGAGTCAAAGTTTTAATCTCTGTGAGATGGCATCTTCGGTTTGTTAATGGTTATTCCTTTGTCTCGTTTAAAATGATTGATGTAGTGGATTTTGATTAGGGTTGCATACCCTATTATAGGTTGTGAAATAGGAACAATCTCTCTAAAGCATGTTATATATTAACACTGTTTCTTTTATTCCTTTCACATTTTCTCATGCATTTCATTTTCTTCGGCTATCACAATATATAAATTCACATGTGTACACTCTTTGAAATGTTTTATGTTGGGTTTTGTAGCAAAATCAAGCATTAAAACGCAGCGGGAAAAAGAACCCACTAGAGATCCATACAAATTCTAATTAGATCGTTGGTGTGAAAAGTTACGTATTCGATGCATAGAACCTTTGCAAATCTAGAGAGTCAAGCTGATCTAATCATGATTAGTGTTCGCGCCTCTATGGTATCCACACGGGCATAATCGTCTCCAGTCTCATGAGCACAATTGGAGTCTGTTGTTCTTCGTGTAGTTCTAGCTACCATGCATATATATAAGTTGATATCAAACCCTAACTTTTAGGGTTATCATAATCTTATCAAACTCAACCACCAAGTGTTATCTACTAAGACGAATAAAACTTGGCCAAGTCTTATCTAATAAGACACTATCTAATAATGTGGCCAAGTCTTATCTACTATGATATTATCTAATAACGTAGGCTTCATTCGTTTAGCTTGTTTGAAAAATCCAAATAAATATTAGATTAACCATTAATCCAATAAGTTTAAGATCCTTAGATTAATCTAATAATTTAATAAAATCTAATTAGATTAACCCATTAATCTAACAAGTTTAAGATCCAGAATTAATTTCAAACTTAAAATTTAGACCCACTTTATTTTAATCATACTAAAATAAACCAAACTCTAAAATTGATGTGCTCTCTATATGTGACTCAATAGGTTCTCATAACGTTAGCAGTGACTCTAAGATCTCATTTTAAAGAAATAAGCAATGAGTGACATCTAGCAATACATCATAGCTAGCCAAGTGATGAGAATGTTGTAGATTCAACCTAACCTGTCTATGACTATTCTAATGTATAACTTAGTCCTTTTGTCTAAGACATTTAGACTGATTTATGAGACATAGATCGTATCATCCTCTTACCAATCTATCTGTTCTTGATCTCTAAGTAGACTTACTTAACCAAATAAGCTTAATATCTCATATTGACTTATTTGAGCATGACCATGAATTTTAGTAGTACTACTTAATCAAGGGCCCCACAGACGTCACTTCCATTATATGGAAGGGGCATTCCATCTACATCACTCATATCCCTCCGCATAACTCATTGCATATCCCGTGAATGATGTTATTATTAACCTTGTTATAGGTGACGTTTATCAATACTAAAGTACAAAATTTCCTATGTAGGAACCATAGTGATTTCAGGTTTATACTAATAATCACTATAAGAATATTTATGACACTCATATAACAATCCATGAAACATTCTCATGGCAAGTCAATTCAGTACATAACTTACATGCTAGTCTCAATACATTAATATTTCTCTTGTATATAAATACTTGACTAGGGATAATTGAGAGTAGTGCTCTATATATCTATCTCTAACAATCAATTTAACTATTTGATATAACAGAACCTACCACTTTGGACATATTATATTTATTCAAATTTGCACAGATATAAAGTAAATATAATAAACACAAAATGCTATTTTTATTAAAATATGATATATTAGTTCATATCAATCATCTCATGATTGACTCTTAGGGTTGACACTCACATTTTAGCTATCTATTCACCCTTGCTCTAGTCGAGCTGTTTGATCGTACACATTTCTTGTTAAGCTTCTTTATCATCCACGTCTATCAATCTAGTTGAGAATTCTATTTCATGTTAAACTTCAAATCGAGCAATCTAGTCACTTCCCTATTCATTGCTTCTTGGTGGACAAGCTACATGTTGCTAGGTGTATTCATTGCTCAACATCGTCCTTAGGAATCCTAGCTATATTTTGCACATTTTAATGAAAATATCTTTAAAGTTACATAGTTGCAATAATCCCTCACCTCAACCTTCTTTAGTTTATAGCTCCTAACTTTATATATACTCCTTTAAATCCATTCTCCTTGGATGGCGTATCTAGTTTTCTCAAAGGTTGAAGTTAGACTACACCTCTATTATAAGCCTATAACTACTTATTTGATTGGATCAACCCTAACTACACTTACCTCTTCGAGTTAAAATTTCAAAACCAAGTGGTATATTGAGACAACTTTAACTTAATCAAAGCCTACCTATATGTTGCAGGTGAGTGTAATACCATATACATAATGCATGGATTCTCTTCAACCATTATAGTTAGATCAACTGTTTGAAGAATCCTTATGTCATTCCCAACAAATCCTATCTACGTGGTACTTTTTAGCTATAAAGTTACTTTGGGTAAACCTATCTTTAAGAATGCATTATTGTACAACACATTGACTTAACACTTGTTGTAACGCCCCTAGTTTTTCTTTTTATAATAATACATAAACTGCGGACATCACTTACTCATTCTTCCATAACAGTTTCTTAGTTCAAATAAAATTACTTAGACGGTTCGAAAGAAAACATAACTAAATGCGGAATTTTTAAACTGGGTGGTCTTCGGGTTGTACTGCCCTTGTTCCGAGCTGGCTCAATGCCTCCTGTCTTGTTCACCTCATTGTCTGAAAAAAAAGGTTATAATCTGTGAGTCGAGAGACTCAACATGTTCAAAACGGTGTTATGCATTAGTTAGCGACTATAATCTAGTGTACTAAGGAAAACCACATACAAGGTAACTTGGGATCTCCCTACTAGCATACTATGAACGTAAGCATAGACATCGACATAATCATGAGAGCATAAACATAAGCATGGTAAATGACCTAGGCATAATGATAGACTTGATCATGAGCATGTACATAAGCATAACATAAGTCTAAACAAACTTAATCATGAGCATATATGTAAGTATAACATAAGTATATTTGTATGGTATAAATATACACATAAGAATAAACTTTATCATGAGCATATACATGGGTATACATGAGCATGGGCATAGCATATTGAACTTAACATATTTGTAGCATATCATGAACCTAATACATTCATAGTATATCATGGACTTAACGTATTCATAACATAATATGAACTTATACATAGCATATCATGAAATTAACATATTTGTAGCATAACATGAACTATACATAGCATATCATGAACTTAACATATTCATAGCATAACATGAATATGAACTTAGCATATCATGAATCTAACTTATTCATTGCCTAACATGGAAACCGATATTGGGCTCTCTATGGGGCCTTGCCTCGTAAACGGGATCCCTCTGTGACTTTTTCCCTCACAGTATTCCCATCAAATCCTCATCATTTCAATATTAGGCTCCCTGTGAGACCTTTTCCCGTAAACGAGCTTCCTTTGGGGCCTTTTTTCGTAAACGGGCTTCCTCTGGGGCCTTTTCCCGTAAACGGACTTTCTCTGGAGCCTTTTCCCTCACGGTATTTTCATCTTTATCATTATCATTATTACAGTCAACTTACCCGATATTGGACTCCCTCTGGGACCTTTTCCCGTAAACGAGCTCCCTCTGGGCCTTTTCCCGTAAACGGGCTCCCTCTGGGCCTTTTCCCTCGCGGTATTCTCATTTAGTAATTTTCATTATCATGATAGGATGTAAAAGGAAACATAACATCCACCTAAACCTAGATCATATTAAGATATCATAATAAGATATAAGAAAGAACATGAACATGATCTTTAGACGCAAGCATGCAATTTTACATATAGCCTACTAATCTACCATGATGTGGAGCAAGAACCAACTTGAACTTATCTAATCTAGAGATTTGAAACCTAGACGTAGCATATATACATAGTCATCATAATAAGTAGAACATAAATCAAAATCGTGAACTCATTTAAGGTACCTAAACATATATGAACAGAGGAACTAACATAAAACATGATATGAAGAAATCGTAGGGTGGCATCATGATGAATATGACCTTGAAAACAGAATTTAAAACTACTCTTAGTAAACTAAAATTTACTAGTTTTGTAAGGTGATTTGAGCATAGGAAAGTTTCCTATCTTCTAATGGAAAGCGACTAGAAGCATGGCCCCAACTGTAATGCAACATTCATATTCATAACTCTTAAAATAGAATTTAAACCTACATTTATCATGTCCGAAACTTGCAAGGTCTATAACTTATTTTGGGCATGCATAGTTCTCTAGGGTATACAGTTAGTGAAATATGAAACAACTCGTTGAGCAAGATCATGATGACTAAAGCTCTAAAACAGAATTTAAAACTCACCACAATAGAACTAAAAGCCGCAAGGTCACAACATAATTCCAGATTCGTTAGTCAGTGGTATAAAAATTATATGTAATTCATCTTTGATCCGAAAAGGGTTCTGTAAATTGGTAATGAAAGCTAACTAAATTTCCTACATTTCAACAGAAGACACCGAAGTGAAATTCACCTATTGAGGCTAATTTACACCACAATAGAACCAAAAGTAGCAAGGTCACAACATAATTTCAAGTTCGTCAGTAAGTGGTATACAAATCATATGAAATTCATCATTGATCCGAAAAGGGTTTTGTAAATTGATAATGAAAGCTAACTAAATTTCCTTTATTTCAACAGAAGATATCGAAGTGAAATTTGTTCACCCATTGAGGCTAATTTATACCACAACAGAACCAAAGGCAGCAGGGTCACAACATAATTTTAGAATATCTATGAAACATCAACCCAATCTACGGTACCCGAAATTCACAAGACATAGAAGCTAAATAAAACAAGAACATGGTTGAGAACATGCCTTTGATTCTTTAGCTATTATCTCTCTCTTCTTGTTTTCCCTTGGAGCTATGAAACCGGTGCAACTTGATGAGGTGGGGGCTTAGGGCCAACGATAACAAGAAAGCAAGGTGGAGTTCTAGATAAGGGTTTTATATAATGTGGAAGCTTTAAGACTTGGTCTAAATTTCTAATTCCTATAAATTTTATATAAAACCTCTTACTAAGTTTTTATCCTTATCCTTTATCCATATCCATAATTATATAAATTTCATATATATATATATATATATATATATATATATATATATATATATATATATATATATATATATAATTTGCATTTGATAATATTGTAGTTCTTAGTCATTATCTACAACATATACATTTTATAGGTTGTGTATATACACATGAGGCATATAAGTTGATATACAAATTCTTATATTTTTATTTAAATACTAGATATATTTTATAAATGTTAAGTCCTATATATTCTTTTTATAAAACTAAATACTAAGTCTAAATAGAAACCTATATCCATGGATACATAATAATGTATAATTTATAAAACTATAGTTTCTTAATTTATTATGTGCACGTTCTGTATATATTAATCTTATATTTTCCTTATTTAATTCAATGCTTTGAAATTTATATTATACATTTTATATTACGTAATATATTATCTATATTTTATTTATATATTAATTAGATGAATAATCTTTAAAATTTATACATATTAAGTTTTATCCCTAAATACTAAGTCCTTTAATTCCTATATACTAAGTTTTATCCATTATTATAGTTTCTTAATTATCATACACACGTTATATTAAATTTATACTCTATAATTTATTATATATATCATACATATATTATATATTATTTATATTTCATTTCCATTATGATTAGATGGATAATTTATACACATAAATTATATAAATACTACGTCTTTATATATTTGTATTTTATTACTTTCTTAATATAATTCACAAATTCAAATTTCCTATATATATATATATAATTCATAAATTAAAATGTCATAATTTTTTAGTTATCATCTGCACGTTTTAATCTTATAATAATTATTATTTTTATAATTTATACTATATACTCTATAGTATATTATTTATATGGATCAAATTTCTTTGATATATATATATATATAATTCATATACTATATTTTCTTCTACACGTTATATATGAATATTATAATTTTCTTATTTTTATTATTTATTCTATATACTTTATATTATATATAATATATTATTTATATTTTTTTCTGGTATTAATTAGACGAATAGTCAATATAATATCTTTATATATTTATATCCTATTATTTTCTTAACTAATCAAATGAACCTTTAATTAAATATTTCTGAATTCTAATTAAATTACAACCTAACCTCATAAATCTCCTTAATTAAATAAGTGGTTTCAGACACTACACTTATATCCACCAACACCTTTCAAGTCAAACAATTTGCAATTTAGGCCCAAAATATTAACACATCTTGATGATCCCTAGTGTCTTTGACTTATCATTGCTTTCTCTTCTTGACACAAGATTCAAGGCTTGCTTTCTCCTCCTGACATAGGTCCTCCAATTATCAAGATGAAATACTTCTGTAGCATCTCCCAAATCTTGTCCTTCTCCTTTAGTTCATTCTCACTTGGACACAAACTCATGCAAGTGCTCTCTTTTAATTACCTCTCCTCTATTCGAAACCTTGTTTGGAATGCATTCATTTGTATAGTGCTTATGCTGTCCTATCCTTCCTATATAACATAGATAACATTGGTTGTTGCTCTACTAGTAGTCGATTTTTAATCTTTGATTTTCATTAAGTTCTTAGCTTTTGGGACATTCGAAGATGACTTTTTACGCATTCCCATTATAGATGGATGTTTGTCAAACTCTTTGTAACACTTCACCTCCTTCTAGAACCTCCGCAGCTCCTTAACGCTCTAGATTTTCTTTATTATGTTATCTTGCATTACACTGCTCGTGGTAGCTTTTGGAACATTCGAAGATGACTTTTTACGCATTCCCATTATAGATGGATGTTTGTCAAACTCTCTGTAACACTTCACCTCCTTCTAGAACCTCCGCAGCTCCTTAACGCTCTAGATTTTCTTTATTATGTTATCTTGCATTACACTGCTCGTGGTAGGTTATATTATTTGTATTGTTTAGCATTTCAACATTGTACTTTAGGTTTTCTCATATAAAGAATGCAGCAACCAAAATGGTCACAAGGAAAACTTAAAAAGTTAATCAGTTGGATTTGAACCATCCATTTGTCTGTACACTTTCATAAATCTCTTGAAATTTTTGAGCCATTTTGCCCCCTTTACCTTAATGAAATAAGGCTATCAACACTTTAGGCTATTCAATTATTGCCAATTAAATAAGCGTTAAGCTTTGAGTGGGCTCTTGAAGTTGCAATTTCTCTCAATGACAACTAAGTGACCCAGCAGGTTGATGCCCCTCATAATGTGGTTGGAAAATCTCAATACATCAAAACATTTCCTATATAAAGATA
Source organism: Zingiber officinale (assembly GCF_018446385.1). NCBI lineage: Eukaryota > Viridiplantae > Streptophyta > Magnoliopsida > Zingiberales > Zingiberaceae > Zingiber > Zingiber officinale. The sequence goes on along the minus strand of NC_055986.1, from coordinate 53,224,836 downwards.
TTTGTAAATTGAAAACATTAACATGCTTTGAAGGGTTTACTCCCATTATAAATGTGCATGTTTAGGATATCAAATCTCTTCAAGACTTGCTTCTCTTGTATATCTAAAATGAAGGGTGCTTAATCTCTAGGGATCGTTCTTCTCTGATTTAATGGAAACTTTAATTGGGACATAGAAGAGTTTGAGGGTTTGATTCGCTGTGAGTTACATGACAAAATAGATAGAATTAAGCTATTGTTTATAGAATTCAAAGAAAAACAGTTGAAATGAAAGATAACTCACCGGAAAAAAAGAGGTTTTAGATTCATTATTTATAGATATCAACTAAAGTCCTATTTGGGAACGTTTGACAATTGAAAAGGTTAACATGCTATGAGGGGTTTGTATTTCATTACAAGATGTTAGGACCTCAAATTTCTTTGAATTTACTCCTATTATATCTCTAAATTAAGGGTGTTTAATCTCTATGGATCTTTCTGTTATTCCGATCATGCCTTAAGCATGCAATTTTCATGTGGTTTTAAAATGTGTTTGACAAAGTTTAAGTTAAGTTGATATTGTCAATCTTATATGTGTACGTCAGGTGTCAAGGTGCAGGAAATAAGACGTGTTGTAGGTCCAATAAATAGAAGTCTAAGTAGGTCAATGAAAACTAGATATTTAGCATGTGAAAAGTCCAAGTATGTCGGGGGCTAAATACTTGGCAAAATAAAGTCTTCTTAGGTCAGGAGACTGTGCTAAGCAAGGCATGAAGTACAAACAGGTCAAACAGATGAAATGTTAAGAAAATGAAGTTTTGGAGGTAAGGAGATTTTAGAAAGACCTGGGAGCAAGAAGCTTCTTGGTATGACAAAGGCCCAAAGGTAAAGAGCCTCTAGGCACGAAGGTACCTGAGCCTTAAAAGTGTGGAGTCAGACTTAAACCAAATAGAACAAATAGAAAGAGAAAATCTTTCTTTTTAGGATACAATCAACTAATTAGTCTCTTGTGTAGGCATTAATCGTCTAAAGATTCAGTCCACCGATGACCAACGATAAATTACCAAATTAATGTTAAAGTTGAAATTCAGTAGATGATAGTCAAGATACCTATACCTAAAAGCTAGACAATCAACTAATGGTCTAAATGAGTTGACCTAATGGAACTATTAGTGTCAAAATCAAGCAATTAATCTTTTGATAGTAAGGAGCAATCAATTGATCACCAACAAAAAGGCTAATTCCATTATGTAAAATGTGAAATCCGTCATGCCCCCCCATTGGGAGGGAGTAAATTAGGTACGGAGCAAGCTTTTCACCGGCTTAGCTGGGATTCAACCCTTGCTTCATTCTACAAATTTATCACATGCCCTGGGAAAAAAGGCTAATTTAAAGGCAAAATTATAGCTGTTCAAGAAGACAAAAGGGAGAATAAAAAAAAGTAAAACTTAAGTCTTTGTCTTAAAGTGCTCAATTCGCATTGTTCTCTCTTAGTTCTTTTCATTGTATTCTTCTTGTGCTTATAGAAGATTTTGTAAGAGATTTTTCCACTTTAAGTTGTTGACCAAGGAGAAAGATAGTAGTGCATTCGAGGGTGACCCTCTTGAAGGATCATAGGTTGTGGGGTAGAAGGTAGGGGCCACCCAAAATTGTTAAAATGGATGTGTTGTTTTGTTTTACTTTATGATATGAACCCAAGGAGAAAGATGTCTCATGAACCCACATCAAAATTGAAGTAAGAAACAAAGAAAGTCTAAATTGATAAGATAGATGAAAAGAACCTCAACCCAATGCTTAAGAAATCACTGACCTTGGTATAGAAGATAGAAGACGTCACAACCTTGGGATTGAGGTTGATAAGTCCTTGAACGCCACAAAGGGAGTCTCACCATGCTTGAGATTGAAACAAGCCAAAAGTTACATGTGTGATCGTCACCGCCTTTTTTTATAGTTATAGGGTGACCTAAAAACCTTAAAAGGCCAAAAGGGAGCTTATTTTGCAAAGGCCTATGTAAACTACATAGCTAGTTTGAGTTTAAGTCAACATTAAATCGGTAGAAATTGAGCCTATAAATCAAAATTGTCCTTACTACATAGAAATGAAACTTAAGTGATTAATTAAGCTTATCTATGGCTTGAATTAGGTTAACTAAGTTGGGCATGACACACTCTTGGTCAAATCTTCTTCAATTGTAGCTTTGTCGTTAACATTTTCAATTAGCACATTAAGTGATTTCTTCATATTTTTAGCCTTAACCCTTGTAATTGAGTTTCCATTAATGCATAATGGATCATCAACAACAACATCTAGAGTGGGATGCTCCTTTTGTTCCATGGCCTTAACTTGATCTCCATCATTAGCTTGTTGAGCCGCAACTTTGATCTTCATCTTTAACTCTATCATTCCTCCCCTCCTCAAAAGGATTCGTCCTCGAATCTTCATCACCTACATTAGAGGGAGAAAGATCAGAAACGTTAAATATAACACTTACATTATACTCACCTAGTAAGTTAGGCATTATCATTGATTCGAGTTGTGACTTAACATGGTCCATCTCCTTGTAGATGCAACTTAGTACGACATTTAGTAGGGAATCTATCCTTTCTCATATGAATACAAACCCAATCTCCAAGTTTAAAGATCATTCTATTTCGTCTCTTGTTGGCTTGGGTTGTATATGGCCTCTTTTCAATTTGTAACCAAACTTTCTCATGCATTTACCTCACAAACATGACTTTTCCTGTACCATCTAAACTAGCACGCTCCTTGATAGGCAAAGGTGACAAATCCAAAGGAGTTAAAAGGTTGAACCCATATATTGTAGGTACCCCGAGTGAATTTTGATATGATCAACCGAGTTAGGTTAGACTTTGCATTTTTGATGCCTTGTCTAAATGTGCAAGGACTTAGGAACACAAGAAGTTGAGGGGAAGATACAACGAGTGAGAAGGATAACACAGGAAGCGAGTTGATAGGCTCGATACATCTGAGGGATAAAGAGCTACGAAAAAGTATACCGACGGATAAGGACATGCGTAGCGCTTCCGAGGGACAAGAAGCCGGGGAAGAAGACTGCTCGAGGAGAAAGCAGGAATTGGGTTCGGGTGAGCTCAACTCTAGACGATCGGAACATCACCCAAGCGACTGGACAAGTCAAGTCAACCTGAGTTGACTGTGTCCTAGCACCTGGACCAGGTTCAGGTGCCCGGACTTCAGGCGCCCGAACTAGTTCCAAGCGCTCGGGATGTCCTGGCCACATCAGCGACTAGTTGTAGCGAGGATTAGATTGGAATCCACGTCAGCAAGACTCTAAGCGCTCGGACTGAGTCCAAGTGCTTGGACGCCGATATGCCATTGATGAGAGCTGTTGCGGAGTGAATTGAGGCGACTACATCCAGGCATCCGGACTGGATCAAGGCACCTGGGAGCTGCCACGTCAATACATGGCTAGTTTAACCAGTGGGCAGTGTTCTAAAAAGCGCCCTAGGCGGCCGCCTAGGCTGGAGATCGATGACGCGGCGCTCAAGCAGCGTGGCTCCGGCGCCGACGGCGGGCTGGTGGATGAAGATCACGTACGGGTCTCGGATGCGGATCGGTCACGGGACAGCGCGGGGCCGCAGCCCGCATCCGGCACCGCGACGGTCGATGCAAGCTGTGCCGCGGATGTGGCGCTGTTTTCTGACGCTTCCGTGACATCGCGGTCTCCTCCAACTGCTCAATAATCGGTAAGCTTCTCAAATATATGCAACAATTTTTTTCCTCCCGCGACGCTTCCGGCGTCGAGACGCATCTGGGCATCTGTCACCGCCCGCTCAGGCTCTACTTTTTTTTTTTTAATTAATTATTTATTTAATTAAACAATTCCTCACTTAAATAGGTTAATTCCAATAGGTTTTATACCCTCTAATTAAATTATCCCAACAAACAAAATAAAAATATATTTAAAATTTAAATCTTTTTAAAATTAAAAAATTCTAATAAATCTTATTAATCCATATAAATCATATTTATATTCATAATTTTATATTTAAAATTTTTAAAAAATTCTAATAAATTTTATTAATTTATTTATATTCTAATAATATTATATTTAAAATTTAAAAATTCTAATAACTATTATTAATTAATTTATATTTCGATATTTTATATTTAAAATTAAAAAATTCTAATAAATCTTATTAATCCAAGGAATCCGCTTAGCGGCGCTTAATCCTCGCCTAGGCGGCCTAAGCGCTGGTCTAGCACCCGATTAGCGCCTAGCGAATTTTAGAACCTTGCTAGTGGGCAATAAATAAAGTCCTGTTCTTGGAGTTTTAAAAAGCACACTTGTATTTCATCTACGAATTCATTTTCAACTGTTCGCGCTTTAACTTCTGTAAGAGGCTTCTCCGCTAGGAGACTTTCTATTAGAGTATACACTGTCTTGGATTAACAACCTCCTCGGTTGCAAACCAAGTATACTTGGAGTCTTCTCTTACTTTATTTTTATGCATTTGTTTTTGCTTAACTAACGTGTTCGTCCTTGCTAAGTTTTGAAAGTAAGAGAAAGTGCTAATATTTTTATAGGGTTATTCACACACCCCCGGTCTACACGGGACTAATAAGTGGTATTAGAGCCAGGTTTGTTTCAGAATGACTAGCTACCAACTAAAGTAACAAGGAGATGGCCGGAGCAAACATTTATCCACCGAAATTCAAGGGGGATTTCACGATCTGGAAAAAGAAAATGGAGGTACTCTTTAAAACAGATTTTGATATATTGCTTACTATTAATTATGCTTTTGTAGCACCCATAGATCAGCACAGAGCTTAAAAAGAAGAGCACTTGTGGAGCAAGGAGCAAGCCGACTTCAAGGCAAACGACAAAGCAGAGTTCCATCTGTTAAGCATTCTTCCATCCCAAGAAGTCAACCAGATTAGCGCTTACAACTCCGCCAAAGAGCTCAGGGAGAAATTCCTGGAACTTCATGATAGGACCTTAGAGGCTAAGCTAGCATGACGAGACTTGCTTAGAAATTGGTTGATGAACCTCTTGCTGAAAGGTGAGTTGGTCTCTCAATTGTACGTCAAACTAAAGGAGCTGATTACCGGACTCACAAATTTCGGAGAAATGGTAACGAACAGAGACTCCCTAAGGTATGCTCTTAATGCTTTCCCAAAGACTCCGGATTAAACATCGATAATCGACTCCTACTACTTCTCTAAGGATCTAGAGGTAAGTATGTTAAAAACTTATTTTCTATATTAGAACTTTACAAATCTAGATGTGCAAGTCAGAATATTGCCCTAGAAGCAAAAAGGGACGAACATACTCCGAAGCTTCTCTCGACGAAGATGAAGAAACTTTTCTGGTAAGAAAGTTTTCAAAATTTTTAAAATCTAACAATTTTGACAAAAGACAAGTAACAAAACCTGTTTGGAGTAAAAGGAAGGTTCGGTACTATAACTGCCAAGAAGAAGGACATTATCAAAGATAACTGTCCGAAGCTGAAAAGCAAAAGACAAAGGGCCAAGTAGATCTAAGCACAAGAACCTAAAAGCAATATGGAACGAGTCCTCATCCGAGTTCGAGCTAGAAGAATACGCTCGGCTAGCACTGATGGCGGATTACCAAGAAGACAACGAAAGCTCATCCGAAATGCACATTGATGAATAGGGAGACATAATGGAAGAAAGCAATGATGAAGGGGAAACGCAGACTACGAGAACAACACGATAAGTGAGGTACGTTCCTTACCTCCCGAAAAATTATATGAGTTTATAAAAATGCTTTCTAGAAGTTCGTACAAATTAAAAACAAAGCTTGCACTATTAAAAAGAGAATTTCGAATTAAAAGTTATCTTAGCAAAAGCATATTTATTAGAAGATATGATAGACTAAAAATTAAAAACGACAAATTAAAGGATCAAATAAAAACATTAGAAAAGAATTATCTATATTCAAATGTTCAGAATTTTAGAAATTTTCAAAGGCATAATTGGTATTTTAAATTTCATAATGGCCAAATTAGAAAAGTGATACGAAAATATATTAAAATTTTTTTGTTAATCTAGTAGGTAGAAGTTTATTTTGGGTCCCTAAGTCATGATTCAAATTAATTTTATGCATGCTTTAATTTTAAGTTGCTTAATTTTTTTAACATTGCTTACAAAATAAATTATTTCGTAAATCTGCCGTTCATTTTTTCTATTGAAATTTTTTCTATGAAACACAAATGGATTTACTATAAGTTTAAAAAAATTTTGGAATTTTTTTAACTAGCAATTAATTTTTTATGAAATTTTTATCAAAAAATAAAATTTTAAATTTTTTCAAAGATTATTTTTGAAAAACATGATTTTTCGGCTAGAGACCATTATATTTGAATAATTAAAAAAATCAGTCAAAATTAAAATTTTATTTTTGAAAATAACTCTATTTGTTCAAAAATATTTATTACAATGAAAATATAAAAGTTTTGTGCTTGAAATTTTTATCATGTTTTCGAATGATTATGATTATAATTGATAAAATTTTTCCATATTTTTCGACACTAAAATAATTTTTACATTATCTTTGCTAAACTTTGGATTAATTGATTAAAAATTGTTCCTTTTGAAAATTAATTTCAGTAAAAATACAAATAATTGAAAATTCTATTTTAAACCCTAGAAAAAGTTTCACTATTTTTCTAATTGGCTTTTTGAGTTTCCCTATTTTTTTATTTAATCAAAGGGGGAAAAGTTAGGGATTAAGTTAAGGGGGAGACATATAATATTTTTTTACTTGAAATACTTTTCGTGAATTAAATTGATAACAATTTTTATTGAAAATTAACTTAGTTAAATCGTTTTATTATTTTGGTTGAAGCCAAACTTAATTTGGGTTGGATTTATATAAAAAATAAAGAGATTGTAAGTACCTTGAGTGAGTTTTGATGTGATTAACCGAATTAAATTAGGCTTTGCATTTTTGATACCTTGTGTCTAAGTGTACATGGACTTAGGAACACAAGAAGTCGAGTGGAAGACGCAGTGAGCGAGAAGGATGACACGGAAAGAGAGTTAACAGGCTCGGTGCATCCAAGGGACGAGGAGCTGCGGAAGAGTACACCGGCGAAAGAGAAGTACTTGCACGACGCTTCTGAGAGATGAGAAGATGGGAAGGAAGACTACTAGAGGAGAAGGCCGGAGCTAGGTTTGGGTGAGTTAAACTCTGGATGGCAAGCGACCGAACAAGTTAACCTGAGTTGACTATGTTCAGGCGCTTGGACCAGGTCCAAGCGCTCGGACCAGGTCCAGGCGCCTAGGACATGGATGTCCTGGCCACCTCAGGGACCCATTACAACGAGGATCAGATTGGAGTCCACGTCAGCAAGACTCCAGGCGCCCGAACGCCTATAAGTCATTGACGAAGAGCCGTTACGTAGTGGATTGTGGTGACCACATCTAGGCATCCGGACTGGGTCCAAGCGTTCGAGAGCTATCACGTCAACAAATGGCTAGTTTGGCCAGTGGGCTATAAATAGAGCCATGTTCTCGGAGTTTTTAAAAAACACACTTGTATTTCATCTAAGAATTCGGTTTCAACTATTTGTACTTTAACTTCTGTAAGAGGCTTCTCTGCTTTCAACAAAGGAGACTTTCTATTGAAGCTTCCAGTGCTTTGGATTTGCAACCTTCTCGGTTGCAAACCAAGTAAACTCAGAGTCTCCTCTTACTTTATTTTTATGCATTTGTCTTTGCTTAACTAATGTGTGTTCGTCCTTGTTAAATTCACCCCCTTTTAGCTGGCCTACACGGGACTAACATATGCCACTTCAAAAGGTGAAAAAATAATAGTAATTCTATTATAAGCAAATTCAACATGTGGTAAACAATCTTTCCAACTTTTTAAATTCTTTTGAATGATAGCTCGTAATAAAGTAGACAGTTCGATTTACTATCTCAGTTTATCCATCTATTTGTGAATGATAAGTTCTAGAAAACAAAAGCTTAGGAACTTTGCATCATGACTATACTCCTCGCCACTCCATGAAGCCACATGATCTCTTTAAAGATAAATTTTGCATCATCTATTTTACTATAAGGAATAAAATGAGTTATTTTAGGAAATTTGTCCCATAAAAATAGAATCCATACCACTTTTGGACTTAGGTAATCATACAACAAAGTACATGGAAATATCAACTAAAGATTCACTAAGAATTAGTAAAGGTGTATATAATTCATAAGGTAGAAATCTAGATTTTGCTTGCCTACATGTGATACACTTCTCACAAAACTGGACTACTTCTCATTTCATGTGAGGTCAAAATAAATGCTCAACCAAAACTTCTAGAGTTTTACTTACTCCAAAATATTCCATTAGTCCCCCCACCATAAGCTTCTTAGATTAATAATTCCCTTAATGAACAATTAGGCACACACAACCTATTCACTCCAAAAAGAAATTCCTCAAGCGTATAAAACTTCCCAAATGCGGCATGTTTATACACTTCAAACTCATTTTCAAGGTCAGGTTTATTAGAATGTAGATCTTTAATATATTCAAATCTTAATAATCTAGTGTTCATAGTAAAAATCAAGATATACCTTCATGACAAAGCATCTGCAATAGTATTTTCCATACCTCGTTTATAGTTGAGCACAAAAGTAAATGAATTAATGAACTCCACCCATTTTGCATGACGTCTATTTAACTTTGGATCTTCTAATACTTCAACAAATCACTATGAATGGTAAACTCTTTAGGCTACAACTAATGATGCGAAGTCTCTACAACCCTCATCAATGCATATATCTACTTGTCGTAAGTTGGATAGTTCAAAGCTACTTCGTTGAGTTTCTCACTAAAATAACCAAGTAGTCGACCTTCTTGTATTAGCGCAACTTCAATACCTATTTTGATGCATTACACTCAATTTCAAAAGTTTTAGCAAAGTTAGGTAATGCAAGTAATGTTATGGACGTTAGTTTCTTCTTAAGTAAGTTGAAAGTTGAATCTTGTTCACTATCCCAATGAAATCCAACATTATTTTTAACAACTGTAGTTAAAGTACTAAAATTCTTAACAAACTTCTTATAGAAACTAGACAACCCATGAAAGCTTCGTATGTCAGTTATGGTTTTTGGTGTTGTTCATTCACGAATAGCCTTAACCTTCTCATCAACTGCTATTCCCTAACACTAACAATGTAACCAAGAAACTCAATCTGACTAATGCAAAAAGAACATTTTTGAAAGTTAGAGTACAACTTTTCATATCGCAAAACAAGTAGAACTTTTTGTAAATGATTGAGATGCTCATCTAAGTTTTTGCTATAAATTAAGATGTCACTAAAATATACTTCAACAAAGTACTCAATATAAGCACGTAGAATATGGATCATTAATCTCATGAAAGTTTTACAAAACGGCGGTTAGACCTGCTATGATATATAAAGCTGAATGTTAGGCTATGACGCAAGTAAATGAGCAGAAGATGAGAGTTACAAAAATGAAGATGTTAAGGTGAATGTGCGGATATACAAGGATGGATAAGATAAGAAATGAAAATATGAGAAAGTCAAGGTTGCACCTATTGAAGGAAATCTGGAGACATATTTAAGATGGTATGAACATATATTTAGACGACCAATAAATGCTCTAATTAGGTGATGTGAAACTATACCATATGAAAGAAGACTAAAAACGACTTGTTAATAATAAAAAGGGCAGCCCGGTGCACGAAGCTCCCACTATGTGGGTCCCGGGGAAGGATCCATTGTACGTAGTCTTATCCTACTTTTTGCAAGAGGTTGTTTCGAGGATCGAACCCGTGACCTTTTGGTCACAAAGTAACAACTTTACTGTTGCGTCAAGACTCCCCTTCACTTGTTAACAATAAAACAAGATAAGATCTATTTAAATATAAATTATAATATAGTAGAGGATAATGCCCAATGTCGTAGAAGGATCCATATAGCCGACTCCACCTAATGTGATAAAGTTTGGTTGTTGTTGGTTGTTGTAATCTCATGAAAGTATTAGGTGCATTAGTTAGCCTAAATGATATGACTAACCATTCGTACAAACCATATCTAGTCTTAAAAGTAATTTTCCATTTATTTCCCTCACACATGCGAAATTAATGATAACCCGACTTCAAATAAATTTTAGAGAAAATGCAAGAACCATATAGTTCATCAAGCATATCATCTAATCTAGAAATAGGATGACGATACTTCATCATAATTTTGTTGATAGTTCTACAATCAATGCATATTCTCCAAGTTTCATCCTTGCACAAGCAAAACAAACTACATAAAGACTCAAACTTTCTCGGACATACCCTTTTCTCATCAACTCTTCAACTTACTTTTGAAGCTCCTTTATCTTCTCAGGATTTTGTATAAGCTAACTGATTAGGAATTGTTGTTGTTGGGATGAAATCAATCTGATGCTCTATTTTCATATGTGGTGGCAATCCATTAGGAATCTCATCGGGAAATACATCATCAAATTCCGACAAAAGAGATTAATTTAACAACACTAGACAAAATAAGGTTAAAATTGTTAGTGTTGAAATAAGTCTCCTTATACAAAAGTACAATCATCCACCGTTGAGAATAAAAAACTCTCTTACCCTCTCTTTCTTTTGCATAAAACTCCTTTTTTTTCCTCTCTTGTTGTTGATTTTTTTCTTTTTTAATCTTTTTTTTTTCACTTTTCTCATCCTTTTTCTTTTTTCACACTCCTTTTCTTTTCTTCTTATGTCATTCTTTTTTTTCCTTTTCAATCTTTTTTCTCTCAGTCATTTTTCTTTTCACTTTGATTTTTTCCTCAATTGATTTTCATATACTTGCCTAGGAGTTAATGGTACAAAAGTTACAAGTTTGTCATACATCATAAAAGAATATTTATTTTTGAACTTATCATACATGAACTTTCTATCAAATTGTCATAGTCTACCTAAAAGCAAATAACCTGCATGCATTGACACTACATAACAAAGCACCTCATCATGATAACCTACCAATGGAAAATGAAACCAAAATACTGTCTTTAAAGTGACAGCGTATAAAAGATATTGTCACGTTCTTCATCTGCTTCCTTCACTTGTACATTTAGAGCACGTTTAATGACAAGGGTTTTACCTTGAACCGGATACTCCTCTCCATTTCTTTCCATCAATGGTGACAATGCACTATCATCATACGACTCACTCTTGGTTTCAATATCCTCATTTTCTCTCAAAATCATAACTCTTTTGTTTGGATATTGTGATGCAATATGTCCCCTTCCCAAGCACTTAAAACATTTAATTTCTCTATTTCTCAAAAAATTGGGTAGGTCCTTTTCTGTTAAGCAAAATAGAACTTGCATCCTTATTCTTAAAAAACTCGGTCTTACTCATAGAGACAATTTTATCATCTCTTTTGCTCCAGCTAGATTTCCAAGTGAATGAACTAGAACATTGTCCATGCTTGACTAAACCATTCCTTTTAAGCTGTCTTTCAACTTTCATGGACATATGCACCAAATCCTTTAGCTCTATACAAATGTTGCAACTCTACTATATTTGCAATTTCTAGATTCAAGCCTTGTAAAAATCGTGTCATGGTTGCTTCTCGGTCCTCCTCTTGATGTAAACCCAAGGAGAAGAAAGTCTTATGAACCCACAATTAATTGAAGGAAGAAACAAAGAAAATCTAAATTGATAAATGAAAAAGAACCTCGACCAATGTTTAAGAAAGCACGAACTTTGGTATAGGAGATGGAAGACGCCGTAATCTTAGGATTGTAATTGCTAAGTCTTTGAACGCCACAAGGGGATGCCTTGATAAGTCCTAGTTCAATGAAGAACCGACAAGTTAGAGCCTCACCATGCTTTAGATTGAACCAACAAGCTATAGGGTGATCTAAAAACCCTAATAAGCCATAAGGAAGCCCATTTAGAAAAGACCAATATAAACTACAGAGCTAGTTTGCCCTTAAGTCACAATTACAACTCAAATAAAGATAGAAATTGATCCTACAAATCATAATTGTCCCTACTACTTAGAAATGAAACTTAAGAGACTAATTAAGTTCATCTAATGCTTGAATTAGTTTGACTAAGCCGCTTGACTTGCTTTTTATCAAATCTGCTTCAATTGTAGCTTTGGTTTTAACATCTTCAATTAATACATTAAGTGTTCCTTCATCTTTTTAACCTTAATCCTTGTAATTAGACCTCCATTGATGGGATCATCAACAACATCTAGAGTGGGATGTTCCATTTCTTCATTAGATTGTTGAGCCACAACTTGTTCTCCATCTTTGATTCCATCACTTTATTTGTTCATTTTTTATAAGTTATATCTGTCCATTGCTTAACAATGTAGGCAAATGGAGAAAAATACTATGCCGAAGTTTTTGGGCCAATAAATTTTTTCAATAAAAGTTTCTCTGGCCAAAAATACTCTAATGGGTTTTGATAAGGATCCCAGAGCCAAGAGCTACCTTGGATAGAAGATCTTTAATGTTTAAGTTGTTCTTGAAGTGGTTTAGGAGAAGTTCATTCTTTGTTAGAATGAGAAGGATATTCCTCAAATGGAAGTAGTTGAACATTAAGTTTGATTATATGTCTAGCTGACTCTGTTTGTAAGTTTATTCATTCTGGAGGAGAATTGCCAAAAGTGCATAAGACAAGAGTTTCTTTTTCTTCAAGTATATGTTGTAATATTTAACCAAGTGTATTAGGAAAAATTTTGTACTAAGACCAAATCATGAACCCAAAGTTGTTGCAATAGACCAAAGTTCATTAAAGTGAAGGGAGTGATAAGTCGTCCCCTATAGTTCGTGTTGAAATTTTTCATAGTCAATATTGGCTTTCCTGAATGAATACAACAACTGACATTTGCATCCCAAGTCTAAAGTGTTTTAACACATTGGGGAAAAGATTTTGTACGAGTAATTTTGTAAATGTATTTTTCTCCATAAGTAATGGTGATTTCTGGTGTTGGATTTTAATGAAACAAGTTAAGTGTTTCTTCAAGTTCTATAAATTGTTTAAAAGTGGAAGTATCACTCAAAGTTTGGATGTAAGTAAGTATGTCTTCTAGTAGAATTTTGATGGAAAATAAAGTATCCTTTCTTCCACGTGGCTTGTAATATTTCAAGTGATTCGTAATTCATCGATTTTAATGTCCTCATTGGAATTGATAATAAGTCAGTGTCAAGTCTGGGTAGAAAGTGTTGCTGCCATTAACTAAGTAGAAAGTGTTGCTGCCATTAACTAAGACTTATCTTTTTAGATTTTTCCATCTGTACTAAGTAATGGGCTGATGATGAAATTTGGGCCCAAAGTAGTTCTTAGTAAGTCATATGCTTCATCCACTGGGTAAAAAACTTTATAAGAAGGTTTATTTTCTTCTGGTAAAAGAACCTTGACTACGTTCTAGTTGGCATATAGTTCAACATAAGGACTTGAAAGAATAGCACAACAAGAAAACTTTTTCTCCGGTGGTTTTTGTACGATTGTCAAGAAATAATTAGAAAGAGTATTAATAATGGTTATCTTCTAATTAGCTATTCCTGGAGAAGTTGGAATATTCTAGATATTGTCTATCAGACAATGTTGTACTGAATCAAGTTGTACTCTTATATAAAACTAAAAAGTATCTTCTTTTTTAGAGTATTGAGGAAGTTTATATATACCAAATCTTATGGTTTTATAACCATAAGTGCAGACTTTCTTTTGTTTGTCCATTCCTGAAATGAAATAAGTCAAGTTAATAATCGAGATAAAGTATCAGCAAGGAAATTATTAGTTCCTCTTATGTGTTACTGTACAATAATGTGATAAAAAGAATACATACAATTTTATTGAAGGATTAGACATATTTATATATAAACTAGAAATCTAATTTAAGAAATTATAATTAGGTTAATTGTCAATTAGCCTAATTGACCCATATATATTAACTAATTTGTACTGATAATATGGTAATTAATATATAGAAATATAAGAACTAATATACACAAATATGGTAACTAATATATACTGATAAAATACTTCCCCTCAAGTTGGAGCATAGATATTAATCATACCCAACTTGTTATAAAGATACTCAATCCTAACCTCATTTAAAGATTTTGTAAAGATATCCCCGAGTTCTCCCGTCTTCACATATCCGGTAGAAATGAAGTTTTGTTGAATTTTCTCACGAACAAAATGACAATTAATTTCAATGTGCTTAGTTTGCTCATGAAACACAGAATTTGATGCAATATTAAGAGCAGCTTGGTTATCACACCATGGTTTAGCTGGTACTGAAATTTTAAATCCTACTTCAGTCAAGAGTTGATATATCCATATTATCTCGCACATACTGTGTTATAGCCCTATATTCTGACTCTGCACTAGATCGTGACACAACATTTTGCTTCTTACTCTTCTATAAAACTAAATTTCCTCCAACAAAGATATAATAATCTGAAGTAGATCTATCCATTTTAGAATCTGCCCAATCTGCATCTTAAAAACATTCTATATGAGTGTTGCCCATGATTCTTATATATGATACCCCGTTCGGATGCTCTCTTTAAGTAACACAGAATTTGCTCTAACGCTGCCCAATGATGAATGGTTGGAGATGACATAAATTGACTAACAACATTGACTGAATATGCAAGATCTGGATGAGTCACGATAAGGTAATTTAACTTCCCAACCAACCTTCAATATCTCTCAAGATGTTCAAATAGTTCTCTATCTCTTATGAGATGCATGTTCTGAGTCATTGGAGCATTACAAGGCTTTGCTCTCAATTTTCCTGTCTCAGTTAATAAGTCGAGGACATATTTTCTTTGAGATAGAGATATACCATTTTTACTTCTCACAACTTCAATACCCAAGAAATACTTTAACACCCCAAGTCTTTCGTATGAAACTGCGTATGAATGAAAGATTTAAGAGATGAGATTCCCGTAGTATCACTTCCAGTGATAACAATATCATCTACATATATAACTAATAGAATGATATCAGCTCCTGACTGCTTGTAGAACACAGAATGATCAGACTTGCTTTTCATCATACCAAATTTTCTAATAATCTGACTAAATTTTTCAAACCAAGCACGAGAACTCTGTTTCAAACCATACAAAGATTTTCGAAGATGACAAACTTGCCTAAACTCCCCCTGAGCAACAAACCCAGGAGGTTGCTCCATATACACCTCCTAAAGATCACCATGAAGAAATTCATTCTTGATATAAAGTTGATGTAAAAGCCAATGATGAGTAGCGGCCATTGAAATAAATAATTGAACCGATGTCAACTTTGCAACAGGAGAAAAAGTATCAGAATAATCCACCACATAGATTGAGCATAGTCTTTAGCGACAAGATGGACTTTTAATCTGGCAACTGACCCATCCAGATTGACTTTAATTGCGAATACCCATTTGCATCCAATAGCTTGTTTCCCTTAAGGTAGATCAACCAAGTCCCAGTGTCATTGTCATCTAAAGCATTTATCTCTTCTATCATTGCATCTTTCTAATCAGGATGAGATATGACCTCACGCATAGTCTTAGGAATAGAGTTAGAATCAAGTGAAGCAATAAAAGAGCAAGAGGAAGATAACAAGTTGTTATAAGAAACAAAAGAAGTAGGCTAAGTACATTGTTGCTTACCTTTGCTTAACGCAATAGGAAGATCATAGCTTGGAATTGGATCTGATGATGAAGTAGTAGGTACAGGACATGAATCTAGAGAGTGGCGCTGGGAATAAACTTGAATAATAGGAGACTTGGCTGGAGCAGGTTCCAAGACAGGTGTCGGTTCCGAGACAAGTATGGAGGGTGTGATCGAATGCTAGGAAATAAGGTGAGGAGAATATACCAACAAATTATCATTCTCCTTTTGTCGAGTCGGAATAGTTGAGGATGAGAAATAAGGTGTATCTTCCATGAAGGTAGCATCTATTAAGATAAGATATTTATTAATACCGGGACAATAACACCAATAACCTTTTTAAAGACTAGAATAATCAAGGAAGATACACTTCAAAGACTTGGGATCTAATTTAGTAACATATGGACGAATATCCCAAACAAAACAAGTACTACCAAATGTCCTGGGGTTTATTCTCGGCCATAAGATTTCTATCACAGGAACGCAACAATAGGAAATGGAGTGTATAGATCTATAGCTTGTGTTGGAAAGACAAAATGTAGTAAATGGAAGAAAGTGCAGCAATAGGGACTTATTTCTTACTTACGCCCAGAGGATCTGAGGACAAATTTGTCATGGACAAGAGGAAGAGACAGCACAATTGTCGCTGCAGCAACAATCTCAACGTTACTTCCTGTTGGAAGATGGCAGCAACAAGGAAGACCTTCCTCCTTGTCGCTGTCGTCCGACGACTGTTACTTTTATGTGGCAGCTTGGTGGCTAACAGAAGGTAGAGCAAGGAGATCACGTCAAGGGTAGCGGCTGCTGCTGTCTTCTTTGAGCGGTAGTGCAAGGAGATCAAATCTCCTTGTATCTGTTGTCTGGTTGCTTGCTGCCCAGAGGGGCCTACTGGCTAGCTAGAAACAAGCAAAAAGGAGGGGAGAAACCTAATCAAGAGGAGGCCATCGAAGGAGAAACCTCATATGATGCTATGAGTCGATCCTTGTTTTGACGAAGGCGGAGAGGGCGTCGACGAAGTGTTGGCAGGAGCAGTGGGCGTCGAAGGAGAACTATGGAGGAGGAAGTGTCGTCGATGAAGCTGAGTCGTGTCTTGGCTAGCGAGCGAAGAGCGTCGAAGGAAATAGGGGTGAGGTCGATCGGAGTGGAGAGACCGACGGAGGAAAGCTAGGAGGGCTCATGGCACGGGGCTCTGAAATTGGAGACAAGTGATAAATAAAGAGGAAAGGAAAGCGGCGTATGAGGATGACGGTGGATGTAACCCTAATTTCTAATCACAATGGCTCTGATACCATGTATAATATGATAAAAAGAATACATACAACTTTATTGAAGGATGGGATATATTTATATACAAATTAGAAATCTAATTTAGGAAACTATAATTAGGCTAATTGTCAATTAGCCTAATTGACCCATATATATTAACTAATTTGTACTCATAATATGGTAATTAATATATAGAAATATAGGAACTAATATACACAAATATGGTAACTAATATATACTGATAATAGTTCCCATTTGATTTTTAATCCCTTATTGAGAATTGTATATGTAAATTTAATCTATCTTTTTGACCCAAGTCCTTTGCTGGTTCCCTTAGTTTGTTGGCTATATTTAACGATAGCTTCTCTGTTCTAAGTGTAATTTCTATTTTACTACAAATAAATAGCATAAAAAAAATCTAAACAGTAAATTACTGTCAATATTTCATAATCTAAAGAAGTAAGATGACCTTTATATTTTCTTGAGGCATATCTACAAAGAGATTCTAAAGTTTTTGAATCATATTTGGATGGTTTGCTAAATAATGCTCCTCCCCATCCTGTTTCACAATCCTCGGTTTCTATAACCAAGTAGTCTGAGTCTGAAGGGAGAGTTAACATTGGTAATTGTTGAATCATGGTTTTGATTTGCCTGACAAGATCTATGTCTTGTTGATTAAAGTATCTTTGTCCAATCTGAGATATTTTATTCTATAACGGATCACTTATTTTCCAATGTCTTTAAGGTACAGTCTGACATAATTAAGTAATCCCAAAAAAGATTTAAGTGTTTTGATATCTTCCATTTTATCTGGGAAATTTAATAACTTGGTACATATATGGGCTTGCGGTATAATTTTTCCTTGGCCAATGATACTA
The DNA here is from genome assembly GCF_018446385.1 of Zingiber officinale. NCBI lineage: Eukaryota > Viridiplantae > Streptophyta > Magnoliopsida > Zingiberales > Zingiberaceae > Zingiber > Zingiber officinale. The sequence continues at coordinate 53,207,068 of NC_055986.1, read as the reverse complement.
CCTAGGAATTCAATATGAGATACTATCCATTTCATTTTCTTTCGCAAGACAATTAACCTATGTTTTTCAAATAAGGTAAATATCATGTGTAAATGAGCATAATGTTCTTTTGTTTTTGAAAAGATTAATACATCATCAATATATACACAAGTAAAAGAAGTAACTCCTCTAAAAATATCATCCATTTTTTGTTGGAAAATTTGGGAGCTACTTTAAGTCTGAATGCCATAACAAGCCATTCAAAATGTCCCTCATGGCAGGAAAAGATATTCCAAGGAATAGAGTTTCGGTGCATTTTTATTTGTCAAAATCCTGATTTCATATCAAATTTTGAGTACCATTTGGAGTTCTGGATTTTATTAAGTAATTGGTCCTTGTCTGGTATCTTATAACCATCTTCATGACAATTGTCATTGAAACCCTTATAGTTAAATGTCATTCTAGACTGAGCTCTCTTTTATTCTGCTCCCTTGTTTACAATAATGGTTGGGCTCCTATGTCTAGAGTCCAATCGTTGTATGGCCTTAAGTGTTAGTAATTGGGTAATGTGATTTTTACATTCCTCATTTTCCCAATTAGTATATCTTAGGTCTTGTGCCTTAATAGTTAAGTCTAGATTGATAATATTAAGTTTACAATATATTTTATCCCGTTCTCAGTACTTGGTAGGGTTTTCTCCTATAATTTCTAATTTTTCATGTCTAGAGATAACTATGTTTAAACTATCTTATGTTTTCATAATGTACATAAGTAGGAAGGATTTATAAAATCCTGATAATAAGTATCTGAATCAAGATTTCTAAAATAACACGTGCCCGGGTCTTCTAGTTCCATCTCTGGGCTATCATAGCCAAGTATAGTTAGTTTTCTTGCAGGTGGATGCTCATTTTGGGTTTACCTTTTCAGGCATTTTTAATAGGGCACTGACATTCAGAGCTAGAGCTAGAGGTGGGGTTAAAAGATTCAGAAGATAGCCATTCAACCGTTTGACCTAAACTTTTGGGTAAACAACATAGTTTATATGTACAATTTCTAGTCTAGTCAGCAAACTTGAATGCTTAGATCTTGCTTTATAACCATGAACAATAGTTATTGTAGATCATAACAAGCATACTTATTATATCAAAACCAAAACACTTTTGCACTGCTTACACTCAGATAGTGCACACTTAAATTCTCTAACAGACTTAGTAATAAGTATAGGAACATCTTTAGAAACAGAGTCCCAACTCTTAGTACAAAAAATAGAAAATATTTCTCAACACTTAGCTAACAAAACAAGTTCGCAGCAGAAGTTTTACGGAATCTTGATTATCTAAAGGCCTCTCAAGAATCTTTGAACCAAACTTTACAAACTGAATGTTTTCCTAAGAAAAAGGAAAAACAAAATTCTGATAACGAATCAAAACAATTATTACTACAATCAAAAGACTTGATTGTTAGTAACAAATCACAACTTTATGAAAAACTTGATACTTTGCTTCGTTTACTTGAAGAAATTAAATATAAATGAGCAAACTTCGATTTGAAAATTCACACTATGAAGAAGCAGTAGAATAGACAAAATACTTTTCCATCACAAAAGAAGACGGCTACTGTCAGACAGAACTTATTGGAAAAGGAGATCAAAAATAAGTACAACAAAACAACACCATTATAGCCCTAGTAACCTCACTCCATTATAGACTTTCCCTGATTGAAACCAGACTACTTCAAATAGAAAAACTCACCTTAGGAGGTGCACAAACTAGTGATTGGAAAGAAGCTTTAACAAAGCTAAACAAAGACTTAAGTCAGGACACCGCCAATTACTTCTAAATTTTTAATCTATACTAGACCAGATGAGTCTCACAAGAACTGAACTTTTTACGGGCCCTTCTCAATTGGTTAGACCTACAAAAGTGAATATCACTTCCTAGTTAGATGCCCTTACTAGATGAAATAGTTTTTCGACCATAGATCCATGTAGATTGGAAGAAATTATTGACGTAGAAAAAGATTTAAATATCTTTTCTAATGAATAACTAAATACTTTAAATCCCAAGAAACCTTGTAGCCAAGGGATTTTAAACTTCTAAACCACTGTATATAGACATCATAGGCAAGAAGTTCTTTATCTTCCTGATGAAGGAGAAGTAAGACTTGGTCTTATGACAGAAGAAGTTGCCAAAACACTATATCTTAGGAAACATAATTATATCTATTTAGGACTCATTGTGTTGTGCCTAAGAGGACTTACAAGAGACAAGTTAGGAGGTAAAATACTTTTAGTATTACATGATACTAGACTGTCAGACAATGAAAAAGCCATTATAAGCCTTATTGAAATAGACATGAATATAGACTTAGGTATTACTTATGTCCAAATTTTAATATGATTATCAGAGACTTCGTTAAACATATCCCAATTCACATCCAAGCAAAAGGATACAACCAATTTTAAGGAGATAATATCCAACTTGATATTATATTTTTAGGTAAAACCATAAATCACATGAATAATCATTTTAAAATCTCTGTGGCTGATGTGATTGAAGCGTTAACTACTAAAGGAATACATTTCCTTAAGCCCAGAGAATACAACTCAGAAACATTAGCAGGATTAGAATGGAATATCAATCTACAAAATCTAGAAATTACACTAAAACAAACATCGTCACTTATGTACAAAGACAAAAATAGTCGACTCTCTGTCCACTTTTTTGGATATCAACCAATAACATTTGTTAAAAGATTCAGGAGGGGTCTCACCACACTTACAAGCACTAACCTCTGATGGATAGGCAGAGAGAATGGGAGAGATGACCGGGGGGGAGAGAGAAAAATGGTATAATCCTTAGTAAGAGAGCTCTGTGAGTCCTTAAATAAGGGGAATATTTTTATGAGGCATAGGACGTGCCCAAAGTTGTAGAATGAGAAGAGGAGAGCTAAATATATCACAATTAGTGTAAAACCAGAGATGGACATTTTTAACAAATTTATGGCAGCTAAGCTACTGACCATCAAATTGAGTACTTACTAGAGGTGTATTGGTAGTTTTAATGAGGTGACTAGGTAGAAATGAGGTAACTGTTCATCAATAGTTGAAGTGGTAGCACCGTTATCTAAGAATATGCATGAATAGTAAGTTCATGGCCTTGGATATTAAGGGTGCATTGAACATGAATATCGATGGTAAGACCAGAATTACAAATACTTGGAGTTTTGTTGGATACTAATTCAGTATTCGCAGGATCTTCTGATAGCATAAGGCGTTTACCTTTGCTATGATCCAAAGGAGGAGTTTGCTTGCGGAGTTGAGCAAGTTCAGTTTCTAAGATATTGAGACGAGTTTCTAAAACAGAAACCCTGGTTTCTAGTAAGGAGTTTCGAGTACTGCCTTTAATAGTATAACTCGGTGGAATTATAATTTGAAATAGAGCATTTAGACAAAGATTACAACATTGTTTTTTACAAAGTTTGCAAGTCCCTCATTGTAAGATAGAGCAATATCCACATGTAAAACAGGGGGCATTATCCGTTCCTTCTTTTACAGACCACTCATGAGGACAAGTACATTGATTAACTCGTAAATTAGTTAAGTTTTGTGGGATAAATTGATGATATATAAATGTGAAATTGTTTATATCTTTTATTGTATCTTCAAAAGTAGTGTCATCAGGTACTATTGAAGGGTCTAAAAAGGAGTTGATTAAAGTGTAATCAGTAGAAGATGAAATATCTTCAAAATCTTCTACTGTGATAATAGAATAAATAGAAGAAGTATCAGATACATTTGATTAGACTTCAATTAAGTCTAAGTTTCTTTTCTTTGCTCTTTCTGACATAATAAGTCTTTTGGGGTTTTAGTTTTGGTTTGTGAGAGATGATGGACTTCATAGATTTTCATTTATGTTTTTGTTGAGCAGTTCTGTATTGTTGCGGAGTATAAGTCTGATTACAAAATCCATATTGTTGGGTTTTCAATTGTTTTAAGATATGAATATAAGTACATTTAGCTTTGAGTGTGGTTAATATGTGTTGAATTCTAACTCTTATGTTGTCATAGAGTGCTAGGACATTTTGATTTGTCCTCGACTTGTGAATTTCTTTTCCTAAGTCTCCTGGAATCGTTCTCCTATAGCCGAACTATAGTAATTTCCTGATACAGCTGTTAAGGCTAATTCATTACAAAAGGTTTTATGTAATTCTAGTTAAACAGTTGAACTTGTTCTAAGCGTCGCATAACTTTTTTCTGTCTAATATCTAAGCCAGTATTAGCATCTCTTGCTGTTAAAAGTCTATGATTGACGTAACAAAAGTTTAAAATATTATTTCCTTGTGAAGCTATTTTAGTAACTTCTTCTGGGAAATGAAGTTTAAAGTCTTCCCATGTGGCTCTGGCCACATTGCCTAAGTAGTTTTCTCCTACTGTTATCATGGCATCGCCTGTTTCTATATCTAATTCATGTTTTGCTTGATAATCACTTTTTATCGAGACTATCTACTGTTCTAAGTAAGTATCATATAACTATGGATCACATTCAGTTATATTTAATAAGACTGCATCTTTTTCAAAAAAAAAATATAACTTATGGGGGTCGTCTTTTTCTGTAGTCATGACTAGAGGATTGTTATTTGTGTAGGGCACTATCTTAGTTCCAAGAGGATGACCTTGGCCATAGTTCATTGTTCTCATTGTACTTTCTAGCAACCTAACTTCATATGGTCGTGAAGTACATGAAGTTTTTGGTTGACGTAGGAATGCTAAGATTAGAAAGGGTCTCTGTCATTCCTATGGACTGAGTATTTTGGACTATGATATTTCGGTCTTAATCAAAAGATAAAGTCCAATTTGCTGAAAGTTTATGATATTCTAGCTCAAAGGCTTCTAATTCTAAAAGGTCTTGAGTAGTTAAGTGTACTGTAGCCTCTAATGGCATATAGACATGTTCATCTAAGTCACTAAACAGGCCAGACATTGGTTCTAGTATGTTCATATAATTGTAAGTTTCTGCTATAGTACGTGCTTGTTTAATCTTATTTTTTTGTACCATTTGCAGATGTTTTTGTCCTAGTTGTCTTAAAATCTGGACTAGATCTGAAATATAAAACATTAAGTTATGATTGGGTTCTGACACTTCTGTTTCAGTAGCAAGTGTTGTTAGTTGATATCCAGAAAAGCAGACCGAGAGTTGATTGTTTCTGTCTTTGTGCATAAGTGACAATGTTGGTTTTAGTGTAATTTTTGGATTTTGTAGATTGATATTTCATTCTAATCCTACTAAAGTTTCTGAGTTGTATTCTCTGGGCTTAAGGAAATGTATTCCTTTAGTAGTTAACGCTTCAATCATATCAGTTATAGAGATTTTAAAATGATTATTCATGTGATTCATGATTTTGCCTAAAAATATAATATCAAGTTGGATATTATCTCTTTGAAATTGGCCATATCCTTTTGCTTGGATGTGAATTCGGATATGTTTAATGAGTCTTTGATAGTCATATTAGAATTTGGACATAAGTAAGTAATACCTAAATTTGTATTCATGTCTATTTCAATGAGGCCTATAATGACTTTTTCATTGTATGACAGTCTAGTATAAAAATAAAAGATAGTTCAAATAGAAATCAAAGAAAGAATGCAATGATACTAACAAATTAGCGAGATTGATTGAAATAGAAGGATAATTGATTAAAAGATTCTTCACCCTTATAAATGATGATGTGACTTATTTAAATTGTTGTTGATGTAACTTATTATCTTAATATTACCACGTGTATGCTATGCTATTATTAGTTCAAGGAAATAATAGGAGTGTAAAAACTATAGAGGTGTATTTAGATGATTTTACAATTCTATAAAAACATTTTGAATAGGAAGATAAACTATGTGTTTAATGAATTTCTCTTGTACAAAATTTTTATTTTTTGAGTATTACTAAACTATATTTAGTTTAGTTAAGAGAAAATTTCATATATTTGGTAATTAGCATTTTTATTGCATGTATTTATTTTAGTTAAAAGAAAATATATAACATAATTTATAGAATATGCATATTTTTGAGCATTTTTTGGTTTTGCATCTATGATTCTTTAGGACCCATGACATTATTTTCAAAAATTATATAAAATGTTTTGGCTCTCAACCAACTTTTAATCAAAACTTGGTCAACGCTAAAATAGAGTTAGCATAAACAATGACTCTTTTAAAATGTTGTTGAGTCAAATGTCAAAAACGACTCTTTTAAAATGTTGTGATTCAAATGTCAAAATTTTATACCTAGTGGATGGTTGAGTATCCAATCATGGTTTGACACTATTTTTTGTTAAAACTTGGATCCATATTAGTCTCCTATACTCCATATGTAATGTTGGAGACATATATATTATTCTTAATATTTGTTACGACCATTGTAGTCCCCTTGTTGAAAATTTATATATTTTATCCCTATTTTGGCACTCAACTAATTTTTCTCAAAAGTTGATTGAGTGCCAAAACATATAATAATTCCCGTAAATCACATAAATTAGGGGTGGTTCGGTATAGTCGATATAAAAAAAAAATCATACCGAATTTTTGGTATGGTGTAAATTTTATACCGTTTATATAAAAATGTTGGTATCGGTACGGTATATGTGATATACCAATACTAAATCTCATACCGATACCGAAAAATTCGGTATGATATAATACCGTATTGAAATTTTCGGTATATTGATAATGTCGGTATGATTCGGTATATTTCGGTACGATATGTGCGGTATACTAAATTTTCAATATTTATTCCCACCACTATCCTTAATAACCTTAAGATATATCACTTTATTTTGCCACTCTACTTAATTTTGGTCAAAACCTAGGTATTATACAAGGCTAAAACATGACTGAGCGGCAAAATAGATTATATAGTTATTGTAAACCACATTTGGTCCTAAATAGTAATAAGATGCATCATTATTTTTTAGACACTCATTTTAGTCAAAACTTGGTTATTATATAAAAAGAGGGGGTAGGGGGGAGTAAGATATTGTAGAAAAGAAAGATGTCTTTTTCTAGCTCAAGGGGGTGTTTAGGTGTAGTCAAATTCTAATTTTATTTAATTTTATCTAACTTGAATATATTGTCAAATATCAAAAAGAAAAAAATATTGGTGCAATTAGGCCTTTGGTGATTGAGATCAATTATTGGGTTTCGATGTTTGAATAAATAGTTTATGTTAGGATCATATTTGTATTTGATATGAAGTTGTTCAAGACTTGATTGAGATACACTTGGGGATTTGGCATGGCCAAGTGTATTGATGACTCGATGGCTTGAGGTCTATGAAGATGGGAGAAAGATAATATTGGACATCCAAGGGACTACAGGATGAGGAGCATTGGAGTGTGGTTGAGCCGAAGGAGGCGAATTGCGTAGGTGAAGATGTGAAGGATGACACGTGGAGCGAGTTAAGGGGTCAAGTGCATCTAAGGGATGAGTAGCCTGATGGGAGATGATGTCGAGGCAAAGGAATATAACTCTTAGTGATCTGAGTGTTAAGAGAACATATATCTTACTTTGACACCTTCACATGGTAAGGTGGAAAACATATTTAGCATCTCATCTCTCTTCTCTTGTTCACCATTTGATCATCTTGAGAAAGGGGGTAGCAGTCTTTTTGGAAGATGTTTTAGATCTCTGAACTCATGAAGTCATGCACGATAAAGTCTTTTTTGGAAGATGTTTTTGATCATCTTGAGTGCTGAGGTCGTCCAATTGGTTTCTTGATAATCATCAGATTAGCCAACCATGTTTTGGAATTCAATTTTTTCTGATGCTTCTGTAACTCTTCATCCACAACTTCTTATTAGATTCCTTTGCAATTTTCAATGCATTTGTTAGAGGATAATTAACGTTCACATGAAGGCGATTATCCAAGATGCTTTGGTTTATCCTCTTTATATCTTTAACAAACTCAGCAAAAGTTATTTGGATTACCTTGATAGGTATATGGACTTCATCCAACTTTCTGTCCTCTTTTAGAATTAACTCGTTTTCGCTTTGGCCTTGTTGTAAGCTTTATCCTCCGCCTTATCTTCAGAATTGAAGCTGTAATTATTATATTCAATGAATTGCTGGTATCCTGCCTGAATTCCTTTGAATCATCTCAGACTAGCACCCCCTTCCAAAAAACATGGATCAATATTTTAGGCAAAGGGCAAGTCCATTAATTCTTGCTTAGGTCTGGTATATCCTTTCATTTGTTTTCAAATCTAGCATAACATCTATAATTCTTAATATGACATTTTCTTCTGCTCACCACTCAAATGTTGATGTGGTATTGATGTGACACAATGATGATTTAGCAAAATGCTAACATGGATACTAGCTTGGATCCATGATTTAGTGGCAGGGATCACCCTTTCTTTGGTTGTCGCCTTTGATATCTGAGGAATTGATGGTCAATCATTGACCAAGAAGAGAGGGTAGGGTGAATCACCATACACGTTGATATTTTGTTGTGTTGGCATAATGACGTGTGGACATCATGTTAGTAGTTTATGGACAAACAGATGGAAAATTAAGAGTGCTAGATTTTAACACATTCTATGGATGTTATGCTCGATTTAAGTAAACTTAGTATATTAATAACCTTTCAAATTGGATGTAATTGGAGTGTAGTATCAAAAGCTTCTTCAATTAATAATTTTTTGAATATTTATATTATCATATTTATATTAACATCAAATGTCCAATGTTTTTATTTTATGAACTTTTTAAAATTTCTGCTATTATACATAAAGCAAATTTTTAATGTAGTAAAGTTATGACTGAAGGTTTGTAAGTTGGTTAATCTTCACGCTATTTGTTCTTAATTTTATTATAACTTTATTGCAGTTTCATAACGCATGTGTTTGTTTAGCCAACATTTATAAAATAGGTGATGTAAATGATTATGTTCTTCGAATTGGAAGATAAAATGCTTCTCATTTAATCCAAAAAAGGTCCTATTTAGGATAGGGAACAAAAGATCAGAGATTTGTATTGTTAGGCCAATTTGGAACTTAGAATTGTCTAATCTTAAAATGTGAGTCTCAAACTTGTCAAACTTGGTCGACTCATCTTGTGTCACTTCCATCTCTATGGCCCCTAGTGTCTTAATTGTATTTTCTCTGCATCCAATGAAGATCTAATTCATTGACTCAAGATAACTCTGGTCTATTCCGTCTTTGGGAACATTCTACATGCTGAATTATCCCTAGCATCCTCCTTAATAAGTAATTTGCCACTTGGGCTCAAGAGTGTTCTCATGGTTTTACTCAATGCCAGCCATCTCTACCTTTGATAGTTTCAAAACACATTAGTATTCTCTTCTGATCAGCAAAATCAAGAAGCCTTTGGGCATATGACTAATACAAATCATGGTCAGCAAATTAGTATTCAGAATCCATACTGCTATTGGCCCTTTGATACAAATGTTAGTCTGACACTGAGATTAGGCTCTCTCCGCTTTGGTTAGGTGCTAATTTGCTCCTCTTTCTCAGCAACGTTTTTTTTTTTTTCTTTTCAATCTTCTCCTATTTATCAGCTTAGGTTTCAATAGTCCTTGTATTCAAAATCAGTTGACCTTGAGTGGTCATGGCTTCTGATTCAGAGGAATTTTTGACCTGACATTTTGCATTTAGCATTCTATGACGTGCCACCACTTCAGCTTTTTTAAAATATGAATTCTATGATATGCCATTTTGCACTAGCATGAAATCAATAAAATCCTGTCATTTCAGTAGCCTGAAATCATTAAATTCATTCAGAACTCACCCATCTAGTTTTAGGGTATTGTTTCAGTAACTTCAAATCGATGATATCATGCAATTTGTTAAATTTAGCATGGCTTTGGCCTGCCATTCTGCATTTTACAGTCGTCTAAACTGTTTCAGATGGTTGCTGGGAGATTTATAAATGTTTATTCCACAAATGACTGGATACTTGGAGTGGCTTTTCGTGCAAGGTATATGTAATTATCTGTCCAAAAGAACTTATAGTGTGGCACGTGCTCATATGCTTCGTTTCAGTTTGTTGACCCAAGGTTTGGCTGGAATACAACCCATTGATTCTCCTGGGATTGAAAATGTAATTAGCTCGCGCCCTTTATTTTAACAAGTTCTCTTCACTTTTTCATGTCTTGTGCGAAAGATTAAATGTGTTTATATTTTGTTTAGATTGATGCTACTGATTACATTGACCGGCACTCTTCATATCTTTGGACGACCCAGCACATTCTGGAGCAACTTGAACTTGATACTTATTATCCGGTTTTCAATCATATCCCCTTGGATACTTACCAGGATATCAGAAATCAATCCAGCTAGGCTTGTATGAATCCAGTGCGATCCAAAATTGTACGACGGTAGATTGTTACATTTTGTTGAAATGAATAAATTTAATGTACCATATATTTTACTAAAAAATTGTGACTCATTTTACTAAATTGTATATCATATGAAGCATTATTGAATTTAAACATCATCAAATAACAAAAAAATTTCTTGTGGAAAAATCATCCAATTGTGCAGCTGTGAAGATGTTAGCATAGAAAAGGGAAGGATTGACATTGAAGAGGGAGTTCATTGGTATGTACCAAAGTAGGCAATTTGACGAGTAATGGCTATGACGAGGTTAGGGACCCACCCCCCAAATTGGGTGCTTAGTAAGGGAGTGTTAGTAGTTTTGATTAAGGCAGAAGGAATAAGAGTTGAGTAGAGTTTCATCAATCATGGAGGTTGTAGCTCCATTATCTAAGAAAGCACGTAATGTTAGTTCATGTCTTTGTATATTAAGAGTACATTGGACATGAATATCGAGGATCAATCCCATGTTACAGATACTGGGAGTTTGGATGAAAACAAACTCAGAGGTTTCAGGTTCCTCCAGAAGTAAACCTTTGCCCTTGTCAGAGGGGAAATCGTTTAGGTAAGTGGCAGGGCTGGGTTGTAGTGTAGGTTCAAGTGGAGACAATCCACCTGGGTGAGGTGCAGTTCAAGTCCATCCCGTAGCATAGCAATCTCTGTTTCTAAGAGATTTAATCAGGGTTGTTTCTAAGAGATTTAATTGGGTTTCAAGGATTGCTACTCTTGATTCTAAGAGTGTACTGCGATTACTCCGTTTCACAGTATGAGTCAGAGGGATATTGATTTGGAAAAGAGTTTGGAGGCATAAATTATAATATTGTTTCTTACAGTATTTGTAAGTGCCTCTGTTAGGAATGGAAGGATAATAACCACATGTAAAACAAGGAATATTATCAGAGCTATCATAAATCTATTAAATTTTGAGGAATGAATTGATGATACATGAGAGAGATGGTGGAAGTCTTGTAAGATTTCATCAAAAGGTGGATCAGACAATAAGTCTTCCTCTTCTGAACTATAGTTGTGAGTGGGATCCAAAAAAAAGAATTGATTAAAAAATAATCTTTAAGTGCTGAAGGAGGATTATTTTTTAGGCCAAATATCAAAAGGATTGAATAAATAGAAAAGGTATTAGAAACATCATATTGTACTTTAATTAAATCAAGGTTAGTATTTTCAACTACTTCAGCCTCAGCTATATAAGTTTTTCCTATCATGACAAGTAGAAGAAAGATGTCCTGTTTTATGCAATGTTTTAAAAAACACGACGAAGCGCTGAGTCCAAGCTTCAAGCTTTATAAGCTTAAGCGAGCTTAGGACAATTTTAAGCGTAAAAAAATATTTTTTATTTTTAAATAAAATTTAATTATTTTAAACAAATAAATAGATCAAATAATACTTAAACATGATAAATTTAAGGTTCATGCATAAATTTCTCACATGTTTAGAAAGGCAAAAGTCACAAAGTTTATAATATCCATTCATTTCAGTTTTCACAATAAAAGAGCATAAAAAACTAGATATTATCTAATTCCTTGTCTGATTCTAATTCGATCTCCTCATCTTCATTCATCTCATCTTCCGTATTATCCGATACAAACTCGTTTTCATCGGGCTCCCCTATAATATTAGCATTAATATCTCTTGTTGGCTGTAAAGTGACAATCTCCATCTCAACTTCATCATCACAACCCTCAACTATCCAAGATTAGCCTTGCTACCATCACGTGCAAGTAAAGTCTCTAATTTATCCTTGTCCTTCTTCTTGTTCATCAATCTTGCATTAAATTGGACATAAACTAGATTATTCTTGTAACATCTAGTCTATTCCTTTTCTTGGTGTGTATCTAGATAAGAAAAAAATAAAAAAAAGTTAAGAGTAATTTATAAATTATTATACAACTATCAAATTAAAATATAACAAGACAATTAACAATATGTTACCCCTTCAAAGACACTCCAATTCCTTTCACAGCCGGATGAACTAGTAATTAAGCCAAGGATCCTCTTTGCCATCACTTTTAAATTTGGTGTCTCATTGCCATAGAAATCCCACCAAACTTACTGAAAAATATTGAAAAACAGAAAAAAGAGACAAAATATGATAACAATAATATATTAATATGAAAGGAAATAAATAATAATGTCAACATACTTGGATTGTAATTTTGATCATTAATATGACATCCACTTGTTGCTAGTTTCTTCCCAAAAGTGCCTTCTTTTTTAGTGTACTTTGGCAATTCAATATTTATCATATGATGTTGCATTTGAGCTTCAGGAAAGAACTTTTTGACACAAACAATCATATTGTCCGTTATCAAAGGATCATCTTTTATACTTTGATTCTTGAAGAAGTAATATGGATTCAAAAGATAAGCTGTGGTATGAAGCGGACCATCAAGATGACCCTTGCTTTTGGAATCAATAATGTTTAAAATCGGCAAATAATCATTCTCTTCCTTGAATGTTTTTCTAATTTCCTCTTTTGCATTCAATATCTCTCCATACACAAAACCCATGGATGGTTTCTCCTCTCCATCAACAAGCCTAAGAACTTTTACCAATGGAGTGAATATCCGCAAGCACAAATCCATCGAGTTCCAAAAATCATTTGGAACAACAACATCAAAAGCCTCTTTCCCCTTTTTACTCCTAGACCATTTAGTGCTATCCCATTCATTGCTAGTCATCATATTTCTCAACTCTTGCTTCTTGTCTAGCAAACTTTGTAATGTTAGGAAAGAGCTTGCAAATCTAGTGACTCCTGGCCTAACTATCTTCCTTTTTGTAAACTTTCTCATCAATGCCAAAGTCTTGTGGTGTGCATAAATGAAAATAGTGAAAGACTTTGCCTTTTTGATCACTCCATTAAACATAGGAAGTTTAGAAATTCCTTCAAGCATAAGATTTATTGTGTGAGTGGCGCATGATGTCCAAAATATATTGGGTCTTTCTAATGCTAATAGTTTTGCAGCTGCCATATTATTTGAAGCATTGTCAGTCACAATTTGAACCACGTTTTGAGGCCCAACCTCAATAATACATGCATTAATATAATCAAATATGTATTGAGAAGTGTGAGCATCATTTAAAGCTTCCTTCAATGAGATAAAAGTGGTACCAAACTTACAATTCACACACAAATTCATGATGCTTTTTTTTTCCTATCACTCCAAGCATCTGTCATAATAGAACAACCATTATTTTTCCATTCTTCTTCTTTCTTTTTTAGAGATTCTTTTGTTCTCTCTACCTCTCCTTTTAAAAGTGGCTCTCGTAGTTGGTATTGAGAAGGAGGGATATAACCTGGACCATATTGTCCTAAAGCCTCAACAAATCTTTTAAAACTATCATGCTCAATTGTATGGAAAGGAAATCTAGCTTCATACACCCATCTTGCCAAATATTGATGGACTTCAAGTATTCTTTTCTTAGCAATTGCATCATTAATATTTTGTTGCTTCATTTTCTTACTTGCACTCATAGAAACATCATCTACTTTAATTGACTTTGCAAATTGGTCAATGGGTCCTACATTGATGGATCTTTTCCTGCTTTCTTTCTCAATGATAGCTATTTCATCATATTCCTCCTCACGAGAATTCAAAGTCATAACCACATCATTCATTATCTTAGATTGATTCAATACCTTCTTTAGCTTCTTAGACTTGTTGTCCTCAAGTGTCGAACGACATTTTTCTTTTTGTTCTTCGGTTGCCCTCCTACATGATTTCACACCTTTTCCTTTGATTCCCGAAATATGAATTTTGTGCCTATATATTCCACCCTTTGTAACTTTACCACACAAAATACATTTAACAGAGTTAGAATTTTTTGGATCTATAAACACTGCCATCTCCCATTCAACATCACCGAACTCTTTTTTCAATTCGCTGTCTTTAGAATTAGAGTTAGATGCCATCGAAGAATAATTTTGTTCCATTGATCCCTACGAAATACAAGTCAAATTGACCATATGCGCATAATCCAAATTTCTCCAAATAAAAGATAATTAACACGAATTAAAATTAAAGTACATAAAAAAATACTTCATTACCATCACAATAATTAATTAAAAAAAATCGAACTGATAAAACTTGTAAGACAAAAACAATACTCTGCTTATTGAACTAGGACTCTAGGAGTAGATTAAAGATAAATAATTGATGAATGAGAGACTTAAAAAAAAATTCCTAACAAAATTCTGCAATTTACAAGATTATGTACCAAGAAATAAAATCTTAATTCTTAACAAAAGACATTCATGTTGGGACCGAAATGTAGCTAGAGGGGGGGGGGGGGGGGGGGGAATAGCTCGTCGCGTGCTCGTGGTCGGCGTTGCTTGTTTCTTCAAAGATGTGCAGTGGAAATATACAAGAAACAACACACACAATGCTAACAAGTAGATTTACTTGGTATCCACCTCCAAAGGAGGTGACTAGTCCAAGGATCCACACACTCACACACACCTCCACTAATAAACACTCCTTTTCGATAACTACCGAAGGCGGAGAAGCCCTACAAGTTCACACTACAAGAAGAAAGGGAAAGGATACACAAATACAAACACAAGCTTACAATGAGTATAGAAAACCCTAACCCTAACTTTCTTCCTCTTGCTGTAGATCCACCTCTTGACTTGGAAAACCTCCAAGAGCTTCAAGAACTGGCGGTGAGAACCCTGTGGAGAAGCTCTGTGATCGCTGGTGAAGATCGGGAGAAGTGGCCGAGAGTTCTCTAGAAGGAATCACACGCATGCAGCCTTTATTTGCGCCAACGGTCGGATCCCGATCGATTGGATTGCTCCCAATCGATCGGGGAGGCTTTGGATCGATCAGTCGATCGATCCAGAGCGCCTCTGTGCTCTGCGGGAAAAATGTCTGGATCGATCGGCTGATCGATCCAGCTTTTATCGCGTAAAAACGCGCCACCCCAATCGATCCACTGATCGATTGGGGTCTCTAGATCGATCGACTGATCAATCCAGAGACGTTCTGTGCGCTCTGCGACTTGCCTACTCGAGGCTTGTCGTGGGGACCTTCCCAATTGATTGGCCGATCGATTAGGCATCAGCCAATCGATCAGCTAATCGTCCAGACATTGGTTTTTGCCCAAAACCAAGTCCCAAGCTCCCAAACCAACATCCGGTCAATCCATGACCTGTTGGTTCATCATGCCTAGCATCCGGTCACCCTTGACCTGCTAGGACTCCATCACCAAGTGTCCGATCAATCCCTTTGACCCACTTGGACTTTTCCTCATCATGCCAAGTATCCAGTCAATCCTTTGACCTACTTGGACTTCCCAACATCAGATGTCTGATCAGCCTTGATCCATCTGGGTTTTCCCTTGCCTAGCTTCACTCACCAGGACTTTCAAACTGCCTAGCTTCACTCACTAGGACTTTCAAACTGCCTAGCTTCACTCACTAGGACTTTCACCTGGCTTCACTCACCAAGATTTTCAACTGCCTAACTTCACTCACTAGGTCTTTCACCTGACTTTACTCACCAGGATTTTCTCTCTGCCTAGCTTCACTCACTAGGTCTTTTACCTGGCTTCACTCATCAGAATTTTCCTTCTGCCTAACATCTCAGTTAGAACTTCCCAGTCAAGTATCTAGTCAACCTTGACCTACTTGACTCTTCTTCAACCAACCTGATCAGACCCTGATCAGAGGGGAATTGCACCAAACAATCTTCCCAAATGAACAACTGCACCTGCACTTGTCCATATCATCGAAATCTTGTATTTTCAAACATCGAAACTCAAACCAAGACTCAATCTTAGTCAACCAGGTCAACCTTGACCTGAGGGATATTGCACCAACAATTCATTTAATATGATAAAAATAAACAGGACAACTATCTACTACATGATCTACATCTACTTGCCCTTTGTTGGTTGCTTCAACAAAAAAGGATCGCATGATTTGGATTTGTCCTAATAATTGGTAAAACCAGAGATGACCATGAATCACATATCAGAGAATGGCGATCAAATCGAAACCTGCTTTCGACCGAGAGGTCGATCAACAAAATTTCAATAAATCGTCGGGGAGACTAACCGTGCAGAGAAGCGGAGAATGGATAGGAAACAAGAAGACAAGATCGGACAGAAATCGTCGCCCCTGCCGCCACCCCATCGCCGATTTGTTTGCAAAATTTGAAGTCGATGACAAGTTGTAATACTTTCTGATCACTTTTTCTAGGTTTTCTCGATAGCAGGCAGATAGGGGGTTTATGGCAGATTATGGCTTTTCTCTCAAGAGTTGAGAAACGTTGTGTCTCTTCGTTTTCTCTAAATTTTTTTCCTTATGTTATTTAAAAATTTACAAATCAATTAAAATTATAAATAAAAAATCGCGCTTAAGCGCTATTAAGCGCGCTTAATCATGCTTAATTTGGGCAAACATACTTTGATCGCTTTTTTCCTCGCTTTCACCTAAAGCGAAGCTTTTCTTCCTCGCTTCGCGCTTAAGCGGCGCTTAATGACGCTTTTTAGAACACGGGTTTTATGACAT
Source organism: Zingiber officinale (assembly GCF_018446385.1). Lineage (NCBI taxonomy): Eukaryota > Viridiplantae > Streptophyta > Magnoliopsida > Zingiberales > Zingiberaceae > Zingiber > Zingiber officinale. The sequence continues at coordinate 53,190,171 of NC_055986.1, read as the reverse complement.
GCAAAACACGTAGTGTTTGCATAAGTTTTCTTTGTCTTATACCTTCGGATATGTTTTTCTTTATTTAAGAAAGGTTTACTTTCTTTACTTTTTCTAATATAATAAGTTTTCTTTGGAGTGACTGTGGGCTTTGAAGTAGGTAGTCTTTTCTACTATTTTCTTTGTTGTTTATACCTAGTTTATTTTCGTTGGCTTTCGTATTGTTGGGGAGTGTAAATTTGACTACAGAAATCATATTGTTGGTTTTTAAGTTGTTTCTGGATTTGAATATAAGTACACTTTGTTTTAAGTGTAGTTAGAATATGTTGAATTCTTACACCAATATTATCATAAAATGGGGGAACTTGTAAGTCTGTCCAAGGTTTATATATTTCTTTTCCTAATTCTCCTGGTAACTTACTAAACAAACATTCTCCTAAGGCTGTATTACAGTAATTTCCTAACACAGTTGTTAGGGCTAAAAATTTATTAAAAAATGTTTAATATAATTTCAATTAAATAATTGAAGTTGTTCTAAGTCTCTCATGACTTCTTTTTGCCGAATATCTAATCCTGTATTGACATCTCTTGCTGTTATAAGTCTGTGAATAACATAATAGAAATTAAGAATATTATTGCCCTGTGCGGCAATACGAGTTACTTCTTTTGGGAAGTGAGTTTTAAAGTCTTCCCATGTCGCTCGGGCTACATCCCCTAAGTAGTTTTCGCCAACTCTAATCATGGTTTCGCCAAATTCTATATCCATTTCATGTTTAGTTTGGCAATCTCTTTTTACAGAGACAATTCATTGTTCTAGATAAGTATCATATAACTGAGGGTCACATTCAGTTATATTAAGTAAGACAGCATCCTAGTAAAAAAAAAGTCATTTCTGATGGTCTTCGTTTTCCTATAGTTCTTACTAGAGGATTATTATTTGTATAGGGTGCTATTCTAGTTCTTAGTGGATACCCTTGGCCATAATCTATAGTGTTCATGGTGCTTTCTGGAAGATGCACATCATAAGGTCTAGAAGTTGCAGAAGATTCTGCTGGATTCATTCTATTGGAAACAAGTATAGGTTTAGGTTCTAGATATGTTTTCATTAATTGTCAGTGTTTTCTTCCTAAAGAAACAAGTGAGTGAGTTTGAGTTTATAGTTGTGTCTTTAACGCTACTGTTTGATTCATTAAGTTTAAATGAGGTACATTTTCGGTGCCATTGAAGTGGGTTGATACCCTGAAAACCTGACAGGGAGTTGATTATTTCTATCCTTATACATAAGTGAGGTAGTGGGTTTTAAAGTGGAGTTATGGTTTTGTAAATTGATATTCCATTTCTAGAGTTTCAAAATTGTATTCTCTGGCTTTTAGGAAGTGTATGCCTTTTGTTGTTAAGACTTCAATCATGTCTGTAACAGAGATTTTAAAGTGATTATTCATATGATTCATTGTTTTTCCTAAGAAAATAATATCTAATTCAAGGTTATCCTCCTGAAATTGTTCGTACCCTTTGGCTTGGATGTGAATCTGATATGTTTTACAAAATTGCATATCGTCATATTAAAATTGGAACATAAGTAAGTAATTCCTAAATTAGCTGTCACGCCCCAGAGGAGTCCCTGTCCGAAGAAATTTCGGCAGCATCTCCCCTGTACGGCGAACAATCTGAAACTTTCTACATATCTCCATACCTCAGCCACATGCGGCTGGAATAATAACAATAAATATAACACAACCACACAAATACCCACGCAGTTATATATAATCAAACAAAGCAGTAATACTCTGACTCGAAAACCACCCTACTCAGCTACACTCGTAAAACTCAAATCCGACGAAACTCACCTCTTATGCCGACCCGGCAGGCATGTAGTGGAATAAGACCAAATAAAATCCATCGACATCACAATAATAAATACAACGTCCAAGTATCAAACAAATCAAGTCTAAACATAGACAAACGAGAAGAAAACTCAAAAGTCAATCAATCCTCGAGGTCTGCAAGGGATCTAGCACTACGTGCAGTGGGGACTAGCGACTGGAACTCCCTCCTGACAGCATCAACCTGAAAATAACAACAATGGAGGCGGGGTGAGTCCAACACTCAGCAGGTACAGTTGATATGCAAAGTAAAGAAATAACACCTAGCACTAATCATGCGTACAGTCTCCTGATAAAGATAAAGGTAAATGCAAACCGAAGAAGACAGGAGAGAATCTGTACTAACCAGGACCCGGTATAAGGACAAACAGTCTGAAAGGTGCATGTCAAACATAGGTATCCAAACAATATGCAGCATATAAGTCCAGCAAACACAATCACAAACAATAAATGCATCATGCATATGATGCCAATGTCATGGTCACCCCTGACGCCAGTCAGCCAACTCACAACAAAAGTGGGACCAAGTGGGTAGGGCTGTGACAACCGTGCACTCAGACTACTCCCGATGAGTGATCGAGTGGACGGAATGCTACACGTATCATCCTACCCCAAATCATAAATGGGGTAGCGCAATGCTCTCATCTCGTACACTATGACGGGAGGAATCTCTAACGTGCTACACGCACACTACCCATGAGCGGATCAACGGAGCACCGGAAGAGTCAAACCGACGTACTACGCTGCCCATGAGCGTCACAACGGAGCACCGAACAGTGATGAAAACTGGCAAAGTGCTCGACAATAATGGAGCAATCTCTCACACAGCATGCAATCATGCGAATGGTGCATGTCACTAAGCAAGGTAATATGCTAAATCAATCCTCTGGACATATAACAATGGGCACCATAGTGAATAGATCAAAACAAGATATACTGATCAATAAGGTATCAAACCTAGGTCCTGACATGGTAAAACATGGTTATATCACTACCCATAAGCATGTGAAATCAGATAGGTATCAATACGAGATGCAAACAAACAATCAATCAAGCAGGCAACATGTATCGGGCAGTGATTAACCGAAACAAATAGGAAAACACAATTAATGCAAATTGTTAATTTCATTACTAAGCATATCAAAGACAATAAGTCAAAAGTACCCGCCTCCGAAAATAGAAAGGTCCAATCTGACTCCGAGATACTCGTCTCGCGTCAAAGTCCTGTGTCACCAATAAATATATATTTTATTTAGCTACATTCCTATAAATAGCTAAATAAAAAATCTCTTGCACTAGATTAGGGTCAAACCCCAATTAACACAATAACATAGACCTAATTTCAATTATACATATACAACCAATTACAAAAATCTAACTCATACCTAATCCAACCTAATTAAATATCTTACCTCAACACCAAAGTCTCCTCTATTGATCCACAACAAGTAGTTGCTGTCGGGACAGGGCAGCCGCTGAAACCAGATACACCACCGTCGAATTGAATCTAAAATTAGAGACTACCACCCTTAGTTAGCATAACCTTCCACACAACCCAAGTGCTGCTCACGGCAGGGATAAGAACCAGATCACAGAATTGAAAACAAAAAAACAAACCCTAAGCCTTACCTCAAGTTCCACAACCTAGAAATCCAAATCAACCTCGCTGCTGGAATCCAACAGTTGCTGCTCAATAGGGTTGTTTACCGCTAGAAGGTGGCTGCCGAAAATTAGAAACACCCCTCAAAGCACAAAAACCCCACCAATCCGTGACCTAGAGTGGCAGCAAGGAGAGGGTCGGCGTCGGCAGTGGTGGCGGCGCGAGGTGGCTAGGGCAGAGGCGTCGGCGCTCAGTGGCTGGCACAAAGGAAAGAAGGGAGAATGACGGCGATGTCTCGTGAGGCGGCGGTGCTGCTCTCGTCGCCGGCGGCAGAGGATCGGCAGCAGGGGAAAGATAACTGTCAGCACTTCTCCAGGCGGCGTCGGCTGTGGCTAGGGCACCAGTGGCCGGCGCTAGAAACCCCACGGCAAGAGGCTACGGCAGAGGAGAAGAAGATGTGGCGGCGGAGGAAACTGCCGTGGCCAGCAGTTAGGGCAAAGAAGGGAAAACGAGCGGCGTCGGAAAGAAGAAATGAAAAGGCTCGGGTGCGCGAGGGAGAGAAACGAAGGATTTAAAGAAAATAAAGAAAATGTAAAGAAAAAGAAAAGGGAAAAGGAAAAGAAAAATAAAACTTTTCCTTATTAAAACTGGGTAGCCTAAACAGGCTTTTCCGGCCCCGTTTTTATCCCCGTTAACTTTTCCGTACGAGCTCCGAAAAGTTCCCGAAAAATTTCCAAAAATTTCGGAAAATTCCCTTATTAATATTCGCCTATTTTTTCGGTATTTTACATTCTCCCCCACTAATAAAAATTTGGTCCCCAAATTTCGTTATCTACCATCAGCAAGTACTAACAACAGATATAGAGTATAAATGCTGAACGGTAAATAAATCACATACCTCAAGCGAAAAGATGGGGATATCAAGCTCGGATAGTATCCTTGAGCTTCCAAGTAGCCTCCTCGTCTGAATGATGCTGTCATCTGACTTTAACCAGCCGGATAGTCTTGTTCCGCAACTGACGCTCTTTCCGGTCGAGAATCCGTACCGGAACCTCCTCATAAGTAATGTCAGGCTGAACTGGAACTGGAATATCTGCCAGCATATGGGTCGGGTCGGGGACAAAAAAAAAAATATCTCCTCAGCATCGATACGTGAAATACATCGTGAACGCCTGATAGGGACGGTGGTAGTGCCAGTCGATAAGCTACCGCTCCGATCCTCTCCAAGATCTCGAAAGGACCAATGTACCGCGGAGCTAGCTTACCTCTGAGGCCAAACCTCTTCACCCCTTTCGTGGGTGAAACTCGCAGAAATACATGGTCACCAACAGAGAACTCTAGTGGTCTGCGTCTCCGATCTGCATAACTCTTCTGACGGTCCTACGCCTCTGACATCCTCTGTCTGATAGTACGGACCAACTCTGCATCCTGCTAAACTCTATGAGGTCCCAACAACTGGGCCTCTCCAACCTCATCCCAGAGGACGGGTGTCCGACAAGGTCTACCATACAACGCCTCAAACGGTGCCATCTGGATAGCCGAATGAAAGCTGTTGTTATAGGCAAACTCTACCAACGGCAAATGGTCCTCCCAACTGCCTCCGAAATCCATAACACATGACCTCAACAGGTCCTCTAAAGTCTGAATGGTCCGCTCTGACTGTCCATTTGTCTGTGGATGGAAAGCTGTACTGAAACAGAGCTGCGTGCCCAAGGCCTACTGCAGACTCTGTCAAAAACGAGACGTGAACCGTGGATCTCTATCCGAGATGATACTCAATGGAACACCATGTAGTCTGATAATCTCCCGACAAAACAGATCTACCTATCGATCCAGGAAATCAATCTTCCGGATCGCTAACGAGTACGCGGATTTGGTTAATCGATCAACAATTACCCAAATCGCGTCATGGCCTCGTCGTGTCCTCAGCAAACCTACCACAAAGTCCATAGTAATGTGTTCTCATTTCCACTCAGGATTAGGAACCTGCATGAAGTAAGCCGGCAAGTCTCTGGTGCTCGACCTTTCTTTGTTGACAGACAAGACATCTAGCTACAAAATCCGCGATGTCTTCTTTCATGTCGTCCTTCATGTCATTCCACCAATAGAAACACCTCAAATCTCGTTACATGCGGGTCCCGCCTGGGTGGATCGCAAATCGAGAGCGATGAGCTTCCTGAAATAGTTCCTGTAAGACCGGATGAGACTGAGGTACGCATAATCTGTCTCGGTAGTGTATAACACCCTCCTCATCTCGGGTGAACTCGGTCTGCTGCCCGGAAGCTATCTGGCTATAATAAACTGCAAATACTAATCAGCAGCCTAGGGCTCTCGTATCCTCATCCTGATCTACGACGGAGCAACCATGGTAACAAGAATACCCTGCTCTGTCCGTCCCTGCCCCTCAAGGTCTAACTCGTAGAAACCCTGAATCAAGTCCGTGACCACAACTCGGTGTCAAGCTAAAATCCCTCCAGACTTTCTGCTAAGCGCATCGACAACCACATTAGCTCTCCCCGGGTGATAGCTAATGGTACAATCATAATCCTTCAGGAACTCCATCCATCTCCTCTGTCGGAGATTAAGTTCCTTCTAAGAAAATAGATATTTGAGACTCTTAAGATCAGTGAGAATCTCAAATGTAACGCCATATAAATAATGTCGCTAAATCTTCAAGGCAAAAATAATGGCGACTTGCTCCAGATCACGTACAGGGTAGTTCTTCTCATGCTCCTTCAACCGACGAGAAGCATAGGAGATTACCATATCGTGCTGCATCAGAACAGCGCTCAAACCCTGAATAGATGCGTCGGTGTAGAGGACATATCCGTCCTCTCCAGAAGGTAAAACCAAAATCGGAGCCGACACTAGTCTCCGCTTCAGCTCCTAGAAGCTGGTCTTGTCATCCTTAGTCCAAGTGAACTTCACGCCTTTCCAGGTCAGGCGTGTCAGTGACATAGCTATCCGAGAGAAACCCTCAACGTATCTCCGGAAATATCGAGCCAAACAAAGAAAGTTGCGAGTCTCTTCTATAGACTCCGTCTACTCCCAATGGTAACAAGCTCGATCACCTGTGAAACCACGGTATACTCCTACTGGTGACCGTGTGTCTCAAACATCTCACAGAAGACAATCAAAATACGCGCTACTGATCTTCACATCTAGACGTTTCCATCGAAACATCTCTAGAACTATGTAAAGATGATGTGCGTGATACCCCTCAGATCAGAAATAAAACACCACGTCGTCAACAACGATAACGAATTCTGATCCAATATCCTAGGGATACCCAAGTCATCTAGTCCATGAAAACATCTAAGGCTCCGCAAGCCCTAATGGTAAAACCAATACACATAATGTCCGTATCACAGACATTCCCAATCCATAAGATCCTTGACAATAAGTCTGAAATATAATCACCAACAATACAAATCACCTAAGCATAGATCCTCCCGTGTGAGAGCAACGCTCCATCACAGAAAACACCACATATGTGGGAGCAACGCTCTACCACAAGAAATCCTCAATATGTAGGAGTAACACTCCACTACAAATAATCTATAACATGTACCTGCAATAGATATGGGAGCAATGCTCCGCTACAAGCAATCCGAAATATGTATATGTGGGAACTCCGCTCCACCACAAATGATCCATAAGTGTCCAAGGCACCTAACTATCCAACTAGAGGTTGCACGAGATCACTCAACCACATATCACTGTGGGCAGCCAAAGGTATAAACAACCTAGTAAACAAATCAAATCCATAGTCAACTCTATCATCATCCTAGTGGGTTGGTCACCCACTAATAGGAGAATTAGTTGACAGGGTTATACAACCAATAACATAATGTAGACACTCAGCATTCTACATTCAACATAGGTAGAATCATCATGATGCTACCCACCATACACCTGGTACACATGCACACACAACATATGTATAATCGACATAATCCTCCAATTTGTACACACCAAACACACTCATAGCACAGGTATAAATCAGTGAGATACCTCCAACAATACCTATCAAACTCGTGTGCATATATCAACATAGGTATAATCAACAATACACCTCAAAAACACTCACATGACATATGTACACCTATGCCAAGAATATAATCAACGTAATACTTCCAACAAATCATAATCGACACGAGTATACTCTCAAAACAATCATATAATAAACATGATACCTCAAATATTACACCCAACACATCTGCACATATCACAACTCAGATTAAATCGACAAAATGCCTCCATCAAAACACTACCGATGTACTTATACTACAACTCGGATTTAATCGACAAGATATCTTCAATAATATATCCATATACATACACCGAACTACATATCTATGATCTACAAGGAACCTTCAAACCATATCAGAACATGGATACATATACTACTTGCAAATGGATAGTCTACCATAGAACTCCTACAACACATAACAATCATAATATACATGCAACATAGACATGCAAAATCAGCATACCAGCTCAACCAAAGAGACCAACCTTATGCTACCAACACTCATGGGTTACGGGTATATCTAAACAAAATTCATGCATATGTATCAAGCATGAATACATCAATCAAAAGTAACCCAAAATAAAGCAGTCTAATCATCCAGTAACAACCCTGCTCTAGGTTCAAAGGAACTAATATCGGACAAGAAAGATATACACACCATGGTATAACATTGCAAGTCAATGTCATACACTACCAAGACCATATCTAATGGGGAAAATTTTATCATCATAAATCCAAATGTACTCTCCCAGTATACACTAGTAACGATTGTATCCCATAAGTGTTAAGCAATTAACTCTACACTTCCTTACATCAGCAGGGTCACATATCCCAATGCACCCTCTAAGTTATCCCACCAGGTATATACAGTCCACGGTCAAAGTCTTCATGGAATATGATACATCGATCCTCTATAACCTATCCAAGCCGTCAGTGATATATGGCTAAATCAGTCCTTTCCACGTCAGTACAAAAACATGTACTCAAATGTGCTTTAGATACATAACTAAGCACAAATATCCTAAAGGTTCGAACCTCTAAAAATAGAGTATGGCAATCCTCTACTGATCAACCAACAAAACTAAATCATTCATCTACTAACTAATCAAGAATACCTTAATCCTCCACAAGCAACTAAGGTATATCAAACCACAACTACCCAACTCGACAAACATAAATCAGTCTTCTACTGACCGATTTAACAAGAGTAAATCAATATTTACTGATGAAAATTAACTAAGATAAAATGGTATACAACATTGTCAAATAACTAAATCAGTTCATGGGTCAATTCAACACTAATTACATCAACTCAAACTAGAAAATGTCAACCCACATAATATCATATGTATAAATGTGTACGACCTAAAAGACAAAAGTCAGAATTCAAGAACATCAAAACACCCTCATTTTTTTTTATCCTCAAAATATCAGCCCAAACAATATAAGGTGAATAAGTCTCTACTCCACATAAGAGCATATTAACATTCAAAACATCGATCATTATTTATCCACATAGTCCAATATCAGAGGAAGCATATATCAATTTTTTATCATCATGTTAACTAACCACAACTAACCAGATTCATTAAAATTTCATGGGCACACTCAACCGTAAACTCTCTAGCACCCAATTTATAATCTGAGCACCAACTATAATCATCAAACCTGTAAATATCAAACATGACACTCATTATGTCACCATCAACGACATCCCAAATATAAATCATCAAAATAGTTATCCCCTAATAGATCATCAAAACAAATATCTAGTAATTGATCATCAGACAACCACATAACATTTATCCTCATAAATCATTAGAAATCAACATATCACAATACCTGATCTCACAATATCCCTCAACCTCAAACCATTCTCAACAATGATCAAACATGATAACCCCCAATGACCAATTCCCATCGTATCGGGTACCCTAATATCCAAAAGGTATGAGTATAAAAACTCTACTGGCTAAGTCAACAGGAGTCTGTAGGTATCATCCACTACCCAGCTAACAATAGCAGAGGCTGGTATGTGCCTCCATCTCCTACGAGTAGTAACAGAAACTAAAACTACTGATAGTATGATAAGAAAAATCACCAGAGACTATAATCCTTGATCTCTATTAGAGTCGACCAAGATCAGTGGCTAACCCATCACATGTAATATGGCTACAACAACCAAACAGGTAATAAAGATAATGTGCTAATAGATGTCCTAACTATCATAAAATAAACATCATACCTATTTGCCGTCTGGAGATGTTCCATCGCTGTCCAGTCCCCAACTTCTGACCTCAAAATTCCGAACGAGAAAATAGCCGGAAATCCATATAAATCCGAAACGGAAGTCCAAAATATATACATAATGAAAAATCCGTGCAATCCAAATAACTACCCAGTTTGCCTCGCAAACTTGGGATAATCCAATAATCCAGAATATCAAAAGCAGGTATCATAACCCACTCCGATACCAATAAATTGGTATCAGCCAAATCTCGAAAATCCGTAACACGAAAATCAAACAAGTATCGCCAAACTTTGGTGCTCTGATACCAAGTAAATAAATTGGTATCAGGTTATCCCAAACATCAAAAATACGAAAACAAAAGATCGTATAACCTCGCTCTGATACCACTAAATTGTCACGCCCCAGAGGAGTCCCCGTCCGAAGAAATTTCGGCAGCATCTCCCCTGTACGGCGGACAATCTGAAACTTTCTACATATCTCCATACCTCAGCCACATGCGGCTGGAATAATAACAATAAATATAACACAACCACACAAACACCCACGCAGTTATATATAATCAAACAAAGCAGTAATACTCTAACTCGAAAATCACCCTACTCAACTACACTCGTAAAACTCAAATCCGACGAAACTCACCTCTTATGCCGACCCGGCAGGCATGTAGTGGAATAAGACCAAATAAAATCCATCGACATCACAATAATAAATACAACGTCCAAGTATCAAACAAATCAAGTCTAAACATAGACAAACGAGAAGAAAACTCAAAAGTCAATCAATCCTCGAGGTCTGCAGGGGATCTAGCACTACGTGCAGTGGGGACTAGCGACTGGAACTCCCTCCTGACAGCATCAACCTGAAAATAACAACAATGGAGGCGGGGTGAGTCCAACACTCAGCAGGTACAGTTGATATGCAAAGTAAAGAAATAACACCTAGCACTAATCATGCGTACAGTCTCCTGATAAAGATAAAGGTAAATGCAAACCAAAGAAGACAGGAGAGAATCTGTACTAACCAGGACCCGGTATAAGGACAAACAGTCCGAAAGGTATAGAAGACTTGTATGCATGTCAAGCATAGGTATCCAAACAATATGCAGCATATAAGTCCAGCAAACACAAACAATAAATGCATCATGCATATGATGCCAATGTCATGGTCACCCCTGACGCCAGTCAGCCAACTCACAACAAAAGTGGGACCAAGTGGGTAGGGCTGTGACAACCGTGCACTCAGCAACACTACTCCTGATGAGTGATCGAGTGGACGGGATGCTGTCGGAGTACATACGTACTCCTACCCCAAATCATAAATGGGGTAGCGCAATGCTCTCATCTCCCGGTACACTATGACGGGGAGGAATCTCTAACGTGCTACACGCTGCGTCACACTACCCATGAGCGGATCAACGGAGCACCGGAAGAGTCAAACTGACGTGCTACCACGCTGTGTCACGCTGCCCATGAGCGTCACAACGGAGCACCGAACAGTGATGAAAACTGGCAAAGTGCTCGATAATAATGGAGCAATCTCTCACACAGCATGCAATCATGCGAATGGTGCATGTCACTAAGCAAGGTAATATGCTAAATCAATCCTCTGGACATATAACAATGGGCACCATAGTGAATAGATCAAAACAAGATATACTGATCAATAAGGTATCAAACCTAGGTCCTGACATGGTAAAACATGGTTATATCACTACCCATAAGCATGTGAAATCAGATAGGTATCAATACGAGATGCAAACAAACAATCAATCAAGCAGGCAACATGTATCGGGCAGTGATTAACCGAAACAAATAGGAAAACACAATTAATGCAAATTGTTAATTTCATTACTAAGCATATCAAAGACAATAAGTCAAAAGTACCCGCCTCCGAAAATAGAAAGGTCCAATCTGACTCCGAGATACTCGTCTCGCGTCAAAGTCCTGTGTCACCAATAAATATATATTTTATTTAGCTACATTCCTATAAATAGCTAAATAAAAATCTCTTGCACTAAATTAGGGTCAAACCCCGATTAACACAATAACATAGACCTAATTTCAATTATACATATACAACCAATTACAAAAATCTAACTCATACCTAATCCAACCTAATTAAATATCTTACCTCAACACCAAAGTCTCCTCTATTGATCCACAACAAGTAGTTGCTGTCGGGACAGGGCAGCCGCTGAAACCAGATACACCACCGTCGAATTGAATCTAAAATTAGAGACTACCACCCTTAGTTAGCATAACCTTCCACACAACCCAAGTGCTGCTCACGGCAGGGATAAGAACCAGATCACAGAATTGAAAACAAAAAAACAAACCCTAAGCCTTACCTCAAGTTCCACAACCTAGAAATCTAAATCAACCTCGCTGCTGGAATCCAAGAGTTGCTGCTCAATAGGGTTGTTTACCGCTAGAAGGTGGCTGCCGGAAATTAGAAACACCCCTCAAAGCACAAAAACCCCACCAATCCGTGACCTAGAGTGGCAGCAAGGAGAGGGTCGGCGTCGGCAGTGGTGGCGGCGCGAGGTGGCTAGGGCAGAGGCGTCGGCGCTCAGTGGCTGGCACAGAGGAAAGAAGGGAGAATGGCGGCGATGTCTCGTGAGGCGGCGGTGCTGCTCTCGTCGCCGGCGGCAGAGGATCGGCAGCAGGGGAAAGATAACTGTCGGCACTTCTCCAGGCGGCGTCGGCTGTGGCTAGGGCACCAGTGGTCGGCGCTAGAAACCCCACGGCAAGAGGCTACGGCAGAGGAGAAGAAGATGTGGCGGCGGAGGAAACTGCCGTGGCCGGCGGTTAGGGCAAAAAAGGGAAAACGAGTGGCGTCGGAAAGAAGAAATGAAAAGGCTCGGGTGCGCGAGGGAGAGAAACGAAGGATTTAAAGAAAATAAAGAAAATGTAAAGAAAAAGAAAAGGGAAAAGGAAAAGAAAAATAAAACTTTTCCTTATTAAAACTGGGTAGCCTAAACAGGCTTTTTCGGCCCCGTTTTTATCCCCGTTTAACTTGTCCGTACGAGCTCCGAAAAGTTCCCGAAAAATTTCCAAAAATTCCGGAAAATTTCCTTATTAATATTCGCCTATTTTTTCGGTATTTTACATTAGCATTCATATCAACCTCAATAAGTCCGATGATGGTTTTCTCAGTATCTGAGAAGCGAGCATCATGTAAGACTAATAAGGCTTTCCCTCCTAGTTTGGCTCGAGTTAATCCTCTGAGTCCAAATACAATAAATCCAAGATGAATATAGTCGTGTTTTCTAAGGTATAGACTTTTAGCAGGCTCTTCTATCATGAGGCCAAGTTTGACTTCTCCATCTGGAAGATAAAGGGCTTCTTGTCTATGATGTCTATATACAGAGGTGGTGAAATTTAAAATGCCTTGGCTATAAAGTTTCTTAGGATTTAAAGCATTTAATTATTCATTAGAGAATATTGTAAGATCTTTATCAACATCAATGATTTCTTTTAATCTAAGAGGTCCTAAAGTTGAAGTATTATCTTCTGGTTATTGTCTCTAATCAAGAAGATGTATTTGTTTCCATAGATCTTACTATCCTGGAAGGACCATGAAACGTTTCAATTTTTGTGAGACTCATTGTGTGTATAAGTTAAAAAATTAGAAGTAATTGGTGATGTCTTAGGAAGGGCTTTTCCTAATGATAATTGGCTAAAATCTTTATTAAGTTTAGCAAAAGCTTCCCTTAATTCACTGGAACCAAAATTTCCAGACAAATGTGTTTTTTTGCCAATCTAATCTCAATCCTATTTAAGATTTTTTATAAGTGTATGATTTTGATTAAGTAATAAAATATCGATCCCACGAGCACTGTGATTAAGCATATATTAGTTTTGCAATGTTGGTTATCTAAAAAACCAGAATTGGTTGAGTTCACTAAATTGAGAAAAGAGAGAGAGAGAGAGTTGTGAGCATGTTGTGAGATGTGAGAGAGAGGAAAAGATGAAAGTAATGGAGTTGTTGAGAGAATTCTGGATTGGGGAATGATTCTAGAATTTTGATTTCGCTACGATGGTTGTTAATGTCTTGAGTATTATTACTTCCTATATGTATGTTTATTCTCATGTAAGGTATCGTATCCAAGTTACCGTTACGAAATTGGGAGATTTGTATTGGAGTATCTACCCTAACTTATTGTATTGTAGTAAGTTAATAACACTAGAAGTTTGCTTTGTGGATTATCTCTTATCCCCTGTCACTAGGGCTTCATGGTTTTGTTGGTGCAGTTTTCACTAAGGGTCTTATTAAGATTTTGATGAATGACAAAGTAACTTAAGTTAGGTATTGTTGTGATCTAACCATTTTACCAAGTGTGCAGGAGTTAACCAGATAGGTCAACGGGTCGACCGAATATCTGGTGAGAAGTCCAGATAGGTCAATGGGCCGACTTGATATCTGGTGAGAAGTCTAGATAGGTCGACGGGCCGACCGGATATCTGGTGGGAAGTCCAGATAGGTCAACGGGCTGATCGGATATCTAGCAGGATGCCCAGATAGGTCAACAGACTGACCGAATATCTGGAAAGAAGTCCAGATAGGTCGATGGACTGACCGAATATCTGGCAAACTGATAAGTAAATGTAAGTCACTGGAGGAGAGTGACTAAGTAAGAACGTGTCCCGGTTGAGGGGACAGTAGGCGTCGGTCTAGTTTAGGTCCATTTTAGATCCCTAATCTGAGACCTTAACTAATTCCGGGTCCAGGGTGAACAGGAACTAATTACTACTGCTTGTTATTCTGCTAATACTTACTTGTCTTGCAGGTCATTATTTGGTTTATTGTATTAACGTTGTTTTACAGAACAAAGGAACAAATTTGCCTTCGGATGAACAGTATCCAAAGGCGTCTTCAAGCAGATGAAGGTGTCTTCGTACTGTTCATGGAAGACACCTTCCATGGCTATGGAAGGTGCCTTCCAAAGGATGAAGTTTGGCGATCGAAGTAGATAAGATACAACATTTACGAGATAAACTTTATCCCATTGGAGGCACCTTCAATGCCTATGGAAGGCGCCTTCCATGCTCTATTTAAGGCTGCTTGCACAAGGCTTCTACAAGAACTCACATACAAGCTTCTACACATCCGATTGAGGTTCCGACTGCTCTGGCCTACTGCTGTGACTCTGCTATGACGTTGTTGCACCCGACTACTTCCGAGGAACTGACCGACACCGAGCCTAAGCTGACAATCTTCGAAGGTGTTGGGTAACGAGATGTAATTTATATATTTAACTATTTGAAATAAGACAAGTGCAGGGTGTTGCACTTGTTCCATCTTTTTTATGTACTCAATTCCATTTTCCGGAGGTACCGGAAAAGGTATTTTAGTGGATTACCCATCAATAGGTCCGCGGGACTTGGGTCTTGAAATAAGAGTCGCTAAAGGCTCCGAACCAAGTAAAAATGGACGCGTGTTCTTTACTTGCTTTTCTATTTTCGTTCTCGTAGTTTTCCGCTGCGTACTGAGTTCTTAAAAATGAAAAAAAAACTAGTTTTTCAAAATCACGTGATTCAACCCCCCCCCCCCCCCCCTCATGTGTGACTCGGTCCAACAGGTTCATCTATTCTATTTCCTATACTCGATGATCTTAAATCAGGGTAGAGCCTTTAAATCCTAAGATAATTTTCCATTCATGGGCACTCAATCTACCTTTAAGGGAATTATACTAGGATGTTTGTTTCACACGATTGCCCAGTCACTAGGGCTCTATGATACATCTAGATTACCCCCTATATAAGCTAATGATTTCCCATGTCCTTAAATAATCACAAATAACATTGCAAAATAGGACTATGAGATAAGCATGTCATTCAATAGGAAAAATACCAAATACTCATGAACAAATGTCAACAATTATATCAAAACTACTTCCTATTTCTAGAATCTGAAAATCTACTCCATTGAGAAGGGATTATAATCAAGAAACATCAAATTAAGCATCTTACAGCTTAGATATGAGAGAAGGGAGAGAAGAAGATGTTTATCCAATCAGATTTGGCATCTTAAAAGTGATCCCAAGCTCTGAAGATGGGCGGATCGTCACGATAGCTATGCAAGTGGTTGTCCTAGGCCTCCTGGTAAAGGAAAGAACCCTCCTCCTTGAATTAGGGGGACCCTTGGGCCTTTTATAGGCCCCCAAAACTATTATAAATAGTTTAATGTATCTCTACAATATTTTTCACCGACCGCAACATAGCCTGTGTGGAATTTGACACTGCTGTGCCTTTGGCCCTTCTTGAAGAGAACATGGTCGTGTGAAATCCTTGTTATCCTTCTGTGGTCAAAAGCATGGTCGTGTGATTTGACACATGACTATGTGCAACTCTTGTCAATGAAGCCAAGTCTCTATGGTCAAAAGCACAGTTGTGTGGAATTTGACACGGTCATCTGGAATTCACATAGCAATATGATCTCAATCATTTTCCCTATGTGGTGAGAAGCACGATCATGTGGAATTCCACACGGTCATGTGAAATCTTGAAGACTTCCTTTTTACTCCTTTTTTAGGTTAACTTCGACTGGAGGAACATGCCTGTGTCTTGGGACACGACCAGTTCATTCATATTTTGAGGCTTTTAGACTCCATTTTTGTGTCCTAGCAAAGAAAACACATAAAGAACAAATATTTGGACTAAAAGAGTAAAGATAACAAAATAAGAGAGAGATATGCATACAAAATATACTCATGGAATGCAACAGAATATTGGTGCGGGAAGCATCCGACGATAGAACATGTGTTTTGATTATGTCAAAGAGTTCAAAGTTAAGTTGTCTTATTATCTAACAAGGTTTATCGAGTTTGCAGGAAAGTCCTACGTTATCTTAGGAAAAAGTCCTAGCTGCGATTAGGCAGGTGGAAAACCCTAGGGAGGTAACCCTAGGTCCTAGGGGGTGGTAATCCTAGGTGATGGAAACCTTAAGGGGCGGTAACCTTAGATCCTAAGGGGTGGTAACTCTAGGTGGTGAAAACCTAAGGGACGGTAACCTTAGGGCCTAGGGGGTGGTAACCTTAGGTCCTAGGGGGCGGTAACTGTAGGCTGAGGAAAATCCTTGGGGGTGGTAACCCCTAGGGGGTGGTAACCCTAGGCATAAAGTCTAGTTGGTCTGGAGGATCAATCTGGAAAGCAGGTAAACTCTCCTGAGTGGAATAGGTGAGGACGCGTTCCCCGGTGAGGGAGTAGGCGTCGGTTCGACCTAGGGTTTCCAGAGGTGAAATTCGAAGTCGGAATTGGACAGTCCGGAGACTGTTAAAATAAGTTTCTATTTATCTTATTTTGTTGTACTAATTTTATTTTGCAGGGTATACCTTCTTTATAGACTAACATGCCTTATAGGACAGAAATTGCACAAGAAAAGCCTCGGATGAACAGTCCTGAGGCGCCCTCCATGGAGCTTGGAGGCGCCTCGGGTGGCTTGGTCGACAGCCCCGCAGCAAGGCGCGAGGGTGCCCTTCATGGAGCTTGGAGGTGCCCTGGACGCTGCTTGGAGGGTGCCTTCCATGGAGCTTGGAGGTGCCCTTAGGCGAATAAGCAGCGGGCGTTGCGGAATTTATTAACGCTGCTGACTCGGCAGGTTGGAGGCCCCTTCCATACGGTTGGAGGCACCCTCAACAGGCTATTTAAGCTTGGTTTGAGCAGCAGCTTACACAATAAAGAAAAACGCGATCCTTCTTCCGTGTGCTGCTCAAAGAACAATCCGACAAAGCTGTAACTCGACTCTGACGACCAGAAGCCTCAAGTTTACTGATCTTAGTCGTTGGTATATTTTACTGCACTTTAATTAACTGTACTTAAAGTTATAATATTTCGAATTAATAGTGATTGCCCAAAATAAACACTCAACGAGTGTGAGCCTTGGAGTAGGAGTCGCCACACGCTCCGAACCAAGTAAAACTCTTGGTGTTCGTGTATTGTTTTATTTTTCCGCTGCATGTTTTACTTTAAACGAACAAATTAGCTACGAGCGTTATTCACCCCCCTAGCGCTTTCGATCCTACATAGAATGTATGCATAATGATGCTTAAAAACACATAAGAATTTCATACATCATACCCCTAGACTTAAATCTTTACTTGTCCTCAAGCAAAATCTACTATTTAGACTTATGTGTGTAAAAGATGCATCATAATCCTAAGTGAATTAATTTAATCCTATCCTTTAGTTTCATTAATGAGTTGAAATGAAAAATTGTTTGAGTGTGGCCTAAGTCAAGTCTTCATGTAACCGTGTTTCTAATACTTCCAGTGATAGATACTTATCTGCCACACACAAAGTTCTTCTCCCTTAACTACACAAGATCTCAAAGGAATGCTCGATATTAAAAGAAACATAATAGTTATTCCCTAATAACCTAACTTAGTATCAAAGGGTTAGCTTACTAGCTTCTATTCAAGACAACTATTTTCTATTTCATCTTATTTTTCTTCTCCTCTTTTTCTATACATATTTTTATTTTCCTTAAAGTAATTGCAAATTGTAACACTTGAATATATTGGGAACCTTGATTTTTCCCAATGAGTATCATAATCTGAGTTTTTTCCCCATAATCAAAATGCAGGTAAGTGGTCACCTAGGAAACAAGAGTACTAGTTTGGTTCTATGAATCATGACTATTTTTCATATATATCTACTATCAAAGTCAAGCATACACAAATATTTTCAATGAAAACAATGCTCACTTCATGTTACTATGGATAGAAAAAGATAGATCACTAAGCATACTAACATACTGGTCACATAAATAAAAAGTATCTAGAAACAGCGTGCTAGAATCTTAATAAAAGGGCAAACAAACAACACAATGCATGAATGTGATGAAAAGAAAAATTTTATTTTGCATAAAGAAAATAACCTAAACTAACAAAATCTAAACATAAACTAAGCTAAAGTATGCATTGGTGCATTTGGGACCAATGAATTTTGAAATATAATCTATGTATTCTAATAAGGTCTGAGAGCTTGTAGAACCACCTAATGGTGTAAAAGTCGTTGGATGTAAGTGGATCTATAAAAGGAAAAGAGAGACAAACAGGAAGGTAGAAACCTTCAAAGTAAGGCTTGTTGCGAAAGAGTACACTCAGAAAGAGGGAATCGATTATGAGGAGACCTTTTCGCCAGTAGCTATGCTTAAGTCTATCCAGATACTCTTATCCATTGTCACTCATATGGATTATGAGATTTGGCAAATGGATGTCAAGACAGCATTCCTTAACGGAAGTCTTGAAGAAAACATCTATATGAAGCAACTAAAGGGATTCATTGAAAAAGGCAAAGAGCATCTAGTGTGCAAGCTCAATCGGTCCATTTATGGACTAAAGTAAGCTTCAAGATCTTGGAACATCTGATTTAACGAAGTAATCCAGTCATATGAATTTATTCAATGTCCGGATAAGTCTTGTGTATATAAGAAGTGTAATGGAAACGTGGTGGTATTTCTTGTACTATACGTAGATGATATTTTGATAATTGACAACAATGTCAAGATATTATCAGACGTAAGGGTATGGTTGTCCAAATAATTTGATATGAAGGACCTAGGAGAATGTGCACACATTCTTGGGATCAATGTTATAAGGGATCGCAAGAAAAGAATGTTGTGTCTATCTCAAGCTTCATATATAGATACGATCCTTGCTCGTTTTAGCATGCAGAACTCCAAGAAATGTTTCTTACCTTTTAGGAATGGAGTAGCCTTATCTAAAGAGATGTCTCCGAAGACATCAAAGGAGATGGAGGATATGAAAGCAATTCCTTATGCTTCAGCTGTAGGAAACCTTATGTATGCTATGCTGTGTACGAGACCTGATATCTGTTTTGCCTTGGGCATGATTAGCAGATATCAAAGTAACCCTGGACAAGGACATTGGACTGCTGTAAAGCATAAATTGAAGTACCTGAGAATGATTAGAGATTATATGCTAGTTTACCAAGCAGATGATTTTCTCCCTGTGGGTTACACGGATTCGGATTTCCAATCAGGTAGGGACAATAATAAGTCTACGTCAGGCTATGTGTTTACTCTAGGAGGAGGAGACATTGAATGGAGGAGTGTTAAGAAGAAATGCGTCTCAGACTCAATCATGGAAGCTGAGTATGTGGCAGCCTCTGAGGCAGCCAAAGAAGCTGTATGGCTCAGGAACTTTCTAATGAACTTAGATGTGATTCCTGTTTTGCCCAAAATCATCACAATTTATTGTGATAATAGCGATGCAATTGCAAACTCGAAGGAACCACGAGTCCATAAGGCAAGTAAACATATAGAGCGCAAGTACCACCTGATAGGAGACATCGTCAAGCGAGGAGAAGTTGTCGTCGCCAAGATTGCATCAGCAGATAACCTGGCAGATCCTTTCACTAAGGCCCTTCCGGCGAAAACTTTTGATCGACTTATGGAGGGGATGAGAATCAGATGTATGGCAACCAACTTAGTCTTTTAGTATAAGTGGGAGATTGTTAGAGTATATACTAAAAGCCTAGTTTTTGTAAACATTTATTTTTGAAATAAAAGAATCACATTGGTCAATATCTATATTTATTTGTTAAATGTAATTGTTCAATTAATTTATATAGTAGACAACATGGTGTGTGGTGTCACACACAGAAGATCATGTTGTCAGTTCTTTATAAATTATATACAGTTGCTCACGACTAAGATGGAAAGGAATAAATCATCAAAATAATTGTAGTATAATTAAGTATTAGTTTATCTTGATTAATAAATTACACTAGCACACTCTAAGTGTATTGAGTATAATCATTTTAGGTAAGTTTTTTTTGTATTGACTTAATAAAAGAACTAGACCTTAGTTATTATGAAAGTGTGTGCTCTTAATCCTAATATAATAACAAGCACATATATTTAATATTTATTTCTTTGACTTATCAAAGGGTGAGGTTTAGCTCGATAAATCAATATGCCCGATAAGTTGGGAAATGATATTACTTATAGTGTGTGTTGTTGATTATAGAAGGAATTTGTGTCCTAGTTATCTAGGTTGAGAATGCCCCCAAGAGGAGCTCATAAGGATTTTCATGTTAAATCCTGCAGGTGGACTTAGTCCGACATGACAATGAAGTTGAGTGGTACTACTCTTGGAGCTAGATATTAATTAAGTGAGTTGTCAGTAACTTACTTAATTAGTGGACATTCGTAATCTTAAACACAGGGAGACTAACACACTCATGATAAGAAGGAGCCCATAATGTAATTTGGGATTGGTGTGGTAGTGCGATAATAACTCTCTAGTGGAATGAGTTATTATCGATGATTTTGAGTTGTGTGTTCGGGGCGAACACAAGATACTCAAGCTCATCGGAAGGCCAAAACCAATTTCTCCTCTAGGTCCCTGTCGTAGCCTCATTAAAGTCTTAAGTCCATCCAAATATAAACCTATCTTGGTGTCCAAGAAGGGGGTCGGTCCAATGCTTGGTGACCAAGCAAGGGTCGGCCACATCCTCTTCCATGGGGGTCGGCCCTATTGTTTGGTGAACAAACTAGTAGGGGTCGACCACATTAATCAAACAAGGAGGGTTGTTTTGAATTTTTAAAATCTTCTCTTTGTAGAAAACTATAAGTTTTAAAAGAGAGATTTTAATTTTAAAAACTTTCCTTATTTGAATTAGGCTACATGTTTTAAAAGAAAGTTTAAAAGATTTTAAAACTTTCCTTTTTAACCATCCTCATGGTTTAGAAAAAAAGGAAGAGAAGTTTTAAAATTTAAATTTTCTATCACCATGTTTAAAAAGAAAATTTTATAAGAGAAGTTTTAAATTTTAAAACATGGTTTTAATTTTTAGAACTTTCCTTTTTTAACTCCTACTTAAGAAAATTAGAAGAGAGCTTGTAAAATTTTATAAGAGGATTTCTTCTTGTAAAATTTTATAAAAAAAAAATAATAATTCTTTCCTTTTTAAGGGGGTCGACCACCCTTGCTTGGTGCCCAAGCAAGATGGCCGACCAAATTGAAATTAAAATAAAATCATCAATTAATATTTGGTGATTGATTCAATCAAGAGAAAAGAAAAGGAAAATTAAAAGGGAAAAGGAAAAACTAGAGGAAAATTTTAATTTTTGTAAAAATTCTTCCCTTATTTACCTTGGACAAGTATTATAAAAGAAGAGGTGAGGAGGCTTCATGAGACACAATTCTTATTCTCTTGGAGGAGTCTCTCTTGGTGTGGCCGACCCTCTCTCTTCTACCTTTTGTTGGGATCTTAGATGACTAGAGGGGGGGTGAATAGCCTCTTTGAAAACTTAAAAACAATCTTTCTTAAAGAAAAACTTGTTAGCACAGCGGAAGTAGAAAACTAAAACGAAGGAAGAAAAACACACACAGCAGACACAAGGATATACGAGGTTCGGGGATAACTTGCCCCTACTCCTCGGCGTGTCCGTAAGGAGGACGACTCCCTGATCTTTCGGTAGATCACACCCCGGACAAAATCCGGCTAAAGATGTCTCCTTCTCGGTGGAGCAACCTCTCAACAGAGTCTCAGTTGATTATAGAATTAAGCGCAAGACTTACAGTGGCTGGGAAGAATAATCAGATGAGCTTACAGCCACGCGGAGAAAAAAACAGAGCAGAGAGCGCACAACGACCTTCTTAGCAAGGAGCTCACAGCTTCACCAACTTGCTTTCTCAAAGGATTGATCGAAAAGAAAACAGAGAATTCAGTTTTTTTTTCTGAACCTCTCTTCTTCCTTCTTATGTCTCTCTGCTTTACTGGCTCGAATCACCGCCGCCTGCAGAATCGCTGCTGCCAACAAGGCGTAGCCAATCACCTCTCCTCCTCATCTGGTTCTCTGAACCCATGCCAATCGAAATCACTGGCGTCTCTGGATACGAACCAATAAGTAGAGGTCAAACTGAGCGCAGCCCAATCGCAATCAGATTTGCCAGTGAACGTTGATGCCTCAAATGTATCTGTTGCAGCAAATCACAGTGTAAAGAGCACTTGTCTTCTTCTCTTAATGAAGCTTAATTTGAATTCAACCATGAGAGTGTGACCTGCAACCTGCAAGCTAAAAAGACTCACAGCAGATGGTTAAAAATAGATGGGTGAAAACAAATATGGCAATCAGAAAAAGTGCATGCAAAACAAACAATACCATGGGTCGGTCTGCAGACCGATCCACGCTTTCTGGATCATCGCTGATCGGTCTGGCAGACCGATCAAGAACTAATCTGATCGGTCCCCAGACCGATCAGATGTCGCTCATTCCAAATGCGCACAGCTTCTGATCGGTCTGCGGACCGATCAGGCACTAATCTGATCGGTCCCGAGACAGATCAGATGTCGCTCTTCCCAAGCGCTTACAGCCTCCTGATCAGTCTCCAGACCGATCAGTAAAATCACAGTAGACTACTGATCGATTTCTGATCGGTCTGCAGACCGATTTCACTGGATCGGTCTGCCGACCGATCCTGCTTCTTGACTCAGTCCGGGTCGAGCCCTCTCTGACCTAGTCCGGAGAAACGAGCTCCCTAGCCCTCTCCGACTTCATCTGGTCCTAGAGAACGAGCTACCGAGCCCTCTCTGACTTCGCATGCCAAGCTTCCTTCTTGGACTTTTCAACACCAGATGTCCGATCACCCTTGATCCATCTGGATTTTTCCTTGCCTGGCTTCACTCACCAGGACTTGCACCTAGCTTCACTCACTAGGGTTTTCACCTGGCTTCACTCACCAGGACTTTCCAACTGCCTAACATCCCAGTTAGGACTTTCTCAATCAGGTCAACCAAGTCAACCTAGATTAGTAATTAATCTGAGTTAAATATCTGATACAAACTTAAATCAGTGTCAACAGCAAAACAACATCCAGGTCAGACTGTATCAACACCTTTCCCTTTGCTCTTTTCTCCTTGGTGGTGGTGGTGGCCGGATTTTAGAGGAAGAGGAAGAAAGCTTTTGGGTGGTGTTTATCTTGGAGGATCGTCGCCCACATGACGTCCAAGGCGAGGCGAAGAATACAGCAAAAGATCTCGAGGTCATTAGCATACAAAGAGAAGGTATAATTAGCAATTGTTTTCCGCATCATGCTAGTTATTTTTCTTTGTATACATTCCAAACACAAGAGACATTAGATCTAGTATTTCGAATTAGTTTTTCGAGTTTGTGTTTTCTTTGTTTTCGAATTTGTGATTCGATTGTTCTTTTTAGTTAACCTAGAGTTATTTAAGGAAATTAAATATTAGCTTTCCTTAAAAGGCTTTGTCTAGGCGGTGGTGGTTGCTCCCATATCCAAGAAGGCCATGCGCCTCGCCATGCAATCCTGGAAGCCAATTTTGGAAATTAATATTTAATGGAATTAATAACATAGGTGGATTTGAATCAATAGTATTAAGTTCCGCTTGCGATTCAAATCTAAACCATTAAGAACAGATAAGTTAAATTTGGAATCAATGATGTTAAGTTCCATCTGTGATTCCTAATTTAACTTCTAAAGAACACAATAGGTTATTTAAGGAAAGGTTCGACACTTGTACAAAATTTTTGTACAGTGAAACCGGTACGTTTTCCTAGGACTAACCAACAGATTCTACTATAAAGTTTTTGAAAAATAGGGAGCTCCATCGACTTTTGTTTGAAGAAAAAAAAAATGACATTTTAGGTTTTTTCTTTCAAAAATGTTTTCTTAGAACATTTGCAATGTAGATATTAATGGGTATTATAATAACTCCCTTACTAATAAAAGCATTAGGAAAGAGGTCTTATAATACCCTTTGCTTGAACATGTTCAAGTAAATATGGGGTGAGCCAACCCTTGGCTGGCCACTCCATGTGTATATTTTTTTTAGTTTTTAAATTTTATTTATAAAAAATTTTAAATTAAAAATTGAATAAAACAGTTAATTTTTTAACGACTATTTTTTAACGGTTAGTTCAAAATTTCATTTATAAATTTCTACCAATTTTATTTTCCCAACTTTATAATTTGATTTTCTCAACATCTATTTTATTTAATAAATATAATTAAAAAATAATATTATTTTTGAAAAATAATAAAATTTTATTTTTAAAAGTGAGATTATTATTAAAATAATAATAATAATTTAAATATTTTAAAATATATTTAAAATATATTTATTTAATATGATATAATTTTAAGATGATTGAGTGAATTATGAGATCTATAAATAATAAATATTAATATTAAAAGAAATATGGATGAAAGAATGAGATTGTTATAATAAATATTTGATATTGAAGTCTATGTTTTTTTTTATGAGATAATGAATATAACATTATGGATGGTAAAAAAAGTTATACGTATCCACTGGGCCTATCGTAACGGACTCCTATACATGGGCCTTGTAACAAGATCTTCCGTTTTTTATGCGCTGTTTTCATCAAATCAATGCGCCGGGCGGTCGTAGGCAGAAAAAAGAAGCGGAAGCATCACCTTCACCCACTGCTTCACCCAACCGCGCTCCGGCGATCGTATACATAATAGTACATCAAAATGGAGGGGGTCGGGGCCCGTCTGGGCCGGTCGTCAACCCGTTATGGGCCAGCGACGGTCTTCAGCGGACCGGTGAGGAAGTGGAAGAAGAGATGGATCACCGTAGCCACCCCCAACAACTCCTCCGCGGCCAAAGCCAACGGCAACGCCGCCCGATCCCGCCTTCTCCTCTATAAGTGGGCTCCTGTCTCCTCCACGCCAGCCGACGGCGCTGCCCAACCGGAGGAACACCCGCCGAGGAACTTCCGATACGTACCGGTAACTACTTCTTTTCTTCTTTGAATTACTATTTCGATTCCCGCAGTAAAGTTGGGTTCTTTCCAAGATACGGGCAGTAATTCTCGTTTCCCCTCTTTCAATTGACTGTGAACTTCGATTCACGTCTCAAATTTGGTTCTTTCTCGTGGATACGGATTAACTTTGTTGGCTAGTTGCGATTTGGGTCCTGGTGTAGGATTTCCCTCACTTTTAGATTTTTTATAGCTTTTCTTTTGTTGTTCTGTTCTCTAAGGTAAGGATCATTTCGTGCTGGTAAAGAAATTTATTCTGGTTTTCTCCCCGTCCTATCATCTCAAAGAAGTGAGTTGACAACACCCGTCCAGTGCAGGTTTTATACTAGTTTCGGACTTTGATCAACCTGTATTGTGGGTCATTTCAACTTTCAGCTTCTTAATTTGCCTGTTTAAGCATTGACCGAGTTCTCATTTGCATTATTTATCTATGTGATTGATCTTGCTATCTTTCTAGTATGATAGTAATAGTTTCAGTGCTATATGCTCGTATAGAGTTCAATGGAGGATAAGATCCATGTAACTGATCTCAAATATTTATGACTTACATGGCTTGATAAGGAGGACCATGATCATTACCTGCATAAATTAAGTTTATTAACAGAAACTGGTCATAGAGCATATAAATAGAAATTAAGGATAAAAAACATTTAAGAAAATCATAGCTTCTTGCAGTTATATTATTGTAATAAATTTTCTGTCAAGCCTTTTGGCTCGGTTCCAGAGTTTGTCAAGGTAAGTTTAGGCATTATAAAATGTTTATATAAACTCTAATGCTCTCTTTACTCCGAAGCGCGAATTGAGAAAGGAAAGGATTCTTTGTGGAAAAAAAACCTTTCATGTGAAGGAAGAGAAAAGAAAGGAAGAAGAGAGAAAAGAAGAGAATCCTCGCAGAAAAGGATGAGGGAAAAAAGAGAAAGAAAGAGAAACTTGTGCCGGACCCTCCCGATCTGGAGTTTCTGCTCGAGGCCTCCAACAATGAGCTAGGCCTACCGCTGCCTTCAGAGGAGATGGGCGTCGAGGAGGTCGTTGGCATAGGAGAAGCTTTGGTGGTTCAATGAAGATGACATTCTAGGCTTCATTGGGATAGGGACGCAGATGCGGGCTTGTGGTCGTTGGAGCTTAAAGATAAATGAGAGTGTGTGTGGGTTCAGATCGGAAAACGAGGTGTCTCGATTCAGATCATGGTGGAAAGCGAGAAGATGATCCGGTGATCATGCAAGGAGACAAAAAAAAAAAAGATCGATTGAACATAGGAAAAGAGGTGATTCATACCTAAAGTTGAACGTCATCCGCCGAAGATCAAACCAAATGTCGCCGAGGCTGACCGATAGCGTCGGCTGTGATGGGTGGTGGAAGTTTCTTAACTCTATTTTTTACCCTTTTTTTTCCTTTCATTGTGTTGACGACAAGGAGGAGGTGGACATGGTGCAGGTGACTTGCATGATTCAGTGCGAAGGATGAAGGATTCGACTTCCGCCTGATTTGGGAGAATAAAAAAACGTTTTAAAATCCATCCGCAACAGATTTACAAATCCGTCCATCTATTATTTCTTAACGAGTAAACAGTGGAAAGATTAATAATCCATCCTTTGTAACGAAATAAACAATGGAAAGTTTTCCGTGCGGAGAACTGTTCTCAATTTTTTGAATCCGTCCTCCCAAGTAAATAGACATAAAGGCTATAAGTCCACTTGCCATATATCCTAAATTAGGTCTAGGGTTTAGCTTGCAAAGATTTTTCAATCAAGGGATACCATGAAATTTACACCCTTAAAATTAGATCATAATTTGAAGCATTGCTGGGATGTTTGCCTAGATACTACAGGACTTTTTAATGTATGGTTCATGTGAACTAGTTACATAACTTTGAGACTAAATGTGGTTTTTGTGAAGGAACTAGGAATTTTAACCAATTTAGCAAATTCATTTTTTCCACATATGACTATAATTTGTAACTTCAAGAACAAAACATCTTCTAAAATGGATCCAGTATAATAAAGCCTTTATATGGTTGATTTGATATTTCTATATAAGAATAATTTAACCTACTTTGCCACCCTTAATAAAACTTATATGTAGGATCTAATCCATCTATGTTAGAGAATATGTATAGATTATGCATATTTCTAGGCATTATTTGTCATACATTTATTTACATTTCATGAGTATGATTTATATTATCACACCCTATTTCATTATGATTTCATTGCTTTTACTTCTTTGGTTCGCAGATATGCTCTTTTCGTATTTTGATTGCAAGACATATTTTTGGAGGAAAAATGACATTGGAGTAAGCTTGGAAAGAATTCAGCAAGCAAGGCTTTGCCTCACAGGCACGACCATGCCTTATTCAACCCAAGCATGGTCGTGTCTCACCGGCACGACTGTGGCTCATATGAGTTCCAACATGCCACATGGCCCGGCCGTAGGCACGACACGATTGTGTCTCTTTCGAGAGTTCAAAATAGAACCCGTCACGTAGATTGTTTCATTATTGTGTCATTTCCTTCATCTTGTAGCAATAATTATATCCTAGTTGTTGTAGATTATTTCTAAATGGGTAGAGGTTATAGCTTCTCCTATTTGTGACGCCAGAACCATTATCAAGATATTCAAGAAGATAATCTTTCACGGGTTTGGAGTTCCCAATGTAGTTATCAGTGATGGAGAATCTCACTTCATTGAAAAACAATTTGAGAACTTACTTAAGAAATATGGGGCAAGTCATAAAATTACAACGCCATATCATTCGCAAACAAGTGGGCAAATAGAGAGATAAAAGGTATATTAGAAAAGACGGTATCCATATGGGCTTACTGTATTAATTAGAAGACTCCAATTGGAATGACACCATTTCGTTTGGTTTATGAAAAACCTTATCATCTTCCGGTAGAATTGGAGCATAAAACCTATTGGGTAATTCAACGACTCAACTTCAATTTGAAATCAGTCGGAGGAAAGAGAAAACTTCAACTTAATGAATTAGATATACTAAGCATGGATGCTTTTGACAAGGAAAGAACAAAAAAATAACATGATAGACACATTGAAGGAAATTTCATGAAGGTTACCTTGTGTTGCTATTCAATTTAAGACTAAAGTCTTTTTTTCCTTGAAAGTTAAAATCATGATGGTCAAGACCTTTCAAAGTTCAAAAGGTATATTCATATGGAGCAGCTGACATCTAGAGCAAGAAATCAAGATCTTGTAAAGTGAATGAGCAAAGATTGAAAAGATACTTCTTAGAATGCTTGTTGAATATGAAGAAGAATAATATTTTTTTGAGCCTCATCCTTCAGATTGAGCTAAAATAAGGTCAAAGTTGTGACTTTAAACGAGCGCTTTTTGGGTGGCAACTCAAGAGTTTTGCTTTCTTGTTCTAGTTTATGTTTTCAATTTCTTCATTTTGATTTTCATTTGAGTCTTCTTTTTGCTTTTTTCAGGGGTGCAAACCTACACGAGTTGGCCGTGGTGATTACCATGGGCGTAAATGACATTTGAAGAGCATTTGAAGGCAGGCCGTGTCCAAAAGGCACATGCCATTTTTGACGGAGTTTATGAAGGCCCAAGACATGGTCAGGCACGACCATGCCATTTTTGAAGGAGTTTATGGAGGCCTATGACATGACCATGTCTTTTTGGCATGACCGTGCCAATCTTTGCTGGTCACTGAAGGTATCATGGCATGACCTGTCTTTTTGATACGGTCGTGTGAAAATCTAGGAGAGGCACAGAACTTATCACAGCATGGTCGTATCCTTTTGACACAGTTGTGCTTTGCGTGTTCAAACATATAGCTTCAGTTGTGTCTATTGACACGACCATGGCGTGAATGTAAGGGTTTAAACCCCAGATCACGGATTGCGTCCCACTTCCACACGACCATGCTACCTCATTATCTTCCCCTTCTTTCTTCTTTCTCCTTTCTCCTTCACCTCTTTCAAAGACTTTCGCCCACCTCCCTTCTTTCACCTCCATCTTCTCACTCCTATCCAAAGATTCTCATCTCTACTCTCTTCTCTTCTCAAGTGAGGGATTCTCCCCTTGTTTTTTTTTCCTTACACCCTAAAATCCCCTTAGGCTTGTTCTTTTATCTTAATAAGATGTTGAAGCATCCTTAAGAAGGGAGTTGGCTGGCACAAAGATGGTGCATCCAAAGTCAAGGGCAAAGAAAAGTCTATAACTAAGGAAAAGCAAAGGGCACACTACGAAGGTATAGACAATAATCTCGGTATTATATTTAATAATGATGAGCAAAAATCTCGTTATAATTATTTGGTTAATTGTCGTATTGTCTACAAAAAAATATTTAGATTATGACACTTTGGATATTTTGGGTCTCAAGAACGATGTTGAATGGTTGATTAATAGGATAGGATGGAAAAGTCTCATTAATATAAATTTCCCCACATATCCTAGAATTGTCTTGGAATTTTTAAGTTCTATCGATTTTTAAGATACTTTCGGGGCATGAAAGATTTCAATTCGCTTGTTTAATGATAATTACGAGTGGACATTTGATGACTTTAATTCGTGTTTTGAATTATCATATAGGGCGAAACGAGTAATCCCCAATAATTTCCATAGTTTATATATGTGAGCTTCACTTGGTGGTGATGTTAATTTTAAACCCTCCATTTCTAAGGCTACTTCCATTGTTAATCCTATTTTCTGATATCTTCATCAAGTTATGAGGCATCCAATATTTTGGACGAGGTGATAGTGAAGGAGTCTTGCGTAAGTGTGAATTACTTTGTCTATGGGCTATGCTTGAGGAGGTTAATATCAATATAGGATTTCATTTTATCCAACACTTAGTAAAAATAGGGAGATCCTCTTCCTCTAGTACTATCGTTGGGAGGGTTGCTTACTCGTATTGCTATTGTCCTTGGTTGTGATTTAGAAGGTTTGGAGGTAGTGGATGGTACCCCTTAGATTGATATTAACTCATGTTTGTCAATACTCATGATCCGAAGAGATGGTAATGGATACAGTCTACTTTTGAAGGATAATTTCCTTTTGCGTTTGCCAAACTATGATTTAACCACCATTCATGCCAAGAAAAATTGGTCAATGTTAAACACCAATTAACAACCTGTTCCCTCTCCAGTAGATCCATCTAGCCGGGTTTTAAGTGGCCATGCTCCCTCTACTTTTGAGTCTGTTAGACATTCATCAGTTTTTGCCAATTCCCTTGCAGGTTCTAGATTTGATTTTTCTGAGTTCCGCTCCATACTAGATGCTCATCATTCTGATCATACTATGCATACAGATCTTTTAGAGCGACAATGTTTTATGTCGGATGATCAGTTTCAATTTGTGCGACAACACTTTAGGAGGGAAGAGGAATTATTTAAGTTGACTGCTGATTTCATTCACCTTAAAGAGGAAGAATGGGAGAAACGGAAGGATAATCGGAGGTTAATGGATTAACTTGACCTTCTTGGATTTCTAGGTTTCCTTGATTTTCCTCCATCCCCACCTTATCCCACCTTATTGATTTTCTTTTTCATTAGGACAATGAAGTGTCCTAGTCTAGGGTATTTGTACATATGTACATTTGCTTGTTTCAGTTTGGTTTACTTTTGCTTGGCTTGATTTAGTTCTATTTCAGTTGTTTGTTTTGATTTGGTTATGTTTCATTTGTGGCATTTTTAGTTGCATTAGTTATTATATCATTTCTGGTTTGTTCTTATTGTAAAAATACTAGCACACTTGTTCTAAATTTTCATATTGTTGTGATTTATGGTGCTAATATGCTTAGTGATCTACCTTTTTTTTTTCTATCCATTGTAACATGAAGTGAGCTATATTTTTATTGGAAAAGTTTGAGGGTTGACCTAGTTTAAGGATTTCTTCACACTATCCTTGATTTTGATGGTAGATAATTTTAAAAATAGTCATGATTTATAGAACCAGACTAGTATTTATGCTTCTTAGGTGATGTTTCAACTATTTTTTTTGTTACTTGATAAACTTGGATCACGTCATTTCATTTGAAAAAAATCAAAATCCCTATATTTGTTCTAGTGCTGCAACATTTGCAACAACAACAACAACAACAACCAAGCCTTTTCCCACTAGGTGCTGCAACATTTGCAAGAAAAAAAAAATTGAATAAGGGATATAAAAATAGTTGGCTTGCGTGGAAATTAATAAGTTATCCTTTTGAGATCGAGTTAGGTTACTAGGGAAATAAGTGTTACGTTTCTCTTAATTTCGAGTGATCTTTGAGACCTTGTGTAGACTTTGAGAGGCATGAATTATACGTGTGGCAGATTCTAGAATTATGCCTATCGCTGAGGCATAAGGAATATGGTTAGATGACGACTTGACTAGGTTTGGAGATTGTCATTTGAAAAAGTTAGGCCACTTATTGCACTGAGCATGGAGAACTTCTACTTAGGCCGTACTCAAATAATTTTTGTATCATGTCATCAATGAAACTATATGATAGGATTGACTAATTCATTAGGGATTATGATGCACCATTTCGACATGTGAAATTTTTATTTGAGGATAAGTAAAAGTTTAAGTCGGGGGTGTGATGTGTGTAGATTATGCATGTTTCTAGGCATTGTTTGCCATACATTTATTTGTATTTCATGAGCATGATTTACATTATCGCATCCTATTTTATAATGATTTTATTACTTTTACTCTTTGGTTCGGAGATATGTTCTTTTCGTATTTTGATTGATAGGATGAATTTTTAGAGTAAAAATAGAACATATTGGACATTGGAGCAAACTTGGAAAGAATTCAGCAAGCAATGTCATGCCTTACAGGCATGACTATATCTCCCACGAGTTCTAGCATCCTAGAGCTCAAAATAGAATTCCCAACGATTTGGCTTGCCCATGAGGCACGATCGTGCCTTCACCATAACTGACATGGCACGGTCGTGTAAAAAGGCATGGTTGTGTCGCGTCATTTAGGGCGTGTGTGGGAACCTATAAAAGGGAAGGAAGATCCCCTTTTCAAGGGGAGAAGAGTTTTCCCTTCAAGGGAACCCATAAAATCTATTTCCGAGATAGATTTCAACGATCCGCCCACCATCCAAACTAGGATTTCATCTGAAGATATTGGCAACATCTCGCTAAGATTTCTATTCTCTTCTTTTTCCGATTTGAGTTCTAGATTATTAGTTTCTATGTCTTGCTGTTGTATTTCTTTTACTATGGAGTAGATTCTC
Organism: Zingiber officinale; assembly: GCF_018446385.1. NCBI lineage: Eukaryota > Viridiplantae > Streptophyta > Magnoliopsida > Zingiberales > Zingiberaceae > Zingiber > Zingiber officinale. Next base: position 53,157,447 of record NC_055986.1, on the reverse strand, counting down.
CGAATTCTAGGATGTAACTATGATGTGATGTTAATATGTGAACTATGTATTTGTTCACTTGTTCTTATTTGATGAATTGTGTGTGTTGAATGTGTTGAATGTGAGATTGGATGTAGAGGATTAGTTACTATATAGAGGTGATGCTCTAGATTATATGACCGAGGAGCCTTTAGTAACAAAGGGTATTCTTTAATCGAACTTTCTAGAGTTATCACCTTGAAAAGGGGGCCAATTTTATGGAAGAGATTAGCTAATTAGAGTTTAATGAGGTTTTCCCAACTTAATGTTAGGAAGTGACTTGTGTAAGCTAGACTGTATGATCATGGGCTTTCATGTGACAGAAGGTATCCCTTTAACCGAACTTTCTAGTGGTATCTCTTTACTTAATAACATTGCAAGTAGTGCAAACATTCCGGTATAACCTTTACAGGTCCATACCGGTAATTTGGTTAAACTCCTTACAAGAACGTAAACATGGAGATGAGGAAATGAACAATACATAGTGAAACCGAAATTCTAGAATCGTCTCCCCCAAATCAATTTCCCTCTTCAATCATTTGCTCTCATTGGATTTTTTTCTCTCTTGCGCATACATGCTTTCACACAACCTTCAATTGTCTAGATAACTTGCTTTACGAACTTGACTAGTGCTCAATCAATGGTCTCTATGGACAACATAACCGTGCACTTGTGGTTTGACAACATTAGACAATTTGTAGATTACTATGTTCATCAGAATATTGTCTCACCTAACTTAATCTATGCACATTTTACTGTAAATATATTTAGAATTTGTATGATATGGATACTTGAAAGACAATCATTTCTATCGAATTATGTACCCAATTTTCCCACTTTTTTACTTCCAATATTTGGGATTTAGGAATAATACAAAAAGCACCTACATTCTATAGGTGTTGGCTTAATTGCTTACCGATTACAAATGCAATCTTATGGAGTATACCCTCTTTTTTTATATTTACTGTAACTTCTTTGTTCTATGTTTTATTGGTTTTATCTGCAAAATTGATTTCTTATTAATTTAATTAGAGATGCACCTCTAGTTCTTTGTTGTTAGTTTCATTGAAGCTATACATTGATACTATTCAAAATGGTTTCATATATGTACCCTCAGCAAACTGAATCCTAATTTTCAATAATATAATAGTATGTGTGCTTGTCTCTGATCCACATTCACGAATAAAATAGCATTGGTTGTATAGAAGGCTGGACATGATTGAAATAGATGAGTGAATTATTTTTAGTAATTTATTTTCGGTTTTTAGAGAAAAATATTTATATATATTTAACATTTCTAATAAACCCTTAGAATGGCTTTAGGAGCAAGCTCCTTGGATCTTGTCTTTGTTTGTGCATTTGTTAAGCTATTTGCTAAGAAAACATTCAGTTATGTTTTTGCAATTCTTTTCTTGTAATTTAGTGCGGGAAGGAAGTTAATTTTCTGTTCAGTTATTGTTCTTCTGTAAGACTTCTTAGTGGATGGTTATTAGTGTTTTCTGAACAATACAGATTTCGGTTCTCGAAGAGCAAAAACAAGAGGATGCTGAAAAGCTTCATGAAACATATGAACCTAGTAATGTTGACCTTTCATCACAGATAAACCGGAATGTTTCTGCTGATTTGAAACCTGACATGAATGATATTTTAATGGGAGAATCAATGGCGGTAATCATCTCTGATATCATCATAGCGTCTCTTTCTTGGTTAATTTGACTTATGGTGTCTGGAGTAATAACTTATGAAGGTGGATGAGAAGATTTAGTATGTGCCTATGATTATCTAAATCCTGTTGAAAAGGGGATGAACATGAACATAGATCATGCTCATTTTAGCTATTTCTAATGCTTCTAAAAAAACATGTTTGGAATAGAGGTGTGAAAACTAAGGTTTCTTTGAATTTACTTGAACAAGTTAAGGTAGAGTGGCACAAGATCGTTTTTTGCAGTGCCATTGATATAGTTTTTCATATATGATTATGATTAGGTAGTCTCTAGCCGGTCCATTTACTTAAAGTTTAATGATTGCTCAAAAGATGTTCTTAGGCTATGCTTATTTTATTAGAAAAGTAAGGGGAGGAAATAATTAAATGACAATTTCATCCTCATACTTCCATAATCATATAATTAATGCCTTTGGCAATAACACTTAATCTTCCTTGTTGACATTGTCTTGATAAATTTTCGTAGTTATTAGTTGGGTGATTAATTATTTTAATTTTTATAATTTTTTTTTGGTTTGTTACTTTTAAATTTTCAAGATTTTATATCAAATAGTGTTTAATTTTATATTTTCGATCAATTATTTTCAAATTGTTACTTTTCTTTCAAGTAGTAATTAACTCCTTTGAATTTTTCAAAAGTTGCATTTAGTTTATCTTTAAACTAAAGGAGGGTTGCATTAGATTGCTAACAAATCTTAATTTAGGGTAAATGTTCAATGAATAGATCCATCAAATTATTGTGCTAATGTTAGGTTGTTTCCCGTAAGGAACGAGTTGCAGGGTTCGACTGTAATATCTCGATAAGGACCGCTACATTTCTAAAACTCAGGTCTAATATTAAATATATAAGAGTTCGCATTGTAGAGTCTGATTGTAACGTATCTGTAAGGACTGCTATATCTCCATAAGAACTTAAGTGTAGTATTAAGTAGGCAACATTTCTCACACCATAAGTTGGATAAGAACAAATATTATAGGAAAGCTAATAGTCTAAGATTTAGAACACGAAACATAGAAACTTTCACCGGTGAAACAATGGAGGTAGTAAATACGATAATTATGAGAAGAATTAGTATTTTGTGTGTACAAGAGACAAAATTGATATACTAGAAGCAAAGATGATAGAAAACTTGAGTTTTAAGTTACGGTACAAAGAAAGAGTAAAACAAGAAATGAAGTGAGTAATGTTGTAGATAGATCATTAAGAATGAAGTTATAGGAGCAGTAAGAGGGATAAATGTTATAGATAGTTCATTAAAGAATAAAGTTATATGAGTAGTTAGAAAGAGGGATAAAATTATAGTCGATAGTAGTGGTAAAAAAACTATAAACGTAATTAGCACATAGCACCTCAAGTAGGATTAGATGAAAATACCAAATCAAGTTTTGGGACGATCATGCAGTATTATAAAACATTTTGCCAAATGAAAAGATTTTAATAGGAGGTGATCTAATTAAGCATGTCTGAGTGAAAAAATGAGGAATATGAGACGGTGTAAGGTGATTATGGGTTTGGAATAAGAAATGAAGAAGGAAAAACTATATTGGATTTTGTAATAGCATATGACCTTACAACAATAACCAAGTCTTATCCCTTACAACAACAACCAAGTCTTATCCCATTAGGTGGGTTAGACTATATGGATCCTTTTACGCCATTGAGTTATATCTCCTACTATATCATCATTTCTATTTAGATAAATTTTATCTTGTTTTATTGTTGCTAACAAAGTCTTTTTTTGATCTTCCTCTTCCTCGTTTGATATGTGTGTTTGTCATAGTTTCACATCGCATAATTGGAGCATTTATTGGTCATCTAAGTACATGCCTATACTATCTTAAACGTCTCTTGGAGTTTTCCTTCAATTGATGCAACTCTGACTTTCTCTAATGCTCTCATTTCTTATTCTGTTCATCCTCGTATGTCCACATATTCATCTTAATATCTTTATCTTTGCAACTCTCATCTTTTGCTCATGCCCTCGAGTCATAGTCCAACATTTAACTCTATATAACATAGCAGGTTTTAAAGGTACTTTATAGTTACATAAAATACCTGACGCTCTCCTCCATTTCAACCATTCTGTTTGTATTTTATGTAAGACTTCTCTCTCAATCCTTCCATCATTTTGCAAAAATGATCCTAAATATTTAAAGCTCTCGGTTCCAGACAACTTGTCATCTCATATCTTAACAATTGTCTCATTTTGTCTAATATTGCTAAACTTAAATTTCATATATTCTGTCTTTATCCTACTAAATCTAAAATTTTTCCCTTCTAGTGTTTCTCGCTAAGATTCTAGTTTAACATTTACTTCTTCACGTGTTTTATCTACCAAAATAATATCATTTGTAAACAATATGCACCACGATACTATGTCTTGAATGTTTACATGAGTTCGTCTATAATTAGTGTAAAAAGATAGGGGCTTAGAGCTGATCCTTGATGTAACCCTATCTTTATTGGAAATGCTTCAGTTACTCCATTTGAAGTCTTTACTCTGATCGTTACATCCTTATACATTTCCTTAATTAGTTTAATAAATATTACGTTAATCCTCCCTTTTCTAGAATTCTCAATATAATCTCTCTTGAACTCTATCATAAGCTTTTTTCAATGAATATCATGTGTAGATCTTATTTTTGCTTATGATATTTTTAATTAATTGTTTAAAATGTATAACTTCTATTTTTGACCTTCCAGGCATGAACTCAAATTGATTTTCGGTCATCGTGGTCATTTTTATGACTCATTAGTTTAATACCCTTATAGTTTGCACAATTTTGTATGTCTCCCTTGTTCTTATATAAGCGAACTAGAGTACTTATTCTACATTGATCAAAATTTTGTAAGATATTAAATATCTTGTTTTCCTAGGCACTTCCACACTTCTATCGGAATATCATCTGATCCAACGACTTTTATATTGTGCATCCCATTTAAAGATTATTCTACTTCTGAAGTTTGAATTCTATGATAAAAATTTAAATTTGTATGCTTATTTGACCTACTTAAATTACTAAAGTTAAGTTGGTCACCTAAACCTTCATTATAAAGTTGATGAAAAATACCTCTTCCACCGCTTTTTTATTTCTCTATTGTTTACTAGTACTCTATTACATTCATCTTTAATACATTTTATTTGGATAAGATCTCTTGTTTTCCTTTCTTTCACTTTAACTATTCTATAAATGTCTCTCTTCCCTTTTTTGTATCTAATTTATGATATAATTGTTCAAAAATTTCATTTTTTGCTTCATTAAACTCTCTTAGCTTATTTTTTGGCTATTATATATTTTTTTAAGTTTTTCTCATTCTTACAAATATATAATTCTTTATAAGCTATTCATTTTTCCTTCACTGTTTCTTGTACTTTCTCATTCCACCACCAAGATTCCTTAATTAGTGATGTATGTCTCTTTGATTCATCGAGTACACTCTTAGCTACTATTTTCAACTTTGATACCATCTTATCCCATATGTCGTATTAAAATCACCGTATATTTCACCTAATGCTTGTACTCCTACCTTCTCCTTAAATATATTTTGATTTCCGTCCTTTAACTTTCACCACTTAATTTTAGGAATCGTATATATTTTCTTTCTATTGATGATATATTTGAGGCGTATATCAACGCTACTAACTTATGTTGGGTAGTTAAGCTTTATTTAGGGATGACCTTGTAATATTTATAAATCTTTCTATCTTTCTTCCTAACCATTCAAAAAGTCAATTTGCGATTTATTATTTCCACTTTTGAATATGACTAAGTGATATTTTCTTTTCTTAAAAAACATATTAGCTATGCTATCGTAAAATTTAATATATTTTTCCCTTTCTCATTTCTCCTTTCAAACCTATAACCCATGTACCATTTCATATTCCTCATTTTCCACTCCGACATGCTTATTTAGATTACCTCTTATTAAAATTATTTCATTTGACAGAATATTTTGTAATATTTCATCTAAATCGTTTCAAAATCTTAATTTGGTAGCTTCATCTAATCCTATACTTGTGGTGCATATACGCTAATTATGTTTATAGTTTCTTTCCCCACTATTATCTTCAGGGCTATAATTTTATCCCCTTTTCTAACTACTTCTACAACTTTATCCTTTAACGAAATATCTACAACAATATCCACTCTATTTTTTTCTTTACTCTTTCCTATGTATCAATACTTAAAACCCGAGTTCTCTATTAGTTTTACCTTCTCGCCCACCCATTTTATTTTTTGTACACACAAAATACTAATTATTCTTCTAATCATCGTATCTATTACTTCCAATGATTTACAGTAAGGGTTCTTGTGTTTCATCTTCCAAATATTAGATTATTAGTTTTCTTATCATATTTGTTCTTATCCAACTTATGGTGCGAGAATTCTTACCTATTTAACATTACACCCAAGTTCTTGTGGAGATGTAGCGGTCCTTGTCGATACATTACAGTGGAACCTGTAACGTGAACTTTTGCAAATTTAGCACTATACCCGAGTTCTAGAGATGTAGTAGTGCTTGCTGAGACGTATAGCCGGACCCTGCAACACGTTCCTTTCGGGGAACAACTTAGCATTAACATAATAGTTTAATAGATCTATTAATTGAATATTTATTATAGTTTTAATGCTAGTTGACAACTTAACGCAATCCTTCTCCTTTATTTGGGTTTGAGATATTATATTTGTTAATACGTTTTTTAAGAAAAGAGAAAAATACTTGGTTACGTTTAAAAATGGAAATAATTAATCGTAAATTGACTTTCTTATGATTAGGAAGAGAGATCGAAAGATTTGTAAAGATTACAAGAGCATCCCTTGAGAAATCTTAACTACCCAATATAAATTAGTAGTCTTGAATATATACCTTAAGTATAATATCAATAGAAGATAAATATACACAATTCTTAAAATTAAGTGATGGAAGTTAAAGAATGAGAATCAAGACATATTTAAAAAGAAGGTAGGAGTACAAGGATTAGGTGAAATATATGGTGACTCTAATACGATATGAGATAAGATAATATCAAAATTGAAAATAGTAGCCAAGAGTGTACTCAGAGAGTCAATGAAGCATGCACTACAAAAGAATCTTAGTGGTAAAATGAGAAAGTATAGGAGGAAGTGAAGAAAAAACGAACAACTTATAAGGAATTATATATTTATAAAAATGAGGAATACTTTAAAAAATATACAAAGCCAAGAGGTTTAAAAAGCAGTGAATGAAGCAAAGAATAAAAAAGTAGGTCAAATGGGTATAGAAATTTTAATTTTTATCGTAGAATTCAAATTTCAGAAATAGAACAAGTTTTAAATGAAATGTAAAATGAAGAAGTCGTTAGACCAGATGATATTTCGATAGATGTATGGAAGTGTCTAGGGAAACAAGATATTGAATGATTTATAAAATTATTTAACATAATATTGAAAATGAGAATAACACCTAATCAATGGAGGATAAATACTCTAGTTCCTTTATATAAGAATAAGAGAGACATACAAAATTGTGCAAGCTATAGGGGTATTAAACTAATGAATTATACCATTAAACTTTAGGAAAATGTAATAAAAAAATAATTAAGGAAGGAAACCACAGTGACCGATAATCAATTTGGGTTCATATTGGAACTTCAATAATATAAGCTATATATCTAATACTAATTGAAAAGTATAGGGAGTAAAAACAAGATCTACATATGGTAATCATTACCTTAGAAAGAACTTATGATAGAATTCTAAGAGAAATTATATAGAGAATTATAGAAAAAAGAGGTGTTAGCGTAACATATATTGAACTAATTAAGAATATGTATGAGATATTTTTTTACATCAAAAATCAACTCTAAGTCTCTATCTTTTTACACTAATCATGGAGGAACTTGAGACATTCAAAACATAGTAGTGTTGTGCATGTTATTTGCAAATGATAATTTTTTGTAGATGAAACACGTGAAGGAGTAAATGCTAAGCTAGAATCTTGGTGAGAAATACTAGAAGTAAAAGATAAATACAGAATATATGAAATTTAAGTTTAATAATATTAGACGTAATAAGATAATTGTTAAGATAGGAGGAACTGAGAGTTTAAAGTATTTAGGATTATTTTTACAAAATGATGGAGAAATTAAAAGAGATGTCTTACATAGAATATAAGCAGGATGGTTAAAATAGAGAAAAGTATTGAGTGTTTTATGTGATCGTAAAGTATCTCTAAAACTTAAAAGGAAATTCTACAAAACAACGGTTAGACCTGCTATATTACATGACACTGAATGTTGGGCTATGACTCGAGCATATGAAGATGAGAGTTGCAGAGATGAGGATGTTAAGGTGAATGTGTGGATATACGGGGATGGACAGAATAAAAAAATGAAAGCATAGGAAAGTCGGAGTTATATTTATTAAGAAAAAATTATGAGAGACATTTAAGATGGTACAACATGTGCTTAGATGATCAATAAATGTTCTATTAAGCGATATGAAATTATGATAAATATGCACATTAAACGAGGAAAAGAAAAACAAAAGACTTGATTAGCAATAATAAAATAAGATAAATTTTATTTAAGTTGAAACGATGATATGTAGAGGATAGAGCCTAATATCGTAAAAGGATCCATATAGCCGACCCCACCTAGTGGGATAAGGTTTTGTTGTTGTTGTTGCATTTAGTTTACTTTTGTGAGGTCAAAATAGTATACGGGTAAAATAATTTTTTTTATCCTTTGAATTTACTTCCAAGCAAACATAGTTGTAAACAAAAAGAAAGGAATTATGATCACTTTTTTCAACTTTCATTTAAATTGCTTCGCTCTCCAGATTTCTTTCAAAGTTAACATAGCCTTCGTGCATAAGGTTCTCCCAAGTTCCTTGCACTGCCTCAGTCTAGGATTTTATAATTCTAATGTTTTTTTTTTTAAATGAGTCTGTGGCTTCGAGGCTGCAATAGTTTTACCTTCTGATTGCGCTAGGCTTGCAACATAGTGTTCAATTCCCTTGTACAATGTTCATTTCATTTATTGTTATCTTGTATTTGCCACTCAATCTGTCTCAGTTGCTTTGAATAATTACCATTGTCAGTCTGGACTTGGGTATTAATTCGCTTGAAAGATGAAAATGCATTCTGCTTGGAATATAATTCTGTTCCATTTGGGCTTTAGTGCATCTTTATTCCTTTTGATTTGTTTAGTCCGTCACATAATTTTCTTGTGCATTTTTCTTGCTGGTGTGTACGTGCTAAGAAAACCCTGATTCATAGTGTTTCTATGTTCCAGGCTTCAGACATGGACCAAAATTCAGCAGATGATAACAACCTAGCTAATTTGGACTTGAATTTGGGTTTGAAAGGTATTGACAATGAGAGGGAAACAAAATCCAGAAATGAAGGTGATGATGTGGAGAAATTAAGCATAGGTGAGGACATTAAAATTAATGGAACAAATTCAGAAGCAGCAAACAAGATGAAGAGAAAAGCTGTCACCCCCGACCTAGAAATGTGAGCGTGATCAGTTATGTTGGTTTTTTGCATTCATCATTTGTTTAGCAAAGCTGCAAACTTATGCTCTGATTCGCAGTTTGCTGCTTTGAATTGTGATCCATTTGTTGGTTACTGACAGCCAAACCATTTCCTTCTTTCTCACTTCTGATTGAATTTGTATCTTGTTAATGAAACGGCTACGCCATCATCATGTACCGATGGAACCATTTAACCATGAAAAAAAAACTATATAACATTTTGTCTTTACCCCTGCAGTGTGCTAGGATCTGCTGTGCATATGTTTGGCTCGCGTACACTGATATTGATATAGTTCAAATTTTTATGACAAATCGAAAATCATCAGGGATCAAATCGTAATTTTTAATATTTGTGGTTTAATTTGCAAAATGTCCAATAAAATTAGGGATGTAAATGAACCAAGTCGTTCGTGAACTATTTGAAGCTCGATTCGATAAAAGTTTGTTTGAGCTCGTTTAATGAGACTCGTTAAGATAAACAAATCAAGTTCAAGTTTCGTAATATTCAGCTCGTTAACTCGTGAACACGTTCGTTAAATTCATGAACTAACTTTTAAATTGAAAAAAATATTAGTTTTGATATTAAATTATAAATTTTACACTATATTTATGAAAAGTATAGAAAAATATATTAAATTTATTTATTAGAATAAAATTATAAATTTCGATAAGAAAATTAATTTTTTCTAAATATATAATTTAATTTTAATAAATATTTAAATTTATAATTTATATTTATTCAGTTTTAGGCTCGATAAAAGTTCGAATAAGCTCGCGAGCCATGAATATATTCATTAATTAAAACTCAAGCTCGGTTCGATTATAAACGAGCCAAACTCAAACATTCAAAAACTCGGCTTGACTCTGTTACCTCCCTAAATAAAATCCTCAATCACCCCGGGCACGCACGTCACTTTTTTTTTTCCCCTCTGTTAGTCCTTTTTTTTTCTATTCTTGTGATTTTTCCTGGTTCCTTCCCCTCTCCTCCCTGCTGGAAAGAGCAAAGGACACTGCTTTGCCGTCTATGGTGCCCTCGCCCTGCCTCTTCTTTCGTCACAACAGTGCCATTTTCTCGCTGCTCTTTTTCAATGCCAGACAAGGCCACATTGCTTATATCGTTGTTGCCCTACTGCCCTTGATGCTGAAAATAGTAGCCGTCATGATAGATCACCGTTGATCACACTATCGTCGCTTGCCATCTGCGACATTGCAACCTCCCCACTAAACTTTCGTTAAGAGCTGATTTATCTTTTCCCGGTAAGATTCTTTTGACCATTATCTTGTAGTTTGTTGTGTATTGGATTGATGAGGCCTCTACACTAGCGATTATAGATTTGTTTAATTTGTGTTTGAGGAGTATTTTAATGGATTTTCATTTAGGGTAGCAATTGTAGTTATTTCTTAAAGTCCTCTTTTAGTCTCGAATGCTCAATTTTACAAGGTTGGGACTTGTGATTTTCAAGAAGAGGAATGATATCGGCAGCGAAGTTTTATCGCGACACAGCATCGCGACCCTGTTGGCATCCTCCGTGGCATCCTCCACTTCAGCTCTCTCTCTCCTCGCGACACAGCCTTCGCGTCAAATTTTCGCCCGATCCCCTTCGTGCCCTAACTTCAGCCCTTCGGCCGCAGTCTCCAACCTCGCGAAGCCCTCCCATTCTCCACCCTCGCGTCTCCCTTTCGTTCTCCACCCTCGCGTCAAAATTTTCGTGCCATTCTCCACCCTCGCGTTAAAATTTTCGTGCCATTCTCCACCCTCGCGTTCTCCCTTCCATTCTCCACCCTCGGGTTCTCGAAGCAAGCCGACGGCTCATCCTTCTCGAAGCAAGCCCTAACTTCTGCGGCGACTCAGCCTTCCCTGCAAGTCGAGCAAGCCGACGGCTCACCTTCTCGAAGATTGGAGCGAACCAGCAACCCAGTTCTCCCCCCTCGCGTTCTCGAACAAGGAGTGAAGCTTCTTGAGTAACTTCTTCGGCCGCGACCCTGCTCCAGAGCCCTAGACTACTTCACTCTGGTAATTCCTTTTTTTTCCTACTATGTGCCCCTTCTGTCCCTTTGGGGAAGCAGAGATTGAGGCCTGTCTAGCACTTATTTTTAGCATTTACATCACCAAAAGCCACAGGTTAATGGTCAATTTCAATAAGATTTAGTGGCTAAAAATCTTCATGCCCAACACACCTAGATTTGGCAAGCATTAAGTCTATCCCATGAAGTGAATTCAAGTATATTTAAGTCTATTTATAATTTTAGAGTAAAAACACAAATGTCATTCGGAGAAAGCAAGAACTGACCCCTCTGCAAGATTTTCAGTCTCCCAATACCTCAACATTCATCCTGAGTCTCTTAAGGTTTTAGAGTGTTTTTTTGGTGAAAACCTATAGCCTTGTTGTGTATGATTGATATGATCTATAAAACAGACCATGAAAAATTCTTATTTTAGGTTTATATGGACCAACACCAGATGTTTGACTGTTTGTCCATTTAATTTTCAATAGAATCTACTTGTTCTCAGAACTGCAGTTGCAAACTGTTTGATTTCAACAGCTCTTATTCTTTGTGATAAATCAGTGGCGTTTTCTGTTTCAAATTTTGCAATCTTGACTAATGTCAAGCCTAGTTCACCCAATGTTTCTCCAATAACCTACTGCGCTTTGACAAGTACCTCAGCCTGTAGAATAAAACAATTTATATTACTCAAGAATTTGCAAAAATGGTCACATGCATGTGGTACATCAGATATTAGATATACACCAATGCACAAGTAGTTCTCACGCTTATGTGAGCTAAAATGTTTGATCAGACCAATATTTTTCACATTTGCAAACACATTCCAAAACTCAACCCAAGAATGAATCTTAAAATGATATTTAATTTTCAAGTTGATTCTGCTTTTCAGTCAAACGTATATCCTTGTTCTATTTTTGTTTGAAAATTCTTATTTAAAATGATTCTATGGTTGTTTGAAAGGTAATGATGAAATTAACCTTTAGTAGTCTCCATATAAAATCCTTTAGATTCATTAAAGTAAATCTTTCATGGTTGTTAGTCTACTACTGGTCTTTATATGTTGTATTAGTTCCTCTTAGTGGTATGGAATGTGATAGTTTAGATATATTGAACCTTATTTGAATGTTGTAAACTTTAATCTATCAATGTTATAATTTTTTTAATCTAATAATGAAATTTTGATTAGTAGGTTGTTATTTCATGGCATCATCAAGTTATAGCAGCATCAACAATACGAGATTCCAACCTGTAATTTGTAGGGATTGCGGTCAAAGAACATCGGTGTGTATTTCTAGATCAGCCAAGAATCCTGGAAGATACTATTATAGATGTGCCCAACATGGATGGCAAAAGTGGATGACGACTGATACTGGTTCATTTGGTAAAATTGAAAGTGAATATAATGCTTCTCATGAACAGAATTCGAGAAAAATAGATGTACCGAAATTCATTTGGATAATAGTGATGGTGAACTTGATTCTCTTAGCCGTAATCCTGATTGTGTTGTTAGTTCATCTGATTAGTTAGTATTAAGTAATGTTGGTGTTGTAATGTAATTGACTAAGTGTTTGTAATTTTGGACATGAACTTGGTTTATTAGTTTATATCATTAAACACTATTCCAATAGAAATTTCTAAGTGTTTAATTGAAATGTTTCTAAGTGTTTGAATGAGTGTTTGAATACAAGCATTGTTTAATTGACATGTTCAAATAATCTACTTCTGTGTGTTTGGGTGAGTGTTCAAATATAAACACCGTTTAATTGAAATGTTGAATTCTTGGGAGAAACAAATTCCAATGTTGAGATATCCTGCAGTAGATTTCTTCTGTTGAGATTTCTTGTAGTAAGTTTTCTTTCGTTGAGAGTTTACAAAAAAGTTTTGTTGTTAAATTAAACAAGATAAAAAAAAAATTCCCTTTATGGAAATAGTTGATTGTTTGCATTGTTTGCATTGGGAGAGGGCTCGGCAGCTCGTTCTCCGGACTAGGTCAAAGAGGGCTCGGTAGCTCGTTCTCTGGACCGGACGAAGTCAGAGAGGGCTCGGCAGCTCGTTCTCCGGACTAGGTCAGAGAGGGCTTGGTAGCTCGTTCTCTGGACTAGGAAGACGTTAGGGTTTAGGGCTAGGAGGCTCTAAAACTAACACAAGGACATTGGATCGGTCTGTTGACCGATCCAGTGATACTCCGGTTGTCTGGATCGGTCGGCAGACCGATCCAGTGATACATTAGTCACCTGATCGGTCTCGTGACCGATCAGTGACCACACAGAAAGTCTCTGTGGGTTATCTGATCGGTCTGGGGACCGATCAGTAACCACACAGAAACATTCTGTGGGTTATCTGATCGGTCTACAGACCGATCAGAAAGAAGCGATCAGAAAGACTGGGACTCAAAGTGAGAGGAGGGATCGGTCTGTGGACCGATCCACCCATAGTCTGATCGGTCCACAGACCGATCAGACTATTGTTAGGCCCAAAAGTAGCTAGAGGGGGGGGGGGGGGGGGAATAGCTCGTCGCGGTCGCTCGGTGCGCTTCGTTGCTTGGCGTTGCTTGTTTCTTCTTGGATGTGCAGCGGAAAATACAGAAACAAACACAAAACGCTAACACGGTTGGTTTACTTGGTATCCACCTCACAAGAGGTGACTAGTCCAAGGATCCACACCACACACGCACCCTCCACTATGAAAACACTCCTTTATGGTAACTACCAAAGGCGGAGAAGCCCTACAACACTCTCAATACAAGAAGAAGAAAGGGAAATACAAGTTAAGCAAAAGCTTACAAGATGTGCAGTAAAAACCCTAACCCTAACTTCTTCCTCTTGCAATGGATCCGCCTCTTGACTTGGAAAGCCTCCAAGATCCTTCAAGAACTGGCGATCACGTGCTTGTAGAGAGCTGTGGAGAAGCTGGCGAAGAGCTGAAGTGAATCGGAGAAGTAGTGCCGAAGGAATCGAGCGCCTGCGGCCTTTATCGACGCCAACGGTCGGATCCCGATCGATCCAAATGTTCTGAATCGATCGGGGAGGCTTTGGATCGATCCACGGATCGATCCAGAGCGCCTCTGTGCTCTGGAAATAACGTCTGGATCGATCCACGGATCGATCCAGCGCTTGTCGCGCGAAGCAGCATCGTCCCGATCGATCGGCTGATCGATCGGGACCTCTGGATCGATCCACGGATCGATCCAGAAGCTTTCTGTTCGCTGGGAAGAATCTGGATCGATCCACTGATCGATCCAGAGCCTGGATCGATCCACGGATCGATCCAGCACTTGGTTTTTGCCCAAAACCAAGTCCCAAACCTCCCTAACCAACATCCGGTCAACCTTGACCTGTTGGTACATCATGCCTAGCATCTGGTCACTCCCTTGACCTGCCATGACTCCCCACCAAGTGTCCGGTCAATCCCCTTGACTCACTTGGACTTTTACTCGTCGTGCCAAGTATCCGGTCACTCCCTTGACCTACTTGGACTTCCCAACACCAGATGTCCGATCATCCTTGATCCATCTGGTTTTCCTTCCTTGCCAAGTATCCAGTCAATCCTTTGACCTACTTGGACTTCCCAACACCAGATGTCCGATCATCCTTGATCCATCTGGATTTCCTTCCTTGCCAAGTATCCAGTCAATCCTTTGACCTACTTGGACTTCCCAACACCAGATGTCCGATCATCCTTGATCCATCTGGATTTCCCTTGCCTGGCTTCACTCACCAGGACTTTCACCTAGCTTCACTCACTAGGGTTTCCATCTGCCTAGCTTCACTCACTAGGACTTTCACCTGGCTTCACTCACCAGGATTTCCTTCTGCCTAGCTTCACTCACTAGGACTTTCACCTGGCTTCACTCACCAGGATTTCCTTCTGCCTAGCTTCACTCACTAGGACTTTCCTTCTGCCTAACATTCCAGTTAGGACTTCCCTTCTGCCTAACATTCCAGTTAGGACTTCCCAGTCAAGTATCCGGTCAACCTTGACCTACTTGACTCTTCTTCAATCAAGATCTTATTGTCAAACATCTAAACCCTAACCAAGACTCAGCTTGGTTAACCAGGTCACCCTTGACCTGAGGGATATTGCACCAACAATCTCCCCCTTTTTGATGTTTGACAATACCACAATAACACTTACAATCCCACATGTAAGTTAGGCTAATCCTATAGCCTCCTTCTTCATGCCACTAGGTAATGAACCCATAAATTAAGCTTTTCATTCTCCCCCTAAGAGGGCAAACTCCCTCTAGGTAATGAAAACCTAACTTACTTCCTTTCATTCTCCCCCTATTGGCACACATCAACCCCTTACAAAAAAAACATCAACCCGTCTTTGGACACACATCAACCTATGCTCCAATTTTGGGCACACTTCAACAACTCCATTTGTTGAAGACTCTCCCCCTGAAGAGTTGCTCATCGTGATCACAATTTCACTCATGTGATCAACTCAATATTGAAGGTCCCATACCCTTCATTATCCTTAACTTCTCCCTCAATGTTGACAAATACCCAACCTTGAGCATTTTCAACCACTTGAGTTGCCACTTGAAATGATGAGGATATCCACTCCCCATTTATCCCCATTTCAAGTTTAAATGCTCAACCTTGAGCAAGTTCACAACAGAAGGTTAACCACCTTCCAAGGTTCATGAAAAATAATTTTCATGTCTTTAAAGAGTCCCTCCCCCTAAAGACATGGTGGTAACTTCTGTCATTGCACCAACAATGACTTGGAATCCCTAAACCTTTAGGAGACCCAGATTTAGAAGTTTTGAGGTTCAAATGTTCAAAATTTGAAACAAACCTCAACCTAAACTTCAATGAAGTCTTCCTTAACCATTCCATCCTTGTTTTCATCACGAAAACACCCTTTTTATTGTATACAAATGTATTTTATGGGTTTGGAATGGTTACCTAGACTAAAATAGGTTCAAAGTGCTGAAATCAGGCTTTCCCAGCCAAAATCAGCAACTTGGATCGATTGGAGTTGGGTTCCAATCGATTGAACCTTTCTGAATCGATCCACTGATCGATTCAGACTTCCTGGATCGATCGGCTGATCGATCCAGCGAGCTTCTGCTCGCGTTTGAATCGATCCATGGATCGATTCAGGAACTCCAATCGATCCATGGATCGATCGGAGCTCTGATAGTTGCTGAAATTCCATTTCAGTCAACTTCAGAAACCCCTAGAAAATTCTACAAAAATCCAAAAATTATGAAATTTCGTGTAGACATTGTTTAGGGCATATATTATCAAGGAAAAATAGTTTTCTATGAAAATACATCATATTTTCAAAGATTGATACAAACTTGAAAACTTGCAAAAACTTTAGTGTTTTCTTCAAGTTTGTGTCTAACTATTCAATGGTGATTACTATCAAAAGATAGCCTTCACCAAGGTTTTCCAAAAACATTTTAAAACATTTTCAAAACCAATATCCCATCATGTTCCTTGGGCATAATGCACATGACTTGTACATTAGCTTTCCCAATGATGGGAAAACACATAACTATGTGTTTTGATGAACCTAAAACTCAAAAGAATGCACTAAATCAACATTTTGAGTTTTGTTCATCTTCCTAACATCTCACTTGTATCTAATGTGCACTAAAACACATACATGTCATCTTATAGTCCTTGTGAGATATAAGATTTTGGTTTTGCCCTATTCTAGGGATCATGCATATCTATCTAGGCATTTCAAAAATATTAGACATCCACCTAGGATGTCACTTGTTAATAAGTGTTGTTAAATGCCATTTATCCTTAATTACAAGAAATTAAACTAATGCATGATAATGTTATGGCATACATCAAAAGGAAATAATTTTCAAAAGAAAATATCCTATAACTACATGATGTATGAATGTCATGACATGGTATTTTTGTATTTTTCATGATAAGTCATGAATGCAAAATACAAATAAGATAAAATATGATGTCATGGCATATTATGAGCAAACAATCATGGCAAGGTTTAGCATAAATAAAATATACCTAGACTACCTATCTAAGTATCCTTAAAACCTTAGCTAAACTTACAACTTAAACCTAGATTGCCCTTAAGTGCGTCAAGAAAACGCCAAAACCTAAATTGGCATTTCTAATTCCCTTGATTAATTTATGCCAATTAAAATTAAGCATATTCCTCAAATGTTGGCATATTTCATTTTTCCACAAGAGTAGCACTTCAACATAAGACTTCAATTTCCTTTAATTTTCTAAGAACATACCAAAATCCCAACTTGGTAGCTCTTATGAATTTCCCAATATGTGCCTTTTAAGATTAAAATCAAATTTTCACCACTAGGCACATTTTACTCTTTCAAGGAGTAAATAATAGTTCCATTTCATTTTCAAAGGTTAACAAAAACCTTGAAAATGCTCCTTGAGTGTCAATTTCCTCAAAGTTGGGTTAACTATCCTTCTAATCGGAGTTGACACTCTCTAACCCCTCTATGGGGTAGAGAAGATGCTCCTAGGAACCCAACACCTATTGGTGCTCCTTGAATGCTCTAGGTACTCACTAGGGATAACTTCCCTAGATACCTTCCTAGTGACCTTGTTGGGCTTCTTAGAAGCCTTGGTCACATTTTCTAGGTCAACCCTAGGGATAGCCTCCCTTGTGACCTTGTTAGTGACTTTCTTAGACTTCTTAGAAGTCTTAGTCACTTTGGTTGCAAAAATACTCTTAGGGATGACTTCCCTAGTATTCTTGACTTGACCACTAGACCTAGGGTTTGTTCCATAACTATATGGAACCCTATGATAACTAGACACATCCTTCTTAGCCTTTGGTTTGTATCCCAAACCTCTATGGCTATTTGATGGCTTTGATTTTCCTAGCCCTAGGTTTTGCTCATTTTGCCCTTTTAGGATATTTTCCATCCTTTTTAGGGTCTTTTCCATTTTATCAAGTCTTGATCTCAAGACTTGATTTTCTATCATTAAATCCTTAGAATTTGGTTTTTCATTAAGTCCATGAGCATGTTGGTTTTTAGACTTGTATCTAAAATCCTTAGAGTTATTGCCTAGACTTTTACCTACATTCCTAACCCTAGGAGTGATATTCTTAGCATGTAGGGCCACATGCTTTTCCTTAAAGCCCTCATGCTTTCTATTCTTATGGTAAATTGCATTAAAATGATAAAAGTTAGAACTATCATGCTTTTTACCATAATGTAAAGGAGTAGGCTCAATAAAAGATACCTTCTTCTTTACCTTGGAGGCTCCCCCTTGACTAGTGCCTCCTTGAGCCTTGACCATCTTCTTCCCCTTGGGGCATTGACTACGGTAATGCCCCTTTTGTTGGCACAAAAAGCACACAATGTGCTCTTTGCTCTTCTTTGTTCCGGGGATGGTCTCCTTGGGCTTCACCTTGCCCTTTTGTGCCACTTGGCCCTTCTTTTTGGCCAACTTGGGACACTTGCTCTTGTAGTGCCCACTTTCCCTACACTCAAAACATATTATATGATTTTTATTATTAATTGAAATATTTATACCTTTGCTTGTAGGGGTGGCATCTTTTTCTTTGGATCCGGAGGTAGAAGCTTCCTCTCGATCGGACCTTGATTCTCCTCCATTTTCTCTTGACCCGGATGTAGAAGCTTCTCCTTCTTCTTGATCCGGTGTCACCAAGGATTGCTCCCCCTCAATCCTAGAGGTGGAGGCTTCATCATCTTGAATATGAAACAAGGAGTATGCTCCCTCCTTGTTCCCTTCGTTGCATTCCCTTGAGGATGAAGCTTCTTGGATTTCCTCTTCTTCGGAGGTTGAGCATCTCTCAACCTCGGAATCCTCCTCTTGGTCTTGCTCCAAAGAGTCACCCTCTCTGGATTTTTCTTGATCTCGTACAGTGGAGGGGATCTCTTCATGAAGCTTGGCCAATTTGCTCCAAAGCTCCTTGGCATCTTCGAATTCTCCAACTTGAGCCAAGATGTGGCTAGGCAATAAGTTGACCAAAAGCTTGGTCACTTTGTCATTTGCCTCGCCCCTTTGAATTTGCTCCGAGCTCCATCTGCTTTTCTTTAGAAGCTTGCCCTTGGAGTTCGTTGGAGCTTTGAAGCCTTCCATTAGAGCAAACCATTGCTCTATCTCCATCATAAGAAAATTTTCGATTCTTGATTTCCAAGAATCGAAACTCGTAGAAGTGTATGGTGGAGCCACCCTTGTGTCAAATCCAAGTCCATCTTGGAATTGCATCTTGAAGTTGAGCTTGATAAAATCTTGAACTTGAAGAATTTGCTCCAACTTCTTCACCCTCTAGCTTTTCTTGATATGCTTGACCCTTCCGGCGATGATTCCGGTGAAGAGCAACCTTGCTCTGATACCACTTGTTAGGCCCAAAAGTAGCTAGAGGGGGGGGGGTGAATAGCTCGTCGCGGTCGCTCGGTGCGCTTCGTTGCTTGGCGTTGCTTGTTTCTTCTTGGATGTGCAGCGGAAAATACAGAAACAAACACAAAACGCTAACACGGTTGGTTTACTTGGTATCCACCTCACAAGAGGTGACTAGTCCAAGGATCCACACCACACACGCACCCTCCACTATGAAAACACTCCTTTATGGTAACTACCAAAGGCGGAGAAGCCCTACAACACTCTCAATACAAGAAGAAGAAAGGGAAATACAAGTTAAGCAAAAGCTTACAAGATGTGCAGTAAAAACCCTAACCCTAACTTCTTCCTCTTGCAATGGATCCGCCTCTTGACTTGGAAAGCCTCCAAGATCCTTCAAGAACTGGCGATCACGTGCTTGTAGAGAGCTGTGGAGAAGCTGGCGAAGAGCTGAAGTGAATCGGAGAAGTAGTGCCGAAGGAATCGAGCGCCTGCGGCCTTTATCGACGCCAACGGTCGGATCCCGATCGATCCAAATGTTCTGAATCGATCGGGGAGGCTTTGGATCGATCCACGGATCGATCCAGAGCGCCTCTGTGCTCTGGAAATAGCGTCTGGATCGATCCACGGATCGATCCAGCGCTTGTCGCGCGAAGCAGCATCGTCCCGATCGATCGGCTGATCGATCGGGACCTCTGGATCGATCCACGGATCGATCCAGAAGCTTTCTGTTCGCTGGGAAGAATCTGGATCGATCCACTGATCGATCCACAGCCTGGATCGATCCACGGATCGATCCAGCACTTGGTTTTTGCCCAAAACCAAGTCCCAAACCTCCCTAACCAACATCCGGTCAACCTTGACCTGTTGGTACATCATGCCTAGCATCTGGTCACTCCCTTGACCTGCCAGGACTCCCCACCAAGTGTCCGGTCAATCCCCTTGACTCACTTGGACTTTTACTCGTCGTGCCAAGTATCCGGTCACTCCCTTGACCTACTTGGACTTCCCAACACCAGATGTCCGATCATCCTTGATCCATCTGGATTTCCTTCCTTGCCAAGTATCCAGTCAATCCTTTGACCTACTCGGACTTCCCAACACCAGATGTCCGATCATCCTTGATCCATCTGGTTTTCCTTCCTTGCCAAGTATCCAGTCAATCCTTTGACCTACTTGGACTTCCCAACACCAGATGTCCGATCATCCTTGATCCATCTGGATTTCCCTTGCCTGGCTTCACTCACCAGGACTTTCACCTAGCTTCACTCACTAGGGTTTCCATCTGCCTAGCTTCACTCACTAGGACTTTCACCTGGCTTCACTCACCAGGATTTCCTTCTGCCTAGCTTCACTCACTAGGACTTTCACCTGGCTTCACTCACCAGGATTTCCTTCTGCCTAGCTTCACTCACTAGGACTTTCCTTCTGCCTAACATTCCAGTTAGGACTTCCCTTCTGCCTAACATTCCAGTTAGGACTTCCCAGTCAAGTATCCGGTCAACCTTGACCTACTTGACTCTTCTTCAATCAAGATCTTATTGTCAAACATCTAAACCCTAACCAAGACTCAGCTTGGTTAACCAGGTTACCCTTGACCTGAGGGATATTGCACCAACAACTATTCCCAGACCGATCAGGATATGTCCTAATCGGTCCGGAAGACAATGGATTGGTCTGTTGACCGATCCACAACATGTCGTTTGTTGACCGATCCACAACATATCGTGCCATTGTGCCATTGGTTAATTTCAAATGAAGTTAAGAACAGGTTGTAGTGATATGTCTTGCTCGTTGTAGAGAAACGAGCATGAAACTGGGGTTGGACTGGACTAATTTCTCTCACTCTGATTTCTCAAGGCAGAAGGCCATTCAAAGCAGAGTGAAGAGTATCCAAGCTATCAAACATGAAAGGTGTGATGAAGTGAGCAACTTGAGAAAGGAGGAAGCAACTTAATGCATATTTCTTCAGAATGGCCTTCGTTGAGAGTTTACAAACAAGTTGTGTTGTTAAATTAAACAAGATAAAAAAAAATGTAAAATACCGGAAAATAGGCGAATCTTAATAAGAGAATTTTTAGGAATTTTTGGAAAATTTTCGGGAATTTTTCGGAGCTCGTATGGACGAGTTAACGGGGATCAAGATGGGGCCCGGAAAAGCCTGTTTAGGCTACCCCATTTAAGCGAGGAAAAGATTATATTTATATATCCTTTTCCTCTTATTTTCTTTATTTCTTTTTCATTTTTGTCGCCGTTTCTTCCTTGCCGAGCCACCCCGCGCGCCCCTCTTATCTTCCCGTCGCAACTTGAGCCCTAACTGCCACCCTCTCCGCCGCGATTAAAAGCCTCTCCTCTCCCTCTACTGATCTCTTTCTTCCCTTCTCCTCTCTGTGCTTGTGCCCGCGCGACACCGCCGGCCACAGGAAGTGCAGTCGCCAACCGAATCGGATCACCAACCCTAGCGCCGGCCACCGCGTGCCCTAGCCACAGCCGACGTCGCCTGGAGAAGCGCCGAGCCGATCCTTTTCCCCTGCTGCCGATCCTCTGCCGCCGTCGAACGGAGAGTACCGGCCACCTTTCCTCTGCCCTCGAGCCCGAGCCACATTTGCCGAGTTCTGTTTCCTCTCTTCCGACAGAGCATCGTCGTTTCTCTTCGTGCCCAACAGCAGCACTCTGTGCCCTGGCATCACCAGCATCTGATCACTAGGCTCTGCTAAGCCCTTAGTCTCACCTTCGGGAACGAGGGGCACTGATTTGGGTAAGACCAGTAGGTGTTGATTTGGGGATGTTTAATATAGAGACTAATAGTTTCCTTACAGTGTTGACAACGGATTTGTGGCAGGAAAATCTTTCGGTTAGCATTGTACAACATTTGCACCTCTTGGCCGTGTGTTCACAAGAGTGACTGAGGATAAGGTAAAGAGTATGCTTGTGATACATTTAATTGAGTTTGTTTGGATAAGTTTGATTCATTATATAGTTGGTGGTTCAAGTGTAGTTAGGTCGACTTGTGCTTAAGTTAGGAATGGAACCCTAAGCTTTGAATTAGGTATAGTTAACTGTGATTAACTATTTAATTAGGGCTCCTGGAGAAAAATAATTTGGTTTAGCTATTTTGCTTATAATTAAATTTAGCTAAACTATACGGTTTATTACAGGACTTTGATTCAGGACGGTATCTCGATTATCGGATTGGACCACTTTATTGGAGGCGGGTACTTTGACTTATGTCTTTTGATATGCATGATAAAGTGTCTAACATATAGCAAGAATTGTGTTTCCATTTGATTCGGTTGGTCACTACATGATCTGTTACATGTTTTTTGTTTATTTATTATGCACTGCATGTTATTATTTATCTGACCATACATGCTTTCGGTACTGACCCAACCATATGATACATCATGTTCAGGACCTAGGGTTTATATGATACCCTATCTGTTTGTGTACCTTCCATCTGATACATTGACTTGTGGTACACCTTTTATTTATGTATGGATCTTGCTATGCTATTCATGATATTGCCATGTTTAGAGTCATGCATCATCTAGCATGATTGCATGCTGTGCGGTTGTCTACTCCATTATTGTGAGCGCATCGCCAGTTACATGTACTGCACACACCACCACCCATGGATTAGTGGTATATCAGACAGGTGTGTGGCGGTTCTGTTGTTTGGCTCCGTTGGTCAGGGACTCGGTGGTAGCCGCGATTCCTGGCTGCTTTGGCTCACTGGCATTTAGTGTAGCAACAGAGTAGCCGGCAGATGGTGGACTCTGTTTGGCTCCGTTGGTCGAGACTCAGCGTGGTAGCCAGAGATTTTTCCTCCCGTCATTGTGTACGGAGATGAGAGCATTGAGCTCCCCATTTATGATTTGGGGCCAGAGGATAAGCATTCCGTCCACTCAGTCACTGTCAGGAGCAGTGATGTCCGAGTGCACAGTCACCATATGCATTTATTGCATTTTATTGTTGTGATTGCTACACTTATATGCTGCATTTGTATGGATGCATTTGATTGACATGCATACAGGATTATGATTTCTTCGGTTTGACGACCTGTTACCTTTGTACCTTGATTCCGGTTAGTACAGTTATCTCCTGATTTCGTTTCAGTTGCATTTATTTCTTCTCGTATTCAGGAGACTGTACGCATGATTAGTGTTGTCTGTTATTTGTTTTATTATGCATATCAGTTGTACCTGCTGAGTGTTGGACTCACCCCGCCTCTATTGTTGATATTTTCAGGTTGAAGCTGTCCGGAGCAGTTCCAGTCGCTGGCCCCCCATCTGCACGTAGAGCCAGTTCTCTACTAGTTCGTTATTTGTTTTTATTTGGCCTTTTTCTATATCAGATTTTGTTTTAGTATTGTCTTTGGATTTTTCCTATGGATATTGTATGGAGTGATACCTTTTGATGGATTTTTGATATGATATTGGATTTCATTCTACTACGTGCCTGCCTGGACGAAAGAAGAGGTGAGTTCGTTGGATTTGAGCTTTATGAGTGTAGTGGAATAGGGTGGATTTCGAGTCAGAGTCCTATTGTTATTGATTACTATTATTAACTGCGTGGTTGTGACAGCCAGAGGCTGAATATCTATATAAACTGTGTGGTGATTGTTTTTATTTGTGTTTTTATTCCAGCCGCATGTGGCTGAGATATATAGTGCTTGTAGAAAAGTTTCAGATTGTCCGCCGTACAGGGGAGATGCTGCCGAAATTTCTTCGGACAGAGACTCCTCCGGGGCGTGACAATTTAGTGGTATCAGAGCCAAGTTATACGATACTTGCTGTGTGTTCTGGATTTATACGATCTTTGTTTTTGTATTATGGATACTTTGAATAATCTGATATCAGTTTATTGGGTATCAGCGCGCCAAAGTTTGGCGATATTTATTTGATTTTCGTGTGTTGGATTTTAGGAATTTATCTGATACCAATTCATTGGTATCAGAGCAGGGTGTGATACCTGCATTTGGTATTTTGGACATTTTTATACTAGCCCTAGTTGCGAGACAGATTAGTCTGGGCAGTTATTTTGGGTTGCATGGATTTTTTCCGTTTCGATTATGTTATGGACTTCCGTTTTGGATTTATATGGATTTCCGGTGTTTGTTCTTTCTCGTACGGAATTCCGAGGTTATTTTGGGGACTGGACAGCGACGGAACATCTCCAGACAGCAATTAGGTATTATGTCATTTTGGTAATTGTTTATACCTGTAGTAATATCTGTAATATAATTTAACAGATATGAGGCGATCTACACGTATTGTTGCGAGACGTGGCGCTGGACGACCACGTTCGAGGACCGCGGGATCTCTGGATACGCCAGAGATGCCTTCTGTTGATGAGCCTGTCAGTCAGGGACAGACTCAGCCTACTGTGGGTGCGTCGGGCTCTCAGACCCCGATGGCTCCCTTAGAGGTACCTACCTCAGCTGCACAGACAGTATCCACTGCTACTGTATTTTCGGTACCACCAGGGGTACCATTGGTATTCCCGACACTAGCTCCAGCCCAGCCTATGGCGTATCCGGCACCACCGCCACCTGGGCCTACCGTGTATCCGGCACCAGCAGCCCCTGTGCCCCCAGTACATAAAGTGTACTCAGTAGCACCTGCATTAGGGATACCGGCTACTCCACATTCGATACCATTGCCTACCGTACATCCAGCTGCGGCCACCTATGTTCACCCTACAGTGCCACCGACAGCATATGCTCCTGTTTACCCAGCAGCATCGGGAGTACCTCCTCCGGTTTATGCACCAGTACCACCTGTAGCACCAGCTTCAGTGTTTCCGCCAGTCCCGACAGCCGTTCCGACACATCTCACTGACTTTGCCGCGGCACGAGCCAGGATTCCAGTGTTGGCAGAGTCGATGAAGAGTCGATTCACACTCTTCCGATGAGACAGGGATCCGAGTGTGGCCTTGTCTTGGATTGAGACTATGGAGCGGACTTTCTTTTATATTGCTTGCTCCGAGTGGGAGAAAGCAGAGCTGGCTGCTTTTCACTTACGGGATGCGGCCGACACTTGGTGGCTTACCCAGTGTTCTATCATCGGTGAGCAGAACATCACTTGGGCCAGATTTAGAGAGGCTTTTGAGAGCCGTTTCTTTCCATGAGCTTATCAGATGGCTCGCCGGCAGGATTTCCTGAGTTTGCGACAGAATAATCGGACAGTGACTGAGTATAATGCAGAGTTTGACAGATTGGCCAGGTTTTGTCCAGAGCTAGTTGCTGAGGACAGTTCACGTATGCAGCAGTTCATTCAGGGACTGGATGGACATTTGTAATTAAGACTTGTTGGTCTTGGTATCACATCTTATGCGGAGATGTTGGACAGAGCCCTCATTATTGAGTCAGCTCAGCAGAGAGATTTTCCGGATAGGAAAAGGAAGCAGCCGAGTCAGACATCTGGACAGAGCCAGCAGCCTCAGACTACACCACAGCAGAGCAGGCGTAGTCGATCAGATCAGGGTACATCTGGGGTATCACGTAAACCTCAGAAATCAGGGCAGTCTTCTTCAGAACGTTTCCGGTCTTCCCAGCAGAACCGGAAACAACCTGCCAGCGACATTCGCTGTTTCAGATGTGGATCCAGAGATCATGTCACTTCAGCCTGTACTCTGGGACAGTCAGTTTGCTTTCATTGCAAACTTCCTGGACACCAGAGCCGAGATTGTCCGCAGAAGACTCAGCATATGGTTTCCGGAGGGTCTGATCATGGAGGACAGTCCGGTCAGTCCGGAACTTATCGAGGAGGGTGACGAGCCCAACCTTTACATGGTCAGCAGCAGAGTGCTTCACTTGCAGCAGCGGCATTTGGCATGCTTGGACAGGAGTACTCTAGTGCTTCCATAGCACCTCAGAGTTCTGTTCCGGGACTTTATTATCCGACGCAGGGGCAGTATCAGATGCAGCCTCAGCCTATAGGTCAGTACCAGACTCAGTCCCAGCCAGCTGCACAGTATCAGTCGTCGTCCTCTCAGTCTTCTCTGGCGCAGTATCCAGCACAGCCTCAGCAGCCGCTGGCAGCGTTACCTCCTCCTCCTCCGCCAGAGACTGGACGTGTTCATGCGATGACCAGAGAGGATGCGCAGCGAGCCGACGGATCCATTTTCCGCGGTATGATTTCTATTTATGCCTTATCTGCAGATATACTGATAGATACTGGTAGCTCGCATTCATTTATATCTCGCACTTTTATGCGGGAGGTTGGTAGATTACCCACTCTCAGACCCCAGCGATTGACCGTCTCCCTACCGTCCGGTGATTCATTGGATGTCACCCAGGAGGTCAGAGGTTGCCCGTTAGATTTTGGCAACCTAATACTTACAGTGGATCTTTTAGTATTAGAAATGGTCGATTTTGATATTATTCTTGGCATGGACTGTTTGTCAGCATATCATGCCACAGTTGATTGCCAGACGAGGGTGGTCACATTCCGGCCTCCGAACCAACCCTCGTGGGATTTCACTGGCATCAGAGACGACGGCTTATCGATCATTTCGGCGATACAGGCTCAGAGGTTGCTGTCACATGGCTGTCAGGGTTTTCTGTTATCTTTGATCAGTACTGAGGACAGCAGCAGTTCGCAGCTATCCGACGTTCCTGTAGTCCGGGAGTACCCAGATGTATTTCTAGAGGAGCTGCCAGGTTTACCTCCCAGAAGGCCAGTGAAGTTCGCTATTGAGTTGATTCCGGGAACCGCACCAGCATCGAAAGCTCCTTATCGTATGGCACCAAAGGAGTTGAACGAGCTGAAGGTTCAACTCCAGGAGCTTTTGGATAGGGGATTCATTCGCCCTATTGTTTCTCCATGGGGTTCTCCTGTGTTATTTGTCAAGAAAAAGGATGGCACCATGAGGTTATGTATTGACTACAGACAGCTGAATGCAGTGACCATTAGAAATAAATATCCCTTACCACGGATCGAGGATTTGTTTGATCAGCTCAGAGGTACATCAGTGTATTCTAAGATTGATCTGTGATCCGGATATCATCAGCTGAGAGTCAGAGACTCAGATATTCAGAAGACAGCTTTCCGTACTCGATACGGTCATTATGAGTTTTTGGTAATGCCATTTGGGCTTACCAATGCTCCAGCGGTGTTTATGGACTTGATGAACCGCATTTTTTTGGAGTATTTGGATCAGTTTGTTATCGTTTTCATTGATGACATATTGGTCTATTCTCATTCCGAGGAGGAGCACGTACAGCATCTTCGCATAGTCTTGGAGATTCTTCGACGACATCAGCTGTACGCGAAGTTCAGCAAGTGTGCGTTCTGGCTATCCTCAGTCGGTTTTCTGGGACACGTGGTTTCTAGTAGAGGTATTTCAGTTGATCCTCAGAAGATCGAGGCTGTCACCGGTTGGGAGCAGCCGAAGTCAGTACAGGAGATCCACAGTTTTCTGGGATTGGCCGGATATTATCGACGTTTTGTCGAGGGTTTCTCGCGTATTGCTATGCCGCTAACATGCCTTACCAGGAAGGGCGTGAAGTTTACGTTGACCGAGGATTGCGAGACCAACTTTCAGGAGCTGAAGCGGAGGTTAGTGTCGGCTCCAGTTTTGGTTTTACCTTCTAGATAGGATGGATTTGTACTTTACACCGATGCATCTCTTCAGGGTTTGGGTGCTGTTCTGATGCAGCACGGCAGAGTAGTCTCTTATGCTTCTTGTCAGTTGAAGGAGCATGAGAAGAACTACCCAGTTCATGACTTGGAGTTAGCTGCCATCATTTTTGCTCTGAAGCTATGGCGACATCATTTATATGGTATCACATTTGAGATTCTTACTGATCATAAGAGTCTCAAATATATTTTCACTCAGAAGGAGCTTAATCTCCGACAGAGGAGATGGATGGAGTTCCTGAAGGACTACGATTGTACCATTAGCTACCACCCAGGGAAAGCTAATGTGGTTGCCGATGCACTCAGCAGGAAGTCCAGAGCGACTTTGGCTTGCCACCGGACTTCAGTCATGGACTTGATTCAGAGTTTTTCTGAGTTAGACTTGGAGGAGCAGGGATTTACAGAGCAGGGTATTTTGGTTACCATGGTTGCTCAGTCGTCGATCAGGACGAAGATCCGAGAGGCTCAGGCTGGTGATCAGCATTGTCAGTTCATTGGCAGTCAGATAGCTTCCGGGCAGCAGACCGAGTTTACACGAGACGAGGAGGGTGTTATATACTTCCGAGGCAGATTATGCGTACCTTAGTCTCATCCGGTCTTACAGTAGCTACTTCAGGAGGCACACCGCTCTCGATTTGCGATCCATCCAGGCGGGACCCATATGTATCGAGACTTGAGACGTTCCTACTGGTGGTACGTCATGAAGAAAGACATCGCGGATTTCGTAGCTAGATGTCTTGTCTGTCAGCAGGTGAAGGCTGAGCATCAGAGACCTGCAGGATTACTTCAGCGGATTCCTATTCCTGAGTGGAAGTGGGATCACATTACCATGGACTTTGTGGTAGGATTGCCGAGGACACGACGAGGCCATGATGCGATTTGGGTAATCGTTGATCGATTAACCAAATCCGCGCATTTCTTAGCGATCCGGAGGACTGATCCCCTGGATCGATTGGCAGATCTATATTGTCGGAAGATCATCAGACTACATGGTGTTCCGTTGAGTATCATTTCGGATAGAGATCCACGGTTTACGTCTCGTTTCTGGCAGAGTCTGCAGCAGGCCTTGGGCACACAGCTCCGACTTAGTACAACTTTCCATCCACAGACAGATGGATAGTCAGAGTGGACTATTCAGACTCTTGAGGACTTGCTGAGATCATGTGTTATGGATTTTGGAGGCAGTTGGGAGGACCATCTGCCGTTAGTAGAGTTTGCTTACAATAACAGCTTTCATTCGGCTATTCAGATGGCACCGTTTGAGGCGTTGTATGGTAGACCTTGTCGGACACCCATCCTCTGGGATGAGGTTGGAGAGGCCCAGTTGTTGGGACCTCAGAGAGTTCAGCAGGATGCAGAGTTGGTCCGTACTATCAGACGGAGAATGTCAGAGGCGCAGGATCGCCAGAAGAGTTACGCCGATCGGAGACGCAGACCACTAGAGTTCTCTGTTGGTGACCATGTATTTTTGCGAGTTTCACCCACGAAAGGGGTGAAGAGATTTGGCATCAGAGGTAAGCTAGCTCCGCGGTACATTGGTCCTTTCGAGATCTTGGAGAGGATCAAAGCAGTAGCTTACCGACTGGCACTACCACCGTCCCTGTCAGGCGTCCAAGATGTATTTCACGTATCTATGCTGAGGAGATACGTACCTGACCCGACGCATGAACTGGCTAATATTCCAGTTCCAGTTCAGCCTGACATTACATATGAGGAGGTTCCGGTACGGATTCTCGACCGGAAAGAGCGTCAGTTGCGGAACAAGACTATCCGGCTGGTTAAAGTCGGATGGTAGCATCATTCAGACGAGGAGGCTACTTGGGAGCTCGAGGATACGATCCGAGCTCGATATCCCCATCTTTTCACTTGAGGTATGTGATTTATTTACCGTTCAGCATTTATACTCTATATCTGTTGTTAGTACTTGCTGATGGTAGATAACGAAATTTGGGGACCAAATTTTTGTTAGTGGGGGAGAATGTAAAATACCGAAAAATAGGCGAATCTTAATAAGGGAATTTTAAGGAATTTTTGGAAATTTTTCGGGAATTTTTCGGAGCTCGTATGGACGAGTTAACGGGGATCAAGATGGGGCCCGGAAAAGCCTGTTTAGGCTACCCCATTTAAGCGAGGAAAAGATTATATTATATATCCTTTTCCTCTTATTTTCTTTATTTCTTTTTCATTTTTGTCGCCGTTTCTTCCTTGCCGAGCCACCCCGCGCGCCCCTCTTATCTTCCCGTCGTAACTTGAGCCCTAACTACCACCCTCTCCGCTGCGATTAAAAGCCTCTCCTCTCCCTCTACTGATCTCTTTCTTCCCTTCTCCTCTCTGTGCTTGTGCCCGCGCGACACCGCGGCCACAGGAACTGCAGTCTCCAACCGAATCGGATCACCAACCCTAGCGCCGGCCACCATGTGCCCTAGCCACAGCCGAGGTCGCCTGGAGAAGCGCCGAGCCGATCCTTTTCCCCTGCTGCCGATCCTCTGCCGCCGTCGAACGGAGAGTACCGGCCACCTTTCCTCTGCCCTCGAGCCCGAGCCACATTTGCCGAGTTCTGTTTCCTCTCTTCCGACAGAGCATCGTCGTTTCTCTTCGTGCCCAACAGCAGCACTCTGTGCCCTGGCATCACCAGCATCTGATCACTAGGCTCTGCTAAGCCCTTAGTCTCACCTTCGGGAACGAGGGGCACTGATTTGGGTAAGACCAGTAGGTGTTGATTTGGGGATGTTTAATATAGAGACTAATAGTTTCCTTACAGTGTTGACAACGGATTTGTGGCAGGAAAATCTTTCGGTTAGCATTGTACAACATTTGCACCTCTTGGCCGTGTGTTCACAAGAGTGACTGAGGATAAGGTAAAGAGTATGCTTGTGATACATTTAATTGAGTTTGTTTGGATAAGTTTGATTCATTATATAGTTGGTGGTTCAAGTGTAGTTAGGTCGACTTGTGCTTAAGTTAAGAATGGAACCCTAAGCTTTGAATTAGGTATAGTTAACTGTGATTAACTATTTAATTAGGGCTCCTGGAGAAAAATAATTTGGTTTAGCTATTTTGCTTATAATTAAATTTAGCTAAACTATACGGTTTATTACAGGACTTTGATTCGGGACGATATCTCGACGAGTATCTTGATTACCGGATTGGACCACTTTATTGGAGGCGGGTACTTTGACTTATGTCTTTTGATATGCATGATAAAGTGTCTAACATATAGCAAGAATTGTGTTTCCATTTGATTCGGTTGGTCACTACATGATCTGTTACATGTTGTTTGTTTATTTATTATGCACTGCATGTTATTATTTATCTGACCATACATGCTTTCGGTAGTGACCCAACCATATGATACATCATGTTCAGGACCTAGGGTTTATATGATACCCTATCTGTTTGTGTACCTTCCATCTGATACATTGACTTGTGGTACACCTTTTATTTATGTATGGATCTTGCTATGCTATTCATGATATTGCCATGTTTAGAGTCATGCATCATCTAGCATGATTGCATGCTGTGTGGTTGTCTGCTCCATTATTGTGAGCGCATCGCCAGTTACATGTACTGCACACACCACCACCCATGGATTAGTGGTATATCAGACAGGTGTGTAGCGGTTCTGCTGTTTGGCTCTGTTGGTCTGAGGACTCAGCGTGGTAGCCGGCAGTCAGTTCCGCTCTGTTTGGCTCCGCTGGCATTTAGTGTAGCAGCGTAGTAGCCGGCAGATGGTGGACTCTGTTTGGCTCCGTTGGTCAGGAGACTCAGCGTGGTAGCCGGCAGAGATTTTTCCTCCCCGTCATTGTGTACCGGGAGATGAGAGCATTGAGCTCCCCCATTTATGATTTGGGGCCAGAGGACAGGAGTACTCCGACAGCATTCAGTCCACTCAGTCACTGTCAGGAGCAGTGATGTCCGAGTGCACGGTCACCATATGCATTTATTGCATTTTATTGTTGTGATTGCTACACTTATATGCTGCATTTGTATGGATGCATTTGATTGACATGCATACAGGATTATGATTTCTTCGGTTTGACGACCTGTTACCTTTGTACCTTGATTCCGGTTAGTACAGTTATCTCCTGATTTCGTTTCAGTTGCATTTATTTCTTCTCGTATTTAGGAGACTGTACGCATGATTAGTGTTGTCTGTTATTTGTTTTATTATGCATATCAGTTGTACCTGCTTGTTGGACTCTCCATTGTTGATTTTTATGGATTTCCAGTCGCTGGCCCCCCATCTGCACGTAGAGCCAGTTCTCTACTAGTTCGTTATTTGTTTTTATTTGGCCTTTTTCTATATCAGACTTTGTTTTAGTATTGTCTTTGGATTTTTCCTATGGATATTGTATGGAGTGATACCTTTTGATGGATTTTTGATATGATATTGGATTTCATTCTACTACGTGCCTGCCTGGACGGCAGAAGAGGTGAGTTCGTTGGATTTGAGCTTTACGAGTGTAGTGGAATAGGGTGGATTTCGAGTCAGAGTCCTATTGTTATTGATTACTATTATTAACTGCGTGGTTGTGACAGCCAGAGGCTGAATATCTATATAAACTGCGTGGTGATTGTTTTTATTTGTGTTTTTATTCCAGCCGCATGTGGCTGAGGTATATAGTGCTTATAGAAAAGTTTCAGATTGTCCGCCGTACAGGGGAGATGCTGCCGAAATTTCTTCGGACAGAGACGCCTCCGGGGCGTGACAAAAAAAGTACTTACAAATACTCAAATAGCTCTTAGACCCAAACCATTCAAGAGTCAAATAATTGGGAAATCAAATACAGGCACACACATAAAAAGTCAGATTTCAAGTCCAATTCCTTGAAGAAAGCAAATACAAACCAATTCAACTTCAGGTTACAAATTGTGCAGATTTCCACTGCAAAATGCACACAAATGAAGAACAGACTTCCACTGCAAACTGTCCACTGCAATTTGAACTAGTTCTTCTCGCTATCCAAATTAAGGCCCTTAGTTTCCTTTAGCGTGGTCTCTTAGTCTTTGAGCACGGCTGTTCTCCTTCCGGATGAGGTAGAAACAATTGGAGAACCTCTCTGAGCAGTTGAAACCTTGTGGTAGGTCATCAGACTCAATTCTGCAGCTCGGGTACAAGATGGATCTGCCTCAGCCCCTACCATTTCTCGACCGCCAAAAGCAGTCCTTTTGTCAATACAAAATTAGGGGAAAGTTAGTGATATCCTTTTGTCAATACA
This sequence comes from Zingiber officinale, assembly GCF_018446385.1. Classification (NCBI taxonomy): domain Eukaryota; kingdom Viridiplantae; phylum Streptophyta; class Magnoliopsida; order Zingiberales; family Zingiberaceae; genus Zingiber; species Zingiber officinale. Next base: position 53,123,984 of record NC_055986.1, on the reverse strand, counting down.
AAATTAGAGAGCTAGCAATTTGACTAAATTCATCTAGACTCACAATCAAAAAATTTCAGAGTCAGGCAGGCCACACAATCTTAAAATGAATAACTATCTTTATTAGTTAATGATTTGCAACGATGATATAAATCAGTTTTAATCTATCCTATCAAGCAATTGGTGGATGATGCTTACCTGTAAACAATCAAAGTCACTAAACAATCAATTTACAGAACCAGGTAAAAACCAACCAGCTTAGCTTAATCTATCAATTCAGGAGAATGTATTTGTTAAGAAAATCTATGAATGTAGAAAATATGAAAACAATCCATTTACCTGACAGAATGCTTCTGAGTAAATTCTTCACTTCCAGTCCTAGTTGTACCAAGTCCACCACCCAACCTTCGAGGCCTCCAATTTGGCACAGTTTTTCCATGTTCATCATCCATAAGAACTCGTCTGTAATCAAGCTTCTTTCCATCAGCTGCTTGACGCATAGATAAATGTCACAAACATCATAGATTCAAAACAGAATTCCGAATGAACAATAATTTCATACTTTTCATGGCATGTGTATGCACATATTCAACGAATAAAGAAATGTACCTTATCCTCTCCATATCCTCTTGGTTCCAGAAGAAATAAATACATTTTCAAACCCAAAAGGGAAGTGCTACAAGTCAAATTCAACTTCAGATTACAAAGTGAAGAATACAAGCACGACCACCAATTCATCTTCAGATTACAAAATGAAGAAAAGCACAGCCACCAATAACGTTGAGAAAAAAAATTAGATTTCAACTCCCTGCTCTGATACAAGCACAGCCACCAATAACCTGCTCTGATAAATAAAACAAAAGAACCAATATATGAATCAATTTGATATGCAGCATGAAGTCTGATAAAGATGGAACTCACAGTTAGCATTGCGAGCAGCATTAGCAGCTCCTAGTAACTAAAGCCTACATTATTTGGATCAGAATCAGCAACTCCCTACAATAATTTCAACCAAGACTACACAATTAATTTATAGAAATAATTTTAAACTAGCTAAATCAAGACCACACAATTAATTTAGGTATCTATTATATGCATCACTTACTTTCTTTCGGGCCTTTGCAATTGATTTCTTCACAATTTGTTCAATCTTTGATTGTTTCCTCTTTGTAGGTGGACAACCTCGAGATCTTACTTTTAATGGAGAGTGTATCATTTTTACACCGGATGCAGATACTTTTTCCAGTTGTTCAACCCTTGAATGCTCAAGATCACTTGCAATCAGTTTTTCCTTCGTGTTTTTCAAGATTTCCACCAAAACAGAAAAATTGTCATCATTTTTTGCGCAAAGTTGTTGAACCTCTTGTATTAATGGAGTGAGAATATTATACCGATGTCTTTCTCCACCACAACCATAATCATCATAGATGTTACTGATACTTTGATACCCACGCTTAATATCTTTGCGCCATCGGTCAATAATGTAACTCTTAGGAACCTCAATCACCTTCATTCTTATCAATACTTTGATCACATGCCTACATAAGATTCCCCGAAACTCAAATAAACGACACACACACTTCAATTGGCAATCTAACTCCGTATAATGAACTCTAAAGGAAACTTCTCTTACAGATTCTCCATTGTTTCCCAACATAGTTTCTACTACTTCAAATATCAAAGTTGTCCCTTCTTCTTTCAACAAAGAGGCATTGCAAAACATCAACCCTCTTATTTCATCTTGGAACAACTTAAATAAGTTGTTAGTGTAAGCATTTTGAAATTGTCTTTCAATAGGATAACCAAGAATAAGTGGCATGATAGAATTAAAAGAAACAAAATCCAAATGTTTTTCACTCTCAATTTTTTTCTTCAAAGCACTATCATACTGCTCAACAAATTTCTTCAAGGATGTTTTAGAATGGACGTAGTCATCAAAAAATGCATTCATACTTTCACTTCTTTGAGATGTAGACATACCTGCCCAAAACTGATCTTTAACATATACAGGTATCCATGTATTCCGTTCTTTATACAAAGATTTCAACCAATCATTGTTCTCCAAATTAAATTCCTCAATCATTTTCAACCAATTCTCATCACACTCATCAATTGTAAGCGAGTTATAAACAATGTTCTTCAATTGTTTCTTAATCATTTTGTATTGAGCATGACCACCTAATTTTGCTGGAAGTTTCTTCATGATATGCCAAAGACATAGACGATGATGAGAATTCGGAAATACCTCTTGAATTGCAATTGCCATGGCACGACATTGGTCTGTAATTATAGCCTTTGGAGCACGTCCAAGCATACATGTCAACCAAGATTTGAACAACCATATGAAAGTTGTTGAGTCTTCGCTTGATAATAATCCACATCCCAACAAAATTGATTGACCATGATGATTCACCCCAACAAATGGAGCAAATGGCATGTCATAACTATTAGTCAAATAGGTTGTATCAAAAGTCACGACATCAGAAAAGTAATCATATGCAGCTCTACATCTTGCATCTGCCCAAAAAATATTTTTTATTCGAGATTCACCATCTAAATCAAGCACATAAAAAAAGTTTGAGTTCCTACTTTGCATGCGACAAAAATAATTACTCAAAGCTTCGGCATCTCCATTCCCTAACCTCAACCTTCTAGCTTCTGAAACATAATTTCTACACTTTCTCTCATCGAATGCCAAATTCTCATACCCTCCAGCCTCAACTACAAAAGATTGAAAACTTTTGCTTAAGGTTATTCCAGCTTGATCATTTAATACCAATTTTCTCTTTGTACCTGAATCCAATACTTTATTACATCTAAAATGTCGTGACTTTCCAGGGCTTAAGATATGATTGTGATCAAGGCATACACTAGTTATCACAAAGTTCTGATCATTTCGGATAGCAACATTAATCTTAGCTTTGCAATTCGTCTTAGTAGAAGGCCGAGAGTATAAAATATTTTTTGCTTGAGATACTTTCCTACCATTTTTGGCACACCCAATAGAGAAATATTTTTTCTTTCCATCATCTCCATTTCTACCACCTAATTTGCAAATACCAAAACCAACATTCTAAGCATAAGAATTATAAAAGATGCGAACTTCTTCTTCAGATGAAAATGTCATTCCAATTTCAGGAAGCTTGACTTCATTTATACTAGATGTAGATGGGTCTTGATCCACATGGTCATTCTTATTCTTTATCTCAGAGGAATCAATTTTTCCTTCTTCCATTACACTTTCTTCACCTACATTTATTAAAAATCGACCACAAGAACAAGTGAATTTTCCATACCTATACGAACAAATAGGGGAATGGCACGAGATTAAACATGACATAAGCTATGATTTAGAATATCATGCTAGATGCTGAGCCAAGCTCTATGAAAAAATATGAACTGGAAGCAGAAATAATAGCTCAATATAATTTGAGTTCAAATCTAACTACTATGAAAGTCTACAGCCATTAAGATTTCAAAAAACTTAGAAAAGAATAGTATACAGATTGATTGGTTAAATAGACATAAGATTGGATACAAAAGACAAGTTTGCGTCAAAATATTTTAATCCCACCTAAAACTTGAACATTAAAGAAGAAGGAGAAGAAATTGATTACCTTAAAATGTACCTAAACTCAAAGTCACTGCTCCTTGCTTCTATAACTTGATGTGCTTCGATTCCTTGGAAGGGAGAGGGAAGAAGAATAAGGAGGCAGTTAGGGCTCGTTGCGGCCGAAGAAGTTACTCAAGAAGCTTCACTCCTTGTTCGAGAACGCGAGGGGGGAGAACTGGGTTGCTGGTTCGCTCCAATCTTCGAGAAGGCGAGCCGTCGGCTTGCTCGACTTGCAGGGAAGGCTGAGTCGCCGCAGAAGTTAGGGCTTGCTTCGAGAAGAATGAGCCGTCGGCTTGCTTCGAGAACCCGAGGGTGGAGAATGGAAGGGAGAACGCGAGGGTGGAGAATGACACGAAAATTTTGACGCGAGGGTGGAGAACGAAAGGGAGACGCGAGGGTGGAGAATGGGAGGGCTTCGCGAGGTTGGAGACTGCGGCCGAAGGGCTGAAGTTAGGGCACGAAGGGGATCGAGCGAAAATTTGACGCGAAGGCTGTGTCGCGAGGAGAGAGAGAGCTGAAGTGGAGGATGCCACGGAGGATGCCAACAGGGTCGCGATGCTGTGTTGCGATAAAACTTCGCTGCCGATATCATTCCTCTTTCAAGAATATGGATTGGAATCATGGACGGAGCTCATGTTGGCCTAGTGTGGGAAACTGCCCACACTGGGCCTAAAAAAACATAGTACATGAAATTAAAAAAGAAGAAGATATTTTAGGAATAAAAACACAATCATTAAATGATGAGCTCCAAGGAGAAAAGAGTATGTAATGAATCTTCAAGGTCAAACATAGTCTATTGAGCTAGCTCAGTTCACGAAAGTATTTATCAATAGCTATAGACCGATATAATCACATTTAAATTGGCTTTTTATGGATTTACAGTGTATCCATCGTAACCATCGTAACCCATCAAAAGTGACAAATTTACATCACTATTATGTTGATTTATTTTATGATATTTTTGATATGCAACTTTAAGAGAAATGATCGTTTCTCAGAGACAGTTATGAAGTTACTCCTTGAGTAGTTTATTTGTATCCATAAAATTCATTTTTGACTTTTGATAAAAAATAATTAATATAACTCGCTGAGTTTATCTATAAATTTTTTTAAGATTTGATCTCATCATATTTGATGATCAACATGAAACTTATGTATGTGATATGCATTTTAATAAAATATTTTGATAATATTTTAGAGAAGTTAGTTATATCAAAGAAAAGTATGGTGTACCATAAGCTTTTGACCGGTATTAATTCTGCTGGTTGCGACTGTCGCAGAAGATAGAGTGTTTTTTGTCATGAGAATTGTGAAAGACAGGTTAGACAATCGAATGAATGATAATTGAATAAATGATAGTCTTATTGTCTATGTAGAAAAAATATATTTTAATCGTTGATAATGAAACTATTGTACAAAGATTTCAAAATATGAAAATAAAAAAGAATAATTATAAATATTATTTTATGGTGCTTTATGATTATAAGATTTTATATTTTATATTTTATATTTATTAATTATATTATATGTTGCTTACACTGAATGAAGATCCTAGCTCCGCTCCTGATTGAAATAGCTATATATGAGTTGGAAGGTGATTTACTTTATTGTGATAATTAATTCTTACTATAGAGTCTTAATTGTTATTTAATCTAACTCATGTATTGTGTATTTAGTGATAATGGAGTCTCCAAGTGTTTAGAATAAATTACATACAATGGGGTTTCTTTATTCGAGGTGGATCTTTGTTGCTTGCGTAATTATATTTGTTGATGTAGGGAGCATTAAAATTAAACTTATGTTTTGATATTGTGTTCAAGTTAAGAATGGTTGTGATCTAATGGAATGATCAAGTGTGCATGTTGCTCCACTTAGAAAGTCCTAGTAGGTCAGTTGGACCAGATACTAGGAATGGAAGTTTTGGTAGATCGTAGAAACTAGATAAGAAGTCCAGATGGATCAGTGGATTAGACATTTGGCAAGATGGATTTGATTAGCGAAGACTACATATTGAATCAAGAGAAAACCCTAGTAGGTCGATTAGATGTTGAGCAGATAAAGTCTAAATAGTGTAGGATCGAGACGTGCTAGAGGGGGCAGTGGTGAATAGCCCTCGTGGCGTTTTCACGGTCTTTTTCGTAAAACACAGGATGCACAGTGGAAATAAAGAAACAAAAAGCGATCGTAAACACTAAGATTTACTTGGTTCGGAGCATGTGGCTAATCCTACTCCAAGGCCCGCACTTGAGAGTGCTTTCGTTGGGCAATCATTATAGTTTCAAAAATTCAAGTACACAGATGAAGTACAATAATAATATAATTAAAGTACCATGAACAATTATACCGATGACTTTAGAATTCGGAGAGGCGTGCTTTCGGTAGTTGGAGCAGCATGACTTCATGGACTTGTCTTTAGAGTAGCGAGCACTAGAGAGATTGTCAGAATTTGTTGTTGAAGTACTTGGTCAAGGTCTCCTTTTATAGCCAAGTTGAGCTTGATCTAAATCCATTGATCTCGGGATCAGGTTTGACTCGACGTTGATCGATCGACCTATCCCTCTGATCGTTCGACCGAACCTTATGAATATGCTCCGCTTCCCATCCAGATTATGTCGCTTTGGATAAAGCCTTCGTTCGATCAACCGATCCCACCATTCGGTCGACCGATCCCGCAATCCTTGCTGACTTATCTAGTCCAATCAAGTCACTGCTTATCCACTGTTTAGTCGACTGAACTCAAGGTTCGTCGAAACTTAGCTGCAAGCTAATCTTATCTCTGGGGTTCGGTCGATCAATCCGGACGTTCGGTCGACTGAACAGGGTAAAATCCGAACCTACAAAATTATTAGTTTCCTACAAAACAGAGTTAGAATAATAGGAAAGTAATATATAAAATGTAACTTTGACAGCCTCCGAACTATCCAGTCTTGACTTTGAGTTTTGTTGAAACTCTAGGTCGGGCCGACGCCTACTGTTCCCTCTTTGAGGAACGCGTGCTCACCTGCTCCTCTTAGGAGAGTTTATCTTTTATCAAACTATTTCTCTAGAGCCCCCAAGGTTGTTTTGATGTGATCAACAAGTTAAGTTAGGTCCTGTGTGTTTCTAACCTTGTGTCTAAGTGTGCAGGAGCTTAGGAGGCACAGGTAGTCAAGCGGAAGACGCAGCTAACGAGAAGGACGACACGCGGTGCGTTCGAAGGATGAGGCGCTGCGGAAGAGTACACCGGCGGATGAGAAGGAAGCGTGCGGTGGTTCCGAGGGACGAAAGCCGGAGCGGAAGACTGCTCGAGGAGCAAAAGACGCAGCTAGCGAGAAGGAAGGCACGTGGTGCGTCCGAGGGATGAAGACTGCGGATGAGTACGCCGGCGGATGAGAAGAAAACACACGGCGATTCCGTGGGACGAGAAGCCGGAGCGGAAGCCCACTCGAGAAGACCGGAAGTTGGGTTCGGGTGAGCCCTTTTCCGGATGTCTGAGATCACCTAAGCGAGCGGATCCAGAGTTGAATACCCGGACCGAGGCGACCAGAGCCGGAGCAGAGGACCCAGACCGAAAAAGTCAATCGGAGTTGACTTTTGGGTACGGGGCGCCCGGACCCCTCCGGGGCGCCCGGAACGTACCGGGGCGCCCGAAAGTTGATATTTGACCAGATCGAGTCAAAACTCGATCTGAACATTGGGGGATAAAATTTATCCCCCCAGGGCGCCTGGAACCCTCCAGGCGCCCAACCAAGGCTATAAATATAGCCTTGGTCCAGAAGCTTTCAACAACTTAGAGCAATTCATTTCCAACGCTTGTACGCTTCAGTTTTATATTAACTTCTTTATTTTGCGCTTTCACTGCTGTAAGAGGCTTCTCCGCCCGAAGGAGATACTAGTGCGACATTCCTTGGATTAACAACCTCCTTGGTTGTAACCAAGTCAAATCCGGTGACTCATTTTTCTGATTTACTTTCTGCGTACTTTAAGTTACAACTGTTAGTTTAAGAGTTCGAGAAGGGTATTTTTATTTTTGTTTTACAGGGCTATTCAACCCCCCCTTCTAGTCGGCCGCAACGCTCCTACAAGTGGTATCAGAGCCGAGGTGCTTCAGGAGGACTTACCGTCGAACGAAGCAACGAGATGGCCGGACCAAGCATCCACCCACCGAAATTCGAAGGGGATTTCGCCTCTTGGAAAAAGCTGATGCAGGTATTCTTTACCACCGATTTTGAATTAATGCTTACACTGGAATTTGGTTTTACAGCATCAGAAGGTAAGGAGAAATCCAATTGGACGAAAAAGGAGCAGGCCGACTTCGTGGCGAACGGCAAAGCAGAATACCATCTGCTAAGCATTCTTCCGTCTCAAGAAGTCAACAGGATCGGGAACTACGACTCGGCAAAGGAACTTTGGGAGAAGTTCCTCGAGCTGCACGAAGGGACGTCCGAGGCCAAGCTCGCCAGAAGAGATCTACTTCGCAATCAGCTCACCAGCATGCGACTTGGGGAAGACAAGACAGTTACACACTTGCATTCAAGAATCAAAGAGATCATCACCGGACTGCCGAATCTCGAAGAAAAGGTAAGTAACTAAGATTCGCTAAGGTACGCGTTAAATTCGTTTCTGAGAAATTCAAAATGGGCATCACTAGTAGATGCCTTTTACATTTCAAAAGATTTAGAAAAAATTTCATTAGAAGAATTTTTATCGACTTTTGAAGTGCACGAATCAAGATGTGCAGGTTCGAAGGAGCCCAAGAACAACGTCGCCCTCAAAGCTTCGAGAGACGAACCTGAGTCGGAATCTTCTCTCGATGATGAGGAAATGGTAATGATGGTAAGAAGATTCAAGAAACTTTTTAAATCTAGATCTACTAACCATCCGTAGAGGAAAAAGAAAAAGACGATCCGCTGTTACTACTGCGACGAAGAAGAGCATGTCAAGGACAACTGCCCCAAGCTGAAGAATAAGGACAAGGAGAAGGGTAAGAAGCTCATCCAAAAGCGAAAGACCCTAAAGGCGACGTGGGACGATACGTCGTCGGAGTCGGAAGTCGAGGCATTCTCCGGACTTGCTCTAATGGCAAGTCATCAAGACGACGACTGCGAGTCAAGCTCTTCCGAAATGAGCATTGAAAGCATCGATGAAGGGGGAGCCACGTCGGAAGAAAGCAGCAGTTCAGGGGGAGAAACGGACAACGAGATCGACAAGGTAAGTCAGGTACGATCTCTTCCTCCCAACAAAATGTTTAAGTTCATTAAACTTTTAACAAAAGATTGCTGCAAATTAGAAAATGAAAATAAAAATTTAAAAGTAATTCTAGCTAAGTCATGTCCCTTAGAAGAACTACAACAACAATAACAGCAACAACCAAGCCTTTTCCCACTAGGTGGGGTCGGCTGTATGAATCCTTTTACGCCATTGAGCTCTATCTCCTATTATATCATTATCTATATTTAAATAAATTTTATCTTGTTTTATTGTTGCTAACCAAGTCTTTTTTGGCCTTCCTCTTTCTCGTTTGATATGCATGTTTATCATAGTTTCACATCGCCTAACTGGAGCATTTATTGGTCGTCTAAGTACATGTTCGTACCATATTAAACGTGTCTCTCGGAGTTTGTCCTCAATAGATGCAACTCCGACTTTCTCTCTAATGCTCTCATTCCTTATTTTGTCCATCTTCGTATGTCCACACATCCACCTTGACATCTTCATCTCTGCAACTCTCATCTTATGCTCATGTGCTCGAGTCATAGCCCAACATTCAGCTCCATATAACATAGCAGGTCTAACAGCGGTTTTATAGAACTTACCTTTAAGTTTAAGAGGTACTTTACGGTCACATAAAACACCTGAAGCTCCCCTCCATTTCACCCATCCTGCTTGTATTCTATGTAAGACGTCTCTCTCAATCCCTCCATCATTTTGTAAAAATGATACTAAATATTTAAATCTCTCGGTTCTGGACAACTTGTCCTCTCCTATCTTAACAATTGTTTCATTACTTCTAATATTGCTAAATTTAAATTCCATATATTCTGTCTTTAATCTACTAAACTTAAAACCTTTCCCTTCTAGTGTTTCCCTCCAAGATTCTAGCTTAGCATTTACTCCTTCACGTGTCTCATCTACCAAAATAATATCATCTGCAAACAACATGCACCACGGTACTGTATCTTGAATGTGCGTAGTGGGTTTGTCCATAATTAGTGTAAAAAGATAGGGACTTAGGGTTGATCCTTGATGTAACCCTATCTTTATTCGAAATGCTTCAGTTACTCCGCCTGAAGTCTTTACTCTGATCGTTACATCCTCATACATATCCTTAATTAGTTCAATATATGTTACGCTAACACCTCTCTTTTCTAAAATTCTCCATATAATTTCTCTTGGGACTTTATCATAAGCTTTTTTTATGTCAATGAATACCATGTGTAGATCTTGTTTTTGCTCCCGATATTTTTCAATTAATTGTCGAAGGAGATGTATAGCTTCTATTATCGACCTTCCAAGCATGAACCCAAATTGATTTTTTTCACTGTGGTCTCCTTCCTTAATCTTTTTTCTATTACTTTTTCCCAAAGTTTCATAGTATGACTCATTAGTTTAATACCCCTATAGTTTACACAATTTTGTATGTCTCCCTTGTTCTTATATAAGGGAACTAGAATACTTATTCTCCATTGATCAAGCATTCTTTTTGTTTTCAATATCATGTTAAATACTTTTGTAAATCATTCAATACCTTGTTTCCCTAAGCACTTCCATACCTCTATCAGAATATCATTTGATCCAACGACTTTTCCATTGTGCATCTCATTTAAAGTTTGTTTTACTTCTGATATTTGAATTCTACGATAAAAATTAAAATTTTTATACTCATTTGACCTAATTAAATTACCTAAGTTAAGTTGGTCACCTAAATCTTCATTAAAAAGTTGATGAAAATAACTCTTCCACCACTCTTTTATTTCTCTATCATTTACTAATACCCTATTACATTCATCTTTAATACATTTTATTTGGCTAAGATCTCTTGTTTTCCTTTCTCTCACTTTAGTTATTCTATAAATGTCTCTTTCCCCATCTTTTGTATCCAATTTTCGATATAACCGTTCAAAAGTTTCATTTTTTGCTTTACTCACTACTTTTTTAGCTTCTTTCTTGGCTATTATATATTTTTTTAAGTTTTCCTCATTTTACAAATATATAATTCCTTATAAGCTATTCGTTTTTCCTTCACTTTCTCTTGTACTTTCTCATTCCATCACCAAGATTCTTTACTTAGTGGTGCATGTCCCTTTGACTCACTGAGTACACTCTTAGCTACTATTTTCAACTTTGATACCATCTTATCCCATGTTGTATTAGAGTCATCGTATATTTCACCTAATGCTTATACTTCTACCTTCTCCTTAAATATATTTTGTTTTCTATCCTTTAACTTCCACCACGTAATTCTAAGAATTGTATATATTTTTCTTTCTATTGATACTATGTTTGAGGCGTATATCCAACACTACTACCCTATGTTGGGTAGTTAAGCTTTCTCCAGGGATGACTTTGCAATCTTTACAAATCTTTCTATCCTTCTTCCTAACTATAAGAAAGTCAATTTGCGATTTATTATTTCCACTTTTGAATGTGACTAAGTGTTCTTCTCTTTTCTTAAAAACACGTATTAGCTAATATAAGGTCATATGCTATCGCAAAATCTAATATAGTTTTCCCTTCCTCATTCCTCGTTCCAAATCCATAACTCCCATGTACTCTCTCATATTCCTCATTTTTCACTCCGACATGTCCATTTAGATCACCTCCTATTAAAATCATTTCATTTGGTGAAATATTTTGTAATATTTCATCTAAGTCCTCCCAAAACCTTGATTTGGTAGTTTCATCTAATCCTACTTGTGGTGCATATACATTAATTATGTTCATAGTTTCTTTCGCCACTATTATCTTAAGGGCTAGATAAATCAAAACTAGAAAATGAGAAATTGAAATCATAAAATAAAGATCTGAAAATTCAAATAGATAATTTGAAAAATCATGCATGCTCATCTAATTTTAGAAAATTTAAAAATTTGAATTGGTATTATAGATATCACTATGGACAAATTATGAATATCTCTAGAAAATATGCCCCTAAGAAATTTTTAATCAATCCAGTAAGTTGGAACCTATATTGGGTTCCTAAGTCCTGTTTAAATTAAACTATTGATTAGAATTAGAGCTTTTTGGGCGAGAAAATTAAATATTGAAATTCTCTATGAGGTTTTGTCTAAGCAAGTGGTTGTTGCTCCAATAACCAAGAAGGCATAGTGCCTCGCCACGACCTGGAAGCCAAAATATTGAAATAAATGTTTAATTAACTTTTTTGTCAAAGCATTAAAATTAGAATTAATTAATGCTTTTAAAGTTTTTCAAATATTTTTTTTCAAATAGTTTTACACTTAGAAAAATATTTACGTGAAATTTTTCTTTGTAAGATTTTTTTAAAAAAATCTTAAGTTAGGATTTTTTTTTCAAAAATATTTTTGCAAAGACTTAAAAAATTATTTTTCTTGAAAATATTTTTTTTTAAAAAAAATATATAATTTTTTTTTGGAAAAAATTCTCTTTTATACTTAGAAGAATTTTCAGAAAATATTTTTTTTGCCTAAGTTAAAAGTTGAAAATTTCTGCTTAAAATTTTTTAGAAAAATGTTCAAAAAATATTTTTGCAAAGCTGTCTAAGTTAGATTTTTTTTAACTTATAATTTCACTAAGAAACTTCTTCTTAAAATTTCACTTCAAATTTTTTTTTCAGAGACTGTTTATGTCAAATTATTGCAAATTTTTAAGGATCTCAAAATTTTCTAAGTTTTTTTTACCCTTAGATTTTTTTTTCTTAGAACCCCATTTTTATGTGATCAAAGGGGGAGAAGGAAAAGTATAAGTCTAGGGAAAGGTAGACCAAAATTTTTACTTGTTTTATTTTTGCACTTAATTGCAAATTTAGTTAAGTTTATTTTATGTCTATTTTTACCCTAGCTTAATTTGGGTTACTCACACCAAAAAAGGGGAGATTGTTAGAACCTTAAGGTTGTTTTGGTGTGATCAACAAGTTAAATTAGGTCCTGTGTGTTTCTAACCTTGTGTCTAAGTGTGCAGGATCTTAGGAGCATAGGTAGTCGAGCGGAGGACGCAGCTAACGAGAAGGACTACACGCGGTGCGCCCGAGGGACGAGGCGTTGCAGAAGAGTACACCGGCGGACGAGAAGGAAGCGTGCGGTGGTTCCGAGGGACGAAAGCCGGAGCGGAAGACTGCTCGAGGAGCAAGAGACGCAGCTAGCGAGAAGAACGGCACGTGGTGCGTCCGAGGGATGAAGATTACGGATGAGTACGCCGGCGGACGAGAAGAAAACAAACGGCGATTCCGAGGGACGAGAAGCCGGAGCGGAAGCCCACTCGAGAAGACCGGAAGTTGGGTTCAGGTGAGCCCTTTTCCGGATGTTTGAGATCACCCAAACGAGCGGATTCGGAGTTAAAGACCTGGACCGAAAAAGTCAACCGGAGTTGACTTTTGGGTCCGGGGCGCCCGGAACGTATTAAGGCGCCCGGAAGTTGATATTTGACCAGATCAAGTCAAAACTCGATCTGAACATTGGGGGATAAAATTAATCCCCCCCAGGGCGCTCGGAACCCTCCAGGCGTCTCGACCAAGGCTATAAATATAGCCTTGGTCCAGGAGCTTTCAACAACTCAGAGCAATTCATTTCCAACACTTGTACGCTTCAGTTTTAGATTAGCTTCTTTATTTTGCGCTTTCACTGTTGTAAGAGGCTTCTCCGTGTAACGACCCGCCTTCTACTGACTAGGCTGTGAGGCCGATCGCTACATTATGCTGTGCTAAATTACTATTGCGGAAATCTGGATTGATTAAAATTTTACTAAACTGATTACTATAAAATCTGAACTTAATATTCTAAGTGTACCTAGGAGTTGTACACATGCTAGGGAAGATAATCTATGCCTCTCGGATGTCCTGCTAGCTGTAATCAGGCATTTCAATCGATCCATGAATCGATTGGGCTGTCGGATCGATCCAGTGATCGATCCAGCTTGATACCGGCACGGAGAAAACTCTGGATCGGTCGGCTGACCGATCCACAAGCAATCTTGCTTCTGTATGCGGCTGGATCGGTCTACCGACCGATCCAGGAGTACATTGATCGGTCGGCTGACCGATCAGTGTGCTTCTGTACTCTCTGTTCGCATCTGGATCGGTCGGCTGACCGATCCATAACAGACGCTAACTCTATGTTCGCGACTGGATTGGCCAGCTGACCGATCCAGTGGCACAACCCAATTCTGATCGATCTGTAGATCGATCTGGGTTCCTGATTTCGAATCAGAACCCCTGATTTCAGCACTATTTCGTGCCCAATCCTATTACAAGTTCTAAAATGACTAGAAATCACTCTACCACTAACAAATAACATTCTAACATCATAAAAGAAGTGTTCTAAGCATGATCAGGTGCATGGTTAACTAATTCATGGCAATTAACATACTGAAGTGCAAAATACTAAAACACTGAAAAATTCTAATGTTTAAACAACTTGATAGAGCTTCCTAAGATCTTCTTCCCAAGTTCCTGCCCACACACATCTTCGTTGCATTGTCCTCCAGCCTCCGCTAGTCCATCTTTCCTTTACCTTTATCTGCAGTATAAGGAAAAGAAAGTATCTATAAGCTTTCGCTTAGTAAGAAACCATCTACCTCACTAAAACATGCATTCGATGCAATATGCTTTTAAAACATGCTGTTTGAAAGTGCACTGATTAGACTGAAACATGGCATGTTATCATACATAGAAATCAAAGCTAGTCATGGCATACTATCATCTAAACATGTGTAATAAAAGCTGAACATGAACACTAAAGCATGGCATACAAAGCTAACCATAACTATCATGTGTAACAACAAGGAAAACTGAGCTGAACATGAATTAAACTAGTCTGGAACTGAATTCAAACTCAACTAACATAACTGATCTTTGTGAGTTTTGAAAAACTATAATATAATAGATTAAAATACATAATCATACTGCTAATGGGCCTGGCAACTGTACATGCTATGCACGCATCCTCAACTAAACCCGGGGTTGCAAATCCCGAATTTAGCAAGGTTTACTAGGTTATCTAAACCTAGGGACCGACTATGGGAGTCCAGCCCAAGGGATATCTAATCCTGTACAGTGCCACTACTGAAAATAAAATACTGAATCATAGCTAATTAATTTACCTTGCTTCTACTAGGTTATCTGAACCTAGAGGTGACTGTGGGTGCCCACCCATTGGACCGTAGTCCCATATATGCTGTGGCAAGGCTAACTAAACTATTTAAATGCTTCTATTGCATTTACTGAGCTATTAAAATGCCTAAGTTGCATTTTTCTGTGCTAAATAATTTAATCGAACACTTAGTATGCACTAATTCGCATCCTTGTGCCGAAAGTCTACATATTACTAAACTAAAACATGGAATTCACACGGAAGCTACTTATACTGCAGGTGAGGGGTTTCTTACCTCGTATGCTAATTTCCTTACAATTCTATTCGCTAGAATTCCGGTGGAGACGACCCCTTCGACAATCTTCTCACGTCTATGCGTTCCTCTCACGAAGAAGAGCGTCCTCGTGCCGGAGTTGTCACCGGAAGATGACCTTGGGGCCCTAGGGAGGGAACCCTAGAATTAGCGCCGAGAGGAAGAAGAAGAGGGAGAGGTGCGGCGTGAGGTTAGGGTGAGGAGGAGAAATTGCCGAACCAATTAAAAATAAACCAAACCCCACTTAAATTTTCTATTTATATTAAGTGGGTAACTCGGCCCAACTTAAATATAAATATAACTGACTCCCCTTTCTTTCATCACGGCCCTCTTCGGTTCAACTGGTTACTTAAGCGGTCTAAAGGTTTAGTGGACCCGAGAGGTCCCGGGTTCGATCCCCGCTTAAGCTATTTTGCTTTTCTAATTATTTTTGCTACTTCTGCTACTCTAAAAATATCATAAAAATATTCTAAAATTACAGAAAATTCATAGAATATTTCTAAAATAGTTTTGAGAATTTTCGGGCGTTACACTCCTCCCGAAGGAGATACTAGTGCGACATTCCTTTGATTAACAACTTCCTTGGTTGTAACCAAATCAAATCCGATGCCTCATTTTTCCGATTTACTTTCTACTTACTAAAATTTACAAGTGTTAGTTTAAAAGTTCGAGAAGGGTGTTTTTGTTTTTGTTTTACAGGGCTATTCAACCCCCCTTCTAGCCGGTCGCAACGGTCCTACAATCTTAACTTTTGAACCATTTGTCATTATCAAAATTTAGGTTCGATCGTCTGGTACTCCCTGCACTAGCAAACAGGTCTGGAGGATCAGATACTTGCTGAATAAGTTGAGGTAAGATCCTGGAGAGAAGTGAGTCTTTTTAAAAGAAGAACAGTGAGGTCATGTCCCAGTTAGGACAAACCTTATGCGTTGATCTGACTAAAGAAACCAATAGAGATTTCTAAGTTGAGATCAAGATAGTCTTATCTGTTAATCTTATTCATGTATTACTATCTGCTTCTAACTCTATATTACAGGATCATTACTTGTATTATTGTGTTAACTTTTTTTTACAGAAAAGAAAAGTTTTCGTTAACTAAGGGGTTCAATCGACTGAACAAGGAGGTTTAGTTGATTGATCTAGGTGGATAAGCATAGGCAGATTCAATCTATACAAAGAAGGAAACCATGGTTCAATCAACTAATCAAGTGGATCAATTGATTAAACCGTATTAGGAAATAAATTTTGATCGGATCGTCACAGAGAAGGAAACCCCTAGAGACTAGTCAACTGAACGTGGTTCAGTTGACCGAAAACCCAAATTTCACAGGATCGATCATATCGGATCTGAGTAAGCAAGGAAAGGAGAGGGCACTAATCACTTGAGAGATGTTCAGTCGATGATAAGGTTCAATCGACTGAACAGTTTCCAGTCAACTAATATAGGCTTATAAAAGAAGCCTCGAGGTCCTAGGCTCAGTATTCAATTCTCTCAACGCACCATCTCACTCATGTGTATCTTTTTGTGCAAGTGTTGCAACTATGATGCCATGAGGGCTCTCTAAAAACCTACATTTTGTTGGTGCAGTGGGGCCGACAAGAGGGGGGTGAATTGCCTGCAAAACAAGGTATACCCTCCTCAAGACTTTCAACTCAAAAAGATAGCAACAATAATAAAAGAAATAACAAGAAATAAAAGGGAGACTAGAATTTAACTTGGTTACAACCCAGGGGGTTGTTAATCCAAGGCGGTGGGAAAGCGCACTAGAAAAGTCTCATTCTCTGAAGGCGGGGAAGCCTTTTACACAATGAGAGAGCATAGAAGTTGCTAGGAAGTTGTTACAGAGTTGAATCATTATTTCCTAGCTCTAGGGGCCTTTATATAGCTCCTGGAAAGTCTATCTCGAGTGTTGAAGGCACCTCAAAAGGGGTTCAAGGTGCCTCCAATGGTTTGACCGGATAAAACTCTATCCGATTACAAACAGCCACTTTGGCTGGGTCCGAGGCGCCTCCAATGCCCTTGAAGGCGCCTCGGACTGGGTCTGAGGCGCCTTCAAGGTGATGGAGGCACCTCCAACACTGCAGGCAGCATAGGCGCCTTCAGCACTTCGTTGAAGGCGCCTCCAGCTAACTTTCCAACTCCTTTTGACTTCATTTTAGCTTCCGATGCTCCGATAGCTTGAGTGATTGCGGCCAACCGGAATAGGGCTCACCCGAACCCAATTCTCGGCCTTTTCCTCGAGCAGGCTTCCGTCTCGGCTTCTCGTCCCTCGAACGCCGTGCGCGTTCTTCTCGTCCACCGGTGTACTCTTCCGCAACTCTTTCGTCCTTCGGACGCACCGAGCCCGTCAACTCCCTTCCCGTGTCGTCCTTCTTGCTAGCTGCGTCTTTCGCTCGACTTCTTACGCTCCTAAGTTCCTGCGCATTTAGACACAGGGATCAAATAACAAATAGGACCTAACCTAACTTGGTTGATCACATCAAAACAACCACGGGGTTCAACAATCTCCCCATTTTTTATGTGCATCAACCCAAGTTCAAGTTAGGGTAAAACAAACAAGCAGTAATTTTGAAGAAATTACTAAACTAACATTTTTAAGCATAAATTCCCAATTAAAAAAAAATGCAACATAAAATTTAGCTTCAGATACCAATTTTTGAAAAGAATATCATTTTACGAAAAAGAGAATATCATTTTAAAAAAATTCAAAATAGAATTTGAAAATATTTCTAACTCCCCCTGAAAATTGTGTCTATCTCTCCCCCTTTGATGACAGTAAAAATGGGATCTAAAACATGTTTAAAATTCTAAGTCTTTTGAAACAATTTCTAGGTCGATTGAAAGCATATTCTAAAAGATTTCTTTAAAAAGAAATTCTAACTTAGACACTTTTTTTTTTGTTAAGTTTTCTATGTAAAAATTTTAAAATATAACTCATTTTCATAATAATTTGTAAAAAAAAAATATTTTTAAGTCAAAATTATCTTTACGAATTTTCTAAGAAAAGAAAATTTAAGGATTTTCTAAGTGCAGCATTTTCTAAATGATTTCTCATCAGAAAATATTTAAAACAAACTTTAGACTTTGATTCATGTTCAAAATAATTTTTGAGTAAAAAAAATTTTAAGTGGAAAATTTCTAAGTTTAACAAAGAAACTCTTTTAAGAATTTTCTAAGTTTAAAAAATATAATTTTTTTTAATGAATGTCCAAAAAGAAAAAAATGTTCTAAAAGAAACTTTCTAAAACACTATTTAATCCTAATTTTAAGGCTTTATTAGAAAGTTAATTAAACATTTTTATTCTAATATTTTGGCTTACAGGTCGTGACAAGGCACTAGGCCTTCTTGGTTATTGGAGCAACAATCACTTCCTTAGACAAAATCTCATAAAGAAATTTTAATGTTTAATTTTCTCGCTGAAAGCTTTTAAAATTTTTATTTAAAAATTTAGTCTAGAAAAGATTTTGGAACCCAGCAAAGTTTCCTTCCTACTAGATTAATTAAGAACTTAGGGGGTACATAGTTTCTAGGAAATTTTCTAAGTTATCCCTGATGCTTTCTAATATACCAATTAAATTTTCCATAAACTCTAAGTTTTGATTTTGGAGATATAATTAAGCATGCATGATTATTTTTAAAATTTTCAATTTCAATTTTTAATTTCTCATTTTCTAATTTTAAAATATCATACATTTCTAGTGGACATGCTTTTGCTAATTTTAATTTCAATTCAATATTTTCTTTTTCTAATTTCGCTAGATCTTTTGTAAGCACTTTGATAAATTCAAAAGACCGAGTAGGGGTGAGATTACATACCTTACTTACCTCACTTGGCGATGCTCCCCTTCGTCACAGCTTTCTTTTTATGATGATCCTCCCCCTTCTTCTATGCTCATCTCCGAGCTGGTTCCTTCAAAAAGGTGGTTGGTCATTAGTGTTACTCCCAAGAAGGCTTCGACTTTAGATTCCGAGGATGAAGATTCATCCCATGTAGCCTTCAAACTCTTGCGTTTAGAGGGCGTCAGTCTTCGAGACTTGTCCTTGTCATTTTTCTTTAATTTGGGGCAGTCATCCTTGATGTACTCTTCTTCATTGCAGTTGTATTATCGGACCATCCTTTTATTGCGTTGATTCTTCCTTGACTGCGATCGAAATTTATTAGTTTTAAGAAATTTATTGAAACGTCTTACCAGTAGCGCCACTTCGGTTTCGTCGATCGACGCTTTGGAGTCGGGATTGTCCTTTTTGGCTTGTAGGGCAATGTTGAGGTTCGACTTTTCTACTTGTTTAGGCTTTGCAAGTCGAGACTCGTGAAATTCGAAAGTAGAAAATAAACTTTCTAAACTACTTACCTCAAAGTCCTTAGAGATGTAGTAAGCATCTATTAAGGACGCCCACTCTGGAGTTCTAAGGAAGGCGTTGAACGCATACCGGATAGAGTCTCGATTCGTTACCGATTCGCCGAGATTTGTCAGTTGCATTATCAGCTCCTTGATTCTTGCTTGGAGTTGTGCTACCTTCTCAACGGTGTTCATTCGGAGATTCGTCAGCTGAGTCTGAAGGATGTCCCGCCTTGCTAATTTTGCTTCTGAGGTGCCTTCGTGGAGCTCTAGGAATTTATCCCAGAGATCTTTAGCGGAGTCGTAGCTTCCGATCTGACTTACCTCCTGGGATAATAGAATACTGAGCAAGTGAAATTCTACATTTCCGTTGACCATGAAATCAACTTGCTCTTTCCTTATATAAGCAAAGAAAGTAACTAACCCCTTGAATAATTATGACTATAAGGTTCATATTCTTCTTCTTTATCCCTCCTCTTCAATTTATTCATCTATCCTGCAAGTGTGATGCAGTGATAAAACAATAAGGAAAATAAATAAAAGGATCTTTGAATTTTAATAAGGATGAGTATTCTAGAGACTGACTTTTAAATATGCATAAATTGTAATTTGAATTTATTCGATAAATAAATCAGGAGAGAAAACGTCTATCTTTAAGATTAATCCGATAAAGTACGGACTCCTAAATTATAAAATCAACTGGATTAGAAATGAATAAGAATTCAGTTCATTCATAAATAACAAAAATGACTTTCTTAATATCCTAAATTGGTGATCATAATTGCATTTTTTTTAAGTAACAAATCAAGATCAAAATAGTGACTCGAGTGAATGCCTTTAACCTCATCCAACAATATATCCCCCATTATTTTCGATAAAAAAAGGAGCACCAACAAAAATATAACAAGCATTAGAAGTAATCAAACACCTCTCCAAGTACGAAAACATTCGGGGTTACTTTGAGTGATAATTCCACCTCGAATATAATTCCATCCTACCAAACCAAACATGACCTAATGTTTATTTTTAGAGTTATAAACTCGCCAATTGGTCTCTTAGGATTCAAGCCATTTGACAACTCATGTGCATACTTCCATTCAACTCTTTGAATCTTCAGGCGTTGAACTTGCTCAAGCAACCAATTTGAGATCCACCTGTAGCATGATAAAAACAAATTCGGATAAGCCAATGAACTGAGTCATGCCACTTCAGCACGTTGACTCCCTTCGCCGAGATCTAGGCTTTGACGTGAGATCACAATTTTTTCAAATATGCTTATGTATTTTAATAATTATGGATTATAAAATGGAACATGATAGAAATGGATTCGCTTAATTGGGACAAACTTTACAATGGATAACGTACAGTATCTATATCTTCCATTCCCACACACTTAAACGACAAAAATAAACTAATTAATAAAAGGAAAACAACTCAAATAAACACTAAAGATTATTTAGATAAATTTACATCAAAATCAATAATAAGAATCTTTTTAGGGTACTCCATAACCAATAGGACTTATAGAATTTATACAAGAATATCTTAAAAATTGAAGAAACAACCAACGTAATTTTTGATAAAGAAAATAATTTACCTAACCCAATAAATGAAAATATTAATGAAAATATAAGAAACATAGAAGATGATAAAAATAATTAAGTTAGACCTAAATCAAGTGAATCACAAGAACCAAGTGTTAACCTTGAAATAAGATCACCTAGGGTAAGAATCAACCACTCACCTGACCAAATTTTGAATGACCCAACCCTAGGAGCTTAAACTAGATCGTCTTATAGAAACCTAAGCTAAATAACCCTTATCTCCAAAATTAAATCCAAAACTATAGAAGAAGCCCTACCTGACCCAGATTGGATAATTACAAGGAAAGAAGAACTAGCCCAATTTGAGAAAAACCAAGTCTGGGAACTAGTACCTAAATCCACAAATAAATCCATAATTGATACTAAGTGGGGCTTTAGGAATAAACTAGATGATAAAGGAGAAATAGTTAGAAATAAAGCTAGACTAGTGGCGAAGGAGTTCGGCCAAGTAAAAGGGTTAGATTATGATGAAATCTATGTATTAGTAGCCAGACTTGAATCCATTAGGATGCTGCTAGCCTATGTAGCATATAAAGGATTCAAGTTATACTAAATGGGCGTCAAGTCTGCATTCCTAAATGGATTTATCAAAGAAGTTTATGTAAATTAACCCCCAGGATTTGAGGATTTAGACCACACAAACCATGTCCTTAGGTTAAAGAAAGCTTTATATGGACTAAAGCAAGCACCTAGGACCTGATATGAACAACTATCAACATACCTACTATCTAAAGAATTTAACAAAGGTCAAATAGATCAAACTTTATTTGTTAAAACTTTAGAAAAAGATATTTTTAAAGCTTAAATTTATGTAGATTACATAATTTTTGGCTCAACCAACACTAAATTTTTAAAAGAATTCATTAAGTTAATGGAAAATGAATTTGAAATGAGCTTAGTAGGAGAACTCAATTTTTTCTTAGGATTACAACTAAAACAAACAAAAGAAGGAATCTATGTTTTTCAAACAAAATATGCCAAAGAATTAATTAATAAATTTTGAATGAAAATTTCTAAATGGCAACCAATGTTAAAATTGACTCTGACTTAGATGATAAACCAGTAGACTTAAAATATTTTAGAAGTGCAATAGGAAGTCAACTATACCTAATTGCAAGTTGACCTAATATTTTATTTATAGTAGGTATATGTGCTAAGTACCACTCGTGTGCAAAAGAATCACACTTAACTAATATAAAAAAGAATACTTAGATACATTAAAGGAACCCTAAGTGTAGGACTTTGGTATCCTAGAACTAGCACATTTGACTTAGTTGGGTACTCTGACTCAGACTATGTTTGGTGTAAACTAGAGAGAGAAAGTACAAGTGGAAGCTGCCAATTTCTAGGTCAGTGCATAGTAAGCTGGTCTAGTAGAAAGTAACATTGTGTTACTTTATCTACTACTAAAAAAGAGTACATAGCCATGGGAGAATGTGCATCTCAACTATTATGAATGATACACACTTTAAAAGATTATCAATTAGAATATGAAAATATAAAAAATATCAATTAAGAACATAAGTTTCATCAATTTAACTAAAAATCTAATCCATCACTCAGGGACTAAACACATAGAGGTTAAGCATCATTTTATAAGGGATCATATCGCTAGGGGTGATATTGTACTTGACTATGTTGAGTCCAAGTCAAACTTAGCTGACATTTTCACAAAACCCTTACTTGAACTTGAGTTGAGCACACTTAGAAGACAGTTAGACATGTGCTTAGTAGAATAGATTCAAAATATTTTATAAATTCTATTTTTTTCAAAAATTTATAATTTTTCAAAATCAGCTTGATTTTAAAATTTTAGGATAAAATATTTCTATTTTCTTCAAAACTCCCAATATTACTAGTACTTTTAAACATTAGACTTAACCTAGGTCTTTCCCCCTAGAAAGCATGTACTTATAGGTTTCAGCTAGAGCATCTCACAAGTACACTAGGAATACCTTGGTTGTGTATAAAAAATACTTAGAATAGTGTGAGATGCATAAGACACTATCTAGACTTTAGAATGCTTATGTCTGTGTATCAACATAAGTCTAGCCTATAAATACCAATTCAAATTGATCAAGTTGTGTAATCCTTTTTAGTCAAAACTAACCAAATCAAATACTTAACTTAACTAACCAAGTGAACGCTACTATCTTATGCTAAACAGCTAGTAACTAAAGGTATTTTTTTTTTTTTACTTTACATGCTTGGACTCTAGGATAAGAAACAGGAACTTCCCCCTCAAACTTAAAAGCATTCACTTAAAATTATTGGCATAAAGAGGGAGATTAAAATTTTTTTCTCTAACTCTAAGTTCGTTTTTGATATATGTCAAAGGGGGAGAAATAATAGAAGTTAAATTAAATAAAAACTAAACTAAGTTTTAAAAGTCAAATCAAAGTCAACACCTTTTAACTAAGTTTCTTTTAAATCTAAGTACTTAAATAAGTTTTTATCAAGATCTTTTCAAAGCTAAGTACTTAACTAAATTTTTTTTAGCAAAGTACTTAACTAAAAACTAAACTAAGTTTTAAAGTCAAAGTTAAAACTTTTTAACTAAGCTTCTTTTAAAGCTAATTTTTATAAAAATCTTTTTAAATCTAATTAAGCACTTAAAGTTGTTATAAAAATTTTTTAAGCTAATTAAATACTCAAACTAAGTTTTATCAAAATCTTTTTAAACTAAATACTTAAAGTGTTTATAAAAAAATTTTCAAGCTAAGTACTTAACTAAAGTTTTTATCAAAATCCTTTGAAAGCTAAGTACTTAACTAAGTTTATCTTTTTCAAAAGCCTAATACTTAACAAAGGTTCTTAAAATCTAAGAATGGAGCTAAGGTTTCTTATTGAAGAAAAAATGTAAGAAAATGCTATGTTTCAGGGGGAGATTTCAAGCCTAGTACTTAACTTAGAAATTTTGAAAAAGTTTTCTATCTACTTAGAAGAATACTTACTTAGTTTTACTTGTCATCTATTTGGCTTTACTTGACTTTACTTTGAATTATGTTGCTATAATAAAAAAGGGAGAGATTGTTAGTATAGAAAGTACCACATGATCGAACTTAAGATTTGATTATGGCAAAGGATTCAAAGTTAAGTTGTCTTATTATCTAATAAGTTGAACTAAGTATGCAGGAAAGTCTTAAGTGGTCTTAGGCAAAAGTCCTAGTATATTCTAGGTAGGTGGATAGTCCAAGCTGTGGTTAGACATCGAAGTCCTGGTCCGGGGGATTGGTTAACGCCTTGGGGGGTTGAGAACATTGGGTGAAATCCTAGAGTCGAGAACTCTAGGTGAAAATCTCGAGGGTCACGGACACTGGGTGGAAGATTAGACGGGTCAAGATCAGACGTTCAGCATGAAGTCCTAATGTCTCATACGCTGAACAAAAGTCTAGTTGGCATGGATGACCAGTCTGGCAAAAGGTAATTTCTCCTGAGAGGAGTAGGTGAGGATGCATTCTCCTTTGAGGGAACAGTAGGCGTCGGTTCGACCTAGGATTTTTGAGAAATTCGACAGAATCGAACAGTCCAGAGACTATCAAACAGTTCTATTAATCATTATGTATTATGCTAACTTTATTTTATAGGGTATATTTTATATTTTGGACTAGCATATCTTGTAGGGAGTGAAAAGGACATAAAAGGCTCGGATGAACAGTGTTCAAGGCACCTCGGGGGTGCTAGAGGTGCATCAAAAGGCTTGGCCAAAAGCCAACGTAGAGAGGTGCGAAGGCGCCTTCTAGGTGCCTGAAGGTGCCTTGGAGCTAAGATAGAAGGTGTCTTTCATGCGCTTCATGGAAAGCGGATGTTATCAACGACTGAAGTTGTAGGGATAAGATCCAAGCTAGAGGCACCTTCAAGGAGGTTGATTGTAAAATACCGAAAAAGGGTGAATAACCATAAGGAAATTTTTAGAAATTTTCTGATATTTTTTTAAGCTCGTATGAGCGAGTTTAAGGGGATCAATTATTGGGCCATGGGAAACCTGTTTAAACTACCCGATTCCAACGAGAAAATATTTAATTTCCTTAAATATTTATTTTTTCTTTTTCTTTAATCCTTTTCCCGTGCCCTATTCCTTCTCTGGCCGAAAGCTTTCTTCTCCTCGTCGTCTTCCCCTCTCCCTCATGCGGCGCGCAGCACCTTCTCCTCTTCCACGAGCCCTAACTCTTCTTCTCCCCATCTCGCCAATCCCCTCCTCTCCTCTCCTCTCCTCTTCGCACTACCGCCGCCGCATACTCCCGATCCCTCGTTGATCTCTCCGTCGGCCGACGCCCGATCGCCGCCTCCCTGACGCCGGTTCTCGAGGGCCTTTGAGTGCCACTCGTGTGCCACCTCTCGGAGCAACGTCGCTATCTTCTCCGTGTAAAGATCACTTGGCAACGTTGTATCTGTCGCCGAGATCTCATCACCATAGATTTCTGATCGCGCTGGTACCGTGCGACCACTGCCGAACCTGAGCCCCTTTCTTCCCTTTTCTCACAATTGATCCACCGCCAGCAATTGAGTCCATGCGCCTTCTCCACCTCCGGCCTCTTCCACAGCATGTCGACAGATGTGTCACCACCAGATCGTGACAACATCGACATCATCCAGCCATCGTAGGCTAAGCAGCCACCATTTCTAGCAAGCAACCGAGTCGATTGCGGTAGATCTACTCCTTTGGGCACAAGAAGGAAGGATGTGTGTTCTGACCAGATTTGGAAGGAGGATGACCATTCAAGCATCATCTTCCCTGTGGATTTCTTTATCGAAGGGGCACAAATTCTTGTTTGGGGTAAGATTGCTGAATTTAGGGTTGATTTGGATTACAAGGATAATTAATGAAGTCACTGATTTGATCATTAGGTTTGCAAGGGAAGGAAGAATCGGACAGTAGTAGATCACTGTTATTGGCCAAGAGTCCATTCCAGTGCCACCTTGCTGCCAAATTTAGGGTAATGGTATAGTAATTGGATTTAATTTCAGATATAAGGGATGCATCATGGGATTGGATCTAATGCTATATTGTGGTTGGGATGGTGGTGTTACAGGGTACTTGATTTAGAGATTAGCAACTCTACTTAGCTCCGACAGTAATTTTCCAGTAGCAATGCTTTTGGCCGTAAATCAACAGTAGAGCACCTTGGAATTTGGGTGAGTGTTGAATTGATTGTGTTTGAACTAAAACCTCATTGGATTGATATTGTGATGTGTTGGGATGGATTTGGATTCATGATGGGTAAACTTGGTGGTAATGGATTGTTACATGTATCCATTAAGGAGTTAGTAATAATGAGTTAAATTTAATTCAACTAAAGGAATTGGGTTAATCAAGGTTGATCGTTTGATTAGGATTTTCCTATGGGTCTTTAGGTTTAGCTAGTTGTTGCCTATATGATTAGCTAAACTGAACATTATACGATTTGCAGGACGTTGATTCGAGACGAGCGTCTTGACATGGAATTGGATTAGCACGGTCTTCTTTTGAGGCGGGTATCACTTGACTTATCTTTTATGATATTGTCACTTTGATATACATAGTAATTTATAGCTAGTGGCAATGATCATTCTTAGATTTTCCCTTGGTATGTCACTATTTGATACCTATTGTATGTTCTGTTTATTGCTTGTTATGCATCCATGTTTATATCTCTTGATTATTGCCATGTGTACCTTAGTTCCTAGAGGAAGTGACATACTAGGCTTCACTGAGTATAGGACTAGTTTTCTGGATTTTATTATCTGGCATGTATACTTAGATCGATGATACCTAGGTCATGGCATGATTTCTTTTCCTATTTGGTACACATTATGTGGAGGTGATTATGGTTAGGATTTACATGCTTAGTGCCATGCACCATCTTGCATGATTGCATGTTGTGTGATTGTCAGCTCCATTATTGTTAAGCACATCACCAATTACATGATCTGCACACACAACTACTCATGGGTTAGTAGTATATTAGGCAGGGTTTTGTGGCGGTTCTACATTTTTTTTTTATTAGGCAGGGTGTGTGGCAGTTTGCTCTGTTAGTTCTCCGTTGGCCCACTCATGGGTAGCGTGATAGCACGTCAGGGATCCCTCCTTTGGACTGACTCAAGGAGATGAGAGCATTGCGCTCCCCCACTCTGTTGGGATAGGAGGATAGGTGTACTCTGATAGCATTATGTCCACTCGGTCACTCAGGAGTAGTGATGACAGAGTGCACAGTTGTCATAGCCCTAGCCACTTAGTCTCACTATCGCGTGTGAGATGACTGATTGGCATCAGGGGTGACACATGTCATTTTGCATCATATTGCATGATTATATTTATTGCTTGTGATTGCTACATATTGGTTGCTGCATTTTGGTGTTTGCATATGATTGACATGCATACAGGAGATATGAGATATTTGGTCTGATGATCGTATGTTCCGGATAGGAGGCATGGTGAGTACAGTTTCTTTAGCCTTTTCAGTTTGCATTTCCTACTTTTGTTTAGGAAACTGTACCGCATGATTATTTCTATTAGTTATATCTTACTAGGCATGTCAGCTTGATATTCGCTGAGTTTTTTGAATTCACACAGTTGAGCTATTTCTATTTTAGGTAGTAGGTAGATTTTTGGAGTCGCTTGGAGTATCCTGTTTGCTGGTTCTCACGTAACATCTGAAGACCTATTTCTGGTTTTTATTTGTATTTTATTTGGTCTATGTTTTTGGTTTACTTAGCAATGTAAATTTAGGTTTGGTTTCAAAGTGTTGTGATGTGGTGTTTTGTATTGTTTGTTGTGTTGTGTAAGTCTAGCTGGCTAGCAGTCATTCTTTTGGTTTGTAATGATTTTCTATCATTTTTCGATGTGTTTTTGGTTTTTAGTACAACTGAGTGGGCTGTTAGATATATATATAACTGCGTTGTTGTATTTTTTGTTGTTACAGTCAAGTGGGCTGAATATAAACTGCGTGGTTGTATATATATTTCAACCGTGTGTAGCTGATGTATATTTGTGGATGTAGAAATGATTTAGATTGTCACTGGTGCAGGGGAGATGTTGTGGGGTTTTCCTCTGGTTGGGACTCCTCGGGGTGTGACATTGATAGCACTTTCAACAGCTTATAATTGTTATCTTCAAGTAGTGCATCTACAACAACTCAAATTCGAGTCTACTCTCTTGCGCACTGCTCCAAAGATGATCCAACGAAGTCGTAACGCTACTCCAATGACCAGAAGCTCTCAATTTCAAAACCATTGTCGTTGATATAATTTTCAATTATAGTATTTTAATTATAAATCTATTGTACTCATTTTTGTAATATTCTAGACTGATAGTGAATTATTCAAAGCAAACACTTAACAAGTGTGAGTCTTGGAGTAGGAGTCATCACATGCTTCGAATCAAGTAAAACCAACTTGCGTCGTTATTTCTTTACTTGTTTTGATTCCGTTGTGTTTTACTCGATTGTTTTTAAATGAACATGAAAGTTACGACCACTATTCACCACCTTCCCACTCTAGGGCATCTTGATCCTATACATTTTACTTGGAAAAGATAACCCTATATAGAATGTCTGGACAATCAACAATTCCTCTATCCCATGATGTGGACATGACTGAGTTAGAGTAGTATATCTCTCCCATGCTTGACATAATGACTCTCCTTTCCCTTGCATAAAGTTCACTATTTGATTCCTCAAAAAAATTATCTTCTTTAGAGAGAAATACTTACTCAAGAATTCTCCCTATAAATCACTCCAGACATTTATTCTCTTAGATCTTAAAGTATTTAGCCAAGCTTTAGTAGAGCCTTTCAGATTGAACGGGAAAACCAATAGCATTATCATTTCTGTAGGTACCCCTTTATATTTAAATGTATTACAATATCTATAGAATTTTAGGAGGTCCAAATAAGGAATTTCATATTCATCCCCACTAAAATGATCTTCCTGGATTTTATAGATAAACTCTAGATTAATGCTAAAATTAGGAACATTAATTTCTGGAAGCACATTGGCTCTAATCCCCTTGCATATCTCAGAGCGGCATAATCCTTCAAAGATTTATAACCCATTATAAGCAATGCGAATTCACAAAATTCAAATTCAAATTAAAAGTGTAGTAATGAAAGATAAAGAATAAAGAATAAAGAATGAAAGAATTATAGAATAAAAGAATTGTCTAGACAAACTCTAATGTAAACTAACTAGATTTAAAGCGCTCAATCCCTGACAATGGCACAAAAAACTTGATATGTTCCCACAAGTGCACGAGCATCATCATGTAATAAAATTTATATAAGTTGATCCCATGAGGACTAGTGATCAAATGCTAATTGGTTTTACACTTTGAATTTAATTAGACAGAATTGATAATTGCTTAATTTGAGTGTAAAATACCGAAAAATGAGGAATAATGATAAGAGAATTTTCTAGAAATTTTAGAAATTTTTCTGAAATTTTTCGGAGACCGTATAGACGAGTTTACGGGGATAAAACGGGGGCCCGGGAAAGCCTGTTTAGGCTACCCTGTTTTAACGAGGAAAAGTTTATTTCTTTTTTCTTTTATTTTTATTTTCCCTTATTTTTCTCCCACGTGCTTCCCTCTTTCTCCCCCTGCCGAACCCGACGCCGTGCCATTACCCGTGCCCGACGGTTCCTTCTTCAAAATCATCGTCGCGATCCTTCCTTCTTCCCGATCTCTGCCCTAGAGCCTATGCCCTGATTCCTCTCCTTTCCTTCCTCTCGTCGCCGATCACCTCTTCGGCTCCTCCACCCGACGGCGCCGCTCGTGACACCTCCCTTTCAACCGTGCTCTAGCGCCGACGCCGTGCCCTAGCCCTCTCCACATCGCCCGACTTCCTATGCCCCCTGCGCACCACTGCCGATCCAGCCACCGATTTCCCTCCTCTCATCTCCCGAGCGCCGACTAGCCGGCCAAATTTCCTCTTCCCTAGATTTGTTCCGCGTGGCCTTCACTGTGCCCTGCCGACGCTGCCATCTCTCGCCCCGAACAGCGCCAGCCTCCTCCACGTTGTGCTCTAGTTTCCAGATGTCGAGTTCTTTCTTCCACTGATCTGGAATAGAGGTAGGGATCTAATTTACAATTTCTATGTGGAGGGATTGATACTAACTTAGTTTTGGTTTGTATGACAGATTGGGGTTTTTAGTTTACTGAGGCTGATCTTGCTTCAGTTGAGGGTTTTTAAAGGAGGAGGTTGACTTAGTCCAAGTTGTTGGCATTTGGTAAGTTTTGGATAGATAATGTTGCTGCTGGATTGTGGTTGTAAATAAACTTTATGGTTGCTTCCTTGATCCTCTTTTGTCTAGGCAATGCGGAGGTTTCCAACAAGAGTAGTGGGGTTCTTCCGAGGATTTCCAGCATTTACGATCCCTAGCTGTGGATAAGCAGTGACTGTAAGCAGAGGTAAGGTAAGTGGGTACGCTTTCTAGTGATGATTTGTGTATCTCATCTTGGTATTGTGTTGATTGGATGTTTTCCTTTTTGGATCCGACAATGAAGAGGTGTCCGACATGAGTTGTGGTGTTTCCAGCAGTAGTTACATCCTTCCGGCAGCAAACTTCCTTAGCTGTGGATTAACAGGAGCGGTTGAGAAGTAAGGTAAGGTGTAGGGGCATTTGATACATGCTACATATCATAGTGAATTTGGATTATTTGATTAGTTGATATATGTGGTGTTGAATTAGGGCTAAATTGGGTAAATTGCTATGATTGATTATGCTTATTGCAAGTCCTAATTTGAATGGATTAGTTAGAATCGATTGAGGAATTTAAATGCTCCAATTAGGATTTATAATTGGATCTGGATTTATGTTAGCTTCTCGAGGATTTGATTTAGCTAATTTATTTATATGTAATTAGCTAAATCTGTATATCGTGTATTATAGGACTCTGATTTGCGACGAGTTGCCTTACGTCAGATTTGGATCGGATTGGACCCTTCTATTGAGGCGGGTACCTCTTGACTTATCTTTTATGATATTGTCAATTGGATATGCATAGTTTTTATAGCTACAAGCAATGATCATGTTTGTCTTTGGCATGTCACGGTTTGATACCCATAACATGTTTTGTTTTGTCACTTATTATGTATCCAGATTTATACCTTGTGATTATTGCCATGAGTTCCTTAATTCCTAGAGTAAGTGACATATCATGCTTTATTGAGTTTAGGACTAGATTCTGGATTTTTATTATCTGGCATGTGTATCTAAATTTTTATATCATATCTGATCTGTGTACCTAGACCTTTTGCTTTGATCCATGTACATTGTTGGTACATATTTTATGGAGGTGGATATGTTCAGGACCTAGGTTGTTATACCATAGAGGACCTGTATACCCTAGATATGTGGATTTGACTTACTTGTACTAGGGTACACATTTTTATATATATATGTGGATTTGGTTCAGGATATTGTCATGCTTAATTTCATGCATCATTCGCATGATTGCATGCTGCGTGATAGACTGCTCCATTATTGTAGAGCATATCGCCAGTTTCATCACTGTTCGGTGCTCCGTTGGTCCGCTCAAGGGTAGCGTGACGCAGCATGGTAGCACGTCAGTTTTGCTCTGTTCGGTGCTCTGTTGGTCCGCTCATGGGTAGTGTGACGCAGCGTGGTTCCCCGTCATGATGTACCGGGAGATGAGAGCATTGCGCTCCCCCATTTATGATTTGGGGTAGGAGTATGTGTGTACTTCGACAGTATCCCGTCTATTCGGTCACTCATCAGGAGCAGTGACGTCAGAGTGCACGGTTGTCACAGCCCTACCCACTCAGTCTCACCATTGTGTGTGAGATGACTGACTGGCGTCAGGGGTGACCATGTCATTGGCATCATATGCATTTATTGCATTTATTTGCTTGTGTTTGCTGCACTTATATGCTGTATTTTGGTGGATGCATTTGTTTGACATGCATACAGGAGGCATATTGTGTATCTGGTTTGACGACCCTTTTGTTCTGGATAGGAGTTCTTGGTGAGTACAGCTTCCTCAGTTACCTTTCAGTTTTGCATATTTCCTATATATGATTAGTAAGCTGTATTCCATGTTTATTGCTGTTAGATATATCTTACTAGGCATGTCTGTTGGTATTCGCTGAGTTGTTGAACTCACCCCCGTGGACACTATCTTTTTCAGGTACTAGGTTGTTTATGATGTCGCTTGGAGTATCCTGTCTGCTGGTCCCCACGTCACCTCAGAAGATCTATCAGTTTCATTTATGTTTTGTTTGTTTTATGTGTCAGTGTGTTTAGTTTGTGCTCCGATTTTGTTTTCTGGAGTTTTGAAATTGTTATGTGGTATTTGTATTATTGTTGGTTGTGTAAGCCTAGCCGGCTAGCAGTTTTGTGTTTGGTTTGTATTTGGTTTCTGTCATTTTCCGTTGTGTTTTGGTTTTGGTACAGCCAAGTGGGCTGCTTTACATATAACTGCGTGGTTGTGTATTTATTATATCAGCCGAGTAGGCTGTATCATATAACTGCGTGGTTTTGTGTATATTCCAGCCGCCTGTGGCTTATGTATATTGTGCATGTAGAAATGATTCAGATTGTCAGCCGTACAGGGGAGGTGCTGCCGAAATTTCTTCGGACAGGGACTTCCCCGGGGCGTGACAATTTAGTGGTATTAGAGCAGGTATACGATACTTGCTATGTGTTCTTGATTTTTGAGATTTATCTGATAGCAATTTATTTAATATCAGAGCTCGGTTTACGAGTTTTATTTCTCGTGTTTCGGATTTCGTGTTTTAGTCTTCTCGATGTGACTTTTTGGATTTTTGGACCTGGCAGTGGCAGGACATCTCCAAGCTATAGGAGGTATGTGGTATATTGTTTTACTACCTTTTGTTAGTATATACACAGTTGACTATTATAGTTTATGACATGTATTAGCATTCTTTATTAGTACCTGTTTAGATGTGATAGCATATATTCCATGTATTTGGTAAACCACTGATCATGGTCAACTTTAATAGAGATCGAGGATTACAGTCTCTGATGATTTTCCATATCATATCACCAGTAGTTTTAGCTTATGTTACTGCTAGTTGGTTAGAGGTTGGAGACACATACCAGTCTCTGTTGTTATTGGCTAGGTGCTAGGTAATGACTAGTAAGTACATATTTTTGTTGACTCAGCCAGTAGTGTACTGATATACTTTAGTTAATTTCATCAGTCAAAATTGATTTACTCTTGTTAGATCGGTCAGTAGAAGACTGATTTATGTTTGTCGACTTGGGTAGTCGTGGATCAATTTACCTTAAATGCTTATGGAGGATGAGTGCATTCTTGATTAGTTAGTAGATGACCGATTTAGTTATGTTGGTCTGATCAGTAGGGGACTGTCATACTCTATTTTTAGAGGTTCGAATCTTTGGATTATTTGTGCTTAGTTAGGTATCTAGAGGACATTTGAGTACATGACTCGTACTGACGTGGAAAAAACTGAATTAGCCGTATACCATTGTCGGCTTGGTCAGTCTATTGAGGATCGATGTATCCTATTCCATGTGGACTTTAATTTTAGACTGTATGTACCTAGTTGGATTGTCTATGATTGCGTTTTCCTGTAGGATCTTTATGTTAGATTTTATTTAGTTATACCCCTAAACCATGAGAGTAGGTGATATAGGGTTTGTGTGGTAGATTGGATTAAATATGCTGATTATACATACCTATGTAGTTTATACACTTGATTATTATGTGTTGTAGGAGTTCTATGATAGACAGACAAATTGCATGTAGTGGGTATATAGTTGTCCAGATGATGATTATTGTGGGTTTCTAGTAGACTATACCCGAGTGGTTAGGCGTACGTGTCTGATTGATTTATTGGAGGTATTTTGTCGATTTAATCTGAGTTGTGATATGAGCATATATTTTCGGTGTAAGATTCGAGGTATCTTGTGGATTATATTTGATTTATGGGTACACTTGTGTCTATTAGGCTTTATTGGAAGTATTAAGTGATTATACTCATTTGGTATGTGTTGTGAGTATTATTGAGGGTGTATTGTTGATTATACGTACGTTGATTTTTACACACGTGCTCGGTATGTATTGTTGGAGGTATCATACTGAATATACCTGAGTCGTGTGTGTGTTTGGTGTGTACTAATTGGAGGATTATGTTGATCATAAATATGTTGTGTGTGCACGTGTACTAGGTGTACGATTTGTAGCATCATGATGATTCTACCTATATTGAATGTAGAATGTTGAGTGTGTACATTATGTTATTGGTTGCATTACCCTGTCAACTAATTCTCCTATTAGTGGGTGACCGACCCACTAGGATGTTGATAGAGTTGATGATGAATTTGATTTGCTTACTAGGTTGTTATACCTTTGGCTGCCCACAATGATATGTGGTTGAGTGGTCTCGTGCAGTCTCTAGTTGGATAGTTAGGTGCCTTGGACACTTATGTATGATTTATGGTGGAGCGTTGCTCCCATATATTTTGGGTTGTTTGTGGTGGAGCGTAGCTCCCACATATTGTGAATTGCTTGTAGCGGAGCATTGCTCCCGTATTTATTGCAGATACATATTTCGGACTATTTGTGGTGGAGCGTTGCTCCCACATATGGAGGATTTCTTGTGGTAGAGCGTTGCTCCCACATATGGAGGATTTCTTGTGGTAGAGCGTTGCTCCCACATATGTGGTATTTCTTGTGATGGAGCGTTGCTCTCACACTGGAGGTTTTATTCTTTGGTGATTTATGTTGTTGGTGATTAGATTTCCGACTTATTATCAGAGATCTTATGGTTAGGAATGTCTGTGATACGAACATTATGTATTTTGGATTTACCATTAGGGCTTGCAGAGCCTTAGATGTTTTCAGGGGCTCGATGATTCTGGTATTTCGAGGATGTTTGAATCGATTTCCATTGTCTTTGTTGACGATGTTGTGATCTATTACGAATCCGAGGTGAGTCTCGTACACCATCTTCGCATAGTTCTAGAGATGTTTTGATGGAAACGTCTATATGTGAAGATCAGTAGTGCGTATTTTGGTTGTCTTCTGTGAGATGTTTGAGACACACGGTCACCAATAGGGATATACCGTGGTTCCACAGGAGATAGAGATTGTTACCGTTGGAAGTAGACGGAGTCTATAGAGAAGGCTCGCAACTTCCTTGGTTTGGCTCGATATTTTGGGAGATTCGTTGAGGGTTTCTCTCAGATTGCTATGCCACTTACACGCCTGACCAGGAAAGGCGTGAAGTTCACTTGGACTGAGGATTATGAGATCAGCTTCCAGGAGCTGAAGCGGAGACTAGTGTCGGCTCCGATTTTAGGTTTTACCTTCTGGAGAGGACGAATTCGTGCTATATATTGACGCATCTCTACAGGGTTTGGGCGTTGTTTTGATGCAGCACGGCAGGGTAGTCTCCTACTTCTCGGCAGTTGAAGGAGCATGAGGAGAACTACCCAGTACATGACTTGTGGTTAACCGCCATTATTTTGCCTTGAAGATTTGGCGGCATTATCTGTACGACATTACATTTGAGATTCTCACTGACCATAAGAGTCTCAAATATCTATTCACTTAGAAAGAAACTTAATTTCCGACTGAGGAGATGGATGGAGTTCCCGAAAGATTATGAATGTATCATTAGTTATCACCCGAGGAAAGCTAATGTGGTTGCCGATGCACTCAGCAGGAAGTTCAGAGGGACTTTGGCTTGCCACCGAGTTTCAGTTACAGACTTGGTTCAGGGTTTCTCCGAGTTAGACCTTGAAGAGCAGGGACAGACAGAGCAGGGTATTCTTGTTACCATGGTTGCTCAATCGTCGATCAGGATGAGGATCCGAGAGGCTCAGGCTGGTGATCAGCATTTGTAGTTCATTGGCAGCCAGATAGCTTCCGGGCAGCAGACTGAGTTCACACGAGATGAGGAGGGTATTATATACTTCCGAGACAGATTATGCGTACCTCAGTCTCATCCGGTCTTACAGGAGCTACTTCAGGAGGCTCATCGCTCTCGATTTACGATCCACCCAGGCGTTTACGATGTATTCCATGTATCTATGCTGAGGAGATACGTACCTGACCCGACACATGTGCTGACAGATATCTCAGTTCCCGTACAGCCTGACGTGACCTACGAGGAGGTTCCTGTACGGATTTTAGACCGGAAAGAGCGTCAGTTGTGGAACAAGACTATCCGACTGGTTAAAGTCGGATGACAGCATCATACGGACGAGGAGGCTACTTGGGAACTCGAGGATATTATCCGAGCTCGATATCCCTATCTTTTCACTTGAGGTATGTGATTTAATTTACCGTTCAACATTTATACTCTTTACCTGTTGTTAATATTTGCTGATGGTAGATGACGAAATTTAGGGACCAAATGTTTATTAGTAGGGGAGAATGTAAAATACTGAAAAATGACGAATAATGATAAGGGGATTTTCTGGAATTTTTAGAAATTTTTCTGGAATTTTCCGGAGACCGTATGGACGAGTTTACGGGGATAAAACGGGGGTCCGGGAAAGCCTGTTTAGGCTACCCTGTTTTAACGAGGAAAAGTTTATTTCTTTTTTCTTTTATTTTTCTTTTCCCTTATTTTTCTCCCGCGTGCTTCCCTCTTTCTCCCCCTGCCGAACCCGACGCCGTGCCATTACCCGTGCCCGATGGTTCCTTCTTCAAAACCATCGTCGCGATCCTTCCTTCTTCCCGATCTCTACTCTAGAGCCTATGCCCCGATTCTTCTCCTTTCCTTCCTCTCGTCGCCGATCACCTCTTCGGCTCCTCCACCCGACGGCGCCGCTCGTGACACCTCCCTTTCAACCGTGCTCTAGAGCCGATGTCGTGCCCTAGCCCTAGCCCTCTCCACATCGCCCGACTTCCTATGCCCCCTACGCACCACTGCCGATCCAGCCACCGATTTCCCTCCTCTCATCTCCCGAGCGCCGACTAGCCGGCCAAATTTCCTCTTCCCTAGATTTGTTCCGCGTGGCCTTCACTGTGCCCTGCCGACGCTGCCATCTCTCGACCCGAACAGCGCCGACCTCCTCCACGCTGTGCTCTAGTTTCCAGATGCCGAGTTCTTTCTTCCACTGATCTGGAATAGAGGTAGGGATCTCATTTACAATTTCTATGTGGAGGGATTGATATTAACTTAGTTTTGGTTTGTATGACAGATTGGGGTTTTTAGTTTACTGAGGCTGATCTTGCTTCAGTTGAGGGTTTTTAAAGGAGGAGGTTAACTTAGTCCAAGTTGTTGGCATTTGGTAAGTTTTGGATAGATAATGTTGCTGCTGGATTGTGGTTGTAAATAAACTTTATGGTTGCTTCTTTGATCCTCTTTTGTCTAGGCAATGCGGAGGTTTCCAACAAGAGTAGTGGGGTTCTTCCGAGGATTTCCAGCATTTACGATCCCTAGCTGTGGATAAGCAGTGAATGTAAGCAGAGGTAAGGTCAGTGGGTACGCTTTCTAGTGATGATTTGTGTATCTCATCTTGGTATTGTGTTGATTGGATGTTTTCCTTTTTGGATCCGGTAATGAAGAGGTGTCCGGCATGAGCTGTGGTGTTTCCAGCAGCAGTTACATCCTTCCGGCAGCAAACTTCCTTG
Organism: Zingiber officinale; assembly: GCF_018446385.1. Lineage (NCBI taxonomy): Eukaryota > Viridiplantae > Streptophyta > Magnoliopsida > Zingiberales > Zingiberaceae > Zingiber > Zingiber officinale. The sequence continues at coordinate 53,086,300 of NC_055986.1, read as the reverse complement.
GCTGTGGATTAACAGGAGCGGCTGAGAAGTAAGGTAAGGTGTAGGGGCATTTGATACATGCTACATATCATAGTGAATTTGGATTATTTGATTAGTTGATATATGTGATGTTGAATTAGGGCTAAATTGGGTAAATTGCTATGATTGATTATGCTTATTGCAAGTCCTAATTCGAATGGATTAGTTAGAATCGATTGAGGAATTTAAATGCTCCAATTAGGATTTATAATTGGATCTGGATTTATGTTAGCTTCTCGAGGATTTGATTTAGCTAATTTATTTATATGTAATTAGCTAAATCTGTATATCGTGTATTACAGGACTCTGATTTGCGACGAGTTGCCTTACGTCGGATTTGGATCGGATTAGACCCTTCTATTGAGGGGGGTACCTCTTGACTTATCTTTTATGATATTGTCAATTGGATATGCATAGTATTTTATAGCTACAAGCAATGATCATGTTTGTCTTTGGTATGTCACGGTTTGATACCCATAACATGTTTTGTTTTGTCGCTTGTTATGTATCCAGATTTATACCTTGTGATTATTGCCATGAGTTCCTTAATTCCTAGAGTAAGTGATATACCATGCTTTACTGAGTTTAGGACTAGATTCTGGATTTTTATTATCTGACATATGTATCTATATTTTTATATCATATCTGATCTGTGTACCTAGACCTTTTGCTTTGATCCATGTACATTGTTGGTACATATTTTATGGAGGTGGATATGTTCAGGACCTAGGTTGTTATACCATAGAGGACCTGTATAACCTAGATCTGTGGATTTGACTTACTTGTACTAGGGTATATATTTTTATATATATATGTAGATTTGGTTCAAGATATTGTCATGCTTAGTTTCATGCACCATTCACATGATTGCATGTTGCGTGATAGACTGCTCTATTATTGTAGAGCATATCGTCATTTTCATCACTGTTCGATGCTCCGTTGGTCCGCTCATGGGTAGCGTGACGCAGCATGGTAGCACGTCAGTTTTTCTCTGTTCGGTGCTCCGTTGGTCCGCTCATGGGTAGTGTGACACAGCGTGGTAGCACGTCAGGGATCCCTCCCCGTCATGATGTACCGGGAGATGAGAGCATTGCGCTCCCCCATTTATGATTTGGGGTAGGAGTATGTGTGTACTCCGACAGCATCTCGTCCATTCGGTCACTCATCAGGAGCAGTGACGTCAGAGTGCACGGTTGTCACAACCCTACCCACTCAGTTTCACCATTGTGTGTGAGATGACTGACTGGCGTCAGGGGTGACCATGTCATTGGCATCATATGCATTTATTGCATTTATTTGCTTGTGTTTGCTGCACTTATATGCTGCATTTTGGTGGATGCATTTGTTTGACATGCATACAGGAGGCATATTGTGTATCTGGTTTGACGACCCTTTTGTTCTGGATAGTAGTTCTTGGTGAGTACAGCTTCCTCAGTTACCTTTCAGTTTTGCATATTTCCTATATATGATTAGGAAGCTGTATTCCATGTTTATTGCTGTTAGATATATCTTACTAGGCATGTTTATTGGTATTCGCTGAGTTGTTGAACTCACCCCCGTGGACACTATCTTTTTCAGGTACCAGGTTGTTTATGATGTCGCTTGGAGTATCCTGTCTGCTGTTCCCCACGTCACCTCAGAAGATCTATCGGGTTCATTTATGTTTTGTTTGTTTTATGTGTCAGTGTGTTTAGTTTGTGCTCCGGTTTTATTTTCTGGAGTTTTGAAGTTGTTATGTGGTATTTTGTATTATTGTTGGTTGTGTAAGCCTAGCCGGCTATCAGTTTTGTGTTTGGTTTGTATTTGATTTCTGTCATTTTTCGTTGTGTTTTGGTTTTGGTACAGCCAAGTGGGCTGCTTTACATATAACTGCATGGTTGTGTTTTTATTGTATCAGCCGGGTAGGCTGTATCATATAACTGCGTGGTTGTGTGTATATTCCAGCTGCCTGTGGCTGATGTATATTGTGCATGTAGAAATGATTCAGATTGTCAGCCGTACAGGGGAGGTGCTGCCGAAATTTCTTCGGACAGGGACTCCCCCGGGGCGTGACATTGAGATTATCAACTAAAATGTGAAAATAGAAGAAAGATAATTGAGGAAGTCCTTAATTCAAGAAGATATTTAAGGCTTTCAGTTTCATTATAATAGTGAATGTTATGCTACGAATTTACCCAATCCTAGTTCTCCATTTCTATGTTTGTAGGATGGTCTAAATTCCTACCGAATACTATCCCACGACGGTGTATCAGAGTACTTTTTTTTGCCAGTAACTAAATATGCCATCAAGTGAAAAAGTAACTTAGAAGTCCGATTTTTCAGTAGAATACCTCCTGTCACAAGGCCTCTCCCGGGTTTACATCTCAAGATTGCGTAGGTCACTTGTGTAGTATGTGATTAAGGAAAACCTATTAGGTCAAGTGAAAGACTCATCCATACATAGAATTATTCTCCCTTAGGAGGTTATGTTCCATATAGAAGGATAATTATCTTAGATATTTAACGTTAAACAAGCATCCTAAAGTCATGCCAAGATATATTGGAACATACACTCAAAAAAAGTAATAATCTATGTATCCATTCAATAAACTTCATATTCACGCTTAGATCTAGTTACACAATAATGTATCTAGTATAGAAATTAGATCTATGCATACAGAAATACAATCTAGATAGATAAAATTTAGGTCCATAGAAAAGGCCTTCTTGTAAGCATTTCATCAAACAAAATAAGTGTCATAAAAGCTTCATTAAATAAAGAAATTGGCAAATCCATAGAGTTTTACATCATCCACACATTCTAATTACTCCCTACATCCTAAAACAATACAGATCTACTCCATAATAGAAATAAATATAGTCCAAGGACTCAAAATGATAGCAACTTTGAAAATCCAAAGAAGGGGAAGAAGAAGCTTATCCTTTGATGTCAAGTGAAACTCTTGAATGCAAATCTTAAAGTGTCGACAAGAATGGAGTAGTAGAATAGCCTCGAATCATCCAAATGATGACTCCTGGTTCAAATATTTGACCTAGGGGGTCTCCTCCAGCCTTGGAACTTTCTCCTTGTGAAGGGAATGAAGTGCCCTTTATATAGAGGTAGGGGCACGGGGTAGCGATACCTAGGGGCATAGCCCATGCCATTTAGTATAGTTAGAGCCAAGTTGACTCTAGCTAGATAGCTTGGCCATGCCATTTGGCACGGCTAAAGCTATCTCTGGCTATTGGGCGTGCCAATTTGCATGACTAAGGTAGAAAATGCTCTATTAAGGCCTTCTGAGCCGTGCCATTTGGCACAGCCTCATCTTCAAACCTGCATTATTCTAATTTTTGGAGGCATCGTTGTACCTCAGGGCACGACGAAGTTCATTTCTGCTCTAGAAATCTGCATGGGTTGGCTCCTGACTATGTCATTTGGCAAGACCTGAATAGCTTATGTGCTTGGGACTTCTTCTTGGTCATGCCATTTGGAATGACCAGGGTTTGTATCATGTGTTTGGCCATGCCAAATGGCATGGACAAGACCTGTGGCCACCTTCTAGCCATACGAAATAGCATGGGCACCCTTCTGAGTCTCCACCTAGCCATGCGAAATGGCATGGCCCTTGTCCAATTTGACCCTGGAAGTTTGTTGCAGCTTGTGCCCCAATACTTTGGCACTCCAATCCGTTGCTTTCCTCACCACAGGGGAGACATGGCTAGGTCATAGTCTCTTCAAATGATCTTCTTTTGCGTCTTTTGAATCTTTGTCCACTCCAACTACTCCTAAAAATGAAAACAGACACCGAGCAAATCTCTGAATGTAAAATATTAATTATGCTGAAATTAATATGATAAAGGGTGTAAAAGTATAGATCATGGGCAATGAATATAGAAAGATATGCATTAAATAGTATAAAATAATATATATAATCTACACACATCAAGTAATTAGGACTAGGTTAAAAAGTGATAAAAGTTTAACTTGACAAATAACACTGAAGAATTTTTGGATGATATAGGTTCGAGAAACTCTGTCTGTGGATATCTATCAAGATATGACTTCAACCTAATGCATTTGACTTAGTGGAACTATTTGAAGCTACTCCTTACTAATCCTCGTTGGTTATACCAAAGTTTTGTACTAAGTTCAGTGGGTAGAACTATTTGGTTATAATGTACAAGTGACTCACCACAACTTAAACGTTTATCCAAACAATGTCTGTTTGTTGAACCCAAAACTAAACTTAAATCTAACACACATTAAACCAAACCCTAAAATTCAAACTTAACTCATCTCACAAAATTATAGGATTTCATGATTGAAAATATAGATCGGATGAGATGGATAAGGATAAAATTAAATAAAAATGAAAATAAAATAAATTTAATTAAATTCAATTAAAATAAATTCAATTCAATTCAATTAGATTAAAATAAATTACAAGAAAATAAATTAAATTAAAATAAATTAAATTAAAATTAGTTAAATTAAATAAGAATTCAATTCCATTCAATTTAATTGAATTAAAATAAATTCAATTGAATTAAAATTAAAACATTAATCTAACTTAACTGAATTCAACTCATTTAAATTTTTAATATAAACTTAACTTTAAAAATTTAACTTAATGATGTAGCAAATTATAATTAAATTAAAACTAATACTTTCATTAGTCAATTAACATGAAATTTAAGTTGTTTTAATCAAATAAGTATTAAATTACTGAATTGAAGTAAATAACAGTTAAGTAATAGCCTATTGATAATGACTAACTATTATTGAGTTAGTAACAAATTATTTCATTTAACTTGAAACTTAATTTTAACTTGATGTTATTTGATTTTCACTTTAGTTACTAAGATGTTTTATTTCACTTATCACATTATGCTATATTTTCTTGATATTCCTTATCCTCCACTTTCACATATTATGTGTGATCCGGTGGTAAGGACGGGGGACCCTCGTTGACGGGAGGTCAATAACACGTGGAGGTCAATGGTCAAGAGGGTCAACCCCAAGGTCGTGCCGGGAGGACAGAGGTCACGCCGAGCGGATTGGCGAGCTGACCGAGCATTCGGCCAACCGAACATCCGGCCGGGAGGCTCCCAGGCCGGACGAAAGACAGCCCGACCAGGGGTCGGGTTTCCGATGCTCAAGGTAAAAGAGTCTTTGGGCCGAGCGGACAGGCCGCTCAGCCGAGTCACAGGATAATAAGGTGCAATCCCATCCGAGCACATGAGCAGGGCTTCCCCCCGGTCCGAGGTATGCGCATTCTCGGAGGCCATGAGCGCCGATCGAATGGTCCGCTCGGACCGGGAACAGGCAAGAGGCGCAAAGGGACAGCTAGTAACAATCATCCTCGAGACACCTGCTGCCGACAAACAACATGGTCGGCGGCCGGAGAGGACAGAGTATCGTACGGTGGAAGTTTCCACCGTCACAGCAGGGATATGCTCGGGCGATTGCGGAATGGTGTCAGGCATGCTTTTCTGACACAACCCTACTGAGGTATGTTTGGGGAAGCGTGCACGCATCAAGAAGCGTGCCCGCACCTCCCCGGGGTCCTATATAAGGACCCCCAGACTTCGACAGAGGTATGCAATTCTTATCACTGTAGCCACAGTAGCGTTACTTTGCTCCTCTCCTTCTTCACTGCCTGACTTGAGCATCGGAGGGTCGTCGCCGGGAAACCCCACTCGGCTCGGCTTCTTTGCAGGTTCGCCGGAGATCCACATCACCCGTCGAAGACAGCAGAGAGCGCCACGTCCCCAGTGTCCATCGACTCAGCGCTCGGACAGGATCAAATTGGCGTCATCTGTGGGAACGTTCCTGAATCCGAGCAGAGACGATGGAAGAAGCTGGACGCCAACTCATGGTGACACTCTCTCCCGAAGAACTAGACGCGCCCATCCAAGCGCGGGCAGCCAAGATAGTCAAGCAACAGCAAAAGGCTCAAGCCGATCGGATAGCGCAATAGGCAACGTCGGCATCAGGCGGTCGGGCGGCACTAGACGACCGACCGGAGTAGCTCTCAATATGGGGCCAGAACAAAGGGCCGACCGACACTCAGGTGGAAGCCCCGCCCGCCCCGATACCGTTCCATCGGGCTTTATTCCAAATGCCCTCGGAAGTCGCGCAAGCCAACCTCGACCGGGGCTCTTCGTCCAATGAGGCGCCCCTCCGCGACGCAAGGAAGGGCAAGGCGCCACGGACAGACTTGTCCCCCGAGCAGGTCAATAGACAATTCTCTGAGGTCATCCTGCGTGACCCACTACCAAGGCATTACGCGCCCCCGGCGATCAGGGAATACAACGGGACCACCGACCCGGACGACCATCTGGGTAAGTTCGACAACACAGCCACTTTGCATCAATATACAGATGGTGTGAAGTGCCGGGTGTTCCTCACCACCCTCTCCGGATCGGCACAACGATGGTTCCGGAGGTTACCGAACGGATCCATCACGAGCTTCAAAGAGTTCCGCACGACCTTCCTCCATCACTTCGCGAGCAGCAAGCACTACCAGAAGACCAGCGTCAGTCTGTTCGCCATCAAACAAGGCTCGAAGGAGTCGCTCCGAGCCTACATCCAGCGTTTCAACCAAGTGGCCATGGATATCCCGACGGTCACTTCGGAAACTATGATGAACGCGTTCACGCAGGGGCTGGTGGACGATGATTTCTTCCGTTCGCTCATCAGAAAGTCGCCTCGTAGCTACGACCACATGTTGAATAAGGCCAACGAGTACATCAACGTGGAGGAAGCTCAGATGGCGAGGAAAAAGGAAGCACCATCCGAGCCATCAGCTCATGCCGAGAGGAAGCCGCCTTCCAATTATCAACCACCGAGAGGACCCCACGCAAAGATAGCCCGTCCTCATCAGAGGCCGCACGCCGTCCAACAAGTAGCGGCCGATCGGCCTAAACCGAAAGGGAAGATATGGACTCCCATGTTTTGTTCGCTCCATCAGTCAGCAACTCACAACACCCGCGATTGTCGGAGCCTCCTCCCAATCACTCATCCTACACCAAGGAGCTATCGTCGTCGATCACCTTCGCCGAATCGACGACATCAGCACCAAAGTCCTGGCTTGTGTATAGAAAGGATATCTCCCGAGCGGCAGCATAACCAGCAGCACAGGGGCATTCCTTGGGCATCGCATGAAAGACCCCGACCATCCGCTCGGGAGGAGGAGAATAGAGGCAATGCGTCGAGGGGTGAAATCAACATCATCACCGGAGGGCCGACCAGAGGCGACTCCAACAGGGCACAGAAGGCGCATGCAAGGCAGCTCACGATCCATGTAGTCGGCTGTAGTCAGGAGCAGGCGAACGGGCCCGAGATCAGCTTTGGGCCTAGGGACCTCAAGGGAGTCGAAGTCCCGCATGATGACGCCCTCATCATCTGAGCGGTAATAGCTAACTATATTATTCACCGCATCTTTATTGATATAGGCAGCTCGGTTAACATAATCTTCCGGAAGGCATTCGACCAATTGCAAATCGACCGAGCCGAGTTGCTGCCGATGACAACCCCCCCTCTACGGGTTCACCAGTAATGAAGTTTTGCCTGTCGGATAGGTCTGGTTGGCTATCTCGCTGGGAGAGGACCCGCTTAGAAGAACGCGGACCGCCAACTTCATTGTGGTCGATGCTCCTTCAGCGTATTATGTGATCTTGGGGCGACCGACACTCAACGAGTTCCGAGCAGTCATCTCGACCTTCTGCCAGAAAGTAAAGTTCCCTGTGGAAGACTAGGTGGGAGAAGTCCGAGGGGATCAACTGGCAGCCCGACGATGCTACGTAGAAATGGTCCGAGTCGAGGCTAAATCCGCTCGGAAAGTGCCACGAGTCGAGGTAAACGCTATAACCGAAAAGCCATCTTCTTTAGTTTATAAAGAAAAAGAGGAGGTATAGATCCACCCTACCCGATCGGAGGCCACGACTTTTATAGCATCCGACCTGGAGACAGGCCAGAAGGAGGAGTTGATCGGATGTCTCCAGCGAAACTGCAACGTCTTCGCTTGGTCAACTCATGAACTGCCAAGGGTCTTGTCGAGCGTAGCGCAGCATGAACTCCACGTCCGACGGGACGCTCGGCCTGTGAAGCAGAGGAAGAGGGACTTCAGCGCTGAACAGAATGTCATCATCCGAGCTGAAGTTGAGAAACTGCTGGAGGCCGACCACATACGGGAGGTGTAATTCCCAAGCTGGCTCGCCAATGTGGTACTGGTCTCCAAGCCAGGCAACAAATGGAGAGTCTGCACCGACTTCCGGGATCTAAACAAGGCATGCCCAAAGGATTTTTACCCTCTGCCCCGGATCGATCAGCTAGTAGACTCTACCTCGAGGTACGAGCTGATATGCATGCTGGATGCATATCAGGACTACCACCAAGTGCCGCTTGCTCGGGAGGATCAGGACAAAGTGAGCTTCGTTACTGCGGACGACACCTACTGCTATAACGTGATGCCGTTCGGACTCAAGAACGCGGGGGCTACCTACCAACGACTGATGAACAAAGTATTCCGGGAGCAGATCGGGTGCAACCTGGAAGTCTACGTGGATGATATACTAATCAAGTCACTCCGAGCGGCCAATCTTTGTATAGACATAGAGGAAACCTTCCGAACACTGAGGAGGTATGGAGTCAAACTGAACCCCCAAAAATGTTTGTTCGGAGCAAAAGGTGGGCGCTTCTTGCGATATATTGTGACCGAGCGGGGCATAGAGGCGAACCCTAGCAAGATGAAAGCACTGCAAGATATGCCGCCTCCCAGGAATCTGAGGGAAGTGCAACGCCTCACCGGCCGGATAACTGCATTGTCAAGATTCATCTCTAAGTCAGCTGACCGGAGCTTGCCATTTTTCAAGATCCTGCGCCAAGCCACCAAGTTCTAGTGGGATCAGGAGTGCGACTGGGCGTTCGAAGAGCTAAAAGTCTATCTCAACTCACTACCTGTACTGGCTAAACCAAACATGGGCGAGCCGCTCCGTATATACCTGTCATCAACCGAGCATGCTGTCGGCTTGGTAGTGGTAAAGGGAGGCGGAGAAGAGCAGCCAGTGTATTTCTTGAGCCATATCTTAAAAGATGCTGAGCCCCGCTATATTGGTCTCGAGAAACTCGCGTTCGCCCTAGTCCTGGCTGCACGGAGGCTCTGTCCTTATTTCTTGGCGCATACTATCATCGTTATGACAAACATCCCACTAGGAAGAGTACTCCTAAACCTTGAGGCATCCGGGCGGCCCATTAAGTGGACAACAGAGCTCAGTGAATTCGACATCCAGTATCAACCCCGCTCGGCGATCAAGGCGCAGTCCTTGGCGGATTTCGTAACAGAGGTAAAAAATCCTGAACCTGAAGCTTTATGGAAGGTATTTGTGGACGGGTCGTCCACTCAGCTCGGGAGTGGGATCGACATTTTGCTGCTCTCTCCTCAAGAAGAACGGATGCGTCTGTCCGTCTGGCTGGATTACCGAGCAACAAATAACGAGGCGAAATATGAGGCCCTCATAGCCGGCCTACAGGCCGCTCGGCATGTGGGAGCCCACCGGGTGATACTGTACTCTGACTCCCAATTGGCTGCTCAACAACTCTCGGGGTCCTTCGAGATAAACAGCACAAGGCTCCGGCTCTACGCGGAGGCCTTTGAAAAGCTCAGAAATAACTTCGTCGAGGTTGTCATACAGAAGATTCCCCAAGCCGAGAATCAGTCAGCCGACGAACTAGCCAAGCTCGCTAGCTCAATATCACCGATCATCATCCAGCAGCCGATTGAGCAGGTGTCCTTGGTGGCGCACATTGACCGGATGGAAGGCCTCACGTTCCCAAACGATTGGAGAACGGCCATAATAGAATTTTTGCGCTCGGAAGCCACGCCGTCCGATCGGGAGGAAGCCCAGCTACTGAGGAGGAGAGCCGGCCGGTTCACGCTCATTGGAATGTATCAGCAACACATGGAGGTCAATGGTAAGGACGGGGGACCCTCGTTGGCGGGAGGTCAACGACACATGTGTTGGAGTGTATACTAAAAGCCTAAGCTTTTGTAAACATTTGTTTTGAATAAAGAATCACATTTGGTCAAATTATCTACATTTGTTTGTAGTTGTTCAATTAATTTATATTGTAGATAACATAGTATGTGGTGTCACATACAGAAGATGATGTTATCAGTACCTTATAAATTATAAACAGTGGCTCACGACCAAAATGGAAAGGAACAAACCATTAGAAGGTCGTAGTGTAATTAAGTATCAGTTTATCTTGATTGTATAATTACACTAGTACACTCAGAATGTATTGAGTAGGACCATTTGAGGTCGTTTCTTTTATACTGACTTTATAAAGAAACAAAGACCTCAGTTATTATGGAAGTGTGTGCTCTTAATCCTAATGTAATAACAAGCACATATATTTGATATTTATTTCTTTAATTTATCAATGGGTGAGATTTAGTTCGTTGAATCAATAAACCCGATAAGTTGGGAAATGATATCACTTATAGTGTGTGTTGTTGATTATAGAAGGAAACTGTGTCCTAGAGATACTAGGTTGATAATGTCCTCAAGAGGAGCTCATAAAGATTGTCATGTTAAACCCTACAGGTGGACTTAGTCTGACATGATAATAAGGTTGAGTGGTACTACTCTTGGACTTAGATATTAATTAAATGAGTTGTCAGTAACTCACTTAATTAGTAGACATTCGATATCTTAAACACAGGGAGACTAACACACTCATAATAAGAAGGAGCCCAAAAATATAATTTGGGATTGGTGCGGTAGTTCAATGATAGTTCTCTAGTGGAATGAATTATCATTGATAAAATTAAGTTGTGTGTTCGGGGCGAACACGGGATGCTTAATTTTATCGGGAGACCAAAACCAATTCCTCCTCTCGGTCCCTATCGTAGCCTCTTATTTGTAGAGTTCTATACCTACCTATACCCACCTTCTATACCCACCCAATAGGGGCCGGCCAAGCTAGCTTGGGAAACAAGTGTGGGTGGCCGGCCCTAGCTTGAACCCAAGCTAGTGGGGCCGGCCAAAATAAATTAAAAAGAATTTTAATTTTTATTATGTGGAAGAAATAATTTATTAAAGAGAATTAAAATTAAATTATCTCTCTTGTAAAATTTACAAAAGATTAAAGGAAGAGATTAGATCTCTTTCCTTATTTGTAGATTGGTGAGATATTTTATTTTCTCTTTAAAAATTATTCACATGTTGATAAAATTAAAATTATAAAAATTTCTTTTATTTATTATGTAGAGATTTTTAAAGATAAATTTTAATTTTTAAAATTTCTGGAAACAAATTAGGAAGTTTTAATTGTTGATTGAAACTTGTCCAATTTGTTCTCCAATGATGTGGCCGGCCAATGTAGATTTAATTGGGAAATTTTATTTTATTTTTCTCAATTAAATCATGTCAAGGAAATTAAGAAAATTTTATTGTAATTAAATTTCCTAATTTTCCTAGGCCAAGGAATATAAAAGAAGGGGTGAGGGTGCCTTCATGAGATACAACCTCTATTATTTTCTCTCCCTCTTTTGTTCCTTGGTGTGGCCGGCCATCATCTCCTTCTCTTTCTCTTGTGGTGGCCGAATCTCCCTCTTCTATTGGAGTTCTTGTGGCGGCCGGATACTACTCGGAGAAGAAGAAGAAGAAGGAGAGAAAGCTAGTATCTCTTGGAGCTTGGTTAGTGTTTTGATTTTCTTCCTTGGTAAAGCTTTTCCTTTGTGGCCGAACCTAGCAAGGAGGAGAAGGTGGTTGGTGGTTTCTCATCTCGGAAGATCGTTGCCCACACAACGTTCGAGGTTAGAAGAGGAATACGGTAGAAGATCAAGAGGTTTTTCTACAAGGTATAACTAGTAATTTTTCTTTCCGCATCATACTAGTTATTTAGGGAAATAATACCAAATACAAGAAGCTTACGTTCTAGAATTTCGAATATTTTTTCGATGTTGTGTTCTTTTGTTTTTTCTTTTCCTTGTGATTTGATTGTTCTCTTCGGTTAACCTAAAGTTATTTTAAGAAATTAAATATTAGATTTCTATAAAAGGTTTTGTCTAGTCGGTGGTGGTTGCTCCCATATCCAAGAAGGCCATGTGCCTCGCCACGTCAGTACTGGGAACTAATTATGGAAATTAATATTTAATGGAATTAATAACTTCAGGAGACTTGGGTTGAACGTGTTAAGTTCCGCAGGAGATCCAAGTCAAAACCTAAAAGAACAAATAGATTAAGTTTTGTATCAAACGTGTTAAGTTCCGCAGGCGATCCAAAATTTAATTTAAAAGAACACATGGTAGCTAGGAAAAGGTTCAGATCTTTGTACAAAATTTTTGTACAGTGGAACCTATAGGTTTTCCGAGTAGCAACCAACAATTGGTATCAGAGCTAGGATTTTGCCTCTGTGTATTTGGTATTAGGTCAATTATGCACATGTCATACATAATTTAGGCAGGTTAATAGTAGGATGTGCTAACTTTGTGGATGCAGGATCCAACTATTATGGCTTTTAGTTATTATGTGTGTGATTGGACCCTTGGACATGTCAAGGGCATTTATATGTGTGTGCATGATTGTATTAAAATACAGCAGGAGCTGTATTTAGTTTTATTAGGATTTTATTTTTGATCTAGATACATGTACATTCCTTTTATGGAATATAGGATCAAAAATGTAAAATTCTATTTATGTCGCGGATCGAATCTTGCAAAGCGTGGAACCTTCTAAGGACCAGAGGCGCAACGGAACTAGGAGCAAGATGGATGCGACAACTAGATCCGGTGGCGGTGGCCAAATATGGCAGCAGCTTGGGATGACAACACACGGAGGACAACTAGAGATAAAAGCCATAATAGTTGAAATTAGATTTTCTATTTATTGCTTTTATATTGTGCTGTGTGTGCATGTTAGTTTACCAGTTTAGTAGGCTAGCATAGTTAAAATTCCTCATTTATAAATAACTAAGTGGGAGAGGGATTTTTAAATAAATCCCATGGTCTCCATTACTGGTTTGTAAGTGATGCAAACAAGCTTGCGCGTTGGCTCTGAGTGCCTTCCTCCATAACGGATGAGCTTGTTTATGGATCACTAGAACAGACTTCCATTTTTGGATGACTATAGGAAGTTAATTAAGAGCGTGTGATCTTCCCCAACGGAAGGGGCATAATCTTATTAATGGACTTAGTGTCAAGTAATGGTATACACTTAGACACATCTAATAGTATCCTCCCCATCGGAGTCACTGCTATTATTTGTGTGACTAAATAATACCAACTATTAATTTTATTTGTCAAAAGTTAGGTTGACAAGATAATAAAATTAATGGGTTAAAACCCTCCTTTTACAAATGTTGAATTTGTATACGTCTACACTAACGTGGCATACAAAATTCACGGTGTTATGAGGTGTTGGTTAATTTAAAATAGTATTGTTTGAGAATCAATATTATTCTAAATTTAGAGTTCTAACCAAAAGTTATTTGTGATTCTTAGGATGACTTTCAACCCACTGTCCATCATACTTCAACAGAATAGACTTACTGGACCTAATTACATAGATTGGAAAAGAAACCTGGACATTGTTCTTACCGAAAGCTATAAATTTGATCGATCGAAAGCAGTGCCCTAAAGCACCTACTGGTGAATCTACCCAAGAGGAGATTGAATTTCATAGGAAATGGGTAAAAGCAGATGAGATGGCGCGGTGTTATATTTTGGCTTCAATGTCAAATGTATTGCAACATCAGCATCAAGATTTACCAACAGCCTATGATATTATGAACAATCTCAAGGAACTCTTTGGTCATCAGGATAGGGCTTCTAGGTAAGAAGCCATGAGAAAGATAATGACTGCCACCATGCAAGAGGGTACTCCTGTAAGGGATCATATCCTAAAGATGATGGCTTATCTGAACGAGATATAGATCCTTGGAGGAGAAATTGATGGGGAAACCCAGATCGATATGATCCTCCAAACGCTACCTAGAAGTTTTGAGCAGTTCCGCCTGAACTATAATATGAATAAAAAGATTTATTCATTAGGGGAACTACTGACAGAACTTCAAGCAGCAGAAGGATTATTTTGTCACAATTCTCAAATTCACTATGCTGAAAATGGTTCTACTTCTAAACCGAGAGGAAAGAAGAAGAAGAAACAAGCTGGCTCAACAAAGAAAGTGAATAAATCTCAGAGTACGGGATTTAAAGATGGAGTGAAGAAGCCGAAGGGCAAGTGCTTCATCTGCAAGCAGGCAGGACATTGGAAGGCGGACTGTCCTCGTAGGAACCAAAACAAAGGTATATCTCATGCTCTAGTTGTTGAAACATGTTTAGCGGTGTTATCTACCAGCACCTGGTGTGTAGATACGGGAGCCACTGATCACGTCTGCAATTCCTTGCAAGGGTTCCAGGAAACCCGACGACTATCTGAAGGAGAGATTACCGTCTACATGGGCAATGCTACTAAGGTGGCAGCTGTTGTAGTGGGAGACGTGTACTTATCTTTTAGTAGAAATAGAAATTTGGTTTTAAGAAATTGTCTTTATGTACCCAGTTTTAGAAAGAATTTAATTTCAGTTTCTAAACTGTTTTTAGATGGATATTCAATTTCTTTCAGTAACGATGTAGTTATTAAAAGAAATAAAGTGATTATCTGTTCTGGTGCATTAGTTGGCAATTTGTATACTTTAAATCTAATTTCTTCCACAAAGCAAAACATGGAAATTTATAACTCATCTTCTAATTCTAATAAGAGAAAAGAACCTTTGGAAATGAACCAAGCATATCTTTGGCATCTAAGGCTTGGTCATATTAACTTAAGTAGGATTCAGAGGCTTATAGCCGATGGACTTTTGAGTTCATTAGAGTTGGAAAATTTTCCAACTTGTGAATCCTGCTTAGAAAGTAAAATGACCAAGAGGCCGTTCAAGGCCAAGGGGTATAGAGCCAAAGAAGTGTTAGAATTGGTTCACTCTGATTTGTGTGGTCCTATGTCTATCCAAGCAAGAGGAGGTTTTGAATATTTTGTCTCTTTCATAGACGATTATTCAAGATACGGATACATTTACCTAATGCGCCGCAAGTCCGAGTGCTTTGATAAGTTCAAAGAATACAAGGCTGATGTGGAGAAACGATTAGGTAAAAGTATCAAGACACTACGATCTGATCGTGGTGGCGAATACCTCTTAGGAGAGTTTAGGAATTACTTATCAGAGGTCGGGATTCAATCCCAATTGTCTGCACCTGGTACACCCCAACAGAATGGTGTAGCAGAACGAAGGAATAGGACTCTTATGGAGATGGTTAGATCGATGATGAGTTATTCAGAATTACCAAATTCGTTTTGGGGATATGCTCTGGAAACAGCAGTGTATGTTCTGAACTTAGTACCTTCTAAATCAGTTTCTTCTACTCCCATAGAATTGTGGAATGGGCGAAAACCCAGTCTAAGACATATTCGGATTTGGGGTAGTCCAGCACATGTGCTGAAACCAGATGCTGATAAGTTAGAATCTCGTACAGAAGTTCGCGTGTTTGTAGGATATCCCAAAGGAACAAAAGGTGGTTTATTTTATAGTCCTAAAGATCAGAAGGTCATTGTTAGCACCAATGCCCAGTTTTTAGAAGAAGACTATATAATGGATCACAAGCCCAGTAGCAAAGTTGTTTTAGAAGAACTTAGAGAGGACACGTCTACTTTAGTACCAACAATACAAGATGAAGTACCACAAGAGACTGCAACACGTGTCACACATGATACACAACCACAAACAGTGCCTCGTCGTAGTGGGAGGGTTGTAAGGCAGCCTGAGAGATTCATGTTTTTGGGAGAGTCTTCGGACTTGATCCCGGGTAAACATGAACCTGATCCCCGAACATATGACGAAGCACTCCAAGATATAGATGCAGTATCTTGGCAAAAGGCAATGAATTTTGAAATAGAGTCTATGTACTCTAATAAGGTCTGGGAGCTTGTAGAACCACCTGATGGTGTAAAAGCCGTTGGATGCAAGTGGATCTACAAAAGGAAAAGAGGGATGACGGAAGGTAGAAACCTTCAAAGCTAGGCTTGTTGCGAAAGGGTACACTCAGAAAGAGGGAATCGATTATGAGGAAATCTTTTCACCGGTAGCCATGCTTAAGTCTATCCGGATACTCTTATCCATTGCTGCTCATATGGATTATGAGATTTGGCAAATGGATGTCAAGACAGCTTTCCTTAATGGAAGTCTTGAAGAGAACATCCATATGAAGCAACCAGAAGGGTTCATTGAAAAAGGCAAAGAGCATCTAGTGTGCAAGCTCAATCGGTCCATTTATGGACTGAAGTAAGCTTCAACATCTTGGATTAATGAAGTAATCCAGTCATATGGATTTATTCAAAGTCCGGATGAGTCTTGTGTATATAAGAAGTGTAACGGAAACGTGGTGGTATTTCTTGTACTATACATAGATGATATTTTGTTAATTGGCAACAATGTCAAGGTATTATCAGACGTAAGGGTATGGTTGTCCAAACAATTTGATATGAAGGACTTAGGAGATTATGCACACATTCTTGGGATCAAAGTTATAAGGGATCGTAAGAAAAGAATATTGTGTCTGTCCCAAGCTTCATATATAGATACAATCCTTGCTCGTTTTAGTATGCAGGATTCCAAGAAAGGTTTCTTACCTTTTAGACATGGAGTAGCTCTATCTAAAGAGATGTCTCCAAAGACGTCGAAAGAGATAGAGGACATGAAAGCAGTTCCTTATGCTTCGGCTGTAGGAAGCCTAATGTATGCAATGCTATGTATGAGACCTGATATCTGTTTTGCCGTGGGCATGGTCAGCAGATATCAGAGTAACCCTGGACAAGGACATTGGACTATGGTAAAGCATATATTAAAGTACCTTAGAAGGACTAGAGATTATATACTAGTTTACCAAGCAGACGATCTGCTCCCTGTGGGTTACACGGATTCAGATTTCCAATCAGATAGGGATAACAGTAAGTCTACATCAGGCTATGTGTTTACTTTAGGAGGTGGATTCATTTCATGGAGGAGTGTTAAGCAGAAATGCGTTTCGGACTCAACCATGGAAGCTGAGTATGTAGCAGCCTCTGAGGCAGCTAAAGAAGTAGTATGGCTCAGGAATTTTCTAATGGACTTAGATGTGATTCCTGGTTTGCCCAAAATCATCACAATTTATTGTGATAATAGCGGTGCAGTTGCAAACTCGAAGGAACCACGAGCTCATAAGGCAAGTAAACATATAGAGCGCAAGTACCACCTGATACGAGATATCGTGAAGCGAGGAGAAGTTGTCATCGCCAAGATTGCATCAGCGGATAACCTGGCAGATCCTTTCACTAAGGCCCTTCCGGCGAAAGCTTTCGATCGGCATGTGGAGGGAATGGGAATCAGATGTATGGTAGAAGATATGGCAGCTTAGTCATTAGTATAAGTAGGAGATTGTTGGAGTGTATACTGAAAGCCTAAGCTTTTGTAAACATTTGTTTTGAATAAAGAATCACATTTGGTCAAATTATCTACATTTGTTTGTAGTTGTTCAATTAATTTATATTGTAGATAACATAGTATGTGGTGTCACATACAGAAGATGATGTTATCAGTACCTTATAAATTATAAACAGTGGCTCACGACCAAAATGGAAAGGAACAAACCATTAGAAGGTCGTAGTGTAATTAAGTATCAGTTTATCTTGATTGTATAATTACACTAGTACACTCAGAGTGTATTGAGTAGGACCATTTGAGGTTGTTTCTTTTATACTGACTTTATAAAGAAACAAAGACCTCAGTTATTATGGAAGTGTGCGCTCTTAATCCTAATGTAATAACAAGCACATATATTTGATATTTATTTCTTTAATTTATCAATGAGTGAGATTTAGTTCGTTGAATCAATAAACCCGATAAGTTGGGAAATGGTATCACTTATAGTGTGTGTTGTTGATTGTAGAAAGAAACTGTGCCCTAGAGATACTAGGTTGATAATGTCCTCAAGAGGAGCTCATAAAGATTGTCATGTTAAACCCTGCAGGTGGACTTAATCCGACATGATAATAAGGTTGAGTGGTACTACTCTTGGACTTAGATATTAATTAAATGAGTTGTCAGTAACTCACTTAATTAGTGGACATTCAATATCTTAAACACAGGGAGACTAACACACTCATAATAAGAAGGAGCCCAAAAATGTAATTTGGGATTAGTGCGGTAGTTCAATGATAGTTCTCTAGTGGAATGAATTATCATTGATAAAATTAAGTTGTGTGTTCGGGGCGAACATGGGATGCTTAATTTTATCGGGAGACCAAAACCAATTCCTCCTCTCGGTCCCTATCGTAGCCTCTTATTTGTAGAGTTCTATACCTAACTATACCCACCTTCTATACCCACCCAATAGGGGCCGGCCAAGCTAGCTTGGGAAACAAGCTAGGGCCGGCCTAGGTATAAGATTGGGTGGCCGGCCCTAGCTTGAACCCACCAAAATAAATTAAAAAGAATTTTAATTTTTATTATGTGGAAGAAATAATTTATTAAAGAGAATTAAAATTAAATTATCTCTCTTGTAAAATTTACAAAAGATTAAAGGAAGAGATTAGATCTCTTTCCTTATTTGTAGATTGGTGAGGTATTTTATTTTCTCTTTAAAAATTATTCACATGTTGATAAAATTAAAATTATAGAAATTTCTTTTATTAACCATGTAGAGATTTTTAAAGAGAAATTTTAATTTTTAAAATTTCTGGAAATAAATTAGGAAGTTTTAATTGTTGATTGAAACTTGTCCAATTTGTTCTCCAATGATGTGGCCGGCCAATGTAGATTTAATTGGGAAATTTTATTTTATTTTTCTCAATTAAATCATGTCAAGGAAATTAAGGAAATTTTATTGTAATTAAATTTCCTAATTTGCCTAGGCCAAGGAATATAAAAGAAGGGGTGAGGGTGCCTTCATGAGATACAACCTCTATTATTTTCTCTCCCTCTTTTGTTCCTTGGTGTGGCCGGCCATCATCTCCTTCTCTTTCTCTTGTGGTGGCCGAATCTCCCTCTTCTATTGGAGTTCTTGTGGCGGCCGGATACTACTCGGAGAAGAAGAAGAAGAAGGAGAGAAAGCTAGTATCTCTTGGAGCTTGGTTAGTGTTTTGATTTTCTTCCTTGGTAAAGCTTTTTGGCCGAACTTAGCAAGGAGGAGAAGGTGGTTGGTGGTTTCTCATCTCGGAAGATCGTTGCCCACACAACGTTCGAGGTTAGAAGAGGAATATGGTAGAAGATCAAGAGGTTTTTCTACAAGCCATAACTAGTAATTTTTCTTTCCGCATCATACTAGTTATTTATGGAAATAATATCAAATACAAGAGGCTTACGTTCTAGAATTTCGAATATGTTTTTCGATGTTGTGTTCTTTTGTTTTTTCTTTTCCTTGTGATTTGATTGTTCTCTTCGGTTAACCTAAAGTTATTTTAGGAAATTAAATATTAGATTTCTATAAAAGGTTTTGTCTAGTCGGTGGTGGTTGCTCCCATATCCAAGAAGGCCATGTGCCTCGCCACGTCAGTACTGGGAACCAATTATGGGAATTAATATTTAATGGAATTAATAACTTAAGGAGACTTGGGTTGAACGTGTTAAGTTCCGCAGGAGATCCAAGTCAAAACCTAAAAGAACAAATAGATTAAGTTTTGGATCAAACGTGTTAAGTTCCGCAGGCGATCCAAAATTTAATTTAAAAGAACACATGGTAGCTAGGAAAAGGTTCAGACCTTTGTACAAAATTTTTGTACAGTGGAACCTATAGGTTTTCCGAGTAGCAACCAACAACATGGAGGTCAATGGTCAAGAGGGTCAACCCCAAGGTCGTGCCGGGCGGACAGAGGTCACGCCGAGCGGACTAGCGAGCCGACCGAGCATTCGACCGACCGAACATCCGGCCGTGAGGCTCCCAGGCCGGACGAAAGACAGCCCGACCAGGGGTCAGGTTTCTGATGCTCAAGGTAAAAGAGTCTCTGGGCCGAGCGGGCAGGCCGCTCAGCCGAGTCGCAGGATAATAAGGCGCAATCCCATCTGAGCACATGAGCAGGGCTTCCCCCCGGTCCGAGTTATGCGCATTCCCGGAGGCCATGAGCGCCGATCGAATGGTCCGCTCGAACCGGGAACAGGTAAGAGGCGCAAAGGGATAGCTAGTAACAATCATCCTCGAGACACCTGCCGCCGACAAACAGCATGGTCGGCGGCCGGAGAGGACAGAGTATCGTACGGTGGAAGTTTCCACCGTCACAGCAGGGATATGCTCGGGCGATTGTGAAATGGCGTCAGACATGCTTTTCTGACATAACCCTACTGAGGTATATTTGGGGAAGCGTGCACGCATCGAGAAGTGTGCCCGCATCTCCCCGAGGTCCTATATAAGGACCCCCAGACTTCGACGGAGTTATGCAATTCTCATCACTGTAGCCATAGTAGCGTTACTTTGCTCCTCTCATTCTTCACTGCCTGACTTGAGCATCGGAGGGTCGTCGCCGGGAAACCCCTCCCGGCTCGGCTTCTTTGCAGGTTCGCCGGAGATCCACATCACCCGTCGAAGACAGCGGAGAGCGCCACGTCCCCAGTATCCATCGACTCAGCGCTCGGACAGGATCAATGTGTTTATTATGTTTAAATAAATATATCAGATTCAGGAGAAGGATCTAATTTCAAATCAATTGTCAAAAACTCTAAAATGTTAACTTGAGAAATTTTTCTTGAAAAAACCTTACTTAGAAAACATCTTGAAAAATTATTCGTTTTGAAAAAATACATAATTTTGAAAGTTTTTAACAAACCAAATAATTAAAAAAAAACTTGCAAAATTATTTTGACTCCTTACTCTTAAAATTATTGTGAAAATCTATCTTGCTTAAAAATTTCTTTTGAAACATTTACTAAATTTTTTTTTTGGAAATGTTTACCTAAAAAAATCTTTTGAAAGCATTTTTCTTAGGAAAAATTTTCTTTAAAATTACTTTGGAAATCTTGTTCAGAAAATTTTTCTTTAAAATTATTTTAAAAATATTGCTTGAAATTTTTTTTAAAAAAATTATTTTTAAAATCTTGCTTTTAATTTTTTTTAAAATTACTTAAAAAAATCTCGCTTAGAATTTTTCTTTAAAATTACTTTAAAAATTGTGCTTAGAAAATTTTTCTTTAAAATTACTTTAAAAATCTTATTTAAAAAATTTTTATTTAAATTTACTTTGACAATCTTTCTTAGAAAGTTTTTCTTTAAAATTAACTTTAACAATCTTGCTTAGGTAATATTTTTTTTACTATGAAAATCTTTACTTAGAAAATTATTGGAAAATATTTACTAAAATATTATTCCTTTACAAATATTTACATAGAAATTTTTTTTCTTACAATTATTTTTGAATCCTTATTTATAAAAAAAATTTACTTAGAAATTTTTAAAAAAGATTACTCAAAATTTTTTAAAGAAGTTTACTTGGAAAATTCTTTGACAAAGCCTTACTTGGAATGCAATTTTGATAAAGCTTTACTTAGAAAATGCTCTTAAAAAATATTTGTAACTTTTTTTTGCTAAACTAAACTTTTGTTCAAACCTCTTCCTAAGTTCAATGCATACAAAGTGTATACTTTTAGTTATATTTTTGTATTAATGTTTGGTATTACTTATCCCATGTTATATTTGTCTTTTACCTTGTTTTTTTATGAATGTCAAAGGAGAAGGATAAGGGTTAATATAGAAAAAGAACAAACAAAAACTTGATTAAGTAAATCAAATTCAAAACTAACTTAGATCATTTGTTTGCATTTGGCATATTGGCTTTCAATATTATTTTTTTTTCAAACTTTAACTTAGATTGTCATTGTATTAAAAATAGAGAGATTGATGGTGTAAGTTGCACTAATGATCTAACTCAGGTTTTGATGAATGACAAGTGGATTAAAGTTAGAGTGTTAGTGGTTTAATTAATTTACCAAGTGTGCAGGAGTTGACGAGTCTAGAGGATCTAACACCGGACTGAAATCCAACTAGGTCTGCCGAATCAGATAGCTAGTATAAAGTCCAGATAGGTCAAGGAGTGACCCAATATTTGGTGGGAAGTCCGATTAAGTCCGTGGCACCTGACACCGGTCGAAGTCTGGTTGGGTCTGCAGACCTGACAACTAGCAAAAAGACCTGGTGGGGCAAAGGCAAGTCAAGAAACTACAGTTGATAAGTAAAAGGTAAGTAATTGGAGGAGAGATCCCATGAGAATACATTATCGATTGAGGGAATATATAGTAGGTGTCGGTCCAGCTTAGGTCTATTTGGGAAACATAAGCTGAGACCTTGACTAGATCCTAGTCTCGAAAAGACAGGATCTAATTACTACTACCACCTTATTGTATTATACTAACTCTGTTTTGTAGGATAAATATATTTTTGTTTGGACTAACTCTTTTTTTAGGAAAGAAGAGGCTGAAAAAGAGTGGTCCGGGTGCCCAGAGTTGGTCTAGAAGCCTGGACTAGTTTCGCCCGAACAGATACCTGGCCAGGCACTCGGGCGGTCCAGGTGCTCGAAGGAGCTCCAGGTGCCCGGACCAAAAAAGTTCATCCAGAAGATGAGTTGGAGAGCGATGATTGGGTGGCCCACGTCAACGGTCCAGGCGCTCGGAGGGGGTTTGGGTGCTCGAAGGTGGATAAACTTCGGGGATGAAGTTTCTACGAGAGCTCGCCACGTTAGCATGGTCCAAGCACTCGGGAGGGGATCTAGGTGCCCGGATAGGGCTATAAAAGGAGATTTCAATCAGTAGCTTCAGAATATAAAGTGCTACGACTTTCATTCTTGCACGGTGCTTCGAAAAAGCTCTACAATATTGTAACGCTCCTCCGATAATCAGAGATCAAATTTTATTCATTTTCTCTATTGTTGGTAATATTTTCTTATAGTTTTTATACTTTAATTTTGTAACATTTTGAACTATTAGTGGATTTCCCAACAAAAATACTCAACGAGTGTGGGTCTTAGAGTAGGAGTCATCGAAGGCTCCGAACTAAGTAAAAAAATTACTTGTGTTAACTCGTGCTTGCCTTTTTCCTTCTAGCTTCTTTCTCTTTATTTGTTTGTATCCCTCCCCCCTAGCATCTTTACAATCCAACATGAATGAGTAAATACTAAGCTCGAATATTTGTGAAAAATATTGAAGGTGAAAGGGTTTAAACTTAGTAGAGTATAGATAAAATATATGAAATTTAAATCTCCTAGTAGTAGATGTAGTAAAATAATTGTTGAGATAAGAGATACATGTTACTTGTAATGAGAGTTTTATGCATTTAAGACTGTTTTGCAAAAGGATGGAAGAATTGATAGAAATGTTTCATATAGAATACAAGTAGGATAGTTAAAATGGAGTAAGATGTTATAAGTACCCTGGGTTAGTTTTGATGTTGATCAATCGAGTTAAGTTAGGCTATGCAAATTTGATGGTTTGTGTCTAAGTGTGTAAGAACTTAGGAACACAAAAAGTCAAGCGGAAGACACAACGAGTGAGAAGAATAACACGGGATGATCGCCAACGAGCTCGATTTCGAAGGATGAGAAGTTACGGAAGAGTACACTAGTGGAGCGAGAAGGATGCACATGGTGTATCCAAGGGACGAGAAGCGGGGAGGAAGTTTGCTTTAGGAGAATGCTGGAGTTGGGTTCGGATGAGCTCAACTCTGGATGGTCAGACCATTACCCAAGGCGAACGGAGTCAAAAAATGATCAACTCAAAAATTGAGAATTCGAGGTGCCCCCATTGACTAGAGGCACCCTATTGATTCGAAGACCTAAGGCACCACAATTGATTGGAAGTGTCTCAGATGATTAGGAGTTGAGGTGCCTCATATCAACTAAGGCACCCCCAAAGCCAAGGAGACGTAGCGACGCAGATAAAAGTGGGAATCCACATCAACATACTCGAGGCGCCTCTGATGATTGAAGGTGCCTCCAATGTGGCCAAGTTAGCCGAACATTGGC
This sequence comes from Zingiber officinale, assembly GCF_018446385.1. NCBI lineage: Eukaryota > Viridiplantae > Streptophyta > Magnoliopsida > Zingiberales > Zingiberaceae > Zingiber > Zingiber officinale. The sequence goes on along the minus strand of NC_055986.1, from coordinate 53,062,264 downwards.
GAAGCAGATAACATTTTAGCTGAACTGAGGCACCTCTGTTGTAACCGAGGCACCTCCGATGGAACTGAAGCACCTTTGAAGGCACTAAGGCGCCTCCAATGGAACTAAGGCACCTCTATTGGATTCAATAACACATTTTGTATTAATTTCTAAGTTCAATTTTAGCTGTTTGTGCTATCAACATTGTAAGGAGCTTCTCTGCCTCTGACATTGTTCAAGGAGTTTGTTAGTGTACTTCCAATTGCCTTAGATTAACAACCACCTAGGTTCTAAATCAAGTAAAATTCTATCTCTTACTTTATATTTTATTATTTATTTTTAATTAATATAATGTATCCTTGCTAAGTAGAAAGTAAGAGAAAATTGAATTTTAATTTGTAAGTTATTCACCCCCTCTAGTTGATTCACTCGATCCAACAGATGTTCAAGGATTCTTTGTTATCATAAAATATTTCTAAAGCTTTAAAGGTAGTTGTATAAAATGTCGGTGAGATATGTTATGCTATTTAAAGCTGAATTTTAGGTTATGAATTAAGCACACGAGCAGAAAATGAGAATTATAGAAATAAGGATGTTAAGGTAGAAGTTTGAATATACGAAGATGGATAAAATAAAAAATTAATTTATTAAAAAAGTCAACAATGTTATGCTTATTGAAGAAAATTATAAAGACACATTTCAGATAATGTGAGTATGTACTTAGATGATTAATAAGTGTCTAATGTCTAAATGATATAAAATAATGATAAATGTGTACAATATTCGAGGAAGGAGTTTTAAAAATAATAATAATAATAATAAAATATGATAAAATTTATTTAAATATAAATATTGATATAAAAAAAAAAATTAAATCCAATAATATAGGAGGATACCTGCAATCGACTTACTTAGTAAAGGCTTAGTAATTATTATTGCCATCCACTTGATGAATCATGTCAAAATAATATAAATGAAGAGTAATTTAAACTCTCTGTCAATCATATTAACATCAACCGCAATAAAATCACCTAACAACTTGTTTTTTTTTTTTTTCGATTTAATCACATAGGTTATATATTAAGTTGTGAAAATCCATAGACATGTGTATCATTGTTCATTGCAAAATAGCAATGGCAAGCCACTCAGAAAGAAAACAAATGCGAACCGTTCTTCCAAATGATATCAGACTGTAGATTACCTTTTCAACCCTACTAGAGAACTTCCTCAATTTTCTAGCGCCTTAGAGCGACTATTGAGTTGACGTGGACATGATCTTAATAGATTAATATTTATCAAAATGGCTAATGAGTTGATGTGGAGTTGAGGTTTATCTCTGCAAATTGATCATTTTGAATTGATGTCACTATATAAAATTTTCAATTAGATATTCATTTGATACTTCATTATTTGATAGTAACTAAGGTTTTATTTAAAAAAATTGAGATTCACACAATAATTTATTATAAAATTAATATATGAATAATTAATCTGAATATTAAATTTATTGTATGTAGTTTTATTTTATATTTTATATAAGATTACGTGTAATGGATTTAATATGTTGCGATTTTGTTTTTCAAAATTCGATATGATGAAAAAATCGTACACTCAACGAGAAAATTATGGTTTTGGTCTTGTAATTTGTATTTTTTCTAATTTTAGTCCTGTTGAGGGTTAATTTACTTTTTTAATCCTATAACTTATAATATTTTTTAATTTTAATCCTTTTCTTTAAAATTGAAAATTTTGACCGGTAAATATTGAGTTGGCGGTCATTAATTGCCTATCTGGAAAAACACTAAAAAAACGCCACTTCTCCCGCATTTCACGTGGAAAAAAAAACATAAAAAATGTCAAACCTAAACCTACGCCGATCCTCCATTCTCCCTTCTCCTCCTCTCAATCGCCCTTCTCCCTGATGTCGCCTTCCCACCGACCCCTGCAGGCTCCAGCGCCAAGGTCGGTGGAGCAGGAGGAGGAGAAGCTGGAGGGGGAGAGAAGGACTTCGGCGGCGACGCCTGAGGATGAGAAGGCCAAGGGCAATGATAAGGAAGAGGAGGAAGAAGAAGAAGGCGAGAAAAATGTGAAGTCGCCTCTGCCTTCAGAGGAAGAGGAGTCCGAGGGCAACGGCGGGGAAGGAGACACGGAAGGCTATGGGGAGAAAATAGTGGAAGCTCCGGTGGAAGTTAAGGCCAAGGGCGGCAACGGGAAGAAGGCAAACAAACAAGGGGGCAAGCAGGAAGGAACCACTGTCGCCTCCGGAGGAGATCGAGCTGCGCGTGTCCATGCACTACAACGGCTGCGCTAGGAAGATCAGATGGTCTTGAAGAGCTACGAAGGTACAACGATTCTACAATGAGCTTCGACCTTCAACATCTCCTCTGAAAACGATCGATGTTCCATGGCAGCAGGGGTGGCAGAGGTGGCGAGAGACTGGAGAGCCCGGAAGGTAGTGGTGAAAGGGAAGAAGGTCGTGGCCAATCCTTTGAAGGTGGTGGAGCATCTCGAGAGGGAAACCGACAAGAAAGTGCAGCTACTGACTCCTCTACCACCTTCACAGCTAGGGAAGAAGAAACCTAAAGCAAAAGATCAGATGAAGATGAAGAAGAAGAAGAAGAAGAAAGACGAGGAGAAAGGAAGAAGAAGACAAGAGAAGAGGTTCCTCAGCAAAATCCTCAATCCGCTCATCTCTTTTTTTTCTCTTCGATCTCTTCTTCTCCTTTTCTCTAAACTTTTTGCTACTTTTCTGCCGCCAAAGATTGTTGTAACTTCATTCCAGCTTCAAATGCACTGGCCAGCCTGCACTCGGAAGATCGCGAAGAAGATCTTAAAGATGCAAGGTTTCCCTCTGTCTCATTCCTCTGTTCCATAGTTTCTTAAACGGACACAAAAGCTATGAAAAGCTTGTGTGTGCCACGTAGGTAATTAATGACCGCCAACTCAATATTTACCAGTCAAAATTTTCAATTTTAAAGAAAAGGATTAAAATTAAAAAATATTATAAGTTACAGGACTAAAAAAATAAATTAATTCTCAACAGGACTAAAATTAGAAAAAACATAAATTACAGTACCAAAATTATAATTTTCTCTACACTCAACTGATTTTTATTTATTTATTTATTTATTTATACAAACTAGAAGATAAAAAAGACACCCTTTTCGTTTCGTTTCGTTTCGTTTCGTTTCTAAATGCTTTGTTGGCATTTGCATTGGCAGTAGCAGTGGATGTATAAAACCTTCAGATTCGCCAAATGCAAGAATCCCCATAGAATATTCCAGTCTCTTTAAATGGGTGAGCAGCAGGCGTTGGAGGCGGCCGACCTGAAGGCGGCGATGGTTGCCCCGGAGGCTAAGCCCATCTGCTACGGCGAGGTGGTCCTCCAGCCCTCTCCCGTGGAGCAGGCCTATGGCGAATGTTTGGTGCCTCCCCTCAATTTTGCTATGGTCAATCCCGGCGTCTACCGCTCCGGCTTCCTCGAACCCACTAACTTCCCATTCTTGAGAACGCTAAAACTTCAATCCATATTGTACGCCATTTCTTCACTTTTTGTTGATCTCCCTCTGATTCGTTGGAAGACGGTGGGGGTGGGATCGAGGGTTTCCATTGATTGGAGGCGTATTTGTTTTTTTTTTAAATAGGTGTCTGTGCCCAGATCCCTACCCGGAGGAGAACATGGAGTTTCTTCAGGGGAATGGGATTCGGCTCTTCCAGATTGGGATCGACGGGTACAAGGTATTAATTTGAATTTTAAAATTCAATTTATTTGTCTGCTTTATCTTATCTGTTCCTGGTGTAACCTGTTCTTCATTTTCTATTATCTAACATCTTGGATGGTTCTTCCTAATATTCTGTTTCCCCTTTTTGAAGATTTTGTCTAGATGCTTGCATCCTGATATTAACAGGAAGCCCTTTTTATTTTAATCATTCCAATGGATTGGGAACCAATTTGATATGCCTGTCTATATTGGAAATTCCAAACCTCTTCCCCATCTCCCATCGTGACCATATATCATGTCAACAAAACTATCAAATGGTTTAATTTGATTTCCTCACGTAGAGTAGTTATCGTCTGTATGAGGTTTTGATCTTCTAGATGCTATTACAGATTTGTTCGTAGATCACATGGATTGGTCATAGTCCGGGCATTATTATATAAACCAATTTTCCTTGTTTGTTTCTATGCTTTCTTTTGTTGTTCATTTTTCTTATTTCATATGGATGTTTGACTTGTTAGTTTCGGTTCATATTATTCATTGCCATATTAGTTTAATATGTATCTATATTTTTGAGAATTACTAACTTTCGTAAGGTACTTGTCAACAAAAATTTCTGGTATTACAACTTGCAATCCCTTGACTTTTAACTTTTGTAAACTGCTTGATTATAAATTATGGGAGTCTATTTTCAACTAAAATTTCCAGTATTGCATGCAAGCTACTTGACTTTTGACTTATGTAAACTATTGCATTTTGTTTTGCCATATAACAATCCATTAGCCAATTTACTTGATAACACAATTTCAAATATGCTTAAGATCTGTCTTTTTTCTTAATGTGATTCAAACAAGATCATTTCAAAAATTAGATATTTGATATATGTATTTAGTTAGGTCCAATTTTGGGGCAGCTTTACAAGAAAATGAAATATCAAAAATTTTGTTGATTCTGGCATACTCGATTTAAAGAGACCAAGGAAATTATCAATTGAATAATTCCACAACTTACTATGCTTATGAGAAAGTTGGAAGATCCTTCAATTTCTTAGATGCATTATGGTCAAATAAGAATGATCCAGGTGACAGGAAGGCATGAAAGTGACATGAGCTTGTGCATTTCTAATTAATATCCCTTTAGTCCATCCTTATCACGAATAAAAATGGACATGGACATGTACACAGAAACAGAATAGAAGAGTTTTACCACTAGCCATGTAGTAGACAAGGGTCCTATCAGTGTCTAACTAAACTGGAAAAATTCATGGTATGCACAACAGTTGAGTCCTTATATATCACTGTGGTTACCATTTTAAACAAGAAAATATTGCTAAACTCAATACCCATTGGTACACATTTGTAGCAGTGTAGTAGAGAAATAGTTCTTTTACCATGTTTACCACATCTACATGGTCCTAGATCAATTCTCTCTTGGCAACTTTTGATTGGATGACTCTACTGACCTTTGAAACTTATGTAACTTGGGAATTTCTTATCATTATGTGGACATTCTTTGCTCTGATATTTTTTCTATTTTATCCTGGCATGCTAATACATTGACATGGCACATGCCAGAAATTGATAGACTCATAGCACAAATGCTATAGGTGGTCAGTGACAAGGATCTTTCCATACTAACCATAGCTTTTCGGATTTTAGAACTGATTGATGTAGTTAGTTGCATGGCACAGAAGACTGACTAATATTAGTATCATAATAAAGCTCGAAATTTATGCTTTAGATCTGTATAGGCTAACTCACTGATCTGCTTTACTTGCATTTATGACAATTTCCATCTAATTTGGTTAATGTATCTAATCAAATTTTCTACTCAATAATCTTTCTTCCGTGGATTCGTACTCTTCTTCTTAGTTATTATTTGTGGCAGATTTAAGATGAGGAATCCTATATCCATAATTGATCATTACTTGTGCTTTTAGCAATTCTTGTATGTGTTTTCTCATAGATAGCTATTGCCTGCAAAATTTTGTGAATAAGATTCAAATGTTGAAGAATATATTTTTTTTAACACATGTAGGGGGACCATGTGGAGCATCACTTTCTTGTTCAGTTTTTAGCATTAACTGTTCTCTTAGTTTTGCTTTTGTCCAACAAGCATTTTTAATCACAACAGCTTCCTCTGCAGTACGTCGCAATTCCAGAAGATGCGATTCAAGAGGCCCTTAAAGTTGTTCTTGGTATGAAAAATTTGCAATTAAATACCCTTTATTCTTTACCTATGTTGTTTTCACTTCAGTTGTTTGTGTTCATGAGTACTCTGTTTTGAAACTCCAGATGTCCGGAATCATCCGCTTCTTATTCATTGCAAACGAGGCAAAGTAAGTCCCCCATTCTATTTCAATCAATACAGTCAGTTTAATGCCTGCAATACGTGTTATCATTTTTCCAATTTCCGTGCCAGCATCGAACAGGCTGCGTCGTAGGATGCCTGAGAAAACTGCAGCGCTGGTGCCTTGTTTCAATTTTTGACGAGTACAAGTGTTTTGCCGCTGTGAAAGCGAGAATTTCTGATCAGAACTTCATAGAGGCATTTGATGTAACAAGCCTGACCCAGATCCAGTAGCAAGAAAGGAACATCAGCTTTTCTACTCTGGAAGAGACGGGCCATTCTTACTGGAAATTAACAGGAAACCAATAATTCTTTCAATCAGTAAAAATTTGGAGGACTCATTTTCCCTAATAGGATAATTTTTTTCTGAGTTTTTCTCTAACAATTTTAAGCCCATTCCTGTGTTTTCTTTTCATTTTTTTTACAAAGAGAAAACTCACATCTAATTGCAAGCGGTTCACGTTTTTGGGAGATTGCTTGCTGGGTATCTGATCTGTAAGTGTTAGGTACAATTAAATATTTGATGGTATTGCCTTATAATTTGATGAACATATTCAATCCCCTATATTTTTTATTCAAATGCATGCATAAATTGTGATATTAGAAATGCTCTGGCTTGGATAGGCCGACGGACAAAGTCATGTATTGTAACTCATCTAGTTTGTATCGTAAATGGATCAAACATGCTATACTTAATTTAATTGCAATGAAAAATAAACTAAGTAAATTACAGCGGAAAATACACTAAGTAAATTGCAATGGAAATAAAATAATTAAATTACAATGAAAATAGAATACAAAATAACACACAAACAAAATAAGGTGTTTAAAGTGGTTTAGCTTCCTTTTAGGGTTCATACGTCCACGACGTATGATCCTTCGAGGGTGGATTAGTTTCGAATTCCTTCTACTAGAAGAGGAGAAATTATTGGTGCGGAAGCATTTGATGATCGAACCTATATTTTAATTATGCTAAAGGGTTCAAAGTTAAGATGTTTTGTTATCTAAAATGTTGAATGAGCTTTGCAAGAAAGTCCTAAGTGTACTTAGGTAAAAGTCCTAACTGCGGTTAGGCAGGTGAAAAACCCTACGGGATGGTAACCCTAGGTCCTAGGGGGTGGTAACTCTAGGTGAAGAAACGTCCTAGCTGTTGGTTGCTACTACGAATATCGTATCAGTTCCCTTGTACAAAAATTTTGTACAAGTCGTACTCCTAAACCATTCCTAATAACCTATTGTGTTCTTTAGAAATTAAATTTGGAATCGCAAACGGAACTTAACATTATTGATTCCAAATTCAACTTATCTGTTCTTAGTGGTTTAGACTTGGATCGCAAATGATGCGATCCAAATTCACCCATGTTACAAATTTAATTAAATATTAATTTCAGAGATTGACTTTCAGGTTAAACATGGTGAGACACTAGGCCTTCTTGGGTATGAGAGCATCCACCACTTCCTAGACAAAGCCTTTCAACGAAATTTAATATTTAATTTCCTTATAGTAACCCTAGGTTTAACCAAAAAAAATAATCGAATCACAAATTCGAAAAACAAAGGAAACACAAAATCGAAAACATAAATTCGATAACCTAGATTCATTAGCCCCTTGTGTTTGGTATTTCAAAATTCATACAAAGAAAACTAGTATGATGCGGAATAGAATTACTAGTTATACCTTTCTTTATAAGCAACAACCTCTTGATCTTCTATTGTATTCCTCTTCTTATCTCGGACGTTGTTTGGGCAATGATCTACCGAGATGAGAACCACCAAGACACCTTTCTTCGTGCAAGTTTCGACCACCAACCTTCAAGCTCTAAGGGATGCTAGAACAAAGCCTCCTTTCTTTCCTTCTTCTCCTAGCAAGAACCGGCCACCACAAGAACTCCAAGAGATGGATGCACTGGCCACTAAAGAAGAAGAGAAAAGGAAGAGTATAGGGCCGACCACACCAAGGAAAAGAAAAGAGAAACAATAGAAGAGATGTTATGAGGTGAGACACCTCTACCCTCTATTTTATATTCCTTGGTCTTGATAAATAAGGAAATTTAATTATTATTGAAATTTTCTTATTTTCCTTGCCATTGGTTAATAAGGAAAATTTAATTAAAAATTCCTTTTAACCCTTCTCATGGCCGGCCCCTACTAGTGCTCCAAATAAGGCAAGTTTTAAACACAAAATTAAAACTTCCTTATTTGCTTCTAGAAATTTTTAAAATAAAATTTCTCTTTAAAAATTCCTTTCATGGTTGGTTATAAAAGGAAACTTTTATAAATTAAAATCTCTCTATTAAAACATGTGGATGATTACAAAAAGGAAAGTTTTCTCAAAATTAAAATCTTCATTTCAATCTACAAATAAGAAAAGATATCAAATCTTTTCTCTTAATCTTTTGTAGACACTATAAAAGGAAAGATTTAATTTTAAAACTCTCTTTTAAAATCATGAGAATGGTTACATAAAAGGAAAATTTTCTCAAAAATTAAAATCTTCCTTTTAACTACAAATAAGGAAAAATATCAAACCTTTCTCTTAATCTTTTGTAGAAAACTATAAAAGTAAAGATTTAAATTTTAAACTCTTTTTTAAAACCATGGCTTCTACATAAGAAAAGATTTTAAAAAATAAAATCCTTTTATTTTATATGGTCGGCCACACCAAGCTTGGGCTCCAAGCTATGGTCGGCCACCCTACTTAGCTCAAGCCTTTGGCTTGGCCGGCCCAAGCTTGGGCTCCAAGCATGCTTGGCCGGCCACCTAAGGGTGGGTAGGAAGTGAGTATTTGGTGGATATAATTCTCTATAAATAAGAGGCTATAATAGGGACCGAGAGGAAGAATTGGTTTTGGTTTCCCGATGAAATTAAGTTTCCCGTGTTCGCCCCGAACACCCAACTTAATTTCATCAATAATAATTCATACCACTAAAGAATTATTATTGAACTACCGCACCAATCCCAAATTACATTTTGGGCTCCTTCTTATCATGAGTGTGTTAATCTCCCTGTGTTTAAGATGTCGAATGCCCACTAATTAAATGAGTTACTGACAATTCACTTTAATTAATATCTTAGTCCAAGAGTAGTACCACTCAATCTTATCGTCATGTCGCACTAAGTTCACCTGCTGGATTTACATGACAATCCTTATGAGCTCCTCTTGGGGACATTATAAACCTAGATTACTAGGACACAGTTTCCTTCTATAATCAACAACACACACTATAAATAATATCGTTTCTCAACTTATCAGGTCTCTTGATTTATCAAACTAAATCTCACCCATTGATAAGTCAAAGAAATAAATATTAGATATATGTGCTTATTATTATATCAGGATTAAGAGTACACACTTCCACAATAAAAAAGGTCTTGTTCTTTTATTCAATCAGTATAAAAAGAACTTACCTTAAATGGTCCAGCTCAATACACTCTGAGTGTACTAGTGTAATTTTATAGGCAAGATAAACTAATACCAAATTACACTACGACTATTCCAATGGTTTGTTCCTATCCATTTTAGTCGTGAGCAACTGTTTATAATTTATAAAGAACTGATAACATTATCTTCTGTGTGTGACATCACACACCATGTTATCTATAATATAAATTAATTGAACAACTACACTTAGCATAAATTTAGACATTTGACCAATGTGATTCTTTATTTCAAATTAATTGTTTACAAAAAGCTAGGCTTTTAGTATACACTCTAACAATCTCCCACTTATACTAAAAGACTATGCTGCCATAAATACTGGCGTGCATTTGATTCTCATTCCTTCATTATGCCCATCAAAAGCTCTTGCCTTAAGAGCCTTAGAGAAAGGATCTTCCGGTTATCATCTGATGCAATCTAGGCGACAACAACTTCTCCTCGTTGTACGATGTCTCGTATTGGGTGGTACTTGCGCTCTATGTGTTTACTTGCTTTATGGGTTCGTGGTTTCTTCGAGTTTGCTACTGCACCATTTATTATTACAATACACTGTAATAATTTTTGGGCAAATCAGGAATCACATCTAAGTCCATCATGAAGTTTCTGAGCCATACAGCTTTTATGACTTCCTCAGAGACTGCCACATACTTAGCTTCTATGGTGGAGTCCGAAAAAGCATCTCTGCTTAACACTCCTTCATTGTTATGACTCTACCTCCTAAAGTAAACACAATACCCGAGGTTGACTTACTATTTGCCCCTATCTGATTGAAAGTCAGAATTCGTGTAACCAACAGGGAGCAAATCATCTGCTTGGTAAACCGGCATATAATCTCTTGTCATTCTCAGGTACTTCAATATATGCTTTACAGCAGTCCAATGTCCTTATCCAGGGTTACTTTGATATCTGCTAACCATGCCCATGGCAAAACAGATATCCAGTCTCGTGCATAGCATACATTAGGTTTCCTACAGCTGAAGCATAAGGAACTGTCTTTATGTCCTCTATCTCTTTCGATGTCTTCGAAGACATCTCTTTAGATAAAGTTACTCCATGTCTAAAAGATAGAAAACCTTTCTTGGAATCTTGTATGCTAAAACGAGTTAGGATTGTATCAATATATGAAGCTCAGGATAAGCACAACATTCTTTTCTTGTGATCCCTTATTACTTTGATCCTGAGAATATGTGCGCATTCACCCAAGTCCTTTATATCGAATTTCTTGGACAACCAGACCCTTACTTCCGACAACACTTTGATATTGTTTCCAATTATCAAAAATGTCATCTACGTATAGTACAAGTAATACCACCACGTTTCCATCACACCTCTTGTATACACAAGACTCATCCGAACACGGAATGAATCCATATGACTGGATTACTTCATTAAACCGGATGTTCCAAGACCTTGAAGCTTGCTTCAGTCTATAAATAGACCGACTAAGCTTACACACTAGATGTTCTTTACCCTTTTCAATAAAACCTTCTGGTTGCTACATATGGATGTCTTCTTCAAGACTTCTGTTAAGGAAAGCTGTCTTGACATCCATTTGTCAAACCTCATAATCCATATGAGTGGCAATAGATAAGAGTATCCGGATAGACTTAAGTATATCTACTAGTGAAAAGGTTTCCTCATAATCGATTCTCTCTTTCCGAGTATACCCCTTCGCTACAAGCCTTGCTTTGAAGGTTTCCTCCTTCCCATTTATCCCTCTTTTCCTTTTGTAGATCCACTTACATCCAACGACTTTTACACCATTTTGTGGCTCTATAAGCTCCCATACCTTATTATAATATATAGATTCTATTTCACAATTCATCGCTCTTTGCCAAGATGTTGCATCTATATCTTGGAGTGCTTCGTCATATGTTCGGGGATCAGGTTCATGTTTACCTAGGATCAAGTCTGATGACTCCCCCAAAAATATGAATCTCTCAGGTTGCCTCACAATCCTCCCACTACGACGAGGCACTGTCTGTAACTGTGCATCATTTGTGTCACATGTTGCAGTTTCTTGTGGTATCTCATCTTGTACTGTTGGTACTAGATTAGACGTGTCCTTTATTATTTCCTTAAGAATAATTTTACTTATGGGCATAGTCCTTTTCTAAAAATCGAGCATTGGTGTTATCAATGACCTTCTAATTTTTATGACTATAAAATAAACCTCCTTTCGTTTCTCTAGGATATCCCACAAACAAGCGAACTTCTGTTCATAATTCCAACTTATCAGTGTCTCCCTTCAGTACAAGTGTTGAACTACCCCAAATCTGAATATGCTTCAGACTAGGCTTATGCTCATTCTACAATTCTATGGGAGTAGAGGGTACTGACTTAGAAGGTACTAAGTTCACTGTCATTTCCAAAGTATATCCCTAAAACGAATTAGGTAATTCTTAATAACTCATCATTGATCTAACCATTTCCATAAGAGTCCTATACCTTCGATTTGCCACACCATTCTTGTTGGGGTGTACCAGGTGCAGTCAGTTAGGATTAAATTCCGTCTTCTGATAAGTGACTTCTAAACTCTCCTAAGAGGTACTCGCCACTACGATTTTACCGTAGTGTCTTGATACTTTTACCATGATGTTTCTCCATATCAGCCTTGTACTCTTTGAACTTTATCAAAGCACTCTGACTTGCGGTGCATCAAGTAAATGTACCCGTATCTTGAATAGTCGTCTATATATATAAAAAATGAAATATTCGAAACCATCTCTTGTCTGGATAGTCATAGGTCCACACAAACCAGAATGAACCAATTCCATCACGTCTTTGGCTCTTTACCCCTTAGACTTAAAAAAAAAAAGCCTCTTGGTCATCTTTCCTTCCAAGCAAGACTCGCAGGTTGGAAAGTTTTCCACCACCAATGAGCCCAAAAGTTCATCGGCTATTATCCTTTGGATCCTACTCAAGTTAATATGACCTAACCTTAGATGCCAAAGATATGATTGGTTTATTTCCGAAGGTTGCTTTCTCTTATTAGAGTTAGAAGATGTGTTGTTAATTTCTATTTGTTGCATTGTGGGAGTTTTTTGGATTTATATAGATTGTCAACCAACATACCTATTTTTCTTGATAACAACTTTGTCATCAAAATAGACTGAATATCCATCCTTAAATAGTTTTAGAAACTGAAATCAAGTTCTTTCTAAAACTTGGTACGTAAAGATAATTTCTCAAAATCCATGTTTTATTCCTATCAAAGGATAAACATCTCCCACTGTAACAGCTGCTACTATTGCAGCAGTGCCCATGGTGATTTCCCCTTTATATAGTTGTTGGATTTCCTAGAACCCCTGCAATAAATTGTAGACATGATCAGTGGCTCTTGTATTCACACCAGGTACCGGTAGATAACACCACTAAACATGTTTCAACAACCAATGAAATACACCTTTATTGTTCTCATTTCTTAGAGGGCAGTCCACCTTAGTGTCTAAGTTTCCAATCATTATAATTGGGACTACTAAGTCTATTTTATAGTATAACAGATAGGGGATTGACAAACATTTGAAATCCTAAGAATCACAAAAATATTTGGTCAAGACCAACACCTCAAAATCCCCGTGAATTTTGTATGCCACGTAAGTGTGGATGTATACAAATTCAAACTTTAAGAGGAGATTTTATCCATTAATTTTATTATTTTGTCAACCTGACTTTATGACAAATAAAATTAATAGTTAGTCTGTCTTTGATCAAATATTTGGTCAAAACTTTGAATTTAAAATAATATTGATTCCTCAAAACAATATCATTTAAATTCACCAACACCTCAAACACCGTGAATTTTGTATGCCACGTTAGTGTGGACGTATATAAAATCAAGCATTTGTAAGAGGAGGGTTTTACCCATTAATTATCTTGTCAATCTATTCTTATGACAAATAAAATTATCTCAAACACCGTGAATTCTGTATGCCACGTTAGTGTGGACGTATACAAATTCAAACATTTGTAAGAGAGGATTTTGCCCATTTAATTTTATTATCTTGTCATCCTAACTTTATGACAAATTAATAGTTGGTCTTTCTTTGGTCACACAAATAATAGCAGTGACTCCGTTGGGGAGGATACTATTAAGTGTGCCTAAGTGTATACCATTACTTGATTACTTATAGGATTGTGCTCCTTCACCTAGAGAAGATCACACAAACCTAAACAATTTCCTATAATTACCCATAAAGGAAGTTTGATCTAGTGATCCGTAATCAAACTCATCCATTGTGGCGGAAGGCACTCAGAGCCAACACACAAGTTTGAATGCATCACCTACAAACTAGTAATTATAAAGGAAGTTTGATCTAGTGATTCGCAAACAAACTCATCCATTGTGGAGGAAGGCACTCAGAGCCAACACGTAAGTTTGAATGCATCACCTACAAACTAGTAATCATTCATAAAGGAAGTTTGATCTAGTGATCCACAAACAAACTCATCCGTTGTGGAGGGAGGCACTCAGAGCTAACACGTAAGTTTGTTGCATCACTTACAAACCAGTAATGGAGACCGTGGAATTTATTTACTAATCCTTCTCCCACTTAGTTATTTAAGTTGAGGAATTTTAAACTATGCAAGCACACATCACATGCACACACACATCACGGTAAATAAAAGTAATAAATATGGGAATTAATTTTCCAACTATTATGGTTTTTTCCATCACTACCCTTTGTGTGCTGCCAACCCTAGTTGCTGCCATCTTTAGCCACCGCAATCGGGTCCAGTCGCCGCATCCATCTTGCTTCTTTTTTCGTTGCGTCTCTGGTCCTCAAAAAGTACCATGCCTCGCAAGGATACGATCCGCAACAAAAATAGAATTTTAGACTTATCGATCTTATATTCCACAAAGGAATGTACATGTAATCTAGATCGAAACAAAAATGTAAAATCCTAAAACTAATACAACTCCTACTGTATTTAATACATACAATCATGCACACACATAAAATGCCCTTGACATGCCCAAGGGTCCAATCACCACAATATCTATAAGTCATAATAGTTGGAGCCTACAACCACAGAGGCAAACACACAGAGACAATACCATAAATTATGTATGACATGTGCATAATTTAACTGAAAACCAAACACATAGAGGCAAACCCTAGCTCTGATACCAATTGTTGGTTGTTACTAGGAATATCGTACCGGTTTCCTTGTACAAAATTTTTGTACAAATCCTGAACCATTCCTAACAACCTATTGTGTTATTTAGAAATTAAATTTAGAATCGCAAACAGAACTTAACATTATTGATTCCAAATTCAACTTATTTGTTCTTAGTGGTTTAGACTTGGATCGTAAATGATGCTTAACATTATTGATCCAAATCCACCGATGTTACAAATTCAATTAAATATTAATTTCAGAGATTGACTTCCAGGTTAAACATGGCGAGACACTAGGCCTTCTTGGGTATGGGAGCATCCACCACTTCCTAGACAAAGCCTTTCAATGAAATTTAATGTTTAATTTCCTTATAGTAACCCTAGGTTTAACCAAAAAGAACAATCGAATCACAAATTCGAAAAAAAAGAAACACAAAATCGAAAACATAAATTCGATAACCTAGATTCATTAGCCTCTTGTGTTTGGTATTTCAAAATCCATACAAAGAAAAATAGTATGATGCGGAATAGAATTACTGTTGGTGCAACCTTAGGTCAAGGTTGACCTGGTTGACCTGACTCGAGTTGACCTGACTCGAGTTGTGTTTTGATGTTTGACGAGAAGAGAGTTGTATTCTTGATGTTTGACAAGAATAGGTGTTTGGGAGATTGTTGGTGCAACCTTAGGTCAAGGTTGACCTGGTTGACCTGACTCGAGTTGTGTTTTGATGTTTGACGATGTTTGACGAGAAGAGAGTTGTATTCTTGATGTTTGACAAGAATAGGTGTTTGGGAGATTGTAGGTGTAACCTTAGGTCAAGGTTGACCTGGTTGACCTGATTCGGGAAAAGTCCAAACAGGGTGCTTGGCACGCGAAAAGTCCAAGTATGGAGACTTGGCACTGGAAAAGTCCAAGTACGGAGGCTTGGCACGGGGAAAAGTCCAAGCAGGTAGCTTGGCACGCAGAAAGTCCAAGTATGGAGACTTGACAGGAAAGTCCAAACAGGAGTTTGGCACGGGAAAAGTCCTGTGAGTGAAGCCAGGCAATGGAGAAGTCCCGGTGAGTGAAGCCAGCCATGGAAATCTGGTGAGTGAAGCCATTCGGGAAAGTCCCGTGAGTGAAGCCGGGCAGTTCGGAGTGAAGCCAGGCAGATTGGAAATCCTGGTGAGTGAAGCCAGGTGAAAACCCCAGTGAGTAAAGCTAGGTGAAAGTCCTGGTGAGTGAAGCCGGGCAAGGAAAAATCCAGATGGATCAAGGGTGATCGGACATCTGATGTTGAGAAGGTCAAGTAGGTCAAGGGAGTGACCGGATACTTGACACGAAGAGAAAAGTCCAAGTGGGTCAAAGGGATTGACCGGACACTTGGTGGAGAGTCTTAGCGGGTCAAGGGAGTGACCGGATGCTAAGCATGATGTACCAACAGGTCAAGGTTGACCGGATGTTGGTTCGGGAGACTTGGGACTTGGTTTGGGCAAAAACCAAGCTCTGGATCGGTCTGCAGACCGATCCAGTGATACGTTTGTGTATCTGATCGGTTTGGTGACTGATCAGACAACAAACAGAAGGCAAAGCGCATCGATTCTGTGAGCTTACTGATCGGTCTGGGGACCGATCAGCATGAAGCCTGATGGGTCTCCACGATCGATCCAGCTGTAGCCTGATCGGTCCACAGACCGATCAGGAAACGAACAGAAAGTTGGGCAACTTTCTGTGAAGCATTCTGATCGATCTAGGGACCGATCAGAAGGGTCCTGGACCGATCAGGGTGGAGCCTGATCGGTCCACGTTCGACCGTTGAGTCACAACGGGTCGCTCCGTCTTCTCCGCTGGCTTCTGTCTTCGCTGTGCAGGTTCGCAGGTTATAAAAGGAGATCAAGGCTTTGATGCTAACGCTCCTTTTTCCTTCTTCCTGTCCCTAAGTGCTGCTGTGCTTGAGCTTTGTTGAGCTTCTCCAAAGCTTCGCGTGAGCTTCCGGCTGGATCACCTGTTGTTGTAGGCGCTTGGAGCTGTTGCTTCTTCCAGTCGACGAGAAGGCAAGATTGTTTTTACACTTGTATTGTCTTCTGCTTTCTTGTATTTCTTGTACATTCATCTTGCTGTTGCAAGAGTATTGTGGCGAGGTTTCTCCACCCATAAGGAGTTATTTTTAGCCGGTTTTCCGGGGACTCATCCACCGACGGATTGACTGGACTCATCCACCTTACGGACACGCCGAGGAGTAGGAGCCCTAATCTCCGAACCTCGTTACATCGGTTTGTTTGAGGTTTGTCTTCTTTTCCTTCGTTTCTACGTGTTATTTTCCGCTGCGCTAACCTAGTTTGTAGAAACGCGACGATTTGGTGTCGGCTATTCACACCCCCCTCTCTAGCCTCCGTACGAAGGATCCCAACAAGTGGTATCAGAGCAAGGTTGCTCTTCGTCGGATTAACACCCGGGGGAGCACAAGCTAGAGAATGGATCGACTCGGAGAAGACATCACGATTCCACCCTTCTACGAGTGCTGCGACTTCGCGTATTGGAAGGTAAGAATGAAGTATTTTCTTATGACTAACCTAGCAAATTGGAATTGTGTACAAGTAGGTTTTATTCCTCCGGTGGATAGAAAGGGAGAACTTCTCAAGAAAAAGAAGTGGACGAAAGAACAAATCCACCAATCCACAATCAACGACGAGGTAACGAAAATCCTTGAATTTTCATTACCTAGTGATATCTTGTGTAAGATAGGAGGATACAACAATGCCAAGGAGTTGTGGAACAACTTGGCAAAGTTCCATGAGGGGAACTCCACTTCAAGCCATGAAGAGGAGTCAAGTGAGCCAAGTAGCTCACATCATGGAGGAGAGGAATTAGAAGTTGAGGGCTACTCAACATCTAAGGAAGAAGAGGAGGAGAGTTCTTCTTCAAGAATGGAGCAAGAGGAAGAAGCTTCTACCTCCGGAAGGGATGAAGAAGAGATCATTCATCCATCCTCAACCCTAGGTAACTCAAGCAATTTAAGTTCAAATAAATTGCATATAATGTGCTTTGAGTGTAGGGAATTTGGGCACTACAAGAGCAAATGTCCAAAGAGGATTAGAAAGACTCCACCGGCGCCAAAGGTCAAGGAAGCCGGAGTCCCGACACGCAAGGGCAAGGAACACGTGGTGTGCTTCCAATGCAAGCGAAGGGGACATTATCGGAGTCAATGTCCGAGGGGGAGGCAATCTCACAAGGACAAGAGACCGAGCACGTCGATAGGGGGAGCTAAGACAAACCCTAAGGTAACATTTAAGGCACATTCTTGCAATAATAATAAGACTCATGCTAGTAGTTTTATTGCAATTGTCAAGAATGATAAGCATGATAATCTTAGGAATCGATATATGTGCTTAGGTGCCAAGCATGTTAGTCTAGGTAAGGACAATGCTAGAAATGATAACACTAGGATTAACTCATCTAAGGTTAAGAAGAACCTAGGTAGAAATCCCAAATCATCTAGACATATGCCTAGAAATACCTCAAGGAATAATGATAAATTAAAACTTGAGGTATTAGAGAAGGAGAATCAAGTCTTGAGGTCAAGACTTGATACTTTGGAAAAGGCTCTTAAGAACTTAGAAAAGTCAACTCTAGGGTCTAAGGGTCAAAAACCCAAGTCAAAGGACAAGAGAGGTTTGGGTCACAAACCTAAGTCCCAAGTGGTCAAGCCCACTTATCATAATGTTCCATTCGATTATGGAACAAAATCTAGGGCTAGGAAGACCACCACCAAGGTCACAAGGGGAGTCACCCCTAGAGTTGATCTTGATGAGTCCCAAATGACCAAGGCTTTAAAGCCTAAGAGGGTCATTAGGAGGGTTGCTAGGGAAGTTATCCCTAGTGAATATTTAGTGAACCCAATGAGCTCAAATAGGTATTGGGTACCTAGGAGCATCTTCTCTACCCCATAGATGGGTTAGAGAGTGTCAACTCCGATTAGAATGGTAGTTAACCCAACTTTGAGGAAATTGACACTCAAGGAGCATTTTCAAGGTTTTTGGGAACCTTTGAAAATGAAATGGAACAATCATTAATATTTACTCCTTGGAAGAGTAAAATGTGCCATCATGGAAAATGATGATGTTAATTTCAATTGGCACAATTTGGGAAAATCTAGAGAACTCTTGAGGAAAAATGAAACATGCCAAGATTTGAGGATAAATTTGATCTTTAAGTGGCATGAATGAATCTAGAGTTCAAGAAGTGTCAAAATTAGGATTTTGGCATATTAGGGCAATCAAGGGTTAAAGCTTAAGTATTAGCTAAGGCTAAGGATACTTAGATAGGTAATCTAGGTATGTCTTATTCATGCTAAATCTTGCCATGATTGTTTGCCCTCACATGTCATGACATCATACTTAAGTTTATCTTTTGAAATGTCATGATAATGCTTAGGTTAGTTTTATGTCATGTTTATTTAAGTTTCAAACTTTATGCCATGACATCATGACATTGGCACATGCTTCTATTTATGATATTATTTCATGCCATGTCATCATCTCTTGCATTAATGATCAATTTAAATTGATTTAAGGATAGAAACATAATTTGATATTGAGATCAAATTGATGTTCAGAAAATGCATGAGAATCTAGCCTAAGATAACCTAAACCCATATCTCACATCAAAATTGACTTGGATGTGTTTGATACACCTTAGATGTGTGTGAGATATTAGGATCATGAGTTAGGATCAAGGTGCATAGTTCTTGTACCTAGATGAGACTAATTCAAGAAGGAGGATAATAGGGAAAGCTTATGTACAAGTCATGTACATTTAGCCCTAAGATTGTGGTCCTAAATTAAAGGGTTAAAAAATCATTTCAAAATTGATTTGAAAAACCTTGATGAAGCCATTCTAGTGATAGCATTCATCATTGAACATTGTGATACAAAGTTTACTTAACTTTGAACTATTTCAAAGTCTTTTGAACTTTGTATCAAGATTGAAAAATGGAAGTTATTTTCATAGAAAACTATTTTTCCTTGACAGTATATGGTATGAGGAATGTATCCTCAAAATTTCACAATTTTTCGAATTTTCTAGAATTTGTTGTGAGTTTCTGAATTTCGGGAGAGAAGAAATCAGAAACCGCCTGATCTAAACTTGGATCGATCACTGGACCGATCCAGGGAAGGCTGGATCGGTCTGAGGACCGATCCAGAGGGGTCCTGATCGGTCCGGTGACCGATCAGGCGTGCTGAATTTGCTGAATTTTGACTGTGGTCTGAAATTTCAGCTATGAGAGTTGAGTTTCGGGTTTCTAAAGGTTTAAAACTCTCCAAGACATTGTTGGTGCAATGGTCAAGGGGGAGTTGACCTTTAGGGGGAGTCTTAACTAATTGTCAAGGGGGAGTTTTTACTCCTTAAGATTTTTGAGGATTAGTGATATGGGATTGTCACTAAGTTGAGTGTTGAGTTGAGTATCAAGGGGGAAATTAAGGGTTTCAATGAAAGGAATGAGACTTTCATTAGGAGATTAAGGACTCTTTTTGATGTGTGTCAAAAAGGGGGAGAGATGTCCCAAGGGGGAGAGTGTAGGTTTTGGAAGAATGTTCAAGGAAGAACATTGGAAAACCTAAGTTAGGTTATCGGGTTAACCTAACTTGATTTTGGATTTTGTCAAACATCAAAAAGGGGGAGATTGTTGGTGCAACCTTAGGTCAAGGTTGACCTGACTCGAGTTGACCTGACTCGAGTTGTGTTTTGATGTTTGACGATGTTTGACGAGAAGAGAGTTGTATTCTTGATGTTTGACAAGAATAGGTGTTTGGGAGATTGTAGGTGCAACCTTAAGTCAAGGTTGACCTGGTTGACCTGATTCGGGAAAAGTCCAAGCAGGGAGCTTGGCACGCGAAAAGTCCAAGTATGGAGACTTGGCACTGGAAAAGTCCAAGTACGGAGACTTGGCACGGGGAAAAGTCCAAACAGGTAGCTTGGCACGCGGAAAGTCCAAGTATGGAGACTTGGCACGGGGAAAGTCCAAACAGGGAGTTTGGCACGGGGAAAAGTCCTGGTGAGTGAAGCCAGGCAGTCGGAGAAGTCCTGGTGAGTGAAGCCAGGCAGTCGGAAAATCCTGGTGAGTGAAGCCAGGCATTCGGGAAAGTCCTGGTGAGTGAAGCCAGGC
Source organism: Zingiber officinale (assembly GCF_018446385.1). Classification (NCBI taxonomy): domain Eukaryota; kingdom Viridiplantae; phylum Streptophyta; class Magnoliopsida; order Zingiberales; family Zingiberaceae; genus Zingiber; species Zingiber officinale. Next base: position 53,041,509 of record NC_055986.1, on the reverse strand, counting down.
AGTTTGGAAGTCCTGGTGAGTGAAGTCAGGCAGATTGGAAATCCTGGTGAGTGAAGCAAGGTGAAAACCCTAGTGAGTAAAACTAGGTGAAAGTCCTGGTGAGTGAAGCCGGGAAAGGGAAAATCCAGATGGATCAAGGGTGATCGGACATCTGGTGTTGAGAAGGTCAAGTAGGTCAAGGGAGTGACCGGATACTTGACACGAAGAGAAAAGTCCAAGTGGGTCAAAGGGATTGACCGGACACTTGGTGGAGAGTCTTAGCGGGTCAAGGGAGTGAACGGATGCTAAGCATGATGTACCAACAGGTCAAGGTTGACCGGATGTTGGTTCGGGAGACTTGGGACTTGGTTTGGGCAAAAACCAAGCTCTGGATCGGTCTGCAGACCGATCCAGTGATACGTTTGTGTATCTGATCGGTCTGGTGACCGATCAGACAACAAACAGAAGGCAAAGCGCATCGGTTCTGTGAGCTTACTGATCGGTCTGGGGACCGATCAGCATGAAGCCTGATCGGTCTCCACGACCGATCCAGCTGTAGCCTGATCGGTCCATAGACCGATCAGGAAACGAACAGAAAGTTGGGCAACTTTCTGTGAAGCATTCTGATCGGTCTAGGGACCGATCAGCCCAGGGCCTGATCGGTCCCCAGACCGATCAGAAGGGTCCTGGACCGATCAGGGTGGAGCCTGATCGGTCCACGTTCGACCGTTGAGTCACAACGGGTCGCTCCGTCTTCTCCGCTGGCTTCTGTCTTCGCTGTGCAGGTTCGCAGCCTTTTTTCTTCTTCCTGTCCCTAAGTGCTGCTGTGCTTGAGCTTTGTTGAGCTTCTCCAAAGCTTCGCGTGAGCTTCCGGCTGGATCACCTGCTGTTGTAGGCGCTTGGAGTTGTTGCTTCTTCCAGTCGACGAGAAGGCAAGATTGTTTTTACACTTGTATTGTCTTCTGCTTTCTTGTATTTCTTGTACATTCATCTTGCTGTTGCAAGAGTATTGTGGCGAGGTTTCTCCACCCATAAGGAGTTATTTTTAGCCGGTTTTCCGGGGACTCATCTACCGACGGATTGACTGGACTCGTCCACCTTACGGACACGCCGAGGAGTAGGAGCCCTAATCTCCGAACCTCGTTACATCGGTTTGTTTGAGGTTTGTCTTCTTTTCCTTCGTTTCTACGTGTTATTTTCCGCTGCGCTAACCTAGTTTGTAGAAACGCGACGATTTGGTGTCGGCTATTCACACCCCCCTCTCTAGCCTCCGTACGAAGGATCCCAACAATTACTAGTTATACCTTTCTTTGTAAGCAACAACCTCTTGATCTTCTATGGTATTCTTCTTCTTATCTCGGACGTTGTGTAGGCAATGATCTACCGAGATGAGAACCACCAAGACACCTTCCTTCTTGCAAGTTTCGGCCACCAACCTTCAAGCTCCAAGGGATGCTAGAACAAAACCTCCTTTCTTTCCTTCTTCTCCTAGCAAGAACCGGCCAGTACAAGAACTCCAAGAGAGGGATGCACCGGCCACTAAAGAAGAAGAGAAAATGAAGAGTATAGGGCCGGCCACACCAAGGAAAAGAAGAGAGAAACAATAGAAGAGATGTTATGAGGTGAGGCACCTCTACCCTCTCTTTTATATTCCTTGATCTTGGTAAATAAGAAAATTTAATTATTATTGAAATTCCCTTATTTTCCTTGCCATTGGTTAATAAGGAAAATTTAATTAAAAATTCCTTTTAACCCTTCTCATGGCCGGCCTCTACTAGTGCTCCAAATAAGACAAGTTTTAAACACAAAATTAAAACTTCCTTATTTATTTCCAGAAATTTTAAAAATAAAAATTCTCTTTAAAAATTCCTTTAATGGTTGGTTATAAAAGGAAAGTTTTATAAATTAAAATCTCTCTATTAGAACATGTGCATGATTACAAAAAGGAAAGTTTTCTCAAAATTAAAATCTTCCTTTCAATCTACAAATAAGGAAAGATATCAAATCTTTTCTCTTAATCTTTTGTAGAAACTATAAAAGGAAAGATTTAATTTTAAAACTCTCTTTTAAAATCATGAGGATGGTTATATAAAAGGAAAGTTTTCTTAAAAATTAAAACCTTCATTTTAACTACAAATAAGGAAAGATATCAAACTTTTTTCTTAATCTTTTGTAGAAAACTATAAAAGAAAAGATTTAAATTTTAAACTTTCTTTTAAAACCATGGCTTCCACATAAGAAAAGATTTTAGAAAATAAAATCCTTTTATTTTATATGGTCGGCCACACCAAGCTTGGGCTCCAAGCTATGGTCGACCACCCTACTTAGCTCAAGCCTTTGGTTTGGCCGACCCAAGCTTGGACTCCAAGCATGCTTGGTCGCCCACCTAAGGGTGGGTAGGAAGTGGGTATTTGATGGATATAATTCTCTATAAATAAGAGGCTACAATAGGGACCGAGAGGAAGAATTGGTTTTGGTCTTCCGATGAAATTTAGCTTCCTGTATTCACCCCGAACACCCAACTTAATTTCATCAATAATAATTCTTACAACTAAAGAATTATTATTGAACTACCGCACCAATCCCAAATTACATTTTGGGCTCCTTTTTATCATGAGTGTGTTAATCTCCCTGTGTTTAAGATGTCGAATGCCCACTAATTAAATGAGTTACTGACAATTCACTTTAATTAATATCTTAGTCCAAGAGTAGTACCACTCAACTTTATCGTCATGTCGGACAAGTCTACCTACAGGATTTACATGACAATCCTTATGAGATCCTCTTGGGGACATTATCAACCTAGATTACTAGGACACAGTTTCTTTCTATAATCAACAACACACACTATAAATAATATTATTTCCCAACTTATCGGGCCTCTTGATTTATCGAACTAAATCTCACCCATTGATAAGTCAAAGAAATAAATACTAGATATATGTGTTTGTTATTATATCAGGATTAAGAACACACACTTCCACAATAATAAAGGTCTTGTTCTTTTATTCAGTCAGTATAAAAAGAACTTACCTTAAATGGTCCAGTTCAATACACTCTGCGTGTACTAGTGTAATTTATAGTCAAGATAATCTAATACCAAATTACACTACGACTATTCCAATGGTTTGTTCATATCCATTTTAGTCGTGAGCAACTGTTTATAATTTATAAAGAATTGATAACATTATCTTTTCTGTGTGACACCACACACCATGTTATCTATAATATAAATTAATTGAACAACTACACTTAGCATAAATGTAGACATTTGACCAATGTGATTCTTTATTTTAAAATAAATATTTACAAAAAATTAGGCTTTTAGTATACACTCTAACACTAGCAACGGTTAGGCAAAGAGAAAACTCTAGGGGATGGTAACCCTAGGTTATAGGGGGTGGTACCCCTATGCGGAAAACTTTGGTGGGTCAGAGTCTTCGGGCAAAAATCCTAGGGGGCGGTAACCCTAGGTTGAAATCCTGGTGTCGTGCACCAGGTGGAAGTCTAGATGAGTCGTGGAGCGGGCATCCAGCATGAAGACCGGAAGATTCGAGCGCCGAGCAAAAGTCTAGTCAGTCTGGAGGATCGAACTGGCAAAAGGTAACTTCTCCTGAGTGGAGTAGGTGAGGACGCGTTCCCCGAAAGAGGGAACAGTAGGCGTCGGTTCGACCTAGGGTTTCTGGTAGGAAATCCGAAGTCAGAACCGGACAGTCCAAAGACTGTCAAACTTATTTCTCCTAAATATTATCTGTTATGTTCTAATTCTATTTTACAGGAGATTAACATTCTATGCAGGAACTGACCGGGATCAGTCAACCGAACGTCTGGATCGGTCGACCGAACGTCTGATCGGTCGACCGAACCCCCAAAGCAGCTGATCAGATCTCCAACGAGTGGATCGAGCTTGACCAGGAGATCGGTCGACCGATAACCAGGGATCGGTCGACCGAACCGGGGATAAGACTTGACCATATCGAAGCGGAGCGAACCGATCGGGTGGATAGGATGAGGAGGAGATCGTCTTATCGGTCGATCGAACGCGGGGATCGGTCGACCGATCCGCCTTGGGTCAAACTTGATCTCGAGACTTCAGGATCTGGATCAGTCTTGCAGAGCCTATAAAAAGAAGCCTCGGGAAGCAACTTGGGGATCAACTCGAACAGAACAACTTGTGCTCTTGTACGTTGCTCCGAACGCTTCAACTACACTCTGCAACTTCGACAACCAACGACTCCGTTCTTCAATTCTTTTGTATTGTCGGTATTATATTTTTTTATTCAACACTTGTACTCTTAAATTGTAAAGATTTATGGATTGATAGTGATTGCCCACCGAAAGTGATCTACGATCACGGGCCTTAGAGTAGGAGTCGCCCTAGGCTCTGAACCAAGTAAATCTTTGTCTTCTTGTGTGTCTATTTTTATTTTCCACTGCGTTACTTGAATTTTTGAATACGAAACATGTGAAAGCCATGAGCGCTATTCACCCCCCTCTAGCGCTTTCGATCCAATAATTGCTATCAGAGCGGGGGTTGCTTTGATTTGGTGCAACCACCAATCAAGCACTTTTTCGTGGTAGTTTTATTTTTTTCGGAGTCTATCGGAATTAAGTATAGTTGCTATATTTTGATCTATTTTCTCATTCGAATCAATTTTTTCTCAAAGTTGGTGCAACACCACTCGAGTTTGTTTTCCTTTTATTATACATCCCGCACTACTAATCCAAGACCCAGTCTTGGAACAAATTCTTTTCCTTATTTTTGTGTGCAAGTTTTCAAATGGCCCAACAAGAAGGCTATAGCACAGTCCGTCCCCCGCTTTTCTCCAGTGAAGACTTTGGCTACTAGAAAGGGCGAATGGAGTCATACCTACAAACCCAGTTCAAATTCTGGATAATCACCAAGACAGGCCTCGAACTCTCACTTGACGGCACAGGCAAATTAGTATCATATGTGAACTATGACGCATCCTTAATAAAGAAAGTAGAAGCAAACGCAAAGGCAACCTGCATACTCCAGTGTGGTCTGATAAAGGAGGAACTCAACAGAGTAGGACCGTTCTCAAGTGTAAAGGAGCTATGGGAAAAGCTAATTGAATTGCATGAGGGTACATCAGAAACCAAGGTAAGTAAGCGAGATCTGCTTTTCAATAAATTATATAATATCAAAATGCAGGAAGAAGAGACAGCAAGACAGCTTCACGCCAGAATTCAAGACCTGCTGAATGGACTCCACGCAATAGGACAGAAAGTGAAGAACAAAGATGTAATAAGGTATGCACTCAACGCCTTCCCTAGGAATACCTTGTGGGCATCCATGGTAGATACGTACAAGGTATCCAAGGACTTATCTTCAATTAAATTAGATGAACTCTTCACTAAATTTGTATTGCATGAGCAGACTAATGCACGCCTAGTAGAGAAGGGTACAACTTTGGTTGCAGGTACTAGCAGAACGCGCGAACCGAAATCGAGGCGCAGAACCGAATCGGAATCATAAGAAGAACCTAATTCAGATGATGAAGATGACAAGCTTACTGCCGAACTCATAAAGCTCGTACGGAAGATGTGCAAAAAGAAAAAGGCAACCCAAATTAGCACGAAGATCAAGACGGGAGTTACATGCTACGGCTGCAACCAGAAGGGCCACTACAAGGCAGACTGTCCAAATTAAAAGCAACGAAGAAGGAAGGTGCTGAAGGCAACATAGTCTGAGTCCTCAGATGAATCCAAATCCGATGAAGAAGAACAAGCAAGCCTCCTCGCTCTACCAGTGCTAGCACATGTTGCTAAAACCGAGTCTGAGTTCGAGTCCGACATCGAGAGCAAATCAGAAATCGAGTCCGAGCGAAGCCACGGATCCGTATCCGTTTCTAAAGGGCCAAACACTGATAAGTTGGACAGGAGTTCACTTGTTTGTGGGTTATCCTAGAGAAATGAAAGAAAGGTTTATAATCCTAAAAATCAGAAGGTCATTATTGGCACCAATGCCCGATTTTTAGAAGAGGACTATGTTATGAACCATAAGTCCATGAGTAAAATTGTTCTTAAAGAAATTAGAGAAGGCACATTTAAACTAGTACCAACTATACAAGATGTGATACCACAAGAAACTGCAACACGTGTCACAAATGATGCACAATTACAGACAGTGTCTCGTCGTAGTGGGAGGGTTGTTTGGTAACCTGAAAGATTCATATTTTGGGATAGTCTTTGGACTTGATCCCTGGTGAACATGAACCTGATCCCCGGACATATGACAAAGCGCTCCAAGATAAAGATGCAGCATCTTGGCAAAGAGCAATGAATACAGTAATAGAATCTATGTATTCTAATAAAGTCTGGGAGCTTGTAGAACCACCAAATGGTGTAAAAGCCATTGGGTGTAAATAGGTCTACAATAGAAAAAGAGGGATAGATGGGAAGGTGGAAACTTTCAAGGCAAGGCTTGTTGAAAAAGGGTATCAATTATGAGGAAACCTTTTCACCGGTAGCCATGTTTAAGTTTGTCCGGATTCTTTTATCTTTTGCTGCTCATATGGATTATGAGATTTGACAGGATGTCAAGACAGCTTGCCTTAATGGAAGTCTTGAAGAAAGCATCCATATGAAGCAACCAAAGGGGTTCATTGCAAAGGGCAAAGAGCATCTAGTATGTAAGCTCAATCGGTCTATTTATGGACTGAAGCAAAGCTTCAAGGTCTTGGAACATCCAGTTTAATGAAGTAATCCAGATCTATGGATTTATTTAGTGTCCGGATGAGTCTTGTGTATACAAGAAGTGTGATGAAAACATGGTGGTATTTCTTGTACTATACGTAGATGACATTTTTATTAGTTGGAAACAATATCAAAGTGTTGTCGGAAGTAAGGGTATGGTTGTCCGAGAAATTCGATATGAAGGACTTGGGAGAATGCGCACATATTCTCGGGATCAAAGTAATAAGGGATCACAAGAAAAGAATGTTGTGCTTATCCTGAGCTTCATATATCGATACTATCCTAGCTCGTTTTAGCATGCAAGACTCCATGACAGGTTTTTCTACCTTTTGGGCATGGAGTATATTTATCTAAAGAGATGTCTTTGAAGACATCAAAAGAGACAGAAGAAATGAAGGCAGTTCCTTATGCTTCAGCTGTAGGGAGCCTAATGTATGTTGTGAACGAGACCGGATATCTGTTTTGCCATGGGCATGGTTAGCAGATATCAAAGTAACCCAGGACTGGGACACTGGACTGTCGTAAAGCATATATTAAAGTACCTTAGAGGGACTAGAGATTATATGCTAGCTTACAAGGCAGATGATTTGCTCCCTGTGGGTTACATAGATTTCGACTTCCAATATGAAAGGGACAATAGTAAGTCAACCTTGGGGTTTTGTGTTTACTTTAGGAGGTGAAGCCATAACAATGGATGAGTGTTAAGCATAAATGCTTTTTGGACTCCACCATGGAAGTTGAGTATGTGGCAGCCTCTGAGGCAGCCATAGAAGTTGTATGGCTCAGAAACTTCATGATGGACTTAGATGTGATTCATGGCTTACCCAAAAATTATTACAGTGTATTGTGATAATAAGTAGTACAGTAGCAAACTCGAAGGAACCACGAGCCCATAAGGCAAGTAAACACATAGAGCGCAAGTACCACCCAAAACGAGACATCGTATAACGAGGAGAAGTTGTTGCCACCTAGATTGCATCAGATGATTGTTAGAGTGTAAACTAAAAGTCTAGCTTTTGTAAACATTTATTTTAGAAATAAAAGAATCACATTGGTCAAATGTCTACATTTATTTGTTAAGTATAGTTGTTCAATTAATTTATATTGTAAATAACATGGTGTGTGGTGTCATACACAGAAGATCATGTTATCAGTTCTTTATAAATTATAAATAGTTGCTCATGACTAAGATGGAAAGGAACAAACCATCGGAATAGTTGTAGTGTAATTAAGAATTAGTTTATCTTGATTAATAAATTACACTGGTACACTCTAAGTGTATTGAGTAGAACCATTTAGGTAAGTTCTTTTTAGACTGACTTAATAAAAGAATTAGACCTTAGTTATTATGGAAGTGTATGCTCTTAATCCTAATATAATAACAAGCACATATATTTAGTATTTATTTCTTTAACTTATCAAAGGGTGAGATTTAGCTTGATAAATCAATAGGCCCGATAAGTTGAGAAATGATATTACTTATAGTGTGTGTTGTTGATTATAGAAGGAATCTGTGTCCTAGTTATCTAGGTTGAGAATGCCCCCAAGAGGAGCTCATAAGGATTGTCATGTTAAACCCTGCAGGTGGACTTAGTCTGACATGACGATGAAGTTGAGTGGTACTACTCTTGGAGCTAGATATTAATTAAATGAGTTGTCAGTAACTCATTAAATTAATGGACATTCGATATCTTAAACACAGGGAGACTAACACACTCATGATAAGAAGGAGCCCATAATGTAATTTGGGATTGGTGCGGTAGGGCAATAATAACTCTCTAGTGGAATGAGTTATTATTGATGAACTTGAGTTGTGTGTTCGGGGCGAACACGGGATACTCAAGCTCGTCGGAAGGCCAAAACCAATTTCTCCTCTAGGTCCCTGTCGTAGCCTCATTAATGCCTCTAATCCACTCATGAAAAGCCCATCTTGGTGCCCAAGAAGGGGCCGACCCATGGCTTGGTGACCAAGCCAAAGGGGTCGGTCATAATCTCCTTAAGGTGGTCGGCCACAAGAAGTTTGAAGGGTGCCGACCACATATTTCAAATAAGGAGGGGTGTTTTAAATTTTTAAAATCTTCTCTTTGTAGATATCTACAAGTTTTAAAAGTGAGATTTTAAAATATAAAACTTTCCTTATTTGAATTAGGTCACATGATTTAAAAGAAAATCTAAAAGTTTTAAAACTTTCCTTTTTTAACCATCCTCATGGTTTTAAGGAAAAAGGAAGAGAAGTTTTAAAATGGTAAATTTTCTATTTTTGTAACCATTTTTAAAAAGGAAATTTTAGAAGAGAAGTTTTAAATTTTAAAACTTGGTTTTAATTTTTAAAATTTTTCTTTTTTAACATCCACATTGGGAAATTAAAAAGAGAGCATGTAAAATTTTATAAGAGCTTTTCTTCTTTGCTTATAAATTTTTTTACAAAAGTATTTCTTTCATTTTAAGGGGTCGGCCACCCTTGCTTGGTGCCCAAGCAAGGGGTCGGCCAATCAAATAAATCAATCAATTATTGATTGGATGATTGAATCAATCAAGAGAAAGGAAAAGGAAAAATAAAAGGGGAAAAGGAAAAACAAGAGGAAGATTTTAATTTTTATAAAAAGTCTTTCCTTATTTACCTTGGGCAAGTAATATAAAAGAACGAGAGGAGAGGCCTCATGGAGCTATCTAATCAATTCTATTCTTTTCTCTCTTCTCTCCAAGTCTTCTCCTAAGGGGCGGCCCTTGCTTCTCTTCACGCTAGGGCCGGCCACCTCTATGTGGTTGTTTTGTATGGTCGGATACAAATAGAAGGAGAAGAAGAGGAGAAGTAGGGTATGCATCTATTCTTATTCTATTGATTTTGCTCTCTCTTGTGGTCGAACCTCTTCCCTTCCCTTTCCCCTTGCTCTCTTTGGTTCCTTGTGGAGGTGGTGGCTGAAACTTAGAGATGGAGAAGAAGGACGTGTTCATCTTGGAGGATCGTCGCCCACACGACGTCCAAGAGGAAGCGAGGAATATGGAAGAAGATCTCGAGGTTATTAGCTTACGAAGAAGATGTATAACTAGTAATTTTCTTCCGCATCATGCTAGTTATTTTTCTTTGTATGAATTCCAAACACAAGAGACATTAGATTCTAGTTTTTCGGATTGGTTTCGAAGTTGTGTTTTTTTTTTGTTTTTCGAATTTGTGATTCGATTGTTCCTTTTGGTTAAACCTAGAGTTATATAAGGAAATTAAATATTAGCTTTCCTTAAAATGCTTTGTCTAGGCGGTGGTGGATGCTCCCATACCTAAGAAGGCCATTTGCCTCGCCATGCAGTCCTGGAAGCCAATTTTAGAAATTAATATTTAATTGAATTTATAACATAGGTGGATTTGTATCAATAGTGTTAAGTTCCGCTTGCAATCCAAGTCTAAAACATTAAGATCAGATAAGTTTAATTTGGAATCAATAATGTTAAGTTCCGTTTGCGATTCCTAATTTAACTTCTAAAGAACACAATAAGTGTTATTAGGAAAGGTTCAACACTTGTACAAAATTTTTGTACAGTGGAACCGGTACGATCTTCCTAGGACTAACCAACAATTGGTATCAGAGCTAAGGTTTATCTCTGTGTGTTTTGGTTTTCAAATAGATTATGCATATGTCATACATAATTTAGGCAGGATTATAGTAGGATGTGCTAACTTTGTGGTTGCAGGCTCCAACTATTATGACATATAGATATTGTGTGTGATTGGACCCTTGGACATGTCAAGGGTATTATTTTGTGTGTGCATGATTGTATGTATTAAATACAGCAGGAGCTGTATTAGTTTTAGAATTTTATTTTCGATCTAGATTACATGTACATTCCTTCGTGGAATATAGGATCGATATATGTAAAATTCTATTTTTTTCGCGGATCGTATCTTTGCGAGGCGTGGTGCTATTGGAGAACCAGAGGCGCAGCGGAATAAGAAGCAAGATAGATGTGACAACTCGACCTGATGGCGGTGGCTAAAGATGGCAGCAGTTAGGGTAAGAGCACACAGAGAACAGTGGTAGAAAAGGCCATAATAGTTAGAATATTAATTTTCATATTTATTGCTTTTATTTACTGTGATGTGTGTGTGTGCATGTGATATATGCTAGCATAGGTTAAAATTTCTCACCCTAAATAACTAAGTGGGAGAAGGATTTATTTTAATAAATTCCACGGTCTCTATTACTGGTTTGTAAGTGATGTAAACAAACTTGTGCGTTGGTTCTGAGTGCCTTCCTCCATATCGAATGAGTTTGTTTGTGGATCACTAGATCAAATTTCTATTTTTGGATGACTATAGGAAATTAATTAAGAGCGTGTGATCTTCCCCATCGGAAGGGGCACAATCTTATTTAATGGACTAAGTGTCAAGTAATGGTATACACTTAGGTACATTTAATAGTATCCTCTCTATCAGAGTCACTGCTATTATTTGTGTGACCAAAGTAAAGCTAACTATTAATTTGTCATAAAGATAGGTTGACAAAATAATAAAATTAAAACCCCCTATTACAAATGTTGAGATTTTATATACGTCCACACTATCATGGCATACAAAATTCACGGTGTATGAGGTAATTTTATTTGTCAGGTTGACAAGAAAATAAAATTAATGGGAAAAACCCCTCTTACAAATGTTTGGTTTTGTATACGTCCACACTATCATGGCATACAAAATTCACGGTGTTTGAGGTAATTTTATTTGTCATAAAGAGAGATTGACAAGATAATTAATGGGTAAAACCCTCCTCTTACAAATATTTGAATTTGTATACATCCACACTATCGTGACATACATAATTCCTGGTGTTTGAGGTGTTGGTGAATTTAAATAATATTGTTTGAGGAATCAATGTTATTTTAAATTCAAAGTTTTGACCAAATATTTGATCAAAGATAGACCAACTATTAATTTTATTTGTCATAAAGTTAGGTTGACAAGATAATAAAATTAATGGATAAAATCTTTGAATTTGTATACATCCACACTATCGTGGCATATAAAATTCACAGGGATTTTAAGGTGTTGGTCTTGACCAAATATTTTTGTGATTCTTAGGATTTCATATGTTTGTCAATCCCCTAACTGTTATACTATAGAATAGACTTAGTAGTCCCAATTAAGATTGGAAACAAAAACTTGGACTCTAAGATGGACTGTCCTCTCAGAATTAAGAACAATATAGGGGTATTTTATTCATTAGTTGTTGAAATATGTTTAGTGGTGTTATCTATCGGTACCTAGTGTGTAGATATGGGAGCCATTGATCATGTCTGCAAATCATTGCAGGGGTTCCAGGAAATCCGACAACTATATGAAGAGAAAATCACCATGGGCACTGCTACGAAAGTAGCAGTTGTTGCAGTGGGAGATGTTTATCCTTCGATAGGAATAAAACATGGATTTTTGAGAAATTGTCTTTACGTACCAAGTTTAGAAAGAACTAGTTTTCAGTTTCTAAACTATTTAAAGAACTTGATATTCTGCCTCTTTTAATAACAAAGTTGTTATCAAGAAAAAGAGGGAAGTTATCTGTTCTGGTACGTTGGTTGACAATTTAAAAATCCAATAACTCCCACGATGCAACAAATGAAAATTAATAACATATCTTCTAACTCTAATAAGAGAAAGCAATCTTCAAAAATGAACCAATCATATCTTTGGCATCTAAGGCTATGTTATATTAACTTGAGTAGGATTCAAAGGAGAATAACCGATGAACTTTTGGGTTTATTGGTAGTGGAAATCTTTCCAACCTGCGAGTCTTACTTGGAAGGAAAAATAACCAAGAAGCTTTTTAAGTCTAAGGGGTATAGAACCAAAGATGTGTTGGAATTGGTTCATTTTGATTTGTATGGTCCTATGTCTATCCAGGCAAGAGGAGGTTTCGAATATTTCGTCTATTTTATAGAAAACTATTCAAGATACGGGTACATTTACTTGATACGCCGCAAGTCGAAGTGATTTGATGAGTTCAAAGAGTACTAGGCTGATGTGGAGTAACATCAAAGTAAAAGTATCAAGACACTACGATTATATCATAGTGGCGAGCACCTCTTAGGAGAGTCTAGGAGTCATTTATCAGAAGTAGGGACTCAATCCCAACTAACTGCACCTGGTTCACCCTAACAGAATGGTGTAGAAGAAAGAAGGTATAGGATTCTTATGGAAATGAGTAGATCGATGATGAGTTATTGAGAAAATTACCAAATTCATTTTAAGGATATACTCTGGAAACGGAAGTGAACATAGTACCTTCTAAGTCAGAACTCTCTACTCCCATAGAATTGTAGAATAGGCAAAAGCCTAATCTGAAGCATATTCGGATTTGGGGTAGGCCAGCACATGTGCTGAAGGGAGACACTGAGAAGTTGGACAAGAGTTCACTTGTTTGTGGGTTATCCTAGAGAAACGAAAGGAGGTTTGTAATCCTTAAAAATCAGAAGGTCATTGTTAGCATCAATGACCGATTTTTAGAAGAGGACTATGTAATGAACCACAAGCCCATAAGTAAATTTGTTCTTAAGGAAATAATAAAGGACACGTCTAAATCTAGTACCAACTGTACAAGATGAAATATCACAAGAAACTGCAACACGTATCACAAACGATACACAATTACAGAAAGTGCCTCGTCGTAGTGGGAGGGTTGTTAGAAAACCTAAAAGATTCATGTTTTGGGAGAGTCTTTGGGCTTGATCCTAGGTAAACATGAACCTAATCCCCGGACATATGACGAAGCGCTCCAAGATTAAGATGCAACATCTTGGCAAATAGCAATAAATACAGAATTAGAATATATGTATTCTAATAAAGTCTGGGAGCTTGCAAAAACCACCAGATGGTGTAAAAGTCATTGGGTGTAAATAGGTCTACAATAGAAAAACAAGGATAAGACGGGAAGATGGAAACCTTCAAAGCAAGGCTTGTTGGAAAAGGAAATTTTTTCACCGACAGTCATGCTCAAGTCTATCTAGATTCTTTTATCTATTGCTGCTCATATGGATTATGAGATTTGGCAAGTGGATGTCAAGACAGCTTTTCTTAATGAAAGTCTTGAAGAAAACATCCATATAAAGCAACCAGAGGGGTTCATTGCAAAGGGCAAAGAGCATCTAGTATGTAAGCTCAATCAATCTATGGACTAAAGCAAAGCTTCAAGGTCTTGGAACATCCAGTTTAATGAAATAATCTTGACCTATGGATTTATTCAGTGTCCGGATGAGTCTTGTGTATACAAGAAGTGTGATAGGAAACGTGGTGGTATTTCTTGTACTATACGTAGATGACATTTTTGGTAGTTGGAAACAATATCAAAGTGTTGTCGGAAGTAAGGGTATGGTTGTCCAAGCAATTCGATATGAAGGACTTGGGAGAATGCACACATATTCTCGTGATTATCATAAGAAAAGAATGTTGTGCTTATCTCAAGCTTCATATATCGATACTATCCTAGCTCGTTTTAGCATATAAGACTTCAAGAAAGGTTTTCTACCATTTAGACATAGAGTAGTTTTATCTAAAGAGATGTCTCCAAAGACATCAAAGTAGATAGAGGACCTGAAGGCAATTCTTTAAGCTTCGGCTATCAGAAGTCTAATGTATGCTATGCATGAGATCGGATATCTGCTTTGCCGTGGGCATGGTTAGCAGATATCAAAGTAACCCTAGACAAGGGCATTGAACTACTGTAAAGCATATATTGAAGTACCTAAGAAGGACTAGAGATTATATGCTAGTTTACTAAGCAGATGATTTACTCCCTGTGGGTTACACTGATTCGAACTTCCAATCAGATAGGGACAATAGTAAGTTGACCTCGGGGTTTTGTGTTTACTTTAGGAGGTGAAGCCATAACAATGGAGGAGTGTTAAGCATAGGTGTTTTTTAGACTCTACCATAGAAGCTGAGTATATGACAACCTCTGAGGCAGCCATAGAAGCTGAATGACTCAGAAACTTCATGATGGATTTAGACATGATTTCTGGTTTGCCCAAAAATTATTACAATTTATTGTAATAATAGTGGTGCAGTAGCAAACTCGAAGAAACCATAAGTCCATAAGGCAAGTAAACACAATAGAGCGCAAGTACTACCCAATACGAGACATCGTTTAACGAGGAGAAGTTGTTGCCACCTAGATTGCATCAGATGATAGCCTAAGAGATCCTTTCACTAAGGCCCTTAAGGCAAGAGCTTTTGATGGGCATGTTGAAGGTTTGGGAATCAGATGTATGGAAGGATATATGGCAGCATAGTCTTTTAGTATAAATGGGAGATTGTTAGAGTGTATACTAAAAGCCTAGTTTTTGTAAGCATTTATTTTAGAAATAAAAGAATCACATTGGTCAAATGTCTACATTTATTTGTTAAGTGTAGTTGTTCAATTAATTTATATTGTAGATAACATGGTGTGTGGTGTCATACACAGAAGATCATGTTATCAGTTTTTTATAAATTATAAACAGTTGCTCATGACTAAGATGGAAAGAAACAAACCATTGGAATAGTCATAGTGTCATTAGGTATTAGTTTATCTTGACTAATAAATTACACTAGTACACTCTAAGTGTATTGAGTAGGACCATTTTAGATAAGTTCTTTTTATACCGACTTAATAAAAGAACTAGATCTTAGTTATTATGGAAGTGTGTGCTCTTAATCCTAATATAATAACAAGCACATATATTTAGTATTTATTTCTTTAACTTATCAAACGGTGAGATTTAGCTCGATAAATCAATAGGCCCGATAAGTTGGGAAATGATATTACTTATAGTGCGTGTTGTTGATTATAGAAGGAATCTGTGTCCTAGTTATTTAGGTTGAGAATGTCCCCAAGAGGAGCTCATAAGGATTGCCATGTTAAACCCTGCATGTGGACTTAGTCCTACATGACGATGAAGTTGAGTGGTACTACTCTTGGAACTAGATATTAATTAAATGAGTTGTCAGTAACTCATTAAATTAATGGACATTCGATATCTTAAACACAGGGAGACTAACACACTCATGATAAGAAGGAACCCATAATGTAATTTGGGATTGGTGTGGTAGTGCAATAATAACTCTCTAGTGAAATGAGTTATTATTGATGAACTTGAGTTGTGTGTTCGGGGCGAACATGGGATACTTAAGCTCGTTGAAAGGCCAAAACCAATTTCTCCTCTAGGTCCTTGTCGTAGCCTCATTAATGCCTCTATTCCACTCATGAAAAGCCTATCTTGGTGCCCAAGAAGGGGCCGACCCATGGCTTGGTGACCAAGCCAAAGGGGCCGACCATAATCTCCTTAAGGTGGCCGACCACAAGAAGTTTGAAGGGTACCGACCACATATTTCAAATAAGGAGGGGTGTTTTAAATTTTTAAAATCTTCTCTTTGTAGATATCTACAAGTTTTAAAAGAGAGATTTTAAAATATAAAACTTTCCTTATTTGAATTAGGCCACATGGTTTAAAAGAAAATCTAAAAGTTTTAAAACTTTCCTTTTTTAACCATCCTCATGGTTTTAAGGAAAAAGGAAGAGAAGTTTTAAAATTGTAAATTTTCTATTTTTGTAACCATGTTAAAAAAAGAAATTTTAGATGAGAAGTTTTAAATTTTAAAACTTTATTTTAATTTTTAAAATTTTCCTTTTTTAACATCCACATTGGGAAATTAAAAAGAGAGCTTGTAAAATTTTATAAAAGATTTTCTTCTTTGCTTATAATTTTTTTTACAAAAGTATTTCCTTCCTTTTAAGGGGTCAGCCAATCAAATAAATCAATCAATTATTGATTGGATGATTGAATCAATCAAGAGAAAGGAAAAGGAAAAATAAAAGGGGAAAAGGAAAAACAAGAGGAAGATTTTAATTTTTGTAAAAAGTCTTTCCTTATTTTCCTTGGGCAAGTAATATAAAAGAAGGGGAGGAGAAGCCTCATGGAGCTATCTAATCAATTCTATTCTTTTCTCTCTTCTCTCCAAGTCTTCTCCTAAGGTTCGACCCTTCTCTTCATGCTAGGGTCGGCCACCTCTATGTGGTTGTTTTGTATGACCAGATACAAAGAGAAGGAGAAGAAGAGGAGAAGTAGGGTATGCATCTATTCTTATTCTATTGATTGTGCTCTCTCTTGTGGTCGGACCTCTTCCCTTCCCTTTCCCCCTGCTCTCTTTGGTTCCTTGTGGAGGTGGTGGCCGAAACTTAGAGAAGGAGAAGAAGGCTTTTGGGTCGTGTTCATCTTGGAGGATCATCGCCCACACGACGTCCAAGAGGAAGCGAGGAATACGGAAGAAGATCTCGAGGTTATTAGCTTACGAAGAAGAGGTATAACTAGTAATTTTCTTCCGCATCATGCTAGTTATTTTTCTTTGTATGAATTCCAAACACAAGAGGCATTAGATTCTAGTTTTTCGGATTTGTTTCAAAGTTATGTTTTCTTTTTTTCTTTTTTGAATTTGTGATTCGATTGTTCCTTTTGGTTAAACCTAGATTATATAAGGAAATTAAATATTAGCTTTCCTTAAAAGGCTTTGTCTAGGCGGTGGTGGATGCTCCCATACCCAAGAAGGTCATGTGCCTCGCCATGCAGTCCTGGAAGCCAATTTTGGAAATTAATATTTAATTGAATTTATAACATAGGTGGATTTGGATCAATAGTGTTAAGTTCCGCTTGCGATCCATGTCTAAACCATTAAGAACAGATAAGTTAAATTTGGAATCAATAATGTTAAATTTCATTTGCAATTCCTAATTTAACTTCTAAAGAACACAATAGGTTATTAGGAAAGGTTCGACACTTGTATAAAATTTTTGTACAATGGAATCGGTACGATCTTCCTAGGACTAACCAACAATGATATCCTGAGATCCTTTCACTAAGGCCCTTAAGGCAAGAGCTTTTGATGGACATGTTGAAGGGTTGGGAATCAGATGTATGGAAGGGTATATGGCTGTAAAATACCGGTAAAATGAGAAATAATGATAAGGAAATTTTTTAAAATTTTTAGAAATTTTTCTGGAAAATTTCGGAGATTGTATGAACGAGTTTATGGGAAAAAAAAAAAAATTGGACACCGGGAAAGCCTGTTTGGGTTACCCCATTTAAATGAGGAAATGTTTGATTTTTTTTTTTTAATTTTTTCTCTTTTTCCTTATTTCTTTCTTCTCCATCGCCGTTTCTTCCCCCAAACTCGCGCCTTCTCTTTTCTTCCCCGCCGAACCCAAGCCCTAACCGCAATCGAGCGGTTTCTCCTCCCCTTTTCCTCACTGAGCCCTTCTCCTGATTCTTCCTCCTCATCCATTCCGAACAACGTCACGGATCTCTGCCCTAGCCTCTCTACCACCGCCCCTCTCGTGTGACACCAAGCCAGCCGGCCGCCAATCATCAACCACTGGACGCCGAAGCTTTACCCTTTTCTCTTGGATTTCTCTCCTCTGTTTCGACCAGAATCTTTTCTCTGCCCTAGCACCGGCAGACGGCTGCCCCGTTACTGCGACTTGCCAGCACAACCGCCGCCCGAGCCCTAGCTTGATTCATCGTCGCCCCTTCTTCCCTATCAGAGTGTAGCCTCGGTATGGGCTGGACTTCGGCCAAGAGGAAGGATTCATGCACCAACCTTGGTTAGTCATCGTTCCTTCCTCCCTTTTTCTTGCCGCAGAATGCTATAATCCACCCTGACAGCATCGTGGATTCCTTGGCACCTAAGGGGATTTGATTTGGAGGTTAGTAGTTTCATCCAGCCTTGATTATCGATTTCGACAATGAATCTTTGTTTGCTGTGAATTATCGAGTGCTGGATTTGCTTTAGGGATCAACAGCCACACTGGTTTGCTTCGGTCACATTTTTCCAGCAGCAAACAACCTTCATCTAGCAGCTCACTTTATTTCAGTAGCCACAGCGGCTATGAATTGAGGTAAGGTTCGGGTATCAGAAGTTTTCTTGTTGTAATTCAGTTGTTTGGACTGATTCTAAGAGGAATGGATGTTTTGTTGTTCCTTAGGTGGTTGTCGATAGAAGCTTTAGGGCAGTGAGGTGGATTTCCAGCGGCCCACCTTGTTTATGGCTGTGAATTTGAGGTATGTTGTAGGAATTTGCCTACGTGTTGTAGTGGATAATGGATTGATTTAGGTATGATCTAATTACATGATTATTTGTAGGTTTGAATTGGAGGTTGTAATTAATTGTCGAGTGTGAATTAGGTTTATATTTATGTGTTGATTAGGGTTTTTACCCTAATTCAGTGCTAGAGATTTTATTTAGCTACTTATTTGAATTTAGCTAAATAAAATATACACATTGATTGATACAGGACTTTGGTTCGAGACGGTGTCTCGACGAGGGATCTATTTCAGATTTTGACGCTGGACGAGCACTTCGACACAGAGGTCATTTAGCTCGATCTATACTGGAGGTGGGTACCTCTTGACTTATCTTTTATGATATTGTCATTTGGATATGCATAGTATTTTATAGCTATAAGCAATGATCATGTTTGTCTTTGGTATGTCACAGTTTGATACCTATAGCATGTTCTGTTTTTGTCATTTGTTATGTATCCATGTTTATGCCTCGTGATTATTGCCATGGTTACCTTAATTCCTAGAGTAAGTGACATACCATGCTTTACTGATGTAGGACTAGATTCTGGATTTTTATTATCTGGCGTGTGTACCTATATTTTTATATCATATCTGATCTGTATACCTAGACCCTTTTGTTTTGATCCATGTACATTGTTGGTACATATTTTATGGAGGTGGATATGTTCCGGACCTAGGTTGTTATACCATAGAGGACCTGTATACCCTAGATTTGTGGATTCGACTTACTGGTACAAGGGTACACATTTATATATATATATATATATATATATGGATTGGTTCAGGATATGGTCATGCTTAGTGTCATGCACCATTCGCATATTGCATGCTGCGTGATAGTCTGCTCCATTATTGTAGAGCATATCGCCAGTTTCATCACTGTTCGGTGCTCCGTTTGTCCGCTCATGGGTAGCGTGACGCAGCGTGGTAGCACGTCAGTTTTGCTCTGTTCGGTGCTCCGTTGGTCCGCTCATGGGTAGTGTGATGCAGCGTGGTAGCACGTCAGGGATCCCTCCTCGTTATGGTGTACCGGGAGATGAGAGCATTGCGCTTCCCCATTTATAATTTGGGGTAGGAGTATGTGTATACTCCGACAGCATCCCGTCCACTCGGTCACTCATCAGGAGCAGTGACGTCAGAGTGCACAGTTGTCACAGCCCTACCCACTCTGTCTCACCATTGTGTGTGAGATGACTGACTAGCGTCAGGGGTGACCATGTCATTAGCACCATATGCATTTATTGCATTTATTTGTTTGTGTTTGCTGCACTTATATGCTGTATTTTGGTGGATGCATTCGTTTGACATGCATACAGGAGGCATATTGTGTATCTGGTTTGACGACCCTTTTGTTCTGGATAGGAGTTCCTGGTGAGTACAGCTTCCTCAGTTACCTTTCAGTTTTGCATATTTCCTATATATGATTAGGAAGCTGTATTCCATGTTTATTGTTGTTAGATATATCTTACTAGGCATGTCTATTGGTATTCGCTGAGTTGTTGAACTCACCCCCGTGGACACTATCTTTTTCAGGTACCAAGTTGTTTATGATGTCGCTTGGAGTATCCTGTCTGCTGGTCCCCATGTCACCTCAGAAGATCTATCGGTTTCATTTATGTTTTGTTTCTTTTATGTGTCAGTGTGTTTAGTTTGTGCTCCGGTTTTGTTCTGGAGTGTTGAAGTTGTTATGTGATATTTTGTATTGGTTGTTGGTTGTGTAAGCCTAGCCGGCTAGCAGTTTTGTGTTTGGTTTGTATTTGGTTTCTGCCATTTTCCGTTGTGTTTTGGTTTTGGTACAGCCTAGTGGGCTGCTTTACATATAACTGCGTGGTTGTGTTTTTATTGTATTAGCCGGGAATGCTGTATCATATAACTGCGTGGTTGTGTGTATATTCCAGCCGCCTGTGGCTGATGTATATTGTGCATGTAGAAATGATTCAGATTGTCAGCCGTACAGGGGAGGTGCTGCCAAAATTTCTTCGGACAGAGACTCCCTCGGGGCGTGACAATGGCAGCATAGTCTTTTAGTATAAGTGGGAGATTGTTAGAGTGTATACTAAAAGTCTAGATTTTTGTATAAACATTTAAGAATCATATTGATCAAATGTCTACATTTATGCAAAGTGTAGTTGTCCATTGAATTTACATTGAAGATAACATGGTGTGAGGAGACACACAAAAGTTCATGTTATCAGTTCCTTATAAATTATAAACAGTTGTTCACAACCAAGATGGAATGGGACAAACCATTTGAGTGGTTGTAGTGTAATTAGGTATTAGTTTATCTTGACTAATAAATTACACTAGTACACTATGAGTGTATTGAGCAGGACCATTTGAGGTAGTATCTTTTTATACTGACTATATAAAAGAACAATACCTCTATTATTATGGAAGTGTGTACTCTAAATCATGATATAATAACAAGTACGTATACTTAATATTTATTTCTTTGATTTATCAAAGGGTGTGATTTAGTTCGTTAAATCAATAGGCCCGATAAGTTGAGAAATGATATTATTTATATGGTGTGTTGTTGATTATAGAATGAAACTGTCCTAGTAATCTAGGTTGATGATGTCCCCTTGAGGAGCTCATAAGGATTGTCATGTAAACCCTGCAGGTGGACCTAATTCGGCATGACAATGAAGTTGAGTGGTACTACTCTTGGAGCTAGATATTAATTAAGTGAGTTGTCAGTAACTCATTTAATTAATGGGCATTCGATATCTTAAACACAGTGAGACTAACACACTCATGATAAGAAGGAGCCCATATAGTAATATGGGATTGGTGCGGTAGTGCAATAATAACTCTTTAGTGGAATGAGATATTATTGATGAACTTGAGTTAGGTGTTCGGTGCGAACACGGGAAGCTCAAGCTCATCGGGAGAACAAAACCAATTCCTCCTCTCGATCTCTATT
Organism: Zingiber officinale; assembly: GCF_018446385.1. Lineage (NCBI taxonomy): Eukaryota > Viridiplantae > Streptophyta > Magnoliopsida > Zingiberales > Zingiberaceae > Zingiber > Zingiber officinale. The sequence goes on along the minus strand of NC_055986.1, from coordinate 53,019,788 downwards.
GTAGCCTCTTATTTATAAAGTCTTATATCCACCAAACTCAACTTCTTACCCACCTTAGGGTGGCCGGCCAAGCTAAGCTTCGAGCCCAAGCTAGGGTCGGCCAAACCAAGGTTAGATAGGTTCAAGTTGTGGCCGGCCCTAGCTTGGAGCCCAAGCAAGGGTGGTCGGCCACATTCACATTGAAAGAGAGTTTTAAAATTATAAATCTTTCCTTTTATAGCTTTCTACAAAGGATTAAGAGAAAGGTTTGATATCTTTCCTTATTTGTAGTTAAAAGGAAGATTTTAATTTTTTGATAAATTTTAAATCTTTCCTTATGTGGAAGCCATGGTTTTAAAAGAGAGTTTTAAAATTATAAATCTTTCCTTTTATAGCTTTCTACAAAGGATTAAGAGAAAGGTTTGATATCTTTCCTTATTTGTAGTTTAAAGGAAGATTTTAATTTTTGATAAAATTTTCCTTTTTGTAACCATCCACATGTTTTAAAAGAGAGATTTTTATTTATAAAACTTTCCTTTTATAACTAACCATGAAGGGATTTAAAGAAAGAAAATTTTTAATTAAAATTTTTTACCGGAAACAATTAAGGAAGTTTTAATTTTTTGTTTAAAACTTTCCTTGTTTGGAGAACAAGGTAGGGGCCGGTCATTAAAGGTTTATAAGGAAGTTTTAATTAAATTTTCCTTCTTAGACATTGGCAAAGAATATAAGAAAGTTTTAATTATGTTTAAAACTTTCTTTATTTGCCAAGACCAAGGAATTTAAAAGAGAGGGTAGAGGTGCCTCACCTCACAACAACACTCTATTATTCCTCTCCTCTCTTCCTTGGTGGTGGTTGACCCTCTTCTTCCCCTATTCTTCTTCCTTGGTGGCTGTTGGCATCTCATCTCTTGGAGTTGTTGGTGGCTGGATCTTGTTAGAGGAAGAAGGAGAGATAGGAGGCATTGTTTCTTAGCATCCCTTGGAGCTTGGTTGGTGACTGAACTTCTTCATCTCTAGGAGATTGTTGGTGGCCGAAACCTGGAAGGAAGAAGAAGGTTTTGGTAGAGTCTCGTCTTGGTAGATCATCACCTACACGACGTCCAAGATAAGAAGAGGAATACAATAGAAGATCGTGAGGTCTATAAGCTACAAAAGGTATAACTAGTTATTTAATTCCGCATCATAACTAGTTCATCTTTTGTATAGATCTTGAAAAACCAAACACAAGAGGCTATTGATTTTTTAGTTATCGTTTTTGTAATCGATTTTTCATTTTGATTTCATGTTTCGATATTGTACTTCTATTGAGGTCTTCGTAGTTAAACCTAGGTTACTTAAGAAGTTTAAATATCCAATTTCATTGAAAGGCTTTGTCTAGGCAGTGGTGGATGCTCCCATACCCAAGAAGGCAATGTGCCTCGTCACCTTTGACCTGGAAGCTGATCCTTGAAATGGATATTTGATCAACTTCTGTAATATGGTTTAACTTAAGAAAAACACATCGGTTAAATTTGGAGTAAGAATGTTAAGCATCGTTCCCAATCCAAATTTAACTTCTAAAGGATAACTTGGATTAATAATGTTAAGTTCTGTTTGCAATCAAAGTTGAACTTCAGTAGAGCACAAGGGTAGCTAGGAAAGTTCTATGCTTGTATAAAATTTTTGTACAGGGGAACTAGAGCGGTCTCCAGGTATAGCAACCAACACTAAGTGTACTTAGGCAAAAGTCCTAACTGTGGTTAGGCAGGTGAAAACCCCTAGGGGTGGTAACCCTAGGTGAAGAAAAGTCCTAACAGCAGTTACGCAAAGAGAAAACCTTAGGGGATGGTAACCCTAGGTAATAGGGGGTGGTAGCCCTATGCGGAAAGCCATGGCGGGTCAGAGTCTTCGGGCAAAAATCCTAGTGGGCGGTAACCCTAGGTGGAAATCCTGGTGTCACGACCAGGTGGAAGTCTTGACGAGTCGTGGAGCGGCCGTCCAGCATGAAGACCAGAAGATTCGAGCGCGGAGCAAAAGTCTAGTCGGTCTGGAGGATCAAACTGACAAAAGGTAACTTCTCCTGAGTGGAGTAGGTGAGGACGCGTTCCCCGGAAGAGGGAACAGTAGGCGTCGGTTCGATTTAGGGTTTCCGGTAGGAAATCAGAAGTCAGAACCGGACAGTCCAAAGACTGTCAAACTTATTTCTCCTAAATATTATCTGTTATGTTCTAATTCTATTTTGCAGGAGACTAACATTCTATGCAGGAACTAACCGGGATCGGTCGACCAAACGCCTGGATCAGTCGACCAAACCCCCAAAGCAGCAGATCAGATCTCCAGCGAGTGGATCGGGCTCGACTAGGAGATCGGTCGACCGAACCTGGTTATCGGTCGACCGGACCGGGGAGAAGACCTGACCAGATCAAAGCGGAGCGAACGGATCGGACGGATAGGATGAGGAGGAGATCGTCTGATCGGTCGATCGAACGCGGGGATCGGTCGATCGATTCACCTTGGTTCAAACTTGGTCCCGAGACTTGAGGATCTGGATCAGTCTTGCAGAGCCTATAAAAACAAGCCTCAGGAAGCAGCTTGGGGATCAACTCGAACAGAACAACTTATGCTCTTGTACGCTGCTCCGAACGCTTCAACTACGCTTTGCAACTCCGACAACCAACGACTTCGTTCTTCAATTCTTTTATATTGTCGGTATTATATTTTTTTATTCAACACTTGTACTCTTAAATTGTAAAAGATTTACGGATTGATAGTGATTGCCCACCGAAAGTGATCTACGATCGCGGGTCTTGGAGTAGGAGTCACCCTAGGCTCTGAACCAAGTAAATCTTGGGCTTCTTGTGTGTGTTTTTATTTTCCGCTGTGTAACTTGAATTTTCGAATATAAAACGTGTGAAAGTCACGAGCGCTATTCACCCCCTCCTCCCCTCCTCTAGCACTTTCGATCCAACAGGAACCTCTTACACAATAAGATGGTTAATAGAACAAAGTTAAATAAAAAATTAGACAACAAATAGAAATACTAAATGAAAGAGCTCTTACCTTCCTATTATAGAGAGTTGTTAGCTGCTAATATGGTGCTTTTCTAGTTGCCTAGAAACACCTCTAGTCACCCGGACCATACTGACCTAGGTGTTGATTTATCCACTTGAACTTCAAATCTAATTGACGCGATAACCTCCAGTCGAACACCTTTCGATCATCTAGAGCTTGGTCAACCTTATCCCTTGATTGCCTCCATCAAATCGCTTGATTTGTATTTCGATGACTCAGACATCAAGGTCACAAGACCTTTTCTTATCACCTAGAACTCCAATTAGATTGGAACTTCTTGTGCGACTTGATTTGATCAAATTTATCACTACTTCAGGTCACCTAAACCTCTTAAGGTCATTTGGATCACCAAGTTGCTTCCTGCACCACCAAGTTATTCACAAAATATATTCAAAGATTCGGACAATAACTATAGCCCACCTTAACTTTGAAACACAAAGTGGTTTCTCAGCGCCCAACTATTAGACTATCCTCAACCCTAGAAAGAAGAAGCACTCCTCACCACTTTCTATGTTAGAAAGCCTCTCATAGCTTACCTACCTGATACCTTCAAAACTTACCTTACTAAGTGTCTTGTCCAACTGCCAGCTGACTCACTAGGGCTTCCATTACTTGATATCGAGTCACTTGATCCACCAAGACTTTCACTGCTTATTTTTCGATCACCTGACACAGTAGGACTTTTTCATTACTTGGTATCTAGCCACATGACCTATCAAGTCTTCCACTGTGTAGTGTTTAGTCATTTGACTCACTAATTGATTTGAATCTACTTGATTAATCAAACTCGATTTTGGAACCTAGGCTTGGACTCATTTTCTAGCATTCCGATTAACTAAAGACATATAAGACATGTATCGAGTGTTAGATTTGAATCCAAGTCCGAATATATTGTATATGTCTCTTTAAGTTCTAAATATCATGTTTAGGAACTTGGAGCCTCATGTGAACTATTCTAACCATCCTTTAAGTTCCTCAACTTGACTTTTCAAAAGGAAATTCTCTTTCTCAAGTTTTTAAACTTGATGAACCATCCTGAACTTGGTTCATTGAAGGACTAGGGTTAGTCTTCTCCTCAAGGGCTTTAACTTCCTTAAGGAGTGACTTTGACTCGAATATTGGACTTAGCTAGTTTTCTAGTTAAACATGAAATCATGGAATAAAGTTTTTCTACTAAAGGAGAGTTTACCCCATGGTTTGGTTCGACTAATTAGGATATGGATCCGTGGCTTGACTCAGACTCAATCTCAGACTCGAGCTCGAGTTTGGGCTCAAATTCAGCCGCTTGTTCTTTTGCCATTAGAACCATGAAGCTCACTTGAGTTTATTCCTCCTCATCTAATTCTTCTGATAAAGACTCATCCTAAGTTACTTTGAGTGTCTTTTTCTCCCTTTGTTTTTTTTATATGTTTTTTAGTTTGAACACTTAGCCTTATAATGATATTTATGATTGCATCCCTAGTAGGTCACTTCTGACTTTGGCTTCATGGTTCGATTTAGACCCGATTGTTTACCTCTTGATTAGATCACTTTCTTGATGTCTAGCTTAGGAAACCCTCTCCTTTTCTTGAATGTTTTCTGAACTAGATTGACTATTTTGGAGGAAAGTTCTTTGTCATCTTCGTTTGAATCTAATTCATCTTCAGATTCCTGTTTGGGTCATGACTTGGGTTTGGACTCCATGTTTTTTTATTTGTCTTGCAAGTAAATTCATTCCTTTCTCAGCTTGATTTAAGTTAGTTTGTTCATGAAATTCAAATTTAGAATAGAGTTCATCTAATTTATTTTTTAAAAGGCCCCTTGAAACCTTGTAAGAATCTACCATAGAAGCCTAAAAAATATTTGTAGGGAACTCTTTCAGTGGGTACCTTATGATGTCATTGTTCTCTACTTCCTGTTTGATTGAGTGTAGCCCGTTGAGAATGTCTTGAATCCAAGCATATAGATGACTCATAGATTCTTCATCCTATATTTTAATATTAAATAATTTATTAAAAAATAGATCTCTTTTACATACCTTGGAATTGGAAGTTTCTTCATACAACTTGACCAACTTGTCTCAGAGGTCCTTTATGCTGATGAAGGGGCCGACTCGGTTGAGCTCTTCTTTAGACAAGACACATTAGAGGGTCTGAGTGTCACGCCCCAGGTAGTCCCTGCTAGAAGAAATTTGGACAACATCTCCCCTGTACACGTGACAATATGACGCATTTCTACATACAAAATATACATCAACCACATACGACTGGAATATATACACAACCACGCAGTATATATCATCAGCGCACTCGACTGGAACAAAATAAACACAACCACACAGTTATATATATATTTAACAACCCACTCGGTTGTACTAAAAACCAAAACAGCGGAAAAATAATAGTGAAACCACATACAACCTAAAAATAATAACTGCTAGCCGGCTAGGCTTTACACAACAACCACAACAACACAAATACAATAACAACACTAAATACACCAAATACCAAATACACGAAAAACGTAAACAAAACTCAAAGCGGTCTTCGGATGTGACGTAGGATCGGCAAACATAATACTCCAAGCAACTCCACAAATATCTACCTGGTATCTGAAAAAAAATATATCAATGGGATGAGTCCAAGAACTCAACAGATACCAGATAGACAGACATAATAGGTTATAACTAACAGTAATAATCATGTGGTACAGTTTCTTGAACAAAAGTAGGAAATGCAAACTGAAAAGGCTAATGAAACTGTACTCACTAGAACCTTAAATCCGGGATATAAAGGTAGTCAGACTAGATACAAAATGTCACCTGTATGCATGTCAAACATATGCAACCCAAACAAATGCAGCATACATAATGCAGCAATCACAAGTAATAAATGCAATTGTGCAAAATGATGCAAAATGACATGTGTCACCCCTGTTACCAGTCAGCCATCTCACACGCAATGGTGAGACCGAGAGGATAGGGCTATGACAACTGTGCACTCTGCCATCACTGCACCTGAGTGACCGAGTAGATGGGATGTTGTCGAAGTACATCTATCCTCCTACCCCAAACAGAGTGGGAGAGTGCAATGCTCTCATCTCCCTGAGACAGTCCAGAGGAGGGATCCCTGACGTGCTACCACGCTGCGACACGCTACCTATGAGTGGACCAGCAGAACACTCACAGAGCAAACTGCACACACACTGCTTGATATACCACTAACCCATGAGTGGTTGCGTGTGCAGATCATGTAACTAGCGATGAGCTCAACAATAATGAAGTCAACAATCACTCAGCATGCAATCGTGCAAGATGGTACATGACACTAAACATGTAGATACAAATAGTATACACCTCCATACAACATGCACCATAAAAGAAATAAATCATACAATGATCCAGGTAACCTAAATCCAGGTACACAAATCAGATATATCAAATAACTAGACTACTACACAGTAGGGCAATGTATGTCACTATTCCTATGAACAGGAGTAAACATGGCAACAAACAAAAGAATATAACCATGAATGCATAACAGATAAGAATATAGGCAAACTACAAAACCAAATAGTGACATACCAAAGTAGATGGAAATATAATCATTACTATTAGAAATAAATTATTATGCATATCTAAAATGACCATATCAAGAAGATAGTCAGAAGTACCCGCCTTAAAAGAAGATCGTATTAACCAATCCGGCGTTGACACGCTCGTCTCGAATCAGAGTCCTGCATTAATCAATACATATATTTTATTTAACTAAATTCATATGAATTAAACAGCTAAATAAAATACGCAAACCTAATTAGGGAAAACCCTAATCGATCATAGACATTAACTCTACCTAATATTAATCTATCGGTCAACTAGGGTTGGTTTCCTTAACCCTAATCATAATTTAAACGCTAAGCATAACCTAACCAACTCTGCAACTAAATAACCAATCTGAAACAGAAATGGAATGTCACTATGATAATTACACACTAATCAAATCTTACCTCCAAATCCAATGCACTACTTATGGTCGGAGCAACTAATTGTTGGAGACGGTAGTCGAGACCAAGTGAAGGCGCTGCCTCTGTGAGATGTGGATCGACGCCATGGCACGGGAGGTGGCTGCTGGATTGTGGCATCAAGCAGTAGGCATTGGGGTAAAGTCGGTAGAAGAAGAAAATAACGTTTGGAAAACTAGGGATTGGGCAAAGTAATCGGATGGAGGAAATCTTGGGTTGCTGACGCTAGGGCAGAGGGGAAGAGGAAAGACCTCGTCGTCAGTGCTCCTCCGTGTGACGGTGTCGACTGTGGGTGACACGAGGAAGGGGTCGGGAGAAGGATCGGCTTCGGCGCCGATGTCGTGACAGAAGAGAAGAGGGGAAGAAAAAACTTGGTCGGTGCTAGGGCAGAGGGAAAACAGCCAGCGTGATTTGGCTGGCAATCAGTTGCGGTGAGAGGAAGTGGCGTCGAGAAAAAGGAGAACTCGGAAGAGGAGAAGAGGAGAAGAGGAGGAAGGTTCGACAGTAACCAAAACCAGCGAACCTCGGCTCGGATCTTCACCTTGACCAAGAGGTTGGAAACCGACGGCTTCGCCTCGGATAGTGCCAAGCGCTCAGCGCTAGGGCAAGGAGAAGGCGGCTCTGCTTGGCGATCGGAGGAAGAAAACAGAAGGGTAGAAGAAGCGGCGGCGTGAGCTCGATGAAGAAGAAAAGGATCGGTGGAGCTAGGAAAAGAGGAATAGGGAACGAAGGCTCGGGCAGCGGTGCCATGGGGCGCTGCGGCGTGATCGGAAGAAGGGAAGAGTTGGCGCGCAAGGGAGGGGAAGAGGAAAGCTCGGGTTCGCGAGAGGGGAGGAGGAGAGGGATCGAGCTCGGGAGAAAAGAAATAGGAAAAGGAAAAAAGAAAATAAAAGTAAAATAAATTAATTTAGGAAACTTAGCTTTGGTTTAATCAAACCCTAAGTTCTTTCCTAAATCAACTCCTACTTTTGGGTATTCCTAAACAGATTTTTCTCATGCCCATTAATTTATCCCACAAACTTGTCATACAAACTCCAATTAATCCCCAGAAAATTTCAAAAAATTCCTAAAAATTCCCTTAATGTTATTCGTTCATAAAACTTTATTATTTATTTATTATTTTATTGTCATATTTTACATTCTCCCCCACTAATAAAAATTTGATCCCCAAATTTCGTTATTTATCATCAGCAAGTACTAGCTATAGCTAAACAGTATAAATGTTGAACGAAACCTAACCCACATACCTCAAGTAAACAGATGGGAGTATCGAGCTTGAATCGTATCCTCGAGCTCCCAAGTAGCCTCCTCATCACAATGATACTGCCATCTGACTTTAACCAACCAGATAGTCTTGTTCCACAGCTAACGCTGTTTGTGGTCCAAAATCCATACCAGAACTTCCTCGTGAATAACATCAGGCTGAACGGAAACTGATGTATCTGATAGAATATGTGCTAGGTAAGATATGTATCTCCCTAGCATGGACACATGAAATACTTCATGAACGCCTGCTAGAGGCGGTGGTAGTATCAGACGGTAGACTACTGCCCCAATCCTCTCCGAGATCTGGAAAGGCCCAATGTATCGTGGAGCTAGCTTACCTCAGAGACCAAATCTCTTCACCCCTTTCGTGGGTGAAACTCTCAAAAATACATGACCACCAGTAGAGAACTCCATGGATCTCTGTCTCCAATCCGCATAACTCTTCTGACAGTCCTGCACCTCGGACATCCTTCGTATGATAGTGCGGACCAATTTTGACTCTTACTGAGCTCTCTGAGGTCCTAAAAGTTGGGCCTTCCCAATCCTCCTCCCAGAGGGTGGGTGATCGACAAGGTCCACTATACAACGCTTCAAATGGTGTCATCTGGATAGCCGAATGATAATTGTTGTTGTAGGCGAACTCTACTAATGGTAAGTGGTCCTCCCAGCTACCTCCGAAATTCATAACGCAAGTCCTCAACAGGTCCTCTAGAGTCTGGATGGTCCGCTCTGACTGTCCATCTGTTTGCGGTTGGAATGCTGTATTGAAACAGAGTTGTGTGCCCAAGGTTTGCTACAGACACTGCCAGAACTAGGACATGAATAGTGGGTCTCTATCCGATATAACGCTCAAAGGAAACCATGCAACCTGACGATCTCTCGACAATACAGCTCTGTCAATCGATCCAAAGAATCGGTCTTCTGAATTGCTAAGAAGTGTGCGGATTTGGTTAATCGGTGAACGACTACCCAAATCACGTCATGGCCTCGTCGTGTCCTAAGCAAGCCTACCACAAAAATCCATAGTGATGAACTCCCATTTACACTCATTTTAATGTTTAATATCCTCCTTGTAACTAGCCTCAGCGAATTCTCAATATTATTGTTTGAGATATGCATTATCTCGAGATTGTGTCAATACAAATTGCACAATGACACTTACTTGTGCCAACAAAGTATCGATATCAATAGGCAAATGATAACACATATTAACCATGCTGATGATATCACTGCACATGGAACAACAGTGTCATTGCAACAAGAATGAGAGTGCCTCACTCATGTTAAGCACCACTTTGATTCAATAAGAATGGTACAACTACCAAAATTTCTTACTGAATCAAAAATCACAGTAAATCAAGGGGGGGAATCTCAAGTAATCACAACTAACAAAACTTGACTTAATTTTAATTTAAGTGGGTTAGAATGGCCTTAGTCCAAAGATTCTACTTGGATCAGACAACTTGTAACTTCAGGGGTGATCACCAGAATAAATTTGACTACATGTCTAAAAATTAAGCCAACCTCAACTGCAGCTATTAATGCTCGAGTAAGACCAGTTCCTGTTTCCATGGAGCCTAGGCGTGTATCTCCAATCTTGCATGATATCAATTGGGCTCCAGGAGCAACTCCATTCAACAATGGTTCCTCGAGATGGTAGGCTATTGCAATGCCAGCAACATGTGTACCATGGGGTGAGCAATCTGTGACTATACTTAATGAGATTACCATCATCATAAACATTTGTGACAAAGGAACAAGCGCCCAGCTTACTCAAGATACCAAATTTCCGTTCAGTCCTATAATTTGTCAAAGGAATAAAATCAGCAAGTTTCCCTTTATCACGAGTATCCTCTAGGCTCTGTGTATCCACAGCCACCCTCCAAAAATCACCATCATTCCAGAAAATAACATCATCAACAAAGACAATGGAAATCGATCCAAACAACCTAGGAATACCAATATCATCGAGTCCATGAAAACATCTAGAGCTCTGTAAGCCTAAATGATAAAACCTAGAACTCATAATGCCCGTACAACAGGTATATTCATCTATAAGATCCCCGAAAACAAGTCTGAAACCTGATCACTAACTACAAATCACCAAAGAATAAATCATTAAATGTAAGAGCAACACTACACCACAAGAAATACCATCTATGTGGGAGCAACGCTATACCACCAGTATTGTAACTTATATGGGAGCAACACTCCACTACAAGCAATCCATAATATGTGGGAGCAACACTCCACCACAAATGATCCATAATATGTGGGAGCAATGCTCCACCAATAATCTATAATATGTGGGAGCTATGCTCTACCACAAACAATCCATAAGTGATCCAGACATCTAACTATCTAGCTAGAGAATGCACGAGATCACTCTACCATAGGTCACTATGGGCAACCAAGGGTATAACAACCTAGTAAACATATCAAATCCATTGTCAACTCTCTCAACATCGTAATGGCCACTCACTAGTAGGAGAATTAGCTGATAAGGTATACAGCTAAAGACATAATGGTAGACACTCAACATAGGTAGAATCATCATGATGCTACCAATAATACACCTGACACACGTGCACACATATCATAGGTATGATTGATATGATCCTCTAATTAGTACACGCCAAACACACACACTCACAGGTATAATCAGCATGATACCTCCAACAATACATACCGAACACGTGTGTATATATCAACATAGGTATAATCGACAATACACCTCAAACAATACTCACCTAACATATATAGACATACGTCATGAATGTAATCAACACAATACTTCCAATAAAACATAACAAACATGAGTGCAACCACAAAACAGATGTAATCAATAAAATACCTCCAATAATACAATCAATCAGGTACACCTAACCACAACATAGACTTAATCGAAAAGATACTTCCAATAATACACCAAACAGATGTACACATACTACAATAAAGACTAAATCGACAAGATACCTCCAATAATACAATCAGACCCGTACACCTAACCACATAGGTATAATTCACAAGAAAACTACAATAACCCTAATTGGACATGTATACTCACATCTCCTGTAAATGGACAGTCAAACATAGGACTCCTACAACATATACCAATCATATGTACACACAACCTAGATATGCATAATCAGCATATTTAACCCAATCAACCAGACAATCTCTATACTACCTACTCTACAAGGGTATATGCAATAGGAATCAAGAAACGAGACTGTATAGAACATAACTAGTTTACTTCAAAAATCAAACATAAGTACCAAGCAGGAAAACAACAATCTTAGACAATCCAAGGTAAAGTAGTCTAATCATCCGGTATTAACCATGCTCTAAGTTCAAAAGAACTAATAGAGAAAGAAAGAAATATCCGCCATGGTTCAACATTGTACGTCTATGGCGTACCACTACAGAGACTATATCTAATGAGGAAAGTTTATTATCATATACCTTAAGTAGTCTCCACATTATACACCCTAGTAACAGTTGCATCGTATACATTAAGCAGGTAGCTCTACATTGTTCCACATCAGTGGGGGTGACCTATCCGATTGTACCTTTTAAGTCATCTGACCAGGTACAGACAGTCCATGGTCAAAGTCCCCATGGAATAGAATATATTGATCCTTTATAGACTGACCAAGCCGACAATGGTATACGGCTAATACAGTCTTTTCCACGTCAGTACAAGTCATGTACTCAAATGTGCGCAAGATATCTGACTAAGCACAAATAACTCAAAGATTCGAACCTCTAGAAATAGAGTATAGTTCCCTCTACAATCAACTAACATCATGTCCTCTCTTTGTAATATTTTGATCATGTCCTGCAGGTTAAATTGGTCTTTGTCAATGGTCTGCCTCCATTTTGGGATGAAGATAAAGTCAAAGAGCAATTTAAAGATTTTGGAGAGATTGAAAAAGTTGTGCTGGCAAGGAACATGTCAACTGTCAAAAGGAAAGATTTTGGATTTGTTAATTTTACTTCTCATGCAGCTGTTGTTGCTTGTGTTGAAGGTATAAACAACACAGGATTGACTTATGGGAAAATCAAGATGAAGGTGAGGGCTAGGCTTGCAAATCCATTTCCTAAAACTCAAGCTGTAAAAGGTGGGATGAGTGGTGGCTACCGTATTGGCTACACTAGTTTTGGAGCTTACTCTAGGTTTGGTAGAGGTAGGTTCCCTTCTTTCAGAGTAGGCTTTCAAGGTGGAAGAGGTGCTAACTTTCATGGACATGGTAGGGGAGGAAGGTTTTCCTTTGAAGCTGATAGTGGTTTGGAATGATCTTATGAATTCCACTTCAGGAGGCCCTTTGGAAGTCGAGGTGGTAGGGGTTTCCTACGTCAGGAAGACATGGTATCTTTAGAGGCCAGGGCCTAGCCTTTTCATCTAGAAGACCATTTCTATCAGTGGGTGAATTTGGCAGACCTTTTGGTGGTAGCTATGTTCTAACAAGAATACGTTAATCCTCTATAAAGCGACTAAGGTAAATCGATCCATGACTACCCAAGTCAACAAGTGTAAATCAGTCTTCTATTGACTGGTCTAAACAAGAGTAAATTAATTATCTACTGAGAAAACTAAGTTAAATCGGTACTCTACTGGCTGAGTCAACGTAAATATACAGGTACTATCCACTATAAGCTAACAATAGCAGAGACTGTTATGTGCCTCCAACTTCTAACCAACTAGTAGTAACAGAAGCTAAAACTACTGGTAGAATGATATGAAAAAAATCACCTGAGATTGTAATCCTTGATCTCTATTAAGGTCGACCATGATCAGTGGTTGACTCATCACATATAATATATGCTATAACAATCAAACAGGTACTAATAAAAGTACTAACACATGTCATAACTATCATAGACAATAATGCATATACTATAAAAATGTATGATAACAATATACCAACATACCTCCTATAGCTTGGAGATGTCTTGCTGCTGTCACGTCCCAAAACCCGAAAATGTCACATCGAGAAAACCAAAAGACGAAATCAAAACACAAAAAGCAGGCCTCGTAGACCTGTGGCTCTGATACCAAATAAATTGGTATCAGGTTAATTCAAAAATACAGAACATCGTAAACCATGCTCTGATACCAAATAAATTGTCACGCCCCAAGTAGTCCCTGCTAGAAGAAATTTCGACAACATCTCCCCTGTACACGTGACAATCTGAGGCATTTCTACATACAAAATATACATCAACCACATACGGCTGGAATATATACTCAACCACGCAGTTTATATCATCAACCCACTCGACTGGAACAAAATAAACACAATCACGTAGTTATATATATATTTAGCAGCCCACTCGGCTGTACTAAAAACCAACACAGCGGAAAAATAATAACGAAACCCCATACAACCTAAAAACAATAACTGCTAGCCGGCCAGGCTTTACACATTAACCACAACAACACAAAATACAATAACAACACTAAATACACCAAATACCAAATACACAAAAAGTGTAAACAAAACTCGAAGCGGTCTTCGGATGTGACGTAGGACCGACAGATAGGACACTCCAAACGACTCCATAAATATCTACCTAGTATCTGAAAAAAAAAATATATCAACGGGATGAGTCCAAGAACTCAGCGGATACCAGATAGATAGGCATAATTGTTGGAACTCCAAGGTTGTTTTGGTGTGATCAACAAGTTAAGTTAGGTCCTGTGTGTTTTTAACCTTGTGTCTAAGTATGCAGGAGCTTAGGAGCACAGGTAGTCGAGCGGAAGATGCAGCTAGCGAGAAGGACAGCATGCAGTGCGTCCGAGGGATGAGGCACTACGGAAGAGTACATCGGCGAACGAGAAGGAAGAATGTTGTGGTTCTGAGGGACGAGAAGCCGGAGTGGAAGACTGCTCAAGGAGCAAGAGACGCAGCTAGAGAGAAGGTCGGCACGGGGGTGCGACCGAGGGATGAAGACTGCGGATGAGTGCGCTGGCGGACGAGAAGGAAGCATGCAGCGATTCCAAGGGATGAGAAGCCATAACGAAAGTCTGCTCGATAAGACCGGAAGTTGGGTTTGGGTGAGCCCTATTCCAGATGGCAGAGATCACCCAAGCGAGCGGAAGACTCGGTCTGAGGCAAATGGAGCCGGAGCAGAAGACTCGGGCTGGAAAAAGTCAACAGGGTTGACTTTCCCTCTAGGGCACCCGGAACAGTCTGGGGCGCCCGGAGTTGACTTTTTAACCAGATCGCGTCAAACGCGATCTGAACGTTGAGGGATAAAGTTTTATCCCCCAGGGCGCCTAGAATCCCTTCGAGGCACCCCGACCAAGGCTATAAATACAGCCTTGGTCTAGAAGCTTTTCATCAATCAGAACTCAAGCAATTCTTTCAACACTTGTGTACTTCGTCTGTAGTTTAGCTTCTTTTTGTACGCTTCATCGTTGTACAAGGCTTCTCCGCCTGAAGGAGTTTTTAGTGCGATCATTTTCCTTGAATCAACAACCTCCCCGGTTGTAACCAAGTCAATCCCGGTGTGCCTCGTCTTTTCTGATTTACTTCCTGCTATTACTTTTATGCAAGTGTTAGTTTAAAAGTTCGAGAAGGGTTGTAGTTTTATTTTCAGGCTATTCAACCCCCCCTTCTAGCCGGCCGCAATGGTCCAACAAGTGGTATCAGATCCAGGACGCCTCAGGGGGACTAACCGTCAACTGAAGCAATGAGATGGTTGAAATGAACATCTACCCACCAATGTTCGAGGAGGAGTTCGATTTTTGGAAGTGACAGATAGAGGTTTATTTTAAAACTGATTTTAATTTATTATTAATAATGACCTATGATTTTGATATGCCCAAAAGCAAAGAAGGAGAAGAACTTGAGGAGCATCAATGGACTGATGAGCAGCGTGACGAATTCATAACAAACGGTAAGGCTGAGTCTTGCCTTTTGAGCGTACTACTTGCCCAGGATCTCGACAGAGTCGAAAAATACAAAAGCGCAAAAGAACTTTAGGAAAAGTTCTTGAAGCTCTACGAAGAACCACTTGAAGTCGAATCCAACTCCTCGATGGACACCGAACCACCGTCAGAAGAATCCGAGGCGAAGGAAATTATCGAAACAGCACTCACCGCCGAGTATCTACCATAAGACGCAATCATCTCTTTCTCAAAAAGCATCGAGAGCATCGATGAAGGGGGAGCAATGTCGGGAGAAAGCAGCCCAACAGGGGGAGAATCAACAGCCGACAAGGTAAGTCAGGTATAGTCTTCACCTCCTGACCAACTACTTAATTTGATCAATAAATCATCGAAAGACTTTGTTGAATTAGGAAATATATTATCAAAAGAGTTTTACAAATCAGAAATTATTTTATTGAAAGGATTTTGCAAATTAAAAACCAAAAAATTATTAAAGAATAGTGGGTTAAAGGAAACTCATGCAACAGCTTGTCGATCAAAGAATTTCGACAAACTAACAATAGAAAATAACATGATAAAGGAAATGATACAATTTTTTGCATGCTCAATATTTTTTGCTTCAAATTTGAAAAATTGTGATTTGAGAAATTATGATAAATTAAAATAGAAATTTAAATATCACAATATTAGAGAATTTGATCTAAAATAAAGACTTAGACTTAGCATTTTCAGTGAGAAAATTAAACAGTCAGTTTCTTTATGAGGCTTTGTCTAAGGAAGTGGTTGTTGCTCCAATTGTTAGTTAGAGCCCTAGAGCCAATCATTTGATGATTGTATGGACTCATGTATATCATATTCTTGTATATTAATAAAGGCATTTGTTTGGTTATTATACTTATTTGTATTAGTGTCAAATAGACTAAGTATAATAGCGTCCTTGAGTAGAGGGTTCATACCTATATCAAACGATTAGTTGAATCGATAGTGAGATGATATAGGGAACACTACTCTAAATCATTCCTAGTCGAGTATTAACATTCAGGGACAATGTTAATGCAATAAGACTAGCATGTAGGTCAGTTCGATGACTTGATCTCACAAGTCATGGATATAGAGATATCAAGCTGACACATGGGTATACATTGGAGAATATATACTGAATGACCCGCCATGAGAAAGTATCATGGATCGTTATATGAGTGTCATATACTTTCTCATGTGGCTATTAGTATGACTATTAGTCCTTAGACCTGAAGTCACCATGGATCCCTACATAAGGAGTTATGTACTTTAGTTTCGTCAAACGTCACCCGTAACTGGGTGGACTATAAAGGCGATTACTGGGTATGTAACGAATTATGCAGAGGGATGTGAGTGATGTAGATGAGATCTATCCCTCCCATATGACGGGAGCGACATCGCTATTCTTGATAGAGTGAGACCACTAAGTGCATGACCATGTCTAAATGAGTCAACATTAGATGTTGAGCTCATTTGATCGAGTGAGTCTACTTGGAGTTCAAGATTTAGATTGATTAGAGGATGACACGGTCTATGCCTCACATTGATCAATCTAGATGTCTAGGATAGAAGGACAATGTCACATATTGTGAGGAGTCACAATTAGTAGTCACAAGGTGATGTCGGATCTCGACATTCTTGTAACTTGGGTAGTAATGATGTGTTGCTAGATACCGCTCATTACTTATGCTCCTAAATGGGTTTAGGGCATTGCCAACGTTACAAGAACCTATAGGGTCACACACTTAGGACAATTAGATGGAGATTAGGTTCATATGATGAACCAAGAGGATTAGATTCATTTGATGAATCAAATTGGATTAAGAGTAATCCTAATTGGGCTAACTTGAGTTTGACTCAAGTTGATTCATGTATTTAATGAGTCTAATTTAGATTATGACTTATTAAATCAATTTAATTTAATGAATTAGATTCATTATATTAAGTTGGCTCGAATCAAATGGTTGGATTAGATCAACCATGGTAGAGATTGGGTCAAGTTGGACTTGACTAGAGAAGGAAGACCAAAGGTCAATTTTGACTTGACCTTTTGCCACCTCATTTGTGAGTTGGCATTAGGTGGACCAATGATGATGTTCCACATCATCATGGTGTGCCACCTCATGGAAGTTACAAAGCCATTTTCTTATTAACTCCACATTAATTGTATTTAATGGGGAGTTATTCTTGTGGAGAAAGTGGCCGGCCACTTGGTGAATGGGTGTGAATTCATTTTCATTCAAGTGTGGTGATTCTTCCTCCTTCTTCCTCTCAAGCTCTCCCTCTCCCTCTCCTCCTTGCTTGGCCGAATCTCACCAAGGTGCTAGCACACCTTCGTGTGAGGTTTTTCTCCACCTACGTGTCCGTGTGGATACTTCTAGAGGACCGGCGCTTGACGGTCTAGAGATCCGGCAACTCCTTGGACGAGCGGGATAAGCGAAAGGCACGCTTTAACCCTTATCTAGTGTAGATCTAAAGGTTTTACAAACTCGTACAAGAAAAGGTTTTTCGAAAAGTTTTGTTTACGAATCTTTGCACGGATCTACGGCTTTGGGTGACTCGGGGTTTCCGCGACGCGAAAAAGCGGTTTTCGCGGCCCGAAGAACCCAACAGTGGTATCAGAGCCACGTGCAAAGACTTGTACGAGTTCGTTTGTATTTTTATGAAAAATAAACCTTCTGTAATTTTCTGTAAAAATTGAGTTTTTATAGTTTTTATGAGTAATTTTTCCGTAGAAGCGAAGCACAAGTGTCTCGTCACTTGTAGGTTTCGGCTACCGGAAAGTTTTCTTTTAAATGGCTTCGTTTTGCCCCAAATCCATTTGGGACAGTGGGGTCGGGTGCCATTAGATCGCAAAGGAGCAACTCACGATGGTTAGATCGTGGGTAGGGGCATAGCCCCTAACCCCGCAAGGGAATTTGCTTCGCGATTGCACCCGAAATCGCTAAAAACGAACCCGCCGGGAAGATTTTTCCGAAACGGCAATGTCTCGACCCAAATCGTTTTGGGACAGCGGGTTTAGGCGCTGTTGGATCGCATAGGAACCCTCGTGATGGTTAGATCGCGGGTAGGGGCGCTGCCCCTGGGCCCCGCAAGGGGATCCGTTCCGCGATTGCGCCCGAAACCGCTAAACGGGACCGCCGAGAAATTTTATTCATAAAAATTGTAAAAATTATTTTAAAATTATAGAAAATTATGAAAAAAATATATAATTTTGAATTATATATTAATTTGTGATAGTCATGGCCCAAATACCCAATATGATTGGTTGTGTTGTAATTCATAATACGGTCTGCGTGCCGTTATGTGTTTGCGAGTGTTGTATTATATTCGCGACCTGCGCGTCGTGCCTTCTCTTATTTTCTTGTTGTAAATTAGATTTAGACTCGAATGTAACTCGAGTTTCAAATTGTAATGTACAAATTGGAGCGGTGGAGGGTCCACACGAGACGGAGTTCCGAGTCGGGCACGAGCAACACAAGGTGGTCAAAGGGAGGAGCTTGAAGAAGCTGTTGACCCTAGGTTGACCAATCGATCTTCTCATTGGCTTGAGAAGATCGTAGTAGGGCCATGACTAAATCACAAATAGATTAATTAATTGCTTGTGTATGTGATGCATATTTAATAAGTAGTTAATTAATTAGTGTCTTACGATTAGATTAGATCTAAGTCGTGCACACGATGCACCCTTGCGATTAGATTAGATCTAAGTCGTGCACAAGATGCATCCATTTCGATTAGATTAGATCTCAATCGACTCAACTCTAATGCCTAACCGTGCCGTGATACCTATCACTACCTCGATCACATGTATTGTTGAATCTGCCAAAGCAGAGCAATACATATTATCTTGATAGGGTACGGAGGGACAATCTTGGTCCCGTCTATCAATGCATGGGTGAATACAAACTCAATTAGATTGAGTATTCATAGTTACTCGGTTGGATCGAGTCAACTATAGGCATTCTTCCAATAGTTGGAAAGATAGGTCAATATCACGTCTATATTAACTCTCGGGCGTATTAGCCAAAGCTAACTCGAGTTTTAATATAAATGCGGATATTGATTCTATAAACAAGAGTTGCATAGAGATGTAATTGGTAATCGTTACCTACCGATCATACTAAGCCTTGGGCGTATTAGCCAAAGCTAACTCAAGGGTTAGTATGATGTGGATCTTGTCCCACAAGAATTATAGAATTTAGTGAGAGCATCATTTAATTAAAAGGCCTAATTAAATGATTTTTAAAGAATATGATATTTATTTCTGCAAATTTTCTGTTGTAGATAACCATGACGTCAAACACGAATTCCTTCTCCCTGCGATCTGTCCTTGAGAAGGACAAGCTCAACGGAGCGAATTTCCTGGACTGCACAGAACTTGAGAATAGTTCTCACCCAGAGCGTAAACTGCGTTCTGGAGCAGCCCATTCCGGAGGCTCCTCCCGCCAATGCCCATGACAAAGATGCTTACAAGAAGCATCAAGACGACGCATTAGATGTGTCACGCTTAATGCTCGCGACCATGAACTCGGAGCTTGAAGCAACATGAGTTGATGGGCGCTTTTGATATGGTTGAGCATCTTCGCCAACTATATCGGGGACAAGCAAGGCATGAGAGATTTCAGTGCAAGATGTCGACGGGGCTCCTGTAGGTCCTTATGTACTCAAGATGATTGGGTACATAGAGAACCTACAAAGACTGGGGTTCCCAGGGAACACAGTTGTCTTTGCACCCACGATATTATAAGATAGCTATATCAATATTATATTCTATTGACAAGCCACTGCCCGAGTTACTTAGTATGTTACGAACTACTGAGATTAACCTTAAGAAGGTTAAGCCCATTCCGATGGTGAAGCACAAGGGCAAGGGCAAGCCCAAAGGTAAGGGAAAGTCTCAAACCAAGGGCAAAGGCAAGGCACTGAAGCCTAAAGGAGGGGTCGCCAAGGATGCTACCTGCTTCCACTGCGGTCAGACCGGACACTGGAAGAGGAACTGCAAGGTATACTTGGAGGATCTTAAGATGAAGCGAAGTGAGACTTCCACTTCAGGTATACATGTTATAGAAGTCAATCTATCTATTTCTACATCATGGGTATTAGATACTGGATGTGCTTCTCACATTTGTACTGATGTGCAGGCGCTGATAAATAGCAGAGCATTGGCAAAGGGCGAGGTGGACCTACGAGTAGACAATGGAGCACGGGTTGCTGCTGTTGCTGTAGGAACTTATCAGTTATCTCTGCCCTCTGGGCTTGTACTAGATTTAGATGATTGTTGTTATGTGCCTGCTCTTACTAAGAACACAGTTTCAGTTTCTTGTTTAGACAAGAAAGGATACTCTTTTATAATAAAAGACAAATGTTGTTCTGTTTATTTGAAAGATATGTTCTATTGTAATGCACCACTAATAAACGGACTCTATATTCTAGACCTTGAGAGCCCTATCTATAACATTAATACCAAGAGGTTCAAGTCAAATGACATGAACCAAACATACCTCTGACACTGTCGCTTAGGTCATATAAATGACAAGCGCTTATCCCAGCTCCATAAGGATGGTTTACTGGACTCATTTGATTTTGAATCATATGAGATATGCGAGTCATGCCTACGAGGCAAGATGACCAAGTCGCCCTTTAGTGGGCATAGCGAGAGAGCAACTGATTTGTTAGGACTCATACATAGTGATGTATGTGGCCCTTTCAATGTTGCTGCTAGAGGCGGTTATATGTACTTCATCACATTTACTGATGATTTCAGTAGATACGGTTATGTGTACTTGATGACACATAAGTCTGAATCCTTTGAAAAGTTCAAAGAATTCAAGAATGAAGTACAGAACCAGCTTGGCAAGAGTATTAAGGTACTTCGATCAGATCGAGGTGGTGAATACTTAAGCCATGAGTTTCGTGACTACTTAGTTGAGTGTGGGATTTTATCTCAACTCACCCCTCCTGGAACACCATAGTGGAATGGTGTATCCGAAAGGAGGAATCGTACCTTATTAGATATGGTACGATCTATGATGAGTCACACAGATCTTCCAACATATCTATGGGGATATGCTCTAGACACGGCAGCTTTCATACTCAACTGAGTTCCATTAAAGGCCGTGATAAAGACACCATATAGGATATGGACTGGGAGAGATACCCAAGTGTCTTTCATGAGGATTTGGGGTTGTGAGGCTTACGTACACGTCAAGTCTCAGACAAATTAGGACCCAAATCCGACAAGTGCTATTTCATCGGATATCCCAAGGAAACTAAGGGATATTACTTCTACATTCCCAGTCAGCACAAGGTAGTTGTGGCAAAGACTGGGGTCTTTCTAGAAAGGGACTTTGTTTCTAGAAAGACTAGTGGGAGCGCGTTCGATCTTGAAGAAGTTCAAGATGCGAACAATAGCACTAATGCCACGATGGAAATTGAACTGGAACCACAAAGTGTTGTGGATGATGTTGTTCCACAAGGAGTTGAGGAACAACAACCGGTTCATGTAGACATACCTCTTCGCAGGTCTGATAGGGTACGTCGTCAGCCTGAGAGATACTCATTTCTCTTGTCTGACCATGATGACATTGTGCTCATAGAGGATGAGCCTACCACCTATCAAGAAGCTGTGATGAGACCAGATTCTGAGAAATGGCTAGAAGCCATGAGATCCAAGATAGAATCCATGTACACCAACCAAGTATGGACTTTGGTTGATCCACCTGAAGGGGTAAAACCCATTGGGTGCAAGTGGGTCTTTAAGAGAAAGACTGACATGGATGGACTTATCTATAAGGGTCGCTTGGTAGCTAAAGGTTTCAAGCAGATTCATGGTATTGACTATGATGAAACCTTTTCTCCAGTGGCGATGTTTAAGTCCATTCGGATCATGCTTGCTATTGCAGCCTACCATGACTATGAGATATGGAAGATGGATGTCAAAACCGCGTTTCTGAATGGAAACCTACTCGAGGATGTGTACATGACACAACCTGAGGGTTTTGTAGATCCACAGCATACTAGCAGAGTATGCAAGCTGCATAGGTCCATTTATGGACTAAAGCAAGCTTCTCGGAGCTGGAATCTTCGATTTGATGATGCGATCAAACAGTTTGGTTTCATCAAGAACGAAGATGAGCCTTGTGTCTACAAGAAGGTTGTAGGGGACATAGTTGTCTTTCTCATATTATATGTGGATGACATACTACTCATTGGGAAGGACATCCCTATGCTTCAGTCTGTCAAGACCTGGCTAGGGAGTTGCTTCTCAATGAAGGACTTAGGTGAGGCATCCCGCATTCTAGGGATACAGATCTATAGAGACAAATCTAAGAGATTGCTTGGCCTAAGTCAGAGTATATATATTGACAAGGTACTCCTTCGGTTTGCCATGCAGAACTCCAAGAAGGGATTTCTGCCGATGTCACATGGCGTGAGTCTTTCGAAGACTCAAGGTCCCTCTTCTAGAGAGGAGAGAGACCGCATGGATCAGATCCCTTATGCCTCAGCCATAGGATCGATCATGTATGCCATGCTGTGTACTCGACCAGATGTCTCGTATGCTTTGAGCATGACGAGCAGATACCAGTCAGATCCAGGTGAAAGTCATTGGATAGCGGTCAAGAATATTCTTAAGTACTTACAAAGGACTAAAGAATATTTCTTGATATATGGAGGCAATGATGAGCTAACTGTAAAGGGTTACAGTGATGCCAGCTTTCAGACCGATCAGGATGATTACCGATCGCAGTCAGGATTCGTATTTTGCATTAATGGTGGTGCCACCGGAAGAGTTCAAGGTGATACGAGTGATTCTACAATGAAGCCGAGTATATTGCGCATCGAGGCGCAAAGGAGGCGCTTTGATCCGTAAGTTCATCATCGAACTTGGGGTGGTTCCTAGCATCACGACCAGTTGAGCTCTATTGTGACAACAATGGAGCTATAGCACGGCGAAGGAACCTCGCTCACACCAATGGACCAAACACTACGGCGCTTCCATCTCATTCGAGAGATTATCGATAAAGGAGATGTGAAGATTTGCAGAGTACCTACAGAGGCTAACATTGCAGATCCCTTGACCAAGGCTTTGGCACAAAGGAAGCATGATGGCCACACTAGGTCATTAGGCCTTAGAGCCTATACTGATTGGCACTAGTGCTAGTGGGAGATTGTTAGTTAGAGCCCTAGAGCCAATCATTTGATGATTGTATGGACTCATGTATATCATATTCTTGTATATTAATAAAGGCATTTGTTTGGTTATTATACTTATTTGTATTAGTGCCAAATAGACTAAGTATAATAGCGTCCTTGAGTAGAGGGTTCATACCTATATCAAACGATTAGTTGAATCGATAGTGAGATGATATAGGGAACACTACTCTAAATCATTCCTAGTCGAGTATTAACATTCAGGGACAATGTTAATGCAATAAGACTAGCATGTAGGTCAGTTCGATGACTTGATCTCACAAGTCATGGATATAGAGATATCAAGCTGACACATGGGTATACATTGGAGAATGTATACTGAATGACCCGCCATGAGAAAGTATCATGGATCGTTATATGAGTGACATATACTTTCTCATGTGGCTATTAGTATGACTATTAGTCCTTAGACCTGAAGTCACTATGGATCCCTACATAAGGAGTTATGTACTTTAGTTTCGTCAAACGTCACCCGTAACTGGGTGGACTATAAAGGTGATAACTGGGTATGTAACGAATTATGCAGAGGGATGTGAGTGATGTAGATGGGATCTATCCCTCCCATATGACGGGAGCGACATCGCTATTCTTGATAGAGTGAGACCACTAAGTGCATGGTCATGCCCAAATGAGTCAACATTAGATGTTGAGCTCATTTGATCGAGTGAGTCTACTTGGAGTTCAAGATTTAGATTGATTAGAGGATGACACGGTCTATGCCTCACATTGATCAATCTAGATGTCTAGGATAGAAGGACAATGTCACATATTGTGAGGAGTCACAATTAGTAGTCACAAGGTGATGTCGGATCTCGACATTCTTGTAACTTGGGTAGTAATGATGTGTTGCTAGATACCGCTCATTACTTATGCTCCTAAATGGGTTTAGGGCATTGCCAACGTTACAAGAACCTATAGGGTCACACACTTAGGACAATTAGATGGAGATTAGGTTCATATGATGAACCAAGAGGATTAGATTCATTTGATGAATCAAATTGGATTAAGAGTAATCCTAATTGGGCTAACTTGAGTTCGACTCAAGTTGATTCATGTATTTAATGAGTCTAATTTAGATTATGACTTATTAAATCAATTTAATTTAATGAATTAGATTCATTATATTAAGTTGGCTCGAATCAAATGGTTAGATTAGATCAACCATGGTAGAGATTGGGTCAAGTTGGACTTGACTAGAGAAGACCAAAGGTCAATTTTGACTTGACCTTTTGCCACCTCATTTGTGAGTTGGCATTAGGTGGACCAATGATGATGTTCCACATCATCATGGTGTGCCACCTCATGGAAGTTACAAAGCCATTTTCTTATTAACTCCACATTAATTGTATTTAATGGGGAGTTTTCTTGATGAGAAGTGGCCGGCCACTTGGTGAATGGGTGTGAATTCATTTTCATTCAAGTGTGGTGATTCTTCCTCCTTCTTCCTCTCAAGCTCTCCCTCTCCCTCTCCTCCTTGCTTGGCCGAATCTCACCAAGGTGCTAGCACACTTTCGTGTGAGGTTTTTTCTCCACCTACGTGTCCGTGTGGATACTTCTAGAGGACCGGCGCTTGACGGTCTAGAGATCCGGCAACTCCTTGGACGAGCGGGATAAGCGAAAGGCACGCTTCGAAGGTATAACCCTTATCTAGTGTAGATCTAAAGGTTTTACAAACTCGTACAAGAAAAGGTTTTTCGAAAAGTTTTGTTTACGAATCTTTGCACGGATCTACGGCTTTGGGTCACTCGGGGTTTCCGCGACGCGAAAAAGCGGTTTTCGCGGCCCGAAGAACCCAACACCAATAACCAAGAAGGTCTATTGCCTCGCCACGACCTGGAAACTAAAATATTGAAATAAAATATTTAATTAACATTCTGATAAAGTATTAAGGTTAAAATTTAATAATGTTTTAAAAAGTATTTTAAACACTTAGAATTTTCTTTCGTAAAACTTTACTTAGAAAAATAAGTTAAAAGTTCATCTGAAATTAAAAATTTCTGCTTAAATTTTTACTTAAAAAAAATCTTCAAAAATATTTTTGTAAAATTTCTTAAGTTAGAATTTTTTTTTTAAAAAAAATTCTTACTTAAAGTTTTTTTAACTTAGAACATTTTTGCTGAAAATTATTGCAAATTTTCTAACTTAGAATTTATTCAACTTAGAATCTTTGTTAAGAAAGTTAGAAAAAAAATTTTAAACCCTTAGATTTTTTCGGAACACCAATTTTTATGTGATCAAAGGGGGAGAAGGAAAAGTATAAGTCTAGGGAGAGGTAGACCAAAATTTAAATTTTCTATCTTTTTGCACTTTATTGTAAAATTAGTTAGTTTATTTTTTATGCCTATTTTCCCTAGCTTAACTTGGGTTGCTCACATCATAAAGGGGGAGATTGTTGGAACCCCAAGGTTGTTTTGGTGTGATCAACAAGTTAATTTAGGTCCTGTGTGTTTTTAACCTTGTGTCTAAGTGTGCAGGAGCTTAGGAGCACAGGTAGTCGATCGGAAGACGCAGCTAGCGAGAAGGACGGCAAGCAGTGCGTCCGAGGGATGAGGCGCTACGGAAGAGTACATCGGTGGACGAGAAGGAAGCGTGCGGTGGTTCCGAGGGACGAGAAGTCGGAGCGGAAGATTGCTCGAGGAGCAAGAGACGCAGCTAACGAGAAGTTCAGCACGGGGTGCGACCGAGGGACGAAGACTGCGGATGGGTATGCTGCCGGACAAGAAGGAAGCACGCGGTGATTCCGAGGGACGAGAAGTTGGAGCGGAAGTCTGTTCGAGAAGACCGGAAGTTGGGTTCGGGTGAACCCTATTCCGGATGGCAGAGATCATCCAAGCGAGCGGAAGACTCGGTCTGAGGCAAATGGAGCTGGAGCAGAAGATCCGAGCTGGAAAAAGTCAACAGGGTTGACTTTTCCCTCCGGGGCGCCCGAAATACTTCCGGCGCCCGAAGTTGACTTTTTGACCAGATCACATCAAACGTGATCTGAACATTAGAGGATAAAGTTTTATCCCCCCAGGGTGCCCGGAATCCCTTCGGGCTGCCCCGACCAAGGCTATAAATATAGCCTTGGTCCAGAAGCTTTTCATCAATCAGAACTCAAGCAATTCTTTCAACACTTGTGTACTTCGTCTATAGTTTAGCTTCTTTTTGTGTGCTTCATTATTGTACGAGGCTTCTCCGCCTGAAGGAGTTTTTAGTGTGATCATCTTCCTTGGATCAACAACCTCCTTGGTTGTAACCAAGTCAATCCCGGTGTGTCTTGTCTTTTCTGATTTACTTTCTGCTATTACTTTTATACAAGTGTTAGTTTAAAAGTTCGAGAAGGGTTGTAGTTTTATTTTCAAGCTATTCAACCCCCCTTCTAGCCGATCGCAACGACCCAACAATAATAGGTTATAACTAACAGTAATAATCATGCGGTACAGTTTCTTGAACAAAAGTAGGAAATGCAGACTAAAAAAGGCTAAAGAAATTGTATTCACCAGAACCTCCTATCCGGGATATAAAGGTAGTCAGACCAGATATAAAATGTCACCTGTATGCATGTCAAACATATGCAACCCAAACAAACAAGCAATAAATGCAATCATGCAAAATAATGCAAAATTACATGTGTCACCCCTGTCACCAGTCAGTCATCGCATACACCGAGTGGGTAGGGCTATGACAACTGTGCACTTTGCCAACACTGCTCTTGAGTGACCAAGTGGACGGGATGCTGTCGAAGTACACCTATCCTCCTACTCCTAACAGAGTGGGGGAGTGCAATGCTCTCATCTCCTTGAGACAGTCCAGAGGAGGGATCCCTGACGTGCTACCACACTGTGACACGCCACTCACGAGTGGACCAATGGAGCACTGACAAAGCAAACTGCACACATACTGCCTAATATACCACTAACCCATGAGTGGTTGCGTGTGCAAATCATGTAACTGGCGATGTGCTCAACAATAATGGAGCCGACAATCACTCAGCATGCAATCGTGCAAGATGGTGTATGACACTAAACATGTAGATACAAACAGTATACACTTCCATACAACATGCACCATAAAAGAAATAAATCATACAATGATCCAGGTAACCTAAATCCAGGTACACAAATCAGATATATCAAATAACTAGACTACTACATAGTAGGGCAATGTATGTCACTATTCCTATGAACAGGAGTAAACATGGCAATAAACGAGAGAATATAACCATGAATGCACAACAGACAAGAATATAGGCAAACTACATGAACCAAATAGTGACATACCAAAGCAGATGCAAACATAATCATTACTACTCGAAATAAATTATTATGCATATTTAAAATGACAATATCAAGAAGATAAGTTAGAAGTACCTGCCTCAAAAGAAGATCGTATCAACCAATCCGATGTCGAGATGCTCGTCTCGAATCAAAGTCCAGCATTAATCAATACATATATTTTATTTAACTAAATTCATATGAATTAAACAACTAAATAAAATACGCAAACCTAATTAGGGAAAACCCTCATCAATCGTAGACATTAACTCTACCTAATATTAATCTATCAGTCAACTAGGGTTAGTTTCCTTAACCCTAATCATAATTTAAATGCTAGGCATAACCTAACCAACTCTGCAACTAAATAATCAATCTGAAACAGAAATGGAATATCACTGTGATAATTACACACTAATCAAATCTTACCTCCAAATACAATGCACTACTTACGGTCGAAGCAACTAATTGTTAGAGACGATAGTCGAGACCACGTGAAGTCACTGCCTCTGCGAGATGTGGATCGACGCCATGACACGAGAGGTGGCTGCTAGATTGTGGCATCAAGCAGTAGGCCTTGGGGCAAAGTCGACAGAAGAAGAAAATAGGGTCTGGAAAACTAGGGCTCGGGCGAAGCAATCGGATGGAGGAAATCTTGGGCTGCTAACACTAGGGAAGAGGGGAAGAGGAAAGACCTCGTCGTCAACGCTGCTCCGTGCGACGACGTCGACTGTGGGCGACGCGAGGAAGGGGTCGGGAGAAGGATCGGCGTCGGCGGCGATGTCACGACAGAAGAGAAGAGGGGAAGAAAAAACTTGGTTGGTGCTAGGGCAGAGGGAAAACAGCCGGCGTGATTTGGCTGGCAATCGGTTGTGGCGAGAGGAAGTGGTGTCGAGAAAAAGGAGAACTCGGAAGAGGAGAAGAGGAGGATGGTTTGGCAACAACCAAAACCAGTGAACCTCGGCTCGGATCTTCACCTTGATCGAGAGGTTGGAAACCGACGTCTTCGCCTCGGATAGTTCCAAGCGCTACGTGCTAGGGTAAGGAGAAGGCGGCTCTGCTCGGCGATTGGAGGAAGAAAACAGAAGAGTAGAAGAAGCGGCGGCGCGAGCTTGATGAAGAAGAAAAGGATCGGCAGAGCTCGGAAAAGAGGAACAGGGAACGAAGGCTCGGTTGGCGGTGGCATGGAGCGTTGTGGCGATATCGGAAAAAGGGAAGAGTCGGCGTGCGAGGGAGGGGAAGAGGAAACCTCGGGTTCGCGAGAGGGGAGGAGGAGAGGGATCGGGCTCGGGAGAAAAGAAATAGGAAAAGGAAAAAAGAAAATAAATTAATTTAGGAAACTTAGCTTTGGTTTAATCAAACCCAAAGTTCTTTCCTAAATCAACTCCTACTTTTGGGTATTCCTAAATCGGCTTTTCCCATGCCCATTAATTTATCCCCACAAATTCGTCATACAAGCTCCAATTAATCCCAGTAAATTTCAGAAAATTTCTAAAAATTCTCTTAATATTATTCGTCCATAAAACTTTATTATTTATTTATTATTTTGTTGCCATATTTTACACTGAGTCACCTTAGCATTAGCTTCAATCTTTCGTTTGATGTTGGTGGTCCATTTCTCGCATCCTAGCGGTTCTCCTTCTTCATTGGTGGGTAATGTGAATCTTGTTTGGATTACATTTTACATTTTCATTGGGTTTTCAGATAGTACTTCATTTGGTCTTTCAATAGCTGAAGTCGTTATCAGAGAAGAAAGGCGATCGAACCATACTGTAGCCTTCCCGATGGGTGATAAGACGGTATTGTCATGACATAGTATCAAACAAATTACCAAACTCCTCTACGCTAATGCAACATACGAATGACTCAGATCATCTCTCAAAAGGAATGTAATCTACAAATGACATCTTACGATCGATTTATTTGCAAATGAGATTTAGATTTTTGATGTTATAAATGGGGGTTCATATTTGAATGCTAAGACTAGTAAATAAAAATCAATGCAAGTAATAAATGAAAATCAATGCAAGTAATAAGATCCTAACCTAACTAAACTACGATTACAATGAATTAACAGAAACATACAGTAAGCAGCCTAATCCAACCTAACTTGTTTGCATCCAAAATGAGGAACACACACATAAAGCATTCAAAATAAAATAAAACAAAACAAAACATTGCAAGACATTAAACTAAAGGAATTGCAAAACTAAAGCATAGCAAATGAAAAAATATTTTATGTAAGTATGAATCAATTAACTGTTGAATATGAGTGAATGGAGAAGAGGTGGAAGAAGATAGAAGATCCATTGTGAATGGGACTTTAGTCCCACATTGGGAGTTTCTTGTCATATTGATTAGTTTATATTGATTCACATGCTTTGATGACGTGAACAAATGCATGGGAAGAAGTTATCTCTCATGCGTGGGTGCGCAGGGGGGGAGTGCAAATCCAGGGCCCGGATTGCACTGAACCAAGTTGACTCATGTGCGAGCGCGACTTGCGCGCGCCGAATGTCGGACCGATCAAGGCAAAATTTGCCCAAGTGGAACAATCAACATTTTTTCACGTAAACCTTTTTACGTGACGAATGCATTAAAGGAAGACTAATGCAGAATCAAAACAGCCAAGAGAAACGTTGGCATTTCGCAGGTCGGTGCGTAATGATCATTAATCGATCATTAATTTTGTCATTCATTTAAGCTCCTATAAAAGGAGGTTGCGACTACATGTAAAAGGGTTACACACGTGAAAAGATGAAGCTCTCCACCTACCTTCCCCCTCCGACTCTGTCGTGCAACTCCTGCTCGGTGGAGTGTCCGTGATAGCAATCGGACACCTCTTAATTCGTTGTGACCACCAGTACTTGGTGGGAATCATGGTTAGCTGTTGTATCCTAAGAAACGGACGACCCAAGAAAGTCTCGAAGCACAATCGGAGGTGGGACGAATCTGTTTTAAGGAAACTGCGTCCATCGCAGGCCTCGGTCGGTAGCAACTCGCTCGGAAGAAGTCCTGCAACTCGCTCGGCAGCAACTCGCTCTGTAGAAGTCCTTCACTTGGTCGGCCTCTTCACTCGGTCGGCTTTAAGCTTCACTCGGTTGGCCTCTTCACTCGGCCGACCTCCTCACTCAGCCAGCCTTAAGCTTCGCTCGGTCTGCCACTTCACTCGATCTGCCTCTTCATTCGGTCGGCCTCCTCACTCGATCGGCCTTAAGCTTCGCTCGATCGGCCTCTTCACTCGGTCGGCCTCCTCACTCGGACTACCTAAAGCATCACTCAGTCTGCCTAAAGCTTCGCTCGGTCGGCCTCCACACTCGGTCGGCCTTAAGCTTTGCTCGGTCGGCCTTAAGCCTCTGCAATCAACACTCGATTTTCGGCACTCGACGGTCGACACTCAGTAGCTAGCACTCGGCGGTCGACACTCGGTGGTCGGCACTCGGCAGTCAGAACTCAGAAATCGACGGTCGACACTCGGCAGATATCAGCCCTTGCTGATAGCCTGAGATTATCATCTCAGGTCATATCAATAGATAAGTTGAATTTAAGTTTGTATATTTAAATTCAGCTAAACCCTCAAAAATCTCCGGCAATAGATTATTTCCTCCAACAATCTTGAAACAAACTCGGTTCTGTTGAGATGACCATAGAACATAATATTAAGGTGCAACAGACTCAACACCTGAAGGCTCCCTCCGCCTTGATTGGAAATGTGTCAATCAATCATGGGGAAAAGCCAGAGAAGTTTAGTGGACTGAACTTCAAGAGGTGGAAGAAGAAGATGCTCTTATACTTGACCACACTTAACTTGGCTCGGTTCTTGACCGAGGACCCTCTCAAGCGTGCTGAGGATGCTGATGCGTAGACCATCAGTGCAGTGGAGGCATGGACTCATTCTGAGTTCCTTTGCCGAAACTGTAGGACCGTTAGATTCGATAGAGGGGGGGGGTGAATATCGATTCAAAAATATCGAGTATAAGCGCAGCGGAAAAGTAAAGTAGACACAGGGTTTTTTTTACTTCGTTCGGAGCCTGTGACGACTCCTACTCGAAGGCCCGTACTCCTTGAGTACTTTCGTTGGGCAATTCACTAGCAATTCGGATAATTACAATTTAAGTACAAAAAGATGCTAATGAAAAGAAAAACAAAGCTGTACCGACGGACAAGGAATTTAAAAGAGCGGGATCGTGTCGTCGGAGCTTTGTGAGCGTCGTTGGAGCGCAGGGCAGCAGAGCGAGTAATCTCAGAGTTCTCAGATGTGAAAGGTTGATTCTGAAGCTCCTGCCTGGGGCTTCTTTTATATGTTGCTCCGGGCGCCTGGATTCCTTCCTGGCGCCTGGAATGTGACGTAGCTACTCAAACCGAGATGCTCCACGTGGCGACGACTTGGCCTGGATATAATTTGCTTTCCGGGCGCCCGGACCACCTTGTTCCAGAAAACTCCCTTTTCCTGCAAAACAAAGTTAGTCCGAGGCAATATATATCCTGCAAAATAGATTGTTAGCACATTTTATAATAGTATGAATTAGCACAAATAGTATGACTTAGATTCCATCTTTCCGAGACCGGAATCTAGTCACGATCTCGACTTAGACATCCGAAATGAATCTAAGCCGGATCGACGCCTAATGTTCCCTTCCCGGGAACGCGTCCTCGCAGTCACTCCCCTCTAGTGACTTACCTCACTTACCTACCAGACGTCCGGTCAGCCCTTCGACCCGTATGGACTTCTTGCCAACTATCCGGTTAGCCCGTCGACCTAGCTGGACTTCTCGCCAGCTATCCGGTCAGCCCGTCGACCTAGCTGGGCTTCGTGCCAGACATCCGGTCAGCCCGTCGACCTGTCTGGACTTATCCTACACACTCGATCAGAGTGTTAGATCAACAATAAACCTAACTTAACCTATTTTTCATTCATCAAAACCTGGGTTAAATCGTTAGTGCTAACCACACCAACAATCTCCCCCTTTTTGATGGAATGACAACCTGGTTAAGTTAGTGAAGACATTTGCAAGAAAAAAAATAGATAACATCATTATGTGGGGGTTTTTAAGTTGGTTTTAGTGTTTTCAATTTGGTTTAGCTAACTTAACCACCTAACCCTCCCCCTTTGGCATTCATCAAAAATAGACAAGGGTAAACAAGCATAGTGTAGAGTTACTGTAAGAAACAGCTAATTTTGGAAAATATCTAAGTTTGATTCAAAATTCAAAGATACTTATAAAAGTACAAATTTTTAACACCAAGTTAAAAAAATAGTCAAGTTGACTTGGGGGAGTCAAGTTGAATTAAAAAGGTAAAAGTTTAAAGTTAATCAAGTTTAATTTTTCAAACGTGTAAAGTTTTCAAATCAGGTTTTTCAAATTAAGATTTTAAGTAACATTATAATTTTCAAGTTCCAATACTAGGTTAATTTTAACTTTTTGAAGACTTTGTTCAAAAATAAGTTAATTTTAAAATAGATGTACAAAAACATACAAAATTAATTTCTCCCCCTGAACTTGACACTTAAAATTAAACAGCTGTCTAACCAATTATTTACTAACTAACTATCAGAAGATAGTAGCTTTCACTTGGTTAGTCAGATTAAGTTGACTATAAGCAGTCAGTGTTTGACTTGACTGATTAACTTAATCTGATTAATGTCTGATTTGTATTTAACGTCCAGACTTATGCTGATGCACTGAAATAAGCATCTTAAGTCCAGACAGTTGGCCTATGCATCTCACCCCTTTCTATGTTTGTCAAACACAAGCAAGGTAAACCTAAGGTGTTGGTGAGATGCTCAAAAACTAGTCCTATGGGTACATGCTTTCTAGGGATTCAAAACTAGTCTAAGGCCAAAACTGTTTTTGAAAATCTAAAAAAGGGAAAGTTTTGAAAACAAACAGTTTTAACTTATAATCTGAAAATAATTATTTTTGAAAACGATTTTGAAAAATCCTAGTCTATTAAGCACATCCCTAATTTTCGACGTAAGTTGCTAAATTCACTTTCAGGGAGTGGTTTTGTGAAAATGTCAGCTAAATTTGATTTGGACTCAATGTATTTGAGTTCAATATCACCTTTAGTAACATGATCCCTGATAAAGTGGTGCCTAATTTCAATATGTTTGGTTCTTAAATGATGCACAGGGTTCTTGGTTAAGTTAATTGAACTTATATTGTCAATTAATACTTTTACATTTGTGATATTTAATTTGAAATCTTTTAGAGTATGCATCATCCATAATAATTGTGCAACACATTCGCCTATAGCTATATATTCTGACTCAGTTGTAGATAGAGCAACACAATGTTGCTTTCTACTAAACCAGCTGACAAGTGATGAACCTAATAATTGGCATCCACCACTTGTGCTTTTGCGGTCTAATTTACATCCAGCATAATCTGAGTCAGAATACCCTATTAGTTCAAAATTATTTGTCCTAGGATACCAAATTCCTACATTTGTTGTTCCCTTAAGGTATCTAAAAATTCTTTTAACTTGTGTCAAATGAGATTCCTTAGCACAAGTTTGGTATCTATCACACATACTAACTGTAAATAAAATATCAGGTCGGCTTGCAGTTAAGAACAGTAGGCTACCTATTGCACTCCTATAATATTTTAAGTCAACTGGTTTTCCACTTGGGTCATTGTCTAAGATTGTGTTTACTGCCATAGGTGTTTTTATTTCTTTTGTATTTTCCATTCTGAATTTTTTAAGTAAGTCTTTAGTGTATTTATGTTGATAAATATAATTTCCTTCATTTGTTTGTTTGATTTGTAATCCTAAGAAATAAGTTAATTTTCCTACTAAGCTCATTTCAAATTCTTTTTCCATTAGATTAATAAATTCTTCTAAAAATTCTGAATTTGTTGAACCAAATATTATATCATCTACGTATATTTGTGCAATAAATATGTCTGTATTTAATGATTTAACAAACAAGGTTGGGTCAATTTGACCTTGGTTGAATCCTTTAGATGTTAAGTACGATGTTAGCCTTTCATACCATGCCCTGGGTGCTTGTTTAAGTCAATATAATGCTTTCTTTAACTTAAAAACATAATCAGGGTGTTCTAGACTTTCAAACCCAGGAGGCTGACCTACATAAACTTCTTCTTTAATTAGTCCATTAAGAAAGGCAGACTTAACATCCATTTGGTATAGTTTAAATCCCTTGTGGGATGCATAACTTAGTAACATTCTAATGGATTCTAATCTGGCTACTGGGGCATAGGTTTCATCATAGTCAAGTCCTTCAACCTAACTAAACCCTTTGGCAACTAGCCTAGCTTTATTTCTAGTAATTTCCCCAGTTTCACTTAATTTATTTTTGAATACCCATTTTGTTTCTATTATTTTCTTATTTTTAGGTGGTGGTACTAGGTCCCAAACTTCATTACGCTCAAATTGGGCTAGTTCTTCTTGCATAGCTATAATCCAGTCTGGGTCTAGTAGGGATTCATCCACAGTTTTGGGTTCAATTTTTGAAATTAGTGAAATTTGACTTAGGTTTCTAAAGGATGATCTGGTTTGAACTCTCAAGTTTGGGTCACCAATTATTTGATCAGTTGGATGGTTAGGATTTACTCTTATAGTTCTAGGGGGTTCATTTTCTTGAGTGTGTTCATCTTCTTCATAGTCTAGGGATTGATTGGTTTCTTCAGAATTATTAATTTCAGTAGGTTGAAGTTGAGTTTGTCCTTGGGTTTCTTCAAATTTTACATTTGTGGTTTCCTCGATTTTTAGCGTAATTTTATTATATATTTTGTAACCCCTACTGTTTAGAGAATATCCTACAAAAATTCCATTTTCTACTTTAGAGGTGAATTTTCCTAAATGTTCTCTATTATTTAGGATGAAAGCTGGACACCCAAATACTTTAAAATATTTTATGTTGGGTTGTTTGTTATAAAATATTTCAAAGAAGGTTTTATTATGTCTTTTATTTAATGTTGTTCTATTTTGTACATAGCAGGCTGTGCTAACAGCTTCTGCCCAGAAATATTTAGGTAGGTTATATTCATTTAACATGGTTCTAGAGGCTTCTAGTAAGGTTCTATTTTTTCTTTCTACAATTCCATTTTGTTGGGGGGGTTTTAGGACATGAAAATTCGTGATGGTAGCCATTTTCAAGACAGAATTTGTTAAAATTATGATTTTTAAATTCTCCCCCATTGTCACTCCTAATTCGTTTAATTTTAATATCTTTTTCGTTTTCAATTTGTTTGCAGAAGTTTATAAAGATTTCAAAAGTTTCATCTTTATGTTTTAAGAATTTTACCCAAGTAAATCTAGAATAATCATCTATAATTACTAAACAATATAAGTTTCCATTTATAGATTTGACTCCATGGGAGTCAAAAAGGTCTAAATGTAGAAGTTCTAATATTGAGTTAGTTTGTGGCTGATTTGTTTATTTGTGAGTGGATTTAGTTTGTTTACCTTGTTGACAAGCATTACATATGGTTGAATCTAAGTTAGGTAATTTTGGTAAGCCTCTCACAAGTCCATTTAGTTTACTTATATTTCTAAAGTTGGTGTGAGACATCCGCCTATGCCATAACCAAGTTTCTTCTTTTTGTGTTAAATAACACTTAATGGAAGAAGTGGTTAAGTTGATGGCATAGATGTTGTCTTTTCTAAAACCTTTTAGGCTTATGGTAGGATTATCTAGATGTTTGATTAAACACTCTGTGGATAGAAATTTAACCTTATACCTAGTATCACACAATTGACTTATACTCAGAAGATTATATTTAAAATTTTCAACAAGTAAAATATTTGTAATTATAAAGTCTATTTTTAATTCAATATTACCTATACCAATTACCTTGAGTTTGCCGTTGTTTCCAAAGGCAACTGTTCCTAAGCTTTTGTAAGTGAGTTGAGTGAACTTGGTGTGATCTCTAGTCATATGTTTGGAGCAACCACTGTCCAAAATCCACTTGGTTTCCTACAGTAAGTAGGATTTAAAGTTAGTCTTTTTATTTTTGAGCAGACATTATTTAAGTTAAGTTTTAAAATTAAAGTGAGTTTTAAGTTTGAAATTGAAATTTTGAAATTTTGAAGTTTAAAATTGAAATTAATTTTTAAGTTTAAAATAAAAATTTTGAAATTAATTTTTAAGTTTAAAATTAAAATTTTGAAATTAATTTTTAAGTTTAAAATAAAAATTTTGAAATTAATTTTTAAGTTTAAAATTAAAATTTTGAAATTAATTTTTAAGTTTAAAATAAAAATTTTGAAATTAATTTTTACGTTTAAAATTAAAATTTTGAAATTAATTTTTAAGTTTTAAAATTAAAATTTTGAAATTAATTCTTAAGTTTAAAATTAAAATTTTGAAATTAATTTTTAAGTTTAAAAAAAATTTTGAAATTAATTTTTAAGTTTAAAATTAAAATTTTGAAATTAATTTTTAAGTTTAAAATTAAAATTTTGAAATAAATTTTTAAGTTTAAAATTAAAATTTTGAAATTAATTTTTAACTTTAAAAAAAAAATTTGAAATTAATTTTTAAGTTTAAAATTAAAATTTTGAAATTATTTTTTAAGTTTAAAATTAAAATTTTGAAATTAATTTTTAAGTTTAAAATTAAAATTTTGAAATTAATTTTTAAGTTTAAAAAAAATTTGAAATTAATTTTTAAGTTTAAAATTAAAATTTTGAAATTAATTTTTAAGTTTAAATTTAAAATTTTGAAATTAATTTTTAAGTTTAAAATTAAAATTTTGAAATTAATTTTTAAGTTTAAAAAAATTTTGAAATTAATTTTTAAGTTTAAAATTAAAATTTTGAAATTTATTTTTAAGTTTAAAATTGAAATTAATTTTTAAGTTTAAAATAAAATTTTGAAATTAATTTTTAAGTTTAAAATTAAAATTTTGAAATTAATTTTTAAGTTTAAAAAAATTTTAAAATTAATTTTCAAGTTTAAAATTAAAATTTTGAAATTAATTTTTAAGTTTAAAAGAAAATTTTGAAATTAATTTTTAAGTTTAAAATTAAATTTTTGAAATTAATTTTTAAGTTTAAAAAAAATTTGAAATTAATTTTTAAGTTTAAAATTTTGAAATTAATTTTTACGTTTAAAATTAAAATTTTGAAATTAATTTTTAAGTTTTAAAATTAAAATTTTGAAATTAATTTTTAAGTTTAAAATTAAAATTTTGAAATTAATTTTTAAGTTTAAAATTAAAATTTTGAAATTAATTTTTAAGTTTAAAATTAAAATTTTGAAATTAATTTTTAAGTTTAAAATTAAAATTTTGAAAATAATTTTTAAGTTTAAAATTAAAATTTTAAAATTAATTTTTAAAATTAAAATTTTAAAATTTATTTTTGAGTTTTGAAATTAATTTTTAAGTAAATTTAAGCCTTATTCATCTCACCCGATCTATATTATCAATCAGGGAATCCTATGATTTTGTAAGATGAAATTAGATTTTTTTTTTTTTTTAATTATGAAGTTTTGGTTTAACTTGTGTTAGATTCAGGTTTAGCTTTGGTCTCCACAAATAGGCAATCTTCGGATAAACTTCTAAGCTTGGTGAGTCACATGGACGTCATTAGTAGTAACCAACCTTTCGAGGTTTTCCGAATAGTCCTATCCACGGAGCTTAGTACTAAATCTTGGTCTAACTGGTTAGGATTCATTTAAGGGTAGCTTCGGTCAGTTCCACTTGGCCAAATGCACCAGATCGAAACCATATCTTTC
The DNA here is from genome assembly GCF_018446385.1 of Zingiber officinale. Lineage (NCBI taxonomy): Eukaryota > Viridiplantae > Streptophyta > Magnoliopsida > Zingiberales > Zingiberaceae > Zingiber > Zingiber officinale. Next base: position 52,981,393 of record NC_055986.1, on the reverse strand, counting down.
TAGACATGCAATGCCCAAGTTTTCCTAACGTACTATCATCCAAAAACTTCACCAGCACCATGATTCAAGTTAAACTTGGTCTCTAATCCTAATTACCCTGCCGGGTTAGTTTGTTTTAGGTTACCCTGTCGGGTAAGTTAGTTTTGGAGGTGCCAGCTATTCTGGAGCCTCCCCCTGAATTATTGGCCATTAATTTAAATTTTGGATTTAGGTTTGTGTCGATTCCTTTTATAGTTATGGTTAACTTGGTGATAATTTTGTTGATTTTTAAAGTGTTTAAACTTTGAATTTGATTTAGGTTTGTATTTTGGATTTTGGTTTGGTTTATTCGATTTTATATAATGTATTTTTTCTTTAGGTATATAATATTGATTAAGTCCTATTTGCGTGGTTAAGCATGCTTTCGGAACCCAAGCTAGATTGGTTGATTTGTATGGGGTTATTAATGATTTGAAGGTTTTATTTGAATTCGACTTATATCCTAGTCCGGTTTTATTATAGCATCCTTTTTGATTATTTAGGATTAAGTCTAGATTTTTTGATCTTGTTGTGAATTTTTCTAACATTTCTTTTAAATTGTTAATCTCATTTTTTAATAATAAATTCTCCTCCTCAAGTGTTAGATCTTGAGTTGGATTTGTATTTTCTTTTTGTTCCTTGAGGTTTTGATTTTCCTCAAGAAGTGATTTGTTTTCATTTTCTAGTTTAATCAATTTACTATTTAAACAGGAAATAATTCTAAAAAAAATTTTGTTTAAATTAAAATCTACCTCATTCGGGCCTTCGGAAACGAGTACGGACTCGTGACTTGTTTCGGGTTCAGACCCGTCTTCATCTTCCGACTCGTCTTCTGTTTCAGCTTCGCGGGCCATCATGTTTCTGCTCTTCTTCCTCTGATTCGTCTGAGGAGTCATCCCACGTTGCTTTGAGGGCCTTCTTTTTGGTTGACTTCGGTTTGTCGAACTTCAGTTTTGGGCATTTGTTCTTGTAGTGTCCCTTTTTATTGCAGCCAAAGCAAGTCATGTTCTTTTGTTCTGAGGGAGAGCTGATCTTTTGAATGTCCTTTTTGCTGAAGCTCCTTTTTCTCCTGGTGAACATTTTTCTTACCATGTTCACCAGGTGTTCTTCGTCTTCGGAGTCTTGGTCGGAATCTTCTTCATATTCAGGCTTGCTCTTCTTTTCCTTGGACGAACCTGCAAATAAAGCTATACCTTTCTCGGCTCCAGCATTAGTTTGTTCATGTAATTCTAATTCACAGAAAAGCTCGTCTAATTTTAACTTAGAAAGATTTTTAGAAATCTTGTAGGCATCTACGATTGATGCCCACAAACTATTACGTGGAAAAGCATTTAATGCATACATTATTAAGTCTCTGTTTTCCATCTGGTGGCCTATCGCATGAAGCCCGTTGAGGATGTCCTTGATCCTCGCGTGGAGCTGATTTGCCGTTTCTCCTTCCTGCATTTTTATATCAAGAATTTTATTTAAAAGCAGGTCTCGTTTTGTTACCTTGGCGTCGCTCGTTCCCTCATGCAGCTCGATCAATTTGTCCCACAGCTCTTTAGCGTTTTTGTGTGGACCGACTCTGTTCAGTTCTTCTCTTGTTAATCCGCACTGTAGAGTGTTGATCGCTTTATTTTCTGTTGACGCCTTTTTCTTCAAATCTGCTGTCCAATCTTCAGGATCCAGTATATTCCCGGAAGTGTCCGCTGGAATTTTATAGGGTCTCGTAACGCTCATCCACTGGTCGAAGTCTGTTTTGAGGTAAACCTCCATGCACTTCTTCAGTACGGAAAATCGTCTCCGTTGAAAAGTGGAGGTCGTACTGTGCTGAATCCTTCTGTCTGAGACATTTTAGTCCTGCGCACAGAAGAAAGAAAAGCAAAACAAGAATCCCAAGACTTGGTCTTGGATTAGTAGTGCGAGAAAAAATAGTAGAAAAATCTAGATTGGTGTTGCACCAATTTAGGTTTAATTGCAACAAACAAAAAATATTAAAAAAAATGATAAACCAGTTTAGAATTAAGCGTAAAACTGAAGACCGAAAATAAAGGTTTCACCCCCAGTCTGATTGGTGGTTGCACCAAATCAGAGCGGTACCTGCTCTGATACCACTTGTAGGACCGTTAGATTCGATAGAGGGGGGGTGAATATCGATTCGAAAATATCGAGTATAAGCGCAGCGGAAAAGTAAAGTAGACAGAGGGTTTTTCTTACTTCGTTCGGAGCCTGTGACGACTCCTACTCGAAGGCCCGTACTCCTTGAGTACTTTCGTTGGGCAATTCACTAGCAATTCGGATAATTACAATTTAAGTACAAAAAGATGCTAATGAAAAGAAAAACAAAGCTGTACCGATGGACAAGGAATTTAAAAGAGCGGGATCTTGTCGTCGGAGCTTTGTGAGCGTCGTTGGAGCGCAGAGCAGCAGAGCGAGTAATCTCAGAGTTCTCAGATGTGAAAGGTTGATTCTAAAGCTCTTGCCTGGGGCTTCTTTTATATGTTGCTCCGGGCGCCTGGATTCCTTCCGGGCGCCTAGAATGTGACGTAGCTACTCAAACCGAGATGCTCCACGTGGCGACGACTTGGCCTGGATATAATTTGCTTTCCGGGCGCCCGGATCCCCTCCGGGCGCCCGGACCACCTTATTCCAGAAAACTCCCTTTTCCTGCAAAACAAAGTTAGTCCGAGGCAATATATATCCTGCAAAATAGATTGTTAGCACATTTTATAATAGTATGAATTAGCACAAATAGTATGACTTAGATTCCGTCTTTCCGAGACCGGAATCTAGTCACGATCTCGACTTAGACATCCGAAATGGATCTAAGCCAGATCGACGCCTAATGTTCCCTTCCCGGGAAAGCATCCTCGCCGTCACTCCCCTCTAGTGACTTACCTCACTTACCTGCCAGACGTCCGGTCAGCCCTTCGACCCGTCTGGACTTCTTGCCAGCTATCCGGTCAGCCCGTCGACCTAGCTGGACTTCTCGCCAGCTATCCGGTCAGCCCGTCGACCTAGCTGGGCTTCGTGCCAGACATCCGGTCAGCCCGTCGACCTGTCTGGACTTATCCTGCACACTCGATCAGAGTGTTAGATCAACAATAAACCTAACTTAACCTATTTGTCATTCATCAAAACCTGGGTTAAATCGTTAGTGCTAACCGCACCAACAGAAACTACATCCTCAACTGCCTTGCCGACTCATTGTACACTATGTATAACATGAAGAGAATGGCTAAGGAGCTATGGGAGTCTCTGGACAAGAAGTACAAGACGGAGGATGCAGGGGCCAAGAAGTTCATAGTGGGTCAATTCCTGGACTATAAGATGGTTGACTCCAAGATGGTGATCAGCCAAGTCTAGGAGCTTCAGGTGATCTTGCACGAGATGCACTCAGAAAGGATGGTTCTAAGTGAAACCTTCCAGGTGGCTGCTATTATTGAGAAGTTGCCCCCCGGCTGGAAGGACTTCAAGAACTACCTGAAGCATAAGCGGAAGGAGATGAATGTGGAGGAATTCATTGTTCGACTTCGCATCGAAGAAGACAACAAGAGTTCAGATAGAAAACTGTTCTCTCAGGCTACTATGAAAGCTAATGTGGTCGAGCACGATCAAAGCTCAAAACGGAAGAACCCCATGTCTTCTAAGAGGGGAAGCAGAGGAGGCATCAGCAAGAAGAAGTTCCCTGGGAAGTGCTTTAACTGTGACAAAGTGGGTTACAAATCTTCGAAGTGCAGGAAGCCGAAGAAGAAGCAGGAGGCCAACTTGAACGAGGGACCAGAAATGGACAACCTCTGTGCAGTGGTCTCAAAATTGAACCTGGTCGGTTCAAACCCAACGGTAATGGTGGATTGATACTAGAGCCACCAGACATGTGTACTGCAACAAGGAGTTGCTCCACAACTTTGAAGAAGTTGCTAGAGATAAACTATTCATGGGAAACTCAGCAACCTCGGACATCATAGGCCAAGGCAAGGTGGTGCTGAAGATGACCTCGGGCAAGGACCTTACTCTGAACAATATGGTGTATGTTCTGGAGATTTGGAAGAATCTAGTGTCTGGATCATTGTTAAGCAAGCATGGCTTTCGCATTATTTTTGAGTCAGACAGAGTTGTATTGTTCAAGAATAAAATGTTTGTAAGAAAGGGCCATGTATCTGATGGGCTATATTCAAGCTCAATGAATGCCTATTAGGCCTAAGATAAATAAAAATGAAAGCTCTTCCACTTATATGCTTGAGTCTTCATGTTTTTGGCATGATAGATTAGGACATGTTTACTATGATGTATTGCGTAGATTAATAAATATGCAAAGCATACCTATATTCCACCTTGACCTAAAACACAAGTGTGAGATTTGTGTTGAAGCAAAAATGACAAGATTATCCTTTCAACATATTGAAAGAAGTAACGAATAACTTGACCTAATCCTCACTGACGTGTGTAACCTTAAGGTATGTGGTAATAAATACTTAATCACTTTTGTAGATGATAACACAAAATACTGTTATGTGTATCTTCTCAAAAGTAAAGATGAAGCTATAGAGAAATTTTCTCTCTATAAGAATGAGGTTGAAAACCAGCTTAATAGAAAGATTAAGGTGGTTCGAAGTGACTGATGTAGTGAATATGTATCACCGTTTGCGGAGTTGTGTGTTGAACATGGGATCAAACACAAACAATATCTCCTTATACTCAGCAAAATGGAGCTGCTAAGTGAAAGAATCAAACTCTAAAGGAGATGATGAATGCTCTTCTATTAAACTCTGGATTGCCAGAATCCATATGGGGGAAGCTGTGTTAATAGCTAATTACCTTTTAAATAAGGTGCCCTAGAGGAAAATAGATAAGAGCCCTTATGAGTTATGGAATGGAATGTTAGGATCCTTTGTACGGCTAGAGAGGGGGGTGTGAATAGCCGACCCCAAATCGCTCACGTTTCTTTCTACAAACTAGGGTTAGCGCAGCGGAAAATACAACAAAGAAACGAAAGGGAAGAAAACCAAACCTTAACACAAGGATGTAACGAGGTTCGGAGATTAGAGCTCCTACTCCTCGGCGTGTCCGTAAGGTGGACGAGCTCTGTCAATCCGTCGGTGGATGAATCCCCGGAAACCCGGCTAATAAATACTCCTTATGGGTGGAGAAACCTCGCCACAGTCTTTTGCAACAGCAAACAAAGGAGTACAACAATAGAGACAACAAACAAGAACAACAGAAATTGTAAAACACTTGCTTGCCTCTTGTTGTCGACTGGAACCTTGATGAAGCAGCAGCTTCTCAGATCCAGCAGCTAGAACACCAGCAGGAAACTCACGCAGAGCTTCAGCAGCGATGAGAGCTCAGCAAAGCTCAAGAGCACAACAGCAGCTCTGTAGCAGAAGAGAAGAGGAAGAAGTTCTAATGCAGCAGCAGCTCTTGACCCCTTTATACCGCAAGAAGGCGGCAAGAAACACAGAAGAAATTAGCCGCTTGCGTCAACGGTTAGTGCCTGATCGATCCGGGACCGATCAGTCCATGTGGATCGGTCCACGCACCGATCCATTCCTCCTCCTTCGCTTTCGCCCCGATCGGTCCATGGACCGATCAGCTTTTGATCGGTCCCCGCACGATCAGCCCTCTTGCGCCTCGCTCTGCCGATCGACTCGATCGGTCACTGCATCGATCGCTAACACACAAGATGCTATCGATGTTACCGACGGTCACCGCATCGATCGAATATTCTCGGTATCACTGGATCGATCACCAGATCGATCCAGCTCGTGGTTTTCGCCCAAACCAAGTCCAAACCAACATCCGGTCAATCTTGACCTGTTGGTACATTGCGCCTAGCATCCGGTCACTCCCTTGACCTGCTAGGACTCCCCGCTAAGTGTCCGGTCAATTCCTTTGACCCACTTAGACTTTTCTCTCCGTACCAAGTATCCGGTCACTCCTATGACCTACTTGGACTTCCCATCACCAGATGTCCGATCACCCTTGATCCATCTGGATTTTCCCTTGCCCGGCTTCACTCACCAGGACTTTCACCTAGCTTCACTCACTAGGGTTTTCACACTGCCTAACATCCCAGTTAGGACTTTCTTACTGCCTGGCTTCACTCACCAGGACTTTCCAACTGCCTAACATCCCAGTTAGGACTTTCCCACTGCCTGGCTTCACTCACCAGGACTTTCCACACTGCCTAACATCCCAGTTAGGACTTTCCCACTGCCTGGCTTCACTCACCAGGACTTTCCACACTGCCTAACATCCCAGTTAGGACTTTTCCGTGCCAAGTCTCCATACTTGGACTTTTCCAGTGCCAAGTCTTCATACTTGGACTTTTCCCGTGCTAAGCTCCCTGCTTGGACTTTTCCAGTGCCAAGTCTCCATACTTGGACTTTTCGCGAATCAGGTCAACCAGGTCAACCAGGTCAACCTTGACCTACGGTTGCACCAATAATCTCCCAAACATTTATTCTTGTCCCTTATCAAGAATACAACTCTTCCACGAGTGTCAAACATCAAAATACAACTCAACTAGGTCAACCTTGACCTAAGGTTGCACCAACAATCTTCCTAAGTCAAACATCAAAATACAACTCGAGTCAGGTCAACTCGAGTCAGGTCAACCAGGTCAACCTTGACCTAAGGTTGCACCAACATGGAAGACAACCATCCTACAAATATTTACGAATGTGGGGGTGTCTTGCCAAAGTGTTGGTGCTTGATCCGAAAATGATTAAGATAGGACCAAACACTGTTGATTGCGTATTTATTGGATATGCACATAACAACAATACTTATCGGTTTGTTGTGTATGAATCACAAATATCGGAGATACACAAGAACTCAATAATAGAATCTAGAAATGACTCGTTCTTTGAGCATGTGTTTCTGTATAAGACCTGAGAGAATGCTAGCTCCTCAAAATGAGCATATGAAACACAAGATGAAGATGATGATGAGGAACTAGTGGAGGTTGAGCTTAGACAGAGCAAAAGAGCTCGGGTAAAAAAATCTTACGGATAAGATTTTATCACTTTTATGTTGGAAAGTGAGCCCTGAAGCTACTCAGAAGCAGCAAGCTCTTCTGACGGACCTCATTGGAGAGAGGAAATTACATCTGAGATAGACTCTATCTTATAAAATCACACTTGGGAACTTGTGGATCTTCCTCCTCGAAGTAAATCACTAGGTTACAAGTGGATTTTCAAGAAGAAAATGAAGTCAGATAGCACAATTGATAAGTATAAAGTCAGATTGGTAATCAAAGGATATCGACAACTAGAAGGCCTTGATTACTTTGATACACATTCTTCAATGTCGAGAATAACTTCCATTAGAGTAATGTTGGCTATTGCTCTCTATGGAATCTCAAAATACATCAGATGGATGTAAAGACAGCTTTTCTAAATGAAGATTTAGAAGAGGAAATCTACATGGAGCAACCTGAGGGGTTTTCTGTGCCAGGATAGGAAAATAAGATTTGTAGATTGGTGAAGTCATTATATGGCTTGAAACAAACACCGAAGTAGTTGCATGAGAAATTTGATAATGCCATGAAGAAATGTAGATTCAGGATTAATGAATGTGATAAATGTGTCTACATTTAAGTCACAGAGAGTGACTATGTCATCTTGTGTTTCTATGTAGACGACATACTTATCAATAGGAGTAATGATAAGATAATCAAATCCACTAAAGATATGTTGAACTTAAGATTTGACATGAAAGACATGGGCCTAGCTGATGTGATTCTAGGAATCAAAATTCTTAGAACTACAGAAGGGCTTGTTCTTAGTCAGTCCCATTATGTAGATAAAATTCTTGAGAAATTCACCAAGGGTTATACTGTGTCGGCACGAACGTCGATAGATACAAGTCAACATCTATCGAAAAATTGAGGTGAGAATATCTCTCAGCTAGAGTACTCTCGAGTGATTGGAAGTCTGATGTACTTAATGAGTTGTACATGACCAGACCTAGCCTACGCAGTAAGTAAATTGAGTAGATACATGAGTAATCCTGGTGTTGAGCACTGGAAAGGGATAACAAGAGTACTGAGGTACTTAAGGTATACTCGTGAATATGGTATGCATTATATGAGATATTCTATTGTGATCGAAGGATACAACGATGCGAGTTGGATATTTGACATAAATGACTCCAAGTTTACGAGTGGATATGTATTCACTCTTGGCAATGCAGCCATTTCTTAGAAATCTTCTAAGCAAATTGTAATAACTAGATCCACGATGGAATCTGAGTTTGTAGCTCTTGACAAATGTGGTGAAGAGGCTGAATGACTACGGTAATTCTTAGAAGATATTCCACGATGGTCGAAACCTGTGCCAGCAATTTGCATACATTACGATAGTCAATCAACAATTGGTCGGGTACAGAACCATCTATACAATGGTAAGTCAAGACATATACGTCATAGACATAATACCATTAGACAACTACTCTCAACGGAAGTTATCGCTATTGACTATGTGAAGTCAAAGGATAACCTAGCAGATCTACTAACTAAGGGGTTAAATAGAGAGTTAGTTGCAAGCTTATCATGAGGGATGGGCTTGATGCCGATGAGAAATGTTGGTGCAAAGAAAACCCAACTTATGCAGACTGGAGATTCCAAGAACTAGGATCAAAGGGATAACCTAGCTGTACCGACAAAAAAAAATTGCTCACTGTGGGGAATGACCCAATGGATCAGTGAAGGATGAAGGTTAAGCACACGACTTTTAATGATCCAAGAAGAGTAATGTGGAATACTCTTAAAAGATCACCTATGTGAGAAAGAAGTGGGGCCACTTCGAAGAGAATTGGAGGCACAATTCTTAGAGCTTCTCACAGAACTAGGCGTGTTCATGGCTAATAATGAACACACTCATGAGAAATGATTGTATCAGGGAGAGTCTTGAGTGAGATATGTCAATGCTTACACAGACGGTAGAACAATTCAAGGACATCACGTCTACTGTCATCCAGTAAGCAAATAGATCTTCACAAAGGAAGATTCAAAGGGTAAAACATACTTGCCCTATAGTGGACTCAATTGTTGAATGCTATCATATACCCTATCTTCATTCATGTGGGGGATTGTTAAATATAAGTGAATGGAGAAGATGTGGAAGAAGATAGAAGCTCTATTGTGAATGAGACTTTAGTCCCACATTGGGAGTTTCTTGGCATATTGGTTGGTTTATATTGATTCACATGCTTTGATGATGTGAACAAATGCATGGGGAGAGGCTCTCTCTTACGCTTGGGTGCGCAAGGGGGGGGGGGTGCAAATCCAGGGCCCGGATTTAACTGAACCAAGTTGACTCGCGTGCGAGTGCGATTTACACGTGCCGAATGCCGGACCGGTCGGGGCAAAAGTTGCCCAAGTGGAACAATCAACATTTTGCCACGTAAACCTTTTTGCACGATGAATTCAATAAAGGAAGATTAATGCAGAATCAAAATGGCCGAGAGAAATGCTGGCATTTCGCAGCTTGGTGCGTAATGATCATTAATCGATCATTAATTTTGTCATTCATTTGAGCTCCTATAAAAGGAGGCTGCGACTACAGGCATAAGGGTTACATATGCGAAAAGCTGAACCTCTCCACCTACGTTCCCCCTCTGACTCTATTATGCAACTCCTGCCCGGCAGGGGGGGTTTATTGTCGTCGGTCTGACTCTAGAGTTTAACGTCGCCGCTCGACGGTCTTCAAAGCAAGATATTTATGGTCGCCGCTTTGACCCTAGGGTTTAACATCGCCGCTCGACGGTCTTCCGAGCGGGATATTTATGGTCGTCGCTTCGACCCTAGAGTTTAACGTCGTCGCTCAACGGTCTTCCGAGCGGGATGTTTATGGTAGCCGCTTCGACCCTAGAGTTTAACGTCGCCGCTCGACGGTCTTCAGGCGGGGTTTTAAAATCGTCATGCCGACTCTAGAGTTTAACGTCACCGCTCGACGGTCTTCCAAGCGGGATATTTATGGTCACCGCTTCGACCCTAGAGTTTAACGTCGCCGCTCGATGGTCTTCAGGCCGGGTATTTATAGTCGTCGCGCCGACTCTAGAGTTTAACATCCCCGCTTGACGGTCTTCCGAGCGGGATATTTATGGTCGCCGCTTCAACCCTGGAGTTTAACGTCGCCGCTCAACGGTCTTCCGAGCGGGATATTTATGGTCGCCGCTTCGACCCTAGAGTTTAACGTCGCCGCTCGACGGTCTTCAGGCAGGGTATTTATAGTCGTCGCACCGACTCTAGAGTTTAACGTCGCTGCTCAACGGTCTTCCGAGCGGGATATTTATGGTCACCACTTCGACCCTAGAGTTTAACGTCGCCGCTCGACGGTCTTTAGGTGGGGTATTTATAGTCGCCGCACCGACTCTAGAATTTAACGTCGCTGCTCGACGTTCTTCCGAGCGGGATATTTATGGTCGCCGCTTCGACCCTAGAGTTTAACGTCGCCGTTCGACGGTCTTCCGAGCGGGATATTTATGGTCGCCACTTCGACCCTAGAGTTTAACGTCGCCGCTCGACGGTCTTCAGGCGGGGTATTTATAGTCACTGCGCCAACTCTAGAGTTTAACGTCGCCGCTCGACGGTCTTCCGAGCAGGATATTTATGGTCACCGCTTCTACCCTAGAGTTTAACGTCGCCGCTTGACGGTTTGAGGAGACTAGCCGCTTGGCTATGATTTTACAAAAACCCTTCTGTTTTTACATCCTGCGGTTGAAGGAAACAAAGGGTGACAAATATATGTCGTGTATTACATTGGCGCACCTTTTATCCAGCTCGGTACGGCTGGAGGTGGCTTGCACTCCAGGGTCACTCTAGCTTCCGTCCGTCTTCATCCTCGAGGTAATAGGCGCCCGAACGGAGCTTTTCTACAATCTTGAACGGTCCAGCCCAAGGAGCTCCCAGCTTGGTCACATCGCCGACCGGCTTGACTTTCTTCCAAACGAGGTCGCCTACTTGAAAAGATCTAGGAATTACCCGTATGTTGTAGTTTTGCTTCATCCTTTGCCGGTACGCCATCAGCCAGACAGCGGCCTTGGCTCGCGTCTCGTCTACCAGGTCCAGCTCCAAATGCCTTCGTTCAGCATTGTTCTTGTCGTAGACTCAGATCCGATCGGATTCTACCCCGACTTCTACTGGGACGATGGCCTCTCCCCCATACACCAGGTGGAAGGGGGTCACTCCTGTTCCTTCCTTGGGCACCGTCCGGAGTGCCCATAATACCCCGTGGAGCTCGTCTACCCAACTCCCACCTTCATGGTCGAGCCGAGCCTGAAGAACTCGTAGGATCTCCCGATTGGTGACTTCAGCTTACCTGTTATTCTAGGGATACGCTACTGAGGTGAAGGCTTGCTGGATGCCATACCCCTCGCACCATTCCCTGAGTTGTTGTCCCGAGAATTGCCTCCCATTGTCGGAGATGAGCCGCCGCGGAATGCCAAACTGACAGATGATATGCTGCCATATAAATTTTTTGACCATCTCCTATGTTATTTTAGCTAGCGGCTCGGCTTCGATCCACTTGGAGAAATAGTCAACTGCTATTAGCAAGAACTTCCGCTGTCCGGTCACCATTGGAAATGACCCCACAATGTCCAGGCCCCATTGGTCGAACGGGCAGGATACTGTGGACGTCTTTAGTTCCTCCGCAGGGCGATGTGAGAAGTTATGGTATTTCTAGCAAGATAGGCACGTGGCGACAGTCCGAGCGACGTCTTCTTGTAGAGTTGGCCAGAAATAGCCGGCTAAAAGAATCTTCCTTGCTAACGAGCGGCCGCCCGGATGCCCACCACACGAGCCTTGGTGCACCTCTTGTAGGATATAGTCCACGTCATCCGGACCGACACACTTGAGTAGAGGCCTGGAAAATACTTTTTTGTAGAGCTGGTCGCCAATGAGGATGAACCGACCAGCTCTTCTTCTGAGCAGACGCGCTTCCTCCCGATCGAACGGTGTTGCTCCTGTCTTTAGGAACTCCGTTATAGTCGTCCGCTAGTCATTTGGAAATGTGAGCCCCTCCATCCGGTCGATGTGAGCGACTAGAGACACTTGCTTGATCAGCTGCTCGATGACGATCAGTGATATCGAGCTAGCTAGCTTGGCCATCTCATCTGCAGCTTGATTCTCCGCTCGGGGGATCTTCTGTATCAGCATCTCTCGGAAACCGGCCTTCAGCTTTGCGAAGGCTTCCGCATAAAGCTTGAGCCTGACGTTGCTTATCTCAAATGCTCCCGAAAGTTGCTTAGCTACCAACTGTGAATCTGAATGAATCAAGACATTGCTGGCTCCCACATGCCGAACGGCCTGCAACCCCGCTATTAGCGCCTCATACTCTGCTTCATTGTTGGTTGCTCGATAGTCCAGTCGCACGGACAGGTGCATCCGTTCTCCATGGGGGGAAACTAGCAGCACGCCGACCCCGCTTCCCTGCCGAGTGGACGATCCGTCTACGTACACCTTCCAGGTGGCTTCGGGCTCAGGATTTTGTACTCAGTGACGAAGTCTGCCAACGACTAGGCCTTGATGGCTATCCGGGGTTAATACTGTATGTCAAACTTGCTGAGCTCCATGGTCCATTTGATCAGTCGTCCGGACGCCTCGGGATTCAGGAGGACTCGGCCTAAGGGACTATTCGTCATGACGATGATCATATGCCCAAGGAAATAGGACCGGAGCCTCCGAGCGGCGAGAACAAGTGCGAAGGCAAGCTTCTCCAGACTAGTGTAGCGAGACTCAGCATCCTTTAGAATGTGGCTAAGGAAATACATAGGCTACTCTTCGTCATTTTGCCGGACTAGTGCCGAACTGACAGCGTGTACGGTTGAAGACAAATAAATTCGGAGAGGCTCACCGACAGACGACTTAGCTAATACAAGTAATGAGTTTAGGTAGACTTTCAATTCTTCGAACGCTCGGTCACATTCCTCATCCCACTGGAATTTGGTTGCTCGGCGTAGGATCCTGAAGAAGGGCATGCTCCGATCGGACGTCCTGGAGATGAACCGAGATAATGCTATTATGCCTCCCATACGGCGTTGGACTTCCTTCAAGTTTCTGGGCAATGGCATATCCTGTAGCACTTTGACCTTGCTAGGGTTAGCTTCAATGTCTCGCTCGGTGACTATGTAGCCTAGGAAACGACCACTTTTAGCTCCGAACAAACACTTCTACGGGTTCAACTTGACCCCGTATGTCCGCAGTGTCTGGAAGGTTTCTTCTATATCTGCACAAAGGTCGGCCGCCCGGAGTGATTTAATGAGTATATCATCAACATATACCTCTAGGTTTCGCCTAATCTGCTTCCGGAACACCTTGTTCATGAGCCGCTGGTACGTAGCCCCTGCGTTCTTCAGTCCGAACGACATTACGTTGTAGCAATAGGTGTCGTCCGTCGTAATGAAGCTCACTTTCTCTTGGTCTTCCCGAGCGAGCGACACTTGGTGGTAACCCTGATAAGCATCCAACATGCATATCAGCTCGCATCCAGCGGTCGGATCCACCATCTGGTCAATTCGGGACAGAGGGTAGAAGTCCTTTGGACACGCCTTGTTTAGATCACGGAAATTGATGCAGACCCGCCATTTATTTTCAGGCTTGGAGACCAGTACCACGTTCACTAACCAGCTTGGGAACTGTACCTCACGTATGTGGTTGGCCTCCAGGAGCTTCTCGACTTCCGCCCGTATGATGACGTTTTGCTCGGCACTAAAGTCTCGCTTCCTCTGCTTGACGGGACGAGCGTCCGGCCGGACGTGGAGCTCTTGCTGCGTGACATTCGGTGAGATCCCTGGCAACTCGTGCGTTGACCACGCAAAGACGTCGTGATTCTGATGGAGGCATCTGACCAACTCTTCCTTCCGTTCTTCTTCCAGATCGGACTCAATGAAGGTGGTGGCCTCCGGTCGGCCCTCCCGAATATGTACTTCCTCCTTTTCTTCTTACACTAAGGTGGGTGGCTTTTCAGTTATAGCATTTACCTCGATCTGGGGGGTTTTCCGAGCGGATCTCAACTTGGCATGGACCATCTCCACATAGCAACGTCCTGCCGCCAACTGATCGCCTCTAACTTCTCCCACTTGGTCTTTCACGAGGAACTTGATCTTCTGATGGAAAGTTGAGATGACAGCTCGGAACTCATTGAGGGTCGGTCGGCCCAAAATGATGTTGTACGTCGAGGGCACGTCCACGATGATGAAGTCAGCGGTCCGCGTCCTTTTGAGCGGTTCTTCTCCGAGCGAAATGGCCAACTTCATCTGACCGACTGGTTGAACCTCATTGCCAGTGAATCCGAACAAGGGCGTGGTCATTGGTAGCAGCTCCGCCCTATCGATCTGAAGCTAGTCAAACGCCTTCTTGAAAATGATGTTGACCGAACTCCCTATGTCAATAAAGATGCGGTGAATAGTGTAGTTTGTGATTATCACTCGGATGATGAGGGTGTCGTCGTGCGGCACTTCGACTCCCTCGAGGTCGCCAGGGCCAAAGCTGATCGCTGACCCGTTCGTCTTCTCTGTGTTGCATCCCACATCATGTACTTCCAGTCATCGGGCGTACGACTTGCGGGCTCGGTTGGAGTCACCGCTGGTTGGTCCACCAGCGATGATGTTGATTTCCCCCCGGACGGTGTTTCTTCTATTTTCTTCCTCCTGAGCAGACTGTCTAGCTTGCTCATGGGAGGCTCGAGGGCAGCTTCTTGGTTGATACTGGTGTCTCCGCTCGGGTGACTGTCTAGTTGCTCGTCGTCCGGTATTTTGAGGATTATGCCGCCGATCGGGCGAAAGCAATCGGTGGTGATAGCTCCTTGGCTGAGTGACCGGGGCGAGACTCTGGCAGTCCCGGGTGTTGTGAGTCGCCGACTGATGAAGCGAGCAAAACATGGGAGTCCATACCATTCCCTTTGGCTTAGGTCGTTCGACCACCACGTGCTGGACAGTGTGCTGCCTTAACTCCTGGTGAGGCCTCATCCCCTCGGCTCGGGGTCCTTTTGGTGGTTGATAGTTGGTGGGCAACCTCCGCTCGACCGACGTCGCTGACTCTGATGGCGCTTCCTTTTTCCGGGCCGCTTGTGCCTCCTCCACGTTTATGTATTCACTGGCCTTCTTCAGCACATGATCGTAGTCACGTGGAGGCTTCCTGATGAGCGAGCGGAAGAAGTCTCCATCCACTAGCCCTTGTGTAAAGGCATGCATCATTGTTTCGGATGAGACGGCGGGGATATCCAGGGCGGCCTAGTTGAATCGCTGGATATAGGCTCGGAGAGTTTCCTGGGCCCCTGCTTCATGGAGAATAAACTGGCACTAGTCTTTTGGTAGCGCCTACTACTTGCGAAGTGGTGGAGGAAAATCATTCGGAAATCCTTGAAACTCCGAATCGATCCGTCCGGTAGTCTCCGAAACCATGGTTGTACCGAGCTAGACAGGGTGGTGAGGAAGACTATGCATTTAACTCCGTCAGTGTATTGGTGCAGAGTGGCAGCATTATCGAACTTACCTAAGTGGTCGTCGGGGTCGGTTGTGCAGTTATATTCTCCGATTGCCAAGGGGGTGTAATGCTTTGAGAGCGGATCCTGAAGAATGGCCTCGGAAAACTGTCGGTTGATCCGTTCGGGGGATAACTCGGCCCGAGGCGCCTTCCCCTTCCTAGCATCCCACACGGGCGCTTCATCTGATGACCCTTGATGGGCTTGGGTCAGCTCGGACGGAGTCTAGAACAGGGCCCTATTGAAAGGAACGGGGGCGGGCGGCGCGTCTCCTGGGGTGCCGATCTGTCCTCTATTCTGCGCCCAGGTAGAAAATTACTCCGGTCGATCTTCTGGCATCGCTCGGCCACCCGACACTGAGGTGGCCTGCTGTGCCAACCGCTCGTTGTGGGCCTTTTGTTACTGCTCCACTATCTTCGCGGCTCGCGCCTGGATGAGCGCGTCGAGCTCTTCCTGGGAGAACGTCACGGTGTGTTGGCGTCCAGCTTCTTCCATCGTCTCGGCTCCGGATTCAGGTGTGTTCCCACAGACGGTGCCAATTTGATCCTGTCCGTGTGCTGAGCCGACGAACGCTGGGGACGTGGCGCTCCCGTTGATGACGTGTAGACCTCCGACAGCTGTGAATCTCCGACTGCTGTGAACCTCCGACGAGAACCTGCAAGCACAAAATCGAGCTAGGAAGGGGTTCTCGGCGACGGCCCTCCGACGCTCAAGTTAGCTCCAGCGGGAAGAGATCGAAGCAGAATGACGAGAATGAAAACTGTAGCTATAGTGATCTAGAATGCCTACCTCCGTCGAAGCCTGCGTGTCCTTATATAGGGCTCCCGGGAGGATGCGTGCATGCACCTCAAAGCATACATGGAATGGCCGTGTCAGAAAAGCGTACCTGGCACCATGCCGCAATCGTCCGGGCATATCTCTGACGTGATAGTGGATACTTCCACCGTACGATTCTCTATCCGATCCAGCCGCCAACCCTGCTGTTTGTTGACGACACACGTCCCGAGAAGGATATCCTCCACTGCTCCCTTTGTCCCCTTCTGCGCCTTGTCCGGTTTGGGTCGAGCGGGAGAGCCGCTCGGCACCATAGGGCTCAGGCCCGAAGGCAGGCTGGACCGAACGAGAATGCCTCCTTGGTTGAGCTGCAGTTCAGCCGAGCGGACAGGACGCTCGGCTTGGCAGTTTCTCTGTACTGGCAACTTATGAGCGTCGGAAGCTCGACCCGTGGTCGAGCTGTCTTCGCACTAGCCCTAGCGCGATCCTGTATGAGCGGCCATGAGACTTCTCCTGGCCGGGTGGTCATGAGACCTCTCCGATCGGCCAAACCCGTAAGTTGACCCCTCTGACCTTAACCTCCACGTGTCGTTGACCCTTACCCATGTGGGTCCCCCTATGCTTACCGCCAGATCAGTATGTAACTATCCATTCTTGCTCTTCTATTTTTGTGTGTGAAGAGGGAGAGAGAGAGAGAAAGAGAGAGAGAGAGAGCTCTCTAATTTTCGAAGTTCTTGGAGAAGAACCGAGGGACTTCCTCGTGTGGATATCGTAGAGGCATGGACATTCTAATCGCGCTAAGAACTACTAAAGCATCAGTGTTGCCAGGATTATTGTGTTCACATAACAAAGGTAACAATTTGATCAAAACGTGTATTCTGTATTCACTTGGATCTTTAGAGGGATCCTTTTTCTGCTATGTATATGTTGTTTGTCGCAATACATCCCTATAGTGGATTGGGCAAGTTCTCCTGAAGACAGACGCTCTACTAGTAGATATGCAATGTTTCTTGGACGAAACCTTATCTCATGGAATTCAAAAATACAATCTACAATATTATCTCGTTCAAGCATTGAGGCAAAATATAAAGTTATAGTAAATACAACATCTGAAATTATTTGACTTCAATCACTTCTCTCTGAATTTCATCTTGCATCAAATATATTGCACCAAAAATTTAGTGTAATAATATTAGAGCAATATATCTCACAGCAAATACAATCTTTCATGCTCATATAAAATATGTGGAATTTGATTTTTATTTTGTTCGAGAACGTATAACGACTCAATAATTATCGATTTTTTATATTTCTACAGAGGATCAAATTGATGTATCTTTACTAAATCATTATCCAAATAATCTTTGATCAACAAATTAGCAAGTAAACTCAACGTCAAAGATCTCTCGTTGAATTTATCACGTGGGAAGAGGGGATAAAAGAGAATCATTCAATATGATT
The DNA here is from genome assembly GCF_018446385.1 of Zingiber officinale. Lineage (NCBI taxonomy): Eukaryota > Viridiplantae > Streptophyta > Magnoliopsida > Zingiberales > Zingiberaceae > Zingiber > Zingiber officinale. Next base: position 52,963,670 of record NC_055986.1, on the reverse strand, counting down.
ACACTAAAATAAAATTAAAATTTATTAATTATTCCTTTTATTTATCATTTTATCAATTGACGGAATCTTATAATATTTTCTTTATTTATTATTCTATCAATTAATAGACCTTATGATGTATTTATAAATTATCCTTTTATAGATAAATCAAATCAATCAATAATTTTATTATTTAGTTTTTTATCCAATCAATTTTATCTTTCATCCATAACTGGACAAGCCCCTACTATGACCCATACCCCAAGAGACTAGCAACCATAACAATTAGAGTACAAGTCATATAAAAGAGGTAAACCCGATCCTAACTTTATTTCTTCTATTTTTTGTTTTTCTAGCTTAGCATTCTTTTTCTTCTCTCTTGAGCTACGTCACTGAGGATTGAGTTAAGCAACGGAAAGAATTTGACGGACAACTCCGACACCCTTTGACGCATGTTAATCCACACAAAATCATCTACATCACTGAAGGAAACTTCTACATTAGCCTTCGACTAGTACGTGGATTTTGGATGCATCACCCTTCTATTTATATTCAATTTTCTTACACGTTCAGTCAACAAAATAACCATTCGTGAGTGTCAAATTATGAGTCTATGACCATGCATGACCAACCACAGAATAATGCATGGCGTATAATAGATGGACCTTGTGTTGACGAATTTCATGTACCAAACTCCACAGGGAACAAAGTTTTCCCTCGTTTGTCATTGAGTCCACAAGCGTCTCTTCTTAAGGATACATATATTATATGATTATTATTTGCTAGATGCAACCCTATTAATGAAAATGAACAAATATCAAATGAACCCATTGATTATTTGAATCGTCAAAAGGAGTCACTTAAAAAAAAAATCTAAAGAATACCCTAATATATTACTTAGATCAAAAATATTTTTATTTAATGTTATTGCAACAAACTAGTAGCAGCTGTTATAATATGTTGCAGCTAGTGGTGGATCCATATTAAAAATATAATGAGGTGCTCAAAAAATGAATTAAAAAATATTTTTTACTATTAAATAAATATATCAAAAATAAAAATATTGAATTGATAATCATAATGAAATAGATATAAAAAAAATATATGCATACCAATAAATTAATTATTTCTTGACACTTCAACGACTAGTATTGGTCTGGACATATAAACAAGAGGAGAGACAATTATATCCTACGAGTATTCATCTATTGAAAATGTTGTTAAATTTGTTCATTTTCAATTGTCGTAAAAATATCTTTCACAATATATATTATCAAATTATCATTCATCCACTCATCCTCATCCTATTCGCAAATCAGTCTTGATAATTTTCATCACAGAAAAAATCCTTTCAACAAAAGGAGTTGTAACTGGTAAACCAATGCTAACTCGATTAAACGATATATCAATGAAAAAATTATATTCTTGCCAGTTTCAACTATCTTTTTAGCAAGACTTCCCAAATCTTCAATCATAGAAAATTCACCTCGTACATTTTTAATTTAAATCTCAAGTTGGCCCTCAAGTATTACACGATAAGTCAATAAAAAATCCTCCGAATAACGTTCAGCAAAGGCGGAGTAGCTTACCAATGTCAGATTGAGAAAAAGAGTCTTTTGGATATAAGCAAGCAATGCAACTAAGTACCTCTGTACTTGATTCTGAAAAATGATTATTCATATCTTGAACCATCATATCAAGAACCTAATATTGTGACAATAAAAAAGTGAATAAAACATACTATTACAAAATTAAATTCAATAAAATATTTAGAAATAATATCTCACAAAAAAAATTCAACACGATAGTGATGAAAATTAGTAACCATTTGCCCATTACGTCTACTACGACTACGAGATTTCATATTTTCTTCTATATTTGATACTGGGATCATATGGTTACTACAAAATTTATTGACAACATCGAAAAAATTCTCTCATCCTTCCTCTCTCAAATTTAGTAATCGAACTTTCATCATCTTAATCAAACTGATAGCTAGTACAATGTTTTGATCCTTTTGTTGTAAGGAAAGTGACAATTCATTTATGATTCCCAATAAAGATTTCATCATATGTATCACAAACACAAATTCATAATTCTCCATTATATCAATCAAACTAGCGGTGATACCACTATTATCATCATTAGTACCATCATCACACACATTTTCAAGTACTTGTAAAATAGAAGTCCACATAGACATCAAATGGACAATAGTCATATAATGTGAACCCCAATGAATATCCCCTGGTCATTTAAAATTGATTTCCTAAATTTTTTTCCTTCACCACTAACAATATCTCCTTTCTCTAAATATTCTACAAGTCTGTCATGTTCAAGTTGTCTAAACTTGTCTTTTCTTTTACATGAAGCACTAGTAATATTCACAATCATAGTAACATATTGGAAGAAATCACTCACAATTCGATTGTTTTTAGCAACTACAGCAACAACTAGTTAAAGTTGGTGAGCAAAACAATGAACATACATTGCAGATGAATTTTCCATAAATATGAGAGCTTTCAATCCATTATACTCACCTCGCATATTTGAAGCTCCATTATATCCTTGACCTCTCAATCTTGAGAATGATAACTTATGTTTTGTAAACAATTCATCAATAGTCTTCTTCAAAGAAATAGCAGAAGTGTCAGCTATATGCATAATAGTTAGAAATCTTTCAATAACACATTCATGTTTATTCACATATCTTAAAACAACTCTCATTTGCTCTTTGACTGAAATGTCTCAGCACTCATCAACCATACAAGAAAATATATTGTCTTTTATATAATTAAGAATGACATTTGTGACTTCAGCATCACAAGCATGTGTTAAATCCTTTTGAACTATTGGAGACTTCATTTGATTGTTTCTAAGGGCATCCTCATTCATTGTCTTGACAACCTCATCATTTCTTTGGATATACCACTCAATCAATTCAAGAAAATTACCTTTATTTGAGGAACTTGATGACTCGTCATGTCCACGGAATGACAAACCTTGTTTCAAAAGAAAGCGTGTAACATCCAAAGTTGTCGTTAATCGAATGTGATATGCAACCTTCATTCCACGCCCCTGTGCTTGTAGCAAATGTGACACACTTTGTTGTTGATTTTGAAAAGCCTCAAGTTATATTCTTGCATCATTGTGAGCACTAGCTACACCACCAACATGTGTATTAAATGCATCCATTACTTTTCTCCAATTATTCATCCCTGAATTAGTAAATGTCTCATCTCCAACTTGACATCCTCTATGAGAATTTTTAAAGAGATAGCACCAAAAACAAAAAGCTGAATCTTTTGATATGTTGTACTCTAACTATGAAATTTTTTTGAACCAAGTAACTTAGAAACATCTATGCTCTTTACCAAATTGTCTTTGGGGATAACTATGGCCAAATGGTTGACAAAGATGTCTAATCAAATATTCTCTTCTAATATGATCTCTAATTGAAATATTAAATTCATTAATTGATTTGCCTAGTCCTGGATCACTAACAACATCATCCGAGTTGAATTCAATGCGAGAATATTTTTTCTTACTATTTTCTTCCTTAGAAAACTCAACATTTCGTTTTAAAAATTTCTCCATAACCTATGTCAATTCATCAAAATTATTAAATAAAAATAATATGTAAAATAAATAAACATAATATGTATTATGTGTAAAAAAATCATAAACGCACAATAAAATAAAATTAATGATAAATCAATACCTTTCAACTCCAAGAAGAGACGAGGCCTAAGTCTGGGGGCTCGACAGGGGATGGTTGTATGCTAACTTCTTGTGGCAACAAGTCGCCTGGCGGTGGCACCGCAGCAATATAGGCTACGGTAGGCAATAGCAGTCGAGTCGAGCGTTGTAGCCTGTCACAAGCGAGCCGTGGGCGAGGGGCACTGGACAGATAGGCGAGCCACTTCCAGGCAGACTGCAAGTGAGTGGCCAAGTGGGCGAACGTGCGCTGAGCAAAAAGGCAGGCAGAGGTGAGCGGCACTGCTGCAGGCAGCGATCAAGGTGAGCAATTGAGCAAATGTTTGAATAGGGTTATAAGTTATTAACGTTTTTTTTTTCCTTTCCTTCCTAACTTAAGCACATGTGTCATTAGAAAAAATAGAAAAACAAATAAAATAAAAAAACAACAACAAAAGAGTCGTCTTCTTTATGACTCTTTGATTTCTTTTGCAGACTGCAGTGGAGATAATGTGCACGATGCAAACAGGCGACGGCGAGTGCAATTGCGAGTCTATGACACCGGACGACGGGTGGACAGTGCTACTCAAGCTCATCATCCTCATCGACTCATCGCGATCTCGCCCCTCGGACTATAGGTTGGGAGCAAAGTGGTGCTTCCGCACACTCTCGTGCCCCCTTGTCTCCGCCACTAGTTACAGCGATAAGGATATTTAGTTGTCTTCCATCATAATTATTACAATATGTTAAAATAAATATTTTCTAAAATTCAACTTAATAAAAATCACACATAAAACACTTTCAAATCAAAACATATTTTATCCAAATGGTCAAATAAAAATTTAAACTTATTAAAAACATCTTTAACAATATTAAAGACCATAAAATTATTATAGCTCCCACTAATTGACTAGTTGTAATATTCATTTCATGATTACATTTTATAGTGATTTTAATCTTTCTTTTAAATGATTTTAATAAGTTTAAATAATTTTAGTTAAGTTGATATATAATTTTTAATTTAAAATTATTATATGTACAAATTTTTTTAATCAAGTTAAAGTGATTTATTTTATCATATTATGACAACTAGTCAGGCTGTAGCACTAGAATAAAATATTTGGATAAAAATTTAAAGGGCGTTCCAAATTTTAAAAAAAATATTAAATGAGCATCTCTTTTCTAAAAAAAATAAAAATAAATGGGCACCCCTTTAATGATTTTATCCTAAAAATACACCTTTGATCTAACACTATTGTAATAATTATCTAGTAGCTGTCACAATATGTAGAAGATAACGAATAACTTCTATAATGTGTAGAAACTACCCAGTAACTGTTATAATGTGTTTACATGAGTTTACACCATGTAAAAACTACCTAGTAGCGCAACAAGTGGATGCTACCTAGTAGCTACTGCATGAAGAAACTACCTATTATCTGTTATAACGTATTTAGGATGAGTATAGAGTTTAAGGTTATAGCAACTATAAAAGCTTTTACGACCATTTTTAAAATGATTTTAAGGAAGTTTAAATAATTTTGACCAAATTGATAAATATTATTTTAATATAATAACGTTTAAAGACCCTAAACCCTAAATTCATCCTAGACACGTTATAATAGTTACTAAGTAATTTCTACACATTGTAATAACTATTAGGTAACTTTTATACAGTATAAACCCTGAATGTTAAACACTAAACTCAACATAAACATGTTATAAAAGCTATACGATAGCTTCTACATATTATAATAGCTACCCGTTAGTTTCTACAATAGCATAGGTCAAGGGATATTTTGAGGATAAAAATATTAAAAGGGTGCCCTTTTGATTTAATTTTTTTTTAAAAATGCACCCTTTTAATGTTTTATAAAATTCAAGACACCCTTTTTAATTTTTGTCTAAAATATTTTCACCCTTTTGATATTTGCCCAACAAAAATTACAAACATCAAGTATCTCAACAAACCTCTGTAATAAAGAACCCAAAAGGTTACCAACCACCCTGTCTTCTCTTGGCAAAGTTTGCTGCACGTGATTGTAAACCCAGCTCATCTTAATAAGATCGGATGGGGGGAAAAATGCTCCATATGTTTGCGTATCTTACGCAAGATTAATTTTTTTTCCGCCATCAGACTTTATAAAATTCTCTTGTAAACCGAGCATGTTTGATCCACATTCTAATGACATATGAACTTGAAAATCGAGTTGTTCGATAATTGGTCCATTTTGAGAGTCAATTAACAATGATTATTATACTTTTCGAATTATTTATTTTTGTTTCCTCGTTTATGTGAGATCAGTACCGCATACCTCGTCAAAATCAACACTTTTGATCAAAATTCCATGACTGAGATTTCCGTGTACTTAAGACAGAACTATATTAAAAGAAGTAGCTCCATTGTAACATCAAATTATCAGTTACATCTATTTCATCCAACATTAAAAGGAAAAGCCATTAATTCCATCAAATTCGGACAACTCACCTCTGGGTCAGAAACAAAGATGAACGATCAGAAAGTAAAGCAAAGAACAAAGGAATAAGAAAAGAAACAAGGTTGACTAGGTTTTGCCCTGGACTACAAAATCAAAGCATAAATAAAAAAAGACAAATCATCTGCTTAATTCTCCATAAAATGTTGAAAGGAGATGGGAACTTACAGGTTAACAATGGGATCAAAGCAGCCATACCTCTTCATCTCTCCTGCGATCCACGAACTATAACAATAGCAAACTAAAAAACCAAACAAGAGTCACGACCAGAAGGCAAATACCAAAGCAGAACAACTATATAATAAATAGAATCAAGTCCGAGTAACTTGACAACTAAAAAGAACCACATCGTGAAACTTAAAACATTTTTATTCGTGGGGATAAAATGTTCAACATGCATCCGCTCATGCAGTAGTGCCAAGAGATTCAAATGGCATGCAAGCTACTAGGATTCATCACAATAACTAGTTGGTAGAAAGATCTCAGCCTCAGGGCGTTAAGATAACCGAGAAAGAAGATGGTTGTTTCAAGAGTCCACAGCAGTCATCCTCAGTCTCTCAATCTCCCACCCCACAATACTCGCCCTCATTAGACTGCTAACGGTCCTCCACGCCAAACCCAAGTTTTTCCACCAGTCCCCCGTCGCCATCCTCTTGTGGAGGTAACTCTCAAACGTCATCCTTTGGACGTACTCGTCGGCGCACAATTCCACCAGCGCCTCTCGACCGGCATTGCTCCCGTAAAAGACCCTTTGCAGTAGGTCCAGGAAGCGAAACATTCCCAAGTATTCATCGTCCCATTTCCCCAGGTACTCATTCTTGAGGTCGGTCTCAGTGACCATGCCACGCTCCTTCCATGACCTCACTATAGCCTCCCCGCACATTCGCCCCGACTTGGCGGCGAAGTAGATTCCTTCGCCGGAGCAACGGGTGACGTACCCAGCTGCGTCTCCCACCAGTGCTACCCGCCCTACCACTCGACGCGGCCGCGGGTGCTCGGGAATTGGGTGCGCCTCCACACGGATCACCTCCCCGCCGACGATTTTGGGCCCAGCCCTGGCGCGGATGCCACCCTGCAGTCGCTTGATGTCGTGCTTGGCGATGGACGTCCCAGTGCCGACGGCCACGTGGTCGCACTTGGGGAAGACCCAGGCGTAGAAGTCAGGCGAGACGTCGGTCCCGACGTACATCTCTGCGAGGTCTGCGTAGTGGGACATGGCCGCGGGGGGGAGGCGAATGCGCTCCTGGAAGGCAATGGCGGTGGCGTAGCCGCCGGCGCAGACGGCGCGGGCGACCCGGCTGTTGGCACCGTCAGCTCCGACGACGACGTCAACGGCGAGGGTGGAGGGGATGCCGGCGAGGGAGCCAGGGGAGGGCGGGGAAGCGGTGTAGTGGACGATGTAGGGATCAGACTCGGACGCGGGAAGTTGGAGAGAGGTGCAAAGGCCAGGGAGGAGGTGAGCGCCGGCGCTAACCGCTCGGTTGCGGAGGAATGAGTCGAGGACCTCGCGTCGGAGCATGGGTATGAACTCGTTGGGTTGAAGGGATCGGCCGAAGTCCGCGATGCGATTGGAGGGGGAGAGGACGCGCATGCGGGTAACGCAGCGGTCGACGAGGTGGGCCGGGAGGTCGAACTCGGAGAGCATGCAGAGGGGTATGGCTCCACCGCAAGGCTTGGAGCCGGAAGGGGATCGCTCGATGAGGAAGGTCTCGACGCCGCCAAGGGCGAGTGCCTCGGAGGCAGAGGCACCGGCGGGACCACCTCCAATTACGGCCGCGCGGAGGGGGCGGGAGGAAGAAGAGGAGGCCACGATGGGGACCGCGGTAGAGGGAGGCGACCTCCGCGTTGAGGTGATGCGGTGGGCTCTGAGCCGAAGATAGAAGCGGGAGGAGGAGGAGGAGGAGAGAAGGCAGTGGCGGTGGCCGTGGAGAGGATGGAAAGAGGAGACGGCGGCCATAGTTGTCGGTGGTGGAGAGTGTAGAGTAGTGTGATTTGCTGAATCAAAATTAGGGTTGTTATGTTGCCGTGCTACGATTGTCGACCATGGACCAAGCGCGGGCCACCCACGTTGGGTGGGTTCCTTTCCCTCTGTTTTTGTCTGAGACAGGGAACATCCCAATCCATCGTCTTCCAAGTTCCAAATTACACATACACGTCCGAACGATACCACCCGCACATGTAAGTTCGTGGCGTCTGGGGCGGTAAATGAACTACAGTTGTGAATAAGTTAAGTATTTAATTTGATAAGTGTTTATTTATATTTATTTAATATATAAGATTAATTAAATAAATAAATTTATATGATTTGTTAAATTAAATAAATAAATTTAAATATATATGTATTTAGTTCGTTAATATTTATATAAGGATATTCATGAATAATATTAATAAATAATATTTATGAATAACCTTCACAAATTATATTCATTAATAATTTTTTTTTAATATATTAAATAAATAATAAAATAAATAAATAAATAAATTTAAATTATCAAACTCAATAACCAATTAAATAACTAAAAATTTAAATAATTAAACAAATTTGAATTGAGAGCTCGATAATATCTAAATGAATCAAACTCGAACCAAATTCAAGCCAAACTTAAATTGAGAGCTTAATAGCATCTAAACAAATCAAGCTCAAGTCAAATTTCAAACAAATTCAAGGACATAAAAAATAAATCAAACCAAATTTGAATAATCATTTAAAAACTTGATTCATTTTAAGTTCATCTCAGTTTGACTCGATTATTTTATTAAATAAATTTAAACATCCTAAAATTCGGCTCGATTCGACTTATTTATCATCCTAATTGCGTCCATCTCATATTCCTATTTTTACCTTAATCTTAAAACTCTTATATAGAGAAAAAGAAAAATCTATTCAAAAAGTCGCTCCATTAGTAATATATTGACATTTTCCTAAAGGACACGTCTAGTTTTTTAAAATTTTATAAAGAGCACTAGAATACCCCCCCCTCTCTCTCTCTCTCTCTCTCATAGCTACAACTCCAACACAATCTTTAAAGCATCCAAATCATATTTTCAAATGGAAAAAAAATGATTCCAAAGATTATTATTATTAGTCCTAGTATTAATTATAAGATAATTGATAAGAATATTTTTTTATTATATTTCACTAATTAATAAAAGATAAAGTTTATTATTATATTTACTTCAGTTCAGTGTCGAATGAATAAATATAATAATGTCTTAGAGTAGTAGGTTCTAGTATACAACATATCAAGTAGTTGAATTGATAGTGGGATATTGTAGATATATAAAATGTTACTCTTAACTATTCCTAATCAATCATTAATATACAAGGACAATATTAATGTGTTGAGACTAGCATGTAAGTCAATGGATGACTTAATCTCACAAGTTATAGATATGAGATATCATATTGACACATGAGTATGTATTAGAGAATATGTACTAAATTAACTCACCATGAGATATTTCATAAATCGTTAAATAAGTGTCATAAATATTCTCATGTGACTATTGTTGGTGCAATATTCCTTAGGTCAAGGTTGACTGGTTTGACCAAGCTTGAGTCTTGGTCATAGTTTCGATGTTTGACAATACATGTAGACACATGGACAATGCAGGTGCAGTTGTTCATGTGGGGAGATTCTGATCAGGGACTGATCAGTGTGAATGAAGAAGAGTCAAGTAGGTATACCTGACTGGAAGGAAATCCTGGTGAGTGAAGCCAGGTGAAAGTCCTAGTGAGTGAAGCTAGGCAGATGGAAATCCTGGTGAGTGAAGCCAGGTGAAAGTCCTAGTGAGAGAAGCTAGGCAGTATGGAAGTCCTGGTGAGTGAAGCCAGTCGGAAGGAAAATCCTGGTGAGTGAAGCCAGGTGAAAGTCCTAGTGAGTGAAGCTAGGCAGTATGGAAATCCTGGTGAGTGAAGACAGGCGGAAGGAAAGTCCTAGTGAGTGAAGCTAGGCAGATTGAAACCCCTAGTGAGTGAAGCTAGGTGAAAGTCCAAGTAGGTCAAGAGAGTGACCGAGTACTTGGCATGAAAGAAAAGTCCAAGTAGGTCAAGAGAGTGACCGGATACTTGGCATGAAAGAAAAGTCCAAGTGGGTCAAAGGGATTGACCGGACACTTGGTGAGGGAGTCCTAGCAGGTCAAGGGAGTGACTAGATGCTAGGCATGACGTACCAACAGGTTAAGGTTGACCGGATGTTGGTTTGGGAGGTTTAGGACTTAGTTTTGGGCAAAAACCAAGTGCTGGATCGATCAGTGGATCGATCCAGACCTTTACCAGCGAACAGAAAGCTTCTGGATCGATCAGTGGATCGATCCAGAGGTCTCAATCGATCAGTGGATCAATTGGGACGCTGCTGCTTCGCGCGATAAGCGCTGGATCGATCCGTGGATCGATCCAGGCATTTTTTCCAGAGCACAGAGGCGCTCTGGATCGATCCGTGGATCGATCCAAAGACTCCCCGATCGATTGGGAAAAATCGAATCGATCGGGATCCGACCGTTGAGTCGTATTTGAGCCGCAGGCGAGCGTTGTCTTCGGCACTTCTTCACTGATTCATCTCAGATCTTCACCAGCTCCTCCACAGCTCTTCTCAAGCTCGAGATCGCCAGTTCTTGAAGGTTCTTGGAGGCTCTTCCAAGTCAAGAGGCGGATCAAAGTAAGAAGAAGAAACTAGGGTTAGGGTTTGTGCACTCATTGTAAGCTTGTAAGCTTGTATTTCTTTACTACCCTTTCTTCTTCTTGTATTGAGTCTTGTAGGGCTTCTCCGCCCTTGGTAGTTACCATAAAGGAGAGTTTTATTTAGTGGAGTGTGTGTGTGTTGGTGTGGATCCTTGGACTAGTCACCTCTTGTGAGGTGGATACCAAGTAAACCAACCGTGTTAGCGTTGTGTGATTTGTTTCTATATTTTCCACTGCACATCTTCGAAGAAACAAGCAACGCCGAACAACGGGCACGCGACGAGCTATTCACCCCCCCTCTAGCTACTTTTGGTCCTAACAAGTGGTATCAGAGTGAGGCCGCTCTTCACCAGAATCATCACCGGAAGGGGCAAACAAAACAAGCAAAGCTAGAGGAAGAAGAAGAAGGAGAAAATTCATCAAAGTCAAAGAAATCAAAAGGTTCAACTTCAAGATGCAATTCCAAGATGGACTTGGATTTGACACAAGGGTGGCTCCACCATACACATCCACAAGCTTCGATTCTTGGAGATCAAGAATCGAAAATTTCTTGATGATGGAGATAGAGCAATGGTTTGCTCTCATGGAAGGATTTGAAGCTCCAACAAACTCCAAGGGCAAGCCTCTCAAGAAAAGCAAATGGAGTCAAGAGCAAGTTCAAAGGAGCAAGGCAAACGATAAAGTGACCAAGCTTTTGGTCAACTTATTGTCAAGCAATATTTTGGCTCAAGTTGGAGAATTCAAGGATGCCAAGGAGCTTTGGAGCAAGTTGGCATTAATCATGAGATCCCCTCCATTGTACCGAATCAAGAGGAATCCAAAGAGGGCGACTCAATGGATCAAGATCAAGAGGAGGACTCCGAAGTTGAGAGATGCTCAACTTCCGAAGAAGAATTCCAAGAGGAAGCTTCATCCTCAAAGGAGTGCAATCAAAAGAGCAAGGAAGTAGTATATTCCTTGTTTCATGTACAAGAGGATGAAGAAGAAGGAGAAGCCTCCACCTCTAGGATTGAGGGGGAGCAATCTTCATTGACACCGGATCAAGAAGAAGGAGAATCCTCCACATCCGGGTCAAGAGAAGAAGAGGATGAAGAAGCGTCCACCTCCACAAGTCAAGCAAAATCAAATGGAGGAGTATCAAATTTGGATCAAGAGGAAGCTTCTACCTCCGGATCCAAAGGAAAAGATGTCACCCCTACAATCAAAGGTATAAATATTTCAATTAATAATAAAAATCATATTATATGCTTTGAATGTAGGGAACATGGGCACTACAAAAGCAAGTGCCCTAAGTTGGCCAAGAAGAAGGGTCAAGTGGCACCAAAGGGCAAGGAGAAGCCAAAGGAGACCATCCCCGGAACAAAGAAGAGCAAGGAGCACATTGTGTGTTTCTCTTGCAATCAAAAGGGGCATTACCGGAGTCAATGCCCTAAGGGGAAGAAGATGGTCAAGGCTCAAGGAGGAAGCTCAAGTCAAGGGGGAACCTCTAAGGTAAAAAGGAAGGTAACTTTTATTGAGCCTACCCCTTTCCATTATGGTAAAAAGCATGATAGTTCTAATTTTTATCATTTTAATGCAATTTACCATAAGAATAGAAAGCATGAGGGCTTTAAGGAAAAGCATGTGGCCCTACATGCCAAAACTACCCAACCTAAGGTTAGGAAGGTAGATAGACACTTGGGCGGGAACACTAAGGATAATAGATACATGCCCAAGAACAAAAATGCTCATGGACCAAAACCTAAGGATTTAATGATAGAAAATCAAGTCTTGAGGTCAAGACTTGATAAAATGGAAAAGACCTTAAAAAGGATGGAAAATATCCTACAAGGGCAAAATGAGAAATACCTAGGGCTAGGAAAATCAAAGCCATCCAATGGCCATAGAGGGTTGGGATACAAACCAAAGGCTAAGAAGGATGTGCCCTCGTACCATAGAGTTCCATATAGTTATGGAACAAACCCTAGGTCCAGTGGTCAAGCCAAGAATACTAGGGAAGTCATCCCTAAGAGTATTTTTGCGATAAATGTGACTAAGACTTCTAAGAAGTCTAAGAAAGTCACTAACAAGGTCACAAGGGAGGCTATCCCTAGAGTTGACCTAGAAAATGTGACCAAGGCTTCTAAGAAGTCCAACAAGGTCACTAGGAAGGTATCTAGGGAAGTAATCCCTAGTGAATACCTAGAGCATCCAAGGAGCACCAATAGGTTTTGGGTTCTTAGGAGCATTTTCTCTATCTCATAGATGGGTTAGAGAGTGTCAACTCCGATTAGAAGAGTAGTTAACCCAACTTTGAGGAAATTGACACTTAAGGAGCATTTTCAAGGTTTTTGTTAACCTTTGAAAATGAAATGAATTTATTAGTTACTCTTGGAAAGAGTAAAATGTGCTATAAAGGAAGAAATTTGAGATGACTTTAAATGGCACAAGAAATCAAGTGTTAAGAAATACCAAATTGGGACTTTGGTATTGTCTTAGGAATTTAAGGCAAATCTAAGCCTTAATTTAAGTGATTACTCTTATGGGAAAATGAAATGTGCCAACATTTGAGAAATGTTTTAAATTCTTAATTGGCATAATTATTTCAAGAGATTAAAGAAATGTCAAGTTGGGTTTTGGCATTTTCTTAAGGAAATTGGGCGATCCAGGGTATATGCTTTTTGATTTAGCTAATTGGTTAAGGATACTTAGATAGGTAATTTAGGTATATTTTATTTATGCTAAACCTTGCCATGATTGTTTGCCCATCATATGCCATGACATCATGTCTATTTTTGCATTCATGTTTTATTATGAAAAATCCAAAAATACCATGTCATGACATTCATACATCATGTAGTTATAGGATATTTTCTTTTGAAAAATTATTTCCTTTTGATGTATGCCATAACATAATCATGCATTAAGTTTAATTCCTTGTAATTAAGGACAAATGACATTTAACAACACTTATTAACAAGTGACATCCTAGGTGGATGTCTAATATCTCTAAAATGCCTAGATAGATATGCATGATCCCTAGAATAGGGCAAAACCAAAATCTCACATCTCACAAGGACTATAAGGTGACTTGTATGTGTTTTCGTGCACATTAAATACAAGTGAGATGTTAGGATGATGAACAAAACTCAAGATGTTGATTTAGTACATTCGTTTGAGTTTTTAAGTTCATCAAAACACATAGTTATGTGTTTTCCCATCATTGGGAAAGCTAATGTACAAGTCATGTGCATTAAGCCCAAGGAACATGGTGGGATAATGGTTTGAAAATGTTTTCAAAATGATTTTGGAAAACCTTGGTGAAGGCTATCTTTTGATAGTAATCACCATTGAATAGTTAGACACAAACTTGAAGAAAACACTAAAGTTTTTGCAAGTTTTCAAGTTTATGTCAATCTTTGAAAATATGAAGTATTTTCATAGAAAACTATTTTTCCTTGATAGTAAATGTCCTAAATAATGCCTACACAAAATTTCATGATTTTTGGATTTTTGTAGAATTTTCTAGGGATTTCTGAAGTTGGCTGATGTTGAAATTCAGCAACTATCAGAGCTCCGATCGATCCATGGATCGATTGGAGTGCCTGAATCGATCCGTGGATTGATTCAGAAGGCAAGTCTCCCACGAGCAGAAGCTCGCTGGATCGATCAGCCGATCGATCCAGGAAATCTGAATCGATCAGTGGATCGATTCAGAAAGGTTCAATCGATTGGAACCCAACTCCAATCGATCCAAGTTGCTGATTTTGGCTGGGAAAGCCTGATTTCGGCATCGTTAAACCTATTTTAGTCTAGGTAACCTTTCCAAACCCCTAAAAATACATTTGTATACATTCAAAGGGTGTTTCCATGTGAAAACAAGGATGGATTGGTTAAGGAAGGCTAAGTTGAAGTTTAGGTTGAGGTTTGTTTCAAATTTTGAATATTTGAACCTCAAAACTTCTACAATAGGGTTTCCTAAAGTTTTAGGGATTCCAAGTCATTGTTGGTGCAATGACAGAAGTTACCACCATGTCTTTAGGGGGAGGGACTTTTTAAAGGCATGAAAATTATTTTTCATAAACCTTGGAAGGTGGTTAACCTTCCGTTAAGTGAATAATGCTCAAGGATGGGCATTTGCCTACATTGAGGAAGAATGTAGGGTTAAGGATAAATGAAGGGTATGGGACCTTCATTATCGTTGTTGGTCACAACGAGTGATATTGTGAACAACGATGAGTAACTCTTCAGGGGGAGAGTTTTCAACAATGGGGCATTTGTTGAAGTGTGTCCAAAATTGAGGCACGAGTTTATGTGTGCTCAGAGATGGGTTGATGTGTGCCAATAGGGGGAGAATGTGTGGTTTAAGTTAGGCCTTCATTACCTATGGGGGAGGTCATAGGGGGAGAATGAAGGGAACCAACATTCATACTTTGGCATGAATGGAGTTAAGACTATGGAATTAGCTTAACTCAGAATGGTCCAAACTTAAAGGTATTGTCAAACATCAAAAAGGGGGAGATTGTTGGTGCAATATTCCTTAGGTCAAGGTTGACTGGTTTGACCAAGCTTGAGTCTTGGTCATAGTTTCGATGTTTGACAATACATGTAGATACATGGACAATGCAGGTGCAGTTGTTCATGTGGGGAGATTCTGATCAGGGACTGATCAGTGTGAATGAAGAAGAGTCAAGTAGGTATACCTGACTGGAAGGAAACCCTGGTGAGTGAAGCCATGTGAAAGTCCTAGTGAGTGAAGCTAGGCAGATGGAAATCCTGGTGAGTGAAGCCAGATGAAAGTCCTAGTGAGTGAAGCTAGGCAGTATGGAAGTCCTGGTGAGTGAAGCCAGGCTGAAGGAAAATCCAGGTGAGTGAAGCCAGGTGAAAGTCCTAGTGAGTGAAGCTAGGCAGATGGAAATCCTGGTTAGTGAAGCCAGGTGAAAGTCCTAGTGAGTGAAGCTAGGCAGTATGGAAGTCCTGGTGAGTGAAGCCAGGCGGAAGGAAAGTCCTAGTGAGTGAAGCTAGGCAGATTGAAAACCCAAGTGAGTGAAGCTAGGTGAAAGTCCAAGTAGGTCAAGAGAGTGACCGGGTACTTGGCATGAAAGAAAAGTCCAAGTAGGTCAAGAGAGTGACCGGATACTTGGCATGAAAGAAAAGTCCAAGTGGGTCAAAGGGATTGACCGGACACTTGGTGAGGGAGTCCTAGCAGGTCAAGGGAGTGACTAGATGCTAGGCATGACGTACCAACAGGTTAAGGTTGACCGGATATTGCTTTGGGAGGTTTGGGACTTAGTTTTGGGCAAAAACCAAGTGCTGGATCGATCAGTGGATCGATCCAGACCTTTACCAGCGAACAGAAAGCTTCTGGATCGATCAGTGGATCGATCCAGAGGTCTCAATCGATCAGTGGATCGATTGGGACGTTGCTGCTTCGCGCGATAAGCGCTGGATCGATCCGTGGATCGATCCAGGCATTTTTTCCAGAGCACAGAGGCGCTCTGGATCGATCCGTGGATCGATCCAAAGACTCCCCGATCGATTGGGAAAAATCGAATCGATCGGGATCCGACCGTTGAGTCGTATTTGAGCCGCAGGCGAGCGTTGTCTTCGGCACTTCTTCACCGATTCATCTCAGATCTTCACCAGCTCCTCCACAGCTCTTCTCAAGCTCGAGATCGCCAGTTCTTGAAGGTTCTTGGAGGCTCTTCCAAGTCAAGAGGCAGATCAAAGCAAGAAGAAGAAACTAGGGTTAGGGTTTGTGCACTCATTGTAAGCTTGTATTTCTTTACTACCCTTTCTTCTTCTTGTATTGAGTCTTGTATGGCTTCTCCGCCCTTGGTAGCTACCATAAAGGAGAGTTTTATTTAGTGGAGGGTGTGTGTGTTGGTGTGGATCCTTGGACTAGTCACCTCTTGTGAGGTGGATACCAAGTAAACCAACCGTGTTAGCGTTGTGTGATTTGTTTCTGTATTTTCCGCTGCACATCTTCGAAGAAACAAGCAACGCCGAACAACGGGCACGCGACGAGCTATTCACCCCCCCCCCCCCTCTAGCTACTTTTGGTCCTAACAACTATTGGTATTAATAGTTTTTAAACCTGAAGTCACTGTGATTCTCTATATAAGGAGTTATGTACTTTGGTATCGACAAATGTCACCTGTAACAAGGTGAACTATAAAGTCGATCACTGAGTATACAATAAGTTATGCGGAGGGATGTGAGTGATGTAGATATGATCTATCCCTTCCATATGACGGAAGTGATATTTGTGGGTCCCTTGATTAGTAGGACATAAGAATACATGATCATGCTCAAATGAGTCAATATGAGATATTAAGTTTATTTGTTTAAGTGTGTCTATTTAGAGATCAAGAAACACAATGATTGATAAGAGGGTGACACGGTCTATGTCTCATTGATCAATCTAGATATCAAGGATAGAAGGATTGAGTAATACAAGAAAATAGACACGGAAAAGTTAAGTTGGATCTCGACATTCTCGTCACTTAGGTAGCAATGATGTCTTGCTAGATGTCACTCATTGTTTATGTATCTAAAATGATTTTAAATACATTGCCAACGTTACGAAAGCCTATTGGGTCACACAAATAACATATTGATTTGGAGATAGGTTTAATTTAGTTTAACTAAATTATTATGGGCTTTAAGATTATTGGGTTACTCATTAGGTTAGACTTATTGGGTTGAATTGAGTCAAATTTGAGTTAGACTCAATTGGATTTATTCATTGAAGAAGGAAGATCAAAAGTCAATGATGGTTAATTGAATTAATCATGCATTAATAAGAGGAAGATCAAACGGCAAAAACCCTAGGTATTCATTGGATGAATATAAAAGGAATTTTCTCAATATCTATTACAAATGAAACTTGTCATCTTCTTCCTCTATTCTTGATCTTGGCTGAAACCTCCCCTTGTGGTTGTTAGCGCAACCTTGGTTGGTTTTCTTCTCTACTTCGTGAGTTCATAAGACAGACGGAAGACTTGTTCGTGTGGATACCGAAAGAAGCATAGACACATGATCATGCTGAGATCCTTGCTGTTGGGAGTTCATGTTCATGCAACAAAGATATAACTCCCTTTAATAAACTTAGTATATCAATTTTCCTTCACATGGGTCTTCTAGAAAAGATCTAATTAATTTTTTTTCAGTGCTTTCTGCTTATTTAGCACCCTAGATCCTTACAAAGATATGTTTAGGTTTTGAGCTCTAGCCAAACATTGTAGTTTGAAACAAATGATTTTGAATATTCATTTATCATATCTTCCTCTCTTTCACATATTGACATCGATCCCTTTCATTCTGCAATAGTTATTACTACCAATAACCACACTATTTCCATGTTCTATATTTGAAGCTTGTAAATCCAATAATGAGTTTTATTCAAAATTCATTGTTAGATATAGACTATTCACAATCTCAAATTTAGCTCATCCTTTCCATGATCCCCATCTCTAATTTGGATCATTTTTACATTTGAATCTGATAAAATTCACTAAAATTATATTAAATTTGTTTTTATATAAATATCTCAAGCACAAGTTAATGTTGGGAGAAGATCTAAATGAGCAACTTTAGTGGCATTCATGAACATCCCCTCTATTCGTATCCACTCTGAGATCTTCAAGACAACTCCGATGAGCAACAAGGTTCACCTTTGATTGGTACTAGCTAAGTGTGGAGGCAATGCAATCGAAGAGGAGAAGAAGAATCGAAGAAGCTTTGGAGGAAAAATCTCCCTTGGCTTCTTAGTGGCCAACGACAAGGAGAGGGAGAGGAGAGAGAAGGTGGCCAGGGTTTTTCAAAAACCTAAACCAATGAACCTGCATCTTTTTTATGTTTCTCCTCATAGAGGAGTATTTATAAAGCTCTACATGACTTAGGGAGCAAGTCATCTCCTCAACCCAAAACCAAGCCGATCCATTATCATTAAGAATAAGTTTATTTCAAAACCAAACCATCTTGGTTCATAATTAAACCAAATATATTTGGTTTATTATTAAACCAAGTTGTTTTATAACTAAACTAAATCCCTTTTGGTTTATTATCAAACCATTATAAAATTATATCTTCTACAATAATCATGGCACATCCGCACTTCCGTTTCGACAAATATCTTTCCATAGTTGTCTTTTGTTTTATCAAATCAAACATCTTATCTCTTGATTTTAGAATCAAGTTCTCAAACTTATTTTATATTTTTTAGATACGCATAGTACGTGTAACCTAATAGATTCTTGATTTATCTTGACTATATATAATATACTATTTAATTATGGATCTATCATGAGTGGAATCTAATAGTACATCATGATCCCTAATTAATCAAAAAATCATAGTTGATTCGAGAATAAGTTCTAAATCCTTCATCAGCTACAGTAAGTCGTACCTCGTTCCTTTCACTTGTCTTATATCCACTTGGTTCAGGACATGGTCTGTGTCTACCCCTATTCAATTGACTAAGTCATACCTAGCCCAAGTAATATTTACTCATCTTATGGATTCAAATTACTCCAATCATATGTTTAAGAGTCTCATACTCTTAACATGTGATGCTTTGCAAAAGCTTTGAGTAACAACCTTGATAAGTCGTCATAGGGTATACGTCTCCCCGCAGAGAGCGATGAATCCTCTGTGGAATATCCAAATACCTTTAGGTACTTTAACTTATATCCAATCATCTCGGGTTCACATCTCCAAGGAGATGCTTTGCTTAAGATATCAAAATATAAGTCTCCATGACCAAGGTGACTTGAATACCTCAAGTCGAAGGAAACATGCACTCAAGCTATAGTAAGTATTTCACAAGCGTATCTATATATGTAGAGAACCATATGAAGCCTTACAGTAAGTCACACCAATGAACTAGTTACCATAACTAGCATCCACATTTTACTCTCGACATCCCAATATCTTTAGCTAGTGAGTAACAGCTACTTGGTCAGACCAAATAGTAATATTTTCATAATTACACATGTAGAGATACATCAATTCATTGACTAGGGAATATTTTAATACTTTCATAATTACACATGTAGAGACGCTCACTAGTTGTGATCCAATCACAAATTCTCTCATGCTATGAATCGTATTGTGGTCATTCAGTAAGTGAGTTTAAGACCATTCAAACACATAAAATATACGCACTCAAATAGTGAATCTTTATTTATCAAAATAAATAGTACAAACCATAAGGTGATTGCCTTAGGACACCTCTCAAACATAACATTCTCCCACTTGGCCTAATGTCAATCACCACGGTGTCTTATACCGTACGCCTATACATGACTCTCAGACTTGCTTTGTGATAGAGCCTTTGTCAAAGGATCCACTAGGATCCTTTTAGTGAAAATTTTCTCAAGTTGTATTTCTTTCCTACTGATGATCTCCTTGATCAGATGATAGCGATGAAGCACATGTTTGGATCTCTAGTGAGGCCTAGGTTCCTTTGCTTATGCAATGGCTCCAGTGTTGTCACAGTAAATAGGTAATGCTTCAATAATGGTTAGAACCACTCCTAGTTCATTGATAAATTTCCTGATCCAAACTACTTCCTTTGCTACTTCTGAACCTATGATGTATTCCACCTCAAAGGTAGAATCTGCTACAGTGTCTTGCTTGGAACTCTTCTAGCTAACTGTGCCTCCATTCAAAGTGAATATGTATCCATACTAGGACTTGGAGTCATCCTTGTCTGTCTGGAAACTGGCATCCATATACCCATGCATCATCGTATCACCATTTTCATATACCAAGAATATATCCTTAGTTCTTCTTAAGTACTTAAGGATTTTCTTGATAGCTACCTAATGATCCATTCTTGGATCTAATCAGTATCTGTTTGTGACACTCAAAGTGTATGATACATAAGGCCTTATACATAACAATATACATGATAGATCCTATCATAGATGCATAGGAAATCTTATTCATGCAAATCCTCTCATCTTCTATGTGTGGGCATATAGATTTTGAAAGTTGAATTCTATACCTCATGGGTATGAAATCTTTCTTGGATTCAGACATGTTAAATGGTTTTAGCACTTTGTCTATATATATAAACAGTGAAAGACCTAGTAACTTTTTTTGATCTATCTCTATAGATCCTCATCCCAAGGATATAAGTTGCTTCTCCCATGTCTTTCATATAGAATGTCACGCCCCGGGGGAGTCCCTGCCGGTGAAATTTCGACAGCATCTTCCCTATACGCGTGACAATCTGAAACTTGTCCACACAACCCTCAGGGCCTCACAATCCTCGGCCAACACAGCCAAAACATTTACAATAATATAAACAAGCAATTCACACAGTTTATAATAAATCAGCCTCCGGCTGACCACACAACAAATCACAACACGCAGTTTATTATAAAACCTACTCCACTACTCGAGGAAAACACAACCCACAACGGAAAACCATCACAACAGAAAACAAGGATAGTAGACTAAAACTTGATATAACATCCTAGAGTACAAGATCTACACATCACACGCATGTAGATCACAAAACAAGGAAACAAAGTCTGAAAGTCGAAAACCATATCTACACGAGGTGGTGGACTAGCGACTGGAACCTCCTGATAGCCTCAACCTGAAATAGAAATAAAGCAACTGGGTGAATTCAACAACTCAGCGGGTATCAAGATGACATGCATAGTAAGATATATCTAACAGTAATAATCATGGAGTACAGTCTCCTAATAAAAAATAGGAAATGTGAAAACTGAACAAGCAAAGAAGTTGTACTCATCAAGACCTCCTATCCGGATATAATGGTCGCCAGACCAAACACATCATGTCTCCTGTATGTATGTCAATCATATGCAACCACAAAAATGCAGCATCCAAAATGCAGCAATCACAAGCAATAAATGCAACCCATGCATATGATGCAAATGACATGGTCACCCCTAACGCCAGTCAGCCACCTCACACATGATTGTGAGGTCGAGTGGGTAGGGCTATGACAACTGTGCGCTCTGCCATCACTACTCCTGAGTGACCGAGTGGACAGGATGATGTCAGAGTACATCTATCCTCCTATCCCAAATCATAGTGGGGGAGCTCAATGCTCTCATCTCCCTGCGTCATAGTCAAGAGGAGGGATCCCTATCTGCTACCACGTTGCAATCACACTATCCATGAGCGGACCAGCGGAGCCCTGACAGAACAACCTGCTGCAACACACCCTGCCTGATATACCACTAATCCATGAGTGGTTGTGTGTACAGATCCATGTAACTAGCGATGTGCTCAACAATAATGGAGCCGACAATTGCTCAGCATGCAATCGTGCAAGATGGTGCATGACATTAAGCATGCAAATCCTAAAAAATACCTACCTCCTCATAATGTGTACCAGAAAGGAAACCAAGTCCAAAACAATGATCTAGGTACAGATGCTAAGTAATAAACCTAGATACACATGCCAGGTAATAAACTAGGTACACATGCCAAGTAGTAAACTAGGTACACATGTCAAGTAAATCTAGTAGCTAGACCTGTATCCTGTAATGCATTGTATGTCACTACATAAGTACACAATGCAAGAATCAAGAAGGGCATACACATAAAAACACAACAAATAACAATATGGTAAACTACGATATCAAGTAGTGACATACCAAGCAGATATAAGCATAACTATTACTATTAGTTATAACTCATTAAGTATATTAGAATGACAATATCAAAAAGATAAGTCAAAGATACCTACCTCAAAAAGGGAGATCATATCCGAAAGATCCCACGTCGAGACGCTCATCTCGAATCAACCTCCTGTAATCAACGTACATATAATTAATCCAATAGCTAAATCCAAATTTCTATTAAACCAATAAACCTTAATTCATTCATTGATCTTGGTTAACTAAATAAATCATATCCAACCCAAAGCCTAGATTGAATCCAACATATAACCTCAATCATTTTCGAACAACCACTTGGACATTATCCCTAACCTTTCTAGCTTAATTTGGATTAAACTAAAATAAGAATCCAATTCAACAACTCACCCAATTTAGCCCTTCTTTGTTGAACCGCAGCTAGAGAAGTTGCTACTGGAAACTACTAACTGAAGGTTTACTGCTGCCCACCCTTCCTTCTCCTCCTAATTTAACAGACCCAAATTTTTAACAGAATTAAGATAGAGAAACAATGCTTAGGTTAAGAATTTGGTTACCTTTCATTTCTTGTTCTCCGATGAGTAGTGACTACTCACGGCGACCAGTGGAACCGCCGAAACTGGTGGTCAACAAATCTGTGCAAGCCGCTCACAAAGGCAACAATTGGTGATACTATAAGCTACCCTCCAACACAAGGGTTGCGATGGCTCAGGAGGAGATAAAGGCATCAACAATGGTATGTTGGAGGGGAAGAATGGCACCGACAGTCGACAAGGTGGCACGAGGAGATCGTGGAAGGGTTTGGCCGCAGCTTCTATAGCAACTGCGTCACACTCCGACGGTCATCAAACCCACGCTGTAGACATCTGACAATCGTG
This sequence comes from Zingiber officinale, assembly GCF_018446385.1. Taxonomy (NCBI): domain Eukaryota; kingdom Viridiplantae; phylum Streptophyta; class Magnoliopsida; order Zingiberales; family Zingiberaceae; genus Zingiber; species Zingiber officinale. The sequence goes on along the minus strand of NC_055986.1, from coordinate 52,940,317 downwards.
ATCGTCGGCACCATCGCCCAATGGCCGACGATCGACTCTGAGGGAGGATGGGGGAAAGAGATGATGCAAGGGAGAGGGATCCACGCCATGAGAGGGAGAGGGGAAATCGGGGCAAAGGCGAGAGGAAAGGTTTTGTACTCATGGGAGGAGAAGTGTCACAAGGTGGCATCGGTTGGGGAAGCCGAAGAGGATTGGCGTCGGGTTGGGGAGGAGAGGAAGAAGAGGGGAAGAGAAGGATTAGGGCACGACATGAGAAGAAAAAGAAAAGAAAAGAAAAGAAATATTTTAAAAAAATTAAATATTTCCTCGTTCAAATAGGATAGCTTAAATAGGCTTTTCCCAAGCTTATAAATGCATCCCCGCAAACTCGTCTACGAGCTCTGAATAATTCCCAAAAAATTTCTAAAAATTCCCTTATAATTATTCATCCTTTTTGGTATTTTACAAAGAACATCTTAGACAACCAAACTTTAACTGATTGTAGAACTAGTCATTTCCTATGAGTAATATGTAATCAACATACAATATTAGGAATATGACTACATTCCCACTAATCTTTTGGTATACACAAGGTTCATCGAGATTTTGTGAGAAATCATACTCTTTGATTACCTTATCAAAATGGATATTCCAATTCCTGGATGTTTTCTTTAGTGCATAAATGGACCGTTGAAGCTTACATACTTTATTTTTATCAACATATGTGAAAACCTCAGGTTGTCTTAAATATGCATCCTCGAGTAGGTATCCATTAAGGAAAGTTATTTTCACATTCATCTGTCATATCTCATAATCATAATGAGATGATATGGTTAGGAGTATCTGAATGGATTTAATCATAGCTACTGGTAAAAAGGTTTCATCATAGTCAATTCCTTGCCTTTGATGATAGTCTTTTGCCATTAATCTTGCTTTGTAGATAATTACATTACCATCCATGTTAGTTTTCTTCATGAAAACCCACCTGCACACAATAGGCGTAATGCCTTCAGTGGGTCCACCAAGTTCTAAAGTTAGTTGTCATACATGAAATCTATTTTCGACTTCATTGTTATAAGCCACTTGTCCCTTTCTAAACTTTTTAGAACTTCTTCATAATTAGTAGGTTTCTCATTCTCAATGAGTAACACGTCATATGATTCACTTATGAGAAATCCATATTTTTCAAGAATATTATGTGTCCTATGAGTTTTATAAGGAAGTTGTGTTACCATATGTTCAACCAATGGTTTATCATTATGAGTAATCGATTGTGATTCTTGATTAGTCATCTCTTCAGCGTCTGAGTCTCTTGAACTTCATCAAGTTCAACCATACTCCCACATATTTCCTATAAGAGAAACTTTTTCTCTAGGAATAGAGCATGCCTTGAAACAAACACTTTTTGTTCTAAAGGATTATAAAATTGGTAATCTTTTATTTCCTTCTGGTAACCAAAAAATAGATACTTATCAGACTTAATGTCTATCTTGTCTGATATAGTTCTCTTTACATAAGTAGAACAACCCCATATCTTCAAGTGAGATAGATGAGGCTTCTTACTAGCCCATAATTCAAATAGAGTAGCAGAGATTGCCTTAGTCGGGACTCTATTTAGCAAGTAAATAACTATCTTAAGTGCATAAACTCAAAAGGTTTTGGGAAAACTTGCATGATTCATCATTGACCTAACCTTCAGTCCATAAATAGACCATTGAAGCTTGCATACTCTATTTTTATCAACAGATATAAAATCCTTGGGTTATATCATATATATGTCCTTGAGTAAGTTTTTATTAAGTAAAGTTATTTTCACATTCATCTATCTTATCTTATAATCATAATGAGCTGATATAGTAATAAGTATCCGAATGGATTTAAGCATAGCTACTAGTGAAAAAGTTTCGTAATAGTCAATTTTTTGCCTTTGACAATAGCCTTTTGCCACTAATCTTGCTTTGTAGGTAATTACATTACCATTCATGCCAATTTTCTTCTTAAAAATCTATTTGCACCTAATAGGCATAATGCCTTCAAGTGGATCCACTAAGTTCCAAACTTAGTTTTCACATATGGAATCCATTTCTGACTTTATGATTGTAAGCTACTTATCCCTTTCTAAACTTTTCAGAACTTCTTCATAGTTAGTAGGGTCCTCATCGTCAATGAGTAACACATCATTCGATTCACTTATGAGAGATCCATATCTTTCAAGAACATTGCGTGCCCAACAAGATCTATGAAGAGATTGTGTTACCATAGGTTCAACTGATGGCTCATCATTATGAGTAATCAGTTGTAGTTCTCGACCAAGCATCTCTTCAATATCTATTGGAGTCTCTTGAACTTTATCAAGTTCAACCATACTCTCATTTGATTCCTGTAAAAGAAACTCTTTCTATAGGAACACATCAACCTTGAAATAAACACTTTTTTATTCCAAGGGATTATATAATTGGTAACCCTTTGTTTCCTTAGGGTAACTAACAAATAGACACTTATCAGGCTTAGCATCTAGCTTGTCTGATACAGTCCTCTTCACATAAGTAGAAGAACCCCTTATCTTCATGTGAGATAGATGAGGTTTCTTACTAACCCATAGTTCAAATGGAGTAGTATAGATTACCTTAGTCGAGACTCTATTTAGTGTTGTAAACAATTTGTAAGTTAACAATTATTGTCAAGTAATAAAAATATCGATCCCATAGGAACTGTTAATTAAGTACTATTTAACTTTGCACAGTGAATTATCTAGGCAATCAAAAGTTGGTTCACTAGCGCTTGAAATATAGGAATTGAGAGAAGAGAGAGAGAGAGAAAGAGAGAGAGAGAGAGAGAGAAGGAAAGTGAGAGAAGAGAGAGGGAAAGAGTGTGAGCTCAAGTGAATTAAGGTGAAGTTGGATTTGGGGATGAATATAGGATTTCAGTTTCATTATGATACTAGTTAATGTCCCTATACATTGTTCATCTTCTTACCTCCATGCTTACATTCTTGTAGAGATTCTAACTAAAGTCTAGGACAACCTCGCGTAGGCTACACCGGAGAGTTTACCCAAGTTCTAATGCCATTAAGTAAAGAACCAACCCTAGAAAATTTGGTTAAAGATATACCCTAGGGCTTCCTGGTCATACAATCACTAGAGTTAACCAATTTACTTCCTAACGGTAGATTAATACAATTAAGCAGAAGAGGTAACATATAAAATTTGGTTAAAAGGATACCCTCTGCCACAAGACTCCCCGATTATACAATTCGAGATTACTCGAATCACTTTCTAACATTAATTTGAGAGAAACCATCTAACGTCTCCTCGGGACGGTCTAATGGCTAGCACATGAGGTGTTGCCACCATGAGGTCTGGGGTTCGAATCTCGGCAGAGCTGAGGTAAATGTCTCCCTTATGTGCTAGTCACTATTCCAAAGGTTAGTACTCATCCGTGATTTACCTCCTCCGTATTAGCCCTAGGATGAGTTGGCGGGGGTGCTGGGGGCGAGTGTATTCACCTTTTGCCACCACAAGAGAAACCATCTAAACTCTAATTAAATACTCCTTTGTAGTGAATCAGTCTCCTTGCAAGAGGATCATCCTAGAAAGTCCACTTAAAGGGTTACCCCTGTCATAGGGCCCCACGGTCATCATTTTAGTTCTTCTCCTCTATAAAGTGATAAATCCACCATAATCCACATGCATACACCACACACACATTTGGTCAAATATATATAAGGAACAATACACAAAAACAAGTTATAAACATTTCATTGAATAAGAAAACAAGCAAGTACATAGTTCATACATCAACATCACATAGCAAATACTCCCTACATCCTAAGAATTGGAGGATCAACTCCATTGTGAAGGTATTATAAGAAAGATACAAGAAAATAGTAATCTAAAACTCAATAAATAAGATAAAGAGAGGAGAAAGTTTATCAATGTATCGCCGATCTTATTTCTTGCAATCCTTTCTCCAGAGGTGGATGGATCGGCAAAGATGGATGATCTAGGGTTCCCCAAAAGGGGAGAACCATTTCCTAAGGAATGGGGGCAGAGTCCCAAGCCAAAGATGAGTGAAAAATGAGAGAAAATCCCCTTTTATAGCACTAGGCACGACCCCTGCCTGGGTCGTGTCATATTCATGCCTTTTGGCATGGTCAAAGCATAAATGGGCTTGGAAAAGGAGGTACGACAGTGTGACTTCACATGACCTCCCTATGAATAGACTCTAGATGGGAGGCACGACCGTGTGATTTCATATGGTCATGTCTTATAGCCCTGGGAAAAATCTTAGCCCTGGCATGGCCATAGCATGGTAGTGTCTCATGGAAATATCTTTTAGTCCATCTAAACTTAGTTTTCTCAGGTTAAAGTATAAAGAAAAGTTGAAGACCTTGAGGTTATTTACATTTTGGTATCTAGAACAGCCCAAAAATCCAACCGAGAAAAATATTATGGCCATTTTACTTTCAATCTGTAGTGCAAAAAATTCTACACTATCGTGCCTAGGAAGCACGGCTAGAGCATGGAAAAAATTGGATTTTCAGACGAGCGTGCCTCTTAGGCATGACTCGGACATACATGTGTCAAGGAACATGGCTAAAGTATATTCCATGATTAAAACTCCAATTGAAAGTATTTTGAAAGCCTTTTCCTACATGTATGTTTCATGTGTTTGGCTAGCCCATGTTGAGTCTTTTTTTTGGCTCCATTCTTTGTTTTAAATTACATTCTATCAATAAAAATAAGTAAAAAGTAGATCTCCGAATGGATAGAATAGTATTATGATATAATAATAAAATAGGGTGCAATAAATATAGATTATATTAATGAAATACAAGTATATGTGGGTTAAATAATGCATACAAACATATATAACATACACATATCAGACTCCTAAACTTAAACCTTTGCTTATCCTCAAGCAAAAACTGTAATATAGACTCTAGCAGCTAAATAGTGCATCATAATATTTAGCAAGTCAATATAATCATATTAAATGATTTCATTGGTGAGTAGGATACAAAAGTTGTATGAGTATGACCTAAGAAATAGTTATTCATGCTCAGTACAATATATTAGATTTTAAGGGAATCCTAATGCTATCACCTTATAATTATATTATTTATTTGATAAAAATAGATTTACTATTTGAGTATATATTATATATTTGAATAGTCTTAAAATCATTTACTAAATGGCCACAATACAACTTATAATATGAGAGAATTTGTGATTGGACCACAACTTGTAATTATATCTACATGTGTAATTATGAACATATTAAAATTTTCTTAGTCGTTAAATTAATGCATTCGAATATCATGTTCTATAAGACTAACATAGGTTATACTCCTTGGTTCGGCCATGCAGTTATTTCTCACTAGATGGAGATATTAGGACGTCGAGAGTTAAATGTGGATGCTAGTTATGGCAACTAGTTCATTAGAGTGACTTGCTGTAAGACTTCATATGGTTCTCTACATATATGAATATGTCTATGAAGTTCTTACTATAGCTTAAGTGTAAGTTTTCCTTCAACTTGAAATATACAAGTCTTCTTGGTCATGGAGACTTATACTTTGACATCTTAAGCAAACATTTCTTGGAGATGTGGACCCGAGATTATTGGGTATAAGTCTAAATGCTTAAAAGTATTTGGATAGATTACAAAGGATTCACTGCTCCTTGCGAGGAGACGTATATTCTATGCCCACTCATTAGGATTATTACTGAAAGTTTTTAGCCAATGAATCACGTGTTAAGAGTAGGAGGCTCTTGTATACATGTAAGAGGAATTTGAATCTGTAGTACGAGAAAATATTACTTGAGCTAGGTGTGACGTAGTTAGCCTAGTGGGGCAAACACATAGACCATGTCCTGAACTAAACGAGTATAATACAAGTGAAAGAAATGAGACATGACTCACTTTAGCTGCTGAAGGGTTCAGAATTAGTTCTGAGATCAACTGTGATTTTTCGATTAATTAGGGATCATGATGCACTACTATGTGTCACTCATGATTATTCTATAATTAAATAATTATGGATGACCAAGATAAAATGGGAATCTATTGGGTCACACACACTATGAGTCTCTAAAAGAAATAAAACAAGTTAGAGAATAGGATTCTCATATCAAGATATAATGTTTAGTTATATCATACATAAGACAAATATAGAAATATTTATTAAAACAGAAATGCAGATGAATCACATCTCTTATGAAAGAGTTGGACCCTATTTGGTTTAGTCATGAACTAATTTAGTTTAGCCATGAACCAACTTGATTTAGTTGTGATCAAACTAAACGGTTAATGGGCTAATTTTTATTTAAGGCATAATAAGTTAGATTTGGACTTTCTAATCCAACTCATTAAATAGAACTATATATTGATATGGTTATGACAGAATTAATACACAATTTATTATTGGCTTGATTAGGTTTTCAAAACCTAAACCCAATACCTCTATCTCTCTCTACCTCTCTCTTGTCGCCGACCACAACAAGAGGTTCTCCTCTTGTTACCGTTAGCCACTGAAAGGAAGAAGATCTTCAGTTTGCTTCTTCTTCCTATTCTTGATCCTTCTCCTATGCTCATGGCTAGTACCTTCCAAAGGCGAAGCTTGTTCTCTGGCAGTTGTCTAGAAGAGCTCGGTGTGGATATAAATATACGTAAGGTTCGATAACGTCGCAAAGGTTGATGCCTTCTCATTACAGGTCATCCATAAGGTATACCTAGAATAATTGTTATTCGATTTCATTTTGTTTTATGATCTTGTTTGCACAATTGTATCTTGCATGCTTTTGGTGTATGTGATATAATAAATTAGTTTATTTATTGTTAAGTCTTCCGCTGTGCATATTTACGAAATATATTTTTAGCATATATCGCATCGGGCATATCCCAACAGAGTTATCAGAGCTCGATCATGCTTTGACATGATCATAAAATTATTTTATAGTTCAAAATTAGTGTTGTAATTAATTTTTGGGGTTTTTCTAGTATTATAATTAAGAATTTTCTAAATTGTTAGGAAATTTCACTTTTGAAAAAGTGATGAAATAATTTTAGAAAATTAAATTTATAAATATTCTGTTAATTAATAATTTATTATTTCTATAATTTTCTATAATTTTAAAAACAATTTATTTTAGAAAATTTTCTTAGTTTGTTAGGTAATACTAAATTTGGAAAGATTCCAAAGTTCTTTAAAAATTCAGATTTGAGATATTCTGAATTAAATTATAAAAATTATATTTTCTAGAATTTTTAAATTTATTAAAATATTCTATTTTTGGAAATTTTCCTAAATTTTAGGAAATACCAAATTTGAAAAGATTTGAGAATCACAAAAAAATCTAGATTTAAATTATTCTATAATAAATTATGAAATATTAATTATTTAATTCCTAAATTATTAGGAAGTTATTTTGGATTTTTTTTCAAAATAATTAAAGATTCTTGATTGATCGAAATATTCTATGTGAGATATGTTAATTAAATTTAGAAATTGGTTTCTTAATTTGATTAGATAAATCTTGATTTATTAAAATCATATTTTTAACATATTTTTATTTTCATAATAGAATTATAACATATTTAAATTTATATCATGTTCATGCCATATTATATGTCATGTAGATGCATTAATTATGACATGATTAGATTTTGTCATATGTGTGATGTGATTAGATCTTGTCGTATGTATAATGTGTCATGCTTTGCGATGCGTGTGATGTGTCATGTCATCATTTATGTCATGTATGCGATGTGTCATGTTATCATTTATGCCATGCGTATAATGTCATGTAAATAGAATATTTGTATGATGTAGATGAGACTAAATTCCTTACACAATATTAAAACATACGTCTTCCGTTAATATAGTAAGAACAGGAGTTTAAGTTCTTGTTTGAGTTATTGGCTAAAGTCAAGTTCAACTTGAAATTAAATATGTTCAAACTATGGAGATGCAATCTCATGATTAACGAGTTGGTTTTAAAGTTGAAGCGTTGATTTGTTGTGCCAAAGTCATGATCAATATGGATAGAGGTGAAGTTGGGTGATATGCATTTGATGTATACTTATTAATGTGTTAATAACTCGATGTTTATACGAAAATAATTAGTTTTTTGCATAATGTCATAGTTGCATACAAGCGATATGCAATCGGTAAACTTGTTACCTACCACTATAGCTAAGAATGACTTATTGGTCAAAGTCAAGGTTGTTCTTATCTATGGTGGATATCAACCCACTTGAAGAAAACCTACCATCTCCCAAATTCAAAATAAGGGTATTTGAATCCTATTTGGATTCAAAATATTTGTTGGAATGAAAGCGCGGATGAGCTACATCTCTTATAAAAGAGTTGAATCCTATTTGGTTAATCATGAACCAATTTGGTTTAGCCATGAATCAACTTGATTTAGTTGTAAACTAAAATAATGGGCAAATTTTTTGCTAAGGCATAATAGGTTGGATTTAGGCTTTCTAATCCAACTCATTAAAGAGGACAATATATTGATATGGTTAAGAGAGAATTAATACACAGTTCATTATTGGCTTGATTAGGTTTTAGAAGCCTAAACCTAATACCTCTCTCTCCCTCTCCCTCTCTCTTGCCACCGGCCACAACAACAGGATCTCCTCTTGTTGTTGTGAGTCACTCAAAGGAAGAAGATCTTCTTTTGCTTCTTCTTCCTCTTCTTGATCCTTCTCCTTCGTTCATATCTCACAACTCCAAATCTTCATAAAAGACATCTTGGGACTCTTCCCAGTCCATATCATATATGGTGTCTTTATGACTGTCTTAGATGGAACACGGTTAAGTATGAAAGCAACTGTCTCTAGAGCATATCTCTAGGAAGAAGTAGGAAGATTTGTATGACTCATCATTAATCGTACCATATTTATAAAAGTATCAATTTTTCTTTCTAATACACCATTCCACTGTGGTGTTCCAGGTGGAGTGATTTGAGATATGATCCCAAACTCAACAGGATGGTCACAAAACTCTTGGCTAAGATATTCCCCACCTCGATCTGATTGACAAGTTAGTTTTGTACTTTATTCTTGAATTCTTTAAACTTTTCAAAGAATTCAGACCTGTGTTTCATGAGATACACATATTCATATTTACTGAAATCATTAGTAAATGCAAGGAAGTAATGATAGCCTCCTCTAGCTACTATATTGAAGTTGCATACATCAGTATGTATGCGTCCTAATAAATTATTAGCTCTTTAGCTGTGTCCACTAAATGAGTCTTTGTCATCTTGCCTTGTAGATAAGATTCGCATACCTTATATAATTCAAAATAGCCTAAAAGTCCATCCTTATGGAGTTATTATATACAATTCTCATTTATGTGACCCAAGCAACAATGCCAGAGATATGATTGGTTTAGATCATTAGATTTGAACCGTTTGATATTTATGTTATAGATTACATTTTTGAAGTCTAGAACATAGAGTCCATTCATAAGATATGTACTGCAATCGAACATTTCATTGAAACAAATAGAATAACATTTGTCCTTTATTACAAATGAAAAACATTTCTTGCCTAAATAAGAAATAGAGATAATGTTCTTAGTTAAAGCAGGCACATAACAACACTCTTCAAGTTCCAAAATAAGCCCACTGGGCAAAGATAAGAAATATGTTCCTACAGTTATAGCAACAACCCTTGCGTCATTGCCTACTCGTAGGTCCACTTCGCCCTTGTACATTCATACAAATGTGAGATGTACAACTGGTATCTGATACTCATGAAGAAGAAATAGATAGATTGACTTCTATAACATATATACTCAAGGCAGAAGTCTCACTTCTCTTCCTTTTGACTTTATCTAGGTACAATTTATAGATCCTCTTCCACTGTTCAGTCTCACCACAATGGAAGAAGGTTCCCTCCTTAGTCACCCCACCTTTAGGTTTCAATGCATGAGACTTACCATTGCCTTTGGTCTAGGTCTCACCCTTACCTTTGGATTATCGTTTGACTTTGCCTTTTTGCACCATCAAAATGGTACTAAGCTTTGCCTTCTTAAGGTTGAGTTCAACAGTTTTCAACATGCTTAATATCTTAGGTAATGACTTGTTAATTTCATTCATGTTATAATTTATAATAAATTGACTATAGCCTTCTGGTAATGATTGTAGAACAAGGTTAGTAGCCAATTCATGGCCCAATGAAAATCCCAATCTTTCAAGGTTCTCAACATACCCAATCATTTTGAGTACATGAGTTCCTACGGGATTCCCTTCCTGCATCTTGCATTAAACTAAAGCCATAGATATTTCAAATCTCTCGTGCCTTATTTGGCCCTAATACAGTTGTTTAAGATATGCAATCATATCATAAGCATCCATGTTCTCATGTTACTTCTAAATCTCAGAGTTCATGGTAACAAGCATAAGACATGAAACATCTAATGCATCATCTTAATATTTTTTATAAGTATTCTTATCAGCATGAGTGGCAGTGGTGGTGGGTGGTTCAAGAATAGCTTACTCTAGGACGTACAGTTTTTATTCTTGCTTGAGAACAATTCTCAAGTTTCTATACCAGTCCAAGAAATTAGCTCCATTGAACTTATCCTTATCAAAGATAGATCGCAGAGAGAGTGTATTTGACATACTAGATGACATGGTGATCTACAAAAAATATAGAAATAAGTACCATATTTTAATTATGCCTTTAATTAAATAATTCTCCCACTAAATTGTAAAGCTTGGTAAGAGTAAGTCATGGATATGGTTTTATACCCACACTACTAGTTCCAAACTCGAAAGCAATGACATTCAAGTGGGACAAAATTCATATTATACCTCATCTTGAGTTAGCTTTGGCTAATCAACTAAGATTTGTATAAGTAGGCAACATGTACCAATTAGACAAGATCCATATTATACCTCATCTTGAGTTAGCTTTGGCTAATCACCCAAGACTTGTATAATTTAGATAGACAATGTTTACCAATTATATCATATGTAACTCTTGTATAGTTAGTTGAACAAGACTATTTGTTCATTTTCCCATCTCATGAAATCTATATTATAACTCATCTTGAGTTAGTTTGGCTAATCGACCAAGACTAGTATAATTAAATTACATCGTATGAGATATGTCTCTAAGTTCCTAATCCAATTGAGGTAACTTAGTTAAGTCACACCCAAAGTCTAATAGTCGGACATTACTATTGTCCTGTCACACTCTACCAAGATAAATCAAGTCACTTTACTTTGGCAAAACCTTACTACAATTGATCGAGGTAGTAGTGAGTACCGAACTTTGGTAGACATATTAGAAGGACCTAATTACGATTAAACTACACATGCATCGCATACAATCGTGGCATATCATTGCATACATCAACATATATGCTAAATAGAATGTGATATGATTATGGCCCCATCTACTACGATCTTCTCAAGCCAATGAGAAGATCAAAAGGTCAACCTAGGTAAAAGCATTTTCTCCAAGTGTTTCATTGGTCATCGTGTGTTGTTGTCCTTCTCCATTTTTCACCATCATCTAGTAGACTAGTTCTTTTCTAATTTATATATTACAAAATATAAAGAAATCTCAAGTTATATTCGAGGGTAGTCAATTTATAACAGGAATGAAAAGATGAAAGGCATGACATGCAGGTCGTATTATTAATTACAACATAAATACATACATCCAATAACATTGGGGTAAAGGGTCATAATCATGCACCATATCATATAACATTCATAATAGATCTATGGTATATACTTTACTATAATTTCAATAACAAATTATGAGTCACAACACCACGGCGGCCCCACTGACAGGCTGGGTCAAGGGGGCAGTGCCCCTTACAGGGGTTTCAGGGGGTAGTGTCCTCAAAGCAAAATTATTTTGCAAACTCATTTGAATGAGTTGCTTTCATACCTAAGACCACCACATACTCGAGACCAACAAAACTGTTCATAACAGCTTGTGTGTTTCACATAATCTGTTCTCAATAGATGCCAACCCATGACCACCCATACCCATGTATGTTTCTGTCGAATGAAATCAGACTATAACATGCATTCATAACACTTATGAAGATGCTATATCCTTTAGTTCTTAAACACAAAATAAATAGTCATAACATGATGCAAATCATAATAAAAGGCTCATGCAATTTCTTTATCACATATTGAAACATTACTACAACTTAGTATACGTCTTCGCAAGCGGCTTTGATACCACTGTAAGGATCTTGAGCACAAAACAATACAAGCACAATAAAATAAATAATTTCAAGATCCTTTCTAAAAGATTTATATGAAGAAAATTGTATACCAGTTGTGATGAGAGTTATACCTTTGTTGCATAAATATGAACTCCCGATAGTAACTTTTTTCTCGGTAGATCTTAGAACAATCAAGTGGTCGCGCCTCTACAGTATCCACACAAACACGTTTCATCTATCTTATAAACTCATGATTTGGAGAAGAACCAACTTTGTGGTGCTAGCCACTTAGAAGGTTCAGCCAAAGAGGAAGAAGACTAGAAGATCAAGAGTCTCTCATGAAAAATGAGCTCAAAAGGCCTTCTATATTCTTCAAGGAATACCAAGAGTCTCAAGAAATACAAAGAGTCTTTGCCTTTTGGTTTTCTTCCAATAATGATATCAATTAATCTCCATTAATCTACATTATCCTCTTAATGGGTTGGTGTTACGCAACCGCAAGTGCATGATTTTTTTGTCAGTAATAAAAAGATATCGATCCCATAAGGACTAGTTATAAGTACAAGAGATGTCTCACGTAGAATTAGCTAAACAATCAACAAGGTAAGGAATGAACTAAGTAGCAACTAGAAATGGAACTAGGAAAGTAAATGAAGTATATGGTTTAGTGAGTGTTCTAGGAATTAAGTTTCATTGTGATATTCATTGATGTAGCATGGTTCTCCAATTCATATCCTCAATTGACATGCATTTATAGGAAGTTGTCAGTTTTCTCCTGTAGAAGAAAACTAGCAAGGGACTTCGATCTACACTTCTAGTGGTTAAATGGTTAGGATCCCTATGAAGTCCGTTAGCGGGGCAGCCTATCACCAACGCCCCTCGGTCATACAACACAGAAACACAACACCACTCAATTCACATAAAAGTACAGGAACTAAATGCATTCAACTATCCCACCTCCTTGTAAAGACTAGCTTCACCTTTCAATGTGATCTCCTAGATGTCTGTTAGCGGGGCAGCCTGTCACAAATGCCCCTTGGTCATACGATCTAGGGTATCCTTCTACGGGATCCAAAAGCCTCACAAACATTCAATCAAATATGGTAATGAGATCCAAACACAAACATCCACACAAGATCAAATAGATACAGAACACATCAACATCATCTAAATAGGAAATTGGCATATCCATGATATTTATGCATCAAATCACATTACAATTACTCCCTTAATCCTAAAACAATGAATCTACTTCATAATACAAAGATAGAGATTTGAAGATAAAGAGATTACAAACATTCCAATCTCCAATGAGAAGAGAGAATAGAAATGCTTATCTAGAGACGATGAGTGATCTTCAGAACCAATCCTTAGCTTCTGGAGTTGATGCGGAGGTGGAGATGACTTAGGATTGTTGGTCCCCAAAGGTGTTTTGATGTGATCAACCAAGTTGGTTAGGTCCAACTTTGTTTGATCCCTGTGTTTGAGTGTGCAGGAGCTTAGGAGCGCAGGAAGTTGAGCGGAAGACGCAGCTAGCGAGAAGGACGGCACAGGAAGGGAGTCGACGGGCTCGGTGCGTCCGAAAGATGAGAGAGCTACGGAAGAGTACTCCGGTGGACGAGAAGAACGTGCGCAGTGTTCGAGGGACGAGAAGCCGGACGGAAGCCTGCTCGAGGAGAAGGCCAGAAATTGGGTTCGGGTGAGCCCTATTTCGGTTGGCCGGAATCACCCAAAAGAACAAGACTTCGGAAGACGAAGCGAAGAAACATTCAAGCTGGAAAATGCTGCCAGCCAGCTTGGAGGCGCCTCCATCAGGCTTGGAGGAGCCTCCAGCTTGAGGGCGCCTTCAACCCCTGTTGAAGGCGCCTCGGACCTAGCAGAAATGAACGTTGAGCTGTTTGGATAAAGTTTTATCCCCTCTCTCGTTGGAGGCGCTTGGACCTTGTTGGAGGCGCCTTGGACCCTCGGGATAGACTTTCCAGGAGCTATATAAAGGCCCGTGGAGCTAGGAAAGAAACAACAATTCAAGCAATTTGATTCAGTGTTCAACTCTGTAAGCAATTCCTAGCAATAGTTCTGAGCCGTTAGTGTGTAAAAGGCTTCTCCGCCTTCAGCAAAGGAGATCTTCTACTGCGCTTTTCTTACTGCCCTGGATTAACAACCCTCTTGGTTGTAACCAGGTTAAATTCCTGTCTCTTGTTTCTTTATTGCTTTATTACTTTATTTACTATTACACTATTTGAGTTGAAAGTACGAGGAGGGTATAGTTTTAATTTTTCAGGAGCAATTCACCCCCCTCTTGCCGGCCTCCGCTGCACCTACAATTGGTATCGGAGACAGACCGCCTCAGAAGAACTAACTGTCGACTGAAGCACAACAATCAAGACGATGGTCAGAGCGAATATTCATCCCTCGAAGTTCGACGGAGACTTCGCGACGTGGAAATGCTGGATGGAGATATTCTTTAAAACTGACTTCGATATTTTACTAACTATGAAATATGGTTTTGAAGTTCCGAAAGACAAAGAAGAGCATCAGTGGAGCAAGAAGGAGCAGGCCGAGTTTGTTGCCAACGGAAAGGCAAAATTCCACTTGCTGAGCGTGCTGCCACCACAAGAGGTAAGTCGAATCGGAAGCTACTCCTCCGCGAAAGACCTATGGGAAAAATTCCTGGAGCTTCACGAAGGTACCTCGGAAGCCAAGCTAGCGAGGTGCGACATCCTCCGGACCCAATTGATGAACCTCCGGATGAACCAAGGCGAGAAGGTAGCGCAACTCCAAGTAAGGATCAAAGAGCTGATCACACAACTAACCAATCTTGGAGAAGAAGTAACGAACCGGGACTCGATCCGATACACGCTCAACGCCTTCCCGAGAACTCAAGAATGGGCTTCCTTAGTAGATGCATACTACATCTCTAAGGACTTCGAGGTAAGTACTCTAGAAAATCTATTTTCAACTTTTGAACTTCACGAATCTCGAATTGCAAAGCCCATTGGAGTAGAAAAGACAAGTCAGAACATTGATTTGAAGGCAAGAGCAAATGGTTCTGACTCCAAAGCCTCGATCGACAAAAACGAGGCTGCATTAATGGTATTTAGATCGCAGAAGCATGAGCGAAAAAGGAGAACGATTCGTTGCTACAACTGCAATGAAGAAAGGCACATCAAGGATGATTGCCCGAAATTAAAGAGCAAGCAGAAAGAAAAGGTCAAGTACAAGAAGCCAGAATCCTCCAAGCACAAGAACCTGAACGCCACTTGGTCAGATTCGTCGTCTTCCAAATCAGACATCGAAGCCTTCTCGGGGTTAGCGCTAATGGTTAACCATCAGATAGAAGAAGAGTCAAGCTCGAAGATGAACATAGATGAAGGGGGAGGAACATCATCAGCAGAAAGCGACAATGAAGGGGGAGCGTCACCGAGTCAGGTAAGTCAGGTACGCAATCTAACCCCGACTCAATCTTTTCTCTTTATTAAGTCTCTTTCTAAAGACCTATTCAAATTAGAAAAAGAAAATGCTGAATTGAAATTGAAATTAGCAAAAGCATGTCCACTTGAGATGTACGATAATCTAAAATCAGAAAATGATAATCTAAAATTAGAAATTAAGAATTTAAAAACTGATGCATGCTTAAATATATTTCCAAAATCAAAAGTTAGAATTTATGGAAAATTAAATTGGTACATTAGAAATCATCAGGGTCAACTTAGAAGAGTGCCTAAGAATTATGTACCCCCGAAATTTTTGAATAACCCTGTAGGAAGGAACCTCTATTGGGTTCTGAAATCTGTGCTAAATTAATTTATTTAATTAAAAGCTTACAGTAAGAATATTAAACTTTGAATTTCTTTATGGAAGCTTTGTCTAAGGAAGTGGTTGTTGCTCCAATAACCAAGAAAACCTAGTGCCTCGCCATGACCTGGAAGCCGAAATATCGAAATAAAAATGTTTAATTAACTTTCTGATAAAGCATTAAAATTAGAATTAAATAATTTTTTGAAAATTTTTTAAACATTTCCTTAGAAATTCATTTTTTTAATTATCTAGAAAAATGTCTCTTGAAAGTTTTGCTTAGAATTTTTTTTTCTAGAAATCAATTTTTTTGACTTAGAAATTATTTTGAAAAATTCAAACAAATCATTTTAGTTAGAATTCTTTTGTCACTTATAAATTTTATTTAGAATTTTTTAATTCCAAAAATTTTATTTTACTTAGAAATTCTTTTTTAAATTTCTATTTTTGAAAATTCTATAAATACAGTTTACTTAGACATTTTTCCATCATAAATTAGAAATTTTTTCTAACTTAAAAATTTTTGCTAAATTTTTTTTCTGCTACCCCGTTTTTGCTGTGATCAAGGAGGGAGAGAAAGGTACAAGTTTAAAGAAGCACATGTTTAGGGGGGAGAGTTTTTTAAAACAAAAAAAAATTAAAAATATTTTTTCTGATTAACTCTTGCTTTTGTAGTTACAATTTGATTTATTGCAAACTAATGCTTAATATGTTAGTTTAGTAATTTTCTTTTAAAATTACTTTTCTGTCTATTTTAACCCTAACTTAAACTTGGGTTGATGCACATCAAAAAGGGGGAGATTGTTGGTCCCCGTAGGTGTTTTGATGTGATCAACTAAGTTGGTTAGGTCCTGATTTGTTTGATCCCTGTGTCTGAGTGTGCAGGAGCTTAGGAGCGCAGGAAGTCGAGCGGAAGACGCAGCTAGTGAGAAGGACGACACGGGAAGGGAGTCGACGGGCTCAGTGCGTCCGAAGGACGAGAGAGCTGCAGAAGAGTACTCCGGTGGACGAGAAGAACGTGCGCAGCGTTCGAGGGACGAGAAGCCAGACGGAAGCCTGCTCGAGGAGAAGGCCAGAAATTGGGTTCGGGTGAGCCCTATTTCGGTTGGTCGGAATCACCCAAAAGAACGAGACTTCGGAAGACAAAGCGAAGAAACATTCAAGCTGGAAAATGCTGCCAGCCAGCTTGGAGGCACCTCCATCAGGCTTGGAGGCGCCTCCAGCTTGAGGGCGCCTTCTACCCCTGTTGAAGGCGCCTCGGACCCGGCAGAAATGAACGTTGAGCTGTTTGGATAAAGTTTTATCCCCTCTCTCGTTGGAGGTGCCTTAGACCCTCAGGATAGACTTTCCAAGAGCTATATAAAGGCCCCTGGAGCTAGGAAAGAAACAACAATTCAAGCAATTCGATTCAGTGTTCAACTCTGTAAGCAATTCCTAGCAATAGTTTTGAGCCGTTAGTGTGTAAAAGGCTTCTCCGCCTTCAGCAAAGGAGATCTTCTACTGCGCTTTTCTTACTACCCTAGATTAACAACCCTCTTGGTTATAACCAGGTTAAATTCCTGTCTTTTGTTTATTTATTGCTTTATTAATTTATTTATTATTGCACTATTTGAGTTGAAAGTACGATGAGGGTATAGTTTTAATTTTTCAGGAGCAATTCACCCCCCCCCCTCTCTTGTTGGCCTCCGTTGCACCTACAAGGATCACTGGAACAAAGATGGAGAGGATGAAGAACAACCCTAAGTTAAATCTTCCAAAAGGGAGAGCCTCCTCCCTTTGAAAGGGGAAGAAACCCCCTTATATAGAGCAGGGCACGGGCACCACACGGCCCGTGCCACGACCGTGTGGCTCTCACACGGCCTCACATGTCTTGTTCTCGGCCAAGGTTACACGGTCGTGTGCTGCTATAACTCCGGATGGCTTACACGACCGTGTGGCTCACATGGCCAAGCCATTCTGGGCTTCTGGAAACCTTGCACGGTCGTGTGGCACACACGGCCTGAGCTTGCTTGTACTCTAGAGTCACTATACGGTCATGTAGATCTACATGGCCATGTGCTAGAAAAGCTTCTGGGATGGCACGACCGTGTGGATCCACAAGACCATGTCATCCTCCTCCTCTGATAAAGCTACATGGCATGTTTGCACCACACAACCTAGGTCATTTTCCTCCTTGCTCCTTTAGCATGACCGTGTGGCTCACATATCCAGTGTTGTCCTCCTTCCTTTGTTGACAAGATTGACCATGAGCATCATTTCCTCTCCACATTCAACTCTTGTAAGCAGAAAATGCACAAAAGCAGATCTCCGAACAAAGAAGAGTAATTATGCTAAAAGTAAGACTAAGAGTATGAGGATGCATAGACAAAGCATGCGTAAAATATATAAATGTGCATCAAAATATGTTAAATAAGTGTATATAATCTATGCACATCACACCATAGACTTAAACCTTTGCTTGTCCTCAAGCAAAATGTCGCAATCTAAACTCATGTGTTCTATAATGTATCATAATCCCTAGTGTACTTTCCTAACTCTATCTACAATTTTCATTGATAAGCATGATCGTGGAAATAACTCAAGTATGGCCTAAGCGTAAGTTTTTTGTGCATAGTGCAATAAGTGACCCAAACTCTTCAAGTTTCAATCTTTTTCCTAGTCAAGTCATCATCCAATCGAGTTCCTAATGTTCCCAGTGATAGGCACTTACCTACCACACACTTGGTTCATATTTCTCAATCAACCCAAGGTCTCATAGGCGTGCCCGATATCAAGAGAAACATAGAAGTCATTTCCCCAGTTACCTAACTCGGTCTCAAAGAGGTAACTTATTTCCACTCATGACAACTATTTTTTATATCCCTTATTCATTTTAGTTTATTTTTTTTTTATTTTTTTTTATTTAGTGACTGCAAGATGCAACACTTGAACACAAATGCATATAAGTGCATATGTTGGGATATTTTGATTTTTCCAAATGAGCTTACATGACTCGAGCATCATCCAGTAACCAAGATGTAGTTTGAGAATCACCATAGGAACTAAGTATTAAACAAATAGGATGAATCATGACTATTCCAATGATATCAACTATTCAAGCTCAAGTAAAGTGATAATAGAATCCTTAAGGTTAAGCCAAAACTCAAATTTGTTTCCGTACAATACTTAGCTTATATCATGCTACTTAAGATAGAGAAAAGAGGTACACTAAATATACTAGCATTATATCCAAAACATCATGAATCAAGATATAAACATGCAAACAATTTTACTTGCAAGTCAGCAGAAGTGAGCAATGATGTTCTCAATATGCCACATGTTTCAAAAGACAGTCAAGTGACTGTCAAAACCAAATCTAGCAAACAAATCAAGGAAAAATGCAAGACATAAGCAAAAATTGAATGCAAGCAAAGCAAAACAAAATGCAGAACAACTGAAAATGCAAAAAAAAAATTATAGAAATTTCAAAAGAAAATGCAGAAATTTCATGTTGTAAACACCCCCAGACTTAAACTTTTCATCGTCACGATGAAATCAATATCGTGGTGGTAGAGGTGGAGGGCGGGGAATTTAGGAAGGGGAAAGGGAAAAATATCAGTGAATCATCGTACTTCATCCCTAAAAAATTTATGATATTCAAATAATTTGTCTAAGTCATCTTGCAAATATCTCATAAAGTCTTGAAAATCTTCTTTAAATTGCATTTGAGCCCTATAAGAGTTCATGAATTTAGAAATTTTAATACATAACTCTTTTTCACTTTTGAAACACTCTTGCAGTTTCTTAAATTATTCATCCATCATGCAGTCTTCCTTCATAAGTAATTTATTAGTTAAATCCAAATCATTATGAATGTTATCTAAAATAGAATGAAGTTCATGGAAGTTGAATTTAAGAATGTTACAATTAATTGGATGAACATCCCTCATAGCTTTAGTTGATAGGGCTCTAGAATGTTGATTTGCTAGGGTTAAACGTCAATTCTCCTTAATGCAAACGGTAGTTAAATCAGGATTTGGCGATCGCAAAGGAAAATTATTTTTGACAAGGAGGCTATATTCATGTTCCTCACGTCTTAACATCCGTATTGCTAAACATGAATTCAAATCCAATCCATAAGTTTCCTCAACCATCTCTAAACCATCTAGATCACATCCTAGCACTAGCGCCATTTTAGTTAACAACCCACCTAAGATAATAGGTGTGGTAGATTCTGTCTTCCCTAATTTCACTAAATGTTTAAGGAAGAAATAACCAGAATTTATTGAAATATTTTCAACCATTGCTCATAGACAATATAAATCAGTAAGTCTTACTATTCCTTCCTTGTCCTCCCGCCCAAAGATAGTGTTTTTCATAACTAAATGAATGTATCTAAAGGCAGGATTAATGATATTTGAGGCTTTGGATGTGTAAGGATTAAAGTGAGATTGCCCAGAGATTAATTGTCAAAAGTATGAATTTTCAGATTTAGGTAGAATCATACATGCACCATCCTTAGACAAATCATAACAAATAGCAAAATCACTTAATCTCCATTCATATTCATCATTCAATAATCGGAATTTGAGTTTCCCCCTACCTTGCATATTGTCAACCGTGATAGAACTTAAAATTTCTAAAATAATTCTAGGGTAAGTTGGATATTTCATGTTCATCAATTTATCCCAACCTATTCTTTCAAAGAGCTAATCAATATCACCTCTAAAACCTAAAGTGTCCAAGGTTGCATAATCTATAAAGTTAGTGCTCAAGATGGAACGTTTACATAAAGAAAAATAATGATGTTTTTGTTCATCATTAGAAAAAATGATGTCAAAGTTATTAGAAATACCTTTGAAACATAAATTTCTTCCTTTCGAAGCAAGCATCTTCTCCTTTTCTCTTCTTGTTGATATAGTTTCCTTGATTAGATTTGACATTGTAGGATCTAGAGAGGTTGAAGTTTAAGGGAAATAGGTGAAGAAATTAGAAGGGGGTGGTTTATGACCTTTGGGAAGAAGAAGAGATAAGGAAGAGGAGAGAAGAAGGGATCAAGCAGCGAGCACGACCGTGTGGCTCTCACACCCCCATGCCCTAACTTTTAAAACCTGGGTTGGGCCGTGTGAGTTTCCATACGGCCATACTCCTTTTCCCTTCACACGACCGTGTTTGAGACACGACCTACTTCTTCTCCTTCTCGGCTTTTTCCACACGGCCTTGCCAAATGGCATGAGTAGTGTCACCTTCTTCTCGGCTAAGCTCACATGGCCGTGTATGTCACACGGCCTCCTTCCTCTTCTCCTCTGGAATTTTTACACGGCCGTGTGAAATCACACGACCTTGTCCTTCTTCTTCTCGGGTGAACTCACATGGCCAGTGTTGAGTCACACGACCTTGCACTCCTCCACCTCTGTAAGTGTCACACGGTCGTGTGTGGCACACAACCGAGCCCTATTAAGTCTAATATTGTTGAATTTCCTCCTTTCTGACTTTTCTTTCTTCCATGCCCATGAAATAATCATGGTCAACTCATGGAAGCAGTGTACAACCTGAAAACAAAAATAACAACAATTTTAAAAAATTAACTAAAGAAAAAGAATGCTAAAATTGAATCTAACTAAAGGAACCCTTGGGTTTCCTCTCAAGAAGTTCTTATTTAAGGTTATTAGCTCGACCGGTGTGAGATCATTCTGGGGGACGAGGTTCAGTGAAGTATAACTTCTGTTTCTCCCCTAACTGCATACTATGGGCATACCCTTTTGAACGTTGACCATTCACCTTAATAACTCCGAGCTCTTCATTCCAAATATCCACTGCTCTGGAGGGATAAATCTTTTTAACTTTGAACGGACCTGTCCATCATGATTTTAGCTTTCTTGGAAAAAAATTTAACTTTGAATTAAATAATAAGACTAGGCCTCCTTCTTTGAAATCCCTGCGTAGTATGTGTTGATCATGTCATTTCTTTGTCCTTTCCTTATAAAATTTGGCATGTTCGTAAGCATCCAACCTTAATTCATCAAGTTCATTTAACTGGAGCTTCCTTTTTTCTCCTGCTGCCCAGAGATCCATATTAAGTTTTGTAATTGCCCAATAAGCTTTATGTTCCAATTCAATTGGGAGATGACATGACTTTCCAAAAACTAGTCGGAATGGGGTCATTCCAATGGGAGTTTTGTAAGCTATACGATATGCCCATAAAGCATCATCTAGCTTCAATGACCAGTCCTTTTGTGAAGTAGAGACTGTTTTTTCTAGTATGGCCTTAATTTCTCGATTAGAGATTTCAACTTGCCCATTAGTTTGTGGATGGTATGGTGTTGCCACTTTATGATTTACTCCATATTTCTTGAGTAAGTTTTCAAATTGTTTTTCTATAAAATGTGACCCTCCATCACTAATAACCGCTTTAGGAATGCCAAATCATGAAAAAAATTTCTTTTTAAACAATTTAATGACCATCTTTGCATCACTTGTAGGAGAAGCTATGGCCTCCACCCATTTTGACACATAGTCCACCGCCACCAAAATAAACTTGTTTCTGTTGGTTGCTACTCGGAAAACCTAATGGTTCCACTGTACAAAAATTTGTACAAAGGTCTGAACCTTTTCCTAGCTACCACGTGTTCTTTTAAATTAAACTTGGATCGCCTGCGGAACTTAACACGTTTGATCCAAAGTTTAATCTATTTGTTCTTTTAGGTTTTGACTTGGATCTCCTGCGGAACTTAACACGTTTGATCCAAATCACCTAGGTTATTAATTTCATTAAATATTAGTTTCCAAAATTGGCTCCCAGTACTGACGTGGCGAGGCACATGACCTTCTTGGATATGGGAACAACCACCACCGACTAGACAAAGCCTTTTAATGAAAGTTAATATTTAATTTCCTTAAATAACTTTAGGTTAACTGAAAAGAACAATCAAATCACAAGGAAAAGAAAAAACAAAAAGAACACAACATCGAAAACAAATTCGAAATACTAGAATCGCATGCCTCTTGTATTTGGTATTATTTCTAAAAATAACTAGTATGATGCGGAAAGGAAAAATACTAGTTATACCTTTTAGAAAGACCTCTTGATCTTCTACTGTATTCCTCTTCTAATCCCGAACGTTGTGTGGGCAACGATCTTCCGAGACGAGAACCACCAAACCACCTTCTTCTTCTTTCGTTCAAGTTTCGGCCAAGCAAGACTTTCAAAGGAAGAAGATCCTTTTCCACCAACCAAGCTCCAAGGGATGCAAGCTTTCTCTCCTTCTTCTCCAAGCTAAGATCCGGCCACCACTTGATCTCTAAGAGAAAAGAAGGTTTCGGCCACAAAGATGGAGAGAAGAGAAAGCGAAGGGCCGGCCACACCAAGGAAGAAAAGAGGGAGAAAAATAATAGAGTTGTCTTTTATAAAGCCTCCTCTACCCCCTATTTTATAATCCTTGATCTTGGCAAATAAGGAAATTTAAATAAAAACTTCCTTAATTCTTTTGCCATGAAAAGGAAAATTTTATTTAATTAAAAATAATTTTTCTTTTCATTATAACATGGCCGGCCACTTATTTCCCCAAATCAAGGAGAGTTTTAATTAAACAAGAATTAAAACTTCCTAATTTGTTTCTGGAAATTTATAAAAATTTCTCTAATAATTTTATCCCTTCATGATTGGTTTATAAAAAGGAAATTTAATAAATTAAAATCTTTCTTTTAAACATGTGGATAAAAAGAAAGTTATCTCTAAAAATTAAAATCTTTTTTAATCTACAAATAAGGAAAGATATCAAATCTTTTCTTAATCTCTTGTAGAAACTTATAAAAGAGAATATTTAATTTTTAAACTCTCTTTTAAATCATGAATATGGTTAAAAAGGAAAGTTTTCTTAAAATTTAAAATCCTCCTTTAATCAACAAATAAGGAAAGATTTCAAATTTTAAACTCTCTTTTAAACATGTAGATGATTTACAAATAAGGAAAGTTTTTACCAAAAATTAAAATCATCCTTTTAAACTACAAATAAGGAAAGAGATTAATCTCTTCTCTTAATCTTTTGTAGAAAGCTATAAAAGGAAATTTTTAATTTTTAAACTCTCTTTTAAAATCATGATATCCACATAAGAAATAATTTTAATAAAAATCCTTTTTATGGCTCATCTACTTGGTCTTGGCCGGCCCTAACTTGGGTTCCAAGCTAGCTTGGCCGAATGGGTAAGAAGATGGGTATGTGGTGGGTATAAATCTCTATATACAAGAGGCTATGATAGGGACCGAAAGGAGGAATTGGTTTTGGTCTCCCGATGAAATTAAGTATCCCGTGTTCGCCCCAAACACACAACTTAATTTCATCAATAATAATTCATTCCACTAAAGAACTATTATTGAACTACCGCACCAATCCCAAATTACATTTTGGGCTCCTTTTTATTATGAGTGTGTCAGTCTCCCTATGTTTAAGATAACAAATGTCCACTAATTAAGTTACTAACAACTCACTTAATTAATATCTAGCTCCAAGAGTAGTACCATTCAACTTCATCGTCATGTCGGACTAAGTCCACCTGCAGGGTTTAACATGAAAATCCTTATGAGCTCCTCTTGGGGACATTCTCAACCTAGATTACTAGGACACAGTTTCCTTCTATAATCAATAACACACACTATAAATGATATCATTTCCCAACTTATCGGGCTTATTGATTTATCGAACTAAATCTCACCCATTGATAAATTAAAGAAATAAATATCAAATATATGTGCTTGTTATTATATTAGGATTAAGATCACTCACTTCCATAATAACTGAGGTCTTTGTTTCTTTATAAAGTCAGTATAAAAGAAACGACCTCTAATAGTCCTACTCAATACACTCTTAGTGTACTAGTGTAATTATATAGTTAAGATAAACTAACACCTAATTACACTACAACCTTCCAATGGTTTGTTCCTTTCCATCATGGTCGTGAGCTACTATTTATAATTTATAAGGTACTGATAACATGATCTTCTATGTGTGACACCACACACCATGTTATCTACAATATAAATTAATTGAACAACTACATTTATCACAAATGTAGACATTTGACCAATGTGATTCTTATTTCTAGATAAATGTTTTATACCAAAAGCTAGGCTTTTAGTATACATCCTATCAGTTTCCACACGAGAAAGGAAAATGTCCCATAAAATCTATTCCCCACACATCAAATAATTCAACTTCAAGAATGTAGTTTAGTGGCATTTCATTTATCTTGGTTACACTTCCGGTCCTTTGGCATTGATCACAGGATTGTACAAATTCTCGTGTATCTTTGAATAAGTTTGGCCAATAAAATCCTACTAATAAGATTTTTGCAGTTGTTTTCAAATATCCCAGATGTCCACCATAAGATGAAGAATGACAATAGAACAAAATGTCCTTAACTTCTTCCTCGGGCACACATCTTCAATAAATTACATCGCTGCATTTCTTGTAAAGAAGTGGTTCATCCCAAATATAGTTCTTGACGTCCGAAAGAAATTTTTTCTTTTGTTGCCTAGAGAAATTTGGGGGTAGAACTCCACTTGCCAGATAATTAACAAAATCTGCATACCAAGGTGTCTTTACACATGCTAATGCCAAAAGGTGTTCATCAAAAAAAATGTCATCAATAGGTGCCTCAAATCTTGCATCCTTTTTCCTATTTTGCCACATTCGAGATAAATGATTTGCCACTACATTTTCTGCCCCTTTCTTGTCTCTGATCTCTAAATTGAATTCCTGAAGAAGTAAGATCCACCTAATAAGTCATGGTTTGACATCTTTCTTGCCCAGTAAATATCAGATGGCGGCATGATTAGTATATACTATCACTTTTGAACCCACTAGGTAGGATCTGAACTTGTCAAGCGCAAAGACTGCTGTTAGAAATTCTTTTTCTGTAGTGGAATAGTTTACTTGGGTTGCATCCAGTATCTTGATTACATAGTGGATTGCATGTAAAATCTTGTTCTTTCTTTGCCCCAGAACTGCTCCAACAGCAAAATTGCTAGCGTCACACATAATTTTAAATGGGAGCTCCCAATCTAGGGCTTGGATTACTGGATCTGAAGTAAGGGTACTTTTAATCTTTTTGAAAGCCTCCATGCAGTCATCATCAAAATAGAATTCGACATCTTTAATCAGCAAATTAGTTAGTGGCTTAGAGATTTTTGAAAAATCCTTAATAAAATGCCTGTAGAATCTAGCATGCCCCAAGAAACTCCTTACTCCTTTTACATTAATTGGCGGGGGTAACTTCTCTATTACTTATACCTTGGCCTGATCAACCTCAATCCCACGTTCTAATATCTTGTGTCCTAAAACAATCCCTTCTTTTATAATGAAGTGACATTTTTCCCAATTTAACACCAAGTTTACATCTTCACACCGTTGAAGA
The DNA here is from genome assembly GCF_018446385.1 of Zingiber officinale. Classification (NCBI taxonomy): domain Eukaryota; kingdom Viridiplantae; phylum Streptophyta; class Magnoliopsida; order Zingiberales; family Zingiberaceae; genus Zingiber; species Zingiber officinale. The sequence goes on along the minus strand of NC_055986.1, from coordinate 52,913,937 downwards.
ATCGTAGAAAGATTTAGTAGACAAGTGTCGAAGTCATTTTTATAAATTGATAAATCATCCATAAATACCTCCATGATTTTCTCTATCAGATATGAAAAAATTGCCATCATACACCTTTGAAATGTAGTTGGGGCATTACAAAGTCCAAATGACATACGTCGATAGGAGAACGTTCCGTAGAGACATGTAAAAGTAGTCTTCTCTTGATCTTGAGGGTGAATTGGAATTTGAAAGAATCCCGAATAGCCATCCAAATAGCAGAAATATAAGTGTTTTGCCAGCCTTTCAAGCATCTCATCAATAAATGGTAGAGGAAAATGATCTTCTCTAGTTTCTTTATTTAGCTTCCTGTAATCAATAAACATCCGCCACCTTGTGACTATTCTCATTGGAACTAATTCATTGTTCTCATTTCTGATTATAGTCATTCCTCCTTTTTTTTGGAACCACATGCACTGGATTCACCCATTCGCTATTTGAAATAGGATAAATAATCCCGACATCAAGAAGCTTAAGCACTTCTTTCTTTATCACCTCTTTCAAATTTGGGTTCAATCTCCTTTGATGTTCAATTGAATCTTTATATCCTTCTTCAAGTAAAATTCTATGCATACAAAGAGAGGAACTAATTCCTTTAATATCATCCATGGTATACCCAATCGCCTTTCTATGCAACTTTAATTTGTTGATCAATCTTTGTGTTTTCGATTGAGTTAAATCTGCATTGATTATCACTGGAAAGGTGGAATTTGGGCCAAGGAATGCATATTTAAGGTTGGGTGGCAATGACTTTAACTCTAGCTGGGGCGGCATAATTTCTGGCAAAATTGGATCCTGCTCCAACAACTTTATTTTGTCATTCGGAGATTCTTTCCCTAGATTCCCCTCAGTTTCCAATACCATCTCTTCATCTTCTTCATAATCAAAGTTATTTTCTATACAAAAAACATTAGAGCATTCCTCCTTTTCAACAAGCTTATTCAAAGAAATCCCTTCTTCAAACATTTTTGACAAAGACTTACAACACCAAGGGAATAAATCTTGGAAATTTTTTTGATCCAGAGTAATGTCTTCTTCGGAACCATTCTGAATTTCATCATCTACAAATTCTTGTTTATTTCCCTCATCGTTTCCTTTTTCTTTGTCCTCAAATGCACTTGATGAGAAAGTCAATAGATTCTTTTCTGACCAATCATTAAGATTTGATGTTATCCGGTAGATTATTTCATATGTCTCATCAAGACTTTTCCTCATGAAAGATCCTCCAGATGTCAAATCTAACTAATTCTTATTTTGGAAAGAAAGCCTAATATAGAATAAGTGTACAATCAACCATTTCTCGATATCATGATGTAGACATGAATGTAGAAGAGATGAATATCTTTTCCAAGCTTGATGTAGTTCCTCTCCGACAAGTTGCTTAAAATGCAGAATCTGATTTCTCAAATATATGGTCTTTTGTGGATAAAAATATTTGTTCAGAAATCTCTACTCTAACTCATCCCAAGTTCTAATACTTTTAGGTTGCAAGGTATTAAACCACCTCTTTGCGGCATCCTTAAGATTGAAAGGGAAAACCAATAATCGTATAACATCAGATCAACGCGTATTTATTGATGAATATAAAAGCGATGACCTAATAATTTACTGGAGTATTAAAAAAAACTGGTTGTTAATGAAGCTCCCTTACGTCAGGGAGAGGGGGAAAGGAAGATTGCCATTTAGTGGACCATGCGATGGGGCCAGGAAATTTGATAAAGAAAAAGTGTGATTTCCAACCCTTGATGGATGAAGGTATTTCTTCAAAGAACACCATCTTTGGGCGAGATTGGAAAAGAAATACTTCTAGTTCTGATTTTTTTGGGTAGGAAAACATGAAAAAAATTGAGTAGGAGGTATACTAAAGAGGCGAAATATCATATACAACCCACATAGATATCTGAAGGTGTTTGTGGCAAATTGTTATAGAGGAATACTAAAATATTGACTTATATCTACCAAGAACGTAGGAATAGGAAAGCGTAAGCCTGCAGCTAGCTGATCTTTAAAAAATGTAACACAATTGTCAAGAGGAAGACAATGATGAGTGTCAGGTTGCGGGACCCTAATACGGTATTCTTTAGGGATTTCATACAGAGAACGGATGGAAGTTCGATCGGTAGCAATGAAGGAAGAATGAATTTGAGAATACCAAGGGAGCAAAGATTCTTCAGCCATGAGGAAAAACGGAGACGTTCAAGGAGTAAATGACTTACTACGTCCTTAAGGAGAAAAGGTCACAGAAGAAGACCAAAGAGGATGAAGGAGCACGAGTTGTTAAGAGAGGTCGGAAAAGAAAATCTCCAAGGAGTAACTGGAGGAAGATGAAGGGTAAAAGGTTAAAAAATACTTAGGGTTTTAGGGCAATATAAGGATCATCGTCAAAATAAAATGATTCAACAGAGCAGAGTCGTTGATCTGCCAAGGAAAATGTGTAATAAGACATTAACGAAGAACGTACCAAGGGTTACTTAGAAAAAGGAGAAAAATGATACATGGTGCTCGCCCAGGAAGAGATATTTATGATAGACAGAATAGATTGAACCATATACTGAACCGTCATATCTTCGAACATTCTCTTTCCGTTGAAAGACCAATTACCAATGAGACCACTTTGAAAAATCGCATGAATCTCAAAATGTAAGCGAATAACAGAATTTGTAAACAATGAAGAGGCCCTGACCGATTGTAATCCCGACCGACCGTGTGTACAGAAGGGAGCCTTGAAGTCTGGTCGAGCTCATATTTGTTTGGGCGTACACAGGGGACCCCCATTTTATCAGTACTCACACGACCAATCGCATGCTTCTTTATATCATCCTTAGTTGTCCCTTTACTCTAACTCTAACTAGCTCATCATTTTTCTTAGCTACTAAGTTGTATGCATGGAGAATGCATCTATGAATGGGGAAAGATTGGTACAGCAAGGGGATAAACAGAGTGAAAACTTAGATTTGGTTAGGGACATGTGAATTAAATATCTATAATGAAGCAAGAAACACTTAGCAAGGTAAATAGCATAATCAAACATAAATACAGAACTCTACATTATCATTAGAAATACAGTCATAACTCTTAGACTTTTGAAAATCTCCTATAGACAGATACAACAGATAAATAATTTTCTACTTGTCTCGCTCTCTAGAGCTACCAGATTGTTCTTCCTATCCCAAGTACGGGTGTGTAGTAGAATGACAGCCTGGACAAAGAGGAGAAGTTCGTCCTCCTGTCCTCTTGCGCTTGTGTGATTCACCCTCTAGGGCCTGTGGCTGAGAAGCTATCTGTAGGACCGTTGCGGCCGGCTAGAAGGGGGGTTGTTGGATATTCTTGTAGAAAATAAAAACAAACAACCCTTCTTCGAACTCTTTAAGCTAACACTTGCATAAATAATAAACAGAAAGTAAATCAAACATTAAAAAGATGAGGCACCAGTATTTACTTGGCTACAACCGATGTGGTTGTTAATCCAAGGAAGATAAAGCTCACTATCAATCTCCTTCAGGCGGAGAAGTCTCGTACAGCAATGAAGCATAGAAAATAGAAGCTTAACTCTAAACAAAAGTGCACAAGCGTTGAAAATGAATTACAGGAGTTCATTGAAAAGCTTTTGGACCAAGGCTATATTTATAGTCTTGGTCGGGGCGCCCCGAAGGGGTTCCGGGCGCCCTGGGGGGCTAAAACTTTATCCCCAACGTTCAGATCGAGTTTTGACTCGATCTAGTCAAATTCCAGGTCCGGGCGTCTGGAGCCATTCAGGGCGCCCCGGACTGCTTCGGACGCCCGGAATGGTTCCGGGCGCCCCGGAGCAAAAAGTCAATAGTTGTTGACTTTTTGTCCGGGACCTCTTCTCTGGTTCAGTCCCGCTTTGGTGCGAGTCTTCTACTCCAGATCCGCTCGCTCAGGTAATCTCTGTCATCCGGAAAAGGGCTCACCCGAACCCAACTTCTGGTCTTCTCGAGCAGGCTTCGGTTCCGACTCCTCGTCCCTCGGAGTCATCGCATGATTCCTTCTCGTCCGCCAGCGTACTCGTCCGCAGTCTTCGTCCCTCGGTCGCACCGAACCCGTTGGCTCTCTCCCGTGCCGACCTTCTCGCTAGCTACGTCTCTTGCTCCCTGAGCAATCTTCCGCTCCGGCTTCTCGTCCCTCGGAACCAGCGCACACTTCCTTCTCGTCCACCGGGGTACTCTTCCGTGGAACCTTGTCCCTCTGATGCACCGAGCCCATCGGCTCTCTCCCCGTGCCGTCCTTCTCGCTAGCCGTGTCTTCCACTCGAGTACCTGTGCTCCTAAGCTCCTGTACACTTAGACATAAGGTTAGAAACACACAGGACCTAACTTAACTTGTTGATCACACCAAAACAACCTTAGGGTTCCAACAATCTCCCCCTTTTTGATGTGATCAACCCAAGTTAAGCTAGGGTCAAAAATAGATATGAAAAATAAACAATTTTTAATTTTTCAATAACGTGCAATACGATAGAAAAATTAAATTTCAAAAATTCTAATTTTCAATTTTTCTACCTCCCCCTAGACTTATACTTTTTCTTCTCCCCCTTTGATCACATAAAAAATTGGGGTTGCAAGAAAAGTCTAAAGGTTGACACTTAGAAACTTATAAAAATTTGTCTCAATGATTTCGAGAAAAAATATTTCCAAGTCAAGGAAAAATTTCTAAGTCAAAAATAACTTGTGAAAACATTTCTTAGTTTTCGCTATCAAGAAAAAATCTTTCTGAGCCCAAAACATTATGCAAGAAAAACTTTAAGAAAATTGATAACATTTAAAAAAAATTTCCTATGCATTTATTTATTTTATTCTAATACTTTTATCAGAAAATTTTAAATTTCCATTTTAATTTATCATAATTTCTTAACTTTGAAGCAAGAAAATTTGAACATGTAGAAATTTGTATAAATTGTAACATGTCATTTTCTATTGTATTTTGAATTCCTAATTTGCAAATATATTTTGATAGTATAAATTCTAATTTAATAGAATTCTTCGACAATATAATTTGTAAAAATTCTTTCGGTAATGTCTTTACTTTGCAAAATTCTTTCAGAAGAATATTTTGTAATTCGCAGAAGCATTTTGTCATAAATTCTAATTTGCAAAAATCTGTCGAAAAAATATTTTGTAATTCACAAAAGTCTTTCGGCAAAATTTTTAACTTGCAAAATTCTTTTGTCAAAATATTTTCTAACTTGCAAAATTCTTTTATCAAAATATTTTGTAATTCGTAAGAATCTTTCAAGATAATTGGTAAATCGAAACACTCTTTCGATAATTCAATTTTTAAATCACAAAAATCTACAGGCAACTTTTCTATTGAATTATTCGATAATTCAATTTTTAAATCATAAAAATCTCCAAGCAACTTTTCTATTGAATTAACTAGTTGTTCTGAGGGTAGAGGTCATACCTTACTTACCTGATCGGCCATTGGTTCTCCCCTTGTTGAATTAATTTCTTCTGAAGACTCTCCCCCTTTCTCGATGCTCATCTCGGTTGAGCTTTCTTCATCTTTAGGTGGGTCTTCTTCTATAATTGCTGTTTCGGCAATTTCTTTAGTCTCGGATTTGGCTTCTTCTGATTCTTCATGAATCTTCAAGAACTTTTCCCAAAGTTCTTTTGCGCTTTTGTACTCGCCAACTCTATTGAGATCTTCATTTGGTATTACGGTTAGAATGTGAAATTCTGCCCGACTCTTTGCCATTGACTCGTCACGTTGCTTCTTGTTCCAGAGGCGTAGATCCAGTTCTTCTCCATTCATTGTCTTTGGAGCTTCATAGCCAAATTTTAATATTAAAGAAATACCAAAAACAGAATTAAGATATACCTCCATTTTTTGTTTCCAAACGACAAACTCCCCCTCGAATGCTGGTGGGTAGTCGCTAGCTCTGGCCATTGTTTTGTTGCTTCAGACGGCGGTTAGTCCTTCTTGAAGTGTCTCGGCTCTGATACCACTTGTAGGACCGTTGCGGCCAGCTGGAAGGGGGGGTTGTTGGATAGTCCTGTAGAAAATAAAAACAAACAACCCTTCCTCGAACTCTTTAAGCTAACACTTGCATAAATAATAAACAGAAAGTAAATCAAACATTAAAAAGATGAGGCACCAGTATTTACTTGGTTACAACCGATATGGTTGTTAATCCAAGGAAGATAAAGCCCACTATCAATCTCCTTCAGGCGGAGAAGCCTCGTACAGCAATGAAGCGCAGAAAATAGAAGCTTAACTCTAAACTAAAGAGCACAAGCATTGGAAATGAATTACAGGAGTTCATTGAAAAGCTTTTGGACCAAGGCTATATTTATAGCCTTGGTCGGGGCGCCCCGAAGGGGTTCCGGGTGCCCTGGGGGGATAAAACTTTATCCCCAACATTCAGATCGAGTTTTGACTCGATTTGGTCTTGTTGACTTTTTGTACGGGACCTCTTCTCTGGTTCAGTCCCACCTCGGTCCGGGTCTTCTGCTCCGGATCTGCTCGCTTGGGTGATCTCTGCCATCCGGAAAAGGGCTCACCCAAACCTAACTTCCGGTCTTCTCGAACAAGCTTCCGCTCCGGCTCCTCGTCCCTTGGAGTCGTCGCATGATTCCTTCTCGTTCGCCAGCGTACTTGTCCACAGTCTTCGTCCCTCGGTCGCACCGAGCCCGTCGGCTCTCTCCCGTGCCGACCTTCTCTCTAGCTGCGTCTCTTGCTCCCCTAGCAATCTTCTGCTCCGGCTTCTCGTCCCTCGGAACCAGCGCACGCTTCCTTCTCGTCCACCGAGGTACTCTTCCGCGGCACCTCGTCCCTCGGACGCACCGAGCCCGTCGGCTCTCTCCCCGTGTCGTCCTTCTCGCTAGCCGCGTCTTCCGCTCGAGTACCTGTGCTCCTAAGCTCCTGTACACTTAGACACAAGGTTAGAAACACACAAGACCTAACTTAACTTGTTGATCACACCAAAACAACCTTGGGGTTCCAACACTATCTCTGATCTAATCCGATCTAACTCAGCTTGCGGAAAATTCACCTTAGCTTTTTGATGGTCCAAGTCTTGTTGTTGCAATGTCAACAAACCATCTACATGAACCTTCCTAGTTAAAATGGTTATTTCTGAAGCATGTTAAGCTTTCAGATCATCCAACTCCTCAGTCTTTTACTTTAAATCCAAATAAGCTTTGTCCCTCAAAGCCACTTTCAACCAAACTTGAGACTGAGCTGCTAGCAAACGTACCTCTAGCTCTCTTTGATACGAATGATGTAGATCTAAGGTTTTCATAGCCTCAGCTAAAGACTTTTCCTTCTCAGATAATAGTTGATTCCAGAGGAGAAGATCTGAAGTCATAACTCTCAATAATATCTTTAGAGGAAAGTGAAGTAAAAGAGAGTAAAGGTTGATGTTGCAAAAGTTAGGATCACACTTCTATTTAACTTGGTTACAAGATATATGCTGGAGGTGTCACAGGATCACTATAGAGGGTGTCACGGGATCACTATAGTAAATATCAAAAGAGCAAAAATAGACTTAAGTCTAGTCAGTCGGCTATACCTCCTTCGACTAGATTTGAAGGGGAGGCTAGTGATACGGGTTATGATAGATCCGCCTGGCGAGTGAAGAAGGGGTTTAGGTCAAGAGAGATAGGAAAGGTATATAGCCGATCGAATAAAGGCTGAGCGAGAGCCCACGTGTTCATATATGTTCGGGCGGGCAAAGCCAGCCCGAGCATAAAGGCATTTAAACCTTATGTATGATTGTCATCATATTACCGGTCGACCGCAGACCGAGCGAGCACCCATGGGCTCGTATATGCCCGGCCGGATAAAGCTTGCCCGAGCATAAAGGTATTTAGCCTTATATATGTTTCTCAGCATATTACCGGTCGACCACAGACCGAGTGAGTACCCACGTGCTCATATATGCTCGGTCGGGCAAAGCCTGCCTGAGCATAAAGGCATTCAGCCTTATATATGATTCTCAGCATATTGTCGGTCGATCGCAGGCCGAGCAAACACCCACATGCTCATATATGCTCGGCTGGGCAAAGCCCGCCTGAGCAAAAGGTACTTAGCCTTTTGTGTGACTTCCAACATATTACCGGCCGACCGCAGGCTGAGCGAGCACCCACGTGCTCATATATGTTCGACCAAGCTGAAAAGCCCACCCGAGCATAAAGGCATTTAACCTTATGAATATCTTCTAACATATTACCGGCCGACTGTAGGCCGAGCGAGCACCCACGTGCTCATATATGCTCGATCGGGCAAAGTCCTCCCAAGCATAAAGACACTTGGCCTTTTGTGTGACTTCTAGCTTATTACCGGCTGACTATAGACCGAGCAAGCACCCACTTACTCATATATGTTCGACCGGGCCGCAAAGCCTTCCCGACCATATAGACATTTAGCCTTATATATGATTCTCAACATATTACGAGCCGACTAAAGGTCGAGCGAGCGCCCACGTGCTCATATATGCTCGATCGGGCAAAGCCCACCTGTGCATAAAGGAACTTAGCCTTTTGTGTGACTTCTATCCTATTACCGACAGACCGCAGGCCGCGCGAGCACCCACGTGCTCATATATGTTCGACCGGACCGCAAAGCCCGCCCAAGCATAAAGGCATTTAGCCTTATATATGATTCTTAACATATTACAGGCCAACCGAAGGCTGAGCAAGTACCCACATGCTCATATATGCTTGGTCGGGCAAAGCCCGCCTGAGCATAAAGGCACTTAGCTTTTTGTGTGACTTTTAGCCTATTACCGGTCGACCGTAGGCCAAACGAGCACCTAGATGTTCATATATGTTCAACCGGGCTGCAAAGCCCACTCAAGCATAAAGGCATTTAGCCTTATATATGATTTTCAACATATTACCGGTCGGCCGAAGGCCGAGCGAGCACCCACATGCTCATATATGCTTTGTCGGGCAAAGCCCGCCCGAGCATAAAGGCACTTAGCATTTTGTGTGACTTCTAGCCTATTACCGGTCGACCGCAGGCCGAGCGAGCACTCACGTACTCATATATATTCGACCGGGTTGCAAAGTCCGCCCGAGCATAAAGGCATTTAGCCTTATATATGATTCTCAACATATTATTGGCCGACTACAGGCCAAGCAAGTGCCTACGTGCTCATATATGCTTGGTCAGGCAAAGCCCGCCCGAGCATAAAGGCATTTAGCATTTTGTGTGACTTCTAGCCTATTACCAGCCGATTGCAGGCCGAGCGAGCACCCACGTACTCATATATGCTCAGTCGGGCAAAGTCCGCCTAAGCATAAAGTCACTTAGACTTATGATACATTCCTAATATATAGTCGGCTGGAATGACCAGCCGAGACATATTCAACAGAGAGTTTTCCTAACATACGACTGGTTTGAACGGCCGACCGAGACATACTCAACAAGAGGTATTCTTAACAGTATATACGGACGGCTTGAATGATCGACCGAGACATGTTCAACAAAGAGTATTCCTAACATACGACTGGCTTGAACGACCGCCCGAGACATGCTTAACAGAATATTTGGTGGGAAATACCTTCTAGAAGCTTCTTCAGTTATAATGGCATGGCCTCATTATAAATACAAGTCATAAACGACAAAACGGGTACATCTGGGGTACAGAAAAGATTCTCCAAAGGATTATTGCATGAAGTATAGAAGATAACTTCATCTCCTAACAAACTCTAACGAACCAGGGACCACTTCATGATTACGGAGGTCACGTGAGGTAGTATAAAAAAGGGGATCCTCTCCATTGGCAAGGTACGCAAGTTCTAGCATCTAAACTCCGTTTCACTTTAGTTACTATTCTTCTTCTTCTTCCACCTTTGAGAGGAACTGACTTGAGCGTCAGAGGGCCTAGCTAGGGATCCCCATCCCGGTCTTAGGTCACTAACGCTTTGTTGGCTCGTCTCACTATGCGCTGGAGCGTTGAGGAGTTTCTCTAGATCTTCAGGAGTTCATCTTCATCAGAGGTCATCATCATTCATCGGAGCTAGTGCTCATTTTCATATATTTCAGACAGGATCAACAATCAATAATGAAAACATGTAAAGAGGATAGGGCATCGGATGTCTTATTCTTCTTCACAAACTCACGATAAATCTTGCAATTTCTTTGCCGATGTCCCATCTTGCACACGTCAGGAAGAAGAAAATGCGAACAATATAAGGAAAGAAAAGCTTGAGATGTGTTTTGTTGAAGATCGGTGGCCGGCTAGAAGGGGGGTTGAATAGACGTTGCCCCCAATTGATCACTTCCTACGTATTCGTTCGTGCGCAATTGAAAATATAAATACTAATATGAATACACAAGCTAAAGATAATAAAAAGAACAAGCAAACCAATACACGTAGATGTAACGTGGTTCAGAGATTAGGGCTCCTACTGCACGGTTGTCCTTGAGATGGATGATCCCTATCCATCGGTGGATTAGCTCCCGGCAAACTCCGGCTATCTCAAGTCTCCTTGTGGGTGGATAAACCTCGCCACAAAACTCATCAAGACCTCTTGGATTACACAAGCACTTAAGAACTCTTGTGACTACTAATTAGGCTTTAACCAAGTCTAATTTCGTCACCTTGGCAGTCATGCCAAGCTCCTTCTTATAGAGCTTGGAGGAAAATAGCCCTACTATTTTACCGTTACCAGTCGACTGGTCCTTGCACCAGTTGACTGGTGTCATCCCAACAGCTCTCTCAATGGCTCTCTATCAGTCGACTAGTGCCATGTACCAGTTGGTTGATCCCAGTTGTTTCGGGCATAGAAGCTCTCTATGCTCTCCCCCAGTCGACTGATCCCAGTACCAATCGACTAGTATAACCCTAAACCTAGGGTTCCCTTTCCCGAGTACATTTCTCTCGCACTCAGATCCTCATATCTCACTTGACTCTTCTTCTTCACAGCTTTGACCTCTTGCCTTCAAGCTTACTTTCTTTGGCTCTCTTCCCTCCGATGCATCCAAGCTCACGACTCGTCCCAATACCATCCTTCGCATATGCCTTGAAGTGCACTTCCCTCGGCTCTTGTCCTTGCGGCCTTGTCCATGGTCCCTCAGATGCTCCATCCTTCACCGAACTCGAAGCCATCAAGTTGAGTCGTATGTGTATCCTGCAAACCTACACACTCACATACACATATCAAATAACAAGGGTAATCCTAACTTAAACCCTTTGCCCAAACACCAAAACACATAGTCGCACGAACCATTGGGATTGCTCCAACATGTTTTGCCGAACCGATGTGCCCCTTTTAAACCTGTGCTGAACCAGAAATTGAACCAAACTGAAAATCCATCTTTAGCCTTCAATTGAACCGGACCAAAGAATCTCAAGGATTTTCTCAATTGGGCTTTGAAATTGGGCTCCTTCTCCTCCTCTAAACCTTTGCAATTGAACTAAACCACAATTAGACCAACCCGGTACTCTTCTCCTCATTCGGTGTCTCCCTTAATTCTTACAAAATACAATTTAATCAAATAATATCTAAAATATCTATAAAATTTACAGGAATTAAAATAAAGACTAACAAATATCCACTCTCATGAAATTCACTAAAACTATATAATTGGACACCTAAAAGGAGAGAAACACAGTGTTATAACAATAAAATAAAATGCCCAAATGTCGATTATCAGCAAGCCGACACGACTTAAACACAACAAAACAAATACAAAACACCTCATAGAAAAACTCTAAAATAAATTCAAGTTATACAATGCCAAGACCACAAATCATAATGCAAGTTTTAGTGCAATGATAAACATGATGCAAATAATCATGACACTGACATAGTCATCATCAATGCAACAACTCCATCGATATGGTACCTCCAGTACATGATCCATCAATCACCCAAGTCTATAGGTATGGGTAGATTCAACAGGTGTCCACTAAATAACAAATACAGCAAGTAGTGACACATATAGTACACACCAGCCACGTATGCACCCTACATCATAAGTATAATCATCATGATAACTCCAATATCACACCAGACCCATAAGAACACCAACATAGGTATTATCGACATGATTTCTCCAATAGTAAACAACGGACATGTATACACACACAATATTCAAATAGACAATCAACAAGGTGAGTGTATGCCCAACAACATATGCATAATCAGCATGTTAACACAGTCAACAAAATATCCCCTACCATACATACTCTACATATATATACACAACAGAGTATAGAAATCCAAAAGCCAAGATTGTATGTGAAATAATCAGATTATCACTAAGATCAAGCAGATAAGTCTTAAGCAGGATAACAAAATGAACATATTTAAGGTTAAGCAACCTAATCCATCAACCAATAACAACCATGTACTAAGTTCAAAGAATTAAAGAGGCCAAGGAAGAAATATCCGCCTTTATCTATCAATCATGCTAAACAATCCCACATCGAAATCCTTATCTCGAATCAACGTCTAACAAATCACATGATATATAGTTTAGCTAATCACATATAAAATAACTAGCTAAACCCAAAACCCAATCTAATTAGGAAAACCCCTAATCAAATGATCATTAATTATCCTAATTAATGATTAACTTCAATTAATCCCCTATTTCTTCTGATCCACTCTTCCTATGAATAATCCATAAATCAACTACTAATCATCATACACCCAACATACATAGTTCATGCACATGATTAATTAGAAAATACCTATCCCTAATCCACCAATCACAATATGAATTTGATGATTATGATAATGACCATGAAATCATCTAATTAACCCAACCATCACAAGAGATTGCAATCAAATCCCCATCAACAACAGATTAACAATCTCTAAATCTAATACAAAAATCCAAATCAGTCCCAACTAACCAAAAGCACAAATTAATCCACCTATTAATCTAGTCAGATCTAGATGTTACCTCAATTTAATCTGCACATCTTAGTGGAGATCCCAATCATAGCTGCGATGAATAGGAAGCTCTCCACTTTGAATCTGATGAGGAAGATGATGTCACAGTAGCTTGTCGTCCTCCCCAAAGCTGGATTCGACTGACAACTTAGGTGAGCAAGGAAACTGCTCTCCTCATCCACGCAGCACGACAATGAACTTAGAGGATAGATTTTCCACAAGTAGCAAGATGATGGCTCACGGTGAGGGAAAGAAGAAATCTCAACCGCAGATGGTAAAAGCAATAACAATGGAGGATGAGCTATAGACAAAGATCTAGAGTACAAATGTGTGTCCCTAATCGTACCTACGAGTTTCCAATCCAAAGTAGATCTAGGGTGATCGATGGAGGAGATGAGAAGCTCAGCTGGCGGGATCAGGTGGCACCAGTACAATCGGACAGTGGCTCATAGAGATGAACTTTGTGATGGCATTGCGTGGATTCGCATCTACAACCACAGCTAGATCTAACGATGATGGGGGATCCACACCAGCGAAGTGGCCAACCGGTTAGGGCGATTTCACTAGTGGTGGGCAATAGGGTACGCCGACTACAAAGAGGAGAAAATGATCGATGGTCGGTGATGGGGCTGAGCTGGTGACGAAGAGGAGAAGATGATCGGTGGCTCTTGGGGTCAGCGATGGCAATCGACAGCGAAGAGATTAGGTGAAGAGGGCAAGGATCAGAATGAAGGTAAATGAAATTAGGGCATGGCTTTTAAACTTAGGTTTAGTTAATTAAACCATAAGTTAATTCCTCAATCAACTCCTACTTAAATGTTTACTCCAAACATACTTTCTTTTAACCTTTATATTCATCGCCTTAAATGTGTTATATGGACTCTGTTTAAATCTTAGAAAATTTCTAAAAATCTAATAAGGTTATTTCTCTAATAACATTTATTATTTAATTTGTCATATCCTTCCACTAATAAAAATTTAGTCCCTAAATTTACTGCTCCTACTCAAGGATCCTCATCTAAAGGTAACAACTAAGCAACATACTCATATACCACTCCATCCTAATATCATAAACTAATCTCCAACCGTGAGGGATTAAGGTTCCCTTGTAAAACTACAGGATGCCCCACTTCCAAATAGATAGTGGTGACTTTGTGGGTTATGCGCTCACCCAACTTCTGCTGCTCCCACATTACTATCTCACCAAGCGTAGGTAAAATCCCCTCGACATAAATGGTCTTCACCACTTCCTCCAAAACCCATAACACCCGTTATCAACAGATCCTCTAACATCAGCATAGTGCACCCAGACTGTCCATCTGTCTAAGGGTAGAAATTTGTACTAAAATAGAACACTATACTCATGGTCTGCTGTAAAATCTGCCAAAACTATAATGTGAATCATAGATCTTCATTCGATACAATGCTCAAAGATATACCATGAGGTATGGTAATCACTATATAGTATAACCTTGCTAAACGATCCAAAGATTTCATCATACAGATCGATAGAAAAGGGGCAAATTAGTCAACAAATCAACGATTACCCAAATCACATCATATCCTCTATGTGTCCTGGGCAATTCAACAATAAAGTTCATCATATCATGCTCTTATTTCCATTCCAATATCTACATCTATAGAAACGATCTTGCTGGTCTTTGATGTTCAACATCCACTTGTTGACATATTAGACATCGAGCTACAAAATCTACGATGTCTTTCTTCATGTCATTCCACCTATAGGAACGCTTCAACTCCCTATACATTTAGATGCCACCCAAATATATCCTAAATCCATATCAATGTCACAGTAGCTTGTCGTCCTCCCCAAAGCTGGATTCGACTGACAACTTAGGTGAGCAAGGAAACTGCTCTCCTCATCCACGCAGCACGACAATGAACTTAGAGGATAGATTTTCCACAAGTAGCAAGATGATGGCTCACGGTGAGGGAAAGAAGAAATCTCAACCGCAGATGGTAAAAGCAATAACAATGGAGGATGAGCTATAGACAAAGATCTAGAGTACAAATGTGTGTCCCTAATCGTACCTACGAGTTTCCAATCCAAAGTAGATCTAGGGTGATCGATGGAGGAGATGAGAAACTCAACTGGCGGGATCAGGTGGCACCAGTACAATCGGACAGTGGCTCATAGAGATGAACTTTGTGATGGCATTGCGTGGATTCGCATCTACAACCACAGCTAGATCTAACGATGATGGGGGATCCACACCAGCGAAGTGGCCAACCGGTTAGGGCGATTTCACTAGTGGTGGGCAATAGGGTACGCCGACTACAAAGAGGAGAAAATGATCGATGGTCGGTGATGGGGCTAAGCTGGTGACGAAGAGGAGAAGATGATCGGTGGCTCTTGGGGTCAGCGATGGCAATCGACAGCGAAGAGATTAGGTGAAGAGGGCAAGGATCAGAATGAAGGTAAATGAAATTAGGGCATGGCTTTTAAACTTAGGTTTAGTTAATTAAACCATAAGTTAATTCCTCAATCAACTCCTACTTAAATGTTTACTCCAAACATACTTTCTTTTAACCTTTATATTCATCGCCTTAAATGTGTTATATGGACTCTGTTTAAATCTTAGAAAATTTCTAAAAATCTAATAAGGTTATTTCTCTAATAACATTTATTATTTAATTTGTCATATCCTTCCACTAATAAAAATTTAGTCCCTAAATTTACTGCTCCTACTCAAGGATCCTCATCTAAAGGTAACAACTAAGCAACATACTCATATACCACTCCATCCTAATATCATAAACTAATCTCCAACCGTGAGGGATTAAGGTTCCCTTGTAAAACTACAGGATGCCCCACTTCCAAATAGATAGTGGTGACTTTGTGGGTTATGCGCTCACCCAACTTCTGCTGCTCCCACATTACTATCTCACCAAGCGTAGGTAAAATCCCCTCGACATAAATGGTCTTCACCACTTCCTCCAAAACCCATAACACCCGTTATCAACAGATCCTCTAACATCAGCATAGTGCACCCAGACTGTCCATCTGTCTAAGGGTAGAAATTTGTACTAAAATAGAACACTATACTCATGGTCTGCTGTAAAATCTGCCAAAACTATAATGTGAATCATAGATCTTCATTCGATACAATGCTCAAAGATATACCATGAGGTATGGTAATCACTATATAGTATAACCTTGCTAAACGATCCAAAGATTTCATCATACAGATCGATAGAAAAGGGGCAAATTAGTCAACAAATCAACGATTACCCAAATCACATCATATCCTCTATGTGTCCTGGGCAATTCAACAATAAAGTTCATCATATCATGCTCTTATTTCCATTCCAATATCTACATCTATAGAAACGATCTTGCTGGTCTTTGATGTTCAACATCCACTTGTTGACATATTAGACATCGAGCTACAAAATCTACGATGTCTTTCTTCATGTCATTCCACCTATAGGAACGCTTCAACTCCCTATACATTTAGATGCCACCCAAATATATCCTAAATCCATATCAATGTGCTTCCTAGAGTAAATCCTAGATGGGATATGATCCAGGAACACACAATCTCTCATGGGAATAATGAATCCCGTATAAATAATGTCTCCCCATTTTCAGCCAAAAATGGTAGCTACTATCTCCTAAATCATGAGTCAGATAATTCTTCTCATGATCTTTCAACTGTCATGAAGAATATGGAACTACTCGACCGTACTACTACAAAACTACACCTAACTCCTAGTACGATACATTTGTGTAAACTACACCTCTCATCGGGCATATATCACAATATTGCCAATGAAAACAATTACAACTGATCCAAATCCCCTAGGAATACCAAATTCATCAAGTCTGTGAAAAAATCTAGGGCACTAGTAATCCTAAATGACATACCAAGGACTCAAAATGTCCATACAACAAGCACACTAAACCATAAGATCACTAGCAAAGAATCTATAATCTGATCACCAATTACGGATCACCAAGTACATAAATATCATAGGCATGCTACTCCTCATGTCAATATCAACAACAAACATAAAATAATAGACCATCAAGTCAAATATCTACTAATAAATCATCTTAAAACCATCTATTACAACAACTGATCTCACAATATCATCCAATCCTAAATCATCCTCAACATCAATCAAACATCATAGCTTCCTACACCATGATAGAGAAAAAGGAAGGCATCCGACCTTTAACACTCACTGCCAACAACTTTTAAATATATCCACCATGGTTCAACATTACATGTCTATGTTGTACCAACCAAAAGAATTATGACCTATAGGTAAATTTATTGCAGCATATATTTTTAGTGAGACTAACATGCCATATGCTCACAAATCCAACTTCTCAGCAACCCACTCTCATCATGGTGTACCATCAAGACGTATCACCATCCTACCAAAGGTGTATGACTACTGAAGTCCAGAGGATATCCCTTAACTTCTTGATCGATAATCAACAACTCTCCAAACAGTAGAGATACAGTCTATTCATGAGATATGAGTATAAAAACTCTACTAATCTTATATAAAAAATGTCCAAAGAGTATGTCAAATTTCATCCTTTCAAATACTCAAATATCCACAGTAAAGGAATGATAATCCAAAGTCCAAAGGATTACTCAACCTCTTATCTGAGAGTCTACCCATCAAGAGGGTATCTCTACAACTCTCATAATCGTGACTATAATTGTCCCTCGACAAATGTCCACAAAACGTCGAACACCCTCTGATATGAAATATAGACTTCAAGACATTAGGTAAATGGTCATGTGGTTAAGGTCTTGAGCTACTTGATGAAGACAATGTTAGTTAAATCGCCTAACCATTGTCTTATAGCCCATCATACTACGATTGCTCCACCTGAGGTTCACGAACCTCTAGAGATAAGCCATGCACACATAAGGGTAGAGGAGCACTATCTCTAGACAGCTTGTCGAAATAACTATCAATCGATGCTTTGCCCCTCGAAGTTCATCATCTAATATTTCCACTCGGTAATAGCACATAGGTGTTAATCAACTAACACCACCTTCTCTACATCATCGCTAGTCATGTCTTTATGTACCACCGAGGATATCTAACCATATTTGATTGGTCTAAAACTCAGGATCTCCCATGGAACAACGTTAGACGAGTCGACTAATCATCACCTTATAAAACATTATGCTTCCAAAAGAGTTACTTGGTTTGCAATCAGTGGATTACTAATCCAAAGAAATTAAAGCTCACTAAAAATTTTCTTTCAGTGGAGTAGCCTCTTACAGTAGTCAAAGCTCACAACTACAAAGCTAAACTCAAATGGAATCATTTTCAAGTATTGTATTTAGCTTTTGAGATCAGGGATATATTTATAGTTATTATCGAGGTGCCTGGAAGGGTTCCAGGTGCCTAGAGGGGGATAAAATTTTATCTTCATCGTAACGGATCATGACAGCTAACTTTATGATAAACTTTCTAGTCCGAGTGCCCGAACCCGCTTAAACCCAATCCACATTCGAGGGCGTCTCCAGGGGCGCCCTCAACACCCGAGGTGGTCTCGACACCCACACTAGATCCGAGCACTTGGAGTTCGGGCGCTTGGAATTGCTCCAGGCGCCCGGACCACAGTCAACATCCAGTTGACTTTTTGTCTAAGTCTTCCGCTCTAGCTCCACTCTCTTGGGTGATTTCGGCCATCTGGATTAGGGTTCACCCGAATCCATTTTCCAACCTTCTCAAGCAACCTTCCGCTCCGGCTTCTCGTCCATCGGAACTGTCTCACACTTCCTTCTCATCCACCAACGTACTCTTCTACAGCACCTCGTCCCTCAGACACACCGAGCCCATCGACTTTCTCTCGTGCCGTCCTTCTCGATAGCTACGTCTTTCACTTGACCTCCTGTACTCCTAAGTTCCTACACACTTAGATACAAAGATATCAAAACATAACAGGACATAACTTGACTTAGTTGATGACATCAAAACTATCACAGGATACTTATAATCTCTCTTTTTTTGATGTAAGCAAACCCAAGTTAAGTTAGGATGAACCACAAATAAATAATAGTTATAAAATTACAAGTACATGTTTTAAAAATGTACTCTCCCCCTTAACTTAATCTTTATTTCTCCCCCTTTGATCACATTAAAATGGGGTACTTCATGAATATAACTTTAAAATAAATATAAATCAGAGTCTAAGGGTAAAAAAAACTAACTATCATTTAGAAAAGATCAGGAAGTTTAAATTTTAGAAATCTGAATAAACTATTTTTGAAAAAATTAATTAAAAAATTTTAGACTTGGAAAAATTCTAAAAATTTTTAAAATAGTTGAACAGACATATATAAAGTAGATATAAAAATTTAAAAAAAAATATTTTTAAGTAAAAATAAATTATTTCATATAAAAAGACATATTTCCTAAAAAACTACTTAAAAATAGTATTAACCTCGAAAGATCTTGAAATATTTTCTGAGAATGTATAATAGAAAGTAACTTTGCAGAAAAAAATAAAATTTCAAAAATTAAATTTTTGAGAGTTTTTAATATTAAGAAATTTCAACTGGATAAATAATTTATAAAAAATTCACCAACAGTCAAAATTTTTTTTAAAAAAATCTCTTAGATAGAGAAAATAATAAAGTTCCATAGAAAAATTAATTTTACAAAAATAACTTTGCGAGCTATTTTTAAATGGGCAAATATAATTTTTCTTAAACAATTCATATAAAATAATTTAATTATTAGAAAAATTTAAAGTATTTCCTATTGATAAGTAATGAAATTCTCTTTCTGTGAAAAATTAAATTCTAATTAATTTATAATAGAAATCATGCAAAGCAATTTATTTGTAAGCAAAAAAACTTTTAAAAATAAGGCATGCATAACAATTTAACCTAAGCATGATCTTGGAATCTAAAATAGATTCCTTCCTACCGGATTAATAAGAATTTTTTTTGAAATATTTTTTGATGATAGTTTTCTAATTTGGTTCTTATGATATCTATAATACCAATTAAGTCCTAAATAATTTCGAACTGATTGAACATGTGAGCATGCAAAAATTTTTAAATTCTCTATTTCTATTTTCAGTTTTTCATTTTCAATTTTTATCTTGTTGAAATCT
This sequence comes from Zingiber officinale, assembly GCF_018446385.1. Classification (NCBI taxonomy): domain Eukaryota; kingdom Viridiplantae; phylum Streptophyta; class Magnoliopsida; order Zingiberales; family Zingiberaceae; genus Zingiber; species Zingiber officinale. The sequence continues at coordinate 52,893,906 of NC_055986.1, read as the reverse complement.
TCTAATCGACAAGATATTGCTAAGGTTAGTTTTAATTCATCATTTTCCTTTTTATATTTTCTATTTTCAATTTCTAATTTATAGGTATTTTTTGACAATATTTTTACAAATTTAAATAATTGGTCAATAGGTAGAGACCGTACCTAACTTACCTTGTCGATTTATGATGCTCTCCTTACAGCTACTTTCTTTTGATGTTGCTCCCCCTTCATCGATGCTCTCGATGCTCATTGCAAAAAGCTTGTTTCGTCATCTTCTTAGTGACTTACCATCAATGCAAGTCTAGCTTGGGTTTTAATCTTTGACTCTGACGACGTTTCGTCCCACGTTACTTTTAGATTTTTATATTTTGGCTGGATCAACTTCTTGTTCTTCTCCTTGTTCTTTAATTTAGGGCAATTGTCTTTGATGTGCCCTTCTTCATTGCAGTGGTAACATCTTATCTTTCTTCTTCTTTTATTATGCACTTGACTAAAGTTATTAGTTTTAAACAACTTTTGGAATTTTCTTACCATGAATGTCATTTCGTCATCGTTGAGGGATGTTTTGGATTCTGGTTCATCCATTTTTTTCCTTTAAGGCAATGTTGTGTTGGGTGCTACTCAAATTTCCGTTCTATTTCCCTTGTACAAAAATTTGTACAAGTAAAGAACTTTTTCTAGCAACCCATGTGTTCTTCAAAAGTTAAACTTAGATTGCAAACGAAACTTAACATTATTAATCTAAGTTCAACTCATGTGTTCTTCAGAAGTTAAACCATATTACAGAAGTTGATTAAATATCTATTTCAAGGATTGACTTCCAGGTCATTGGCGGGCACTCGACCTTCTTGGTTATGGGATCATCCACCACTTCTTAGACAAAGTCTTTCAAAGAAATTGAATATTTAAACTCCTTATGGTAACCTTAGGTTTAACTACAAAGATCACGATCGAAGCACAAGATCATTGGCCTCTTGTGATGGTATTTCAGGATCATACAAAGAAAACTAAACTAGTACGCAGCGGAATCAATTAACTAGTTATACCTTTCTTTGTAGCTTAAAAACTTCTTGATCTTTTGTTGTATTCCTCTCCTCCTCTTGGATGTCGTGTGGGCGATGATCTACCAAGACAATACCACCCAAACCACTTCTATGCCTCCAAGACTTTCGGCCACCAAGGGATGCTAGAATAGGGAGCCTCCTTCTCTTCTTCTTCTTCTCCAAGAAACTGGCCACAAGGAGGTGAAGCCTTGATGCGTCGCCAACCTTAAGGGAAGAAAGCAAAGGGAGAAGAGGAGAAAGGGGCCGGCCACCAAGGAAAATATAAGAGGGAACTTTAGGTTGTGTTCTCCCATAAGGCACCATCTACCTCTCTTTTATATTCCTTGGTGAATGCTAAAAAGGAAAGTTTTAAACATAATTAAAACATCCTTTTAATTCCAATCATGGTCGGCCATAGCTTGGGCAATAAAAAAAGGAAAAACTTTAAAATTAAAATATCTCTTTTAAATCCCTTTATGGATAGCTATAAAAGGTAAGATTTTAAAATTAAAATTTCTCTTTTAAATCCCTTTGTGGATAGCTATAAAAGGAAAGATTTTAAAATTAAAATTTCTCTTTTAAATCCCTTTGTGGATGGCTATAAAAGGAAAGTTTAAAAATTAAAATCTCTCTTTTAAACAATTGTAGATGCCTACAAAAAAGGAAAGAGTTTAAAATTAAAATATCTCTTTTAATTCCTTGTGGATGGCTATAAAAGGAAAGTTTTAAAATTAAAATCTCTCTTTTAAATTCCTATTGGGATGACTATAAAAGGAAAGATTTTAAAATTAAAACTCCCTTTTTTAATTCCTTGTGGCTGGCCCCTTGCTTGGGCACCAAGCAAGGCTTGGCCGGCCACCTCTTGGGCTCCAAGCAAAGCTTGGTCGGCCCTTACGTGGGCACCAAGCAAGGATGTGGCCGACCCATTACTTGGGTAAGAAGTGGACTTGGTTGGATATGAGGCTTTATACATAGAGGCTACAACAGGGACCTAGAGGAGGAATTGGTTTTGGCCTCCTGATGAGCTTGAGCTTCCTATGTTCGACCCGAACACCTAACTCAAGTTCATCAATAATAACTCATACCACTAAAGAGAACTACCGTATCAATCCCATATTACATTATGGGCTCCTTCTTATCATGAATGCGTTAATCTCCCTGTGTTTAAGATATCGAATGTCCATTAATTAAATGAGTTACTGACAACTCACTTAATTAACATCTAGCTCCAAGAGTAGTACCACTCAACTTCATTGTTATGTCGGACTAAGTCCACTTGCAGGGTTTACATGACAATCCTTATGAGCTCCTCAAGGGGGCATCATCAACCTAGATAACTAGGACACAGTTTCCTTCTATAATCAACAACACACCATGTAAATAATATTATTTCCCAACTTATCGGGCCTATTGATTTAATGAATAAATCTCACCCATTGATAAATTAAATAAATAAATACTAAGTACATGTGCTTGTTATTATATTGGGATTAAGAGTACGCAGATCCATAATAATAGAGGTTCTGTTCTTTTATGCAGTCAGTATAAAAGGAACAACCTCAAATGGTTCTGCTCAATACACATATAGTGTACTAGTGTAATTTTATAGTCAAGATAAACTAATACCAAATTACACTACAACCATTCCAATGGTTTGTCCCAATCCATCTTGACTGTGAGCTTCTATTTATAATTTATAAGGAACTGATAACATGATCTTTTGTGTGACACCACACACCATGTTATCTACTTTATAAATTAAATAGACAACTGCATTTAACTAAATGCAGACATTTGACCAATGTGATTCTCATTTCAAAATAAATGTTCATACAAAAAGCTAGGCATTTAGTATACATTCTAACATGTTGTGCTTGGGCTCCTTATTCAGATCTGCACATCTAGTTTTATGAACTTCAAATGCAGAAAATAATTCTTCTAAAGTACTTACCTCTAGATTCTTGGAGATGTAATATGCATCTACTAAGGATATCCATTCATAAGTCCTAGGAAAGGCGTTAAGTGTGTACCTTAGCGAATCTCTATTGGTTGCCTTTTCTCTGAGATTCGTGAGTCCGGTGATGAGTTCCTTGATCCTTGAGTGGAGGTGTGCAACGTTTTCGCCTTCTTCTAATTGGAGGTTGTTGATCTAGTTCTGGAGCAGATCCCGTCTCGTTAATGTTGCTTCCAAGGTTCCTTCATGTAGTTCCAAAAATTTCTCCCAGAGCTCCTTGGCTGAATCATAAGCTCCGATCCGGTTGACTTCTTGAGGTGGTAAGACGCTAAGCAAATGAAACTTTGCTTTGTCGTTTGCCATGAAGTCAACTTGCTCCTTTTTTATCTGGTATTCTTTTTTGCCCTCTGGTGCTATAAAACTAAATTTCATAATTAGTAATAAATCAAAATTTGTCTTAAAGAATACCTCCATCTTTTTCTTCCAGTTAGCGAATTTCCCCTCGAACTTCGGTGGATAGATGCTTTGTCCGGCCATCTCTTGTGCTTCGATCGACGGTTAGTCCTCTTGAAGCGTCCTTGCTCTGAAACCAATTGTAGGTCCCCTCGGTCGGCTAGAGGGGGTGAATAAATTCAAACAAAACACCTTCCTCGAAACTTATAGCTTCATTAAGATAAACACTTTCTTAAATAATTAAGAACCTAATTAAAAGGAAGAGGCACATAAAGAGTTACTTGGTTTGAAATTAACAGATTGCTAATCCATGGAAAGTAAAGCTCACTAAAAATCTCCTTTGGACGGAGTAGCCTCTTATAGCAGTTAAAGCTCACAATTACAAAGGTAAACTCAAATGAAATTATTTTGAAGTGTTGTATTTAGCTTTTGGGATTAGGGTTGTATTTGTAGACCTGATCAGGGCGCCTGAATGGGTTCTAGGCGCCTGGAGGGGGATAAAATTTTATCCCTGTCGCAACGAATCTCGACAGTTGACTTTGCGATAAACTTTCTAGTCTGGACTACTGGACCCACTCCCGGCACTCGAACCCGCTTAAACCCGATCCGCATTCGAGGGCGCCTCCAGGGGCGCCCCAACACCCGGGGTGGTCTGGGTGCTCAGACCAGATCCGGGCGCCTGGACCACATTCAACATCCAGTTAACTTTTTATTCGGGTCTTCTGCTCCAGCTCCGCTCGCTTGGGTGATTTCGGCCATCCAGAATAAGGTTCACCCAAATTCATTTTTCGGCCTTCTCGAGCAACCTTCCGCTCCGGCTTCTCGTCCCTCAGAACCGTCATGCACTTCCTTCTCGTCCGCTAGTGTACTCTTTCACAGCACCTCGTCCCTCGGATGCACCAAGCCCATCGACTCTGTCTCATGTCGTCCTTCTTGCTAGCTGCGTCTTTTGCTCGACCTCCTGTGATCCTAAGTTCCTGCATACTTAAACACAAGGACATCAAAGCATAATAGGACCTAACTTGACTTGATTGATCACATCAAAACTACCACGGGATACTTATAGATTCAACAGGTGTCCACTAAATAACAAATATAGCAAGTAGCGACACATATAGTACACACCAGCCACATATGCACTCTACATCATAGGTATAATAATCATAATACCTTCAATATTACACTAGATCTATAAGAGCACCAACATAGGTATTATTTGTTAGGGTTGATTTGTAGCTAGAGGGGAGGTGAATAGCTTGTTGTGCTCCGGTTGCTTGCTTCGTGATGATGATATGCAGCGAAAATACACACAAAGCACACTCACAACCGCTAACACTAGGATTTACTTGGTATCCACCTTAAGAAGAGGTGACTAATCCAAGGATCCACACACGACGCACTCTCCACTAAGAAAAATACTCCTTTTCGGTAACTACTGAAGGTGGAGAAGCCTTATACAAGCTCACACAACAAGATACAACACACGTAAGAAGAAAAATATAAAAATACAAAAGTAAAACCTCTTCTTGCTTGACCTTGTTGTTGATGAACGCCTCTTGAACCTTGGAAGTGCAACAACACTTGTTCTCAAGAGCTTCTAAGAACTGGCGGTGAGTGCTCAGAGAAATTGCATGAAGAATCAGGGAGAAGAGTTGCGGAGAAGAAGCTCGCCAATGGTTATATTCACACACCTAAGGCTCCCCTTAGCTTCGGTTCAATCAATCAACCGATCGATTGACACCCCTTGACTTGCCTAACTCAAGTCCAAGGTCCCATAACCCAACATCCGGTCAACCGTGACCTATTAGGACTCCTCGTACCTAGCATCCGGTCAACCTTGACCTGCTGGGACTTTTTCACCAAGTATCTGTTCAATCCTTTGACCCACTTGGACTTTTCTCCTCATGCCAAGTGTTTGATCAACCTTTACCCACTTGGACTTACCATCTCATACCAAGTGTTCGATCCTCCATGACCCACTTGAACTTCCACCAGATGTCCAATCAACCTTGACTCATCTAGATTTCCTCATGCCAAATATCCGGTCAATCCTTTGACCTACTTGGGCTTCCCAAACACCAGGTGTCCGGTCAACCTTGACCCACCTAGATTTTCACGTGTCTGGCTTCACTCACCAGGTCTTTCCTTCTGCCTAGCTTCACTCACTAGAGCTTTCCATCTGCCTAGCTTCACTCACCATGACTTTCACATAGCTTCACTCACTAGGGTTTTCACCAGGATTTTTCTACTGCTCGACTTCACTCACCAGGACTTTCACCTGCCTAGCTTCACTCACTAGGATTTTCCAACTTCCTAGCTTCACTCACTAGGTCTTTCACCTGGCTTCACTCACCAGGATTTTTCCTTGCCTGACATCCAGTTAGGACTTTCCCAGTCAAGTATCTGATCAACCTTTACCTACTTGACTCTTCTTCACATCTAACTGGTCAGTTCTTGACCAGAGGGGAATTGTATCAACAATCTCCCCAATTGGATGATTGCATCTGTAATCTCCATGTATTGTCAAACATCGAAACCTAAACATCAAGATTCAAGCTTGAGCCAACTCAAGCTTAGTCAACCAGGTCAGCCTTGACCTAGGGATATTACACCAACAATTTCTCCCTTTTTGATGTTTGACAATACCTTTAAGTTAGGCTAATCTCATATCCTCAACTTATTCTTCATACCAATGCCCTTGAGATAATGAAGACATAATTTAGACCCTACATTCTCCCCTAAACATTCCTTGAGGGACAAAGGCCTAACTTAAACCCTACATTTCTCCCCCTATTGACACACATCAAAAACTCTCCCCCTAAAGAGTTACTCACTGTTGTTCACAACCTCACATATTGTTCACAACACCACAATAAAAGTCTCGTATCCTTCATTGTCTTCAATGCTCATCCTTGAGCATTAACCAGCTTCACACTCACAAGGAAGGTCTCATACCCTTCATTGTATTCAATGCTCATCCTTGAGCATACTCTTTTTATACATTGAAGATATCCAATCTTCCATTTTTCTTCAATGTTCAACCTTGAGTATTTTTTCTAAAGAAGGTTACCCACCTTCCAAGGTTTATGAAAAATTAATTTTCATGTCCTTAAAGAGTAAACTGTTAGAGTGTATACTGAAAGCCTAAGCTTTTGTAGACATTTATTTTGAATAAAGAATCACATTTGGTCAAATTATCTACATTTGTTTGTACTTGTTCAATTAATTTATATTGTAGATAACATAGTATGTGGTGTCACATACAGAAGATAATGTTATCAGTACCTTATAAATTATAAACAATAGCTCACGACCAAGATGGAAAGGAACAAACCATTGGAAGGTCGTAGTGTAATTAGGAATTAGTTTATCTTAACTATGTAATTACACTAGTACACTAAGAGTGTATTGAGTAGGACCATTAGAGGTCGTTTCTTTTATACTGACTTTATAAAGGAACAAAGACCTCAGTTATTATGGAAGTGTGTGCTCTTAATCCTCATATAATAACAAGCACATATATTTGATATTTATTTCTTTAATTTATCAATGGGTGAGATTTAGTTCGATAAATCAATAAGCCCGATAAGTTGGGAAATGATATCACTTATAGTGTGTGTTGTTGATTATAGAAGGAAACTGTGTCCTAGTGATCTAGGTTGATAATGTCCCCAAGAGAAGCTTATAAGGATTTTCATGTTAAACCCTGCAGGTGGACTTAGTCCGACATGACAATAAGGTTGAGTGGTACTACTCTTGGATTAAGATATTAATTAAATGAGTTGTCAGTAACTCACTTAATTAGTGGACATTCGACATCTTAAACACAGGGAGACTAACACACTCATAATAAAAAGGAGTCCAAAAATGTAATTTGGGATTGGTGCGGTAGTTCAATAATAGTTCTCTAGTGGAATGAATTATTATTGATAAAATTAAATTGTGTGTTCGGGACGAACACGGGATGCTTAATTTTATCGGGAGACCAAAACCAATTCCTCCTCTCGGTCCCTATCGTAGCCTCTTATTTATAGAGTACTATACCCACCTATACCCACATTCATACCCATGTTATAGGGGCCGGCCAAGCCTTGGTCTATGGGTGGCCGGCCCTTGCTTGAACCCAAGTCTAGGTGGCCGGCCATTATAAATACAAAAGGAATTTTAATTTTAAATTTTTTTTATGTGGAATACATGATTTAAAAGAGAGTTTAAAAATTAAAATATTTCCTTTTATAAGATTTTACAAAAGATTAAGAGAAGAGTTAAATCTCTTTCCTTATTTGTAGATTAAAAGGTTGATTTTAATTTTGGTAAAACTTTACTTATTTATCATCCACATGTTGAAAAGTTAAATTTTAAAATTATAGAAATTTCCTTTTATAGCATCAATCATGAAGGGATTATTAAAGAGAAATTTTATTTTAAAATTTCTCCGGAAGCAAATTAGGAAGCTTTAATTTTTCTAGCGAAAAATTTCCTTGTTTGCTTACATGAGGTGGTCGGTCATATAAACTAAGAAAAAGAATTTAATTTTAATTTATTAAATTTTCCTTTTCAATGGCAATAGAGTTAAGGAAGTTTTTATTAAATTTTCCTTATTTGCCAAGGCTAAAGGATTATAAAAGAGGGGGTTTTGGGTGTCTTTGTGGTAACAACCTCTATTCTATTTTCTCCCTCTTTTCTTCCTTGGTGTGGCCGGCCCCTTCAAGTTCTCTTCTCTCCTTGGTGTGGCCGAACCTCTCATCCTTCTTGGAGATGAAGTGGTGGCCGGATTTTAGCTTGGAGAAGAAGGAGAGATAGCTTGCATCCCTTGGAGCTTGGTTGGTGGAAAAAGATCTTCATCCTTTGGAAGCTTTGTGCTTGGCCGAAACTTGAAGGAAGGAGAAGAAGGTGCTAGGTGGTCCTCGTCTCGGAAGATCGTTGCCCACACAACGTCCGAGATTAAAAGAGGAATACGGTAGAAGATCAAGAGGTCATTATCTACTAAGTAAGGTATAACTAATATTGTTTTCTGCATCATGTTAGTTTTATCTCCATGTAAAAATATCAAATACAAGAGGCACGCGATTCTAGTTTTTCGAATTAGTTTTCGAAATTGTGTTCTTTTGTTTTTTCTTTTCCTTGTGATTTGATTGTTCTTAGAGGTTAACCTAGGGTTACTATGGGAAGGTTAAATATTTAATTTCCTTAAAAGGCTTTGTCTAGTCGGTGGTGGTTACTCCCATATCTAAGAAGGTCATGTGCCTCGCCAAGCAGTACTGGAAGCCGATTTTGGAAATAGATATTTAATTGTCTTCGTGACCTAGGTGATTTGGATCGAACGTGTTAAGTTTCACAGGAGATCCAAGTCTAAACCTAAAAGAACAAATAAATTAAACTTAGGATCAAACATGTTAAGTTCCACAGGCGATCCTAGTTTAATTTAAAAGAACGCATGGTAGCTAGGAAAAGATTCAGACCTTTGTACAAAATTTTTGTACAGTGAAACCATTAGGTTTTCCGAGTAGCAACCAACAATTGGTATCAGCGCTAGTGTTTTGCCTCTATGTATTTGGTATTAGTTTAATTATGCACATGTCATACATAATTTAGGAAGGTTAATAGTAGGATGTGCTAACTTTGTGGATGCAGGATCCAACTATTATGGCTTATAGTTATTATATGTGTGATTGGACCCTTGGACATGTCAAGGGCATTTATTGTGTGTGCATGATTGTATTATAAAATACAGCAGGAGATGTATTTAGTTTTATTAGGATTTTATTTTTTGATCTAGATACATGTACATTCCTTCGAGGAATATAGGATCGAAAAATGTAAAATTCTATTTATGTCGTGGATCGAATCTTGCAAGGCGTGGAACCTTTTGTGGACCAGAGGCGCAGTGGAACAAGGAGCAAGATGGATGCGACAACTAGACCCGTTGGCGGTGGCCAAAAATGGCAGCAGCTGGGGATGACAACACACGGAGGACAACAATAGATAAAAGTCATAATAGTTGAAAATTAGTTTTTCTATTTATTGCTTTTATACTGTGCTATGTGTGCATGTTAGTATACATGTTTAGTAGGCTACCATAGTCAAAATTCCTCACTTTAAATAACTAAGTGGGAGAGGGATTTTAAATAAATTCCACGGTCTCCATTACTGGTTTGTAAGTGATGCAAACAAACTTGCGCGTTGGCTCTGAGTGCCTTCCTCCATATCGGATGAGTTTGTTTGTGGATCAATAGAACAAACTTCCATTTTGGATGACTATAGGAAGTTAATTAAGAGCGTGTGATCTTCTCCATCGGAAGGGGCACAATCTTATTAATGGACTTAGTGTCAAGTAATGGTATACACTTAGGCACGTCTAATAGTATCCTCCCCATCGGAGTCATTGCTATTATTCGTGTGACCAAAGGAAACCAACTATTAATTTTATTTGTCAAAAAGTTAGGTTGACAAGATAATAAAATTAATGGGTTAAACCCTCCTTTTACAAATGTTGAATTTGTATACATCCACACTATCGTGGCATACAAAATTCACCGTGTTTTGAGGTGTTGGTTAATTTAAAATAGTATTGTTTGAGGAATCAATATTATTCTAAATTTAGAGTTTTGACCAAAAGTTATTTGTGATTCTTAGGATGACTTTCAACCCACTGGCCATCATACTAAAAGAGAACAGACTTACTGGTCCTAACTACATAGATTGGAAAAGGAACCTAGACATTGTTCTTACTGCTGAAAGCTATAAGTTTGTACTGACTGAGCCTTGCCCTGATGCACCCACTGGTGAATCTACCCAAGAGGAGATTGAATATCATAAGAAATGGGTAAAAGCAGATGAGATGGCGCGGTGTTACATTTTGGCTTCAATGTCAAATGTATTGCAACATCAGCATCAAGATTTACCAACAGCTTATGATATTATGAACAATCTCAAGGAACTCTTTGGTCACCAGGATCGGGCCTCTAGGCAAGAAGCCATGAGAAAGATAATGACAGCCACCATGCAAGAGGGTACTCCCGTAAGGGATCATATCCTAAAGATGATGGCTTATCTAAATGAAATACAAATCCTTGGAGGAGAAATTGATGGGGAAACCCATATCGATATGATCCTCCAAACGCTACCTAGAAGTTTTGAGCAATTCCGCCTGAATTACAATATGAATAAAAGGGTATATTCATTGGCGGAACTACTGATAGAACTTCAGGCAGCAGAATGTTTGTTTCATCACAATTCTCAGATTCACTATGCTAAAAATGGTTCTACTTCTAGACCGAAAGGAAAGAAGAAGAAGAAACAAGTTAGCTCAGCAAAGAAGGTGAATAAATCTCAGAGTACAGGACCTAAAGCTGGAGTGAAGAAGCCGAAGGGCAACTGCTTCATCTGCAAGCAGTCAGGGCATTGGAAGGCGGACTGTCCTCGTAGGAATCAAAACAACAAAGGTATATCTCATGCTCTGGTTGTTGAAACATGTTTAGCGGTGTTATCTACCAGCACCAGGTGTGTAGATACGAGAGCCACTGATCATGTCTGCAATTCTTTGCAGGGGTTCCAGGAAACCCGATGACTATATGAAGGAGAGATAACCGTCTACATGGGCAATGCTACTAAGGTGGCGGCTGTTGCAGTGGGAGATGTCTACTTATCTTTTGATAGAAATAGAAAATTAGTTTTAAGAAATTGTCTTTATGTACCCAGTTTTAGAAAGAATTTAATTTTAGTTTCTAAACTGTTTTTGGATGGATATTCTGTTTCCTTTAATAACAATGTAGTTATAAAGAGAAATAAAGTGATTATCTGTTCTGGTGCATTAGTTGGCAATTTATATACTTTAAATCAAATTTCTCCCATAAAGCAAAATATGGAAATTTATAACACATCTTCTAACACTAATAAAAGAAAACAACCTTCGGAAATGAACCAAGCATATCTTTGGCATCTAAGGCTTGGTCATATTAACTTAAGTAGTATTCAAAGGCTTATAGCCGATGGACTCTTGGGTTCATTAGAGTTGGAAAATTTTCCAACTTGTGAATCTTGCTTGGAAGGTAAAATGACCAAGAGGCCTTTTAAGGCCAAGGGGTATTGAGCCAAAGAAGTGTTAGAATTGGTTCATTATGATTTGTGTGGTCCTATGTCTATCCAGGCGAGAGGTGGTTTTGAATATTTTGTCTCTTTTATAGACGATTATTCAAGATACGGATATATTTGTTGGTGCGGGAAGCATCCGACGATCGAACCTGAGTTTTGATAATGGCAAAGGATTCAAAGTTAAGGTTTGTGGTGATCTAACATGTTGAATAAGCGTTTCAGGAAAGTCCTAGCTGCGGTTAGGCAAAGGCAACCCTAGGTGGAGAAAAACCCTAGGGGGTGGTAACCCTAGGTCCTAGGGGGTGGTAACCCTAGGCGGAAAGTCCAGTCGATCTGGAGGACCAGACTGGCATCAGATAATCTCTCCTGAGGGGAGTATGTGAGGACGCGTTCCCCGTAGAGGGAACAGTAGGCGTCGGGTCGACCTAGGGTTTCCGGTTGGGAATCCGAAGTCAGACTCGGACAGTCCGAAGACTGTCAGTTATTCCTTACTGTGTTTTATCAGATTCTAACACTGTCTTACAGGGGATTTTGCTCGGACTAACCTGGTTTTGCAGGTGAGGAACCTGCTGGAAAAAGGGTGGTCCGGGGGCCCGGGATGGATCCGGGCGCCCGGAGGTCCAGGCGCCCGGAACAGGTCCGGGCGCCCGGGACCAAGTTTTATCCCTACCGCGACTTCGCCACGTGGAGCATCCTGGTTGGTTGGCCACGTCACACTCCAGGCGCCCGGAAGGGATCCAGGCGCCCGGAATGTCATATAAAAAGAGGGTCGAGGGTGCAGCCAAAGAACAACACATTCTAAGCTTTCTTTTGTGAAGTGCTGCCAACGAGACGACCTTGAAGTGCTACTACTCGACGTCGACAACCCGAAGCTCAGACTCTTCGATCTTTTGTTGTCAGTATTAGTTTACTTATTGCATTAATTGTAATTCAAATTGTAATGTTTCCGATATATAGTTGTTGCCCACCGAAAGCGGTCAAGGACCGCGGGCCTTCGAGTAGGAGTCGCCATAGGCTCCGAACGAAGTAAAACACCTGCGTCTCTGTGTGTTTAATTTTACTTTACGCTGCGTTGAAACTCTGCGTTTTAAATCGTTAAAATAGCCACGAGCGCTATTCACCCGCCCCCCCCCCCTCTAGCGCTTTCGATCCATCAATTGGTATCAGAGCGGGGTCGCTTTGAATTGGTGCAACCACCATTCAAGCATTTTTCGTAGCTTTGTCATTTATATAGGTTAAAATTATCCGACTCATGATTTGGAATTAGCAGCCAGTATTTTCACGTTGGAAATGTGGTGACATCATTTATACGAGATTCTTTATTACCGTGGGAGGTTAGGTGTGATCCTGAGTCACTTCTTATCCGGGAGGAGTTTTTGTAGGAAAACACTTCGATAGAGATTTGTGAAACATCCGGGTGACACCTGATGTATAGGGACTTAGAGCGTTTCTATTGGTTGAATGACATGAAAAAGACATCGCGGATTTTGTAGCTTGATGTATAGTATGTTAGCAAGTGAAGGCTGAGCACCAGAGACTAGAAGGATAAGGATGGTCACCGTTGATTCAGATACTAGAGTGCAGTTGGGAGCATGTTATGATGGACTTTATTGTGGGATTACCAAGACACAAAGAGGATAGGATGTGTTGGAAAATCATTGATTGGTTGACTAGATTTGTTTTCCTTTATATCGATCTGTAGAACGGATTCTTTGGATCGAGTAGCAGGGTTTTATTTTTGAGAGATTATCGGACCTCATGGTATATCTCTGAGTGTTATATTGGATTGAGACTCATGATTCACCTCACGAATCTCGCAGAGTTTGTAGCATTGTGAGTGTGGAGCTTTGTTGAAGTGGAGGTTTTCACCCTCTGGCAGATGGACAGTCGAAGCACTTTATACGGACAGTAGAGGGTTGCTGATAGTATGGGTTATGGATTTTGGAGGTAGTTGGTTTACCCACAGATGACTAGATAGAAGTGTGGGCGTAGCGGAAGCAGAGTGAGCTCATAACCCACAGAGTCATCCCTTGCAGTTAGAGGTTTGTTAAGGATATTTGGATGGAGTTGTATATGAGTATGTTGTTACAGTTATATGTGGATTCCTGAGTTGAGCAGTAAATTTGGGGACCAAATTTTTATTAGTGGGGGAGAATGTAAAATACAGCACCCAAATAATATTTAAATAATAAGGTTATTGGATAAATAATCTTATTGGATTTTTCAAGAATTTTTAGGAATTTTCTGGGAATTTTTCGGAGCCCGTATGACATACTTTAAGGGGATCAATTATTAGGCTACAGGGAAAGTCTCTTTAGGGTCCCAATTAAGTGGGAGTTGATTGAGGAGTTAACCTAGGGTTACATTGATTAAACCCTAAGTTTATAAACCAAGGTTTTCTATTTTCTCCGCCGATCCTTTCTTTCCCAAAACGCGCCGACCTCTCCTCTTCCTCTTCATCGTCGTCCACTGCCCAACGTCGCCGGCTGAAGCCTCATCAAGCGGTGCCTCGCTCCGGTCAACATTGAGCTATCATGGTCCTCTCCTGATCTCTATTGGTGCTGCCGTCTCCTTCCCTCTCTCAGCCCAATGTCGCGCCTCGCGCCACCATCCGAAGCTCGCAACGGCGTCGGCCGATCGCCGGCCTCGCTCACCTCGCACCGGTAGAGCCTCCCTCTCCCATCAGCTCTTCGTCGCTGACTACCAGCGCCACCCGACGTTGTGCCCTAGCCATCTCCACTGTCGCTCTCCCTCTCGCCACTGCCTAATGCTGCCGCTGCCACCCGAGGCCGCGGCACCCTTAGATCGCCGGGCATCACTGCCAACCCACTCCTCTTTAGACGGTAGATCGATCAGGGGTTGGCCGATGTGCTAGCTGCGCACAAGTCTCACTGAGCCGAGCCCTAACCTCTTGGTATGCTCCCGATCCTTCTCAGCTGCCACCCCTCCGTCTGATCCAGCACCTCTTCTTCGTCGAATCTTGGACTAGGGGGGTATACTGTCTTCTACTCTTCACTGGATGTCGGTGCCTCTTCCTCACCAGCATAGATTGATTTTCGAAGATTGGATCTCGCTACCACTTCGGAGCTTATCGCCAGCATAGCTCTACATTTCTCCATCGCCAATGTGGATTTGCTACTGCCGTCGCTGAGGTTCTTCTCAGACCTGTGATAGCATTGGTTGGAGAATTGGTCGAGCCCTGTTTCCAAATTTCACCGCCGGCCCTTCTTGTAACGCCCGCCCTTCCAGGTAGAACTAAGGCCACCCCGGAGGGACGGACGTCACTGAAACATAGACATCAATTCCTAATGCATATGGATTCATGGCAGCGGAAGACTTATTTAAAATTTTTTTCTTTTATCATATGCATTTAGTTTACTTATCATGGCATGTGAATCAAAGCATACTGAACATTATCATCATATCATCATTATTCTAACATGAGTAAAATATCATAAGTGTATGAAATACTAGCTGAAATCATCATCATAAGCATAGGTCCAACATTGTTCACATGCATAACTTAGATAATTCAAAGAAACTTAAATAGATCTATCCACCAGCACTTCCACACACATCTTCCTTGCCTTTCCTGCTCTGCTCCCCTTAAACAATCCATTCCTTGCCTTTATCTGCAGTACAAGGAAAACGTGTAGCTATAAGCCAAAGGCTTAGTGAGATCCTTGCCTACCCATAAATCCGAAAAACACATAACATAACATAACATGTAGAAAACATAGCATAGCATAACATAGCATGGAGAGTCATAACATAGAACATATCTTATCATGTAAAAACCATAACAACTCATAGCATAACATGAGGGAAAGCAGAACATAATATATCATATCACATAAGGAGCATAACATATCAAAGTCTATCATGTGAAGGTATATCATGATTCATATCACATTCTTTAAGCACATATCATGAAGCCTATCATATCATGTAAACATGTATCATAACTCATACCTGTTCATAAGGGTGCATAAACATAATTTCATAAATATGTGCATGTAGATGCAATATGTATATTTTAAAACATGTATCATGGAATGCACATATGCATCATGCTTCTTTCAAAACATATAGTATACATACTTGAATATCATATCATCATCATCATGAGAAGGGCCCTGGCTTGTACCACATGTAAACATAAATGCGCGCAATCCCTAGGACAAGGTAGCTAGCCCCGAACCTACTAGGGATCTAGGTCCGTTCATAGTCCGTCGACCTAGGGGCGTACTGAGGAGCCCATCCCTTAACGAGGTCCGTTCATAGTCCGTCGACCCCGGGGCGCTTATGGAGCCCACCCTTGGTACAAGCCATACAAAGTAAAATATCATGCATATCATATCTCATCATATCATACATGTCATAATTCTTGTCATATCATTAAGACAGCTCTTGATCCCAACTTAAGGGAAGCATCTCTTTACCATAGCATGAAGAGTGCTCTTGATCCCAACTTAAGGGAAGCAACTCTTTTCCATAACATGAAGAGTGCTCTTGGTCCCAGCTTAAGAGAAGCAACTCTTTAGGCTTTTCTTCTTACATAAGCCATTCATACATGCATTATGAAACATAACATGTTCTTATCATAACATAAAGCACAACATGTCATTTTCATATCATCAAACATGGCATATCATCTCATGAACTTAACATACATATCATGAACATGGCATATCATATCATGAGTCTAGCATATCATATTATTAACATGGCATATCATGTCATAAGTCTATCATGTCATATCATAAACATGGCACATCTTATCATAAGACATAGAAATGCAACATATCATAAAGCATGAAAGCTTACTTCACTTATATATCAAAAACTACATATCATGAAAATGCCTAAGCATGTTTGGTTAGGTTTAACTCTTTCCTAACCCAATTTATCCATCTTGGCCGAACCATATCAGTAGGTTTCATCCTCATTTCATTCCATATTAAGTATAGAACTTACCCACATAACATGTAAAACTTAATCTAAGCACATACAAGGTAATATACTTCATGAATAAGCATGTTTGAGTTCAAAACTCTAACCTTAACCCATTTATCTCAATTTGGACAAAACATATCAGTAGGGTTCTTATATCATTTTGTTCCATATGAAGCATAAAATTCATTCACATAGCATGTAAACTTGATCTAAGCACATACAAGGCAATATACTTCATGAATAAGCATGTTTGAGTTCAAAACTCTATCTCTAACCCATTTATCTCAATTTGGAAAAAACATATCAGTAGGGTTCTTATATCATTTGGTTCCATATGAAGCATAAAACTTATCCACATAGCATGTAAACTTGATCTAAGCACATACAAGGCAATATACTTCATGAATAAGCATGTTTGAGTTCAAAACTCTAACTCTAACCCATTTATTTCAATTTGGCCGAAACATATCAGTAGGATTTCATATCATTCTACTCCATAAGAAGCATAAGTCTTAACATGTAACATGCACATTTAATCTAAGTTCCTATAGAGCATAGTACAAGTACCTACAAGGAACCATACTTCATGAATAAGCCTATTTGAGTTCAAAACTCTAACCCTAACCCTTTTATTTTCATTTGGCCGAAACATATCAGTAGAGTTTCATGTCTTTTTATCCCTTAGGAAGCATAAAACTTAAACATATAGCATGCACATTTAATCTAAGTACCTATAGAATATTGTACAAGTACTTACAAGGAACCATACTTCATGAATAAGCCTATTTGAGTTCAAAACTCTAACCCTAACCCTTTTATTTTCATTTGGCCGAATCATATCAGTAGAGTTCCATATCATTTTATTCCATAAGAAATATAAAACTTAAACTTATAACAAGCCCATTTAATCTAAGTGCCTACAAGGTATTGTACTTCATGTTCTAAGCATATTTGAGTTCAAAAACTTAAACCCTAACCCATTTATTCAATTTTGCCAACCATATCAGTAGGGTTTACCACCATTTCATTCCATATGAAGCATAAAAACCTTAGTTATAAACATATAAAAATTCATACATTACAAAGAGGTACAACTAGTATGGTTTCTAACTAAAATTCTTGACCTAAGGCCTTATAATCAATTTGGCCGAACCATATAGATAGGTTTCTCTTTTTTTTTTCTTCACAACATGAAGAATGAAGACTAAACTAACAACATATGAAATTCATATATTATAGAGTAGAAGTTTAAGCATGTGATCAAAGAAAAACTTGTTCTAGATCCTTTCCTCCATCCTTGGCCGAATCATGCAACAAGTTCTAAATTTTTTTTTTTTTTTTATAACATGAAGCATCTCTTATCACTTGTTAACCCTAAGTGACTACCTATTCTTTATCTTGACCATCTTCTTTCAAGAAAAGTTTTAGAGTTTCGAAAGAGAAAAACATTCTAAAACCGAAGCTACTTGTACTGCAGTGAGGGGATACTCACATCCTTGCGCTTGTTTTCCTTAGAGATTTAACCTTTTGTTGTGGATCCTTCCTAGAGAAGAGCTTCCTTGCTCCTTGGTCTCGGCAAGAGGATGAGAGGGAGAGAGAGGTCACGGTGAGGGAGAGTAGGAGGAGAATGAGAGCAAATGACAACTCATCTTTAATTTCCTCCTTTTATTCATTATTTAATTTCCTCCTTTTAATTTCTTTTACTCTCTTCATAATTAAGAGAGAAAAGTCTAGATACATCCCTTCTTGGTGAGTAAGAAAGGAATATTCTAGAGCATCTCTTCATTAGAGAGGGAGAAGACAACTCTTACTTCTCCTTCTAAGAGAAGAGTCTTTTCTTCTTACATTTAATTATGGTTTCCCTCTATTTCCTAACAATAATTTCTCTTGGTCTAGTGGTTATCTTATTCAGACATCTAATGAGAGATCTAGAGTTCAAGTCCTAGATCTTATGTATTTTTATTTCTATTTTATTTATTTAAGTGTTTGGCTAGGAGCAAAAATTCAACTAAAGCATATATATTTTTCTTTATTCTTTATTCATGATAGAATATTCTAGAATTTTGCTAAGGATCCTATGGGTGTTACACTTCTTCCTTCAACCGGTTGAGTTTGTGCCCTAGCTTCCTCCCTGAGCTGATGCCGAATGTCCTTCCTGATCTAGCCACAGTCGAGCTTACCTTTGGCCATGCTCTAGCTTTAGGTTCATCACCTTTCATTTGGTTGGCTCGCTATCACAGCATATAGATTATGTCCGAGGGAGATATGTGGATCATCAACTGATACATTGTACTCGGGTGAGTTTTTATTTTGGAATCTGTTGTATGCTTAACTAATGGTTAATTAGTAGGTTTATGGTTGATTTAGAGGAGTACATGATTGTAATAAAATCATAAGATTGATATCATAATTAGTGATGATGGGTTAGATTATTCTATGTGATATGTGGACTGTGGTAGATCTTGGATTGATTGGTGGATAAAAGATGAGTTTATCATCTAGTTAGATTTGGATTATTAGGTGAAATTAAACGGTTATCTAATTGAATTAGAATTGGGTTTTAGGTTTTAGCTAGTTGTTGTATATATAATTAGCTAAATATATTATGTGATCGCAGGACTTGGATTCGAGATATGCGTCTCGACGTGGGATTAGTTTATCACGATCGACAGATAAAGGCGGGTATTTCTTGCTTTATCTCTTTAGTATTTTGATCCTAGTGCATGAGCTTTATGTTCAGATAGTTGCTGTATCTATCTTGACTCCACTCTTATTTTTCCTGCGCTTGATACTTCCACTCAATCTTTGAGCTACTCGTTTCTGTATCTATACAGTCTCTCGTTTCTATCGATGATATTTAGCAGATACTATAGTACTAGGTATTGGATACCAGATACCAGACATTAGATAGTAGATATTGGATATATGGACACCTAATACCATGTTTACCTGCCTTGATTACTGTTTATTTACACACCTTGCTGAGCATGCTGGCTTCATGTAGCATACCTGTTTTCTGTTTATATGGACACCTGATACCATGTTTACCTGCCTTGATTGCTGTTTATTTACACACCTTGCTGAGCATGCTGGCTTCATGTAGCATACCTGTTTCTGTTTATATATATATGATGACTGCTGCATTATTCGCATCATGTCATTGCATGCATGCCGGCGACCATGTCTCCCTTGTGGTTGAGAGGGTCGTTGGCCTGGGCCGCACGCTCGGCCACTCATGGGTAGTGGTAGCTTGGAGCGTGCCGCTTGTCCTGTCGTGCCCCCCACTCGCACACTCATGGGTAGTGTCTGCTGGAGTCGCGGGCAGCAGGGACCCCGTCGCAGACGTAGCTATTCAGCTACTATGCAACTGTCCCCTCGGCCACTCGAGAGTAGTGGTAGCCGGAGTGGTGTACAGTCTGTCATTGTCCCGGCCTCTCGTCCATACTGGGGTCATGGACTTGAGGGGTGGGCGGGAGTGACCATCCGTGCATACGTTATTATTATTATACCTGCTGATACTGCTGTTTCTTATGCTGTTGTTGCTAGATTATGCTGCTGTTGTTTATTTATGCTGTTATGCTTACATAGGTTAAGATTTATACCTGTGATATGTGTTTAGACACTGGCTTACTTACTATTGACCTGTATATACCTCACATGATACCATGTAGTTATGAGCAGTACTGTAGCAGGAATTTGCTACACCTACCTTCCCTTACTAGCCTAGGATATGGTTTCAGGTATGGACACTTATTATGATATCACTGTAGTATCTGCTATTTCCATACGAGACTGTATACCTTTGCATCTCTAGTTCTTTACTATACTCATGCACTATCTGTCTATTACCCGCTGAGTCTTTATACTCACCACCCTGTATATTGGTAATTTCACCAGGTAGCAGGTAAAGGGTTTATGGAGTCGCCTGGAGATCCTGTCCGCCAGTTCCACGTCACATTCGAGGACGACCTTACGATTTTGGTATTTCTTACGCTATTTGTATTTTGGGTTTTATACTTGTTTATGTATTTGAGTTCTCTTGTATTTGGTTTGATATTATTGTGTTAAGCCGAGCCGGCTCGCAGTTAGTTACTTTATGTTTTGTGACCGTTGTTGTGATTTTTGCTGTGTTGATTTAGTACAGCCGTGTGGGCTGATTCATATATTTATATAACTGCATGGTTGTGTAGATATTTTCCAGCCGTATGTGGCTGATGTATATTGTATGTATGTATGCCTCAGATTGTCACCCGTACAGGGGAGATGCTGCCGAAATTTTTCGGTAAGGACTCCTCTCGGGGCGTGACACTGGAACCTCAACTCAAGTTCAAAAACTTGAGGAAGAGAATTCCAACCTGAAAAGTCAAGTCAAGGATTTGAAGACAACCTTAGAACGATTTTCCTTAGGATCAAAGAATCTTAACTTGATTCTTGGAACACAAAGGGCAATCTACAATTGAACTGGACTAGGATACAAAATGAAAAACAAATATAGGTCATATCTATCTCTCATACAAAGAACAAATAGAAAAATGGTCCAAGAATGGGTTACCACGTCCAACCTAATCAATCAAGTTGGACTTGGACAGTATTGGGTCCCTAAGGATCAAATACATTACCTCAATAGACCTTATCGAGGCTATGATCCAGGGGGAGCTAAAACAATAAAAATTGGTAATTAATTATTAAAATTCAAAATTCAAATTTAAAATTAATTATTAAAATTCAAAATTCAAATTCGAAATTAATTATTAAACTTAAAATTCGAAATTAATTATTAAAATTCAAAATTCAAATTCGAAATTAATTATTAAAATTCAAAATTCAAATTCAAAATTAATTATTAAAATTCAAAATCAAAATTAATTATTAAAATTCAAAATTCAAATTCGAAATTAATTATTAAAATTCAAAATTAATTATTAAACTTAAAATTCAAAATTCAAAATTAATTATTAAACTTAAAATTCAAAATTATTAAAATTCGAAATTAATTATTAAACTTAAAATTCAAAATTCAAAATTCAAAATTAATTATTCAAAATTCAACATTCGAAATCAATTATTAAAATTCAATTTCAAAAATTCGAAATTAATTCAAAAATCTAAAAATCAAAATAGAAGGAGGGTCCAGAATAGCTGGCAACTCCGAAATCTATTTTCCCGACTGGGTAACCGAACTTAATCTACCCGAAATGAGTAAACAAGAGTAGATTACCCGACTGGGTAAGTAAGGATAGAATAAAAGGGTTAGATTTAACTTGAAACACAGTACTGGTGAAGTTTTTGGATGATAGTACGTTGGGGGAGCTTGGGCATCGCATGTCTAGGAAGATATGGCTTCGACCTGGTGCATTTGGCCAAGTGGAACTAACCGAAGCTACCCTTAAATGGATCCTAACTAGTTAGACCAAAGGTTCAGTATTAAGTTCAATGGGTAGGACTATTTGGAAAACCTCAAAGGCATGGTTACTTTAATGAGTTCCTTGTGACTCACCATAGCCCAGAAGTTTATCCAAAGAACGCTTACTTGTTGAACCCAAAGCTAAACCCAAATCTAACATAAAGTTAAACTAAACCCTAAAAATTGAACTAATTCATCTCACAAAAATTATAGGATTCCTTGATTGAAAATTCAGATTGGATGAGATGACTAAGTAATTAAAAACAAACCGATAATTCAAATTCAAATTAATTTCAAAATTACTTCAAAACTTAATTTTAAAAATTCTTTTAAAAGTCCTTTAAAAATTATTTTGAAAATCATTTTAAAAATTATTTTGAAAAGTCCTTTAAAAATATTATTCAATTAATTTCATAATGTTATTCAATTAATTTAAAAGGGTTTAAAAATCTTTAATTCTCAAATCATATTATAAAATTATGATTGCAAATGTTAACTCCATCTCACGCTCACTCATATGCTAAACATGCTTGTTTATCTAGAATGAGTGAGATGGAAAGATAGGAAAATTATTTTTTAACCTCTCATGCTTGGACTCCTGAACTCAAAGAATTTATTAAGGCATTTATTAAGGGGAAGTGTTTTTAAATTGGTTTTAAAATTAGTTTTTCGTTAAAATAAAATTTTAACTTGACCTCAAAATTAAAAACTATTTTTTACTTATCTTCAAAAATTCAGGTTATTCTTATCTTAACTTTAAAATTGAAATTATTTATGACCTGACTTTTAAATTATAACTCTTCTAGAATGTTTTCAAAGCTAAGCCTTTATGTAAAACCTCTTTAAGCTAAGTAGTTAATCAAGTCTTCTTTAACTAAGCTTAGTTAGACTATACTCTAAACTTAGCTATTTGGCAAGAAGTTTTCTCAAGGCAATCATTTTTAAGCTGAATATATAGCTAAGTATTTTCAAATTTAGCTAAGTATTTTTTTAAAGTTAAAAAAAATAATAAATAAATAAATTCAAAGCATTCTCAAAATGCTAAGTTTTGCTGAAAATGCTAAGTATTTTCCAAAGCATTCTCAAAATTTCATCAAAACAATTTTTTTAAAAAACTAAGTCTTTTTAAGGTTAAATACTTAACAAAACTATTATCTTCATAAGTTTAGCTAAGTCTTTGATAAAAGTATTTTAAATTTACAAATCTTAGCTAAACTGAGTCTAACTCATGCTTACTTACTTGTTAAAGACAAAAATAACCTTATCTTAGCTAAAAGTATCTCTCAAACTAAAGGAAATGGAAATAATAACTTTAAGCATGCTTGTACTTAAGGGATCTGATGCCTAATCAAAACAAATCTTAACTCATGCTTGGACCTTAGGGCTCTAATACCTTACTAAAACAAAATTTGTAAACTATTAAGGTTGCCTAATATATCACTAAGTTTTTTTTAATTCTGTTAGAATATTCACTAAGTTAAAAAGAGCTGAATATATCACAACGAAAAATCTCCTCTAGCAAAATCAATGCTTTGTCTTGAAACGTTAAGTTTTTCAAAACTAGCTTATTTTTTATATATGGCAAAGGGGGAGAGTAGAGAAATTCAAAGGGAACAAAAATTCAAAGGGGAGGTCATATTAAGGGGGAGTTTGTAATGCCCATTTTTTGTCCCTTGTACTTATACCTTACTGCATATTATTACTTAACTTTGAATTTTGATTGTCATAATCAAAAAGGGGGAGATTGTTGGTGCGGGAAGCATCCGACGATCGAACCTGAGTTTTGATAATGGCAAAGGATTCAAAGTTAAGGTTTGTGGTGATCTAACATGTTGAATAAGTGTTTCAGGAAAGTCCTAGCTGCGGTTAGGCAAAGGAAAAATCCTAAGGGGTGGTAACCTTAGGTCCTAGGGGGCGGTAACCCTAGGTGAGGGAAAATCCTAAGGGGCGGTAACCTTAGGTCCTAGAGGGCGGTAACCCTAGGTGAGGGAAAACCCTAAGGGGAGGCAACCTTAGGTCCTAGTGGGCGGTAACCCTAGGTGAGGGAAAACCCTAAGGAGCGGCAACCTTAGGTCCTAGGGGGTGGCAACCCTAGGTGGAGAAAAACCCTAGGGGGTGGTAACCCTAGGTCCTAGGGGGTGGTAACCCTAGGCGGAAAGTCCAGTCGGTCTGGAGGACCGGACTGGCATCAGGAAATCTCTCCTGAGGGGAGTAGGTGAGGACGCGTTCCCCGTAGAGGGAACAGTAGGCGTCGGGTCGACCTAGGGTTTCCGGTTGGGAATCCGAAGTCAGACTCGGACAGTCCGAAGACTGTCAGTTATTCCTTACTGTGTTTTATCATATTCTAACACTGTCTTGCAAGGGATTTTGCTCGGACTAACCTGGTTTTGCAGGTGAGGAACCTGCTAGAAAAAGGGTGGTCCGGGCGCCCGGGATGGATCCGGGCGCCCGGAGGTCCAGGCGCCCGGAATAGGTCCGGGCGCCCGGAATAGGTCCGAGCGCCCGGGAACAAGTTTTATCCCTGCCACGACTTCGCCACATGGAGCATCCTGGTTGGTTGGCCATGTCACACTCCAGGCGCCCGGAAGGGATCCAAGCGCCCGGAATGTCATATAAAAAGAGGGTCGAGGGTGCAGCCAAAGAACAACACATTCTAAGCTTTCTTTTGTGAAGTGCTGCCAACGAGATGACCTTGAAGTGCTACTACTCGACGTCGACAACCCGAAGCTCAGACTCTTCGATCTTTTGTTGTCGGTATTAGTTTACTTATTGCATTAATTGTAATTCAAATTGTAATCTTTCCGATATATAGTTGTTGCCCACCGAAAGCGGTCAAGGACCGCGGGCCTTCGAGTAGGAGTCGCCATAGGCTCCGAACGAAGTAAAACACCTGCGTCTCTGTGTGTTTGATTTTACTTTCCGCTGTGTTGAAACTCTGCGTTTTAAATCGTTAAAATAGCCACGAGCGCTATTCACCCCCCCCCCCTCTAGCGCTTTCGATCCATCAATATTTACCTAATGCGCCGCAAGTTCGAGTGCTTTGATAAGTTCAAAGAGTACAAGGCTGATGTGGAGAAACGACTAGGTAAAAGTATCAAGACACTACGATATGATCGTGATACCTCTTAGGAGAGTTTAGGAATTACTTATCAGAGGCCAGGATTCAATCCCAATTGTCCGCACCTGGTACACCCCAACAGAATGGTGTGGCAGAACGAAGGAATAGGACTCTTATGGAGATGGTTAGATCGATGATGAGTTATTCAAAATTACCAAATTCATTTTGGGGATACGCTCTGGAAACGGCAACGCACATTCTGAACTTAGTATCTTCTACTCCCACAGAATTGTGGAATGGGAGAAAACCCAGTATAAGACATATTCGGATTTGTGGTAGTCCAGCACATGTGCTGAAACCAGATGTTGATAAGTTAGAATCTCGTACAGAAGTTCGCGTGTTTGTGAGTTATCCCAGAGTAACGAAAGGTGGTTTATTTTATAGTCCTAAAGACCAGAAGGTCATTGTTAGAACCAATGCCCAATTTTTAGAAGAAGACTATATAATGGATCACAAGCCCAGTAGCAAAGTTGTTCTAGAAGAACTTAGAGAGGGCACGTCTACTTTAGTACCAACAGTACAAGATGAAGTACCACAAGAGACTGCAACACGTGTCACACATGATACACAACCACAGGCGGTGCCTCGTCGTAGTAGGAGAGTTGTGAGGGAACCTGAGAGATTCATGTTTTTTGGAGAGTCTTCGGACTTGATCCCGGGTAAACATGAACCTGATCCCCGAACATATGATGAAGCACTCCAAGATATAGATGCAGCATCTTGGCAAAAGGCAATGAATTCTGAAATAGAGTCTATGTACTCTAATAAGGTCTGGGAGCTTGTAGAACCACCTGATGGTGTAAAAGCCATTGGATGTAAGTGGATCTACAAAAGGAAAAGAGGGACAGACGGGAAGGTAGAAACCTTCAAAGATAGGCTTGTTGCGAAAGGGTACACTCAGAAAGAGGGAATCGATTATGAGGAGACCTTTTCACCGGTAGCCATGCTTAAGTCTATCCGGATACTCTTATCCATTGCCGCTCATATGGATTATGAGATTTGGAAAATGGATATCAAGACAGCTTTCCTTAATGGAAGTCTTGAAGAAAACATCCATATGAAGCAACCAGAAGGGTTCAT
This sequence comes from Zingiber officinale, assembly GCF_018446385.1. Taxonomy (NCBI): domain Eukaryota; kingdom Viridiplantae; phylum Streptophyta; class Magnoliopsida; order Zingiberales; family Zingiberaceae; genus Zingiber; species Zingiber officinale. Next base: position 52,867,823 of record NC_055986.1, on the reverse strand, counting down.
TGAAAAGGGCAAAGAGCATCTAGTGTGCAAGCTCAATTGGTCCATTTATGGACTGAAGCAAGCTTCAAGGTCTTGGAACATCCTGTTTAATGAAGTAATCCAGTCATATGGATTTATTCAATGTTCGGATGAGTCTTGTGTATACAAAAAGTGTAACGGAAACGTGGTGGTATTTTTTGTACTATACGTAGATGATATTTTATTAATTGGCAAAAATGTCAAGGTATTATCGGACGTAAGGGTATGGTTGTCCAAACAATTTGATATGAAGGACTTAGGAGATTGTGCACACATTCTTGGGATCAAAGTTATAAGGGATCGCAAGAAAAGAAAGTTGTGTCTATCCCAAGCTTCATATATAGATACAATCCTTGCTCGTTTTAGCATGCAGAATTCCAAGAAAGGTTTCTTACCTTTTAGGAATGGAGTAGCTCTATCTAAAGAGATGTCTCCAAAGACATCAAAGGAGATAGTGGGCATGAAAGGAATTCCTGATGCTTCGGCTGTAGGAAGCCTTATGTATGCAATGCTGTGTAGGAGACCTGATATCTGTTTTGCCGTGGGCATGGTTAGCAGATATCAGAGTAATCCTAGACAAGGACATTGGACTTCGGTAAAGCATATATTAAAGTACCTGAGAAGGACTAGAGATTATATGCTAGTTTACCAAGCAGACGATTTGCTCCCTATGGGTTACATGGATTCAGATTTCCAATCGGATAGGGACAACAGTAAGTCTACATCAGGTTATGTGTTTACTTTAGGAGGTGGAGTCATTGCATGGAGGAGTGTTAAGCAGAAATGCGTTTTGGACTCAACCATGGAAGCTGAGTATGTGGCAGCCTTTGAGGCAGCTAAAGAAGCAGTATGGCTCAGGAACTTTCTAATGGACTTAGATGTGATTCCTGGTTTTCCCAAAATCATCACAATTTATTGTGATAATAGCGGTGCAGTTGCAAACTCGAAGGAACCACAAGCCCATAAGGCAAGTAAACATATAGAGCGCAAGTACCACCTGATACGAGATATCGTGAAGCGAGAAGAAGTTGTCATCGCCAAGATTGCATCAGCAGATAACCTGGCAGATCCTTTCACTAAGGCCCTTCCAGCAAAAGCTTTCGATCAGCATGTGGAGGGGATGAGAATCAGATGCATGGCAGAAGATATGGCAGCTTAGTCATTAGTATAAGTGGGAGATTGTTAGAGTGTATACTGAAAGCCTAAGCTTTTGTAGACATTTATTTTGAATAAAGAGTCACATTTGGTCAAATTATCTACATTTGTTTGTAGTTGTTCAATTAATTTATATTATAGATAACATAGTATGTGGTGTCACATACAGAAGATAATGTTATCAGTACCTTATAAATTATAAACAGTAGCTTACGACCAAGATGGAAAGGAACAAACCATTGGAAGGTCGTAGTGTAATTAGGAATTAGTTTATCTTAACTATGTAATTACACTAGTACACTAAGAGTGTATTGAGTAGGACCATTAGAGATCGTTTCTTTTATACTAACTTTATAAAGGAACAAAGACCTCAGTTATTATGGAAGTGTGTGCTCTTAATCCTCATATAATAACAAGCACATATATTTGATATTTATTTCTTTAATTTATCAATGGGTGAGATTTAGTTCGATAAATCAATAAGCCTGATAAGTTGGGAAATGATATCACTTATAGTGTGTGTTGTTGATTATAGAAGGAAACTGTGTCCTAGTGATCTAGGTTGATAATGTCCCCAAGAGGAGCTTATAAGGATTTTCATGTTAAACCCTGCAGGTGGACTTAGTCCGACATGACAATAAGGTTGAGTGGTACTACTCTTGGATTAAGATATTAATTAAATGAGTTGTCAGTAACTCACTTAATTAGTGGGCATTCGACATCTTAAACACAGGGAGACTAACACACTCATAATAAGAAGGAGCCCAAAAATATAATTTGGGATTGGTGCGATAGTTCAATAATAGTTCTCTAGTGGAATGAATTATTATTGATAAAATTAAGTTGTGTGTTCGGGGCGAACATGGGATGCTTAATTTTATCGGGAGACCAAAATCAATTCCTCCTCTCGGTCCCTATCGTAGCCTCTTATTTATAGAGTACTATACCCACCTTCATACCCATGTTATAGGGGTCAGCCAAGCTAGCTTGGGGGCCAAGCTAGGGTCGGCCAAGCCTTGGTCTATAGGTGGCCGACCCTAGCTTGAACCCAAGTCTAGGTGGCCGGCCATTATAAATACAAAAGGAATTTTAATTTTAAATTTTTTCTTATATGGAATACATGATTTAAAAGAGAGTTTAAAAATTAAAATATTTCATTTTATAAGATTCTACAAAAGATTAAGAGAAGAGTTAAATCTCTTTCCTTATTTGTAGATTAAAAGGTTGATTTTAATTTTGGTAAAAACTTTACTTATTTATCATCCACATGTTGAAAAGTTAAATTTTAAAATTATAAAAATTTCCTTTTATAGCATCAATCATGAAGGGATTATTAAAGAGGAATTTTATTTTAAAATTTCTTCGGAAGCAAATTAGAAAGCTTTAATTTTTCTAGCGAAAAATTTCCTTGTTTGCTTACATGAGGTGGTTGGCCATATAAACTAAGAAAAGGAATTTAATTTTAATTTATTAAATTTTCATTTTCAATGGCAATAGAGTTATGGAAGTTTTTATTAAATTTTCCTTATTTGCCAAGGCTAAAGGGTTATAAAAGAGGGGGTTTTGGGTGCCTTTGTGGTAACAACCTCTATTCTATTTTCTCCCTCTTTTCTCCCTTGGTGTGGCCGACCCCTTCAAGTTCTCTTCTCTCCTTGGTGTGGCCGAACCTCTCATCCTTCTTGGAGATCAAGTGGTGGCCGGATTTTAGCTTGGAGAAGAAGGAGAGATAGCTTGCATCCCTTGGAGCTTGGTTGGTGGAAAAAGATCTTCATCCTTTGGAAGCTTTGTGCTTGGCTGAAACTTGAAGGAAGGAGAAGAAGGTGCTAGGTGGTCCTCGTCACGGAAGATCGTTGCCCACACAACGTCCGAGATTAGAAGAGGAATACGGTAGAAGATCAAGAGGTCATTATCTACTAAGTAAGGTATAACTAATATTATTTTCCGCATCATGTTAGTTTTATCTCCATGTAAAAATATCAAATACAAGAGGCATGCGATTCTAGTTTTTCGAATTAGTTTTCGAAATTGTGTTCTTTTGTTTTTTCTTTTCCTTGTGATTTGATTGTTCTTAGAGGTTAACCTAGGGTTACTATGGGAAGGTTAAATATTTAATTTCCTTAAAAGGCTTTGTCTAGTCGGTGGTGGTTGTTCCCATATCCAAGAAGGTCATGTGCCTCGCCATGCAGTACTGGAAGCCGATTTTGGAAATAAATATTTAATTGTCTTCGTGACCTAGGTGATTTGGACTGAACGTGTTAAGTTCTGCAGGAGATCCAAGTCTAAACCTAAAAGAACAAATAAATTAAACTTAGGATCAAACGTATTAAGTTCCGCAGGCGATCCTAGTTTAATTTAAAAGAACATAAGGTAGCTAGGAAAAGGTTCAGACTTTTGTACAAAATTTTTGTACAGTGGAATCGTTAGGTTTTTCGAGTAGCAACCAACATAAACCCCCCTAAAGACATGCTCCAAACTTCTATCATTGCACCAAAAATAACTTGGAACCCCTAAACTTTTAGGAAATCTAAAATTTGAAGTTCTGAGGTTCAAAAATTCAATATTGAAACCAAATCTCATCCTAAACTTCAACTTAGTCTTCCCTAACCAATCCACTCTTGTTTTCATGATGAAAACTCCCCATAAGTGTGTACAAATATATTTCAAGGGGTTAGGAATGATTTCCTAGACTAAGAATGGCTTAAGGTGCTGAAATCAGGCTTTCCCAACTAAAATTAGCCTTTTCAATCGATTAGGGTTGGGCTTCAATCGATTGAAACCATTTTAATGTTAGAGTGTATACTAAAAGTCTAGCTTTTTGTATAAACATTTAAGAATCACATTGATCAAATGTCTACATTTATGCAAAGTGTAGTTGTCCATTAAATTTATATTGAAGATAACATGGTGTGAGGAGACATACAGAAGATCATATTATCAGATCCTTATAAATTATAAACAGTTGCTCATAACCAAGATGGAATGGGACAAACCATTGGAGTGGTTGTAGTGTAATTAGGTATTAGTTTATCTTGACTAATAAATTACACTAGTACACTACGAGTGTATTAAGCAGGACCAATTGAGGTAGTATCTTTTTATACTGACTATATAAAAGAGCAATACCTCTGTTATTATGGAAGTGTGTACTCTTAATCATGATATAATAATAAGCACATATACTTAGTATTTATTTCTTTGATTTATCAAAGGGTGTGATTTAGCTCGTTAAATCAATAGGCCCGATAAGTTGGGAAATGATATTATTTATATGGTGTGTTGTTGATTATAGAATGAAACTATGTCCTAGTAATCTAGGTTGATGATGTCCCCTTGAGGAGCTCATAAGAATTGTCATGTAAACTCTGTAGGTGGACTTAGTCCGACATGATGATAAGGTTGAGTGTTACTACTCTTGGAGCTAGATATTAATTGAGTTGTCAGTAACTCATTTAATTAGTGGACATTCAATATCTTAAACACAAGGAGACTAACACACTCATGATAAGAAGGAGCCCATATAGTAATATGGGATTGGTGCGGTAGTGCAATAATAATTCTTTAGTGGAATGAGATATTATTGATGAACTTGAGTTGGGTGTTCGGAGCGAACACAGGAAGCTCAAGCTCATTGAGAGACCAAAACCAATTCCTCCTCTCGACTTCTATTGTAGCCTCTTATTTATAAAGTCTTATATCCACCCAAACTCAACTTCTTACCCACCTTATGGTGGTCGGCCAAGCCAAGCTTGGAGCCCAAGCTAGGGTCGGCCAAACCAAGGTTAGATGGGCTCAAGTTATGGCCGGCCCTATCTTGGAACCCAAGCAAGGGTGGTCGGCCACATTGAATTCAAAAGGAAGTTTTATTTTGTAAAATCTTTCCTTTTATAGAGATCTATTAAAAGGATTTAAAAGAATGATTTTAATATATAACTTTCCTTTTATAGATCGGTCATAAACGGAAATAAAAGGATGTTTTTATTTTGTTGAAAACTTTCCTTTTATGTTGGTTTTAAAAGAGAGTTTTAAATTTTAAAATCTTTCCTTTTATAGATTTCTACAAAGGAATAAAAGAGAGATTTAAAATCTTTCTTTATTTGTAGTTATCTATAATGTGAAAGAAAGATTTTAATTTTTTGATAAAACTTTCCTTTCTTGAAACCATGTTTTATTTTAAATCTTATCTTTTATAGATATCCATAAAAAAATTTAAATGAGAGAGATTTTAATTTATAAAACATTCCTTTTAGAACTATCCACAAAAGGGATTTTTAAAAGAGAGATTTTAATTTTTGTTTAAAATCTTTCCTTGCTTGGAGAACAAGCATGTGGCCGGCCATGACAAGAAGAAAAGGAAGTTTTAATTTTTTGTTTTAAAACTTTCCTTTTTAGTCATTGGAAAGGAATATAAGGAAGTTTTAATTATGTTTAAAATTTTCCTTATTTGCCAAGACCAAGGAATATAAAAGATAGGGTAGAGGTGCCTCACCTTACAACAATACATCTTCTATTCCTCTCCTCTCTTCTTTGGTGGTGGTCGGCCCTTACTCTTTCTCTCTTCTCCTTTGTTTTCCCTCTTGGTGGCCAGCGGCATATTGGTGTGGAGATCCATTGATGGTCGGTTTCTTGAAGGAGAAGAAGAAGAGAAGGAGGTTCTCTTATCTAGCATCCCTTGGAGGAAAGTTCGTGGCCGAACTTCATCATCTCTTGGAGAAAGTTGGTGGCCGAAACTTGAAAATAAGAAGAAGACTTGGGTGGATTCTCATCTTGGTAGATCGTCGCCCACACGACGTCCAACATAAGAAGAGGAATACAATAGAAGATCAAGAGGTCTATAAGTTACAAGAGGTATAACTAGTTATTAGTTTCCGCATCATAACTAGTTCATCTTTTGTATAGATCTTGAAAAACCAAACACAAGAGGTTATCAATTTTAATTATCATTTTTGTTATCGATTTTCATTTCGATTTCATGTTTTGATAATATGTTCCTATGTTGGGTTTTTCGGGCCGCGAAAACCGCTTTTCGCGTCGCGGAAACCCCGAATCGCCCAAGCCACGGATCTCGTGCAAGGTAAAACTTTCGAAAAATACGAGTACGAGTTTAAAACACGATCGACTCTTAGATCTACGAGGGAAAAACATTTACCCTTGATGCGTGCCCTTCGCAATCCCGCAACGTCCAAAGGTAGCCGGATCTCGAGACCGTCAAGCGAACGGTCCTCTAGCGGTATCCACACGAACAAGGAGTGGTCTTCTACCACTCAAAGATGGAGAGGAGAACCCACAAGTGTGCTAGCACTTTCTAGGGCTCTCGGATTGGATCTAAAAGGTGAGAAAGGAGAGAAGGGAAAAGGAACTCATACACTCCTCTAGGTACTCTCCTTTTGTGACCTTCACACCACCTAGTTGCTTAGAATCAACTCTCACTTCTTCTCCACCATGAAGCCACGACCATCAGCAAGCAAGAGAGAGGGAGAAGCACCCAAGGAAGAAGAAGCATTAAACCCCATTCAATTTCCACCAAATGAAAACCTCTCATCACTTAGTGTGGCCGGCCACCACATGTGTAACCCCCACATTAATGTGGTCGGCCACATTAAGAGGATTAATGGTGTGTAACCTCCATGAGGTGGCACACCATTATATAAGGGGATGATGTGGCATGCCATGTAGGATGATTCATCCTCATGATGTGGCAATTCATCAAGTCAAAACTTGATGTGTCAACCTCTATTTGGTCAAGTCAAACTTGACCAATGCTCTTCCTTGTTGAGTTAAATCCAAGCTTTGATTCAAGTCAATTTTAATTTAATGAATCTCAATTCATTAATATAAATTGACTCATGAATCAAATTTAAATTAGACTCATTCAACAATTGAATCTAATTGAGTCCAACTCAATAAGTCTAATTTGAATCCAATCTTTGATTCATCATATGAATCTAATCCTATTGGTTCATCATATGAACCTAATCTCCATGCACATGTTCTTTGTGTGTGACCCAATAGGTTCTTGTAACGTTGGCAATGTTATAAACTCTTTTAGAAACATAAGCAATGATCGGCATCTAGCAATACATCATTGCTACCCAAGTTACAAGAAATGTTGAGATCCAACATCACCTTGTGACTACTAATTATGACTCCTCACAATATGTGACAAGTGTCCTTCTATCCTAGACATCTAGATTGATCAATGTGAGGCATAGACCATGTCATCCTCTGACCAATCTAAATCTTGAACTCCGAGTAGACTCACTCAATCAAATGAGCTCAATATCTCATATTGACTCATTTGGGTATGGCCATACACTTCGTGGTCTCACTCTATCAAGAATATCGATGTCTCTCCCATCATATAGGAGGGATAGATCCCATCTACATCACTCACATCCCTCTGCATAATTTGTTATATACCCAGTAATCGCCTTTATAGTCCACCCAGTTACGGGTGACGTTTGACGAAACTAAAGTACATAACTCCTTATGTAGGGATCCATGGTGACTTCAGGTCTAAGGACTAATAGTCATACTAATAGCCACATGAGAAAGTATATGACACTCATATAACGATCCATGATACTTTCTCATGGCGGGTCATTCAGTATACATTCTCTAATGCATACCCATGTGTCAGCTTGATATCTCTATATCCATGACTTGTGAGATCAAGTCATCGAGCTGACCTACATGCTAGTCTTATTGCATTAACATTGTCCCTGAATGTTAATACTCGACTAGGAATGATTTAGAGTAGTGTTCCCTACATCATCTCACTATCGATTCAACTAATCGATTGATATAGGTATGAACCTTCTACTCAAGGACGCTATTATACTTAGTCTATTTGGCACTAATACAAATAAGTATAATAACCAAACAAATGCCTTTATTAATATACAAAAATATGATATAATGAGTCCATACAATCATCAAATGATTGGCTCTATGGCTCTAACTAACAATCTCCCACTAGCATTAGTGCCAATCAGTATAGGCTCTAAGGCCTAAAGACCTAGTGTGACCATCATGCTTCCTCTGTGCCAAAGCCTTGGTCAAGGGATCTGCGATGTTAGCCTCTGTAGGTACTTTGCAAATCTTCACATCTCCTCTATCGATAATCTCTCGAATGAGATGGAAGCGCCGTAGTATATGCTTGGTCCGCTGGTGTGAGCGAGGTTCCTTCGCCTGTGCTATAGCTCCATTGTTGTCACAATAGAGCTCAATGGGGTCAGCAATGCTGGGAACCACCCCAAGTTCAGTGATGAACTTGCGGATCCAAACTGCCTCCTTTGCTGCCTCTGATGCAGCAATGTACTCGGCTTCTGTTGTAGAATCAGCTACTGTATCCTGCTTCGAACTCTTCCAGCTGACAGCACCACCATTAATGCAAAATACGAACCCCGACTGTGATCTATAGTCATCCTGGTCGGTCTGGAAGCTAGCATCACTGTAACCCTTTACAGCTAGCTCATCATTGCCTCCATATATCAAGAAATATTCTTTAGTCCTTCTTAAGTACTTAAGAATATTCTTGACCGCTATCCAGTGACTTTCACCTGGATCTGACTGGTATCTGCTCGTCATGCTCAAAGCATACGAGACATCAGGTCGAGTACATAGCATGGCGTACATGATCGATCCTATGGCTGAGGCATAAGGGATCTGATCCATGCGGTCTCTCTCCTCTCTAGAAGAGGGACCTTGAGTCTTCGAAAGACTCACGCCATGTGACATCGGCAGAAATCCCTTCTTGGAGTTCTGCATGGCAAACCGAAGGAGTACCTTGTCAATGTATGTACTCTGACTTAGGCCAAGCAATCTCTTAGATCTATCTCTATAGATCTGAATCCCTAGAATGCGGGATGCCTCACCTAAGTCCTTCATTGAGAAGCAACTCCCTAGCCAGGTCTTGACAGACTGAAGCATAGGAATGTCCTTCCCAATGAGTAGTATGTCATCCACATACAATATGAGGAAGACAACTATGTCCCCTACAACCTTCTTGTAGACACAAGGCTCATCTTCGTTCTTGATGAAACCAAACTGTTTGATCGCATCATCGAATCGAAGATTCCAACTCCGAGAAGCTTGCTTTAGTCCATAAATGGACCTATGCAGCTTGCATACTCTACTAGTATGCTGTGGATCTACAAAACCCTCAGGTTGTGTCATGTACACATCCTCGAGTAGGTTTCCATTCAGAAACGCGGTTTTGACATCCATCTGCCATATCTCATAGTCATGGTAGGCTGCAATAGCAAGAATGATCCGAATGGACTTAAACATCGCTATTGGAGAAAAGGTTTCATCATAGTCAATACCATGAATCTGCTTGAAACCTTTAGCTACCAAGCGACCCTTATAGATAAGTCCATCCATGTCAGTCTTTCTCTTAAAGACTCACTTACACCTAATGGGTTTTACCCCTTCAGGTGGATCAACCAAAGTCCATACTTGGTTGGTGTACATGGATTCCATCTCGGATCTCATGGCTTCTAGCCATTTCTCGGAATCTGGTCTCATCACAGCTTCCAGATAGGTGGTAGGCTCATCCTCTATGAGCATAACATCATCATGGTCAGACAAGAGAAATGAGTATCTCTCAGGCTGACGACGTACCCTATCAGATCTGCGAAGAGGTATGTCTACTTGAACTGGTTGTTGTTCCTCAACTCCTTGTGGAACAACATCATCCACAATACTTTGTGGTTCCAGTTCAATTTCCATCAAGGCATCAGTGCTATTGTTCGCATCTTGAACTTCTTCAAGATCGAACGCGCTCCCACTAGTCTTTCTAGAAACAAAGTCCCTTTCTAGAAAGACCCCAGTCTTTGCCACAACTACCTTGTGCTGACTGGGAATGTAGAAGTAATATCCCTTAGTTTCCTTGGGATATCCGATGAAATAGCACTTGTCGGATTTGGGTCCTAATTTGTCTGAGACTTGACGTCGTACGTAAGCCTCACAACCCCAAATCCTCATGAAAGACACCTGGGCATCTCTCCCAGTCCATATCCTATATGGTGTCTTTATCACGGCCTTGGATGGAACTCGGTTGAGAATGAAAGCTGCCGTGTCTAGAGCATATCCTCATAGATATATCAGAAGATCTGTGTGACTCATCATAGACTGTACCATATCTTATAAGGTACGATTCCTCCTTTCGGATACACCATTCCACTGTGGTGTTCCAGGAGGAGTGAGTTGGGATAGAATCCCACACTCAGCTAAATAGTCACGAAACTCATGGCTTAAGTATTCACCACCTCGATCTGATCGAAGTATCTTAATACTCTTGCCAAGCTGGTTCTGTACTTCATTCTTGAATTCTTTGAACTTTTCAAAGGATTCAGACTTATGTGTCATCAAGTACACATAACCATATCTACTGAAGTCATCAGTAAATGTGATGAAGTATCTATAACCGCCTCTAGCAGCAACATTGAAAGGGCCACATACATCACAATGTATGAGTCCTAACAAATTAGTTGCTCTCTAGCTGTGCCCACTAAAGGGAGTCTTGGTCATCTTGCCTCGTAGGCATGACTCGCATATCTCATATGATTCAAAATCAAATGAGTCCAGCAAACCATCCTTATGGAGCTGGGATAAGCGCTTGTCATTTATATGACCTAAGCGACAGTGCTAGAGGTATGTTTGGTTCATGTCATTTGACTTGAACCTCTTGGTATTTACGTTATAGATAGGGCTCTCTAGATCTAGAATATAGAGTCCGTTTATCAGAGGTGCACTACAATAGAACATATCGTTTAAATAGACGGAACAACATTTGTTCTTTATTATAAACGAAAATCCTTTCTTGTCCAAACAAGAAACGGAAATTATGTTCTTAGTCAAGGCAGGCACATAACAACAATCATCTAATTCTAGTACAAGCCCAGAGGGAAGAGATAGATGATAAGTTCCTACAGCAATAGCAGCAACTCGTGCTCCATTGCCTACTCGTAGGTCTATCTCACCCTTCGTCAATGCCCTGCTATTCCTCAGCGCTTGTACATTAGTACAAATGTACGAAGCACATCCGGTATCTAATACCCACGATGAAGAAATAGAGAGGTTGACTTCTATAACATTTATACCTGAAGTAGAAATCTTATTTCTCTTCTTCTTAAGATCTTCCAGGTATTCTTTGGAGTTCCTCTTCCAGTGCCTTGCTTGTCCTTGATATAGGTGATAAAGATGTTCAACCGTATCGTAAGCCCTCATCAACTCATGTTTCTTCTGAAGCTCAGAGTTTATGGTTGCGAGCATAAGACAAGACACATCTAATGCATCATCTTGATGCTTCTTGTAAGCATCTCGGTCTGCTCGCGTGGCAGTGGCAGGAGGAGCCTCCGGAATGGGCTGCTCCAGAATGTACAGTTTACGTTCTTGGGTGAGAACTATTCTCAGGTTCCTGTACCAGTCCAGGAAATTTGCTCCGTTGAGCTTGTCCTTCTTAAGGACAGATCGCAGAGAGAAAATGTTCGTATTTGACGTCATGGTTATCTACAACAGAAAAATTTGCAGAAATAAATATCATATTCTTTAAAATCATTTAATTAGGCCTTTAATTAAATGATGCTCCCACTGAAGTCTATAATTCTTATGGGACAAGATCCACATCATACTAACCCTTGAGTTAGCTTTGGCTAATACGCCCAAGGCTTAGTATGATCGGTAGGTAACGATTACCAATTACATCTCTATGCAACTCTTGTTTATAAAATCAATATCCGCATTTATATTAAAACTCGAGTTAGCTTTGGCTAATACGCCCGAGAGTTAATATAGATGTGATTTTGATCTATCTTTTCCAACCGTTGGAATAATGCCTATAGTTGACTCGATCCAACCGAGTAACTAGGAATACTCAATCTAATTGAGCTTGTATTCACCCATGCGTTGATAGGCGGGACCAAGATTGTCCCTCCGTACCCTACCAAGATAATATGTATTGCTCTACTTTGGCAGATTCAACAATACATGCGATCGAGGTAGTGATAGGTATCACACCACGGTTAGGCATTTAGAGTTGGTTCGATCGAAATCTAATCTAATCGAAAAAGGATGCATCTTGTGCACGACTTAGATCTAATCTAATCGCAAGGGTGCATCATGTGCACGACTTAGATCTAATCTAATCGTAAGGCACTAATTAATTAATTACTTATTAAACATGCATCACATACACAAGTAATTAATTAACTTATTTGTGATTTAGTCATGGCCCTACTACGATCTTCTCAAGCCAATGAGAAGATCGATTGGTCAACCTAGGGTCAACAGCTTCTCCAAGCTCCTCCCTTTGACCACCTTGTGTTGCTCGTGCCCGCCTCGGAACTCCGTCTCGTGTGGACCCTCCACCGCTCCAATTTGTACATTACAATTTGAAACTCGAGTTACATTCGAGTCTACATCTAATTTACAACAAGAATATAAGAGAAAGGCACGACGCGCAGGTCGCGGAAAAATAAAAACATACAACACGCGCAAACACATAACGGCACGCAAGCCGTATTATGAATTACAACACAATCCTATCATATTGGGTTTTTGGGCCATGAATATCACAAAATTAATATATAATTCAAAATTATATATTTTCATAATTTTCTATAATTTTTAAAATAATTTCACAATTTTTACGAGTAAAATTTCCCGGCGGTCCCGTTTAGCGGTTTCGGGCGCAATCGCGGAACGGATCCCCTTGCGGGGCCCAGGGGCAGCGCCCCTACCCGCGATCTAACCATCGCGAGGGTTCGTTTGCGATCCAACAGTGCCTAAACCCGCTGTCCCAAAATGATTTGGGCCAAGACATTGCCGTTTCGGAAAAATCTTCCCGGCGGGTTCGTTTTAAGCGATTTCGGATGCGATCCGGAGCAAATCCCCTTGCGGGGTTAGGGGCAGTACCCCTACCCATGATATAACCATCGTGAGTTGCTCTTTTGCGATCTAATGGCACCCAATCCCGCTGTCCCAAACGGATTTGGGGAGAAACGAAGCCGGTTTTGAAAGATCTTTCCGGTAGCCGAAGCCTACAAGTGCCGAGACACTTGTGCTTCGCTTCTACGGAAAAATTACCCATAAAATCATAAAAAAACTAATTTTTACAGAAAATCACAGAAGGTTTTTTTTATTTTTCATAAAAATAAAAACAAACTCGTACAAGCCTTGCACGTGGCTCTGATACCATTGTTAGGTTTTTCGGGCTGCGAAAACCGCTTTTCGCGTCGCGGAAACCCCGAATCGCCCAAGCCACGGATCTCGTGCAAGGTAAAACTTTCGAAAAATATGAGTACGAGTTTAAAACATGATCGACTCTTAGATCTACGAGGGAAAAATATTTACCCTTGATGCGTGCCCTTCGCAATCCCGCAATGTCCAAAGGTAGCCGGATCTCGAGATCGTCAAGCGAACGGTCCTCTAGCGGTATCCACACGAACAAGGAGTGGTCTTCTACCACTCAAAGATGGAGAGGAGAACCCACAAGTGTGCTAGCACTTTCTAGGGCTCTCGGATTGGATCTAAAAGGTGAGAAAGGAGAGAAGGGAAAAGGAACTCATACACTCCTCTAGGTACTCTCCTTTTGTGACCTTCACACCACCTAGTTGCTTAGAATCAACTCTCACTTCTTCTCCACCATGAAGCCACGACCATCAGCAAGCAAGAGAGAGAGAGAAGCACCCAAGGAAGAAGAAGCATTAAACCCCATTCAATTTCCACCAAATGAAAACCTCTCATCACTTAGTGTGGCCGGCCACCACATGTGTAACCCCCACATTAATGTGGCCGGCCACATTAAGAGGATTAATGGTGTGTAACCTCCATGAGGTGGCACACCATTATATAAGGGGATGATGTGGCATGCCATGTAGGATGAGTCATCCTCATGATGTGGCAATTCATCAAGTCAAAACTTGATGTGTCAACCTCTATTTGGTCAAGTCAAACTTGACCAATGCTCTTCCTTGTTGAGTTAAATCCAAGCTTTGATTCAAGTCAATTTTAATTTAATGAATCTCAATTCATTAATATAAATTGACTCATGAATCAAATTTAAATTAGACTCATTCAACAATTGAATCTAATTGAGTCTAACTCAATAAGTCTAATTTGAATCCAATCTTTGATTCATCATATGAATCTAATCCTATTGGTTCATCATATGAACCTAATCTCCATGCACATGTTCTTTGTGTGTGACCCAATAGGTTCTTGTAACGTTGGCAATATTATAAACTCTTTTAGAAACATAAGCAATGAGCGGCATCTAGCAATACATCATTGCTACCCAAGTTACAAGAAATGTTGAGATCCAACATCACCTTGTGACTACTAATTGTGACTCCTCACAATATGTGACAAGTGTCCTTCTATCCTAGACATCTAGATTGATCAATGTGAGGCATAGACCGTGTCATTCTCTAACCAATCTAAATCTTGAACTCCGAGTAGACTCACTCAATCAAATGAGCTCAATATCTCATATTGACTCATTTGGGTATGGCCATACACTTCGTGGTCTCACTCTATCAAGAATATCGATGTCTCTCCCGTCATATAGGAGGGATAGATCCCATCTACATCACTCACATCCCTCTGCATAATTTGTTATATACCCAGTAATCGCCTTTATAGTCCACCCAGTTACGGGTGACGTTTGACGAAACTAAAGTACATAACTCCTTATGTAGGGATCCATGGTGACTTCAGGTCTAAGGACTAATAGTCATACTAATAGCCACATGAGAAAATATATGACACTCATATAACGATCCATGATACTTTCTCATGGCGGGTCATTCAGTATACATTTTCTAATGCATACCCATGTGTCAGCTTGATATCTCTATATCCATGACTTGTGAGATCAAGTCATCGAGCTGACCTACATGCTAGTCTTATTGCATTAACATTGTCCCTGAATGTTAATACTCGACTAGGAATGATTTAGAGTAGTGTTCCCTACATCATCTCACTATCGATTCAACTAATCGATTGATATAGGTATGAACCTTCTACTCAAGGACGCTATTATACTTAGTCTATTTGGCACTAATACAAATAAGTATAATAACCAAACAAATGCCTTTATTAATATACAAGAATATGATACAATGAGTCCATACAATCATCAAATGATTGGCTCTAGGGCTCTAACTAACATTCTATTGAGCTCTCTATTGTTAAACCTTGTTTACTGTAAGAAGTTTAAATATCCAATTTCTTTGAAAGGCTTTGTCTAGGCAGTGGTGGATGATCTCATATCCAAGAAGGCCTAGTGCCTCACCACGTTTGACCTGGAAGTCGATCCTTGAAATAGATATTTGATCAACTTCTGTAATATGGTTTAACTTAGGAAGATCACATCGGTTGAACTTGAAGTAAGAATGTTAAGTTTCGTTCCCAATTCAAGTTTAACTTCTAAAGGGAAAATTTGGATTAATAATGTTAAGTATCGTTTGCAATCCAAATTTAACTTTAGTAGAACACATGGGTAGCTAGGATAGTTCTATGCTTGTACAAATTTTTGTACAAGGGAACTAGGACGGTATTCCGAGTAGCAACCAACATTTAATTGATTTCTTGATCGATTCCACGAGCTTCTTTTCACGGAGAAAGTGCTTGAATCGATCCACTGATCGATCCAAGATTGAGTGAATCAATCGGCTGATCGATTCAGTGAGCTTCTGCTCACTAGAAAACCCTTCTCAATTGATCGGCTGATCGATTGAACTTCTGATTTTCTGAAAGTGAATTTCAGCTAAAATTCAAAAACTCCCTAAAAATTCTACAAAATTCTAAAATTCATGAAACTCGTTGTAGACATTATTTAGGTCATATACTATTATGGAAAAATAGTTTTCTAATAAAATACATCTCATTTTCAAAGATTGACACAAAATTAGAAACTTGTAAAAACTTCAATGTTTTATCCAAGTTTGTATCTAACTATACATTGGTGATTGCTATCAAAAGGTAGTCTTCACCAAGGTTTTCCAAAGTAAATTTAAAATGATTTTCAAAATCAATTTCCAGCCATGTTCTTTGGGCTCAATGCATATGACTTGTACATTTACTTCCCCAATGATTGGAGTACCCATAACTATGTGTTTTGATGAAATCAAAACTCAAGTAGATGCATTAAATCAACATCTTGAGTCTTGTTCATCATCCTAACATCTCACTTGTATCTAATGTGTACTAAAACATATACAAGTCACCTTATAATCTTTGTGAGATGTAGATTTTGGTTTTGCCCTAAACTAGTGATCATGCATATCTATCGAGGTATTTTTAATTCATGAACATCCACCTAGGATGTTACTTGTTAGTGAATGTCATTATCCTTAACTTCAAGGAAATTAAAATAATGCATGATAATTTATGGCATACATCAAAATGAATTATGTTTCAAAAAAAATTTACTATAACTACATGATGTATGTATGACATGACATGGTATTTTTGTGATTTTCATAATAGAGCATGAATGCAGAATATGATGTCATGGCATATGATGGGCAAACAATCATGACAAATTAGCATAAATAAAATATACCTAAATTACCTATCTAAGTATCCTTAAACCTTACCTAACTTAAAATTAAATCCTATATTGCCCACTTTTTCCCAAGAACATGTCAAACTCCCAATTTAACATTTCTTTTGCTTTTCTTAATTTGTGCCAATTTAAATTAAGCATAATTCCTCAAGGTTTGGCATACTTTACTCTTTCAAAGAGTAATCATTTTAAATTAAGGCCTAAATTTCCCTTAACTCCCTAAAAAAAACCAAAATCCTAACTTGGCATTTCTTATCCTTTTTTAATTTGTGCCAATTTAAATTAATTCTAATTTCTCAAATTTTGGCACATTTTACACTTCCAAAGAGTAAACAATTAATCCATTTCATTTTCAAAGGTCAACAAAAACCTTGAAAATGCCTCCAAGTGTCAACTTCATCAAGGTTGGGTTAACTACCTTTTTAATTAGAGTTGACACTCTCTAACCCATTTAGGGTGTAGAGAATATACTCCTAGGAACCCAAAACCTATTGGTGCTCCTTGAGTGTTCTAGGTATTCACTAGGGATAACCTCCCTAGATACATTCCTAATAACTTTTCTAGGCTTCTTAGAAGCCTTGGTCACTTCCTCTAGGTCAACTCTAGGGATAGCTTCCCTTGTGACATTCTTAGTGACTTGCTTAGACTTCTTAGAAGTCTTAGTCACATTGGTCTTAGCAAAAATACTTCTAGGGATAATTTTCCTTGTATCTTTGACTTGACCCCTAAACCTAGGGTTAGTTCCATAGCTATATGAAATCCTATGATAAGAAGCCACATTTTTCTTGGACTTTGGTTTGTATCCAAAACCTCTATGGTCATTTGATGACTTTTGTGTAACTCTCCATAGGATATGCTCATTTTGGCATTTAATAATATTTTCCATTTTCTTTACGGTCTTTTCTAATTTGTCAAGCCTTAACCACAAGGCTTGATTTTCCAATCTTAAATCTTTAGATTTTGATCTTTCTTCATTTCTATGAGTGTTTCTAATTTTAGACCTATAACTAAGATCCTTAGAGTTATTTCCTAAGTTTTTATTTACCTTCCTCACCCTAGGTGTGGTAGTCTTGGCATGAAGAGCAACATATTTTTTGCTAACATTGTCATGCCTCCTATTTTTATGATAAATAGCATTGAAATGATAAAAATTAGAACTAGCATGCTTTTTATCATTATTCAAAGGAGTTGGTTTGATAAATGATACCTTGAATTTGCTCTTATAAGCTCCCCCTTGACTTGAGCTTCCTCCTTTTGCTTTGGCCGATTTCTTCCCCTTAGAACATTGACTCTGGTAATGTTTTTTTTTTATTGCAAAGGAAACACGCAATGTGCTTCTTGCTCTTCTTAGTCGTGGGGGTGGTCTCCTTGGGTTCTCCTTGCCCTTAGGTGTCACTTGACCCTTCTTCTTGGCTAATTTAGGGCACTTACTCTTGTAGTGCTCATGTACCCTGCACTCAAAACATATAATATGATTTTTATTTTTAATTGAAATACTTATACCTTCACGTGTAGGGATAACACTTGATCATCCATCTGATGTCTCTTGATTTTTGGAGGATGACCCATCTTCTTCTTCTTTGCTTGACCCAGAAGTAGAAGCTTCTCCTTCCTCTTGGTCTGAAGTCACCGAATGTCGCTCCCCCTCAATCCTAGAGGTGGAGACTTCTTCATCTTCATCTTGTACATGGAACAAAGAGTATGCTCCCTCTTTACCTTTTTCATTGCACTCCCTTGAAGATGAAGCTTCTTGGACTTCTTCTTTGGATGTTGAGCATCTCTCAACTTTCGAGTCCTCTTCTTCTTCCTCTTTTTCCAATGAATCGCCCTCTTTGGATTCCTCTTGTATTAGTGCAGTGGAGGGTTCTTCATGGATTTTAGCCAATTTGCTCCATAGCTCCTTGACATCTTCAAATTCTCCTATTTTGCATAGAATTGTGCTTGGCAATAAACTAACCAATAATTTGGTTACCTTATCATTCATCTCGCACCTTTGGATTTTCTCTTGACTCCATTTGCTCTTCTTGAGGATCTTTCCCTTTGAATTCTTTGGAGCTTCGAAGCCTTCCATTAAAGCAAACCATTGCTCTATCTCTATCATAAGGAAATTTTCAATTCTTGATTTCCAAGAATCGAAACTTGTGGATATGAATGGTGGAGGCACCCTTGTGTCGAATCCGAGTCCATCTCAAAATTCCATCTTGAAGTTGAGCCTTTGATCAATTTGTTGAATTGTTGAAATTTGCTTCAACTTCTTCTCCCTCTAGCTTGTTGCCCTTTCTGGCGATAATTCCAGTGAAGAGCGACCTTGCTTTGATACCACTTGTTAGGGTCTATTTGTAACTAGATGGGAGGTGAATAGCTCATTGCGCTCCGGTTGCTTGCTTCGTGATGATGATATGCATCAAAAATACACACAAAGCACACTCACAACTGCTAACACTAGGATTTACTTGGTATCCACCTCAAGAAGATGTGACTAATCTAAGGATCCACACACGACGCACTCTCCACTAAGAAAAATACTCCTTTTCGGTAACTACCGAAGGCGGAGAAGCCTTGTATAAACCCATACAACAAGATACAACACACGCAAGAAGAAAAATATAAAAATACAAAAGTAAAACCTCTTCTTGCTTGACCTTGTTGAAGAACGCCTCTTGAACCTTGGAAGTGAAATAGCACTTGTTCCCAAGAGCTTCCAAGAATTGGCGGTGAGTGCTTAGAGAAATCACGTGAAGCATTGGGGAGAAGAGTTGCGGAGAAGAAGCTCACCAACGGCTATATACTTCGCGCTCCTAAGGCTCCCAATAGATTGAACATACTTCCAATCGATTGCCACGTCAGATTCACGCCATCCCAGCCATCCATCGTTGGCTACCTGCGCAACAGTCATATCCCAATCGATCGGCTGATCGATTGGGGAGGCTTGAATCGATCGGTCGACCGATCGATTCAAGCTTCCTTGCAATCGCGCGAGAAAACCAACTGTCAATCGATCGACCGATTGATTGGAAGTGCCTAATCGATCGACTGATCGATTGGGCAACTCTCTGTGCTCACAACAGTTGCTCCCAATCGATCAACCGATCGATTGGGCCGCTGCTTGTCGCAGCACTCTCCTAATCGAACGGCTGATCGAATGGGCTTCAGTACAATTGATCAAACGATCGATTAACACCCCTTGACTTGCCTAACTCAAGTCCAAGGTCCCAAAATCCAACATACGGTCAACCGTGACCTGTTGGGACTCCTCGTGCCTAGCATCCGGTCAACCTTGACCTGTTGGGACTTCTTCACCAAGTGTTTGTTCAATCCTTTGACTCACTTGGACTTTTCTCCTCGTACCAAGTGTTTGGTCAACCTTTACCCACTTGGACTTACCATCTCGTGCCAAGTATCTAGTCCTCCATGACCGACTTGGACTTCCACCAGATGTCCAGTCAATCTTGACCCATCTAGCTTTCCTCGTGCCAAATATCCGGTCAATCCTTTGACCTACTTGGGCTTCCTAAACACCAAGTGTCCGGTTAATCTTGACCCACCTGGATTTCCACGTGTCTAGCTTCACTCACTATGTCTTTCCTTCTGCCTAGTTTCACTCACTAGAGCTTTCCATCTGCCTGGCTTCACTCACTATGACTTTCACATAGCTTCACTCACTAGGGTTTTCACCTGGCTTCACTCACCAGGATTTTCCTACTGCCCAGCTTCACTCACTAGGACTTTCACCTGCCTAGCTTCACTCACTAGGTCTTTCACCTGGCTTCACTCACCAGGATTTTCCCTTGCCTAACATCCAGTTAGGACTTTCCCAGTCAAGAATCCGATCAACCTTGACCTACTTGACTTTTCTTCACATCTAATTAGTCAGTCCTTGACCAGAGGGGAATTGTATCAACAATCTCCCCAATTGGACGATTGAATGTACAATCTCCATATATTATCAAACATCGAAACTTAAACATCAAGATTCAAGCTTGAGCCAACTCAAGCTTAGTCAACTAAGTCATCCTTGACCTAGGGATATTGCACCAACATTATTGATATGATTCCTCCAATTGTAAATACTGGACATGTGTACACACACAATATGCAAATAAACAATCAACAAGGTGACTCCTATAATTCATACCCAACAAGTATATGCCCAACAACATATGCATAATCAGTATGCTAAGACAGTCAACAAAATATCCTCTACTATACATACTCTACATGTATATACACAACAAAGTATAGAAATCCAAAAGCCAAGACTATATGTGAAATAACTAGATCATCTCTAAGGTCAAGCAGATAAGTCTCAAGTAGGATAACAAAATAAACAGATTTAAGGTAAAACAACCTAATCCATTAACCAATAACAACCATGGACCGAGTTCAAAGAACTAAAGAGGCCAAGGAAGAAATACCCGTCTTTATCTGTCAATCATGCTAAACAATCCCACGTCGAAACGCTCGTCTCGAATCAACATCTTGCAAATCACATGATATACAGTTTAGCTAATCACATATACAACAACTAGCTAAACCCAAAATCCAATCTAATTAGGAAAAATCCTAATCGAATGATCATTAATTATCATAATTAATGATTAACTTCAATTAATCCTCTATTTCTTCTCATCCACTCTTCCTATGAATAATCGATAAATCAATTACTAATCATCATAAATCCAATATACATAGTTCACCCACATGATTAATTAGATAATACCTATTCCTAATCCACCAATCATAATATGAATTTGATGATTCTGATAATGACCATGAAATCATCTAATTAACCCAACCACCACAAGAGATCGCAATCGAATCCCCATTGACAATAGATTAACAATCTCTAAATCTAATAAAAAAATCCAAATCAGTCCCAACTAACCACAAACATAAATTAATCCACCTATCAATGCAGTCATATATAGATGTTGCCTCAATTTGATCTGCAGCAGCTCAGTAGAGATCCCAATCATAGCTGTGATGAACAGGAAGCTCTCCACTTCGAATATGATGAGGAAGATGGTGTCACAATAGCTTTTTGACCTCCCCAAAGCTGGATTCGACCGACAACTTAGGTGAGCAAGGAAACTGCTCTCGTCATCCATGCAACACAGCAACAAACTTAGAGGATGGATCTGCTGCAAGTAGCAGGATGATGGCTCACAACGAGGGAAAGAAGAAATCTCGACTGCAAATGGTAAAAGCAATAACAATGGAGGATGAGTTATAGACAAAGATCTAGAGCACAACTGTGTGTCTTTGATCGTACCTACAAGTTGCGAGTTCGGAGTAGATCTGGGGTGATCAGTGGAGGAGATGAGAAGCTCAGCTGGCAAGATCGGGTAGCACCGATACAATCAGGTAGTGGCTCATAGAGATGAACTTTGCAATGGCATCGCGTGGATTCGCATCTACAACCGTGGTAAGATCTGACGGTAATGGGGGGATCCACACCAGTGAAGTGGACAACTGGTTAGGGCAATTTCACTGGTGGTGGGCAATAGGGCATGTCGACTATAAAGAGGAGAAAATGATTGGCGATTGGGATCGGCGATAGTGCGCTAGCAACGAAGAGGAGAAGATGATCGATGGCTCTCGGGGTCGGCGATGGCAATCGGCAATGAAGAGATCGGGTGAAGAGGGCAGGGATCAAAATGAAGGTAAATGGAATTAGGGCATGACTTATAAACTTAGGTTTAGTTAATTAAATCGTAAGTTAATTCCTTAATCAATTCTCATTTAAATGGTTACTCCAAATAGGATTTCTCTTAACCTATATATTCATCCCCTTAAACGTGTCATACAAACACTATTTAAATCCCAAAAAATTTCTAAAAATATCTAAAAATATCTAAAAATCTAATAAGGTTATTTCTCTAATAACACTTATTATTTAATTTGTTATATCTTACATTGCTATCCAACTAATATTGATTGGCACAGTCCCCAACAATAGTGCCAAAAACTTGATGTGATAAATTCGCAAGTGCATGAAAATATTGTCAAGTAATAAAAAGATATCGATCCCACGAGAACTATGAATCAAGTACTAGTCAGAATGGCAAAATAGGTTATTTAGATAATCAAGGGTGGTTGAGTTAACAAGATAGCTTAAGAGAATGAGAGTGAGTTGAGAGAGCGAGAGTGAATTAAGAGAGAGAGATAGAGAACTGATAAAGTTGGGGGTTTGAGAACAATCGAGAGAGAGTTGTGAGGGCTGAGAGCATTTGAGAGAGAGGAAGTGAACTAAGGGCGAAAGTCATTCTAAGACTTCAGTTTCACCCAAATATTTGTAAACATCTAATATATGTTTGGTTTCCTATCGTTAATGGTTATTTATATAGGTATACTATTCTGTTGTATATGATGTGAACTTTTGAAATTACACCAGTGTATCCATTCCAATTCATCGTATACTTTCAAAGCGACAGAGCTAAGAGATTATTTTCCTAAGGAGACTCTATCACGTGAACCCACAACCCCTAAGTTGCCTTCTTTAACTGTGTGGCGACAAATTAGATTATTTCCATTAAGATCTATGACAACTTATTGCTCCTTGTGGCATACCGATCTACTTTCGTAGCTAACTTTCCACGTCTCGAATTTCTATAGGTTGGAAGATTGGGCTCTCCTTTCAGTCCTTCCCTAAATCCTCATGGGATATGAATTTCTTGCTTTTGGCATCGAGATTATGTGTTTATAGTAGGTCTGGATCATAAATACATATTTCATCAAATAAGAAATATGCAAACTTAATAGATTAAACAAAATAGTATTTACATGTCAAAGGATTAATCTCTAATCTTAGAATTCGGAGATCTACTCTATAGAGGACGAAATATAATCAAGAACAAAGAAAATTACAGTTTACAACTCAATACATAAAATTAAAAGAAGAGAATGCTTATCAATACTTTGTCGGTCTTCTTAGATGAAATCCTTATCAGAAGGTGAATGGATCGTCAAAATGGATGAAGATGGTTGCTTTAGGATTTTACCAAGAAGGGAAAATCTTCTCCCAAGGAAGAGGATGGAGCCCCTGGTCCAAAATACCTCAAGCAAGGGTTTGCGTGCCCTTTTATACCTCCCTCAAATTTTTGGATATATAAATTTGTTAGACTCCTCCAAAATAGATTTTTTTTTACCCTTAAGACCAGTTTTCTCAAGTTTAACCCTGAATCAAAGTTGTAGGTCTTGAAATTATATAACTTTTGATATGTGGCACGACCCATAACTCTGACCGAGCTGAAAGTTTTGGTCATTTTATTTTTGGTCCGCAGTGCAATCTGAATCTAACACGGGTCGTGGTCGCCGACCACAGATGGTCATGTACACTTTGGAAATGACTTTAAATTTGGCACGAGCCGTGCCGCTAGCATGATCCCCCGTGGTGGACTCTATTAGTGGACAATTTAGTGTTGTTTTGCGCCTAATTTCTTCCATACTAACATGCTCGTGTCATGGGGACACAACCTAAGCATTTTGATAGTCTTTTGAATCTCTTTTTCTTCCCAAACACTTCATATGTTGGCTTGATGATGAGGCTCGATGATGAGACAAGGCTAACCCATGTTGAGACTTTTTTCCGCTCCATTCATCGTCTTTCTTGGTCGTAGAAGCACGCCATGTCATGGGACACAAGTAGAGTGTGCTCCTTACTCCAACTCCACGTTCCAAGGACTATATGCTCCATTGTAGCTTCAAGATCCCAAATGCCCATGTGTCTGTCATGGGTTGTGCCGGTAGGCATGAGCACCCGTGGTGGGCGTTGTGACTTCGCTTCGAGTTCAGCACAAGCCGTGCAGATTGGCACGACCCCTTGTGATAGCTGGGAAGTTTTGGAAGTTGGCTTTTTAGCACTATTTTTGCTCCTTTTCGAGCCCTATCAAAAGAAATACACGGGAGTGGTTCTCAGAACTAGGAAAATATCAAAATAAAACCTAAAGAGATGAAAACGTGAAATATATGTATATAAAATGAGATAAGATGTGTATCAAAACATGATAAAAATCTATATAAAATACACACATCAACATACCCATTAAAAATTTAGAAATTGAATGTGCCTTTTGGAAAAATCTTAAACCAATGGGTATCTCAAAACGTGTTGATGAAATATTTGGTAATTATTAATCTAAGAGGGGTGAGTCATTCCACCAAAATGCGTCTCAACTATTAAAGGAGCGTGTCAAGAATTTAAAGAGTCCACCACCGATTGAATTCGAGTTATGCATTCAATGATACCAAAAACTAAAACTAAGCGGAAGGAAGAAGAAGGATTGAAGTAAAAGAGATAAGAACTTAGATAAGAACTTTAAAGCAATTACTAAATTACAGACGCTTCTTACTTCAGATAACTTTGCCTGAGTAAAGCTCAAGTTAGGCTTGAATGCTTTGCAAAGTCTCCTCTCTTCGTCTTATATAGATAGGGAAGAAAGCCTCGGGTGCTCAGTGGGCCCCATCGACAGGCTATCATCCTTATCTGATAAGAGCGAATAACATGAGGTGTCTTGACATGACTAAAGAGGGAATATATTCCTTCAGCACACGACACACTTTATAAACATGACACGACATAAAGAGGGAATATATTCCCTCTTTTACAGCACATAAAGTTGACACGACACAAAGTTATTCTAAACTCTGAAGTTGGACATGCGTCGTACTGCATCACTAAGTAAATACGCCGTTTGCTCTAGTTGTTAATCGATTTGTCTTGTAGCAGGCAACCAATCATGCCACCAATTGTCTTTGGTACTGAGAGACTGGCATTCACGTACTTTGAGCATATGTATTATACGTAATTGTTATAGTGCATTTTGTGCTTGTACCACTATTTATTGCTGTAGTTGATGTAATTCTTCTCGTCTTCTGTTATCATCCTCAAGACTGATAGGGTATGTTTTTGTCTTGAATTTTTGCTGGTATTATTCAACCAGTGAGAGAGGTTGTTGATTGCCTCCAAAAGACTCGCTTCTGCTTTCGGTGTTGGTGCTTGTTGGACTTCTTGGAGAGCCTGGGGGATTAATTCCAGACCATTGAGAACTGCTTCCGGCCATTCTGAAATAGTAAGGCAAGTAATTAGTCGAGATAAAGAATCCGCGAGTAAATTATCCTTGCCTTCAATGTGTTCAAATTTAATGGGAATGTCGGTGCCCGTTATATAATCCGTAAATGCAAGCCAACGGATCCTCGAAGGTTTATTTGTTGTTGTTTTCCCAAAGAAGCTAATGATTGCCTGACAATCTGTTTGGATCACTAGCTCTTTTTTATCAAGATAATAAATCTTTAATGCCTCAAGGGAGTTCATAACAACATAGATTTCTGCGTCTATGGCTGATTTTGAGGGAGAAAATTTGCCACTTGCATAAGCACATATCTTTTCAGAAGATTGAGGATTATACTTACAGTGTTTCCATTTACAAACCACTCCCCAACTATCAGAACAGCCATCAGTGTCAAGAATAATAAAACTTTCTTCTGGGGAAATTTCCAAATGAGGAAGATTTCTGACTATATTTTTGATCTGCTGTACTAATAGCCAGTCATGAGAATTCATGCGTTTATCCCCAGTGGAGCTTATTTTAGCATAAAGGGGGCTGAGTAACTTACCTAGATTGGGAATATAATTCCTTGCGTAATTAAGAATCCCAAGCCATGATCGCATCCCCTTTTTGTTCATCAAATCCTCTTCTTGGAATTCGGTGATTTTTGTAATAATATGCGGCTGAAGTTTTATACGCCAATTTCCTAGTATGGCACCTAGGAACTCAATCTCAGGAACTGTTATTTTTAATTTGGTAGGACTTAGAATTAGCCCGTTATCTTGGCATATAGAGAGCATAATCTTCAAGTGTTTTGCATGTTCTTGTTCTGATTTCGAGAAAACCAATATGTCATCAATGTAAACCACAATAAAATCTTTAGTGCCATTAAAACATTCATCCATTTTTCTCTGGAAGACTGCAGGAGCATTTTCATGTCGAAAAGCATCACGAGCCATTCAAAAAGCCCATTTGGTACCCAAAAGGCCGTCCATTCTATAGAGTATGGGTGCATTGCTACTTGATGAAAACTGCGTTTTAAATCAAATTTTGAATAAATTGAACTTGTACCAACCTTTTGGAGAATCGTGTTGATTCCTGGTAAACTATATTGGTCCTTGTTGGTTAAATCATTAAGACGCTTATAGTTAAAGACCAGTCCTTCCTTGCCCTTCTTTTCCTTTCCAGTAACTGGGTCAATGGTTGTACCCGAGTTGACAATGATTGTTGTGGTCCGATGCCAACTTTTGCTTGGTCGTATAACTCCGAGTTTTAATAATGCATCTACATGCTTGGTGAAAGCAGATTTCTGTGTCGGCGTTAGATGCTTAATAGGTTGGTCTTCAATAATGAAATCTGGGTTTTTGATGTCTAATTTGCACAGAATCTTATTTTTGGCCCAATGCTGCAATGGGTTTTCCCCAATATAGCCCTGTTGTTCTAACTCCTTTAATAGAGGTCCGAACTGTTCTGAAAAGGCTTGTGATGATTGACCAAGAGAATAGAAAACCACTTCTTTTATTTGTAAAATATTCTTCTTCATCAAGATTTACTTCCTAAATGGCTGCTGCTTGCGTATCTACTTCTGGAAAAGTGTTGACAATAGTGAGATTTTTATAAAAAGTAACAATGTTACCTTCTATTCTAACTCCCCCATTCATTGCTCGAATAAAGTTGCAGCCAATAATCATTTGGATCTTATCTCCCAATACCATAGGAAAACTGTATGTGTATGGTATTCGGAAATTATTATCACCAATCATCATCCTCCCTTGCATTAACTTTAATCTTGTTGTTTGCTGAGAATTAATTCCAGAAAAATGTACCAAAAATGAATTTTCTTCAATAGCATTTCTTGGTATGGAATGTTGATCAACACAGCAAGTTGTAGCGCCAGTGTCTAAGATTGCCTTTAGGGCGAACTTAGGAATTCCTGGAATATCAATTTCCACATGCATATTATACAGTAAATTTTTAACTAATCGAGGAATTTTACCTCCTTGTACTGCCGAGATTTTTTCCGTTGCTTCAGTAAAAAGAACATGTGCAAGCTGTATATTATCCTCATCATCTTCCTCAATATGAGTGGTTGCAAGAATATTAAAGTCGTGCTGCAGATCATGTTCCAGAACCATCTCCTCATAAAGCTTTTTATAGTAGGTTACTTCTTGCTGTAGCCTTTTCATTTCAGCTTCACACCATAAAATGTATTTTTGTTGTTCCTGTAACAATTTGTTAGGGAAGAAAGGCGTAGAGGAGGGAGGTAATATAGGTACCTTCTGTCCAAAATAATATGGACCGCATAAATTGCATGAGGTGATTAAACAATTTGGGCAATGAATCCGTGCCCTCTTTTGTGTGTCTCGTTGGCATCCCGTGCATTTTGTTGGTTGTGGGGGATAAGTGTCCCCATTGGCTATCCATTGATGAGCACACTCATACTGCTGATATGTTACTTTAATTTGTGGCTTATAACCTCCATCTATTTGCCCCAGCATAAAAATATTTTCAGATAATACCAATGTTTGTATTGATCTTTGTAGATCATTTGTTTCTTCTCCTTCTGAAATACTATATATGGCATCACTTAAGTTTTCTCCTTCTTGTACTGATAGTATTTCACAGTCATCAGGGATATCAAGTTGCTCAAACATGACAACTCTTTTGTTGCTTCTTTTATCATTTGGGCAATCCCTTGCAAAATGGCCTTCCTGTCCACAAAGATAGCATTTGCATTTCTTATTTTTTAATAAATGCTTACGTTTTTCTACTTGCGCATGGGTATCATGTGGGTTTCCTTTTTAAGTCCTGCTCCTTCGGAGGCCATATTTCTTCATTCCTGTCGTCCTGATCCCTTATAATACCCTGGGATGGGTATTTGACTGCAGAAGGAAAGATCTTTTAATGATCTCTTGAAAGCAGCATCCTAGCATTCTTGTTCCAAAAATTTATATGCAAATAATACCCTAGGAATAACACCAACTGTTAGTCACTTATATTTTTCTTAGAAGGCTTCCTTAATTCGCTTACCAAGATATCCGGGCATTTTAAACCAGAATTTTTCTGATAATTCAGGTCCTGTAAATAAGCGACCTGTTTTTGATGCAAGACGCATATAATCGTTCATGTATTGGAGAATATTCTTCATATTGTCGCATGAGAGTTTTTCTAAATCTCGGTAGGCTTCATCCTGAATCACAGTTGGCCCTTGTGTAGGGTCTTCTGATGAAAAGACCCTCCTCATTTGAGATAGTATATTTTGAATTCCTCGCCTTCCTCTGCTGCTTGAATAAGGGCATCATATTCATTAGGGTATGTCATTCGCCATTGTACCCAGACTAATTTTTCCATTTCTCCTAGCAGGTTCTCCATATATTCAATCTTTTCTGCTGGATCAGTAAATCCTTGAGCAGCAACATGATTTAAAGTTATCGATTCCCATCTGGAGAAAACATCTTGAAATAATCCCAGCTGCTCTGGTATAACAAAAATTGCCCCTCCTTGTTGTTGTGCGGAAGGAAGAATCCACATTTCAGTATTTTGATTTCTCTGGAATTTTGGGTTTCGAAATATGGGCTGTGTGGATGGCTGCTGTGTAGCTGGGCCTGCATCTTGTACTGCTGGAGGATATCTCGGTAGCCCCATAGCTGTATCAGCAGGTGGTTGATAGGGCGAAACTACTGTACTTGTTGAGTATATTTGTTGATTTGCTTCTTCCCTTTGTATGGAATTTATTAAGTTCCGTAATATCAGGTATTCCATTTCATAGCCTGTGGCTATAAGTTGAGAAGATTCAAAGGCAAAAGGATTACTAAATTCTTCAATGTCTTCAAAGAATCTCATATTACGTCCTTTGGTGGAGATAATTGTGCATCCTTTGGTTGAGATAATTGTGCCAAATATTGAATATATGAGAAATCACAATCTTCCTCCGGAATATCATCAAAAGGGTCCTTGGACCGGGGTACAGAGGCCCATGGGCTTGTAGTCCCTGCAAGGTCTTTAGATGCTTCCTTTGGAGACAGAGCTTCCTCTTCCAAGAATGTAGATAACGCATGTTTCTCTTTTAGTAGTTGCACATCCATATTTTACCAACGCAAATATGTATTCCCATGCAACCAATGGAGGTAAACAGTCGAAATTTAGTGGATGGCAGAATATCTGTTAGCTTTAATAACTATGTTGTAGTTCGAGAACAAAATGTTGAAATTGAGCACGAGCTTCTGGCAGTTTTGAAAGAAAAAGTCATCATTAATTATGAGGATGATCCAACACAATATCCTGAAGCTTCAAATCAGGAATGTTTTCTTTATATACTAGTTCATAAGTTAACTGGTACAGCCATGATGATGAAGAATAAAACCTCTGGAGTAGCAGGTTTTGACCTTGCCGCAGACCAAAGCATTATTATAGAACCCAAAGGACGAGTCTTAGTTCCAACAGGGCTTAGCTTGGAAATTCTATGGGGAACTTATGGAAGAATTGCAGCTCGATCCAGCATAGCTTGGAAACTTGGGCTTGACATTGGGCCGGAGTAATAGACTCTGATTATCGAGGTGAAATATTTGTTTTACTTTTCAATCATTCTGATGAAAGAGTTTTTATCCCATAGGGTATGGCAATAGCACAAATAATCTTTGAACAAATTATTCACCCAAATATCTATGAAGTTACTAAGCTGTCAACCACTAATAGAGGAACTGGTCGGTTCGGATCCACAGATACCCAATCATCCGCAGGAAGTAATTATAAAAAGTCAAAATCAAAATCAAAGGCTAAATATGCTACCGGACGATGGGATACCTTGGGTCAACCAAGTGGGAAGTTTGATTATTATGTTAATTATGATATTCCCAAGCTCTTCCAGATTTGGAAATACCCCCCCCCCCCTTCATGGGATGACGAAGTGGTTGAGGAATCTAAACCAAATTTGGATGTGCAACTACCAAAAGAGAAACATGCGTTATCTACATTCTTGGAAGAGGAAGCTCTGTCACCAAAGGAAGCATCTAAAGACCTTGCAGGGACTACAAGCCCATGGGCCTCTGTACCCCAGTCCAAGGACCCTTTTGATGATATTCCGGAGGAAGATTGTGATTTCTCATATATTCAATATTTGGCAAAATTATCTCCACCAAATGACGTAATATGGGATTCTTATGAAGACATTGAAGAATTTAGTAATCCTTTTGACTCTGAATCTTCTCACCTTATAGCAACAGGCTATGAAATGGAATACCCGATATTACGGAACATAATAAATTCCATACCAAGGGAAGAAGCAAATCAACAAATATACTCAACAAGTACAGTAGTTTCGCCCTATCAACCACCTGCTGATACAGCTATGGGGCTACCGGGATATCCTCCAGCAGTACAAGATACAGGCCCAGCTACACAAAAGCCATCCACACAGCCCATATTTCGAAACCCAAAATTCCAGAGAAATCGAAATACTGAAATGTGGACTCTTCCTTCCACACAACAACAAGGAGGGGTAATTTTTGTTATACCAGAGCAGTTGGGATTATTTCAAGATGTTTTCTCCAGATGGGAATCGATAACTTTAAATCATGTTGCTGCTCAAGGATTTACTGATCTAGCATAAAAGATTGAATATATGGAGAACCTGCTAGGATAAATGGAAAAATTAGTCTCGGTACAATGGCGATTGACATATCCTAATGAATATGATGCCCTTATTCAAGCAGTAGACGGAAGGCGAGGAACTCAAAATATACTATCTCAAATGAGGAGGGTCTTTTCATCAGAAGACCCTACACAAGGGTCAACTGTGATTCAGGATGAAACCTCCCGAGAAATAGAAAAACTCTCATGCGACAATATGAAGAATATTCCCCAATACATGAACGACTATATACGTCTTGCATCAAAAACAGGTCGCTTATATATAGCACCTGAATTATCAGAAAAATTCTGGTTCAAAATGCCTGGAGATCTTGGTAAGCGAATTAAGGAAGCCTTCTAAGAAAAATATAAGTGACTAACAGTTGGTGTTATTCCTAGGGTATTATTTGCATATAAATTTTTGGAACAAGAATGCTAGGATGCTGCTTTCAAGAGATCATTAAAAGATCTTTCCTTCTGCAGTCAAATACCCATCCCAGGGTATTATAAGGGATCAGGACGATCAGGAATGAAGAAATATGGCCTCCGAAGGAGCAGGACTTAAAAAGGGAACCCACACGATACCCATGCGCAAGTAGAAAAACGTAAGCATTTATTAAAAAATAAGAAATGAAAATGCTATCTTTGTGGACAGGAAGGCCATTTTGAAAGGGATTGCCCAAATGATAAAAGAAGCAACAAAAGAGTTGTCATGTTTGAGCAACTTGATATCCCTGATGACTGTGAAATACTATCAGTACAAGAAGGAGAAAACTTAAGTGATGCCATATAGAGTATTTCAGAAGGAGAAGAAACAAATGATCTACAATGATCAATACAAACGTTGGTATTCTCTGAAAATATTTTTATGCTGGGGCAAATAGATGGAGGTTATAAGCCACAAATTAAAGTAACAGATCAATAGTATGAGTGTGCTCATCAATGGAGAGCCAATGGGGACACTTATCCCCCACAACCAACAAAATGCACGGGATGCCAACGAGACACACAAAAGAGGGCACGAATTCATTGTCCAAATTGTTTAATCACCTCATGCAATTTATGCGGTCCATATTATTTTGGACAGAAGGTACCAATATTACCTCCCTCCTCTACGCCTTTCTTCCCTAACAAATTGTTACAGGAACAACAAAAATACATTTTATGGTGTGAAGCTGAAATGAAAAGGCTACAGCAAGAAGTAACCTACTATAAAAAGCTTTATGAGTTAGTTCTGGAACATGATCTGCAGTACGACTTTAATAATCTTGCAAACACTCATATTGAGGAAGATGATGAGGATAATATACAGCATGCACATGTTATTTTTACTGAAGCAGCAGAAAAAAAATCTCGGCAGTACAAGGAGGTAAAAATCCTCGATTAGTTAAAAATTTACTGTATAATCTGCAAGTGGAAATTGATATTCCAGGAATTCCTAAGTTCACCCTAAAGGCAATCTTAGACACTGGCGCTATAACTTGCTGTGTTGATCAGCATTCCGTACCAAGAAATGTTCTTGAAGAAAATTCATTTTTGGTACATTTTTCTAGAATTGATTCTCAGCAAACAGCAAGATTAAAGTTAAAGCAAGGGAGGATGATGATTGGTGATAATAATTTCCGAATACCATACACATACAGTTTTCCTATGGTATTGGGAGATAAGATCCAAATGATTATTGGTTGCAACTTTATTCGAGCAATGAATGGGGGAGTTAGAATAGAAGGTAACATTGTTACTTTTTATAAACATCTCAATATTGTCAACACTTTTCCAGAAGTAGATATGCAAGCAGCAGCCATTCAGGAATTAAATCTTGATGAAGAAGAATATTTACAAATAAAAGAAGTGGTTTTCTATTCTCTTGGTCAATCATCACAAGCCTTTTCAGAATAGTTCGGACCTCTATTAAAGGAGTTAGAACAACAAGGCTATATTGGGGAAAACCCATTGCAGCATTGGGCCAAAAATAAGATTCTGTGCAGATTAGACATCAAAAACCCAGATTTCATTATTGAAGACCAACCTATTAAGCATCTAACGCCGACACAGAAATCTGCTTTCACCAAGCATGTAGATGCATTATTAAAACTTGGAGTTATACGACCAAGCAGACGTTGGCATCGGACCACAGCAATCATTGTCAACTCTGGTACAACCATTGACCCAGTTACTGGAAAGGAAAAGAAGGGCAAGGAACGGCTGGTCTTTAACTATAAGTGTCTTAATGATTTAACCAACAAGGACCAATATAGTTTACCAGGAATCAACACGATTCTCCAAAAGGTTGGTACAAGTTCAATTTATTCAAAATTTGATTTAAAACGTGGTTTTCATCAGGTAGCAATGCACCCAGACTCTATAGAATGGATGGCCTTTTGGGTACCAAATGGGCTTTTTGAATGGCTCGTGATGCCTTTCGGCCTGAAAAATGCTCCTGTAGTCTTCCAGAGAAAAATGGACGAATGTTTTAAAGGCACTAAAGATTTTATTGCGGTTTACATTGATGATATATTGGTTTTCTCGAAATCAGAACAAGAACATGTAAAACACTTGAAGATTATGCTCTCTATATGCCAAGATAACGGGTTAATTCTGAGTCCTACCAAATTAAAAATAGCAGTTCCTGAGATTGAGTTCCTAGGTGCCATACTAGGAAATCGGCGTATAAAACTTCAACCGCATATTATTACAAAAATCACTGAATTCTAAGAAGAGGATTTGATGAACAAAAAGGGGATACGATCATGGCTTGGGATTCTTAATTATGCAAGGAATTATATTCCCAATCTAGGCAAGTTACTCAGCCCCCTTTATGCTAAAATAAGCCCCACTCGGGATAAACACATGAATTCAGATCAAAAATATAGTCAGAAATCTTCCTCATCTAGAAATTCCCCCAGAAGAAAGCTTTATTATTCTTGAAACTGATGGTTGTTCTGATGGTTGGGGAGGGGTTTGTAAATGGAAACACTGTAAGTATGATCCTCAATCTTCTGAAAAGATATGTGCTTATGCAAGTGGCAAATTTTCTCCCTCAAAATCAGCCATAGACGTTGAAATCTATACTGTTATGAACTCCCTTGAGGCATTAAAGATTTATTATCTTGATAAAAAAAAGAGCTAGTGATCCGAACAGATTGTCAGGCAATCATTAGCTTCTTCGGGAAAACAACAACAAATAAACCTTCGAGGATCTGTTGGCTTGCATTTACAGATTATATAACGGGCACCGGCATTCCCATTAAATTTGGACACATTGAAGGCAAGGATAATTTACTCGCGGATTCTTTATCTCGACTAATTACTTGCCTTACTGATTCAGAATGGTCGGAAGCAGTTCTCAATGGTCTGGAATTAATCCCCCAGGCTCTCCAGGAAGTCCAACAAGCACCAACACCGAAAGCAGAAGTGAGTCTTTTGGAGGCAATCAACAACCTCTCTCACTGGTTGAACAATACCAGCAAAAACTCAAGACAAAAACATACCCTATCAGTCTTGAGGACAATAACAGAAGACGAGAAGAATTACATCAACTACAGCAACAAATAGCGGTACAAGCACAAAATGCACTACAGCAATTACGTATAATACATATGCTCAAAGTACGTGAATGTCAGTCTCTCAGTACCAAAGACAATTGGTGGCATGATTGGTTGCCTGCTATAAGACAAATTGATAAACAACTAGAGCCAACGGCGTATTTACTTAGTGATGCAGTACGTCGCATGTCCAACTTCAAAGTTTAGAATAACTTTGTGTCGTGTCAACTTTATGTGCTGTAAAAGAGGGAATATATTTCCTCTTTATGTCGTGTCATGTTTATAAAGTGTGTCGTGTGCTGAAGGAATATATTCCTTCTTTAGTCATGTCAATACACCTCATGTTATTCGCTCTTATCAGATAAGGATGATATCCTGTCGATGGGGTCCACTGAGCACCCGAGGCTTTCTTCCCTATCTATATAAGATGAAGAGAGGAGCCTTTGCAAAGCATTCAAGCCTAACTTGAGCTTTACTCAGGCAAAGCTATCTGAAGTAAGAAGCGTCTGTAATTTAGTAAGTGCTTTAAAGTTCTTATCTAAGTTCTTATCTCTTTTACTTCAATCATTCTTCTTCCTTCCGCTTAGTTTTAGTTTTTGGTATCAGAACAAGGTTGTTTAGGCTTTTATTAAGAAGTTGGTATTATGCGAACTAAATTAGCAAAAGAACATGTCTTACCCTAAGAAATCACAACGAGAGGCTTGTGAAATCAGGCAAACACTTGTGTGAGCTAAGATGGTAAGGAACTGCCCTTCTTAATATTTGTTATGAACAATTTTGCTATAACCAGAAACACGACCCCCTATCGAGAAGCTTTCCAAGCAACTGATCCAATAGAATCACCAGCTGTAGGGTTTGCAAAACCGAGTGACTATTAGGGAGCTAATTCCTCGTTAGCCACTATTATCAAGCAAAATAATACCCAAATACAATTGCTAGTCCAGATCTCTGAAAAATTAGAAGAAATTCAAACTAGCATCTCTACCCTTGAACAATCAAAACAAAATCTCAACAACCTTTACCTGAAGACATCATCACATAACTTCAATACCTTTCTTTAGGAAGTTCAAGTAAGCCAAAAGAAACGGTAGGAAAACTAAGGGTTTTCAAAGATCCTTATTCTATATTAAAGCAGGAACAGGCTAAACTCAAGAAATAGTGGCTCAACAACAAACAGGAGCTAACACTTCTCAGAGTGGCTCTATAATACAAGCACCTTTATTTGAAGATCAAATCAGGGAGTATAGACAAACCCAACGAAGGTTACACAACACTAAGAGAGTCGTACAACGCATGGGACGAAGGATTATAGGGAGGCCTTCCCCTGTTTATACAATTGAATAACAGTTAGATCCACAAGTAGAATTGCAATCATCAATGACGGAACGGGCTTCCATAGTTCCGGCAGAAGTATTATATCATTCAAGGAGGGACGATGAGCATCATCGTGTGTATAAGCACAAATCTAAAGAACCCCTTCTAGTAATCAACAATAATCAAGTTGACCGGAATTTTATACAAGAAGATAGTTTCCGACAACTTCAAAGAAGTCATATGCAGTACATACACTTAGGAATCCTTCAGGTACGCATTCAAACACTCCATCGACAGGAAGGAGTACTGGCACTGATTATTTTTCGAGACAACCGATGGATGGGAGATCAATCCATATTGGCTACTATGGAGGTAGACTTAACTAGAGGCAGCCAAATGGTATATATTATTCCTGATATTATGATGATAATCAATGACTTCTACAGGAATATACAGCTATCCATTCTTACAAGAGGTTATGATCAATGGCAAGGCGGGGAGGCAAATCTTCTTATCACAAGAGGAATGGTGGGTCGAGGTGGACTTAACTAGAGGCAGTCAAATAGTATATATTATTCCTGATATTATGATGACAATCAATGACTTCTACAAGAATATACAGCTATCCATTCTTACAAGAGGTTATGATCAATGGCAAGGCGGGGAGGCAAATCTTCTTATCACAAGAGGAATGATGGGTCGTCTCTCTAATACCCCAAATACAGGTTTTGCTTATGAAATCCAAGGTGTGGTTGATTATCTCACCAGCCATGGCGTCAGGGTATGGTGATTATCTCACCACCTGGAAGGCGTTATTCTACTACCCCATTACTGGGGTTGGACTGGGTAATACGACCAACGTAAATATGTATTCCCATGCAACCAATGGAGGTAAACAGTCGAAATTTAGTGGATGGCAGAATATCTGTTAGCTTTACTAACTATACTGCAGCTAGAGAACAAAATGATGAAATTGAGCACGAGCTTCTAGCAGTTTTGAAAGAAAAAGCCATCATTAATTATGAGGATGATCCAACACAATATCCTGAAGCTTCAAATCAGGAAAGTTTTCCTTATATACTAGTCCATAAGTTAACTGGTACAGCCGTGATGATGAAGAATAAAACCTCTGGAGCAGCAGGTTTTGACTTTGCCACTGACCAAAGCATTATTATAGAACCCAGAGGACGAGCCTTAGTTCCAACAGAGCTTACCCTGGAAATTCCATGGGGAACTTATGGAAGAATTGCATCTCGATCCAACATAGCTTGGAAACTTGGGCTTGACATTAGAGCCGGAGTAATAGACTCTGATTATCGAGTTGAAATATTTATTTTACTTTTCAATCATTCTGATGAAAGAGTTTTTATCCCACGGGGTATGGCAATAGCACAAATAATCTTTGGACAAATTATTCACCCAAATATCTATGAAGTTACTCAGCTGTCAACCACTAATAGAGGAACTGGTGGGTTCGGATCCACAGATACCCAATCATCCACAGGAAGTAATTCTAAAAAGTCAAAATCAAAATCAAAGGCTAAATATGCTACCGAACGATGGGATACCTTGGGTCAACCAAGTGGGAAGTTTGACTATTATGTTAATTATGATATTCCCAAAGCTCTTCCGGATTTGGAACTACCCCCACCTTCATGGGATGACGAAGTGGTTGAGGAATCTAAACCAAATTTGGATCTGCAACTACCAAAAGAGAAACATGTGTTATCTACATTCTTGGAAGAGGAAGCTCTGTCACCAAAGGAAGCATCTAAAGACCTTGCAGGGACTACTGTTGGTGCAACCTTAGGTCAAGGTTAACCTGGTTGACCCGACTCGAGTTGACCTGACTCGAGTTGTATTTTGATATTTGACGAGAACAGAAGAGTTGTATTTTGATGGGAGATTGTTGGTGCAACCTTAGGTCAAGGTTGACCTGGTTGACCTGACTCGAGTTGACCTGACTCAAGTTGTATCTTGATGTTTGACAAGAACAGAAACTTGGGAGGTTATGGGTGCAACCCTTGGTCAAGGTTGACCTGGTTGACCCGAGGTGAGTTGACTTGGCACGGAAAAGTCCAAGCAGGGAGCTTGGCACGGGAAAAGTCCAAGCAGGGAGCTTGGCATGGGAGAAAGTCCAAGTATGGAGACTTGGCACGGAGAAGTCCAAGTATGGGAACTTGGCAAGTGGAAGTCGGAGAGGGCTCGGTAGCTCGTTCTCCGGACTAGGTCAGAGAGGGCTCGGTAGCTCGTTCTCTGGACCGGAAGTGAAAGACGGAGAGGGCTCGGTAGCTCGTTCTCCGGACTAGGTCAGAGAGGGCTCGGTAGCTCGTTCTCTAGATCATAAATCGAACATAAGGCAAAGAGAAAAGGAGGGGATCGGTCTGTGGACCGATCCACGTGCACCCTGATCGGTCCACAGACCGATCAGGAGACGATCAGAGAGTTGGGCGAGTTCTCTATGAAGAGTGTTGATCGGTCTGGGGACCGATCAGCATAGGTCCTGATCGGTCCCCAAGACCGATCAGGGAGGCCTCGGACCGATCAGGGTGGAGCCTGATCGGTCCAGGTATAGCCGTTATGAGTGACAACGGCTATCTCCGTCTTCTTCGCTGTCTTCTTTGCAGTGCAGGTTATAAAAGGAGATCGAGGGCTTCTACAGCAATACTTCTTCTTCTTCCTCTCCTCAGCTGCTACCTCTTGCTTCTGTAAGAGCTTGCTGTTGCTGAGCTTTGCTGAGCTCTTCTTAGCTGAAGCTTCGCGTGAGCTTCCTCGGCTGGGGTCTCCAACAGTTGCTGCTGTATTTGGCCCGTGAAGTTGCTGCTTCATCAACAGCCGACGAGAAGGCAAGATTGTTTGTTTTTTACATTCATATTGTTGCTTCTTCTTGTGTATTCTTGTACTCCTATTCTTGCTGGTGCAAGAAAGATTGTGGCGAGGTTTCTCCACCCAGAAGGAGTATATATATTAGCCGGTTCTCCGGGGACTCATCCACCGACGGATTGATAGGCTTCGTCCACCTTACGGACACGCCGAGGAGTAGGAGTTTATCTCCGAACCTCGTTACATCGCTGCGTGTTGAGGTTTGATCTTCTTGTCTTTGTTTCTTTGTTTTATTTTTCACTGCGCTAACGTCAACTTGTAGAAAGAAACGAAGATTTGGGGTCGGCTATTCACACCCCCCCCTCTCTAGCCGCGACCATCGATCCTAACAAGTGGTATCAGAGCAAGGTCGCTCTTCGTTGGATCAACACCCGGGGGAGCACGAGCTAGAGAATGGAGTTATTTGGAGAAGACGTCACAATTCCACCTTTCTACGATCGCGACGACTTCGCGTTTTGGAAGGTAAGAATGAAGTACTTTCTTATGACTAACCTAGAAATTTGGAGGTGTGTGCAATTAGGTTTTACTCCTCCATTGGATAAAGAAGGAGAACTTTTGGAGAAGAAGAAGTGGGCGAAGGAGCAAATCTACCAATCAACCATCAATGATGAGGTAACAAAAATCATTGAATTTTCTTTACCTAATGATGTTTTGTGTAGGATAGGTGGATATAACGATGCCAAGGAGTTATGGAATAACTTGACAAAGTTCCATGAGGAGAACTCCACTTCAAGTCATGAAGAGGAGTCAAGTGAGCCAAGTAGCTCACATCATGGAGGCATGGATTTAGAGGTTGAGGGCTACTCAACATCTAAGGAAGAAGAGGAGGAGAGTTCCTCTTCAAGATCGGAGCAAGAAGAAGAAGCTTCTATCTCCGGAAGGGATGAAGAAGAGAGCTCACATCCATCCTCAACCCTAGGTAACTCAAGCCATTTAATTTCAAATAAATTACACATAATGTGCTTTGAGTGTAGGAAATTTGGGCATTACAAGAGTAAGTATCCAAAGAGGGTTAGGAAGACTCCACCGGCGCCAAAGGTCAAGGAAGCCAGAGTCCCGACACGCAAAGGCAAGGAGCACGTGATGTGCTTCCAATGCAAGCGAAAGGGACACTATAGGAGTCAATGTCCGAGGGGAAGGCAACCTCACAAGGACAAGAGACCGAGCACGTCAATAGGGGGAGCTAAGGTAAACCCTAAGGTAACATTTAAGTCTCATTCTTGCAATAAGACACATGCTAGTAGTTTTGTTACAATTGTTAATAATGATAAGCATGTTAACTTTAGGAACCAATACATGAGCTTAGGAGCCAAACATGTTAACCTAGATAAGGATAATACTAGAAATGTCAACCCTAGAATTAACCCATCTAAGGCTAAGGAAAATCTAGGTAGAAATCCCAAATCATCTAGACATATGCCTAGGAATACCTCAAAGAAAAATGATAAATTAAAGCTTGAGGTATTAGAGAAAGAAAATCAAGTCTTGAGGTCAAGACTTGACTCTCTAGAAAAGGCTCTTGAGGATTTGACTCTAGGGTCTAGGGGTCAAAAACCCAAGTCCAAGGACAAGAAAGGTTTGGGTCACAAACCTAAGTCCCAAGTGGTCAAGCCCACTTACCATGATGTTCCATTCGATTATGGAACAAAACCTAGGACTAGGAAGATCATCACCAAGGTCACAAGGGGAGTCACCCCTAGAGTTGATCTTGATGAGACCCAAATGACCAAGGCTTCAAACCCTAGGAGGGTCATTAGGAGGGTTGCTAGGGAAGTCATCCCTAGTGAATATTTAGTGAACCCAATGAGCTCAAATAGGTATTGGGTTCCTTGGAGCGTGATTTCATCACGCTAGATGAGTTAGGGTGTGCCAACCTTACTTGAATAGGTAGTTAACCTAATCATGGCAAAAGGTGGCACTTTAGGAATTTTCAAGGTGTGATCAAGCCTTGAAAATGAAATTAAGAATTATCCCTAAGGTGATTAGAATGTGCCAACTACATTTGAGGAGTTCTCTTAGGTCAGTTTAATTGGCACATAGTGATCTAAACATCCTTGGTATATGATTTTAGGTCTATTACTCTTAGGAATATAGAACCTATGGCAAAATGATCAAAATTATCAAAAATGGCAACTAAGGCTAGAATTAGGTATTTCCTATACCTTTACATGTTATTTGCCATATATTGTTTGTCATATGCCATGTCATGACATCATATTTAATTTAGTATCATTTGAAATGTCATGATAATGCTTAGGTTATTTATATGTCATGCCTTAGTTAGAGTTTCACACTTTATGCCATGACATCATGACATTGGCACATGTTCCATTTATGATACTATTTTATGCCATGTCATCATCTCTTGCATTTATAATCAATGAAAATGATTTAAGGACTAAAACACAATTTGATATGGAGATCAAATTGTTGTTTAGAAAATGCATGAGAACCTAGTTAAGATGACCTAAATCCATATCTCACATCAAAATTGACTTGGATGTGTTTGATACACCTTAGATGTGTGTGAGATATTAGGATGATGAGTTAGGATCAAGGTGCATAGTTCTTGTACCTAGATGAGCCTAATTCGAAATTGGAGTATCATAGGAAAAACTTGTGTACAAGTCATGTACATATAGTCCTGAGATTATGGTCCTAAATTAAAGGGTTTAAAATCATTTTAAAATTGATTTGAAAAACCTTGATGAAGCTTTTCTAGTGATAGCATTCATCATTGAGCAAGTTGATACAAAGTTGAGTTAAACTTGAACTATTTCAAAGTTTTTCGAACTTTGTATCAAGTTTTGAAAATGGAAGTTATTTTCATCGAAAATTATTTTTCTGTGATAATATATGTTATGAGGAATGTATCCTCAAAATTTTACAATTTTTGAAATTTTATGTGATTTTTGAGAGGTTTCTGAATTTCGGAAGTAGAAAAATCAGAAACTTCTGATATCAGAATTGGGGACCGATCAGAGGGGATTCTGATCGGTCCAGGGCACTCTGGATTGGTCACTGGACCGATCTAGGGAAGTGTGGATCGGTCTGGTGACCGATCCAGGGAAGGTCTGATCGGTCAGGTGACCGATCAGCGCGTGCCAACTTGCTGATTTTCGACTGTTTTGTCTGAAATTTCAGCTGGGAGTTGGTGTTTTGGATTTCTAAAGGCTTGAAACTCTCCAAGACATTGTTGGTGCAATGGTCAAGGGGGAGTTGACCTTTAGGGGGAGTTTTACCTATTAGTCAAGGAGGAGTTGACTTTTAGGGGGAGTTTTTACTCCTAAAGACTTGAGTGATATGGGATTATCACTAAGTTAATTGTTGACCTTAGTATCAAGGGGGAATTAAGGGTTTCAATGAAAGGTATGGAACCTTCATTAGAAAGAAACTCTTGACCTTGATTCACTCTTTTTGATGTGTGTCAAAAAGGGGGAGAGTGTAGATTTGGGGAGAATGTTCAAGGAAGAACATTAGAAAACCTAAGTTAGGTTATGGTTTTGTCAAACATCAAAAAGGGGGAGATTGTTGGTGCAACCTTAGGTCAAGGTTGACCTGGTTGACCCGACTCGAGTTGACCTGACTCGAGTTGTATTTTGATGTTTGACGAGAACAGAAGAGTTGTATTTTGATGAAAGATTGTTGGTGCAACCTTAGGTCAAGGTTGACCTGGTTGACCTGACTCGAGTTGACCTGACTCAAGTTGTATCTTGATGTTTGACAAGAACAGAAACTTGGGAGGTTGTGGGTGCAACCCTTGGTCAAGGTTGACCTGGTTGACCTGGTTGACCCGAGGTGAGTTGACTTGGCACGGAAAAGTCCAAGCAGGGAGCTTGGCACGGGAAAAGTCCAAGCAGGGAGCTTGGCACAGGAGAAAGTCCAAGTATGGAGACTTGGCACGGAGAAGTCCAAGTATGGGAACCTGGCAAGTGGAAGTCGGAGAGGGCTCGGTAGCTCGTTCTCCGGACTAGGTCAGAGAGGGCTCGGTAGCTCGTTCTCTAGATCAGAAAGAGAACAGAAGGCAAAGAGAAAAGGAGGGGATCGGTCTGTGGACCGATCCACGTGCACCCTGATCGGTCCACAGACCGATCAGGAGACGATCAGAGAGTTGGGCGAGTTCTCTATGAAGAGTGTTGATCGGTCTGGGGACCGTTCAGCATAGGTCCTGATCGGTCCCCAAGACCGATCAGGGTGGAGCCTGATCGGTCCAGGTATAGCCGTTATGAGTGACAACGGCTATCTCCGTCTTCTTCGCTGTCTTCTTTGCAGTGCAGGTTATAAAAGGAGATCGAGGGCTTCTACAGCAATACTTCTTCTTCTTCCTCTCCTCAGCTGCTACCTCTTGCTTCTGTAAGAGCTTGCTGTTGCTGAGCTTTGCTGAGCTCTTCTTAGCTGAAGCTTCGTGTGAGCTTCCTCGGCTGAGGTCTCCAACAGTTGCTGCTGTATTTGGCCC
Organism: Zingiber officinale; assembly: GCF_018446385.1. Taxonomy (NCBI): domain Eukaryota; kingdom Viridiplantae; phylum Streptophyta; class Magnoliopsida; order Zingiberales; family Zingiberaceae; genus Zingiber; species Zingiber officinale. The sequence continues at coordinate 52,824,206 of NC_055986.1, read as the reverse complement.
GTGAAGTTGCTGCTTCATCAACAGCCGACGAGAAGGCAAGATTGTTTGTTTTTTACATTCATATTGTTGCTTCTTCTTGTGTATTCTTGTACTCCTATTCTTGCTGGTGCAAGAAAGATTGTGGCGAGGTTTCTCCACCCAGAAGGAGTATATATATTAGCCGGTTCTCCGAGGACTCATCCACCGACGGATTGATAGGCTTCGTCCACCTTACGGACACGCCGAGGAGTAGGAGTTTATCTCCGAACCTCGTTACATCGCTGCGTATTGAGGTTTGATCTTCTTGTCTTTGTTTCTTTGTTTTATTTTCCGCTGCACTAACGTCAACTTGTAGAAAGAAACGAAGATTTGGGGTCGGCTATTCACACCCCCCCCCCCTCTCTAGCCGCGACCATCGATCCTAACAACTACAAGCCCATGGGCCTCTGTACCCCGGTCCAAGAACCCTTTTGATGATATTCCGGAGGAAGATAGTGATTTCTCATATATTCAATATTTGACACAATTATCTCAACCAAAGGATGCACAATTATCTCCATCAAAGGACGTAATATGGGATTCTTATGAAGACATTGAAGAATTTAGTAATCCTTTTACCTCTAAATCTTCTCAACTTATAGCAACAGGCTATGAAATGGAATACCCGATATTGCGGAACTTAATAAATTCCATACCAAGGGAAGAAGCAAATCAACAAATATACTCAACAAGTACAGTAGTTTCGCCCTATCAACCACCTGCTGATACAGCTATGGGGCTACCGGGATATCCTCCAGTAGTACAAGATGCAAGCCCAGCTACACAGCAGTCATCCACACAGCCCATATTTCGAAACCCAAAATTACAGAGAAATCGAAATACTGAAATGTGGACTCTTCCTTCCGCACAACAACAAGGAGGGGTAATTTTTTTTATACCAGAGCAGCTGGGATTATTTCAAGATGTTTTCTCCATATGGGAATCGATAACTTTAAATCATGTCGCTGCTCAAGGATTTACTGATCCAGCAGAAAAGATTGAATATATGGAGAACCTGCTAGGAGAAATGGAAAAATTAGTCTGGGTACAATGGCTAATGGCATACCCTAATGAATATGATGTCCTTATTCAAGCAGCAGACGGAAGGCGAGGAACTCAAAATATACTATCTCAAATGAGGAGGGTCTTTTAATCAGACCCTACACAAGGGTCAACTGTGATTCAGGATGAAGCCTACCGAGATTTAGAAAAACTCTCATGCGACAATATGAAGAATATTCTCCAATACATGAACGACTATATGCGTCTTGCATCAAAAACAGGTCGCTTATATACAGGACCTGAATTATCAGAAAAATTCTGGTTCAAAATGCTTGGAGATCTTGGTAAGCGAATTAAGGAAGCCTTCGATGAAAAATATAAGGGACTAATAGTTGGTGTTAGTCCTAGGGTATTATTTGCATATAAATTTTTGGATCAGGAATGCAAGGATGCTGCTTTCAAAAGATCATTAAAAGATCTTTCCTTTTGTAGTCAAATACCCATCCCAGGGTATTATAAGGGATCAGGAGGATCAGGAATGAAGAAATATGACCTCCAAAGGAGCAGGACTTATAAAGGGAAACCACACGATACCCATGCGCGAGTAGAAAAACGTAAGCATTTATTAAAAAATAAGAAATGCAAATGCTATCTTTGTGGACAGGAAGGTCATTTTGCAAGGGATTGCCAAAATGATAAAAGAAGCAGCAAAAGAGTTGTCTTGTTTGAGCAACTTGATATCCCTGATGACTGTGAAATACTATCAGTACAAGAAGGAGAAAACTTAAGTGATGACATTTATAGTATTTCAGAAGGAGAAGAAACAAATGATCTACAAAGATCAATACAAACATTGGTATTCTATGAAAATATTTTTATGCTGGGGCAAATAGATGGAGGTTACAGGCCACAAATTAAAGTAATAGATCAACAGTATAAGTGTGCTCATCAATGGATAGCCAATGGGGACACTTATCCCCCACAACCAACAAAATGCACAGGATGCCAACGAGACACACAAAAGATGGCACGAATTCATTGCCCAAATTGTTTAATCGCCTCATGCAATTTATGCGGTCCATATTATTTTGGATAGAAGGTACCTATATTACCTCCCTCCTCTACGCCTTTCTTCCCTAACAAATTGTTATAGGAACAACAAAAATACATTTTATGGTGTGAAGCTGAAATGGAAAGGCTACAGCAAGAAGTAACCTACTATAAAAAGCTTTATGAGGAGTTAGTTCTGGAACATGATCTGCAGCACGACTTTAATAATCTTGCAAACACTCATATTGAGGAAGATGATGAGGATAATATACAGCTTGCACATATTCTTTTTCTTGAAGCAGCGGAAAAAAATCTCGGCAGTACAAGGAGGTAAAAATCCTCGATTAGTTAAAAATTTACTGTATAATCTGCAAGTGGAAATTGATATTTCAGGAATTCCTAAGTTCACCGTAAAGGCAATCTTGGACACTGGCGCTACAACTTGCTATGTTGATCAGCATTCCGTACCAAGAAATGTTCTTAAAGAAAATTCATTTTTAGTACATTTTTCTGGAATTAATTCTCAGCAAACAGCAAGATTAAAGTTAAAGCAAGGAAGGATGATGATTGATGATAATAATTTCCGAATACCATACACATACAATTTTCCTATTGTATTGGGAGATAAGATCGAAATGATTATTGGTTGCAACTTTATTCGAGCAATCAATGGGAGAGTTAGAATAGAAGGTAACATTGTTACTTTTTATAAAAAAACTCACTATTGTCAACACTTTTCCAGAAGTAGATACGCAAGCAGCAGCCATTCAGGAATTAAATCTTGATGAAGAAGAATATTTACAAATAAAAGAAGTGGTTTGTTATTCTCTTGGTCAATCATCACAAGCCTTTTCATAACAGTTCGGACCTCTATTAAAGGAGTTAGAATAACAGGGCTATATTGGGGAAAACCCATTACAGCATTAGGCCAAAAATAAGATTCTGTGCAGATTAGACATCAAAAACCCAGATTTCATTATTGAAGACCAACCTATTAAGCATCTAACGCCGACACAGAAATCTGCTTTCACCAAGCATGTAGATGCATTATTAAAACTTGGAGTTATACGACCAAGCAAAAGTCGGCATCGGACCACAGCAATCATTGTCAACTCTGGTACAACCATTGATCCAGTTACTGGAAAGGAAAAGAAGGGCAAGGAACGACTGGTCTTTAACTATAAGTGTCTTAATGATTTAACCAACAAGGACCAATATAGTTTACCAGGAATCAACACGATTCTCCAAAAGGTTGGTACAAGTTCAATTTATTCAAAATTTGATTTAAAACGTGGTTTTCATCAAGTAGCAATGCACCCAAACTCTATAGAATGGACGGCCTTTTGGGTACCAAATGAGCTTTTTGAATGGCTCGTGATGCCTTTCGGCATGAAAAATGCTCCTGCAGTCTTCCAGAGAAAAATGGATGAATGTTTTAATTGCACTAAAGATTTTATTGCGGTTTACATTGATGATATATTGGTTTTCTCGAAATCAGAACAAGAACATGCAAAACACTTGAAGATTATGCTCTCTATATGCCAAGATAACGGGCTAATTCTGAGTCCTACCAAATTAAAAATAGCAGTTCCTGAGATTGAGTTCCTAGGTGCCATACTAGGAAATCGGCATATAAAACTTCAACCGCATATTATTACAAAAATCACCGAATTCCAAGAAGAGGATTTGATGAACAAAAAGGGAATGCGATCATGGCTTGGGATTCTTAATTACGCAATGAATTATATTCCCAATCTAGGTAAGTTACTCAGCCCCCTTTATGCTAAAATAAGCCCCACCGGGGATAAACGCATGAATTCCCATGACTGGCTATTAGTACAGCAGATCAAAAATATAGTCAGAAATCTTCCTCATCTGAAAATTCCCCCAGAAGAAAGTTTTATTATTCTTGAAACTGATGGCTGTTCTGATGGTTGGGGAGGGGTTTGTAAATGGAAACACTGTAAGTATGATCCTCAATCTTCTGAAAAGATATGTGCTTATGCAAGTGGCAATTTTTTCCTTCAAAATCAGCCAAAGATGCAGAAATCTATGCTATTATGAACTCCCTTGAGGCATTAAATATTTATTATCTTGATAAAAAAAAGCTAGTGATCCGAACAGATTGTCAGGCAATCATTAGCTTCTTCGGGAAAACAACAACAAATAAACCTTCGAGGATCCGTTGGCTTGCATTTACGGATTATATAACGGGCACCGACATTCCCATTAAATTTGAACACATTGAAGGCAAGGATAATTTACTCGCGGATTCTTTATCTCGACTAATTACTTGCCTTATTATTTCAGAATGGCCGGAAACAGTTCTCAATGGTCTGGAATTAATCCCCCAGGCTCTCCAGGAAGTCCAACAAGCACCAACACCGAAAGCAGAAGCGAGTCTTTTGGAGGCAATCAACAGCCTCTCTCACTGGTTGAACAATACCAGCAAAAACTCAAGACAAAAACATACCCTATCAGTCTTGAGGACGATAACAGAAGACGAGAAGAATTACATCAACTACAGCAATAAATAGCGGTACAAGCAGAAAATGCACTATAGCAATTACGTATAATATATATGCTCAAAGTACGTGAATGTCAGTCTCTCAGTACCAAAGACAATTGGTGGCATGATTGGTTGCCTGCTGCAAGACAAATCGATAAACAACTAGAGCAAATGGTGTATTTACTTAGTGATGCAGTATGACGCATGTCCAACTTCAAAGTTTAGAATAACTTTGTGTCGTGTCAACTTTATATGCTGTAAAAGAGGGAATATATTCCTTTTTTATGTCGTGTCATGTTTATAAAGTGTGTCGTGTGCTGAAGGAATATATTCCTTCTTTAGTCATGTCTAGACACTTCATGTTATTCGCTCTTATCAGATAAGGATGATAGCCTGTCGATGGGGCCCACTGAGCACCCGAGGGTTTCTTCCCTATCTATATAAGACGAAGAGAGGAGACTCTATTTGACAAGAAACAAATCACTTGGATTGATTTTGCCGGTTTTCATCTGACATTCTTCAAACCTCATCCAACAGTCAGTATTCTTCACTCATAGGGCAGCAATTGAAAAACCCTGCACTCATCTGTCGAATCTGGCTTCAAACCACTTCAAAAAATTGCATACGAGGGAAATATCGATCAATGTACACAAGTTAATGGACTCTGACGTCTTCACTGCTAGTATGTTTTCGAAAATAAGTTGGGGAGTGAGCAAGACATCGTTTTGTTTTATTGAGCAGTTATACGTGGTTTCGTCTATAGTAATTTTGGATTAGAAATATTCAACATCATTCTCGTGTGCAATTTCAATGAACACATTTTTGGTTTTCTCATCACTTCAATACAGCTCCAGTTTATAAACCAACAGCAGTTTGTATTAGAAAAACTACAATGCTTGCATGTTCTCAAGTAATTTATATTGCTAAAAACAATTTTTTTAAAAAAAAAACATTTACTCATCTGGATCATGCACGCCATCAGCAAGTAAAAATGCAGCAATAGAAACTAATCTGAGCAAAAACTACTGAATTAGTTCTACCAAGTGCACACTCATGGAGGATACTCAGATAAAAGCTTCCTCAGAATGATGTTAGTCACCCCCCAGCTGAATCCACGATACTGCAGCCATCTCACGATCCTTGCCTTTCGGTTTTCAAGAGATGAGCTTTGACCTTGGAGCCACTGCTTGGTGGCCTTAACATAGAGGCGTTTGAATGCAGGCTCAGAGATTCCGTGTTGTGTGCTTCTAGATTTGTCACCAGAGTCATCCTCCTGGAATACCTGTCTTGTTGCTGTGTCTACTTCCGTTTCACTCACTCCTTTCTGAACAAGTACCTGCCGGAGCTCCGAACCATTACATAACGTTTTGACAGCAAAATGAAAGAAACAAAAGTACTTACACAAATACTTGGTGAAAGTGCATATCTAATCATCTAGAAATAAACATTAGCTACTTATAATTAACTTTAAAAGCACTTGGCTATTGAGGTTAAGCCAGTTCACAAGTTTAAACAGAAACTCCAATTATGTCAAGGAATGCTGTTGTCATCTCAACAATTCATCCATATTTTGGGCAAACCTTCCAGTTGGAATAAGATATCAAGTATCAGAAGTGAATTTGCACAAGCATGCAGACGTTGCCGAAAGATTAGCAAATAAATGCATTTGCGAGATCAAATGACATGAAAATGAGAAGGCTAACCCATTTGATACGCTTTGGGCCCCAAGTTGATGACAGCCAGCGAGAACGAGAGAAGGATTCCGCATAGAGACCATCATTTAATAAACCCCTTCAACAGTTAAGCATGAAATTAGATGACTCAAGTGAAAAAATTGTCAATTTGTGCATGTAAATAATATATAGAAAATTTATAATTCAAGGAAATAACGTGTTAAAATAGGAGTCTTTCATCGTACTCTGGTATCCTTGAAGCAGCTCCAGAAGATCAACAATTTCAAATAGAAATATAAATGATCTTACAAAGAAAGTTCACAAGATAAACTAATAAGTTGGGGTTAGGTAACCTTTTAAAGGTCCAACTATGATTCAATTTTAAACTTAAATCTACTCATTTGATAAACAATTGGCTAATTGATTCCCACAATATAAATTTTATTATTTTGTCTGACTGCTTCAAAATAAAAACTTCTTAAAACCTTACAAAATTTAAGCTTCTGGTTTAGAACATTCAAGCATACGAAATTTCCTAATTTTAAACTGCATGAATGTCATGAATGTACATAAGCAAATTTTTAGATAAGTCAGTTAATCTACAGTCTACAAATACAGTGTACATCTATCTTTTATAGAATAGATTTTTTTTTTTTAACTTTATATAAAAGTGTACCTGGTTACCAATCATATTGCCTCCTCAGTGCTTACTTCCTAACAAGGTTGTCCCTTTTGTAAAGCTTTCCCATCCCTTCTCACCTATTTTCCAGCATGTTCTGAATTATGCTCTCTTTGCCTCTTATGTTGAGATCAAAAGATCAAGCTTCCCTCACTCATTTCTGCCCACACCACCCAAACTCACAGTTGTTCTGTCTCTCTTCTCCCAGTCCCCCACTTGCTGTTTCCCTTTATCCATGTACTCATCACCAACCTTCTTCCATTGGCATAACAAAACACTGTAGCTCCCCACCCTCCCTCCCATTGTTATTCACATTTGCAATAATACTTTTCCAAATAGACCCGTCCCTTCTCTCTCAAACCACATGAAATCTCCCGCTGAGATTGCTTCTCTTTTGCAGAGCTTGCTTCTCTGACAGACCTGCCTACTCTTGATCTTGAATTATGAAGCCATGTGATTCTCTATTCGAGACTAATTCCCCTCCCCTCTTCTCCGTAGACTCATTCCTTTTGTGTAGACTCCTCGACTATAGGTGGATTTTTACGGAAAATGCTCCTTTCCTACAAACTGACTCTCCATGCCCCCCTCGCATAGAAACTAAGCTTCTCACTTCTATATTCTTCTCCTAATGTAAAATTCATTTCTAACTCTTCCCATTACGTTCATCTAAAGCCTGCATAGCTATTTGTCTTTGTTATCTTCTCAACCACCATAGTGGCCTCCACCATTGATCCTAAAACCAATAATGTTATCAAATCCAATATTAAAATCAAAGGTTCCAATTACCTTGATAGTCATCTCACTTCTCCCCATCCAAGTTTAGAGAGATGCAACAAACTTAGCATGGCATACTCTTACAGTTTTCCCTTAGCTTCTCAACAGTATGGAACAAACAATTGATTCACCAGTGATGTGTTTCTCTACTTCAAATGAAATGGACACCTCTTTGGCAAATATTCTCTCAAGAACAAAATGTCTCCTAAATATATGATGCATATGAAAATATTTTTAATTTATCATAAGATGGTTGTTCAATACCATAATAGTTCATTGATCTCTAAGGCAAGTAAGATAAGCTAAGTTATATCATCCAGTCTCCATAAAGCCTTACGTTTTCAAATGCCCACTTGAAATATTTCAATAGGTAGAATGATTTTTTGGCCTAGATAATTAACACAACACAATCCACTCATAATTACTTTCCCATGCTATACTACCATCCTTATCAAATGTCTTGAGTTGGATCTTTCATGCTACCAACACATGTTGCCTCCCTTTCTCCATCTGAATCATCAATATTGCTAGACGAGGTTGTGGTGATGAAGGGCAAGATTGTGGATGTTGATGTACTTCATATTCTTCTTGTGTCAATCAATGTCTCACCAACCATCAATAGGATTCTTGTTATGATAAGTCTGTAGGAATCTTTCGCAAAAAACAATAAATATATGCAGTAGAAAAACCGATCCCTATTCATGCAAATAGAGTATACATGTTTGATCGAGTTGTTCCCTTTGTTGCATGAACGGTACAATCCCGGCAGCAACTTTGGTTCATCGGTAGATATCCACACGAGCAAGTCCCTCGGTTCTTCTCCAAGACCTTCGGAATTGGAGCTCTCTCTTTTCACACGGAAAATGGAAGAAGAGAAAAGGATTCGTGTCAACCCCTCATCTAGCTAGAGATGACATATATATTGGCAATCCAAGAGACACCCAAAACCTCTTTATCTTCTTAGCCTATTTATGGCTATCTAAGGTGACATTAAAAGGAAGATCAACGCTAACTCTTTTTCTTCTCCAATGAACTCTTATCTGATGACTCTTCATCTTCTCCAATGACTATTAGGGTTTATCTTAATGGGCTCTTCATTAAGTTGGGCCATAATAAGATCTAAAACCAATTTCAGGATTAAGACTCAAACTTATACAGTTTTAGTCAAACTAAAATAAATCAATCTCTAAATCGACATGCTGACCCAATAGGTTCTCGTAACGTTGGCAGTGTTTCTGAAACCATTTTTAGATACACAAGCAATGCATCAATGCTACCCAAGTGACGAGAATGTCGAGATCCGACCTAACTTATCCATATATATAATCTTATATAAGTCAATCCTTCTATCATCGATATCTAGATTGATCCATGAGGCATAAACCGTGTCATCCTCTTATCAATCTTTATATTTATTGATCTCCAAGTATATTGACTTATTTGTGCATGACCATGCATTTTAGTAGTCCTACTTAATCAAAAGGTCCACAGATATTACTTCCATCATATAGAAGGGATAGATCTTCATCTATATCACTCCGCATAACTTATTGCATATCCAGTGATCGACTTTATAGTCCACCTTGTTACTAATAACATTTGTCAATACCAAAGTACACAACTCCCGCAATGACTTCAGGTCTAAAGACTATTCATATCAATAGTCACTATGAGAATATTTATAACACTCATATAACGATCCATGAAACATTCTCATGGAGAGTCAGTACATATTCTCTAATATATACCCATGTGTCAACTTGATATCTTATATTCATGACTTGTGAGATTAAGTTATCAATTGACCTACATGTTAGTCTCAATACATTAATATTGTCCTTGTATATTAATGCTTGACTAGGAATAATTAAGAGTAGCGTTTTATATATATCTACAGTCTCCCGCTATCAATTCAACCAATTGATATGTCGTAGACTAAAACCTATTACCCTAAGACATTATTATAATTATTCATCTGGCACATATTTGAAGTAAATATAATAACCATAAACTTTGTCTTTTATTAATAAAATATGATACAAAAGTTTCCTTGTCAATCATTTCATAATTAGCTCTAAGGGATAATACTAACAAAGTCTTGGACAACTAACCACCACACATAATTGTTAAAATCAACATAGCATCCTCATCTCCTGATGCCAACATCCACAGCAATACTATTCATTTGGTCAACTATGAACATTTTTTTTCGTTAGCACTAGGTATCCGGTTTATGACGACTAATCTAGGGGTGACCAGCCCGGACCCACAAAAGCTTCTTATCGGCTACCAGGATAAATCGAAAAACACTCACAGTGGGCAGCTTATCAACCCAATGTTCTTAGAGCATCTCCAATGTAGCTTTTTTAACAGGTTTGTAGAGTTGGAAAAGCTCAACAAAAAAGCTCTAATGAGTGGAGACATAAGCTTTGAGGTTTTTATTTTAAGAGCAGGTTTGATATTTCAAACCTGTTTTTTTCTCTTGAAGATAGAGCCATTAATCATTGAAAAATTAATATTGCATGTTTGATTTTTTTAAAACCATTAAATATTTTATTTAATAGTTAAATTATACATTTTTCTTTTGAAAATAAATATATTTGATAAGTTAAAAAAATACAAATGACTATAATTAAATTAAAATTCATAAGTTAATTAAATATTAAATAAAAATTATAAATTAAATTAAATTAAAAATCATAAGTTTATTAATTTATTAATTAAAAATTATAAATAAATTAATTTAAAGATGAGAATTAAATAAAATATTAAGTAAAAATTATATAGAGATATTAAATGAAAAAATAAAAATAAAGATGTATGATTTGTGATGTAGGACCCACAAAAAAAGTTGTATGGAGGTTTTTTTGATTGTGGAGAGAATAGTAGGTTTTTCTATTTTTGACGTGGCATTGATGTGGCATATTGGAAACTAAAAAAAAACTTATGAAGAGGTTTAACTATTGGAGATGCCCTTAGGTCAACTATTCATTAAGAGAAATTCATCCTTTAGTTTGCCAAAGCTAGGACTCAATTGGAACTCAATCCTTAAATATCTAGGACTCAATCCTTAAATATGAACAATTTTAAAGATTTGTTTCAGAACTCATTTAGTTCATCTAAATTTCCTAAACTATCTCCACCTCAAGTATTGCTTCTATAGCAAAATTCAAGACTGCATGGTTACTCAGTTCATGTGCATCTACACATGACAGAGTGAATTGATTTGTACCCTTTAACATCCCACCTTGTTTCTATTGCTGGTAATTCTTTTTTTATGTATATTACTATTCTTAGACAAATTTCTTTATTTATGTTATGAAGTTTCCCATAAATTTATGATTCATTAACACTTATAAAATCTAATTGTCACTGTCACGTAATCCTTTATTATATCCATTGTGTTTTATAGAATTTGTGGGCAAAGCCCATAATTATTAAAGTCCATGAATACAGTGTCCATTAACTAGACAATCACCACTCTAACGCTCTTACTACCACCCTTAACCCATGCCAGCAATAGTGCTATCCAAGGTTCAAAATCTCGAGTCATGGTAAAATTTTGATGCATGATGCCGGTAATGGATACGAATTGAATAAGGAATTAGATAAAACATAGGAAGGAGACATTGTAGGTGTCAGACGTGATTTTAAATCATATACCATAGTAGGCGAACGGGTCAAAACATATCATTCCAACAAATTACCAAAACTTGATACCACTACAATATCTCTTTTCTTTGCTTCATTTCCTTCTTCCAATTTCCAATCTATCACCAGTACCATATATCGAATCGTCAGCACGATCCTAGAACAATATCTTTTTATTCAAGACCCAAAATAGATTTTGAACTTTGGTGCTACTACGAAGTGGAATATGTTGGTGCAAGCAACACCATATCATAGTCATTTAAAGCATGAGGTGCCCAAAAACGCATAGGTGTTACAGGGCATGAGGCGCTAAGCGCAAGATGAAGCGCACGCCTTACTAAAGTAAGGTGCTTTGGATATAAATTTTTACAATTCAAACATATATGAAAAATTTCTACCAAATATTTATTAACAAAATTCAAATATTTTATAAATTATTAAACAATAATGTAAATATAAAATTCACTAACATTCAAATTCACAAATTATTTCATTGATTTTCTCTATAGTACTGATTTTCAAAATATAGTGTTGTTTTTGAAAATCAACACCATGAGAAAATAAGTGAAATAAGTGGAAGGCGAGGGGAGGTTGATGCTTATTTTTTAAGGGAGAGGAAAAGTCACACGGAAAGAAATTCAGTAAATTAAATATGTAAGGGATTAAGGGCATCTCCAATGCAAAGTTTTGGGGAGATTTGTAAAATCAAAAAAGTTGAATAAAAAAATTTGAATCATTGTAAAATGAAGAGGTAAAGTTTGAGGTTTTTTAGTTTAAGCACAGTAGTAAAAAATCAAACCTATTTTTTTTCTCTTGAATGTGAAACCTGTAATTAATGATAAAGTACTGTTGCATATTTCACCATTTCAAAACAATTTTAAAATGAATTATTTTATCTCAAAGACTGAATTATTTTATCCGTTGCAAAGCAATGGTAACGTGGGTGGCCACTTCGATTAGTGTATCTATTAATTAACTAACCATTGCTAATACATTTACTTCAATACATTTATTTTATTTCTTAAATTTTCACTATAAATATGATGAACATTTTTTTTCCATTCAAACTACAACTATCGATCTCTTCTTATTTCTCATTCAAACTACTCATTTGATCCTACAATTCTAATTTTCATTCAAAATAGATGAAAATTCTAGTAGATCTTTTAGTAATTTTTTGAATTCACAAAATCTTGAAGAAAATTAAATTAAAGATCATAATTAATTAAAATATTAAATAAAAATTATATAGAGATTAAATGAAAAAATAATAAATAAATATATGTTATTTATAATATAGAGCCCATAAAAAAGCTATAGGGAGGTTTTTTAATAGTAGGGAAGAATAGTAAGTTTTTATACTTTTGATGTGGCATATTGGAGACTATAAAAAAACTCATTTAAAGATTTAACCATTAGAGATGCCCTATTGAAGATTGATGTTCATTTTCTAGCAAAAAAAAAAAAATCACGCAAGAAAAATATGTTGCATGCATGCAAGTTAATCGAACCAAACTAATTTAAAGTGTAATTAAAGGTATGCATTTGGCTTTAAAACAAAATTTTCAAATTCAATAAGGCGAGAAAAATCACACTTTAAGCGCTTCTTAACCTCTGAAAAGACACGTGCTTAAGGGTGCTTCATTCAAGTACTACGTGTTGGTCCCTTGGCAGCCGACTAGGAGAAGGTGAATAGCCCTGCAATTATAATCGAAATACCTTTATCTTTCTTTCGGTGTTCACTTCAACAATAAAAAATAAATACAATAACTGAAAGAAATACGAGGCAAGAAGGCTACTTGGTTTGCAACCGGGGAGGTTGCTAATCTAAGGCAAATGAAGCTCTTTAAGTCGACTCCTTCGACGCAAGTCGGAGGCAGAGAAACCTCATACACGACGTTGACAGCTCACGAACAATAAAAAACAGGAAAGAATTCAAGTACAATTAAAGTGTTGTTCAAAACTGGTTGAACTAGGGCTCTATTTATAATTCGCTGGTCAATCTATTGTTGACGTGACGGACTCCGGGTGCCTGGATGCTAATCCAAACACCTCCAGCGTGGTAAATTCTATATCTACACAACGGCTTCACAACGGCGCTGAGATAAAGTTTTTTCCACTTTAAAGCACCTAGACTAATCCGAGCACCCGAATCATTACTCACATGGACCCAAAAGAGATCCACTGTGTAACGGACCGAAATGGGCACCTCGTTGGCATCAGGGTGGTCCGGGCACCTAGACTATATCGTCCTGGGGCCCGGACGGTCCGGGTGCCCATTCTAGTAAGCCAACTGCTGACTCGTCCAGCATCCTCTCCACTCGCTAGTTTCTTCTCCAATCGCTTGGGTGATCCTCTGGCCTTCTAGAGTTAAACTCACCCGAACTCAACTCGGACCTTCTTCTTGAGCAGTTTTCCGCTTCAGTTTCTTGTCCTTCAAAAGTGTCGCGCGTGTGTCCTTCTCACTCTACCGGTGTACTCTTCCGCAACTTCTCTTGCCCCTTGGATGCACCGAGTCCATCGACTAGATTCTTATGCTATCCTTCTCGTCTGCCGCGTCTTTCGCTCGACTTTTTGCATTCCTAAGTCCCTGCACACTCAGACGCAAGACATAAAAATATGCAGAGCCTAACTTAACTTGGTTGACCACATCAAAACCAATGCGGGGTACTTATAATCTCCACCTTTTTAATGTGAATCAACCCAAGTTAAGTTAGAATTAAACTAAAACAATAAACTAAATGAATATATAATTTAGTACTTTTAATTTGAAAATTAAAATAAATGATACAAAAAGATTATACCTACCACTATACTTAATGTTATTTCTCTCACTTTGATCACAGTAAAAAATAGGGGTAAGGATCGAAAATAAATTGAAAAATAAATTATAAGGGTTATAGTGACTAATTTTTAGAAAAATTATGGGAATTATTTTTCAAAAACCAAAATTTTTATGATTTAAAATTAATTTTTGTAAAAATTATTTTAAAATTATTTTAAAATTATTTTTAATCTTTGAAAATTTTTATCAAAGTTAAACACAATAATCCAGAATAATGCTAAATTTTTTTGTGAATAAACAAAATTAATATAAGTAATAATAAATTATTTTATGCCGAAAGATGTATTTTTTAAAAAAATATTTAAAAATAAATCTTGAGCTTGAAAAATTTTGTAAATTTTTTTGAGTATGTAAAATAGAAAATATACCTATCGAAAAAATAAATTTTCGAAGATTGAATTTTTAAGAATTTTTAATATTAAAAATTAATATTTTAGCAAAAAAATTCGTAAACAATTCATTAACGATCAAAAAAATTTCATAAAAAAATTATCCAAATAGAGACTTTACTCAGTTATCACTATAAAAATTTTGAGCAAGAAATGCTAACAGAGTTTGCATGTAAAAATAATGTTTTTAAGTAAAGCAATTAGTCTAACAAATCAATTAAATTTAAAGAGAATTTTAAAGACATAATTTTGAAATCCAATATAGGTAACCTACTGGATTTACAAGATATTTTCTAGGATCGTAAAGTACCTCTTAAACTTAAAGGTAAGTTCTATAAAACCGCAGTTAGACCTGATATATTATATGGAGCTGAGTGTTCGGCTATGACTCGAGCACATGAGCAGAAGATGAGAGTTGCAGGGATGAGGATGTTAAGGTGGATGTGTGGACATACGAGGATGGATAAAATAAGAAATGAGAGCAATAGAGAGAAAGTCGGAGTTGCATCTATTGAGAAAAAACTTTGAGAGACACGTTTAAGATGGTACGGACATGTACTTAGACGACCAATAAATACTCCAGTTAGGCGATGTGAAACTATGATAAACATGCATACCAAACGAGGAAGAGGAAGACCAAAAAAGATTTAGTTAGCAACAATAAAATAAGATAAAATTTATTTAAATATAGATGATGATATAATAGGAGATAGAGCTCAATGGTGTAAAAGGATAAAATTCTACGTTTAAGATAAAATTCATACAGCTGACCACACCTAGTGGAAAAAGACTTGGTTGTTGTTGTTGTATTTTCATTTCTAGGTTTTCCTTTTTCAATTGCTCATTTTTCGTTTTCAATTTATAAAGCGACTTAAACATAGATTTTATTCCTAAATATAATTGATCAGTAGATAAAAGACATACCTCATTTACCATATCGGATCTGAAACATGATTCTCCCCCTTCATCGCTGCATTCTTCTAATGTGGCTCCCTCTTCATCGATGCTAGCTTCCGAGTTACTTTGTTCTTCGTGACAAGGCATCAGTGTCAATCCAACATACGCTTATATCTCGAATTCGGATGAACTTTCGTCTCAGGTGGCCTTGAGATTCTTGCGTTTGGATCGCCTTAGCCCTTTGTCTTTCTCCTTATTGTGGCCAGTCATCCTTGATGTGTTCTTCTTCATGACAATTGTAACATCAAAATTTTCTTTTGCTTCTTGGAATTAACTAAAGACAACAACTAATAAGAAGTGAAGCTTATCCAGGTTGTTGGCAATTGTTCTTACAACGAAAAAACCAACCATTATCCTGCTCTACTTTTTTTTAGTCTTTTATTCTAGACCAGTCATGACCGCCCATAACAACCGGTCATGGTCAGTCCCAAGCCCAGATAAAGGAGAAGGGTTGCATTAGGTTGTCAGCCAAGATCAAAACTATGACAAATATTCAATGAATGAATCCATTAAATTATTGTGCTAATGCTAGGTTGTTCCTCGGAAGGAACGCGTTGCAAGATCCGACTGTAACGTCTCGACAAGGACTGCTACATCTCCAGAACTCAGTGTAATGTTAAATATGCAAGAGTTCGTGTTACAAGGTCCGACTGTAACATCTCAGCAAGGACCACTACATCTCTATGAAAACTTGGATATAGTGTTAAATAGGCAAAAATTCTCACACATAGGTTGGATAAGAATAAATATGATAAGAAAGCTAATAATATAAGATTTAGAACATTGAACATAGGAACTCCCATCGGTAAATCAATAGACGTAGTAGATATGATGATTAGAAGAATTAGTATTTTGTGTGTACAAGAGACAAAATGGATAGGCGAGAAGGAAAAAATGATAAAGAACTCGGATTTTAAGTTATGATACACTGGAACGAGTAAAACAAGAAATAGAGTGAGTATTATTATAGATAATTTGTAAAAGGATGAAGTTGTAGGAGTAATTAGAAAATGGGATAAAATTATAGCCCTTAAGATAATAGTGGCGAAAGAAACTATGAACATAATTAGCGTATATGCACAAGTAGGATTAGATGAAGCTACCAAATCAAGGTTTTGGGAGGACTTAAATGAAATATTGCAAAATATTCCACCAAATAAAATGATTTTAATGGGAGGTGATCTAAATGGACATGTCGGAGTGAAAAATGAGGAATATGATAGGGTACATGGGAGTTATGAATTTGAAATGAGAAATGAGGAAGGGAAGACTCTATATGATTTTGCGATAGCATATGACCTTATATTAGCTAATACGTTTTTTAAGAAAAGAGAAGAACGCTTAGTCACATTCAAAAGTGGAAATAATAAATCGCAAATTGACTTTCTTATGGTTAGGAAGAAGGATAGAAAGATTTGTAAGGATTACAAAATCATCCCTGGAGAAAGCTTAACTACCCAACATAGGTTAGTAGTGTTGGATATATGCCTCAAACATAGTATCAATAGAAAGAAAATATATACGATTTCTAGAATTAAGTAGCGGAAGTTAAAGGATGGGAAGCAAAATATATTTAAGGAGAAAGTAGAAGTACAAGCATTAGGTGAAATATACATTGACTCTAATACAACATGGGATAAGATGGTATCAAAGTTGAAAATAGTAACTAAGAGTGTACTCAGTGAGTCAAAGGGACATGCACCACTAAGTAAGGAATCTTAATGGTGGAAATAAGAAAGTACAAGAAAAAGTGAAGGAAAAAACGAATAGCTTATAAGGAATTATATATTTGTAAGAACGAGGAAAACTTAAAAAAATATATAATAGTCAAGAAAAAAGCTAAGAAAGTAGTGAGTGAAGTAAAAAATAAAATTTTTAAACGATTATATCAAAAATTGGATACAAAAGAGGAAGAAAGAGACATTTATAGAATAACTAAAGTGAGAAAAAGGAAAACAAGTAGCCAAATAAAATGTATTAAAGATGAAAGTAATAGGGTATTAGTAAACGATAGAGAAATAAAAGAGCGATGGAAAAGGTATTTTCATCAACTTTTTAATGAAAGTTTAGGTAACCAACTTAACTTAGATAATTTAAGTAGGTCAAATGAGTATAGAAATTTTAATTTTTATCGTAGAATTCAAACTTCATAAGTAAAACAAACTTTAAATGAGATACACAATGGAAAAGTCGTTGGACCAAATGATATTCTAATAGAGGTATGGAAATGCCTAGGGAAACAAGATATTGAATGTCTTACAAAATTATTTAACATGATATTGAAAATGAAAAAAAAAAATCTCTGATCAATGGAGGATACGACTCTAATTCCCTTATATAAAAATAAGGGAGACGTATAAAATCGTGCAAACTATAGGGGTATTAAACTAATGAGTCATTATATGAAACTTTAGGAAAAAGTAATAGAAAAAAGATTAAGGAAGGAGACCATAGTGATCGAAAATCAATTTGGATTCATGCCTGGAAGGTCGACAATAGAAGTTATACATCTTCTTAGACAATTAATTAAAAAATATCGGGAGCAAAAACAAGATCTACACATGGTATTCATTGACTTAAAAAAAGCTTATGATAGAGTCCCAAAAGAAATTATATGGAGAATTCTAGAAAAGAGAGATGCTAGCGTAACATATATTGAGCTAATTAAGGATATGTACGAGAATGTAATGACCAGAGTAAAGAATTCAAGCGGAGTAACTGAAGCATCAAGGATCAGCTCTAAGTCTCTATCGAAACACATAAAGAAGTAAATGCTAAACTTGAATTTTAGCGAGAAACACTAGAAGGGAAAGATTTTAAGATTAATAGATTAAAGATAGAATATATGGAATTTAAGTTTAACAATATTAGAAGTAATGAGACAATTGTTAAGAAAGAAGAGAATGAGTTGTCCGGAACCGAGAGATTTAACTATTTAGGATTATTTTTGCAAAACGATAGAGGGATTGAGAGAGATGTCTTACATAGAATACAAGTAGGATGGGTGAAATGGAGGAGATCGTCGAGTGTTTTGTGTGACCGTAAACTTCCTCTTAAACTTAAAGGTAAGTTATATAAAACCGCAGTTAGACCCACTATGTTATATGAAGCTGAATGTTGGGACTCGAGCACATGAGCAGAAGATAAAGAGTTGTAGAGATGAGAATGTTAAGGTGGATGTGTGAACATACGAGGATGGACAAAATAAGAAATGAGAGAATTAAAGAGAAAGTCAGAGTTGCATCTATTGAGGAAAAACTCCGAGAGACACATTTAAGATGGTACAGACATGTACTTAAATAACCAATAAATGCTCCAGTTAGGCGATGTGAAACTATGATAAACATGCATATCAAACGAGAAAAAGGAAGACCAAAAAGACTTGATTAGCAACAATAAAACAAGATAAAATTTATTTAAATATAGATGATGATATAGTAGGAGATAGAGCTCAATGACGTAAAAGGATTCATACAGCCGACCCCACTTAGTTTGGAAAATGCTTGATTGTTGTTGATGTTATTCTAGAACTTAAGTTACCTATGAGCTCATTCATACTTTTCAATTCAACTTTAGTTTTTGTTTTGTTATTATTATCATTGTAAAAGACTTTTTATAAATGTTTTTTTGCCTACAGTAATGAAAATATATAGTGGGCTCACCTTACAAGTTTGAAAGAACCTAAGGATTCCAAGTCACGTTAAATCAATTTGTATTAGCTTTGACTTACTGGCTTATGTTTCCCTTTTCTAACTCTTGAATTTGCATCAAAAGCATTTTTGGACCTCAAGTGTGCTCCTATTCACTCCTTTTAATAGTGTCATCAGTCCTAACAAGTGTTATAGAGTAATTACTCCGAGATAATGGACTAAATATCCACTAGAAATAGGACCATTTTTTTCTTCTTCAACCTGTAGTGTGCAAGTTCTCTTTCGACCAGTGGAAGATGATGCATGAATCCTCAAGAAAAGAATTGCAAGAAGAACCATAGCCTGTGTCGACAGGGTAACCAAGGAAGAAAGATCATATACATTGGAAGTTGAAAGACATGAACCATCTAGTTCATCTGGTCCTAACAACTAACATTTTCAATGTGAGCCATTTCCATTTGACATTGATAGAAGATCAAAATGTGATCATTTCCATTAGGCCAAAAAACATATGCAAAGAAAAACCTTGCATTCAATTATTACTTATATCAACTTTGTTGTCAAAAGATAAAAATAAGCCAAAACTCTGCATAGATTTTACCCATAAAAATTTAAGATAAGATAGTCAATATTCTTAGTCTTAATACTACTCATTCAACAAGGATAATTAAGAACCGTAAATGTTACCACAATTCCTAGTTGCACTAAATAGAAATACACTCAAATACATCACAGGTTAAAAAAATACTGGAAACTTACCTTTCTTTTGCACTGGATATCACTGCAGCAACTACATCTTTAGGATACCTCTTGCCTCGTAATTTCTTTCGCAGCTCAAGTGTCGTAAATGCTCTGTCAAGGAACATCATTGTTAATAATCATATCATGGTTATAACTTAAGCATGCCTGATAAAATGTGAAGTAGAAATGTAATATAAAGCACTCTCGAGCAGAAAAGACCACAAAATGTATATAAAACAGGTGGTGCAGATTTCTAGAGAGCAGAATACAGAGATACTCTCTAGTTGCCAATAATTGATCAAAAATTAAAAAAAAAATATGATACAATATCTAATATGTAACGAACAGAAAAACTTGTGAAGATGTTAATGAAAAACATTCCAAGCTTAGGTTCTTCATTTTGCCGAAAAAGTTTCATGTCTAGGCCTAATTTGAAGTGCTAACCTTGCAGCAAGTAATTCAATTGCCATTTGCTCAGCTTCTTGCTTAATGGGCCTCTCCATTACAGTCTCACTGTTGGTCATCACAGAAGAATCTTGAGCCTCAACAAGGGATACTTCAAAATTGTTATCCAAAGCACACTCCATGCTATCTGGAGAACAATTTTTGATATCATTAAACTTTAGATTATCTTCATTTTCCATCAATAATCCAACTCAATCTAGCTGCAGAAGAAGTGAACAAACAAAAGCATCTTCATAGTGAAAATATAGTCCATCTTAAGAAGCTCCGAAACCACTAGTTCGTATTTCTTGCTAATACTGGTTTCAGTCCCTCACCAAAATGATTATGTGCCGGTGTCAACCTGTGTTGACACATGGTATAGGTAGACTCAGATTAGTTGTGCTGAAAGAAGAAGCTAATGATACAAAAGGAGGAACAAGAAGGATGATTGGGAATAATGTATCAACAAGTTGAGGTTAATGAAATTCAAACTATTAATGGTATGCCATTATAGAAGAGCCGCTGGAAAGAAGTAAGTGAGTTGGTTAAAAACCATCACCTCCAATCTCAGCATGACGAAGCAAACCAGCAGTATTGAAGAGCAATCTCATTTACTGACTACAAAAAGTGAAGTGAGCAATGGCCACTTCTAATAATTAATATGCTCATTCACCAACAAGGTAGAAGAAGAGAGAAAGAAGCAAGAGGAAGAAGAGGCACATGCTTCTCCTGACTCTTGAGTGGTGGTCTGGTCCTCCACACATAGCACAGCATTTTCGTTGCTGTGCTGGTGCAACCTTGTAATGATTCTGTTGATTTGAGTCAATAAGAGGAGTGGCAACTTTTGCTTGTGTCAACTAAAATGGAACAATATACTAAGCCATACTTGCATCAACTCAACATTATTCACTTGTGTTCTGCTACTGGTGGTAATCATGCAAGCCAAAACTATATCTACAGCTTCTACACGAAAGAAATGGTTTATTGTCCAACAACCCAAGGTGGTTATTCATGTGATAGAAAAGAAGCACAAGTCTATATGCACTTTACTTTTAAGAGAAAAAAAAAAAAAGATATCCAAATGCTATCATAGGGAACTAGAGAGGATAAAAATGTCAGAAAATAAATCACAAAAGATAGAAGAAGAAATTTAAGCAATTAAGGAAGGCCATAATACAAAAGCAAAATGTTTTAGCAACTAAGAAGTTTTCCCAGGGGGTATAAATAACTCACTGTCATCTTCATCAAAATGAATGGTTTCATAAAAGCTACCATCATCTTCTATCGCTCTGGAAGTTCCTCTTACGATTGGATTGTTTTTTTTCCCTTTGCATGTACTTATTGATGAAAATGCTACTGCTTTTATGATCTTGGCGTCTTCCCCCGGAACCATTATAAATGAACCCAACATCTTACATCTGCTCTTCGTCCTAGATCAAGATGAGCGTAAAACAAAAAAATACTTAGGAACTGCAAAATTCATTCTTTCAGTTAAAAATAGCACAAAATACAAAGAACATGCTAAAATCATGTAATTTCTCCTAAAAACTTTCCACTTATTTGACCAAAGGAGACAAAAAATTTCATATACAAACTTTTTCGGAAGAAAAGTACAAAGGCAAGTTCAGTACAAACGAATTACCATGAAGAAGTTATCAGGGAGCCGAACTGACCATAGAGAGACATTCGGAAGCTTCGATGGGCCGCTAAAGTCATCATTTCATGATCCGTACGGCCCCTTTCAAGGATTAGGGCAACTGCAGTAACCCAAAAAGATAACCACGTAGTTATGAAGGAGAACGGTCGAGCAAGAAGTTGAGAGAGGTGAAAGCGGAGAGATAGCAGAAGAAGAGGAAGAGAGGATGATGATAGAGGAGGAGGAGGCGGCGGCCAAGAGGAAGCTGAGGAAATCGGAACCGGGTGGGGCCTTTTATTTTTCCCCAACAACTGTTCGACCTTCGGGAAGCCTGACGGAAGAATTTAATTAGATTATTCCGATAATTTATTTTTTAAGAAAATAATATATTTTTTATTTATTCGGATGAGTTTCTCTTTTTAATTTCTTTATTTGATAGAAATTGAATAAATCAAAATACACACAATTAAACTGAAAAATTTTCAATAATTAAAATTTTTAATTTTGATTTTAATTAAATTCATTATTAATAAAAAAAATTGATTAATTAAATTTTTAATTAAATTAATCAATATTTTATTAATTTTAATTAATTTAATTTTTATTAAAAAATTTGATCAATTCTGTTAATTAAAAAATCGATTTATTTAATTTTCAGTTAATTTAATTTGATTTAGTTTTAACTGAATACTTATTCCTATTAATGAACATATTCCACTTCAATTATCCTAATCAATTTTTATAGTTGGCATCATATATTCAATTTGTACCAATTAATTCTAAGATAATCGATTGTTCTATGTATATTTTTCATTGACCATTAAGATAAATTGCAAAGTATTCGAAGTGAGTAATCCATCAATCTAATATTCTTATATCAATCGTCCATTAAAAAAATTATTAATTCATTGAAATTGAGATAAATTTGATTTTTTTTTTTAGATACTTAGGAAACTAAGCTGCACCATTCTGGGGTCAATTTAATCTTATCAATTGAAAGGTAAGCTAGTGGATTTGGTTGGAGATTAGGTAATAAAAAAGTAAGCTATCGTGTCAAGCGAGGGAAAACAAGTTTGATTTAGGGCTTAAAAAAGTGAAAAAAGGTATTTCTAATTATAAGTATAGTCAAAAGAAATATTCTACACGAGTAATGACGTAATCGTCAAGCTTTTTAAGCAGTTAACTAGGTATTTAAAAGTTGAATCTTAACTGTAGTATATTACAGAGATTTTTTTTTAGTAGGATGAAAATTCTAAGAACGTTGGTCATTCAGATGGGTCTCCATCAGCGCATCCTAATTTACTTTAATAATTGATGGAAAATCTTTATAGGGTCAAACTGGTCATATCCAATATTAATTGATTTAAAAAGCTAGATAACTAGATTAAAAAATCCCTATTTTAAAAATATCAAAACTAATAAAAATCCACCTCCTTATTAGAAATTAAAAAGAAACCTTATAGCTCAATTCTCACAATTTCATGATAAGAAATAGGGTAATTTTCTAAACAATTAAGATTCAATGTTTTAATTGAACTATTAATGAAGTTTAGGCACCACGTCTAAAGTTATTATACTTCCTAAATTTACTTGGTGAACAAAATATAGAGGCAAACTGTCTACCATAGGATTAATCGGATCGTAAGATTTAAATATCAGGTATAAAAAAAAAATAGAAACCTCCTTTATGAATGATGATAACCATTTACAAAATAATACACATTAAAAGACATTGAATTTATCCTTAAAGCTCCTTTGTATCTAAGTTATTCTCTTCAACTAAGGTTGTTAGGCTGCAATAGTATTATGAAGGAGCCTAATTAGTCATATTCTAGTTCTTCAAAGACTATTCATAATTATGGCTCATACTTGCAAGGACCCTACTCATTTATGGTTTCAACCTATAAGGATAATGACACATGCCTATAAGCCCCTATATGGTTATGGCTTTTCCTTGAAATTTCTTGATGTGCATAGATTGTATACATTTTTATTCATGCTTTGACGTACATGTACTTATATTTTTTGAGTAAGATCTATGTTATTACTCTCTACTTTATCTCTATTTTAGCATTATTATTATTTTTTGTCGGAGATCTACTCTTTGCTTGTTCTCTATTGACAATACGTGCTTTAGAACGAAAGTGGAGTTAAAGTGTACTTTGAAGCAACCTTAGAAGATGAGTAGAGGTTGGTCGTGCCCCATGGCACGGTCATGTTCCCCATCAGAGACTGGCCACAGTATGGTCGTGCCCGTGACTGTATGAATCCATACGGTCGTGCCTCTCTTGCTTTGAAAAACTAGAGTTTAGCAGTGCCCCCAGGGAAACGACTGTGACACTGCCCAAGCAGGGTCATGTCCACACCTATAAAAGAGATGTTCTTCTCTCTTTTTAGAGAAGGAAGAGTTTTCCCCTTGAGGAGGCTCACTTAGTCAAGATCCGCTCCTCATCCGCACTACAATCGATGATCCAAAGTCATTTTCATCTTCTCCTTCACCTCCGGAAGCAAAAGATTAGATCCGGAGACTCTTCAACACATTGGATAAGGCTTCTTTCTCCTTTCTCTTAGATTTGAGTAGAAGGTTGTAATCTCTATGTCTTCAAGTTTAGTTTCACTTATTATGGAGTAGATCCACATTGTTCTAGAATTAAGAAAGTAATTGTGATATGTGATTGATGCAAACTTTATGGATTTGCCAATATCCTATTCAAATGACATGTTTATATATTGTATCTATTTGATTAATGTGTGTGAGATGTCTTTATGCTTGAATGTCATGTTTGATGGAATAGATGTATTGATTGCTCACCCCGTAGAGGGGATGCCTTAGATCATATGATTGTGGAAGCCCCTGAAGGATCGAAAGATGCGATAGAGGGGGGGTGAATATCGCACGTTAAAAACTTTTCTTTTGCTTGTAAAACAAATCGGAATAAGCAACGAAAATGAAAACGAAAACAATACAAATGACACAAGTTGGTTACTTGGTTCGGAGCCTAGGTCGACTTCTACTCAAGACCTGCAATCCTTGATCGTATCCTTAGGCAATCCACTAAAACTCTTCTTTCTGAAATATTCGAAAAGAAGTAGTGCGTACAATATGAAGAATGTAAAATAGTAACAAACTACTATCTTTTAGAAATTAAAACAATACAAGCATAAATAAAAATTATATTGACACTAGATAGAAGATAAAGCTCGCTCAGTATTTCTAGATGGAGCAACTTGCTTGTGAAAGTGAAGTGTAGAGTAGCAGAACGAATAGGAGCTTTTTACAATGTTGACTTCAAAATTCATTACTCGCCTCGGACCTCAAGCTCTCCTTATATAAGCCTTGATTGGTCGACTGATAAATCGTTCGATCGACTGATCAGTTCAGTCAATCAAACCTCCTATCGATCGACTGAACCCTGTGCTTTCCTTCTGTGTTAAGATTGATCTTCGTGCATTTATGAGCTTTAATGGTTCAGTCTGAAGGATCGAGAGGAAGCGATAGAGGGGGGGGTGAATATTGCTCCTTTAAAACTCTTTTCTTTTTGTAACGACTCATAGAACAAATACCAAAGTGGCAACGAAAAACAATACAAAAGACTTAAGTGGTTACTTGGTTCGGAGCCTACGTTGACTCCTACTCTAAGACTCGTGATCCTTGATCGCACTGTTGGGTAATTACTATAATCTTTCAGTAAGATCCTTGATCGACTCCTACTCTTAATAATTTTAATTTAATTTTAAGTTTATTTTAATTTTATTAGTTAAATTTTAATTAAATTAAGTTTAGCTTAATTTTAATTGGTTTAATTTAATTAAGTTTAGTATAGTTTAATTTTAATATAATTACATTTTTAAAAATGATTAAGTTAGAAAATTAAGTTTGAAAATTAAGTTTGATTGGTGGTTGCACCAATTCAGAGCAGAATTTGGATCTAATACCACTTGTTGGATCGATCACACGTGAGAGGGGGAGTGAATCACATGGTTTTCAAAAACTCATCTTCTGTTTTTAAGATCAAAGTAAGAACGCAGCGGAAAACTAAAAGAAATGAGAACACAAGAAGACATGAACAGTTTACTTGGTTCGGAGCCTTTGGCGACTCCTACTCCATGACCCAGGTCCCGCGGATCTATCATTGGGTAATCCACTAAAGGCCTCTTCCAGTACCTCCGGAAGAGGGAATCGAGTACAAAGAAAGTTAAACAAGTGCAGCACACTGCACTTGCCTTTGCAGTAATTAATTACAAAAGAAAATTACCAACACTTAAAGATTAAAGTAGGAGTACTCGTGTCGATGTCGGTTTGTCGGCTATGATCGGAAGTTCTCGGAGCAGTTGTCGGGCGTAGCAACTTTGCAGCAAAGTCGTAGCATAAGCCGCCGAAGCAGTTAGAACTTCAAATGAATGCGTAGTAGCTCGTATAAGTGTTGTTGTAGGTTGCATGGTCGAGTTTGCCTTATATAGGATGTGGAAGGCGCCTTCCATAGGCATAGAAGGCACTTTCAATGAGTCAAAATCTATCCCAAGCTTCTCTGGAGCCTATTGCCGAACAGGTCAAATTTTACCCTGGGGAAGGCGTATTCCATAGCCATGGAAAACACCTTCTATGAATAGTACGAAGGCACCTTCACTGCTTGAAGGCTCATTTGGATACTGTTCATCTGAAGACAAATTTTCTCCTTTGTCCTACACAACAATGTTAGTCTAAATAATAAAGTAATAACCTGCAAGACAAGTGTTAATACAATAATAATGAGTAGTATTAATTAGTTCCTGTCCTCCCAGGACCAGGAACTAGTCAAGGTTGTTAGGACCGAAAAGTAGCTAGAGGGGGGGGTGAATAACTCTTCGCGTGTGTCGTGTGCTTGTCGTTGCTTGTTTCTTCAAGAATGCGCAGCGGAAATACAAAGAAACAACATACAACGCTAACACGGTTGGTTTACTTGGTATCCACCTCACAAGAGGTGAATAGTCCAAGGATCCACACCTACACACACACCCTCCACTAATAAAACTCTCCTTTATGGTAGCTACCAAGGGCGGAGAAGCCCTACAAGATTCAATACAAGAAGAAAGGGAAAGGTAATGAAATACAAGCTTACAAGCTTACAATGAGTGCAAAAACCCTAACCCTAGTTTCTTCTCCTTGCTTTGATCCGCCTCTTGACTTGGAAGAACCTCCAAGAACCTTCAAGAACTGGCGATCTCGAGCTTGAGAAGAGCTGTGGAGGAGCTGGTGAAGATCTAAAATGAATCGGTGAAGAAGTGCCGAAGACAACGCTCGCCTGCGGCTCAAATACGACGCAACGGTCAGATCCCAATCGATTCGATTATTCCCAATCGATCGGGGAGGCTTTGGATCGATCCACAGATCGATCCAGAGCGCCTCTGTGCTCTGGAAAAACGCCTAGATCGATCCACGGATCGATCCAGCGCTTATCGCGATAAGCAGCAGCGTCCCAATCGATCCACTGATCGATTGGGACCTCTGGATCGATCCATTGATCGATCCAGAGGCTCTCTGTTCGCTGGGAAAGGCCTGGATCGATCCACTGATCGATCCAGCTCTTGGTTTTTGCCCAAAACCAAGTCCAAGCCTCTCAAACCAACATCCGGTCAACCTTGACCTGTTGGTACATCATGCCTAGCATCTGGTCACTCCCTTGACCTGCCAGGACTCCCCACCAAGTGTCCGGTCAATGCCTTTGACCCACTTGGACTTTTCTCTTCATGTCAAGTGTCCGGTCACTCCCTTGACCTACTTGAACTTCCACCAGATGTCTGGTCAACCTTGACCCATCTGGATTTTCTCGTGCTAAGTATCCAGTCAATCCTTTGACCTACTTGGACTTCCCAACACCAGATGTCCGATCATCCTTGATCCATCTGGATTTTCCCTTGCCTGGCTTCACTCACCAGGACTTTCACCTAGTTTCACTCACTAGGGTTTTCCATCTGCCTAGCTTCACTCACTAGGACTTCCACCTAGCTTCACTCACCATGATTTCCTTCTGCCTAGCTTCACTCACCAGGACTTTCACCTGGCTTCACTCACCAGGATTTCCTTCTGCCTAGCTTCACTCACCAGGACTTTCCATCTGCCTAACCTTCCAGTTAGGACTTCACAGTCAGGTATCCGATCATCCTTGATCTACTTGACTCTTCTTCATCCATACTGATTAGTCCCTGATCAGAATCTCCCCATATGAACAACTGCACCTGCATTGTCCATATGTCTACATGTATTGTCAAACATCGAAACTATGACCAAGACTCAAGCTTGGTCAACTCAGTCAACCTTGACCTAAGGGATATTGCACCAACAATCTCCCCCTTTTTGATGTTTGACAATACCTTTAAGTTAGGTCCACTCTGAGTTAAGCTAATCCCATAGCCTTAACTCTCTTCATGCCAAAGTATGAATGTTGGTTCCCTTCATTCTCCTCCTATGACCTCCCCCATAGGTAATGAAGGCCTAACTTAAACCACACATTCTCCCCCTATTGGCACACATCAAACAAACATTATCTCTTCCCCTGAAGAGATACTCATCATAGGTTATAACTTCACTCGTTGAACCTTTATCCCTTTTGAAGCTCTCCCCCTGAAGAGTTTCTCAAGGTTGTGATCAACATCATAATGAAGGTCTCATACCCTTCATTTTCCTTACATTCTCCCTTAATGTAGACAAATGCCCAACCTTGAGCATTTTTCAACCACTTGAAATACCACTTGAAATAATGAGGATATCCACTCCCCATTTCAAGTTCAAATGCTCATTCAGGAGCATTTTCTCTAAAGAAGGTTAACCACCCTCCAAGGTTCATGAAAAATAATTTTTCATGTCTTTAAAGAGTCCCTCCCCCTAAAGACATGGTGGTAACTTCTGTCATTGCACCAACAATGACTTGAAATTCCTAAACCTTTAGGAACCCAAATTTAGAAGTTTTGAGGTTCAAATGTTCAAAATTTGAAACAAACCTCAACCTAAACTCCAATTTAGTCTTCCTTAATCGAACCATCCTTGTTTCAACATGAAAACACCCTTTTTATGTATACAAATGTATTTTGAGGGGTTTGGAATGGTTATATTGACTAAACAAGGTTCAAAATGCTGAAATCAGGCTTTCTCAGCCAAAATCAGCATCCTGGATCGATTGGAGTTGGGTTCCAATCGATTGAACCTAGCTGAATCGATCCACTGATCGATTCAGTATGTGTAGATCGATTGGCTGATCGATCCAGCGAGCTTCTGCTCGCGAGAATTGCCTTCTGAATCGATCCACTGATCGATTCAGACACTCCAATCGATCCATGGATCGATCGGTGCTCTGATAGTTGCTGAATTTCAAATTCAGCCAACTTCAGAAACCCCTAGAAAATTCTACAAAATCCAAAAATCATGAAATTTCGTGTAGACATTATTTAGGGCATACTTTATCATGAAAAAATAGTTTTCTATGAAAATACATCATATTTTCAAAGATTTGACACAAACTTGAAAACTTGCAAAAACTTTAGTGTTTCTTCAAGCTTGTGTCTAACTATTCAACGGTGATTACTATCAAAAGATAGCTTTTACCAAGGTTTTCCAAAATCATTTAAAAAACATTTTCAAAACCAATATCCCATCATGTTCCTTGGGCTTAATGTACATGACTTGTACATTAGCTTTCCCAATGATGGGAAAACACATAACTATGTGTTTTGATGAATTTAAAACTCAAAAGAATGCACTAAATCAACATCTTGAGTTTTGTTCATCATCCTAACATCTCACTTGTATCCAATGTGCACTAAAACACATACAAGTCATCTTATTGGTCTTTGTGAGATGTAAAGTTTGGTTTTACCCTAATCTAGGGATCATGCATATCTATCTAGGCATTTTGTGGATATTGAACATCCACTTAAGATGTTACTTGTTAATACAACTTGTTGACAACACTTGTTGAAAACACTTGTTGATAAATGCCATTTGTCCTTCCTTTTAAGGAATTAAACATAATGCATGATAATGTTATGGTATACATCAAAATGAAATAATTTTCAAAAGAAAATATCCTATAACTCCATGATGTATGAATGTCATGACATGATATTTTTGGATCTTTCATAATAAAACATGAATGTAAAAATAAACATGATGTCATGACATATGATGGGCAAACAATCATGGCAAGGTTTAGCATAAGTAAAATATACCTAAATTACCTATCTAAGTATCCTTAACCACTTAGCTAACTCAAAATATATTGTTTTAACTTAAAACGTTAAACCTAGATTGCCCTGAATGCTTCAAAGAAATGTCAAAACCTAAATTGACATTTCTATTTCTCTTGATTTGTTTATGCCACTTAAAAATTAAGCATATCCTCAAATGTTGGCATATTCCATATTCCCTCAAGAGTAATCACATAAATCAAGACCCGGATTGCCTTAAATTTCTAAGAGAATACCAAAATCTCAACTTGGTATTTCTCTAGGTTTTCCCAATTTATGCCATTTTGAGATAAAATCAATTTTTCCACCATTAGGCACATTTTACTCTTTCAAGGAGTAAATGATAATTCCATTTCATTTTCAAAGGTTACCCAAAGACCTTGAAAATGCTCCTTGAGTGTCAATTTCCTCAAAGTTGGGTTAACTACCCTTCTAATCGGAGTTGACACTCTCTAACCCATCTATGGGGTAGAGAAGATGCTCCTAGGAACCCAACACCTATTGGTGCTCCTTGGATGCTCTAGGTACTCACTAGGGATAACTTCCCTAGATACCTTCCTAGTGACCTTGTTGGGCTTATTTGAAGCCTTGGTCACATTTTCTAGGTCAACTCTAGGGATAGCCTCCCTTGTGACCTTGTTAGTGACTTTCTTAGACTTCTTAGAAGTCTTAGTCACTTTGGCTGCAAAGATACTTCTAGGGATATCTTCCCTTGTATCCTTGACTTGACCTCTAGACTTAGGGTTTGTTCCATAACTATATGGAACCCTATGATAACTAGGCACATCCTTTTTAGCTTTGGGTTTGTATCCCAAACCTCTATGGCCATTGGATGTCTTTTGTACCCCTAAACCTAGGTTATGCTCATTTTGCCCTAATAGGATATTTTCCAATCTTTTTAGGGTCTTTTCTAATTTATCAAGTCTTGACCTCAAGACTTGATTTTCCCTCACTAGGTTCTTAGTATTTGATTTTTCATTTGATCCATGAGCATTTTTATTCATGGACTTGTATCTATTATCCTTAGTGTTCTTGCCTAAATGTCTATCTACCTTCCTAACCTTAGGTTGGGTAGTCTTGGCATGTAGAGCCACATGCTTTTCCTTAATGCCCTCATGCTTTCTATTCTTATGGTAAATTGCATTAAAATGATAAAAATTAAAACTATCATGCTTTTTACCATAACGTAAAGGGGTAGGCTCAATAAAAGTTACCTTTCTTTTTACCTTGGAGGCTCCCCCTTGACTTGAGCTTCCTCCTTGAGCCTTGACCATCTTCTTCCCCTTGGGGCATTGACTTCGGTAATGTCCTTTTTGTTGACACAAGAAGCACACAATGTGCTCCTTGCTCTTCTTTGTCCCGGGGGTGGTCTCCTCGGGCTTCTCCTTGCCCTTTTGTGTCACTTGACCTTTCCTCTTGGCCAAGTTGGGACACTTGCTCTTGTAGTGCCCACTTTCCCTACACTCAAAACATATTATATGATTTTTATTTTTAATTGAAACATTTATACCTTCTTGTGTAGGGATAGCACTTGCTCATCCATTTGATATTTCTTGAATTTTGGAGGTGGCACCATCTTCTTCTTCTTCGCTTGACCCGGATGTGGAGGCCTCTTCTTGCTCCGGGTTCATTGATCTACACTCCCCCTCAATCCTAGAGGTGGAGGCTTCATCATCTTGTACATGGAACAAGGAGTATGCTCTCTCCTTGTTCTCTTCATTGCACTCCCTTGAAGATGAAGCTTCTTCTTGGACTTCTTCTTCGAAGATTGAGCATTTCTCAACCTCGGAGTCCTCCTCTTGGTCTTGCTCCAAGGAGTCACCCTCTCTGGATTCTTCTTTCTCTTGTACAGTGGAGGGGATCTCTTCATGAAGCTTGGCCAATTTACTCCATAGTTCCTTTGCATCTTTAAATTCTCCAATTTTGCAAAGGATGGTGCTTGGCAATAAATTGACCAAAAGCTTGGTCACTTTGTCATTGGCCTCGCACCTTTGGACTTGCTCTTGGCTCCACTTGCTCCTCTTGAGAACTTTGCCCTTTGAGTTTGTTGGAGTCTTAAAGCCTTCCATAAGAGCAAACCATTGCTCTATCTCCATCATAAGAAAATTTTCGATTCTTGATTTCCAAGAATCGAAGCTCGTGGAAGTGTATGGTGGAGCCACCCTCGTGTCGAATCCGAGCCCATCTCGGAATTCCATTGTAGAAGTTGAGCTTTTGAATTTCTTCGACTTTGACAATTTTTCTTCAACTTCTTCACCCTCTAGCTCTTCTTGTTATGCTTGACCCTTCCAGTGATGATTCTGGTGAAGAGCAACCTCGCTCTGATACCACTTGTTAGGACCGAAAAGTAGCTAGAGGAGGGGGTGAATAGCTCTTCGCGTGTGTCGTGTGCTTGTCGTTGCTTGTTTCTTCAAGAATGCGCAGCGGAAATACAAAGAAACAACATACAACGCTAACACGGTTGGTTTACTTGGTATCCACCTCACAAGAGGTGACTAGTCCAAGGATCCACACCTACACACACACCCTCCACTAATAAAACTCTCCTTTATGGTAGCTACCAAGGGCGGAGAAGCCCTACAAGATTCAATACAAGAAGAAAGGGAAAGGTAATGAAATACAAGCTTACAATGAGTGCAAAAACCCTAACCCTAGTTTCTTCTCCTTGCTTTGATCCGCCTCTTGACTTGGAAGAACCTCCAAGAACCTTCAAGAACTGGCGATCTCGAGCTTGAGAAGAGCTATGGAGGAGCTGGTGAAGATCTAAAATGAATCGGTGAAGAAGTGCCGAAGACAACGCTCGCCTGCGGCTCAAATACGACGCAACGGTCGGATCCCAATCGATTCGATTATTCCCAATCGATCGGGGAGGCTTTGGATCGATCCACAGATCTATCCAGAGTGCCTCTGTGCTCTGGAAAAACGCCTAGATCGATCCACGGATCGATCCAGCGCTTATCGCGATAAGCAGCAGCGTCCCAATCGATCCACTGATCGATCGGGACCTCTGGATCGATCCAGCTCTTGGTTTTTGCCCAAAACCAAGTCCAAGCCTCTTAAACCAACATCCGGTCAACCTTGACCTGTTGGTACATCATGCCTAGCATCTGGTCACTCCCTTGACCTGCCAGGACTCCCCACCAAGTGTCCGGTCAATGCCTTTGACCCACTTGGACTTTTCTCTTCATGTCAAGTGTCCGGTCACTCCCTTGACCTACTTGAACTTCCACCAGATGTCTGGTCAACCTTGACCCATCTGGATTTTCTCGTGCCAAGTATCCAGTCAATCCTTTGACCTACTTGGACTTCCCAACACCAGATGTCCGATCATCCTTGATCCATCTGGATTTTCCCTTGCCTGGCTTCACTCACCAGGACTTTCACCTAGTTTCACTCACTAGGGTTTTCCATCTGCCTAGCTTCACTCACTAGGACTTCCACCTAGCTTCACTCACCATGATTTCCTTCTGCCTAGCTTCACTCACCAGGACTTTCACCTGGCTTCACTCACCAGGATTTCCTTCTGCCTAGCTTCACTCACCAGGACTTTCCATCTGCCTAACCTTCCAGTTAGGACTTCACAGTCAGGTATCCGATCATCCTTGATCTACTTGACTCTTCTTCATCCACACTGATCAGTCTCTGATCAGAATCTCCCCACATGAACAACTGCACCTGCATTGTCCATATGTCTACATGTATTGTCAAACATCGAAACTATGACCAAGACTCAAGCTTGGTCAACTCAGTCAACCTTAACCTAAGGGATATTGCACCAACAAAGGTCTCAGCTTAGGTATCCCAAATGGACCTAAATTGGACCGATGCATACTGTCCCTTCAATCAGGATGCATCCTCACTTGGTCACTCTCCTCCAGTGACTTACCTTAACTTACCAGTTTGTCAAACATTCGGTCAGCCCGTCGACCTATCTAGATTTTGTAACAACTATCCGGTCAGCCCGTCGACCTAGCTGGATTTCGTACCAACTATCCGGTCGGCCTGTCGACCTTGCTGGATTTCGTACCAACTATCCGGTCGGCCTGTCGACCTAGCTGGATTTCATACCAGCTATCTAGTCTGCCCGTTGACCTAGCTGGTTTTCCTGCACATTTAATCGAGTGGTTAGATCACATCAAAATCTAACTTAACTTAGTTGTCATTCATTAAAACCTGAGTTAAACTATTAGTACAAACTGCACCAACAATCTCTTCTTTTTTGATGCAATGATAACATGGGTTAAGTTAAGAAAAAAATTGCAAGCATAAATGGACAAATGATATGGTTTAAGTTATTCGGATTTCAATTGATTTGTTTCAACTTAACCCCTTAACCCTCCTCCTTTGGCATTCATCAAAAAATATGAACCGATATTGAAGCAAAAAAATATGCAAGGGAAAGTAAACAGAGAAAAAAAATTTGACAAAATAATTCTCAGGACTCCTTAAGGGAGGAAAAAATGTTATAACCATAAAAGTTTTTCAAAAAAGTATTTTATAAGATATGTTCAAAACTTGAAATCACTTTGCATTCCACGATGATAAAAAAATCTCAAAGATGAAAAGTTAGTTTTAAAACAACTTTTTCAAAGTGTTTTCAAGATAACTTGGAAAACATATTTTTTTAAAAAAAAAAAATTAAAGACATCTTTCAAAATAAAGTAGCATTTTCACAAGATTAATAAAGTTGAAAATACTTTAAAATCTATTAACTTTAGAAACTTTAAAGTTTTCTAAATTTTTTTTTGAAAATGCTAAGTTCTCCAAAAGAAACTTTAAAAGATTTAAAGTTAAGGTTTGCTAAAACAAAAGTCAAAATACTAAATGTTGCAATATTTAAAATTATTTTAAAGTAGTTTGAAAAAATAGAACCAGTTTTCAAAATAATTTTTCAAAACATGTGATATCTTTTTCAAAAATAGATTTTTGAATAAAAGAAATATTTTCAGAATTTATTGACTTATTAATCCTCCCCTTGAACCTGAGATTATTTTAAAATAATCTAGTCAACTATAAATTATCCTTAACTATCTAACCGTTAGTTACTAACTAACTATCAGAAAATAGCAGTGTTCACTTGGTTAGTCAGATTAAGCCTTTGTATCTAGTTAGTGGTTGACTAAACTGGATTACTGAACCTGATCACTATAAATTTGGTATTTAACGCCCAAACCTATGTTGATGTGCTAATATAAGTATCTTAAGTCCAAGCAATCTGCCTATGTATCTCACCCCTTTCTAAGTTTGACGATCACAAACAAGGTAACTCTAATATATTGGTGAGATGCTCAAGTCCTAGATCTATAGGAACATATTTTCTATGGGTTTGATCTAGACTAAGCCTAAAACTGATTTTAATAAGTCTAAAAATAAGGGAATTTTGAGAAAACTGTATAAAGAATTTATCCTAGAATTTGAAAATAATTTTGAAAATACTGATCCTAGTCTATGAAACACATTCCTAATTTTAACAATCAAACTAAAAAACAACTAACTGAAAATAGTGAGTCAAGTCATATACAATGCATAATAATGTATGTAACATGATCAGGTCTGATCATCATCAGCAAGTGGTGGTAGGGGTTGCTCAGGAGCACGCAGAGCCTAAAGAATCTGCTCAAATCTAGTGGTTATGTCAGCTCGGAGGGAAGTAAATCTAGTGGTCATCTCCCCCTGGAGTGTGCTGAATCCATCTGAGACTGACTGCTGAAGCTGTGCGAAGGACTCCTCAAGTCGAGTGAGTCAATCCTCAACGGATAGAGAAGTCGAGGGTTGGGTCGAGGTCAAAGGCTGGTCCAAAGTCGGAGCATACCCAAACATCTCCTCAGCCGTAAACTCTAGCCACTCCTCTCCCTCAGCTGGAATAGGTGGAAAGGCATCCTCAGCCTCGATTGGTATGTCTGCCTGCGACCCACCTCTCCAGGCTAGAACCCCTAGAGCAGTGATGTCTATATGCACTAGGGCTAGCTAACGCTGACCAAACTCGTCATATGCACTAAGGGAGCTAGACGTACCCTAGGTCATATCTACTCCTATGGTTGAAAACATGTATGTCAAGATGTGATAATAGGGCATATGAACCTAACGCCTAGTGACGAGACTTGATGCATGTATGATGTTATGAAACATATGCAATGTAATGTCAATATCTAGACGCTGACAAAGGACATATAAAAAGAAGGAGTGGGAAGGTCACATCATCGCAACGTCGCGAGATGTGATCAGCAGAATGCATGTGGTCAGGACTCGATATAAGATATAGTCCTAGATCCTAAGGGAGAGTGACCTAAAGTCAGTCACTGAAGGTAGTCTCTCCTCCCCCCAAAAAATATATATAGATAGTATCTAATGTAATATGGGAGTAGGGCTCACCAAATGACAGATCCCTACTAGGGTAACACAAAATGGGCATGCTGACCACCTAAGTCCTAAACTATCATATAAT
Organism: Zingiber officinale; assembly: GCF_018446385.1. NCBI lineage: Eukaryota > Viridiplantae > Streptophyta > Magnoliopsida > Zingiberales > Zingiberaceae > Zingiber > Zingiber officinale. The sequence continues at coordinate 52,787,523 of NC_055986.1, read as the reverse complement.
AAGGTGGTGGAAAAGTGAAAATTCTTTCCACCAACTCTGGTGGAGAAGGTCAGATCATCTATTTTTTCTAAGTTGTTATAGAACTGAGCATACAAGTCGAGATTTACTACATGACTATAGTAAACCAATTTTGCTAACTGGTAATGCTCAATGACCTGTGTGATAAGGGTGCAATACCGGGTAAAAAAGGGTCCTATTCAAGTACCTAGATTTCAATAAAACATATGTATACTGTAAAAAGGATAACCTAAGCTGCTCAGTAGGGAATCTGACATCGGTAGATGGAGTATTGCTAGGCCTAGCGGTAACATGTTGTCTTTTCCTAATTTTATACACATATATAAGCATAAATGGACAAGAAAAATGCATATAAACTAAGTATTGAAGATACATATTGAGGTAGGGTATACCTAGGAGGCATTTTTGAGATTTTGAGGATGAAAGTGTTGAGGGATCCGGGCTGGAAGACGCCTTGTTGTTGCCAAATTCGCGAACAAAACTCGATTCTGTTCGCTGAAAAAAATGGTCGAAGGCACCTTCAAGCTTCATCAAAGGCGCCTTCACTGGGTTATTGAAAGCGCCTTCAAGCGACTGAAGGCGCCTTCCAGCGCTTAGGAGGGAATTTTCCCGCCTCTCCTAAGGGCGCCTCCGATGGTGTCGGAGGCGCATTCAAGAGGCTCTTTCAGGATTAATTTTAAATTTTGGGTTTAATTAATTTTATGGTTAATTTTAAATTTTAGGTTTATTTTTAATTTAAATTTTAAGCTTTGTGTTTAATTTAAATTTAAATTTTATGTTTAATTTTAATTTTAAGTTTAAGTTTTATGTTTTATATTTAGTTTTAAATTTTAATTTTAATTTTAAGTTTTATATTTAATTTTAAATTTTAATTTTAGGTTTTATATTTAATTTTAAATTTTAAATTTTAATTTTAATTCCTTAGTCATCTCACCCGATCTATATTTTCAATCAAGGAATCCTATAATTTTGTGAGATGAGTTAAGTTTAATTTCAGAGTTTGATTTAACTTTGTGTTAGATTCAGCTTTAGTTTTAGGTTCAACAAATAGACATTCTTTGGATAAACTTCTGGGCTACGGTGAGTCACCTGGACATCATTAGAGTAGCCATGTCGTTGAGATTTTCTAAATAGTCTTATCCACTGAACTTAGTATAAAACTTTAGTCTAACTAGTTAGGATCCATAAGAGGTAGTTTTAGTTAGTTCCATTAAACCAAATGCGCCAGGTCGAAGTCATATCTTCCTAGACATGCATAGATAGAATTTCCTGATGTGCGTAGATTATATACACTTTTATGCATACTTTAACACACATCTACTTATATTTCATTACCATAATCTATGTTTATTACATATTATTTCATTATAATGTCATATTTCTACTCTTTTTGTTTGGAGATCTACTCTTTGCTTGTTTTGATTGATAGGATGCGATTTGGAGCAAAAATGATGCTTAAATGGGGTCTAGAACTTCCAAAGTGTCCGGGCCGTGTGGATTCACACGACTATGTCATGACCCGTAAAAGGGTTGTGCCAAGTGCTATAAAAGGGGGGTTTCTCCCCTTTTCATGGATCTTTAGCTTGGGTTTCTCTCCCATTCCTTGGGGAGGGGTTCTCCCCCTTGGAGTGTAAGAGTATATAATAAAAGCCTAGCTTTTTGTAAATATTTATTTTAAAATAAAGAATCACATTGGTCAAATGCCTACATTTATATTCTAAGTGTAGTTGTTCAATTAATTTATATTGTAGATAACATGGTGTGTGGTGTCACACACAGAAAATCATGTTATCAGTTCCTTATAAATTATAAACAGTAGCTCACGACTAAGATGGATAGGAACAAACCATTGGAATAGTCGTAGTGTAATTTGGAATTAGTTTATCTTGACTATAAAATTACACTAGTATACTCTGAGTGTATTGAGCAGGACCATTTGAGGTAATATCTTTTTATACTGACTATATAAAAGAACAATACCTCTGTTATTATGGAAGTGTGTACTCTTAATCATGATATAATAACAAGCACATATACTTAATATTTATTTCTTTAATTTATCAAAGGGTGTGATTTAGCTCGTTAAATCAATAGGCCCGATAAGTTGGGAAATGATATTATTTATATGGTGTGTTGTTGATTATAGAATGAAACTGTGTTCTAGTAATATAGGTTGATGATGTCCCCTTGAGGAGCTCATAAGGATTTTCATGTAAATCCTACAGGTGGACTTAGTCTAACATGACGATAAGGTTGAGTGGTACTACTCTTGGAGCTAGATATTACTTAAGTGAGTTGTCAGTAACTCATTTAATTAGTGGACATTCAATATCTTAAACACAGGGAGAATAACACGCTCATGATAAGAAGGAGCCCATATAGTAATATGAGATTGGTGTGGTAGTGCAATAATAACTCTTTAGTGGAATGAGATATTAATGATGAACTCAAGTTGGGTGTTCGGGGCGAACATGGGAAGCTCAAGTTCATCGGGAGACCAAAACCAATTCCTCCTCGCGGTCCCTGTCGTAGCCTCTTATTTATAAAGTCTTATACCCACCTAAACCCACCTTCTTACCCATCCATAGGTGGCCGTCCAAGCCAAGCTTGGAGCCCAAGCAAGGGCCGACCAAGATAAGCCTTGGATGGATCAAGAGGTGGGCGACCCTAGCTTGGGGCCCAAACTTAGGTGGTCGGCCACAATAAAAATAAAAAGGATTTTATTTTAAAATCTTTCCTAATGTGGAAGACATGATTTTAAAAGAGAGTTTTAAAATTAAATTTTACCTTTTATAATTTCTACAAAGGATTAAGAGAAAGGTTTGATATCTTTTCTTATTTGTAGATTGAAAGGAAGATTTTCATTTTGGAGAAAACTTTCCTTATTGTAATCATCCACATGTTTTAATAGAGAGATTTTAATTTATAAAAGTTTCCTTTTGTAACCATCTATGAAGGGAATTTTTTAAAATAAAAAATTTTATTTTAAAAATTTTCGGAAACAAATTAGGAAGTTTTAATTTTGTGTTTAAAACTTTCCTAGTTTGGAGGACTTGTAGGGGCCGACCATTAAAAGAATAAAAGGAAATTTTAGTTAAATTTTCCTTTTGTTCATTAGCAAGGGAAAATAAGGAAGTTTTAATTATATTTTAAAACTTTCTTTATTTGCCAAGACCAAGGAATATAAAAGAGAGGGTAGAGGTGATTCACCTCACAACAACACATCTATTTCTCTCCTCTCCTTTCCTTGGGTGGTGGCCGACCCTCTCCTCTCTTCTCCTTTTGTTGAGGCCGGCAACACTTGGAGCTCTTATTTCATCTTGGTGGTCGGTTGCTTGTGGAGAAGAAGAAGAGAAAAAAAGCATCCCTTGGAGCTTGGTTGGTGGCCGAAGTTCTTCATCTCTAGGAGATTGTTGGTGGCCGAAACTTGCAAGGAGAAGAAAGAGGCTTGGGTGGATTCTCATCTTTGTAGATTGTCGCCCACATGACATCCGAGATAAGAAGAGGAATACGATAGAAGATCGTGAGGTTTATAAGCTACAAAGAAAGGTATAACTAGTTGTCTTGTTCTGCATCATACTAGTTTTCTTTGTATGGATTTTGAAATACCAAACACAAGAGGCTAACGATTCTAGGTTTTGAATTTATGATTTGATTTTGTGTTCTTTTATTTTTCGATCTTGTGATTTGATTGTTCTTAATGGTTAAACCTAGGGTTACTATTAGGAGATTAAATATTGAATTTCGTTGAAAGACTTTGTCTAGGAAGTGGTGGATGATCCCATACCCAAGAAGACCTAGTGCCTCACCATGTTTAACCTGGAAGGCGATCTCTGAAATAAATATTTAATCGAATTTGTAACATGGGTGGATTTGGATTAATAATGTTAAGCATCATTTGCGATCCAAGTCTAAACCTCTAAAAACAGATAAGTTGAATTTAGAATCAATAATGTTAAGTTCTGTTTGCGGTTCCAAATTTAATTTCTAAAGAACACAATAGATTGTTAGGAATGGTTCAAGACTTGTACAAAATTTTTGTGCAGGGGAACTAGTATGATATTTCGAGTAGCAACCAACAATTGGTATCAGAGCTAGGGTTTGCCTTTGTGCGTTTGGGTTTCAGTTTAATTATGCACATGTCATACATATTTTAGGCAGGATAATAGTAGGATGTGCAAATAGATTTAACTCTGTGATTGCAGGCATCCTAGATCCAACTATTATGGTTATAATGTGATTGTGTGTGATTGGACCCTTGGATATGTCGAGGGCATTTTATGTGTCACGCCCCGGGGGAGTCAAAGTCCGAAGAAATTTCGGCAGCATCTCCCCTGTACGGCGGACAATAAAAAACTTTCTACATCACCATATACCTCAGCCACATGCGGCTGGAATAATAACAATAATAAAATACATCACATAGACATCCACGCAGTTAAATAGATAACAAACTAGAACAGGGATAAAATGACTCAAAAACAACCCTACTCAACTACACTCATAAAGCTCAAAACCGATATCCTACTCCACTACACTCATAAAGCTCAAATCCGACGATAAAATTAACTTACCTCTTCTGTCGTCTAGGCAGGCGTGTAGAAAAACAAATTCAATAAAACTCATAGGCAATAAGAATCCATACAAGATCCAATTGTATCAGCACAAACAAGTCCAAACATAGTCTAAAACAAGGAAGACTAAAAGTTCAACACGACGTCCTCGTGGACTGCAGGAGACTAGCGACTGGAACTCTCCTGACAGCATCAACCTGAAAATAGTAAATATCCACGGGGTGAGTCAACTCCTCAGCGGGTAACAACTGATATACATAGTAGAGAAATAACATCTAGCACTAATCATGCGTACAGTCTCCTGATATAAGAAGGATGAAATGCAACTGTAGTAAACAGGAGAAAACTGTACTAACCAGGACCTGGTACAAGGATAAACAGTCCGAGAGGTATAGAAGTCCTGTATGCATGTCAGGCATGACCATCCAACCAAAATGCAGCAAATAAATGCAGCAAACACAATCACAAGAAATAAATGCATCAATGCGTATGCTGCCAATGATGCGTCCTGGTCACCCCTGACGCCAGTTAATCATCTCACACACAATGGTGAGACCGAGTGGGTAGGGCTGTGACCACCGTGCACTCTGTCGTCACTGCTCCTGATGAGTGACCGAGTGGACGGGATACTGTCGGAGTACACCTATCCTCCTACCCCAAATAATAAATGGGGGAACGGAATGCTCTCATCTCCCGGTACACGATGACGGGGAGGAATATCTGTCGGCTACCACGCTGCGTCATACTACCCATGAGCGGACCAACGGAGTCAAACAAAGTCCCTACTGCAACACACTCTGCCTGAATCGACCACTAACCCATGAGTGGTGGTGTGTGCAGATCCATGTAACTGGCGATGTGCTCAACAATAATGGAGCGGACTATCGCGCAGCATGCAATCATGCGAATGGTGCATGACACTAACCATGGAAATATCCTGAGCTAATCCATATATATATAGAAGGTGCACCTTAGGTCAATGAATCAAATCAAAGGTACACAGATAAGATAAGGTATAAAACCTAGGTCCTGAACATGGTGAAGCATGGTATATCACTACCTCCTATAAGCATGTATAAACAGGTAAGGAATAACATGAGATGCAAAACAAGTATCAACCAAGCATGTAACAAGTATCGGGTAGTGACTAATCGAAACAGATAAGAAACATAATTATTGCAATTTGTTAAATTCACTACTATGCATATCAAACGACATAAAGTCAGAAGTACCCGCCTCCAATAAAAAATGTCCAAACCGGTCCAAATTCGACGTCGAAATACTCGTCTCGCGTCAAAGTCCTGTGATATCAATGTGTATATTTTTATTTAGCTACAATCCAAAGAAATGGCTAAATAAAATCCTTAAGGCTAAATTAGGGCAAACCCTAATCAACCTAACCATCCAGTATGATTCACCTACAACAAAATAATCATACCTAACCAATATCAAGTTCAAAATATGAACTATAATTTATCATATATCAAAACGTACCTAAATCACTCCATAATAAATTATATATATGTAACAATTTATACCTAAAATAACATGTATCAAGAACGTGCCAACTCAATCCATCCACTAAACCCTTACCTTAAGGCTGCTGGACCAAGATTATGTTGGAAACAGAGGTTGTTATTGGAACACTTCTCTGCTAGAAATCCTCCACACTGCCCAGATCACAAGAAAAATTGAGGCTTAACCAAAATATCAATACACCACTACAATTTAACATCAACCTAGCTTCCCTTACCTCAATCCACAACTGCTGTGGCTACTAGAACAACAAAACGGAACCACAGTAAAGAGAAAAACTAGGGCACAGTGGCTGAAGGCTAGGAGAGGGGTCGACGGTGATGAACTAGGGCACAGGGACGACGTCGCTGGAGTCGGGCAAAGGCTAGAGTCGGGTCCTCGGCTGTGTTGGCTCGAGTGTCGCCGGCGCTGTCCCGTGCGGCGGCGGCGCTGTCGGGTGGAGAAGGCGCGACCAAGAATTGGGGCACGGCGGTTGGGGGTCGGCGTCGACACGCAGAGGAGAAGAGAAAAAGGTTTCGGGGCTACTCCGTGCGGCGATGACGACTTCATAGAGGAGTTGAAGCTTGGCCGGCGATGTGCAACGATTGTGCGACTCAGAAGGGAAAGAAGGAGAGGCAAGGGGAAATTGGGTCAATTACGGGAAGAAGAAGGAAAGGGGCTCGGCGAGGGAGAAGTAGAGAAGAGGAGAAACCGCCGCGTGCGCGTGCGGTTAGGGCTTCGACATCGGGTTCGGTAGTGAGGGAGAGAAAACGGCGAGGAAAGCAAATAAAAGAAAAATAAAAAGAATAAGAAAGGAAAAAGGAATAAAGAAAATCAACATTTGCTCGTTAAAACGGGGTAGCCTAAACAGGTTTTTCCGGGCCCCGTTTTCATCCCCGTTAACTCATCCATACGAGCTCCAAAAAATTCTCAAAAAATTTCCAAAAAATTCTGGAAAATTCCCTTATTAATATTCGCCTATTTTCGGTATTTTACATTCTCCCCCACTAATAAAAATTTGGTCCCTAAATTTCGTTATCTACCATCAGCAAATACTAACAATAGGTAAAGAGTATAAATGCTGAACGGTAAATTAAATCACATAACTCAAGTGAAAAGATGGGGGTATCGAGCTCGGATATTATCCTCGAGCTCCCAAGTAGCCTCCTCGTCCGAATGATGCTGCCATCCGATTTTAACCAGCCGGATAGTCTTGTTCCGCAACTGACGCTCCTTCCGGTCTAAAATCCGTACCGGAATCTCCTCATAAGTGACGTCAGGCTGAACTGGAACTGAGACGTCTGTCAGCACATGCGTCGGGTCAGGTACGTATCTTCTCAGCATAGATACGTGGAATACATCGTGCACGCCTGACAGGAACGGTGGTAGTGCCAGTCCGTAAGCTACCGCTCAGATCCTCTCCAAGATCTCGAAAGGGCCAATGTACCGCGGAGCTAGCTTACCTCTGAGGCCAAATCTCTTCACCCCTTTCGTGGGTGAAACTCGCAGAAATACATGGTCACCAACAAAGAACTCTAGTGGTCTGCGTCTCCGATCAGAATAACTCTTCTGGCGGTCCTGCGCCTCTGACATCCTCCGTCTGATAGTACGGACCAACTCTGCATCCTGCTGAGTTCTATGAGGTCCCAACATCTGGGCCTCTCCAACCTCATCCCAGAGGACGGGTGTCCGACAAGGCCTACCATACAACTCCTCAAACGGTGCCATCTGGATAGCTGAATGAAAGCTGTTATTGTAGGCAAACTCTACCAACGGCAGATGGTCCTCCCAACTGCCTCCGAAATCCATAACACATGACCTCAGCAGATCCTCGAAAGTCTGAATGGTCCGCTCTGACTGTCCATCTGTCTTGTTGGTGCAGTAAGCATCCGACGATCGAACCTCAGTTTTGATAATGGCAAAGGGATTCAAAGTTAAGACTCCTTGTTATCTAATGTGGTTAAATAAGGTTTCAGGAAAGTCCTAACTGCGGTTAGGCAAGGGAAAATCCTAAGGGGGGGTAACCTTAGGTCCTAGGGGGTGGTAACCCTAGGTGAAGGAAAATCCTAAGGGGGGGTAACCTTAGGTCCTAGGAGGTGGTAACCCTAGGTGAAGGAAAATCCTAAGGGGCGGTAACCTTAGGTCCTAGGGGGTGGTAACCCTAGGTGAAGGAAAATCCTAAGGGGTGGCAACCTTAGGTCCTAGGGGGCGGTAACCCTAGGTGGAGGAAAACCCTAAGGGGCGGCAACCTTAGGTCCTAGGGGGTGGTAACCCTAGGTGGAGAAAAACCCTAGGGGGCGGTAACCCTAGGTCCTAGGGGGTGGTAACCCTAGGCGGAAAGTCCAGTCGGTCTGAAGGACCGGACTGGCAACAGGTAAATCTCCTGAGTGGAGTAGGTGAGGACGCGTTCCCCGTAGAGGGAACAATAGGCGTCGGGTCGACCTAGGGTTTCCGGTTGGAAACCTGAAGTCCGGAGACTGTCAAAACTTTTATTATTATCATTCATTATGTGCTAACTTTGTTTTGCAGGGTATGTGTTTGGGACTAACACATTTTGCGAGAACAAAGGAGCAAGTTACAACTCGGATGAATAGTTCCGAGGCGCCTCCATGGAGCTTGGAGGCGCCTCGAGGCGCCTCCATGGAGGTTGGAGGCGCCTTAGATGAAGTTCAAGGCGCCTTGGGTCGAAGGTTGAAGGCGCCTTGGGTAGGCTGAAGGCGCCTTGAACTGGATGAAGTTCGACCAAGTCTGTGCTGATCTCCGCGGGTGACTCGGCCTGTTTAAGGCGCCTTGAAGGGCTTCAAGGCGCCTTGAACACCCTTTATAAGGGGTCTCGAGCAGCAGCACCATGACAACGAATTCCAAGTCTTCTCTCTTCAACGTGCTGCTCCAAAAGACGCCCGGAAGTGCTGCAACAAGTCTCCGACGACCCGAAGCTTCAAAATTCTACTGTTGTCGTCGGTATAACTAGTTTTTCCAGTTACTTGTACTTCATCTTGTAATCATTTTATCGAGCTTATAGTTGTTGCCCACCGGAAGCGATCAAGGATCGCGGGCCTTCGAGTAGGAGTCGATCAAGGCTCCGAACGAAGTAAAAATCCTCCTGTCTCTGTGTGTTTGTTTTGTTTTATTCCGCTGCTTAATTACTCCGATAATTCTTACGTTTCCGATAATCAAAAAACGATTTAGCCACGAGTGCTATTCACCCCCCCTCTAGCACGTCTCGATCCAACATGTCTGTGGATGGAAAGTTGTACTGAAACGGAGCTGTGTGCCCAAGGCCTACTGCAGACTCTGCCAGAAACGAGACGTGAACCGTCTATCTCTATCCGAAATGATACTCAATGGAACACCATGTAGTCTGATGATCTCTCGGCAATACAGATCTGCTAATCGATACAGGGAATCAGTCCTCCGGATCGCTAAGAAGTGCGCGGATTTGGTTAATCGATCAACGATAACCCAAATCACGTCATGACCTCTCGTGTCCTCGGCAAACCCACCACAAAGTCCATGGTAATGTGATCCCACTTCCACTCAGGAATAGGAATCCACTGAAGTAATCCTGCAGGTCTCTGGTGCTCAGCCTTCACCTGCTGACAAACAAGACATCTAGTTACGAAATTCGCGATGTCTTTCTTCATGCCGTTCCACCAGTAGGAACGCCTCAAGTCTCGATACATACGGGTCCCGCCTGGGTGGATCGCAAATCTAGAGCGGTGAGCCTCCTGAAGTAGTTCCTGTAAGACCGGATGAGACTGAGGTACGCATAATCTGCCTCAGAAATATATAACACCCTCCTCGTCTCGTGTGAACTCGGTTTGCTGCTAGGAAGCTATCTGACTGCCAATGAACTGCAAATGCTGATCACCAGCCTGGGCCTCTCGGATCCTCGTCCTGATCGACGACTGAGAAACCATGGTAATAAGAATACCCTGCTCTGTATGTCCCTGCTCCTCAAGGTCTAACTCGAAGAAACCCTGAACCAAGTCTGTAACTGAAACTCGGTGGCTAGCCAAAGTCCCTCTGGACTTCCTGCTGAGTGCATCTGCAACCACATTAGCTTTCCCCGGGTAGTAGCCAATGGTACAATCGTAATCCTTCAAGAACTCCATCCATCTCCTCTGTCGGAGATTAAGCTCCTTCTGTGTAAAAATATATTTGAGACTCTTATGATCAGTGAGAATCTCAAATGTAATGTCGTATAAATGATGCCGCCAAAGCTTCAGAGCAAATATGATGGCAGCTAACTCCAGATCATGAATTGGGTAGTTCTTCTCATGCTCCTTTAACTGTCGAGAAACATAGGAGACTACCCTGCCATGCTGCATCAGAACAGCGCCCAAACCCTGAAGAGACGCGTAGGTGTAGAGTACAAATCCATCCTCTCCAGAAGGTAAAACCAAAACTGGAGCCAACACTAATCTCCGCTTCAGCTCCTGAAAGCTGGTCTCGCAATCCTTAGACCACGTGAACTTCACACCTTTCCTGGTAAGACGTGTCAGCGGCATTGTAATACGCGAGAAACCTTCGACAAAACGTCGATAATAACCGGCCAGTCCCAGAAAACTGCGGATCTCCTGTACTGACTTCGGCTGCTCCCAACTGGTGACAACCTCGATCTTCTGAGGGTCTACTGAAATACCTCTGCTCGAGACCACATGTCCCAGAAAATCGACTAAGGATAGCCAGAATGCACACTTGCTGAACTTCGCGTACAGTTGATGTCGTCTAAGAATCTTCAAGACTATGCGAAGATGCTGTGCATGCTCCTCCTCGGAACGCGAGTAGACCAATATGTCATCAATGAAAACGATAACAAACTGATCCAAATACTCCAGAAAGATGCGGTTCATCAAGTCCATAAACACCGCTAGAGCATTGGTAAGCCCGAATGACATTACCAAAAACTCATAATAACCGTATCTGGTACGGAAAGTTGTCTTCTGGATATCAGAATCTCTGACTCTCAGCTGATGATATCCGGATCGCAGATCAATCTTAGAATACACTGATGTACCTCTGAGCTGATCAAACAAATCCTCGATCCGTGGTAAAGGATATTTATTTTTGACGGTCACTGCATTCAGCTGTCTGTAGTCAATACATAACTTCAGTATACCATCCTTTTTCTTGACAAATAATACCGTAGAACCCCATGGAGAAACACTAGAGCGAATATATCCCCATGGTGCCGACACGGTTGACTTCTTGTGGCGGAAGTACAGTTAGCAGATGGAATTCTGCTTTCTTGTTTGCCACGTACTCGGCCTGCTCTTTCTTTGTCCATTGATTTTTCGCTTTGCCCTCGGGAGCTTCAAAACCATGTTCCATTGTTAGTAATAAATCAAAATCGGTACCGAAAAATACCTCCATGTGCTTCTTCCAGCTTGCAAAGTCCCCCTCGAATTTTGGTGGGTGGATGTTAGATCCGGCCATCTCGTTGCTTCGTTCGGCGGTTAGTCCTCCTGAAACGTCTCGGCTCTGATACCACTTGTAGGACCGTTGGGCCGGCTAGAAGGGGGGTTGAATAGCCTGTAAAAAAAAACAACAAAGACCCTTCTCGAACTTTCAACAAAACACTTGCATAAAGTAAATTAGCAGTAAATAAAAAGCAGAAAGAAGAGGCTCACAACTTGACTTGGTTACAACCAAGGAGGTTGTTAATCCAAGGAATGAACGTGCACTAAAATATCTTCTTTAGGCGGAGAAGCCTCTTACAGCAGTGAAAGCACAAAAGACAGAAGCTAAACTAGAACAGAATCGCACAAGTGTTTGGAATGTAAATCTCTGAGATGATCTAAAGCTTCTGGACCAAGGCTATATTTATAGCCTTGGTCGGGGGCGCCTGGAAGGGTTCCGGGCGCCCTGGGGGGGATAAAACTTTATCCCCCAACGTCCAGAACGCGAAAGATGTGTTCTGGTCAAACTTCATGTTCCGGGCGCCCCGGACTGCTCCGGGCGCCCCGGGCTGCTCCGAGCGCCCCGGGCTGCTCCGGGCGCCCCGGAGCAAAAAGTCAACTCTGGTTGACTTTTGCATCCGGGACCTCTGCTCCGTTTCAGTCCCGCCTCGGTCCGGGTCTTCTACTCCGGATCCGCTCACTTGGGTGATCTCTGCTATCCGGAAAAGGGCTCACCCGAACCCAACTTCCGGTCTTCTCGAGCGAGCTTCCCTCCGGCTTCTCGTCCCTCGGAATTGCTGCGTGTTTCCTTCTCGTCCGCCGGCGTACTCATCCGCAGTCTTCGTCCCTCGGATGCACCGCGTGCCATCCTTCTCGCTAGCTGCGTCTCTTGCTCCCCGAGCAATCTTCCGCTCCAGCTTTCGTCCCTCGGAACCACCGCACGCTTCCTTCTCGTCCGCCGGTGTACTCTTCCGCAGCACCTCGTCCCTCGGACTGCCGTCCTTCTCGCTAGCTGCGTCTTCCGCTCGACTACCTATGTTCCTAAGCTCCTGCACACTTAGACACAAGGTTAAAACAAACAGGACCTACCTTAACTTGTTGATCACACCAAAACAACCTTGGGGTTCCAACAGTACAGACTAAACCTGTTCCATTGGGACACTTGACATATTCCTGAATTTGATCCAAACTCACTATTTTGACATGTCATTATCTATATATCTAAGCTTCAAACATGAACATTTGTTTTTGTTTGTTTTGTCCTTTCCTTACAGAATATAAGGTGAGACATGATGCAACTGAAAAATTGTTATTGTGTGATCTTTGACATAGATTCGAGTGTTGAAACCAGTCTCATGTTAAGTAAGGTAAGATTATGTATCATAGGTCATTCCCCATGCAGAATCAGCTTCGAGACATACAAGTTGTCATTAGAATACCCTTCATATTCAGTAATTCGTTTATCTTGTTTTCTATTCTTTTGGTCCACAATAAGAGAAACATTCCCTCATTACTAAACATATCTCTTATGACCAATAAGGATATCTATACTACCCCAGTATTAAATATAGGTACCAAAATTATAAAATTAATCATGCCTATTTGCCGTCTGGAGTTGTTCCGTCGCTGTCCAACCCCCTTTTACTTCGGAATTCCATACAAGAAAACCAACGGGAATCCATACAAATCTGAAATAAATACCCGATTTGACTCACAAACCCGGCTAACACAAAATACCCAGAATACCAAAAGCAGGTATCACACCCTGCTCTGATACCAATTCCAATTAATTGGTATCAGATAAATCTCAAGATCCGTAACACGAAAATCAAAACAAGTATCGCCAACTTGGCGCTCTGATACCAAATAAATTGGCATCAGGTTATCCCAAATATCGAAAATACGAAAATAAAGATCGTTAAATTGTGCTCTGATACCACTAAATAGTCACGCCCCGGGGGAGTCACTGTCCGAAGAAATTTCGGCAGCATCTCCCCTGTACGGTGGACAATCTGAAACTTTCTACATCACCATATACCTCAACCACATGCGGCTGGAATAATAACAATAATAAAATACATCACACAGCCATCCACGCAGTTAAATAGATAACAAACTAGAACAGGGATAAAATGACTCAAAAACAACCCTACTCAACTACACTCATAAAGCTCAAAACCGATATCCTACTCCACTACACTCATAAAGCTCAAATCCGATGATAAAATTAACTTACCTCTTCTGTCGTCTAGGCAGGCGTGTAGAAAAACAAATTCAATAAAACTCATAGGCAATAAGAATCCATACAAGATCCAATTGTATCAGCACAAACAAGTCCAAACATAGTCTAAAACAAGGAAGACTAAAAGTTCAACACGATGTCCTCGTGGACTGCAGGAGACTAGCGACTGGAACTCTCCTGACAGCATCAACCTGAAAATAGTAAATATCCACGGGGTGAGTCAACTCCTCAGCGGGTAACAACTGATATACATAGTAGAGAAATAACATCTAGCACTAATCATGCGTACAGTCTCCTGATATAAGAAGGATGAAATGCAACTGTAGTAAACAGGAGAAAACTATACTAACCAGGACCTGGTACAAGGATAAACAGTCCGAGAGGTATAGAAGTCCTGTATGCATGTCAGGCATGACCATCCAACCAAAATGCAGCAAATAAATGCAGCAAACACAATCACAAGAAATAAATGCATCAATGCGTATGCTGCCAATGATGCGTCCTGGTCACCCCTGACGCCAGTTAATCATCTCACACACAATGGTGAGACCGAGTGGGTAGGGCTGTGACCACCGTGCACTCTGTCGTCACTGCTCCTGATGAGTGACCGAGTGGACGAGATACTGTCGGAGTACACCTATCCTCCTACCCCAAATAATAAATGGGGGAACGGAATGCTCTCATCTCCCGGTACACGATGACGGGGAGGAATCTCTGCCGGCTACCACGCTGCGTCACACTACCCATGAGCAGACCAACGGAGCCAAACAAAGTCCCTGCTGCAACACACTCTGCCTGAATCGACCACTAACCAATGAGTGGTGGTGTGTGCAGATCCATGTAACTGGCGATGTGCTCAACAATAATGGAGCAGACTATCGCACAACATGCAATCATGCGAATGGTGCATGACACTAACCATGGAAATATCCTGAGCTAATCCTTATATATATATAGAAGGTGCACCTTAGGTCAATAAATCAAATCAAAGGTACACAGATAAGATAAGGTATAAAACCTAGGTCCTGAATATGGTGAAGCATGGTATATCACTACCCCCTATAAGCATGCATAAGCAGGTAAGAAATAACATGAGATGCAAAACAAGTATCAACCAAGCATGTAACAAGTATCGGGTAGTGACTAACCGAAACAGATAAGAAACATAATTATTGCAATTTGTTAAATTCACTACTATGCATATCAAACGACATAAAGTTAGAAGTACCCGCCTCCAATAGGAATGTCCAAATCCGACATCGAAATACTCGTCTCGCGTCAAAGTCCTGTGATATCAATGTGTATATTTTTATTTAGCTACAATCCAAAGAAATGGCTAAATAAAATCCTTAAGGCTAAATTAGGGCAAACCCTAATCAACCTAACCATCCAGTATGATTCACCTACAACAAAATAATCATACCTAACCAATATCAAGTTCAAAATATGAACTATAATTTATCATATATCAAAACGTACCTAAATCACTCCATAATAAATTATATATATGTAACAATTTATACCTAAAATAACATGTATCAAGAACGTGCCAACTCAATCCATCCACTAAACCCTTACCTTAAGGCTGCTGGACCAAGATTATGTTGGAAACAGAGGTTGTTATTGGAACACTTCTCTGCTAGAAATCCTCCACACTGCCCAGATCACAAGAAAAATTGAGGCTTAACCAAAATATCAATACACCACTACAATTTAACATCAACCTAGCTTCCCTTACCTCAATCCACAACTGTTGTGGCTACTGGAACAACAAAACGGAACCACAGTAAAGAGAAAAACTAGGGCACAGTGGCTGAAGGCTAGGAGAGGGGCCGGCGGTGATGAACTAGGGCACAGGGACGGCGTCGCTGGAGTCGGGCAAAGGCTAGAGTCGGGTCCTCGGCTATGTTGGCTCGAGTGTCGCCGGCGCTGTCCCGTGCGGCGGCGGCGCTGTCGGGTGGAGAAGGCGCGACCAAGAATTGGGGCACGGCGGTTGGGGGTCGGCGTCAACACGCAGAGGAGAAGAGAAAAAGGTTTCGGGGCTACTCCGTGCGGCGACGACGACTTCACAGAGGAGTTGAAGCTTGGCCGGCGATGTGCAGCGATTGTGCGGCTCAGAAGGGAAAGAAGGAGAGGCAAGGGGAAATTGGGTCAACTGCGGGAAGAAGAAGGAAAGGGGCTCGGCGAGGGAGAAGTAGAGAAGAGGAGAAACCGCCGCGTGCGCGTGCGGTTAGGGCTTCGGCATCTGATTCGGTAGTGAGGGAGAGAAAACGGCGAGGAAAGCAAATAAAAGAAAAATAAAAAGAATAAGAAAGGAATAAAGAAAATCAATATTTCCTCGTTAAAACGGGGTAGCCTAAACAGGCTTTTCCGGGCCCCGTTTTCATCCCCGTTAACTCGTCCATACAAGCTCCGAAAAATTCTCGAAAATTTTTCAAAAATTCTGAAAAATTCCCTTATTAATATTCACCTATTTTCGGTATTTTACATTATGTGTGTGCATGATTGTATATATTAAATACAACAGGAGCTGTATTAGTTTTAGGATTTTACATTTTTGTTTCGATCTAGATTACATGTACATTCCTTTATGGAATATGGGATCGATATATGTAAAATTCTATTTTTGTCGCGGATCGTATCCTTGCGAGGCGTGGTACTATTTATGGACCAGAGGAGCAGCGAAAAAAAAACAAGATCGATGCGGTGACTAGACCCGATTGCGGTGGCTAAAGATGGCAGCAGCTAAGGTTGGCAGCACACGAAGGACAGTGATGGAAAAAGCCATAATAGTTGGAAAATTACTTTTTCATATTTATTTCTTTATTTGTTGTGATGTGTGTGTGCATGATAAAATCCTCATCTTAAAAAACTAAGTGGGAGAGGGATTAGTAAAAAATTCCACGATCTCCATTACTGGTTTGTAAGTGATGCAACAAACTTGCGTGTTGGCTCTGAGTGCCTCCCTCCACAACGGATGAGTTTGTTTGCAGATCACTAGATCAAACTTCCTAAATGGATGATTATAGGAAATTATTTAGGAGCATGTGATCTTCTCCAACTGAAGGGTCATAATCTTATTTAATGGACTAAGTATCAAATAATGGTACACACTTAGGTACATTTAATAGTATCCTCCCCAACGGAGTCACTGCTATTATTTGTGTGACCAAAGGAATATCAACTATTAATTTTATTTGTCATAAATTTAGGATGACAAGAATAAAATTAATGGGTAAAACCTTCTCTTACAATTGTTTGATTTTGTATACGTCCACACTAACGTGGCATGCAAAATTTACGGTGTTTTGAGGTGTTGGTAAATTTAAATAATATTATTTGAGGAATCAATATTATTCTAAATTTAGAGTCTTGACCAAAAGTTTTTTTTTGTGATTCTTAGGATGACTTTCAACCCACTGGCTATTATACTAAAAGAGAACAGACTTACTAGCCCAAACTACATAGATTGGAAAAGAAACTTGGATATTATCCTAACTGCTGAAGGCTATAAGTTTGTACTAATGGAGGTCTGCCCTAATATGCCTAATAGCGATTCTAGTGAAGAGGAGATTGAGTATCATAGGAAATGGGTCAAGGCAGATGAGATGGCGCGGAGTTACATTTGGCTTTTATATCAAATGTGCTGCAACATCAGCATCAGACCATGCCATGACATGATGTACAATCTCAAGGAACTCTTCGAACACTAGAATCGGGCTGACAGGCAAGATTGTATAATCTGTAGGTACTGGACTAAAAGCAGGAATGAAGAAGCCGAAAGGCAAGTGCTTCATTTGCAAACAGTCTGGACATTTGTAGGCGGACTGCCCTCATAGGAAGAGAACAATATAGGTATATCTTATTCTCTAGTAGTTGGAACATGTTTAGTGGTGTTCTCTACCGGTACCTGGTGTGTAGATATGATAACCACTGATCATGTCTACAAATCATTACAGGGGTTCCAGGAAACCCGACAACTACATGAAGGAGAAATCACTATTTACATGGGTAATGCTATAGAAGTAGCAGCTGTTACAGTGGGAGATGCTTATAGGAATAAAATATTGGTTTTAAAAATTATCTTTACGTACCAAGTTTTATAAAGAACTTAATTTCAGTTTCTAAACAATACAAGGATGAATATTTTGTCTATTTATGATAGCAAAGGTGTTATCAAGAAAAATAGGGAAGTTATCTGTTCTGGTATGTTCATTGGCAATTTGTATAATCTAAATCTAATAACTCCCACGATGTAACAAATGAAAATTAATAACACATCTTCTAAATCTAACAAGAGAAAGGAACCTTTGGAAATGAACCAAACATATCTTTGGCATTTAAGGCTTGGTCATATTAACTTGAGTAGGATTCAAAGGACTCTTGGGTTCATTAGTGTTGGAAAACTTTCCAACTTGCGAATCTTGCTTGGAAGGAAAAATACCAAGAGACCTTTTAAGGCGAAGGGGTATAGAGCCAAAGATGTGTTGGAACTAGTTCATTCCAATTTGTGTAGTCCTATAACTATCCAGGCAAGAGGTAATTTCAAATATTTCGTCTATTTTATAGATGACTATTTGAGATACGGGTACATTTACTTAATGCCCCACAAGTCTGAGTGTTTTGATAAGTTCAAAGAGTACAAGGCTGATGTGGAGAAACATCATGGTAAAAGTATCAAGACACTACGGTGTGATCGTAGTGGCAAGTACCTCTTAGGAAAATTTAGGAGTCACTTATCAGAAGTCGGGATTCAATCCCAACCGTCTGCACCTGGTACACCCCAACAAAATGGTATGGCAGAACGAAGGAATATGACTCTTATAGAAATGGTTAGATCGATGATGAGTTATTCAGAATTACCAAATTCGTTTTGGGGATATGCTCTGGAAACAGCAGTGTACATTCTGAATATGGTACTTTCTAAATCAGTACCTCGTCATAGTGGGAGGGTTGTTAGGTAACCTGAAAGATTCATGTTTTTGGGAGAGTCGTCGGACTTGATCCCAGGTAAACATGAATATGATCCCTGAACATATAACGAAGCACTCCAAGATAAAGATGCAGCATCTTGGTAAAGAGCAATGAATTCAAAAATAGAATCTATGTATTCTAACAATGTCTGGGAGCTAGTAGAACCATCAAATAGTGTAAAAGCTATTGGATGTAAATAGATCTATAAAAGGAAAAGAGGGACAGACGGGAAGGTGGAAACCTTCAAAGCAAGGCTTGTTGCGAAGGGGTATACTTAGAAAGAGAGAATCGATTATGAGGAAACCTTTTCGCCAGTAGCTATGCTTAAGTCTATCTAGATACTCTTATCTGTTGCTGCTCATATGGATTATGAGGTTTAGCAAATGGATGTCAAGATAGCTTTCCTGAACGGAAGTGTTGAAGAAAACATCCATATAAAGTAACCAGAAGAGTTTATTGCAAAGGGCAAAGAGCATCTAGTATATAAGCTCAATCGGTCTATTTATGGACTGAAGCAAGCGTCAAGGTCTTGGAACATCCAGTTTAATGAAGTAATCCAGTCTTATAGATTTATTCAATGTCCGGATGAGTCTTGTGTATACAAGAAGTGTGATGGAAACATGGTGGTATTTCTTGTACTATACGTAGATGACATTTTGTTAGTTGAAAACAATATCAAAGTGTTGTCGGAAGTAAGGGTATGGTTGTCCAAGTAATTCGATATGAAGGACTTGTGAGAATGCGCACATATTCTCGAGATCAAAGTAAAAAGGGATTGCAAGAAAAGAATGTTGTGCTTATCCCAAGCTTCATATATTGATACAATCCTAACTCGTTTTAGCATGCAAGACTCCAAGAAAGGTTTTCTACCTTTTAGGCATGGAGTATTTTTATCCAAAGAGATGTCTCCGAAGACATCAAAAGAGATAGAAGAGATTAAGGCAGTTCCTTATGCTTCAGCTGTAGGAAGCCTAATGTATGATATGTTGTGCACGAGATCGGATATCTGTTTTACCGTGGGCATGGTTAACAGATATCAAAGTAATTCAGGGTAGAGACATTGGACTGCCGTAAAGCATATATTAAAGTACTTGAGAAGGACTAGAGATTATATGCTGGTATACCAAGCAGATGATCTGCTCCCTATGGGTTATACAGATTCTGACTTCCAATCAGATAGGGACAAATAGTAAGTCAACCTCAGGATTCTGTGTTTACTTTAGGAGGTAAAGCCATAACAATGGAGGAGTGTTAAGCATAGATGTTTTTTCGGACTACACCATAAAAGCTGAGTATGTGGCAGTCTTTGAGGCAGCCATAGAAGCTGAATGGCTCAGTAACTTCATGATGGACTTAGATGTGATTCCTGGTTTACCCAAAATTATTGGTGCAGTAGCAAACTCGAAGGAACCACCAACCTATAAGGCAAGTAAACACATAGAGCGCAAGTACCACCCAATAAGAGACATCGTATAACGAGGAGAAGTTGTTGTCGCCTAGATTGCATCAGATGATAACCTGGAAGATCCTTTCACTAAGGCCCTTAAGGCAAAAGCTTTTGATGGGCATGTTGAGAGGTTGGGAATCAGATGTATGGCAGGGTATATGACAACATAGTCTTTTTGTATAAGTGGGATATTGTTAGAGTGTATACTAAAAGCCTAGCTTTTTGTAAACATTTATTTTAAAATAAAGAATCACATTGGTCAAATGTCTATATTTATATCCTAAGTGTAGTTGTTCAATTAATTTATATTGTAGATAATATGGTGTGTGGTGTCACACATAGAAGATCATGTTATCAGTTCCTTATAAATTATAAACAATAGCTCACGACTAAGATGGATAGGAACAAACCATTAGAATAATCGTAGTGTAATTTGGTATTAGTTTATCTTGACTATAAAATTACACTAGTACACTCAGAGTGTATTGAGTAGAACCATTTGAGGTAGTATCTTTTTATACTGACTATATAAAAGAACAATACTTCTGTTATTATGGAAGTGTGTACTCTTAATCATGATATAATAACAAACACATATATTTAATATTTATTTCTTTAATTTATCAAAGGGTGTGATTTAACTCGTTAAATTAATAGGCTTGATAAGTTGAGAAATGATATTATTTATATGGTGTGTTGTTGATTATAGAATGAAACTGTGTCCTAGTAATATAGGTTGATGATGTCCCCTTGAGGAGCTCATAAGGATTGTCATGTAAATCCTGCAAGTGGACTTAGTCCAACATGACGATAAGGTTGAGTGGTACTACTCTTGGAGCTAGATATTAATTAAGTGAGTTGTCAGTAACTCATTTAATTAGTGGACATTCAATATCTTAAACACAGGGAGAATAACACGCTCATGATAAGAAGGAGCTCATATAATAATATGGGATTGGTGCGGTATTGCAATAATAACTCTTTAGTGGAATGAGATATTATTGATGAACTCGAGTTGGGTGTTCGGAGCGAACATGGGAAGCTCAAGTTCATCGGGAGACCAAAACCAATTCCTCCTCGGGGTCCCTGTCGTAGCCTCTTATTTATAAAGTCTTATACCCACCTAAACCCACCTTCTTACCCATCCATAGGTGTCCGACCAAGCCAAGCTTGGAGCCCAAGCAAGGGCCGGCCAAGATAAGCCTTGGATGGATCAAGTGGTGGCCGACCCTAGCCTGGAGCCCAAGCTTAGGTGGCCGGCCACAATAAAAATAAAAAGGATTTTATTTTAAAATCTTTCCTAATGTGGAAGATATGATTTTAAAAGAGAGTTTTAAAATTAAAATTTACCTTTTATAGTTTCTACAAAGGATTAAGAGAAAGGCTTGATATCTTTCCTTATTTGTAGATTGAAAGGAAGATTTTCATTTTGGAGAAAACTTTCCTTATTGTAATCATCCACATGTTTTAATAAAGAGATTTTAATTTATAAAAGTTTCCTTTTATAACCAACCATGATGAGAATTTTTTAAAAGAGAAATTTTTATTTTAAAAATTTTCGGAAATAAATTAGGAAGTTTTAATTTTATGTTTAAAACTTTTCTAGTTTGGAGGACTTGTAGGGGCTGCCCATTAAAAGAATAAATGAAAATTTTAGTTAAATTTTCCTTTTGTTTATTGCTAAGGGAAAATAAAGAAGTTTTAATTATGTTTTAAAACTTTCCTTATTTGTCAAGACCAAGGAATATAAAAGAGAGGGTAGAGGTGCCTCACCTCACAGCAACACATCTATTTCTCTCCTCTCCTTTCCTTGGGCGGTGGTCGACCCTCTCCTCTCTTCTTTCTCTCTTCTCCTTTTGTTGAGGCCGGCGGCACTTGGAGCTCTTATTTCGTCTTGGTGGCCGGTTGCTTGTGGAGAAGAAGAAGAGAAAGAAAGCATCCCTTGGAGTTTGGTTGGTGGCCGAAGTTCTTCATCTCTAGGAGATTGTTGGTGGCCAAAACTTGCAAGGAGAAGAAGGAAGCTTGGGGGGATTCTCATCTCGGTAGATCGTCACCCACACGAAGTCCGAGATAAGAAGAGCAATATGATAGAATATCGTGAGGTTTATAAGCTACAAAGAAAGGTATAACTAGTTGTCTTGTTCCGCATCATACTAGTTTTCTTTGTATGGATTTTGAAATACCAAACACAAGAGGCTAACGATTTTAGGTTTCGAATTTATGATTCGATTTTGTGTTTCTTTTGTTTTTCGATCTTGTGATTCGATTGTTCTTAATGGTTAAACCTAGGGTTACTATAAGGAGATTAAATATTGAATTTCGTTGAAAGGTTTTGACTAGGAAGTGGTGGATGATCTCATACCCAAGACGGCCTAGTGTCTCGCCATGTTTAACCTGGAAGCCGATCTCTGAAATAAATATTTAATCAAATTTGTAACATTAGTGGATTTGGATTAATAATGTTAAGCATCGTTTGCGATCCAAGTCTAAACCTCTAAGAACAAATAAGTTGAATTTAAAATTAATAATGTTAAGTTCTGTTTGCGGTTCCAAATTTAATTTTTAAAGAATACAATAGGTTGTTAGGAATGGTTCAGGACTTGTACAAAATTTTTATGCAGGGGAACTAGTACAATATTCCGAGTAGCAACCAATAGGAGAACCCTAGAAGCCTCATCTTCGTCGATCCGTCCACCTCTGGAGCAAGGAAACGCCTCCAAGGACACTACGCTTCAAGGATAAGCATTCTCCTCTCTCTACTTCTTTGTATTGGGTTATAGTTTGATTCTTTCTTTGTCTTTGGTTGTATTTCCTTTGCTATGGAGTACTTCTCTTGATCTAGAATGTAGGAAGTAGCTATGATGTGATTGTGGATGTATGAACTATGTATTTGGATATTTCCTTATTCAATGAAGTGTTATATCATGTTCTATTTATGTTGTGCCTTCTATGTGTTTGATGAAGTGTGTGAATGGTACAAACATGTAGATGTGGATTGATTGTGGATCCTGTAAAGGGATACCCTAGATCGTATGACCGAGAGATGCTAGTGATAGACAGATCCCGCTAACGGATGTCTAGGGTATCAACTTGAAAGGAGAAGCAATTCTCTACAAGAAAGTAGGTAGTCATAGTCAATTGCAATCCTCATCTCTATGTTTATTAAGTAGTGCATGTGTTCCTATGTTATATGACCGAGGGACACTAATAACAGGCAGATCCTGCTAACAGACTTCATAGGAATCATTCCTATTTAATTGTAAGAGATGTTGATCTAACTACCCTACCGGTTGTCCACTGCAGGGGATAGTCGGTAACTTTCTACATGTGCATAAGAATGAAGGTAAGGAGATGAATAATGCATAGGGTCATTAACTAGTATCATAGTGAAATCGAAATCCTAGTATCTATCCATCCCCAAACCTAACTCTCCCTCTTTGTCTACTCTTTACATTCTCTCTTTTCCAATTAACCTTCGATTATCTAGATAGCTCACCATGCAAAGTTAACTAGTACTTAATCTACAGTCCCTGTGGATTCGATATCTTTTGTATTACTGACGACGTAATCATGCACTTGCGGTGACGTAACATTTCCCTAACCTACTATCATCCAAAACTTCACCAATACCATTGGTCAAGTTAAACTTTTGTCCCTATTTAGACTATTCATAAATATCCATCTGGGTAAGTCATTAATTTTGGAGGTGTCAACTAATTTGGAGCCTCTTCTAAATTATTGAACATTTTAAGTTTTGGATTTATATCGATTATTTTTATAGTTATAGTTTACTTGATAATAATTTGAATTTGAGTTGGTTCTGCAACCTTTTGACTTAGTTTTTATTTTAGGTTTTATATTTTGGTTTGGGTTTTTTGATTTAAGTTTTTAATTAATTTAGAAGGTTTAATTTTAGATTTTAAGGGAGAGATATTTAATTTAGTTTGATTTATGTAATAAATTTATCTTTTGGTATGTAGTATTGATTTAGTCCAACTTGCGTGGTTAAGCACACTTTTGGAACCCAAGCCTTAATTTGATTTTTATTTT
Source organism: Zingiber officinale (assembly GCF_018446385.1). Taxonomy (NCBI): domain Eukaryota; kingdom Viridiplantae; phylum Streptophyta; class Magnoliopsida; order Zingiberales; family Zingiberaceae; genus Zingiber; species Zingiber officinale. The sequence continues at coordinate 52,763,301 of NC_055986.1, read as the reverse complement.
GGTTAACTAAAGATATAAATGATTTGTTGGTTGAGCTAGATTTGAATCCAAGTTTAGACTTATTATACACAGCTATTTGCGATCCAAGTATCATGTCAAGGTACTTGGATCTAGTTGTGAATTTTTCAAGTAATTCTTTTAGTTTAACTATTTCATTTTTCAGTCTGAAATTATCCTCCTTAGGTTTTGCAACTTGAGTTGAAATTTTAGTTTCAATTGGTTCAGTTGTTGAGTTTAGTTATTCATTAAGTGATTTATTTTCTTTACTTAGATTGCTTATTTAATTTTCATAAGTAGTTAATTTCCTATTTAAGCATGCAATAATTTTAAAAAACTTTTTATTTAAACCAAAATATACCTCATTAGAACCTTCAAAAAATGAGTACAGACTTGTGGCTCGACTCGGGCTCAAACCTATCTTCTGATTCTAGTCCGTACACCATCAATGCGAGGTAGTTGGAGTGCTTCAGTTCTTCATTGTCTGAATCTTCCCCTGACGATTCATCCCACGTCATTTTAAGAGTCTTCGTCTTTTTCAAATTTGGGCAATCAATCTTGTAGTGTCCCTTCTTGTTGCATCCGAAGTAGGTCACGTTCTTGTTGTTAGTGTTGGAGGTAGAGTTGATCTTCTACAGGTCCTTTTTGCTGAAATTCTTCTTTCTCCTGATGAATATTTTTCTTACCAAGTTCACCAGGTGTTCTTCATCATCTGAGTCTGAGTCAGACTCGACTTTAGGTTCCAGCTTGGATTTGGACTTGTCTTTTGATGACCCTACAATAAGAGCAAGACCTTTCTTGGATTTGGCGTTAGTCTATTCGTGCAATTCTAGTTCACAGAATAATTCATCTAGTTTTAACTTTGACAAGTTCCTCGAAATCTTATAAGCATCCATGATGGATGCCCACAATACATTTCGAGGAAATGCGTTTAAGGCATACCTTATCAGATCCCGGTTCTCTAACTGGTGGCCGATTATGTGGAGTCTGTTGAGGATGTCCTTTATCCTCACGTGCAGTTGATTGGTAGTCTCACCTTCCTTCATTTTGACATTAAATGATTTATTTAAAAATAAATCTCTCTTTGTTACCTTTGCGTCGTTGGTTCCCTCGTGCAGTTCTATGAGCTTGTCCCAAAGTTCCTTTGCATTTTTGTGTGGGCTGACACGGTTCAACTCTTCTTTTGTTAGCCCGCACTGAATTGTGTTGAGAGCTTTGAAGTCGATCTGTGCCTTTTTCTTCATTTCTCGATTCCAATGTTCTGGGTCCATTGTAATTCCAGCGTTGTTGACGGGAGCTTTATAGCCTCTGGTGATGCTGAACCACTGGTCGAAGTTGGTCTTTAGGCACACCTCCATCTGCTTCTTCCAGTATGGGAAGTCATCATCGTTGAATAGTGGAGAACGAACGATGGTGTACCCTTTAAGTTGTGTCATTTCACAGCTGTAGAAACTAAAACGAGGTACCAAGATTTGGTCTTGGGGTAGCAGTGTTTGAGATATATTTAAAAATAAAAAAATTGAGAGGAGTTGCACCAGTCTCAAATTAAAACCGAACGAAAAAAATATCTGAATAGGTAAAGTTTTACCAATTCAAATAGAATAAAAAAAAGAAATCTAAAAATGATTCCCCCAGTTTGATTGGTGGTTGCACCAATTCAGAGTAGAACTTGTCTCTGATATCACTTGTTGGATTAATTGTTGGTTAGTCCTAGGAATATCGTACCGGTTCCACTGTATAAAAATTTTGTACAAGTGTCGAACCTTTCCTAAACAACCCATTGTGTTCTTTAGAAATTAAATTAAGAAACACAAATGGAACTTAACATTATTGATTCCAAATTTAACTTATCTGTTCTTAATGGTTTAGATTTGGATCGCAAACGATGCTTAACATTATTGATCCAAATCCACCTATGTTATAAATTCAATTAAATATTAATTTCCAAAATTGGCTTCCAGGACTGCATGGCGAGACACTAGTCCTTCTTGGGTATGGGATCATCCACCACCGCCTAGACAAAGCCTTTTAAGGAAATCTAATATTCAATTTCCTTATATAACTCTAGGTTTAACTAAAAAGAACAATCGAATTACAAATTCGAAAAACAAAAAAAAAAACATAAACTCGAATCACAAATTCGAAACTCTAGAATCATATGTCTCTTGTGTTCGGAATTCATACAAAGAAAAACTAGCATGATGCGGAAAATAAATACTAGTTATACCTTTCTTTGTATGCAACGACCTCTTGATCTTCTGCCGTATTCCTCGCCTCCTCTTGGACGTCGTGTGGGCGACGAACCTTCAAGATGAACACCATCCAAAAGCTCCTCCTCCTTCTCTAAATTTCAGCCACAACCACCACCAAGGAACAAAAGTGAGCAAGGGGAAAGGAAAGGGGAGAGGGTCGACCACAAGAGAGAGCACAAGCAAGAGAATAAGAATTGATACCTCATGAGACCTCTCCTCCCCTTCTTTTATAATACTTGCCCAAGGCAAATAAGGAAAGATTTTTACAAAAAATTAAAATCCTCCTCTTGTTTTCCTTTCCTCCTTTTTAATTCCTTTTTCTCCTCTTAATTGATTGAATGGTCGGCCCCTTGCTTGGGCACCAAGCAAGGGTGCCCGGCCCTTAAAAGAAGAAATAATAATCTTGTAAAATTTTATAAGCAAAGAAGGAAAGCTCTTATAAATTTTACAAGCTCTCTTTTAATTTCCTAATGTGGATGTTTTTTAAAAAAGGAAAATTTTAAAATAAGTTTTAAGATTTAAAACTTCTCATTTTAAATTTTCTTTTTTAACATGGTTACAAAAAAGGAAAGTTTTAAATTTAAAACTCTCTTTTTTAAAAACCATATGGATGGTTAAAAAAGAAAAGTTTTAAAACTTTTAAAACTTTCTTTTAAACCATGTGACCTAATTCAAATAAGAAAAGTTTTATAATTTTAAAATCTCTCTTTTAAAATTTGTAGATATCTACAAAGAGAAGATTTTAAAAATTCAAAATACCCCTCACACTTTGAATTATGTGGCCGGCCCCCTTCAAATTACTTGTGGCCGACCCCCTTTGAGAAGGTACTGGCCGACCCTTGGCTTAGTCAGCAAGCCTTGGGTCGACCCCTCTCTTGGACACCAAGATGAGCTTTTCATGGGTGGATATGAGGCATTAATGAGGCTACGACAGGGACCCAGAGGAGAAATTGGTTTTAGCCTCTCGATGAGCTCGAGTATCCTGTGTTCGCCCCGAACATACAACTCAAGTTCATCAATAATAACTCATTCCACTAGAGAGTTATTATTGCACTACCACACCAATCCCAAATTACATTATGGGCTCCTTCTTATCATGAGTGTGTTAATCTCCCTGTGTTTAAGATATCGGATGCCCATTAATTAATTGAGTTACTGACAACTCATTTTAATTAATGTCTTAGTCCAAGAGTAGTACCACTCAACCTTATCGTCATGTTAGACTAAGTCCACCTGTAGGGTTTAACATGACAATCCTTATGAGCTCCTCTTGGGGACATTATCAACCTAGATTACTAGGACACAGTTTCCTTCTATAATCAACAACACACATTATAAGTAATATCATTTCCCAACTTATCGGGTCTTTTGATTTATCGAACTAAATCTCACTCTTTGATAAGTCAAAGAAATAAATACTAAATATATGTGCTTGTTATTATATTAGGATTAAGAGCACACACTTCTATAATAACTAAGGTCTTGTTCTTTTATTAAGTCAGTACAAAAAGAACTTACCTTAAATGGTCCTGCTCAATATACTCAGAGTGTACTAGTGTAATATATTAGTTAAGATAAACTAATACCTAATTACACTACAACTATTCCAATGGTTTGCTTATTTCCATCTTAGTCGTGAGCTACTATTTATAATTTATAAAGAACCGATAACATAATATTCTGTGTGTGACACCACACACCATGTTATCTATAATATAAATTAATTGAACAACTATACTTAACATGTAGATATATTTGACCAATGTGATTCTTTATTTCAAAATAAATGTTTACAAAAGCTAGACTTTTAGTATACACTCTAACATTAATCACATGTGAGAGGAGGGGGTGAATCATGTGGTTTTCAAAAGCTTGTCTTTTTGTTTTTAAGATCAAAGTAAGAACGCAGCGGAAAACTAAAAGAAACGAGAACACATGAAGACATGAACGGTTTACTTGGTTCGGAGTCTTCAGTGACTCCTACTCCAAGACCCAAGTCTCGCGGACCTATCGTCGAGTAATCCACTAAAGGCCTTTTCCAGTACCTCTGGAAGAGGGAATCAAGTACAAAGAAAGTTGAACAAGTGCAACACACTGCACTTGCCTTTACAGTAATTAATTATAAAAAAAAATTACCGACACTTAAAGATTAAAGTAGGAGCGCTCGTGTCGATGTCGGTCTATCGACCGCGATCGGAAGTTCTCAGAGCAGTCGTTAAGCGTAGCAGCTTTGCAGCAGAGTCGTAATCGGAGCCCGAAGTAGTCATGTTGGTTGCTATGCGGAATATCATACCGGTTCCCTTGTACAAAAATTTTGTACAAGTCCTGAACCTTTACTAACAACCTATTGTGTCTTTAGAAATTAAATTAGGAATCGCAAACGGTACTTAATATTATTGATTCCAAATTTAACTTATCTATTCTTAATGGTTTAGACTTGGATCGTAAACGATACTTAACATTATTGATTCAAATCCACCCATGTTACAAATTCAATTAAATATTAATTTCTAAAATTGGCTTCCAGGATTGTATGGCGAGACACTAGGTCTTCTTGGGTATGGGATCATCCACCACCGCCTAGACAAAGCCTTTTAAAGAAATTTAATATTTAATTTCCTTATATAACCCTAGGTTTAACCAAAAGGAACAATCGAATCACAAATTCGAAAAATAAAAAAAAACACAAGCTCGAATCACAAATTCGAAACCTAGAATCATATGTCTCTTGTGTTTGGTATTTCAAAAATCATACAAAGAAAACTAATATGATGCGGAAAACAATTACTAGTTATGTCTTTCTTTGTACGCAACAACCTCTTGATCTTCTATCGTATTCCTCTTCCTATCTCGGACGTTGTGTGGACAATGATCTACTGAGATGAGAACCACTAAGCTTCCTTCTTCTTCTTGTGAGTTTCAGCCACCACAAGAATTCCAAGAATAGATGAGGTTCGGCCACACCACCAAGCTCCAAGGGATGCTAGAAACAAAACCTCCTTTCTCTCCTTCTCCAAGCAAAATTCGGCCACCAACAAGCTCCTTGAGAGTTGATGCCGTCGGCCACCAATGAAGAAGAAAAGGAGGAGAGGAAGAGGATAAGAAGGGTCGACCATCAACCAAAGAAATAGAACAGAGGTAAACTAGAACATAAGTTATGAGGTGAGGCACCTCTACCATCTCTTTTATATTCCTTAGTCTTGACAAATAAGGAAAGTTTTATAAAAACTTCCTTATTCTCTTAACCAATGAAAGGAAAGTTTAATAAAAAATTTCCCTTTCAAACTTAATGTGTCCAGCCACCTCTCAATCATCCAAGCAAGGAAAGTTTTAAACACAAAATTAAAACTTCCTTATTTGTTTCCGAAAATTTTTAAAATAAAAATTTCTCTATTAATTTTCCCTTCATGGTTGGTTATAAAAGGAAATTTTATAAATTAAAATCTCTCTATTAAAACATGTGGATGATTTCTAAAAAGAAAAGTTATCTTTAAAATTAAAATCTTCCTCTCAATCTACAAATAAGAAAAGATATCATATTTTTTCTTAATCTTTTGTAGAAACTATAAAAGGAAAGATTTAATTTTAAAACTCTCTTTTAAATAATGAGGATGGTTACAAAAAAGGAAAGTTTGATCGAAAATTAAAATCTTTCTTTTAACTACAAATAAGGAAAGATATCAAACCTTTCACTTAATCTTTTGTAGAAAGCTATAAAAGGAAAGATTTAAATTTTAAATTCTTTTTTAAAACCATGATATCCACATAAGAAAAATTTTAAAAAATAAAATCCCTTTTATTTTCTTGTGGTCAGCCACCTAAGCTTGGACTCAAGCTAGGGCCAGCCACACTTCATCCCATCCAATGCATGTCTTGGCCGACCCTTGCTTAGGATCCAAGCTTAACTTGGCCGACCACATAAGGATGGGTAAGAAGGTGGGTATAATACTATATAAATAAGAGGCTAGGATAAGGACCGAGAGGAGGAATTGATTTTAGTCTCCCGATGAAATTAAGCTTCCCGTGTTCGCCCTGAACACCCAACTTAATTTCATCAATAATAATTTATACTACTAAAGAATTATTATCGAACAACCACACCAATCCCAAATTATATTTTGAGCTCCTTCTTATCATGAGTGTGTTAATCTCCCTGTGTCTAAGATATTGAATGTCCACTAATTAAATGAGTTACTGATAACTCACTTAATTAATATCTAGCTCCAAAAGTAGTACCACTCAACCTTATCGTCATGTCGGACTAAGTCCACCTACAGGGTTTACATGACAATCCTTATGAGCTCCTCTTGGGGACATTATCAACCTAGATTCCTAGGACACAATTTCCTTCTATAATCAACAACACACACTATAAATAATATCATTTCCCAACTTATCGGGCCTCTTGATTTATCGAGCTAAATCCCACCCTTTGATAAGTCAAAGAAATAAATACTAAGTACACGTGCTTGTTACTATACCAGGATTAAGAGCACACACTTGCATAATAACAAAGGTCTTGCTCTTTTATTAAGTCAGTATAAAAAGAACTTACCTTAAATGGTCCTGCTCAATACACTCAGAGTGTACTAGTGTAATTTATCAGTCAAGATAAACTAATACTTAATTACACTACGACTATTCCAATGGTTTGTTCCTTTCCATCTCAGTCGTGAGCCACTGTTTATAATTTATAAGGAACTGATAACATGATCTTCTATGTGTGACACCACACACCATATTATCTATAATATAAATTAATTGAACAACTACACTTAGCTTATAAATGTAGATATTTGACCAATATGATTCTTATTTCTAAGTAAATGTTTATACAAAAGGCTGGGCTTTTATTATACATTCCAACAAGTCAGAACTTTAAATGAACGTGTAGTAGCTCGTATAAGTGTTACTGTAGGTTGCATGGTCGAGCTGGCGTTATATAGGCTGTGGAAGGCACCTTTTATAGGCGTGGAAGACACCTTCAATGATTCAAAATCTATCCCGAGTTTCACTGGAGTTTATCAACGAATAGGTCAAATTTTACCCTGGGGAAGGCACCTTCCATAGCCATGGAAGTCGCCTTCTATGAATAGTACGAAGGCGCTTTCACTGCTTAAAGGCGGCTTCGGACACTGTTCATCCGAAGGCAAATTTTCTTCTTTATCCTGCACAACAATGTTAGTCCAAATAACAAAATAATAACCTACAAGACAAGTGTTAGTATAATAATAATGAGCAGTATTAATTAGTTCCTGTCCTCCTAGGACCAGGAACTAGTCAAAGTCTTAGCTTAGGGATCCCAAATAGACCTAAACTGGACCAACGCCTACTGTCCCTTCAATCGGGACACGTCCTCACTTGGTCACTCTCCTCCAGTAACTTACCTTAACTTACCAGTTTGCCAGATATCAAGTCAGCCTGTTGACCTATCTAGACTTCATGCCAGCTATCCAGTCGGCCCGTTGACCTAGCTAGACTTCTTGCCAGATATTCGGTCAGCCCGTCGATCTATCTATACTTTGTATCAACTATCCGGTCAGCCCGTCGACCTAACTGGATTTTGTAACAGCTATCCGGTCGGTCCATCGACCTAACTAGATTTCGTACCAACTATCCGGTCGGCTCATCGACCTAGTTGGATTTCGTACCAGCTATCCAGTTGGCCCGTTGACCTAGCTAGATTTCCTGCACATTTAATCGAGTGGTTAGATCACAACAAAACCTAACTTTGTTGGTTGGTCCTAGGAAGATCGTACCAGTTCCACTGTACAAAAATTTTGTACAAGTGTCGAACCTTTCCTAAACAACCTATTGTGTTCTTTAGAAATTAAATTAGGAATCGCAAACGGAACTTAACATTATTGATTCCAAATTTAACTTATCTGTTCTTAACGGTTTATATTTGGATCGCAAGCGGAACTTAACACTATTGATCCAAATCCACCTATGTTATAAAGTTGATTAAATATTTATTTCTAAAATCGGCTCCTAGGTCAAACATGGCGAGGCACTAGGCCTTCTTGAGTATGAGATCATCCACCATTGCCTCGACAAAGCCTTTAATAGAAAATCAATATTTAATTTCCTAAAATAACATTAGGTTTAACCGAAAAGAACAATCGAATCATAAATCCGAAAAACAAAACAAAAGAAACACAACTTCGAAACAAATCCAAAACTCTAGAATCATATGCCTCTTGTGTTTGGAATTCATACAAAGAAGAACTAGCATGATGCAGAAAATAATTACTAGTTATACCTCTTCTTTGTATGCTAATAACCTCGAGATCTTCTGCCGTATTCCTCGCTTCCTCTTGGACGTCGTGTGGGCGACGATCCTCCAAGATGAACACTACCCAAAGTCTTCTTCCTCCTTCTCTAAAATCCGGCCACCACCACCACAAAGAAATAAGAGAGCAAGGGGAAAAGAGAGGGAGAGAGGGGTCAACCACAATGAAGAGCTCCAACAAGAGAATAAGAATTGATTTTATGAGGCCTCTCCTCCCCTTCTTTTATATTACTTGCCCAAGGCAAATAAGGAAAGATTTTTTTACAAAAAATTAAAATCTTCCTCTTATTTTTCCTTTTCCCCTTTTATTTTTCCTTTTTTCTCCTCTTGATTGATTCAATCAATCATTGATTAGATTAATTGATTGGCCGGCCCCTTGCTTGGGCACCAAGCTAGGGTGGCCGACCACTTAAAAGAGGAAAAAAAATTTTGTAAAAATTTTATAAGCAAAGAAGGAAAGCTCTTATAAACTTTTACAAGCTCTCTTTTAATTTCCTAATGTGGATGTTAAAAAAGGAAAGTTTTAAAAATTAAAACCAAATTTTAAAATTTAAAACTTCTCTTCTAAAATTTCCTTTTTTAACATGATTACAAAAATAGAAAGTTTCAAATTTAAAACTCCCTTCCTTTTTTCTAAAACCATGAGGATGGTTAAAAAAAGAAAGTTTTAAAACTTTTAAACTTTCTTTTAAACCATGTGGCCTAATTCAAATAAGGAAAGTTTTATATTTTAAAATCTCTCTTTTAAAACTTGTAGATATCTACAAAGAGAAGATTTTAAAAATTCAAAACACCCCTCCTAGTTTAAATTATGTAATCGACCCCCTTTACAAAACTTGTGGTCGACCCCTTTAGAGAAGATGGTGGCCGGCCCCTTGGCTTGGTCACCAAGCCTTGGGTCGGCCCCCTCTTGGACAAAAAGATGGGCTTTATATGGATGGACTTGAGGCTTTAATGAGGCTACGATAGGGACCTAGAGGAGAAATTGGTTTTGGCCTCCTAATGAGCTCAAGTATCCCGTGTTCGCCCCGAACACACAACTCAAATTCATCAATAATAACTCATTCCACTAGAGAGTTATTATTACACTACCACACAAATCCCAAATTACATTATGGGCTCCTTCTTATCATGAGCGTGTTAGTCTCCCTGTGTTTAAGATATCGAATGTCCATTAATTTAATTGAGTTACTAACAACTCACTTTAATTAATGTCTTAGTCCAAGAGTAGTACCACTCAACTTTATCGTCATGTCAGACTAAGTCCACCTGCAGGGTTTAACATGACAATCCTTATGAGCTCCTCTTGGGGATATTCTCAACCTAGATTACTAGGACACAGTTTCCTTTTATAATTAACAACACACACTATAAGTAATATCATTTCCCAACTTATTGGGCCTATTGATTTATAGAGCTAAATCTCACCCTTTGATAAGTTAAAGAAATATATACTAAATATATATGCTTGTTATTATATTAGGATTAAGAGTACACACTTCCATAATAACTAAGGTCTTGTTCTTTTATTAAGTCAGTATAAAAAAAACTTACTTTAAATGATCCTACTCAATGTAACGCCCGCCCTTCCATGGACACTCTGACTGCCCTAGAGGGATGGGGTTACTTACATTCACCTAACATACTAATGCATATGAATTCATGGCAGCGGAAGACATACTTAATTTTTTTTTTTATCATATGCATTTGATTGTTTTAAACATGACATGTGAATCATAACTTATTAACCTTTTACCATATCATAATAATTCTAACATGGGCACAATATCATAAGAGCATAACATACTAGCTCAAACCATCATCATAAGCATAGGGTCTAAACTTAGTTCACATGCACGATTTAACCAATATAGATTTAACTTAATTTGATCTATCCATCATGCCACTTCCACACACATCATCATTGCCCTTCCTGCTGCTCCCCTTAGTTCATCCATTCCTTGCCTTTATTTGCAGTACAAGGAACATAAAACTATAAGCCCAAAGGCTTAATGAGCTCCTTTCCTACTCATAAAACATAAAGCACATAACACAACATAGCATGTAAAACATAGCATAGCATAACATAGCAAGGGGAATCATAACATAGAACATATCTTATCATGTAAGAAACATAACACATCATAACATAACATGAGGGAAACATAACGTAAACATATTGATCCGGTGTTAAGAGCCCGGGACCCCTAACGAGGGGTCAACGCCACGTGGAGGTCAAAAGGTCAGGTGGTCTGTCGAAGAAGGGTGAGCCGACCGGACTCATGAGAAAAGTTCAGGCCGATCGGTCTGTCAGTAAACATTTGATAGTAAAAGGCGCCCTGACAGGTCCGACGCTCAATGAAATAGTAAACAAGGGCCGAGCAGAAGGCCTAAGAGAAGGTAGGACGTAATGGGCGCGCCGCCCGGCCGGCGCAGGGAATTAGGGCCGTCCGGACGGCGCTCTTCGTCCTGGCCGGCGGTGGGTAAATAGTGACCGGAACATCTGCTGACAGCCGTCAAGTCGTATGGCTAAGCCATACTCCTAGTCTGACAACGGGGTGTCCTGTTGTCCCATCGAAGGCGCGATGGGACTGTTGCAGTATGACGTCAGGTAAGCTTTCTGACAAACACGTACCGAGGTATGGGCTGCGGACACGTACACGCCTCGGTGGGCGTGTAGAAGCTCTTTCACCACTCTATATAAAGAGCCGCAGACTTCGCCGGAGGTACGCGTAAAACATCTCTGGAGCCACTCTTTTCCACTGTTTGCTTGCCTGACTTGAGCGTCGGAGGGTCACCGCCGGGAACCCCTTCCCGGCCCGACTTATGTGCAGGTTCGCCGGAGCTTCGGAGGCCTACGCCATCGATTAGGAGCGCGCCACGTGCCCAGCGTCTTTTGGTTCGGCGATTCGGACAGGATCAATTTGGCGCCGTCTGTGGGAACGCTCCTGCATCCGATCGGAAACAATGGACGAGGCTGGACGACAACACATGGTGACGCTTTCGAATGAGGAACTCGACGCTCTGATCGAGATAAGGGCCGCCAAGCTCATGGAGCAAAAGCAGAAAACCACAGCCGAGCGGCCAGAGCAGCAAGCAACATCAGCGTCTGGTGGTCGAGCGGAAGCACCACCGGCCACCGTTGCATTTCATCGAGCCTTATTCCGCACCCCTGAAGCTGCAGCAGCTCAAAGGGACCGGGGATCTTCTTCGGATGAAATGCCTAGACGAGAAGACAGAAAAGGGAAAGCCCCATGAGCGGACGCATCGCCCGAGCGGATCAATCGCCAATTTTCAAAGGCTATTCTGCAAGATCCTCTGCCGAAGCACTATGTGCCCCGACGATCGGCGAGTATAATGGGACAACTGACCCAGATGATCATCTGGGTAAGTTTGATAACACAGCTACGCTCCATCAATACACAGATGGAGTAAAATGCCGAGTTTTTCTTACCACTCTCTCGGGATCGGCTCAACGGTGGTTTCGGAGGTTGCCGGACGGATCCATCACTAGCTTCAAGGAGTTCCGAACGGCCTTCCTCCACCATTTTACGAGCAGTCGACGCTACCAGAAAACAAGCGTGAGCATGTTCGCCATCAAGCAAGAAGCCCGTGAATCGCTCCGAGCTTACATCCAGCGGTTCAACAAAGTGGCGATGGACATTCCAACGGCCACCTCAGAAACCATGATGAATGCCTTTACACAAGGCCTAGTGGATGGGGATTTCTTCCGATCACTCATCCGAAAACCGCCCCGAGACTATGATCACATGCTACACCGGGCGAACGAATACATCAACGTGGAAGAAGCGCAAGCAGCCAGAAAAAAAGAAACTCCAACCGAGCGGGCTCCCCCTGCCGAGCGGAAACAGCACGTCGCTCATCAGCCGCCTAGAGGACCAAGGGCCGAAGCAATCCGATCCCCCCACGCCAGGTCCCATGTGCAAGAGGTAGCTGCCGCCCGGCCCAAGCCAAAGAAGAGATGGACCCCGATGTTCTGCTCCTTCCACCGGACGGATACGCACAACACAAGGGATTGTCGAAGTCTTCCCTTCGTGACTCATCCTGTGCCCCGGAATGCCGGACGACGGTCTCCCTCAGTCGACAGGCGACAGAGAACTCATGAAGCCGATCGGACGCGAGCTGATAGGCCACAGCAACAGACTCCCGATCGGCATCGTTCTCCAAGGCAGGAGAATCGCCGAGCGTCCAGAGAACGGTCTCGACCGTCCGCTCGGGAAGAGGAAAATAGAAGCAATACTTCCCAAGACGAGATTAACGTTATTGCTGGCGGGCCGACCGGAGGAGAATCCAACCGAGCTAGAAAGGCAAGCGTCCGGCAGCTCCAGATTCATGCAGTCGGCTGTAGCCGAGAACGAGCGGAAGGACTCGAAATTAGTTTCGGGCCCGGGGACTTGGAAGGAGTTGAAGTACCCCACGACGATGCTCTGCTCATCAAAGCGGTAATAGCCAATTACACTATTCACCATGTATTTGTTGACACAGGGAGCTCAGTCAACATCATATTCAAGAAGGCGTTCGATCAGCTGTAAATTGATCGAGCCGAGCTGTTACCCATGACAACTCCGCTCTATGGGTTTACGGGTAACGAAGTTCAGCCGGTCGGACAGATCCGGCTGGCTATCTCGTTGGGAGAAGAGCCACTCAGGAGGACAAGGACAACAAACTTCGTGGTGGTCGACTCTCCCTCATCCTACAACGTCATTTTGGGACGACCGACGCTCAGCGAATTCCGAGCGGTCGTCTCAACCTTCCATCAGAAGATTAAGTTCCCCGTGGAGGACAAAGTGGGAGAAGTACGGGAAGATCAGCTAGCAGCTCGGAGATGCTACATCGAGATGATCCGGGCAGAAGCCCATTCCGCTCGGAAGACGCCCCGGATCGAGGTAAACGCCATCACTGAAAAGCCACCCTCTTTAATTTATGAAGAAAAAGAGGAAGTGCAGATTCACCCAACCCGACCGGAGGCCACGACTTTTATTGCATCCGATCTGGAGGAGAAGCAGAAAGAGGAGCTGATCCAATGCCTCCGGAGAAATCATGATGTCTTTGTCGGGTCGACACATGAGCTGCCCGGAATTTCACCAAGTATTGCGCAGCATGAGCTCCATGTCCGACCGGACGCTCGGCCAGTCAAGCAGAGAAAAAGAGATTTCAGCGCCGAGCAGAATGCCATCATCCGGGCGGAGGTGGAGAAGCTTCTAGAAGCCGGCCATATACGCGAAGTGCAGTTCCCGAGCTGGTTGGCGAACGTAGTATTAGTCTCCAAGCCGGGCAACAAGTGGAGAGTATGCATAGATTTCAGGGATCTCAACAAAGCTTGCCCGAAAGATTTTTATCCTCTGCCCCGGATAGATCAGCTGGTGGATTCTGTATGCTCAACGCCTACCAGGGCTATCACCAAGTGCCGCTCGCCCGTGAAGATCAAGAAAAAGTCAGCTTCGTGACAGCCGCCGACACTTATTGCTATAATGTGATGCCGTTCGGATTGAAGAATGCGGGGGCCACATATCAACGCTTGATGAATAAAGTATTCAGAGAGCAAATCGGGCGGAATCTAGAAGTTTATGTGGACGACATTCTCATTAAGTCCGTCCGAGCGCCCGATCTCTACAAGGACATGGAAGAAACCTTCCGAACGCTACGCAAATATGGAGTCAAGCTAAATCCCCAGAAGTGCCTATTCGGAGCAAAGGGAGGGCGTTTCTTGGGGTACATAGTGACCGAGCGGGGCATCGAAGCAAATCCCAGCAAGGTGAAAGCTCTGCAAGATATGCCGCCTCCAAGAAATACAAAAGAAGTGCAGCGTTTGACCGGTCGGATTCATCTCCAAAACAGCCGACCGGAGCCTTCCTTTTTTCAAGATCTTACGCAAGACTACAAAATTTCACTGGGATGAAGAATGCGATCAGGCGTTCGAAGATTTAAAGGCATATCTGAATTCACTTCCGGTATTAGCCAAGCCGACTATTGGTGAACCACTTTGTATTTATCTATCCTCGACCGAGCAGGCAATCGGCTCAGCACTGGTGAGGGCGAGCGGGGAGGAGCCTGTATATTTCCTTAGTCACATTTTAAAAGATGCTGAATCTCGCTACACTGGGCTTGAGAAGCTGGCTTTCGCTCTGGTCCTCGCCGCTCGGCGCCTCCGTCTATACTTCCTGGCGCATACTATTATCGTCAAGACCAATAGCCCGCTGGGCCATGTGTTGCTGAATCCAGAAGCATCCGGGCGACTCATCAAATGGACGACGGAGTTGAGTGAATTTGACATCCAATACCAGCCCCGCTCGGTGATTAAAGCGCAATCCTTGGCCGATTTTGTGACTGAGGTGCAAAGGCCGGAGCCGGAAGCTAGGTGGAGAATATATGTGGATGGGTCGTCCACTCGGCTCGGAAGCGGAATTGGAATATTGTTGCTCTCCCCTCAGGAAGAAAAGATGCACTTATCCGTCCGGCTAGATTATAAAGCTACCAACAATGAAGCAGAGTATGAGGCCCTTATAGCTGGCTTGCAGGCTGCCCGGCATGTGGGAGCCGGTCGGGTAACGCTCCACTCGGATTCACAGCTAGCCGCCCAGCAGCTCTCCGGTACCTTCGAAATCAATAGTTCTCGGCTCAAGCTCTACGCTGAAGCCTTCGAGAAGCTCAAAGCCGATTTTAGAGAAGTTATTGTCCAGAAGATACCCAGAGCAGAAAATCAAGCAGTCGATGAGTTAGCCAAACTCGCAAGCTCAATAACGCCGGTCGCCATTCAGCAGCCAATTGAAAAAGTATTGTTGGTGGCGCACGTTGACCGGATGGCAGGCCTCACGTTTCCGAGTGACTGGAGAACACCCCTCGCGGAGTTTTTGTGCTCAGGAGCCATACCGTCCAACCGGAACGAAGCCCAGCTGTTAAGGAGGAGGGTCGGTCGGTTCACACTCATCGGCGATCAGCTTTACAAAAAGGCTTTCTCACACCCGTTGTTGAAATGCGTGAGCTCGGAGGACTCGGCTTACATCCTCCAAGAAGTACATCAAGGATCGTGCGGAGGACAGCCGGGCGGACGAGCACTAGCTAAGAAGATCCTGCTAGCTGGATACTTTTGGCCGACTTTACAAGCAGACGCCGCTCGGACCGTGTCGACGTGCCTTTCATGCCAGAAGTACCATAACTTCAGCCACTGACCGGCAGAGGAAATGAAGGCCTCAACAGTGTTATGTCCGTTCGATCAATGGGGAATGGATATTGTCAGTCCATTTCCGATGGCGACCGGGCAGCGGAAATTTTTGCTAGTGGCGGTGGATTATTTTTCCAAGTGGGTGGAGGCCGAGCCGCTAGCCAAGATCACCGAACAGATGGTCAAAAAATTTATTTGACAACACATCATCTGTCAGTTCGGCATCCCTCGCCGATTGGTTTCCGACAATGGGCGGCGATTCACAGGGAAGATGCTAGAGGATTGGTGCAAAAGCTACGACATCGAGCAACACTTCACGTCTGTGGCTTATCCCCAAAGCAACGGTCAAGCCGAAGTAGCCAATCGGGAAATTCTTCGTATTCTGCGCGCTCTGCTCGACCATTTGGGAGGAAGTTGGCCAGATGAAGTGCCGGGCGTCTTATGGGCCATCCGAACGACTCCAAAGGAAGGGACGGGCGTCACGCCTTTCCACCTGGTGTATAGCGGCGAAGCGGTCATTCCTGTTGAAATTGGAGTCGAATCTGCTCGGATCCAAAGCTATGATGAGGGCAACGCCGAGCGGAGGAACATAGAGCTGGACCTGGTCGAAGAAGAAAGAGCCAAGGCATCCGTACGGCTGATGGCGTACCGACAACGGATGAAGCAAAATTACAACCGCCGCGTAATCCCCAGATCATTCCAGGTCGGCGATCTTGTCTGGAAGAAAGTCAAGCCGGTCGGCGACGTCGGCAAACTGGAGGCACCGTGGGCGGGCCCCTTCAAGGTGATTGAAAAGCTCCGCTCGGGTGCATATTATTTGGAGGATGAAGACGGGCGGCAGCTGGATCGGCCATGGAGTGCGAATCATCTCCAGCCTTATCGAGCTGGATGAAAGGTGCACGAATGTAACTCATTTTTGTGTATATGCTAGTCGCCCGTGTCCTTGTAATGCAGGAAGCGAAATTAATTCAAAGGAGGGCCAAGGGTTCTGCCGATTGGCAGTATCGAAGTTAGCCGTAAAGGCCGTTGAGCTCCGACGTTAAATATCGAGAGACGAGCCGGCGTCTATAAACGTCCGAGCGGAAGACCGTCGAGCTCCGACGTTAAATATCGAGAGACGAGCCGGCGTCTATAAACGTCCGAGCGGAAGAGCTGGCGTCTATAAACGTCCGAGCGGAAGACCGTCGAGCTCCGACGTTAAATATCGAGAGACGAGCCGGCGTCTATAAACGTCCGAGCAGAAGACCGTCGAGCTCCGACGTTAAATATCGAGAGACGAGCCGGCGTCTATAAACGTCCGAGCGGAAGACCGTCGAGCTCCGACGTTAAATATCGAGAGACGAGCCGGCGTCTATAAACGTCCGAGCGGAAGACCGTCGAGCTCCGACGTTAAATATCGAGAGACGAGCCGGCGTCTATAAACGTCCGAGCGGAAGACCGTCGAGCTCCGACGTTAAATATCGAGACGAGCCGGCGTCTATATGTCCGAGCGAAGACCGTCGAGCTCAGACGTTAAATATCGAGACGAGCCGGCGTCTATACGCCCGGAAGACCGTCGAGCTCCGACGTTAAATATAGAGAGACGAGTGGCGTCTTAAACCGTCGAGAAGACCGTCGAGCTCCGACGTTAAATATAGAGACGAGCCGGCGTCTATAAACGGCCGAGCGGAAGACCGTCGAGCTCCGACGTTAAATATCGAGAGACGAGCCGGCGTCTATAAACGTCCGAGCGGAAGACCGTCGAGCTCCGACGTTAAATATCGAGAGAAGAGCCGGCGTCTATAAACGTCCGAACGGATAGCCATTCACATGATACAATCAACGATAGCCTGGTCGTTAAGACCAACATACGGCTGAGCGGCTTGCTTACCAAAAATATACGGAAAACCCCTTGGGGGGTAAGGCACAAAGCAAAGATTGGTCAATGAGAACTAAAGATAATTACGATACCAACGAAGGGTGTTCTCATGCCGAGCGGCTGCTCAGTCGCATGATGAAAGACGTTATTAAAGACAATCGACTTTAGTCTGACAAAGCGTGGTGCCGAGCGGAGGAGTTTTAAAGAACACTTTAGTTATGACGAGAGAAAAATTTCTTGCCAAAACAAAAGTTGAAGGAAAGGAAAAGATTATCTATTAAGCACAGGGCTAACCAAAAAAGTTACAGCAAAAATAAGTTTGGCCGAGCGGCGGGGATACAAAAAAGTTTATAAGAAACACTCCTCAGGCGTCAAAGTCAAAAAGAGCATCAGGGATGGCGCCCATAACAGTCGCAAGGTCCTTGGGAGGGATGGTCAGCTCGGCGGGCAGGTGGCCTTTGGCCTTTAAATGACCCACAACCGCTTTGATTGCCTCTTCAAAGGTGAGGGAGATCTTGTCAGTAAACTTCTCCCCAAAGGCATCCGAGCGGACGAATGCCTTCCTCACCTCGTCAGAGCGAGCCAACTCCCCCTCTTGATACTCTTTGAGTGTGGCGTGGGCAGCGTCGCTGGCAGCTTGGAGATCCTTCAAATCTCCATCAAATCTTTGAAGATCGGCCGAGCGGCTTGTTGGGTTCTTCGAGCCGCGAAAACCGCTTTTTCGCGTCGCGGAAACCCCGAAGGACCCAAAGCCGTAGATCCGTGCAAAGATTCGTATACAAAATTCGAAAAACTATTTCTTGTACGAGTTCAAAAACTGATCTACTACTTAGATCTACGAGAAAAAATGTTTACCCTTGTAGCGATGCCCTTCGCGTTCCCGCTCGTCCAAATGATGCCGGATCTCAAGACCGTCAAGCGCCGATCCTCTAGAAGTATCCACACGGACACACTAGATGGAGATGACCAAAAACCAAGGTGTGCTAGCACCTATATGGTTCGGCCAAGGGAGGAGAGGGAGAGGGAGAGCTTGAGAAGGAGAAGGAGGAAGATGCACACAAGTAAATGAAAAATGAATTTCTTCACCCAAAAACCAAGTGGCCGGCCACTTTTCAAAATTCACATTAATTGCATTAATTGCAATTAATATGAAACCATAAAATCACATTAATTGCATTAATTGCAATTAATATGAAACCATTAAGAGAGTGGCTTTGTCACTTCCATGAGGTGGCACACATGATGATGTGGAACATCATTATTGGTCCACCTAATGCCAACTCACCAATGAGGTGGCAAAAGGTCAAGTCAAAATTGACCTTTGGTCTTCCTTCTCAAGTCAAGTCAAACTTGACTCAATCTCTACCATGGTGGATCTAATCTAACCATTTGATTCGAGCCAACTTAATATAATGAATCTAATTCATTAAATTAAATTGATTCAATGAGTCAAAATCTAAATTAGACTCATTTAACACATGAATCAACTTGAGTCAAACTCAAGTTAGCCCAATTAGGATTACTCTTAATCCAATTTGATTCATCAAATGAATCTAATCCTCTTGGTTCATCATATGAACCTAATCTCCACCTAATTGTCCTAAGTGTGTGACCCTATAGGTTCTTGTAACGTTGGCAATGCCCTAAACCCATTTAGGAGCATAAGTAATGAGCGGTATCTAGCAACACATCATTACTACCCAAGTTACAAGAATGTCGAGATCCGACATCACCTTGTGACTACCAATTGTGACTACTCACAAAATAATGACAAGTGTCCTTCTATCCTAGACATCTAGATTGATCAATGTGAGGCATAGACCGTGTCATCCTCTAATCAATCTAAATCTTGAACTCCAAGTAGACTCACTCAATCAAATGAGCTCAACATCTAATGTTGACTCATTTGGGCATGGCCATGCACTTAGTGGTCTCACTCTATCAAGAATACCGATGTCGCTCCCGTTATATGAGAGGGATAGATCCCATCTACATCACTCACATCCCTCTACATAATTCGTTATATACCCAGTAATCGCCTTTATAGTCCACCCAGTTACGGGTGACGTTTGACGAAACTAAAGCACATAACTTCTTATGTAGGGATCCATGGTGACTTCAGGTCTAAGGACTAATAGTCATACTAATAGCCACATGAGAAAGTATATGACACTCATATAACGATCCATGATACTTTCTCATGGCGGGTCATTCAGTATATATTCTCTAATGCATACCCATGTGTCAGCTTGATATCTCTATATCCATGACTTGTGAGATCAAGTCATCGAGCTGACCTACATGCTAGTCTTATTGTATTAACATTGTCCCTGAATGCTAATACTCGACTAGGAATGATTTAGAGTAGTGTTCCCTATATCATCTCACTATCGATTCAACTAATCGATTGATATAGGTATGAACCTTCTACTCAAGGACGCTATTATACTTAGTCTATTTGGCACTAATATAAATAAGTATAATAACCAAACAAATGCCTTTATTAATATACAAGAATATGATATACATGAGTCCATACAATCATCAAATGATTGGCTCTAGGGCTCTAACTAACAATCTCCGCTAGCACTAGTGCCAATCAATATAGGCTCTAAGGCCTAAAGACCTAGTGTGACCATCATACTTCCTCTGTCCAAAGCCTTGGTCAAGGGATCTGCGATGTTAGCCTCTGTACTCTGAAATCTTCACATCTCCTCTATCGATAATCTCTCGAATGAGATGGGCGCCGTAGTATGTGCTTGGTCCGGTGTGAGCGAGGTTCCTTCGTGCTATAGCTCCATTGTTGTCACAATAGAGCTCAACTGGTCGTGATGCTAGGAACCACCCCAAGTTCGATGATGAACTTGATCCAAAGCGCCTCCTTTCGCCTCGATGCGAATATACTCTTCGTAGAATCACCATCGATCCCTTGAACTCTTCGGTGGCACCGACCCACCATTAATGCAAAATACGAGATTGCGATCGATAATCATCCCGATCGGTCTGAAAGCATCACTGTAACCCTTTACAGTTAGCTCATCATTGCCTCCATATATCAAGAAATATTCTTTAGTCCTTCGTAAGTACTTAAGAATATTCTTGACCGCTATCCAGTGACTTTCACCTGGATCTGACTGGTATCTGCTCGTCATGCTCAAAGCATACGAGACATCAGGTCGAGTACACAGCATGGCGTACATGATCGATCCTATGGCTGAGGCATAAGGGATCTGATTCATGCGGTCTCTCTCCTCTCTATAAGAGGGACCTTGAGTCTTCGAAAGACTCACGCCATGTGACATCGGCAGAAATCCCTTCTTGGAGTTCTACATGGCAAACCGAAGAAGTACCTTGTCAATATATGTACTCTGACTTAGGCCAAGCAATCTCTTAGATCTATCTCTATAGATCTGTATCCCAAGAATACGAGATGCCTCGCCTAAGTCCTTCATTGAGAAGCAACTCCCTAGCCATGTCTTGACAGACTGAAGCATAGGGATGTCCTTCCCAATGAGTAGTATGTCATCCACATACAGTATGAGGAAGACAACTATGTCCCCTACAACCTTCTTGTAGACACAAGGCTCATCTTCGTTCTTGATGAAACCAAACTGTTTGATCGCATCATCGATCGAAGATTCCAGCTCCGAGAAGCTTGCTTTAGTCCATAAATGGACCTATGCAGCTTGCATACTCTACTAGTATGCTATGGATCTACAAAACCATCAGGTTGTGTCATGTACACATCTTCGAGTAGGTTTCCATTCAGAAACGTGGTTTTGACATCCATCTGCCATATCTCATAGTCATGGTAGGCTGCAATAGCAAGCATGATCCGAATGGACTTAAACATCGCCACTGGAGAAAAGGTTTCATCATAGTCAATACCATGAATCTGCTTGAAACCTTTAGCTACCAAGCGACCCTTATAGATAAGTCCATCCATGTCAGTCTTTCTCTTAAAGACCCACTTGCACCCAATGGGTTTTACCCCTTCAGGTGGATCAACCAAAGTCCATACTTGGTTGGTGTACATGGATTCTATCTCGGATCTCATGGCTTCTAGCCATTAATCTGGTCTCATCACAACTTCTTGATAGGTGGTAGGCTCATCCTCTATGAGCACAATGTCATCATGGTCAGACAAGAGAAATGAGTATCTCTCAGGCTGACGACGTACCCTATCAGACCTGCGAAGAGGTATGTCTACTTGAACTGGTTGTTGTTCCTCAACTCCTTGTGGAACAACATCATCCACAACACTTTGTGGTTCCAGTTCAATTTCCATCGAGGCATCAGTGCTATTGTTCGCATCTTGAACTTCTTCAAGATCGAACGCGCTCCCACTAGTCTTTCTAGAAACAAAATCCCTTTCTAGAAAGACCCCAGTCTTTGCCACAACTACCTTGTGCTGACTGGGAATGTAGAAGTAATATCCCTTAGTTTCCTTGGGATATCCAATGAAAAAGCACTTGTCGGATTTGGGTCCTAATTTGTCTGAGACTTGACGTCGAACGTAAGCCTCACAACCCCAAATCCTCATGAAAGACACCTGGGCATCTCTCCCAGTCCATATCCTATATGGTGTCTTTATCACGGCCTTTGATGGAACTCGGTTGAGTATGAAAGCTGCCGTGTCTAGAGCATATCCCCATAGATATGTCGGAAGATCTGTGTGACTCATCATAGATCGTACCATATCTAATAAGGTACGATTCCTCCTTTCGGATACACCATTCCACTGTGGTGTTCCAGGAGGAGTGAGTTGAGATAAAATCCCACACTCAGCTAAGTAGTCACGAAACTCATGGCTTAAGTATTCACCACCTCGATCTGATCGAAGTATCTTAATACTCTTGCCAAGCTGGTTCTGTACTTCATTCTTGAATTCTTTGAACTTTTCAAAGGATTCAGATTTATGTGTCATCAGGTACACATAACCATATCTACTGAAGTCATCAGTAAATGTGATGAAGTATCTATAACCACCTCTAGCAGCAACATTGAAAGGGCCACATACATCACTATGTATGAGTCCTAACAAATCAGTCGCTCTCTCTCTCGGGTGCCCACTAAAGGGAGTCTTGGTCATCTTGCCTCGTAGGCATGACTCGATATCTCATATGATTCAAAATCAAATGAGTCCAAACCATCCTTATGGAGTCGGATAAGCGCTTGTCATTTATATGACCTAGGCGATAGAGGTAAGTTTGGTTCAAGTCATTCGACTTGATCCTCTTGGTATTTATGTTATAGGCAGGGCTCTCTAGGTCTAGAATGTAGAGTCCGTTTATCGAGGTGCACTACAATAGAACATATCGTTTAAAAGACGGAACAACATTTGTTCTTTATTATAAACAGTATCCTCTCTTGTCCAAACAAGAAACCGATATTATGTTTTGTCAGGCACATAACAACAATCGCCTAATTCTAGTACTAGCCTGAGGGCGAGATAGATGATAAGTTCCTACAGCAATAGCAACTCGTGCTCCATTGCCTACTCGTAGGTCTATCTCACCCTTCGTCAATGCTCGCTATTCCTCAGAGCTTGTACATTAGTACAAATGTGCGAAGCACATCCGGTATCTAATACCCACGATGAAGAAATAAGAGGTTGACTTCTATAACATTTATACCTGAAGTAGAAATCTTATTTCTCTTCTTCTTAAGATCTTCCAGGTATTCTTTGGAGTTCCTCTTCCAGTGCCTTGCTTGTCCTTGATATAGGTGACAAAGATGTTCAACCATATCGTAAGCGCTCATAAACTCATGTTGCTTCTGAAGCTCAAAGTTCATGGTTGCGAGCATAAGACAAGACACATCTAATGCGTCATCTCGATGCTTCTTGTAAGCATCTCGGTCTGCTCGCGTGGCAGTGGAAGGAGGGGCCTCCGGAATGAGTTTACGTTCTTGGGTGAGAACTATTCTCAGGTTCCTGTACCAGTCCAGGAAATTTGCTCCGTTGAGCTTGTCCTTCTTAAGGACAGATCGCAGAGAGAAAATGTTCGTATTTGACGTCATGGTTATCTACAACAGAAAAATTTGCAGAAATAAATATCATATTCTTTTAAAAATCATTTAATTAGGCCTTTAATTAAATGATGCTCCCACTGAATTCTATAATTCTTGTGGGACAAGATCCACATCATACTAACCCTTGAGTTAGCTTTGGCTAATACGCCCAAGGCTTAGTATGATCGGTAGGTAACGATTACCAATTACATCTCTATGCAACTCTTGTTTATAGAATCAATATCCGCATTTATATTAAAACTCGAGTTAGCTTTGGCTAATACGCCCGAGAATTAATATAGATGTGATTTTGACCTATCTTTTCCAACCGTTGGAATAATGCCTATAGTTGACTCGATCCAACCGAGTAACTAGGAATACTCAATCTAATTGAGTTTGTATTCACCCATGCGTTGATAGGCGGGACCAAGATTGTCCCTCCGTACCCTACCAAGATAATATGTATTGCTCTGCTTTGGCAGATTCAACAATACATGTGATCGAGGTAGTGATAGGTATCACGGCACGGTTAGGCATTTAGAGTTGGTTCGATCTAGATCTAATCTAATCGAGAAGGATGCATCTTGTGCACGACTTAGATCTAATCTAATCGCAAGGGTGCATCATGTGCACGACTTAGATCTAATCTAATCGTTAAGGCACTAATTAATTAATTAACTATTAAACATGCATCAGATACATAATAATTAATTAATTAATCTATTTGTGATTTAGTCATGGCCCTACTACGATCTTCTCAAGCCAATGAGAAGATCGAATGGTCAACCTAGGGTCAACAGCTTCTCCAAGCTCCTCCCTTTGACCACCTTGTGTTGCTCGTGCCCGCCTCAGAACTCCGTCTCGTGTGGACCCTCCACCGCTCCAATTTGTACATTACAATTTGAAACTCGAGTTACATTCGAGTCTAAATCTAATTTACAACAAGAATAAAAGACGAGGCACGACGCGCAGGTCGCGAATAATAAAATAAATACAACACGCGAAAACACATCACGGCACGCAGGCCGTATTATGAATTACAACACAACCAATCATATTGGGTTTTGGGTCATGACTATCACAAAATTAATATATAATTCAAAATTATATATTTTCTTATTTTCTGTAATTTTAAAAATATTTTTTTTTTACAATTTTACAAGTAAAATTTCCCGGCGGTCCCGTTTAGCGGTTTCGGGCGCAATCGCGGAACGGATCCCCTTGCGGGGCCCAGGGGCAGCGCCCCTACCCGCGATCTAACCATCGCGAGGGTTCCTTTGCGATCCAACAGCACCTAAACCCGCTGTCCCAAAACGATTTGGGCCGAGACATTACCGTTTCGGAAAAATCTTCCCGACGGGTTCGTTTTTAGCGATTTCGGGTGCGATCGCGGAGCAAATCCCCTTGCGGGGTTAGGGGCAGCGCCCCTACCCACGATCTAACCATCGTGAGTTGCTCCGTTGCGATCTAAAGGCACCCGAGTCCGCTGTCCCAAAAGATTTTGGGTCGAAACGAAGCCGTTTGGGAAAATTCTTCCCGATAGCCGAAGCCTACAAGTGCCGCTTCGCCTATAAGGAAAAATTACCCATAAAAACATAAAAATTGAATTTTTACAGAAAATCACAGAAGTTTTGTTTTCCAAAAACCAAAAAACTAACTCGTACAAGTCTTTGCACGTGGCTCTGATACCACTGTTGGGTTCTTCGAGCCGCGAAAACCGCTTTTTCGCGTCGCGGAAACCCCGAAGGACCCAAAGCCGTAGATCCGTGCAAAGATTCGTATACAAAATTCGAAAAACTATTTCTTGTACGAGTTCAAAAACTGATCTA
The DNA here is from genome assembly GCF_018446385.1 of Zingiber officinale. Classification (NCBI taxonomy): domain Eukaryota; kingdom Viridiplantae; phylum Streptophyta; class Magnoliopsida; order Zingiberales; family Zingiberaceae; genus Zingiber; species Zingiber officinale. Next base: position 52,737,878 of record NC_055986.1, on the reverse strand, counting down.
CTACTTAGATCTACGAGAAAAAATGTTTACCCTTGTAGCGATGCCCTTCGCGTTCCCGCTCGTCCAAATGATGCCGGATCTCAAGACCGTCAAGCGCCGGTCCTCTAGAAGTATCCACACGGACACACTAGATGGAGATGACCAAAAACCAAGGTGTGCTAGCACCTATATGGTTCGGCCAAGGGAGGAGAGGGAGAGGGAGAGCTTGAGAAGGAGAAGGAGGAAGATGCACACAAGTAAATGAAAAATGAATTTCTTCACCCAAAAACCAAGTGGCCGGCCACTTTTCAAAATTCACATTAATTGCATTAATTGCAATTAATATGAAACCATAAAATCACATTAATTGCATTAATTGCAATTAATATGAAACCATTAAGAGAGTGGCTTTGTCACTTCCATGAGGTGGCACCCATGATGATGTGGAACATCATTATTGGTCCACCTAATGCCAACTCACCAATGAGGTGGCAAAAGGTCAAGTCAAAATTGACCTTTGGTCTTCCTTCTCAAGTCAAGTCAAACTTGACTCAATCTCTACCATGGTGGATCTAATCCAACCATTTGATTCGAGCCAACTTAATATAATGAATCTAATTCATTAAATTAAATTGATTCAATGAGTCAAAATCTAAATTAGACTCATTTAACACATGAATCAACTTGAGTCAAACTCAAGTTAGCCCAATTAGGATTACTCTTAATCCAATTTGATTCATCAAATGAATTTAATCCTCTTGGTTCATCATATGAACCTAATCTCCACCTAATTGTCCTAAGTGTGTGACCCTATAGGTTCTTGTAACGTTGGCAATGCCCTAAACCCATTTAGGAGCATAAGTAATGAGCGGTATCTAGCAACACATCATTACTACCCAAGTTACAAGAATGTCGAGATCCGACATCACCTTGTGACTACCAATTGTGACTACTCACAAAATAATGACAAGTGTCCTTCTATCCTAGACATCTAGATTGATCAATGTGAGGCATAGACCGTGTCATCCTCTAATCAATCTAAATCTTGAACTCCAAGTAGACTCACTCAATCAAATGAGCTCAACATCTAATGTTGACTCATTTGGGCATGGCCATGTACTTAGTGGTCTCACTCTATCAAGAATACCGATGTCGCTCCCATCATATGGGAGGGATAGATCCCATCTACATCACTCACATCCCTCTACATAATTCGTTATATACCCAGTAATCGCCTTTATAGTCCACCCAGTTACGGGTGACGTTTGACGAAACTAAAGTACATAACTCCTTATGTAGGGATCCATGGTGACTTCAGGTCTAAGGACTAATAGTCATACTAATAGCCACATGAGAAAGTATATGACACTCATATAACGATCCATGATACTTTCTCATGGCGGGTCATTCAATATACATTTTCTAATGCATACCCATGTGTCAGCTTGATATCTCTATATCCATGACTTGTGAGATCAAGTCATCGAGCTGACCTACATGCTAGTCTTATTGTATTAACATTGTCCCTGAATGCTAATACTCGACTAGGAATGATTTAGAGTAGTGTTCCCTATATCATCTCACTATCGATTCAACTAATCGATTGATATAGGTATGAACCTTCTACTCAAGGACGCTATTATACTTAGTCTATTTGGCACTAATATAAATAAGTATAATAACCAAACAAATGCCTTTATTAATATACAAGAATATGATATACATGAGTCCATACAATCATCAAATGATTGGCTCTAGGGCTCTAACTAACACGGCTCTCCTTCTCGGTGGCCAGAAGAGCATCCAGATCCTTGATGCATTGCTCCAGCCCTCTGATCTCCACCTTCATACGGTCCATGTCATCAATGGCCTGGCGCTTCCGAGTGGTCGCCGTCTTGATCTCCTTATCTCGTTGTTTGACCATCGCTTCAAGCCGAACGACCTTGCTCGCCAGCTCGGAAGCCCATTTCCGTTCGGCTTCCAGTAATTTTTTGGCCTTCTCCAGAGCGGCCGTCGACTGTTGGCTGTCCCCCGCGGCATTGAGTTTTTTCAATTCATCCTCCAGCTCGGCCAACCGATCGCTAATGGCGATCTGCTCCACCCAGTTCTACTAGCAAGTGTGAACAGGTTAAAAACATAATCTAAATACGCAAACAAAGAAAAAGAGCATACCCCGGTGACCTGTTGTAGATTGCTGTCGCCGAGCTGCCCGGGAGTCAGCATGGCTATTCGACGCCGAGCATCCACCCAAGCTTGGGCAAGAGGGCCCGTCAAGGTGATCTGCTGCTCAGGGACCATTGGCCGATCAGCAGCAGCCATGTACACCTCCGAAGGAAGGCGCAGAACGGTTTTAATTAAATTCTGGCCGCTCGGCTCGCTCTGAGAAGCAACGGCCTTACCGGAAGGCCCACAGGTGGACGAGGAAGGAAGCTCGCCCAAACGCCTGATACAGCGTAGAGTTCTTGAAGGGCTGGACGGCGGCACCTCAGAGCTTGCCCTCGGAGAGCCATGTGGGGTCGGGGTACTCTCTAGGGAGACCGTCCCGGACAACACCGGAGCATCCGCGCCCCGCTCGGGCTGTGGCTCATCAAGTGGAGTTGAGGCAGAGGCAGATTCCGGTCGTCGGCGCTTCCGAGTGACTAACGGAACATCATCGGCCGAACGGCCCTCTACCTCAGCTTGATTAAAAGGTTCAGTGCCGCCCGCTGCCTCGTCGTGAGAGGTAGCAGCGGCTAAGGCTTCAGGGGCATCCTGAGTCCCCTCACCTGATTCGCCGGTCGGATCGGCTGGATCAAGGCCCCGCTCGGCGACCTCCTTGTTCTTCACCGCCTCAATCTGAGCGGCTTTCAATTTGAGCTTCTCGGTCGCCTTAGCACGCCACATAACTTCAGCTGCAGAAACAAAGATTAAATCAATTAGAACAAAAGAAAAAGGAGGGACGAGAATCGCTTACTCATGCTGCAGGGCAGATCGGCTGCGGTGGAAGACAGGCCGAATATATACATTACTCCTGGGAGGAGTAGCTTGTCAATGTGATAGCGCTGACCCACCAACCGCTCGGCCGCATGAAGGTAGGCCGCATCACCTCTAAATTTGCCGAGCTCCGGTTGCGCCGGCATCGCCGTCTGCCACTTGGTACGAAAAGTTGGCCGCTCGGGAAAACGCACATAGAAAAAGTGCTCCTTCCAATGTTTGTTGGAGCTCGGCATATTGTCAAAGAGGACGAAGCCTATCCTAGACTGGAAAATAAAGGTACCCCACTCGGCTTGCTTGGGATAAAAAAAGTAGTGAAAAATCTTAGGCTCGAGGGGGATGTTGTTCAGTTTAAAAAGGACTATCACTCCGCTCAACAGCCTAATGGAGTTGGGGACTACCTGGCCGAGCGGAATGCGAAAATAATTGCAAATTTGTAAGAAGAACTTGTGGGGTGGGAAACGTAGCCCGGCCAAAAATTGGTCTCGGAAGAATAGAACGGTGCCGGGCGGCGGTTCGTCAGGCCGATCAGCCGGTGTGGCTAACACTATTTGGTGGTCGGTCGGAAGATCATAGGTTCGAGTGAGGCGCAAGGCGTCCTCCTCGTCGAACCGGCTTTCCATGGTCGAATACCAAAGACCCGGAGCACCGCCGGTCGGCTGTGAGGTGTTGGTCATGGTATAAGGCTAGGGATGGACGCGCGATGGAAGGAGGGAGAAGTAAAAACAAGGAAAGAATGCGGGATGATGAAAGAAATAGCTAATAGAGGGAAAAAAGGAGGGGCAGCAAGGAAAAGGAATCCTTACGGGCAAAGAAGACGATCGAAGGAGGCTGTAGAGTCGTCGGAGAGCTGAAACGCAAGGTCGCCGGAAAAAAGGAACAGAGGGATGGCTGAAGACGATAAGGTCGAAATGCGGTGAAGAGCTGGGATCGGGAGCTTTATAAGGGCGGTCGCGATCAATTTACACCGTCCGATCCAGGTCATCGATAACGAGGTCATCATCCAGCCGTTCATTTCAAACGGCGGTTGTCCCATCGGAAGTGATGCCACTGCCATGCGCTGACAAACGCACGATCGCCACGTGTCAGCAGGATACTGGTCGCATTTAAGGAGCTCCCCTTACCGTGCGCAGCGCACGTGATGGGTAGTAGGGGAGAGCATCGGACATGGATTCCAAGAGAACACAAAGCACAGACAAGATACCGCCGAACGGATGAGTATACCTATGCCTGGCCGAGCGGCCTAATGCAGTGATCATTGCTCAGTCAGATCGGCAGTCCAGTCAGTCGGACTTCGCCTCCTTCGACTAGACTCGAGGGGAAGACAAGTGATCCGGTGTTAAGAGCCCGAGACCCCTAACGAGGGGTCAACGCCACGTGGAGGTCAAAAGGCCAGGTGGTCTGTCGAAGAAGGGTGAGCCGACCGGACTCATGAGAAAAGTTCAGGCCGATCGGTCTGCCAGTAAACATCTGATAGTAAAAGGCGCCCTGACAGGAATCGGGGCTCCGACGCTCAATGAAATAGTAAACAAGGGCCGAGCGGAAGGCCTAAGAGAAGGTAGGACGTAATGGGCGCGCCGCCCGGCCGGCGCAGGGAATTAGGGCCGTCCGGACGGCGCTCTTCGTCCTGGCCGGCGGTGGGTAAATAGTGACCGGAACATCTGCTGACAGCCGTCAAGTCGTATGGCTAAGCCATACTCCTAGTCTGACAACGGGGTGTCCTGTTGTCCCATCGAAGGCGCGATGGGACTGTTGCAGTATGGCGTCAGGTAAGCTTTTTGACAAACACATACCGAGGTATGGGCTGCGGACACGTACACGCCTTGGTGGGCGTGTAGAAGCTCTTTCACCACTCTATATAAAGAGTCGCAGACTTCGCCGGAGGTACGCGTAAAACATCTCTGGAGCCACTCTTTTCCACTGTTTGCTTGCCTGACTTGAGCGTCGGAGGGTCGCCACGGGAACCCCTTCCCGGCCCGACTTCTGTGCAGGTTCGCCGGAGCTTCGGAGGCCTACGCCATCGATTAGGAGCACGCCACGTGCCCAGCGTCCTTTGGTTCGGCGATTCGGACAGGATCACATATCATATCATATAAGAAGTATAACATAGCATAGCATAGCATGTGAGTGCATATCATGAAACATATCATATCATGTAAGCACATATCCTGAAACATATCATATCATGTAAGCATGTATCATAACTCATACCTGTTCATAATAGTGCATAAACAATAATTCATAAAATATGTGCATGTAGATGCAAGATATATATATATTTTAAAAACATGTATCATGGAATGCACATATGCATCATGTCTCTTTTAAAACATATCATATACATACTTGAACATAATATCATCATGAGGGCCCGGCTTATACCACATACATACATAAATGCGTGCAATCCCTAGGACAGGGTAGCTAGCCCCGAACCTATTAGGGATCTAGGTCCGTTCATAGTCCGTCGACTTAGGGGAGTACTAAGGAGCCAATTCCTTTTTAAGAGACCCGTTTCATAGACCATCGACCTCGGTGCGCTTATGGAGCCCACCCTTGGTACAAGTCATACAAAAATAAAATAGCATGTCATACATATCATGTCATCATGCATATCATAGCTTATCATACATGTCATAATTTCTTGTCATATCATGAAGAGAGCTCTTGATCCCATCTTAAGGGAAGCATCTCTTTGCCATACCATGAAGAGTGCTCTTGATCCCAACTTAAGGGAAGCAACTCTTAGGCTTTTCTTCTTACATAAGCCTTTCATATATATATCATGAAACATAACATGTTCGTATCATAACATAAAATATAACATGTGATCTTCATAACATCAAGCATGGCATATCATATCATGAGCATAGCATATCATATCATGGAACATAACATATCATATCATGAGCATAGCATATCATATCATGAGCATAGCATATCATATCATGGAACATAGCTTATCTCATAACATAAGGCATAACATATCATATCATGAACATAGCATATCATATCATGAGCATAGCAAATCATATCATGAGCATTGCATATCATATCATGAGCATAGCATATCATATCATGGAACATAGCTTATCTCATAACATAAGGCATAACATATCATATCATGAACATGGAACTTAACTAATCACATATCAAAGACCATACATCATTAGAAAACATAAGCATGATTGGTTAGATTCACTCTAAACCCATTTATCCACCTTGGCCGAAACCTTACTAATTGGATTTCCCATTTTTTTTTTCCACTATAAGAAGCATGAAACTAAAGTCACCCATAGATAAATAACCATATATCATAAATGGGCATAAACAAGCATGGTTAGTTTGCAAAACATGGCTCTAAGTCTCTACACTTGCTTGGCCGAACCCTAAGGTGAAGTTCTAAGTTTCATTTGTGTAACATGTAGCATGAAAGCTTATCTAACAATATACAAAAGATCACATATCGTGTAGAAACATAACTAAGCATGATTAGGTTTCAAAAATTTACCCTAGGCTTGGCATCCTCTTGGCCGAAACCTACATTTAGGGTTTTAAGTTTTTTTTTCTAATGCCACATGTAACATAATGACTTAACCTAACTACATACAAGATATCATACCTCATGAGTAAGCATAAATAAACATAATTAGATTTCAAAACTTTCCTCTAAGCTTTGCATTTCACCTTGGTCGAACCCTATAAATGGGGTTTTAAATTTTTCTAATGCAACATGTAACATAATGACTTAACCTAACCACATACAAGATATCATACCTCATGAACAAGCATAAATAAGCATGATTGGGTTTCAAATTTTGACCCTAAGCTTGGTATCATGTCTTGGCCGAAACTTTACACTAGGGTTTCCATCATTTTTTTGTTACCACATGAAGCATAACAATCTAAGCTATCAACATATAAAAATTCATATACCATGAAGGAGCATAAACAAATATATTTCCTTTTCAAAATTTTTTGCCCTAACTCTTATAACCCATCTTGGCCGAAACTTTACATTAGGGTTTTCATTATTTTTGTTACCACATGAAGCATAAAAACCTAAGCTATCAACATATAAAAATTCATATATCATGAAGGAGCATAAACAAGCATGTTGTCAAAAGAAACTTTATTTTCCACCAATACTTTTAGTCTTAGCCAAAACATTCAAGGGGATTCTAGATTTCTTTCTTTTTTTTCCCACATAAAACATAACTTGTAACTTATTAACCCTAAGTGACCACCCATTTTATCTTGGCCGTAATTTCAAGAAGAATCTCTAAGGTTTCAAAAACATCTACATATAAAACGATCGACAACTACTTGTACTGCAGTGAGGGGATACTTACATCCTCGCTTGATTTTCTTAGGGAAGAGACCTTGCTTGTGGAGCCTTTCTAGAGAGAAGCCTTCCTTTGCTTGGGTTTCGGCAATGAAGGTGGGGAAGAGCTTGGTCACGGTGGAGAGAAGGAGGGAAGAGGAAGAGAGAAAAAAAATGAAATCTCTTCTTTAATTTCCCTTTTTATTCTACATGAGAGGAGAAAGGGAAAATGCACTTTTCCTTCTCCTTTCTTTTACTCACTCTTAATGAAAAGAAGAAGCAAGGCTCATCTTTTCCTTGAGAGGAAGAAGGCAACTCCAACTTCTCCTTCTAAGTGAAAGGAGTCTTCACTTCCTTACCTTTAACCATAATTTCCCTCTCCTTTCTAACAATAATTACTCTTGGTCTATTGGTTAACATATTCATGTATTTAGTGAGAGATCCAAGGTTCAAGTCCTAGGTCTTGTATATTTTTATTTCCATTTTATTTTTTTGGCTAATGTTTACCTAAGACCTATTTTTATTCATGATAAAAATATCTAAAATCTTGCTTAGTACCCTATGGGTGTTACACTCAATACACTCAGAGTGTGCTAGTGTAATTTATTAGTCAAGATAAACTAATACCTAATTACACTACGACTATTCCAATGGTTTGTTCATTTCCATCTTAGTCGTGAGCAACTGTTTATAATTTATAAAGAACTAATAACATGATCTTCTGTGTGTGACACCACACACCATGTTATCTACAATATAAATTAATTGAACAACTACACTTAACAAATAAATATAGTCATTTGACCAATGTGATTTTTTTATTTCAAAAAATAAATATTTACAAAAGCTAGGCTTTTAGTATACACTCTAACAAACTTAACTTACTTGTCATTTATCAAAATCTGAGTTAGACCGTTAGTGCAAACCACACCAACAATCTTGACTTGACTCCTAAATCTATGGTTAGTTCCATAGCTATATGGAACTATATAATATGAGGTGATGCTTTCCTTGGACTTAGGTTTGTATCCCAAACCTTTCTTGTCCTTATATGATTCTTGTCTACCTAAGCCTAGATTTTTCTGCTTGGACCCTTTTACTTCATTTGTCATTTTCCTGAGAGTCTTTTCTAACTTATCTAGTCTTGACCTCAAAACTTGATTTTCCATTTCTAAGTCATTAATCCTTGACTTTTCATGAATACCTTGATCATATTTCTTTTTAGATATATGTCTAGTTTCCTTATGGTTCCTACCTAAATTGTTCTCTACCTTTCTATCTTTAGGTAGAGTTGTTCTAGCATGATATGATCTATAATTATTTTTATAATTATATGCTTCCTATTTTTATGATAATTAGCACTAAAAGTATAAACTTGTCTCTAGTATGCTTGTTATCATGATATAAAAAAATACCATTAACTAATGGTATATTTGGTTTACTCTTATAAGCTCCCCTTTGATTTGAGGTTCCTTTGGTATTCTTACTTGAAGACCTCTTCTTTGAGAACTGATTTTGATAATGCCCTTTTTGATTGCACAAGAAACACACTATGTGGTTCTTGCCCTTTCGTATCAGGATTTAGACCTTCTTTGACTTCTGTCTCACCTTGGGTGCCACTTAAACCTTATTCTTAATCAATTTTATACATTTGGTCTTATAGTGTCCTTTCTCCTATATTCAAAACATACAATATAATTTTTATTTTTGTTGATTGAAATTGATATACCTTCATGATTTGTGCTCACTTGACTTGTAGAAGTGGAACATCATTCTTCTTCATTAATTTTGGATGCTTCTCTTAGTTCCAGTGTTAATGACACATAAATCATTATGGTGGATACTTCTTCAATTTCCTTCTTAGATATTGAACACCTCTCAACCTCTGAATCCTCATGTTCTTGAAACAAAGAGACTCCCTCTTTGAATTCCTTTACTTTACATAGAGGTTGAATCATCATGGAGCTTGACCAACTTACTCCATAACTCACTTACTATTGGAATGTATACTAAAAGCCTAGCTTTTGTATAAACATTTACTTAGAAATAAAAATCATATTGGCCAAATATCTATATTTATAAGCTAAGTGTAGTTGTTCAATTAATTTATATTGTAGATAATATGGTGTGTGGTGTCACACATAGAAGATCATGTTATCAGTTCTTTATAAATTATAAACAGTTGCTCATGAATAAGATGGATAGGAACAAACCATTGGAATAGTCATAGTGTAATTTGGTATTAGTTTATCTTGACTATAAAATTATACTAGTACACTCAGAGTGTATTGAGCTGGACCATTTAAGGTAAGTTCTTTTTATACTGACTAAATAAAAGAACAAGACCTTTGTTATTATGGAAGTGTGTGCTCTTAATCATGATATAATAATAAGCACATATACTTAATATTCATTTCTTTGATTTACCAAAGCGTGCGATTTAGTTCGATAAATTAATAGACCTGATAAGTTGGGAAATAGTATTATTTATATAGTGTGTTGTTGATTATAGAATGAAACAGTGTCCTAGTAATCAAGGTTGATAATGTCCCCAAGAGGAGCTCATAAGGATTGTCATGTTAAACCCTGCAGGTGGATTTAGTCCGACATGACAATAAGGTTGAATGGTACTACTCTTGAAATTAGATATTAATTAAATAAGTTGTCAGTAACTTATTTAATTAGTGGACATTCGATATCTTAAACACAGGGGGACTTACACACTCATGATAAGAAGGAGCCCATATAGTAATATGGGATTGGTGCGATAGTTCAATAATAACTCTTTAGTAGAATGAGTTATTATTGATGAACTCGAGTTGGGTATTCGGGGCAAACACGAAAAGCTCAAGTTCATTGAGAGACCAAAACCAATTCCTTCTCTCGGTCGACCACAACACAATAAAAGGATTTTAATTTTTAAAAAATCTTTTCTTATGCGGAAGCCATGGTTTTAAAAGAGAGTTTAAAATTTAAATCTTTCCTTTTATAGCTTTCTATAAAAGATTAAGAGAAAGATTTGATATCTTTCCTTATTTGTAGTTAAAAGGAAGATTTTAATTTTTGATAAAACTTTTCTTTTTTGTAACCATCCTCATGGTTTTAAAAGAGAGTTTTAAAATAAATTTTTTTCCTTTTATAGTTTTCTATAAAAGATTAAAAGAAAGATTTGATATCTTTCCTTATTTGTAGATTGAAAAGGAAGATTTTAATTTTGAGAAAACTTTCCTTTTTGTAATCATCCACATGTTTTAAAAGAGAAATTTTAATTTATAAAAGTTTCCTTTTATAACCAACCATGAAGGGAATTTTTAAAGAGAAATTTTTATTTTAAAATTTCCGGAAACAAATTAGAAAATTTTAATTTTATGATTAAAACTTTTCTTGTTTGGAGGGAATAAGGTGGTCGACCATTAGAGGTTTGATAAGGAAATTTTAATTAAATTTTCCTTCTTAAACATTGGCAAGGAATATAAGGAAATTTTATTTATAAAACTTTCCTTATTTGCCAAGACCAAGGAATATAAAAGAGAGGGTAGAGGTGTCTCACCTCATAGCACATAATCTAGTATTCCTCTCATCTATTCCTTGGTGGTGTGGCCGACCCTCTCATCCTTTATCTTCTCCTATTCTTCTTCCTTGGTGGTCGGCGGCATCTCATCTCAAGGAGCTTGGTGGTGGCCGGATCTTGTTAGAGGAAGAAGGAGAGATAGGAGGCTTTGTTTCTTAACATCCCTTGGAGCTTGGTTGGTGGCCGAAGTTCTTCATCTCTAGGAGTTTGTTGATTGGCCGAAACTTGCAAGGAGAAGAAGGAAGCTTGGGTGGATTCTCGTCTTGGTAGATCGTCACCCACACGACGTCCGAGATAAGAAGAGGAATACGATAGAAGATCGTGAGGTCTATAAGCTACAAAAGGTATAGATAGTTTGATTGTGGATCACTAGATCAAACTTCCTTTATGGTTAATTATAGGAAATTGTTTAGGTTTGTGTGATCTTCTCTAGGTGAAGGAGTACAATCCTATAAGTAATCGAGTAATGGTATATACACTTAGGCACATTCAATAGTATCCTCCCAAACGGAGTCACTGCTATTATATGTATAACCAAAGGAGAACCAACTATTAATTGTCATAAAGTTAGGTTGACAAGATAATTAATGGGTAAGGCCCTCCTCTTACAAATGTCTGAATTTATATACGTCCACACTAACGTAGCATACAAAATTCACGGTGTTTGAGGTGTTGGTGAATTTAAATGATATTGTTTTAAGGAATCAACATTATTTTAAATTCAAAGTTTTGACCAAATATTTGATCAAAGACAGACCAACTATTAATTTTATTTGTCATAAAGTTAGGTTGACGAGATAATAAAATTAATGGATAAAATCTCCTCTTAAAGATTGAATTTGTATATATCCACACTAACGTGACATACAAAATTCACGGGGATTTTGAGGTGTTGGTCTTGACAAAATATTTTTGGGATTCTTAGGATTTCAAATATTTGTCAATCCCCTAGCTGTTATACTATAGAATAGACTTAGTAGTCCTAATTATAATGATTGAAAACAAAACTTGGACTCTAAGGTGAACTGTCCTCTCAGAAATGAGAACAATAAAAGTATATTTTATTCATTAGTTGTTGAAACATGTTTAGTGGTGTTATCTACCGGTACCTGGTGTGTAGATACGAGAGCCACTAATCATGTATGCAATTCATTGCAGGGGTTCCAGGAAACCTGACAACTATATGAAAGGGAAAATACCATCTACATGGGCACCGCTGCAAAAGTAGCAGCTGTTGCAGTGGGAGATGTTTATCCTTTGAAAGGAATAAAACATAGATTGTCTTTACATACCAAGTTTTAGAAAGAACTTGATTTCAGTTTCTAAAACTATTTAAGGATAGATATTCTAACTATTTTGATAACAAAGTTGTTATCAAGAAAAATAGGGAAATTATCAGTTCTGGTACGTTGGTTGGCAATTTATAATCCAATAACTCCCACGATGCAACAAATGGAAATTAATAACACATCTTCTAACTCTAATAAGAGAAAGCAACCTTCGGAAATGAACCAATCATATTTTTGGCATCTAAGGATAGGTTATATTAACTTGAGTAGGATTCATTGGTGGCTAATGAACTTTTGGGTTCATTGGTAGTGGAAAACTTTCCAACCTGTCAGTCTTACTTGGAAGAAAAAATAACTAAGAAGCCTTTTAAGTCTAAGGGGTAAGGAGGCAAAGATGTGTTGGAAATGGTTCATTCTGATTTGTGTGGACCTATGACTATCCAGGCAAGAGGTGGTTTCGAATATTTCGTCTCTTTTATAGACGACTATTCGAGATACGGGTACATTTACTTGATGCGCCGTAAGTCTAAGTGCTTTGATAAGTTCAAAGAGTACAAGGCTGATGTGGAGAAATATCAAGGTAAAAGTATCAAGACACTACAGTGAGATCGTAGTGGTGAGTACCTCTTAGGAGAGTTTAGGAGTCACTTATCAGATGTGGGGATTCAATCACAACTGACTGCACCTGGTATACCCCAACAAGATGGTGTGACAGAACGAAGGAATAGGACTTTTATGGAAATAGTTAGATCAATGATGAGTTATTCAGAATTATCAAATTCATTTTAAGGATATACTCTGGAAATGGAAGTGAACATAGTACCTTCTAAGTCAGAATCCTCTACTCCCATAGAATTATAGAATGGGCATAAGCCTAGTCTGAAGCATATTCAGATTTGGGGCAGTCCAGCACATGTGCTGAAGGGAGACACTGATAAGTTGGACAGGAGTTCACTTGTTTGTGGGTTATCTTAGAAAAATGAAAGAAGGTTTATAGTCCTAAAAATCAAAAGGTCATTGTTGGCACCAATGCCCGATTTTTAGAAGCGGATTATGTAATGAACCACAAGCCCATAAGTAAATTTGTTCTTAAGGAAATAATAAAGGATACGTCTAATCTAGTACCAACAGTACAAGATGAGATACCATAAGAAACTGCAACACGAGTCACAAATGATGCACAATTGCAGACAGTGCCTCGTCGTAGTGGGAGGGTTGTTAGGCAACCTGAAAGATTCATGTTTTGGGAAAGTCTTTAGATTAGATCCCTAGTAAACATGAACCTAATTCCCGGACATATGACGAATCACTCCAAGATATAGATGCAGCATCTTGGCAAAGAGCAATGAATTCAGAAATAAAATCTATGTACTCTAACAAAGTCTAGGAGCTAGTAGAACCATCAAATAGTGTAAAAGCTATTGGATGTAAATGGATCTACAAAAGGAAAAGAGGGACAGACGGGAAGGTGAAAACTTTCAAAGCAAGGTTTATTGTGAAGGGGTATACTCAGAAAGAGGGAATCGATTATGAGGAAACCTTTTCGCCAGTAGCTATGCTTAAGCCTATCCGGATACTCTTATCTATTACTGCTCATATGGATTATAAGGTTTGGCAAATAGATGACAAGACAGCTTTCCTTAATGGAAGTCTTGAAGAAACATCTATATGAAGCAACCAGAAGGGTTTATTGCAAAATACAAAGAGCATCTAGTATATAAGCTCAATCGGTCTATTTATGGACTAAAGCAAGCTTCAAGGTCTTGGAATATCTGGTTTAATGAAGTAATCAAGTCGTATGAATTTATTCAGTGTCCGGATGAGTCTTGTGTATACAAGAAGTGTGATGAAAATGTGGTGATATTTCTTGTACTATATGTAGATAACATTTTTGATAGTTGGAAATAATATCAAAGTGTTGTCGGAAGTAAGGGTATGGTTGTCCAAGCAATTCGATATAAAGGACTTAGGAGAATGCGTACATATTCTCGGGATCAAAGTAACAAGGGATCATAAGAAAAGAATGTTGTGTTTATCCTGAGCTTCATATATCGATACTATCTTAGCTCATTTAAAATACAAGACTCCATGAAAGGTTTTTCTACCTTTTGGGAATGGAGTATATTTATCTAAAGAGATATCTCCGAAGACATCAAAAGAGATAGAAGAAATGAAGACAGTTCCTAATGCTTCAGCTATAGGAAGCCTAATGTATGCTATTCACGAGACCAGATATCTGTTTTGTCATGGGCATGGTTAGCAGATATCAAAGTAACCCAGGACCGGGACACTAGACTGCCGTAAAGCATATATTAAAGTACCTTAGAGGGACTAGAGATTATATGCTAGTTTACAAGACAGATGATTTTCTTCCTATGGGATACACGGATTTTGACTTCTAATCAGATAGGGACAAATAGTAAGACAACCTCGGGATTTTGTGTTTACTTTAGGAGGTGAAGTCATAACAATGGAGGAGTGTTAAGCATAGGTGCTTTTTCGGACTCCACCATAGAAGCTGAGTATGTGGCAGCCTCTAAGGATGCCATAGAAGTTATATGACTCAAAATCTTCATGATGGACTTAGACATGATTTCTGATTTACCCAAAAATTATTACAATTTATTGTAATAATAGTGGTGCAGTAGCAAACTCGAAGAAACCATAAGTCCATAAGGCAAGTAAACACAATAGAGTGCAAGTACCACTCAATACAAAACATCGTATAGCGAGGAGAAGTTGTTGCTGCCTAGATTGCATCAGGTGATAACCTGGGAGATCCTTTCACTAAGGCCCTTAAGGCAAGAGCTTTTGATAGACATGTTGAAGGGTTGAGAATCAGATGTATGACAGGGTATATGACAATATAGTCTTTTAGTATAAGTGGGAGATTGTTAGAATGTATACTAAAAGTCTAACTTTTTGTATAAACATTTACTTAGAAATAAGAATCATATTGGTCAAATATCTACATTTATAAGCTAAGTGTAGTTGTTCAATTAATTTATATTGTAGATAACATGGTGTATGCTATCACACACAGAAGATCATGTTATCAGTTCTTTATAAATTATAAACAGTTGCTCACGACTAAGATGGATAGGAACAAACCATTTGAATAGTTGTAGTGTAATTTGATATTAGTTTATCTTGACTATAAAATTACACTAGTTCACTCAGAGTGTATTGAGCTGGACCATTTAAGGTAAGTTCTTTTTATACTGACTAAATAAAAGAACAAGACCTTTGTTATTATGGAAGTGTGTGCTCTTAATCATGATATAATAACAAGCACATATACTTAATATTCATTTCTTTGATTTATCAAAGGGTGCGATTTAGTTAAATCAATAGGCCCGCTAAGTTGGGAAATTATATTATTTATATGGTGTGTTGTTGATTATAGAATGAAACTGTGTCCTAGTAATCTAGGTTGATAATGCCCCCAAGAGGAGCTCATAAGGATTGTCATGTTAAATCCTGCAAGTGGACTTAGTCCGAGTGGTACTACTCTTGGAATTAGATATTAATTAAATAAGTTGTCAGTAACTCATTTAATTAGTGGACATTCGATATCTTAAACACAGGGGGACTTACACACTCATGATAAGAAGGAGCCCATATAGTAATATGGGATTGATGCGATAGTTCAATAATAACTCTTTAGTGGAATGAGTTATTATTGATGAACTCGAGTTGGGTATTCGGGGCGAACACGGGAAGCTCAAGTTCATCAGGAGACCAAAACCAATTCCTCCTTTTGGTCCCTGTCATAGCCTCTTATTTATAAAGTATTATACCCACCTATACTCACCTTCTTACCCACCTTAAGGTGGCCGACCAAGCCTAGCTTGGAGCCCAAGCTAGGGCCGGCCAAACCAAGGTGAGTTGGTGGCGGACCCTAGCTTGAACCCAAGCTTAGGTGGTCGGCCACAACACAATAAAAGGATTTTAATTTTTAAAAAATATTTTCTTATGTGGAAGTCATGGTTTTAAAAGAGAGTTTAAAATTTAAATATTTCCTTTTATAGCTTTCTACAAAGAATTAAGAGAAAGGTTTGATATCTTTCCTTATTTGTAGTTAAAAAAAATATTTTAATTTTTGATAAAACTTTCCTTTTTTTAACCATCCTCATGGTTTTAAAAGAGAGTTTTAAAATTTAAATTTTTTCTTTTATAGCTTTCTACAAAAGATTAAAAGAAAGATTTGATATCTTTCCTTATTTGTAGATTGAAAAGGAAGATTTTAATTTTGAGAAAAATTTTCTTTTTGTAATCATTCACATGTTTTAAAAGAGAGATTTTAATTTATAAAAGTTTTCTTTTATAACTAACCATGAAGGGAATTTTTAAAGAGAAATTTTTATTTTAAAATTTCCGGAGACAAATTAGGAAGTTTTAATTTTGTGATTAAAACTTTCCTTGTTTGGAGGGAATAAAGTGGCCGGCCATTAGAGGTTTGATAAGGAAATTTTAATTAAATTTTCCTTCTTAAACATTGGCAAGGAATATAAGGAAATTTTATTTATAAAACTTTCCTTATTTGCCAAGACCAAGGAATATAAAAGAGAGGGTAGAGGTGCCTCACCTCATAACACATAATCTAGTATTCCTCTCATCTATTCCTTGGTGGTGTGGCCGGCCCTCTCATCCTTCATCTTCTCCTATTCTTCTTCCTTGGTGGCCGGTGGCATCTCATCTCAAGGAGCTTGGTGGTGGCCGGATCTTGTTAGAGGAAGAAGGAGAGAAAGGAGGCTTTGTTTCTTAGCATCCCTTGGAGCTTGGTTGGTGGCCGAAATTCTTCATCTCTAGGAGTTTGTTGATTGGCCGAAACTTGCAAGGAGAAGAAGGAAGCTTGGGTGGATTCTCGTCTCGGTAGATCGTCGCCCACACGACGCCCGAGATAAGAAGAGGAATACGATAGAAGATCGTGAGGTCTATAAGCTACAAAAGGTATAACTAGTTGTTAGTTTCCGCATCATAACTAGTTCATCCTTTTGTTTATATCTTGAAATACCAAACACAAGAGGCTAGTGATTCTAGGTTTTGGATTTGTGATTCGAATTTATGTTTCTTTTGTTTTTTCGATCTTCTGATTCGATTGTTCTTAATGGTTAAACCTAGGGTTACTATAAGGAGATTAAATATTGAATTTCTTTGAAAGGCTTTGTCGAGGCAGTGGTGGATGATCTCATACCCAAGAAGGCCTAGTGTCTCACCATGTTTGACCTGGGAGTCAATCTCTGAAATAAATATTTAATCGAATTTGTAACATGGGTGGATTTGGATCAATAATGTTAAGCATCGTTTGCGATCCAAGTCTAAACCTCTAAGAACAGATAAGTTAAATTTGGAATCAATAATGTTAAGTTCTATTTTCAATTCCAAGTTTAATTTCTAAAGAACACAATAGGTTGTTAGGATAGGTTCAGGACTTGTACAAAATTTTTGTACATGAGAACCGGTACGATATTCCGAGTAGCAACCAACACTTACGTCCTTATAATTTCCTATTGTACACAAAATCTAGTTAGATAAAGTATTAACTAGTAATTTAATTACCTTTTCATTTGTCATAGACTTTTAAACTTGTTCCTCACTCCATTTGCTCTTCTGAAAAAGTTTTCCTTTTGTATCACTTAGAGCTTCAAAACCTTCCATTAGAGCAAATCATTGCTCTATATCATCATTAAAAAGATATATCATTCTTGATTTCTAATAATCAAAACCTCCTAATCCCAATAGTGGAGGTACTCAGATGTCGTATCCAAATCCATCTCAGGGTTCCATCCCAAAATCCATGCTTCCTTTGGTGTTGGCTTCTTTCAAAGGTCAGTCTAATGATTTATTGCTATTGAAGATCTCAAAACCACGCTTTCTTCTTCTTTCCTCTAGCTTGTGTTTCTTCTAATAGTATTCCAATGAAGAGCAGTCTTGCTCTAATACCACTTATTATAACCCGTGCGAGCTAGAGGAATAGCTTCGATTTCTTTTTGTTGTTGCTTTGTGCTTGTTGTTGAATACGCAACGGAAACCTTACTTCAAACTCAACTCCACATGCACAACACCTTGGTCTACTTGGTGGTATCCACCTCCTTGTAGTGACTAATCCAAGGATACGTACTAGTGATCTTCTTCCACTATGAACTCTCTCCTTCTCTAAAACTTTTTGGAGGCAAAGAAGCCTCTATAAACTCATTCTTACAAGAAAACAACAAGAAACACAAATATAATTGAAAACAACTTTACAATCAAAACCTTTCTTTCTTGATCTCTTATTGCTCGGAAATACCTTTTGTTGACTCAGAAATGCACAAGCACTTCGCATTAAAGTCTCTAAGAATGGGCTTCTTCAAATCTCCACGAGACTCCCTTTTCTAAGGTTCTTTTTAGGTTGATTTATGCTTTCCAATCGATTGACCTTACCCTTAATCAATTGTCACATCAGAACCAACGGTTCAAACTTGTAGAATATTCTTTTTTACCTAACCAATTGATTGATTAGTCATATCAATCAATTTCTAGCTTTCAATCAATTAAGTCAATTGATTCGAAAGTCTTCTATTCTCTCAAGAAAGCATTGTTAATCGATTAATCCAATCGATTGACAAGGTTGAATCAATTATGTCAATCAATTCGAATGATTTTTGTTTCCTTGTGAAACTTTTTTCAATCGATTTCGGGCGTACTGTTCTCCCGAGATAAGTCATCAATCGATTGCTTTGGGCTAATAAATTATACTAATTGATTGCCCAACCCTAATTAAACTTTGAATCTGAGTTTAGAGTTTCTTTCACAAGTCTAAAGTCAACCGTGACTTGTTGGAACTTCTCATTGTCTAACATCTAGACAAACTTAACTTGCCACGGCTTCATCATCAAGTGTCCGATTAATATTTGATCCACTTGTAATTTCTATCTCGTGCTAAGTGCTCAATCCTCCATGACCCACTTAGATTTTTCTCTTGCCAACTCCTCATCAGACTTCTAGTCACCAAGTGTCTGACCCTCTATGATCCACTTGAACTTTTCTGTTACTAACTTCTCATTGGACTTTTGTTGCCAAGTGTCGGGTCCTCTTTGATCCACTTGGACTTCTAACATCATCAAGTATCTGGTCATATTTGACCTACTTAATTTCTCTCTTACATATTGATCTAATATCAAAATTCAATCTCAGTCAATTTGATCAATTTTAATCCGAGATCGATTGCACCGATAGATGAGACTTTTGATGTGTCTTTTGTCCTTTTAGAAGGTGCAGATATCTTAACTAAAGCTTGAAATGAAGATAATGCAAGAGCATAGGCACCATGATAAGTCAAGACCCAAGAAATATTGCAGTAGCTTTTCATGCGATATCAGCCTAGTGGTTTACTCATACAATAAGAGTCAACTCCTACCTATGAAGGTTCATAGATTATCTAAATAATTCTAGATATCCTACTTAGATCTTTTATTGTAGCATCCTTTCGTTAGTTATTTGGTATTTACTTTTTTTGTTATTCTTTTTGGATACTTTGTGTAAAATTCACCTTTTTATCAATTGTTTAACTTATTTTTGAATTTTATCAATTATTATTTGTAGAATGATTGATAAATTGATAAAATAGGTTAGTATATTTTAAAAAAATTAGCAACTACATGTTTTTTTTTTCTGTAACTCAATTGAAAATACTGACTAAATATATATTAGCTAACAAATTTTTTAAAAATTTTAGTCAAATATATATTTAATCGGTATTTTAAAGAAAATTACCAGTCATTTATTATAAAAAAAATTATCGGTAAAATATATATTTATTTGTTATTTTTTAAAAAGAAATATTAGTCATTTGATTCACCAATAATTTTTTTTAAAAAAATATCAGCTAAAATAATGATCAGAAAATGATATTTATTGACCATGAATTACTAGTGGTGAAATGTTTTTAGCCCATAATCCATATTACTGACTAAAATAATAAGATTATCAGTTTTGTTTTTAGGGATAAACTCTTCTTTTCTTTTAGTGATACACAACATTTTTAATATGTCATCGTATATATTTTTTTTATTTTTTAAAAAGTAAGGTATTAAAAAGACTAGTTTGCTTTGAACTAAATGCACTTTAGTGCTTGGATCTTCAAGCCATGCAACATAAACATTAATAAAATTATATGTTAGCCTTAAGTGCAAAAGTTAAGACAACCTTCCTAATTAGTTATGATCCACCCAAGGAAACACCTCATACCTACCTAATTACCCTCACAGCTAATAGTCCAACTCCCTTAAAACAACCACACTTAATGCAATTAAAAAAAACCATATAAAATCACACTCTCAACAAGAGTCTTTCATCACCTCATCAAGCAATTAATTGATTAAGCAACATGATTCACGCAATTGGATCAATGGGCACTACTTGTTGATGATGCCACGTTATTTTTCTAACTTTGATTGGATGCAGATTTGTCGAGACTAATTAACAAAATCCAAGCCACTAGACCAATCGGCACTCAAAGTACCAACTGAGGAGCCTTAATTTATTAGGGTTAAAAAACAAGGGACTTGATAGCTCGGCTTTAGTAATGCGTCATGAGAGGCAAAGCATTGCTTGTTTTATTCCAAGAAGGGAACAAACAGAAGGCTATTCCTAACGTAACCCACTCAGCTTGCAGGGCTGACAACTTTCTCCTGAAATTTTGTCATATTTGGAAGACTTAATTGCATCAAGCCTATAATTATCATATTTGGAAGACTTTATAAAGGGTATATTATGAGGGTGCATATGGAAATAAATACTTGTGAAAGGTTGTCTCTGCAAAGAAAGTTTTTTAAAAAATGAGCAATTTTTAATCCATATATTGTGTGATTACGACGTCACTTCAACGGCTCCGGTTTCACGGGCTTATTTATATAGCCACGGATGAAGCCATTTGTGCATCTGCTAGTTCCTCCTCTCCCGCTTCTTCTAATTAACTGAGGAACGCCAGGGTTTGCTCTCGATGGAGACGCAACTGCTCGTCGCGCTCACGTTCTCACTGGTCGGCGGATTGAGCACCTCGATCGGTATGTGGTACAGATTGGTTCAGTGGTCTGTTAATATCTTCCTCTCTCTATTTGAAGCTTTTTCTCATTTTAATGCGGGTTGAACCTCGGGAGATTTTGAATCTTGGCGAAGGTTATCCTGTTTATTCGTGGTGCATGGTTTTTTAGTTGTTGGGTCCTTCATGATCGATCGGTTGAGGTTAATGGTGTTTCAATTCTCGAGCCTTCTCTGTAGTTCCATGTCACATTTGGTGCGATTCAACATAATAATATTATTATTATTATTATTATTATTATTATTATACCTTATCGTGATCTAGTATTACCTTTGATTTGATCATCGATGCATGGGTAGATTTCGCCCGTGGATAGGCTTTCGAAAAAGTGAATGAGGGCATTAACGTGGGAGAGATGTCCATTTAAAGTTTATGATTGAAGAGTTTAGACAATGATATTTTTCCGTGGCTAGTTGACGGTATCACCTTGAACTTAAATTAATCCAATACTTAATTTATAAATTTAGTTGCCGCAGGATGTGCTCTTCCAGCGGATGAGCAAGCTTATTAAAGTATTTTGTTAAGTTATGCAATGAATAATGGAGGTAAAAAGTGAATACGTTCGTCTCCAGCGCTCGTCAACTCATCCCAGGTCAACACGGAGAATATAAATAATCACGGACGACTATTAATCTTTGAATAGTGACTAACACAAAAGAGAGGTATTTACCTTGACTTTACCGAGATTCGAATCTCAAACTTCATATGTTAGTCATTAGACCGTCCCGAGAAGACAAATTATATAGTGAATAATGCTTTTCAACGTGGATGATCGCTTGTTTCGTTTCAAGTAAGTTTGAAAGTGCCATAAATATTTATAATGACCTAGCCTCTCATTTAAATTGAACTGTATATTATTTCCAACTAATTATATATTTTTCTCAGCTGAAATTGCTGGACCGGAATGTTAGGCGAAATCTGCATAAATTACAAAATTACAATAAAATAGAATATATATAAAAAAAAAAGTTCATATAACGACTCCTAGATATCAATAAGGGTAACATAGTCACAATCTCCTTAGATAAAATTTGTTCCCTCTTCGATGGTGCAGAGAGGTTTGTTAAGATTTGATTATACTTTCTTTCATGACATTGTCAATATTTTCATGTCACAACTTTTTGAACTTATTGAATTATTGAAAGTCATATAATGACTTTACTAATTTATTCAATTATCATGTTATTTTATATATCAGAGACTCTTACACATGGAACCAATAAACACTACTATTTGCCTATATCAAATAAATATACAATCAATAATTTTTATCAATCTTTACCCCCTTTTGATAATTAGGCACCATCACCGATTCACCTTAGTAAGAAACCCACACTCATAAGTATTTATAAGAGGATTTTCTTTCATTTCTCAATTAATAAGAACTCTTATCTATTTTCTTCTGAAACACCTTATTTAAAAGTAATTAGATGTCAATATAACTTTTCTTCACATGTTCTGTGACAATATGGAACTTACTAAAATAGCATTTATCATCTCATTCAAAGTACATTATGTTTGGAATCGGTGACCAGCTAGAAAGGGGTTTAATAGCTCGTTACCCTAAATCACTTTTCTACGTATTTGTTAGTACAACGGAATACAAATATGAAAGCTAATCTAAATACAAGACAAGAAAGCAAACTAAACTCGGCACGCTCATTTAACGTGGTTCAGAGATAAAGCTCCTACTCCACGGCTATCCGTAAAGTGGACGATCTCGATCTATCGATGAATGATTCCACGACAAACTCCGGTTAGCTCATGTAGCTTCTTGTGGGTGGAGAAACCTCACCACAACTCTCACAAGAACACTTGAGATGCTAGGCACTGGTAAACTACTAATAGAGGTTAACCACCTCTATTTTGTTAACCTTAACTAAGCTCCCAAGTCTTGGTTATATAGGCTACGAGTTAGAAAACCCCGCCTACCAGTCGATTGGTAAAAGGACCAATCGACCGTCCTCTGTGGAAATTCGACCGTTACATCTCAATGGCTCAATACCAATCGAATGATGAAAGTACCAGTCTACTGTTCCACACTGGCAGAGTGAACAGAAGCATTCTATTCACTCCCATTCGATTGTCTGATCGACTGAACCAGTCGACTGATGAAAGTATCAGTTAACTGGTACCTCGAGTATAATCTCTTAGCACTCGAACCTTCACCCTCACGACTCACTTGACTCTTCCTCGCAGCCTTAACCTCTTACTTTCAAACCTACTTCCTTTAGCTCTCATCCCTCAGATGCATTCAAACTTGCGGCTTGTCCCAATTCCATCCTTTGTGTATGCCTCGAAGTCGTTTCCCTCGACTCTTGTCCTTGCTGTCTTGTCCACGGTCCCCCAGATGCTTCATTCTTTACCAGACCTGAAGCCATCAAGCTAAATCATATGTGTATCCTGTAAACTGCACAATTCAAATACACATATCAAATACAAGGGTAAATCTAACTTAAACCCTTTGCCCAAAATATCAAAACCCATGGTCACCTCAGACTATCTTGAGGTAAGATTGCTTTAACAATCTCCCACTTTTTGATATTTGACAATACATTTAAGTCAGGGAAAACAAATAGCAATAACACATGCTAATAACATATTTGGACTTATGTTGCCAAGGCTACACACTTGGACTTACACCGCCAAGAAATGGACTTATGTTGCCAAGGCTACACACTTGGACTTACACTACCAAGAAATGGACTTAGTTGTCAAGGCTACACACTTGGACTTACACCGCCAAGAAATAGACTTACGTTACTAAGGCTACTCACTTAGATTTACACAGCCAAGAAATGTACTTACGTTGCCAAGGCTACATACTCGGACTCACACCGTCAAGAAAATATGCAACATGCATCGGAACCTATCACAAGACTCTCTCTACACCTAAGCTCCTTATTGAGCTAGGCTTTCTTGCAAAGACATTTAAGGTTTTCCCAACTAAACCCTTACTTCTTCCCCTTTTCCTAATATCAAAAAGCTTCCAACAATATCCCAATTGTCAAAACTTTATCATCCAAACTGACCATAAACTCGTGTATCTATCTCCCAAGGATCTCATACACCCATGCAAGTTGACCTGGTTAAAAATTAGTGCTGAAAAATAGTTTCAAACTTGTATCAGTGGACTGTCCTAAACATTAGTCGATTGCCCTTATCGAATTTAACTCACAGATATATTCTGTGTTCGATAAACACTATTACCAATCAACTGGTAATTGCATCAGTCGACTGATACTCTTTTTTAGCCCAAATAATATTTCTGACCCAACTTCAGAAATGTACCAATAATTCTATAGACATCCAAAAGTCTCTAAATTTTATGGAGAGATATGTTTTACCCGTGTCTACATGGAAAAAAATATATTTTAAAAAGTACATATATTGGATTACAATATTGACATAAAACTCAAAATTAGCAAACTAGTTCAATTGAACCTTGATCTAAAATCCTAATTTTAGCTTTCTCTTGATGTATTTGCCCATACCAAACCACAATGCATCCCTAACACTGGTTTATATGACATTTATACAACCAAAACTAATTCTCATGCAATATGAACCCAAATCATATTTTTGTCCATGAAAAAACATCCCAATTGTGCCAACTCATTAGGTTAGAGACTCAAGTTCGTCTCCTAACCACTTGGCACATTTGATAGCATATCTACCATGGGTCCCAAAAGCTCTTTGAGCTCCTAACCTTAGGGCTCTTAACTTTAATCACCTCCCTAGATGACTCATCCATTATGGCTACACCCACATGGTGCACCATTGGTATCTTCTTCTTCTTAACCTTGGACACCTTGTCCTTGGTTAACTTCTTCTTGTTCTTATCCTTGGATGATCCATCCTTGGTTAATTTCTCCTTGCCATAGTCATATGCAATCCTTTCATATTTCTTTTTGGCCTTGGAGGGACTAGCTTGGAATTCCAAACCCAATCTATCATTATTAGGTCTTTGACTACCCAACACCATATCTAACTCTCTAGATCTAACCGTGAATCTTGCTAGGGTTTTTTCCAAACTATCAAGCTTTGCCTTCAAAAATTGATTTTCCTTTTCTAGGTTCCTCACCCTAGAATTGACTTGTTTACATTGGGCATTCTTAGATCTATCCATCTTTCTAGGCATATGTATCTACATCTTGGGATTTTTGCCTAGGTTCTTCATTACCTTTTCTCCTTAGATAATGAGAATCTAACATGTCTAGGTTTATTATGTATAGGTACCTTAGGGTTATGATCTACATTGATCCTATTTCTATCATGATATATAAAACCAAAATTATGCATGGGTAAATAATGAAAATTATTTCTAACATGCATGAAAGAATTTAAATTTGAATTACAATTCAAATTTGGGTATACCTCCCTACCTTTGAAGCTCCCCCTCGACTTGAGCTCCTTTTATTTTCTGATTTCTTCAAATGCTCCAACTTGTTGAGCTCTCCTTTTCTTGGGAATTTTGTGTGGTAGTGTCTCATTTTACCACACGTGAAGCATCTAATATGCTTCTTCTCCTTGACTCCTTTCCTACAACCCATATTAGTATTTAAAATAATTTGATTGGGTTTAGGAGTTACCTTCTTCTTACGGACATCTACTCTTGGAGTGTCTCTTCTCATTACAACTGAAGCAAATGATATGGTACTTTGACTTCACTTCGGTGGAGATACTTGCAAGGTTGACTTCCAAGACTTCCTCTTCACTTGTCTTGGCTTCTTCTTCAACCTTTGATGATGTGGATGATTCCTCATCTTCCTTCTCCTCGGAAGTTGAACACATGTCATCTTCCGGTTGCTCCTCCTCCACTTGAGCCACTTCATCACTTTCTTCAGGTTTTTCTTCTTGTGTAAGCATAAGTTCTTCGCCTAGAACATTCTTCACTTTACTCCACAAATCGTGGGTGTTTTCGTATTCTCCTACATGACTCATCACATCATTAGACCAAATATCACTTAATATTGATATTACCTTTGAATTTTCCTTTAATCATGAGGCTTGTTCTTCCGTCCAATAATGTGATCGGAGTTTCTTCCCTTTTTTATCACTTGGGACTTTAAATGGTTCCTTTATGACCATCATGGTGTCCCAATCAGTCTCGAAGAAGTTCTTCATTTTCATCATCCAAAAAGTGATGTCCCATAAGCTTCCTCTGTCATACTTCGATGGATCCATCAAGCCGGTCATTCTTAACTTCCTCAGTGGTTAGTCCGACGGATAGCGTCCTTGCTTTGATACCACTAGTTGGAGATCGGTGGCAGGCTAGAAGGGGGGTAGAATAGCTCATTACCCCAAATCACTTTCCTACGTATTTGTTAGCAGAGCGGAATACAAGGAATACAAATATGAATATGAAAGGTAATCTAAATAGAAGACAAGAAAGAAAACTAAACTCAACACACTCGTTTAATGTTGTTCGGAGATAAAGCTCCTACTCCATGACTTGTCTATAAGGTGGATGATCCCGATCCGTCGGTGGATAATTCCCCGACAAACTCCTGCTAGCTCACTTAGCTCCTTATGGGTGGAGAAACCTCACCACAATTCTCACAAGAACACTTGAGATGCTACGGTACTGGGAGACTACTAATAGAGGTTAACCACCTCTATTTTGTTAACCTTAACTAAGCCCTCATGTCTTGGTTATAGATGTTATAGGTTGGAAAATCTCACATACCAGTCGACTGGTAAAAGTGTCAGTCGACTGCCCTCTAGGAAAATTTGACCGTTACATCCTAATGGCTCAATACCAGTCGACTGGTGAAAATAACAGTTGACTGCTCCACACTGGCCGAGCAAACAAAAGAATTTTGTTCACTCCTAGTCGACTGTCCAATCGACTGATGAAAGTATTAGTCAACTCGTACCCCGAGTGCAGTCTCTCAGCATTCAGACCTTTACACTCGCGACTCACTTGACTCTTCCTCGCAGCCTTGACCTCTTATCTTCAATCCTACTTCCTTTGGCTCTCATCCCTTGGATGCATTCATGCTTTTGGCTTGTTCCAATGTCATCCTTACCGTATGCTTCAAAGTCGCTTCCCTCGGCTCTTGTCCTTACTTCCTTGGTCACGGTTCCTCAGATGCTCCATTCTTCACTGGACTCGAAGCCATCAAGCTGAGTCATATGTGTATCCTACAAACTTACACAACTCAAATACACATATCAAATACAAAAGTAAACATAAATTAAACCCTTTGCCCAAAACATCAAAACTCATGGTCACCTCAGAACTTCTTAAGGCAAGATTGCTCCAACACATTATTTTTTAGGAACCCCATTTTGTTTCGTGTCTAATTCCATGATCAACACAAATCTCAACAAATTTTATATCCACCACTTTGATCACTTTGTACCAATTTAATTTTCTTATGAAGTTGATTTTCAATCTCATTTTTATAGAGAATAAATTTTTCTATAACTTCATCTTTACTTTTGAAAAAAAATACACATATCAAAATCTCGTGTTATCTTCAACAAAGGTGATGAAATACTTATTTTCATTACGTGTTTGTATACATTTTAGGTCACACACATTCCTATGAATTAGGACAATTGGTTCACTATTTCTTTCAACATGTTGCAAGGATGACCATGTTAATTTTGCCTCAACACAAGTCTATATTTTAAATCAATTTGTAATGTAGGTATGCATCTCAAGTTAATTAATTTATAGAATATATCATAATTAGCACATTCTAGTCTACCATGTAACAAGTTGAAAGACAAACAAATAAGGTGAAGGGTTATTGATTTTATTGATTTTAGGCCTAATAGCCGTTATAATAAATTTGAACAACCCATCACTCACAAAACCCTTCTATATAAACATTCCATTTTTTGATAAAATTTCTCTAACTCAAATACAATGTGAAAACTATTTTTATTTAAAAGAAATTGGGACACTAAATTCTTTCAAATATTTAGAATATATAACACATTATTGTGAGTTAACTCTTTTTTGAAGGTTGTCTCTAGAACCAATTTACTTAGGCTATTGATGTCTGAGGTATATGAGTTCCCCATGAACAACGTTTCCTCCTTTTTGTAAACTCTTCAAAGTTGTGCAACAACACCTTATTCGAGCACACACATACGATAACACTGGTATCAATTCACTATTGGCTTGGGTTTGAACTTACTAGGTTCACTTCTAAGACTATATATGGCATATAGATCCATGTTTGACACCTTGTTCATGATTTTATCCACCAAATTGGCCTCTTAATTTTTCCACAATTTCTTATATTTCGAGGATTTATGACCCCATTTGATCACAATTGTAATTTTTCTAGAAAATTTCCATGTAACGACACTTGGGATCCAAATTGAGCCCATTTGCTTAATGAGCTAGGGTCCTTTGTTTTTGAGGTTGGTCCATGCTCAACATGTTGGCTTTAACAGTAGTAGGAAAAATATTCTCTTTCTGAACTCTTTCTTCCTCAATGTGAAGTTATAATGAGTTCTTCAACATTTATCTTCTTTCGCTTGTGCTTCAAGTAATACTTGAAATCCTTCCAAACTGGTGGCAACTTTTCAATGATAACCATAATTTTAAACATTTCACTTAATACTATATTCTCATAGTGAATCTCATGCAGAATACTTGGAGCTCATGAACTTGACTTATCACAAGTTTGGAGTCGACCATCCTATAGTATACAAATATGCCAACAATAAATTCCTTATCCCTTGTATCCTTAGTTTTATATTTCATATCTAGAGACTCCCATTGTTTCTTCACTATATTCTTTGTGTTATACACATTATATGGAAAATCGGCAAGATAGTTGGGAATATATGTAGTTCATACATATGAATGGTTTTATGCGTGCATAGGTGGCTTGGGCGTCAATTTCATCCTCATTTGGTTTAGAAGTTTCCTCAACCAAAAATTGGGTGGGATTCAATGTGGTCAGATCAAATAACATCTTTTGTTGCCGTTGTTTATAATTCAATATGGTGAACTTCTCTTATTTCTCCTTGTGGTGGATTGAAATTGTTATCTCTAGAGAAAAGAGGGCTTGCCTATGTTAGTCAATCTCCATAAAGGATAGCCCAGTGCATGAAACTTCCACCAATACGGGATCCTAGAGAAGTATTTATTATACATAGTTTTACCCTACTTTGTAATAGACTATTTTCAAAACTCAAACCAATGACCTCCAAGTCACACGACAACAACTTTGTCATTGTGCAAGGCTCCCCTTCAATCAAAATAGAATCTGCTTCGAGATTGTTAGGAAAATTACAAATTATAGAATTATAATAAAATATAATACAAAATTACTGAAATAGAGTTATTGTAATATTGATTCTTAGATGTAGACAAGGGCAGTTAACCAAAGATACATCGAAGCCCGTGATAACCATAGTTTCCTTAAACAAATTTGTCCCCTCTCTAGCAATGCTTAGAGGTTCAAATGGATAATTATTTCTTAAGATACAAAGGCTAAACCATCTCTAGCAATAAAGCACAAATTTTTATATGATGAATTAAATTGTCTCTAAATGCTATCATGGAAGTACAAAAACTGGGAAAAGGAGGAATAGAAGAAGGTTTGTTGTTGGATGTTGTTGATGAGATTGAGAAAATGAGGCCATATTTATAGGTTCGAAATCCAAATGAAACTCTTGGTTTAGTGCTCTATAACTCTTAGATCAATGACTTGTAACTCTTGTACTTTGTAGTTCCCTCATTTTGCCTCAACTAGTCAGGCATTTACCATGTGTAGGTCTCAGTCGCACATGATACAATTACTTTAATAATAAAAAATTGGGCCCTAGATTTGTACCCTTGTGAACATATATGTGAGAGAGAGTATTTCACTCAATAACATTCACATCATCTTAATAGTGTGATTCAAAATAAACCATCCCACTTGTCTTAATTTTGCTAATGTGGAACTATTTCACATTTTCATTGAAATCATTTTTTTCATCTGTTTTCATTCACATTTCTAGCATGAAGCAGACACATTAGTCTGATACTTTTATATTATTTTGTCTCATGTTAAGCACTAATTATAATTGTTAGAAGAAGCAGATAATATGGCCATCATTGCAAATTTATCAATAAATGAATTTACCTTTTCAGTAAATTAACCTCAGCTAAATCATTCAAACGCCTCATGGAACTAATTATCAGATTGTTAGGAATTGTAATACATCAATAATGAACTAAATGATGTATCTACAATAGGATCTACCTATCATCAATCTCTAAAGCAATATTGAAACCGAAACAATAGCTAGCGAAGGGCTGACCTGAATCCATCACATGACTATTGCTTCTTACTTATCAACGGAGATCCTGCAAGCGCAGAGGATGTCTTCCACAGGATTGAATAGACAACCTAAGATCCTTCTCAATGAGGGAGAAGAAGTATGAGGAAGAGAGCAATATTCAGCATGCCCTAATTGAACCAATCTCTTTCTTTAGATACCCAACCCAATCTATTGGGAACTATCCACCATAAAGCTCATCTCTCATTAACATCCCATCAATATTAATGAACTGGGTTATTGATCTACATATTAAATCCATATCCATTTAATTCAAACCCCCTTTATATGCAATCAAGCATTATATCATTTAATATTAGGGTTTAATTTCCTTAATGGAAATTAGTTGTATGTGTGGTAATCAAGTGTAAGCCCACCTTATAGAGATTAAGTCTACCCATGTGGACTTAATTGGATTTAGTCCATCTATATGAACTTAATCCTACAATCTCCCACTTGGACTATACTTGATTTCTTATACACCATAGAACCTCTTACTTGAGCTCAACATGCCAAACTTTATGGGTTAAATACCTCTTTAAATAATCTAGTCTATTAAATCAATTAGTATATGAGTCACAACTATTATAACTGTAACAAAATCTAATAGTAATCATAATACTAATATCATTAACAACATAGATCAAATGTGAATGTATAGTACAAGAATGATATGAAATGTGATCTGTAAGTGTCCATTCTTAATAACTCTTCTTTATAATCCAAACTGGGTCCAAGTCATATTTACCAAAATCTTATGCTAAACTATAGTGGTAAATCATGATTCAACATTATAACTCCAAATAGAGTTCACATCATATTTACTATAACCAAATACAAAACTATAACAGTAAATATGATATTCATATGTCAGAGAAAGCCAAAATCATGCACACATATAGAAAATCTTCAGTATATACAATGACCCAAAATATGTGTTCATGAATATAGACCATCATACAAAACATAAATTTCTACATAATGGGTGCTTCATCAAAAGGAAGAACCCTATGTTCAGCTCATACTGATGAAACACCTTGGGTGATAAGCCTTTGGTGAGTGGATCCATTAACATGAAATCTATCCTTATATGCTCTATCATTATTTGACCACTCTGAACTATTTCTTTAACCCCAAAAACTTTAGATCAATGTGTTTAGACTTTGACAAACTATGGTTATTCTTGAAATATAATTCTATAGCTTTATTATCATAGTTGATCCTCAATGACATATCAGTGCTCTCAATGATTAATAAACCTATGATAAGGTTCCGTATCCATATCCTATGGTTGGAATCTTTATAGCAGGTTATAAACTCTACCTCCATAGTGAAAGTGACTATTACCGTCTATTTGATATTTTTTTCATAATATAACCCCTCCTGCCATCATGAAGACATAACTTGAGATGAACCTCCTACTATCTAAGCATCCAGCAAAATCAGAGTCTAAATATCCAATGATCTCCAGATGACCTGATCTCCTATATATGAGCATATAACCCTTTATTCTTTGTAAATATTGCATAACTCTTTTTACAGCTTTCCAATGCTCTGGTCTAAGGTTACACAAATATCTGTCCAACATCCCTACAATGTATACAAAATCTGAAAGCATACATACTTGAGTATACATCATACTCTCTACTGCTAATGCATAGGGGAATTGTTGTATTTTTCTTAATCTCAAGTTTATTTCATGAACATTGTTGCAAGCTAAGTGTATCACCCTTTTCCACCGGAGTGTCACTAGGAGAACAATTTTGTATGTTATACCGAATGAGCACCTTTTATATATATGTCTTTTAAGATAGTATAAGTGTGTGCCTCAAATGATCACGTACAATCTGCATGCCTAAGACAAAGGATGCATCACCAAGATCCTTCATTTAAAATTCACAGGATAAAAATGACTTGGTTTCTAGCAGTAGACTCTTATCATTGCTTGCTAACAATATACCATCCATATATAGAACAAGTATAATAAACTTGCTCCCACTGAACTTGATATACAAATATTAATCAACTGAATTCTCCTTAAAATTGTATGAAGTAACCACTTGATCAAACTTCTGGTACCATTGACAAGATGCCTACTTTAAACCATAAATGAACTTCCTTAATTTACATACTAGGTGCTTTGAATCTCCCAACTCAAAGTTCTTCGGTTGCATCATGTATATAGTTTTCTCAATATTTCCATTAAGAAACATAGTCTTAACGTCCATTTGGTGTAGCTCTAGGTCATAATGAACTACAAGTGTCATGATTATCCTAAGGGAGTCTTTTGTTGAAATCGATAAAAAAGTCTCCTTGTAATCAATGTTCTCCTTTTGAGTGAATCCCTTGGTGACTAGACATGTCTTATACTTTTTGACATTGTCATGTGAATCTCATTTGGTTTTAAATATCTATTTACAACCAACAAGTTTCACACCTCCAGGTAATTCGACAAGTTCCCAAATGACATTGTCTGCTATAGACTTCATCTCTTCCTTCATGGCTTCGATCCATTTTTCTAGATGAGGGCTTTGTTTGACCTCTTGGAAGGACGTGGGATTATCTTTCAACCCAATATTAAACTCATTCTCTTGGAGATATACATAATCACAAAACATCATGGATCTCTTTTCTCTAATGGATCTTCTTAGTGACACTTGATCTTGAGATGGTTAGGAGTTATTCTCAACCGTATGAGAGAACTACTCTATTGGAGATGGCATACCTTCCAATTGAGTTGGAGGGGACATAAAAATATCATGGTCAACTACTCCTTCCGATTATATGACTTCAACTATATGTGGAATGGTAATCATTTCACTATCAGCTGTATTAGTAGATACCATATTAGGATCACCAATGTTCTCATCAAATGATATTTTTCTAACTTTATCACTCCCACCATCCTCAATAAATTTGAAATTTCCCATCTCAAAAAGGATTTACTCAAGGGGTTGAAAAACTTGAAACCTCTTGATTTTTTAGAGTATCCAATAAAATGGTAGCTAACGGTTCTTGAGTCCAATTTTTTTTTGTTAGGCCTATAAGGCCTAGCCTTAGTTGGATAACCTCAGACGTGTAGATGCCTAAGACTAGACACTCTATCTATGCACAACTCATATGAGATTTTTGTTACTACCTTACTAGAAACTCTATTGAGTAGGTAAACCACAGTGTTAAGTGTCTCACCCCATAAAGACTCCGGTAGAGAAGAAAATGCAATCATACTTCTCACCATATCTTTTAAGGTATGGTTTCGTCGCTCTTCTACACCATTCTACTGAGATGTCTCAGGCATGATGTATTGTGCCACGATACTGCACTCAGCAAGTTAATCCATAAATGGCACAGGATGTTATTCACTTGATCTATCATAGTATTCATCACCATGGTCTGATCTTATGACCTTAATCTTCTTACCAAGTTGATTTTCAACTTTGGCTTTGAAGGTTTTGAAAATGTCTAGGGATTGTGACTTCTCATGAATAAGGTACAAGTATTCGTATCGGGAATAGTCATCTATAAAACTTATAAAATATGCTTGACCGTTCCAAGAAGTTTTACGGAACGATCCACATATATTTGTATGTATAAGATCTAAGACATCGTTATTCTACCTTGAACCCTTTTTACTTTTGTTAGTCATTTTTCCTTTGATACACTCAATGCAGATTCTAAAATCTAACATATCAATGGAATTGAGAATTCCTAGTGATATTAATCTTTCTAGATGTTGTTTAGATATGTGCCCTAAATTCTTATGTCACAATATGGATGAATTTTCATTTATCACAGCATGTTTCACACCTATACTATGTATTATAATGTTATTTGTATAAGTTTTAGTATCCATTCTATATAGTTTATCAATCAAAGAAACAATACTACATAAGATAGAATTTTTAAAAAATACTAAACTTTCCATTTTCAAATGAACAAGTGTATCTGAATTTGTCTAAACATGAAATAGAAATTAAGTTCCATCTAAAAGATGACACTACAAATATATTTTTTAAATTCAAAAGTGCATTGTTCCCTAAACAAACTTTAAAGACACTTATTGCCTTACTTTTGCTTTCTTGCCGGTTCTCATATAGATGAGTCTTTCAACATCAATTGACATTCGGCTTGAGACAAACCTGCATAGTTATACTTGTGTGAGTAGTTGCACTAGTATCTATTCATCAAGTATTATTAGGTACAGTAGCTAGGTTGACTTCTGAACTGATAAAGTTGAGAAGTTTACCTTTCTTGATATGCCAGTTGACGTATCTTGGGCAATCCTTCTTCAGATGGCCTTTTTTTTACAAAAGAAATAAGTTGGATCCAGATCTTATTACTTTTGTACATTATGTCTTGAAGCCCCAGTAATTGCAAATTATTTACCCTTATTCTTACCATTACCCTTTTTTTCTCCTTGTTCGAATACTAAGATGAGAATGCATAGTGAATACTATGAGATGTGTCACCCCTCAATCTCTCTTCTTCCTATGCACACTGAGCTATGAGCTCATTTAGTGTTCATTTCTCCTTTTGAGTAATATAGCTAATCTTAAAAGGAGTGAACTGTGTAGGCAGAGAGATTAGGTTAAGGTTCACAAGGACACTGCCAGACATGTCTAGCTTTTAGTGTCTTAAGCTTTATAACCAAGTTGAACATCTCTATTATGTACTCTCTAATGTTACCCTTCCTGTTGTACCGTATAGACACTAACTTAATAAGAAGTGTAGTAGTCTTAACCTTTTCGTTTGAGACTGTTGGTGCAATATCCTTTTGGTCAAGGTTGATCAGGTTGACAAAGCTTGAGTTGACACAAGCTTGAGTATTAACGTTTGGGTTTCGATGTTTGACGATACATGAAGAATGACAATACGTGGAGATTGCAGGTGTAATCATCCGATTGGGGAGATTGTTGGAGCAATTTTCCTCTGGTTAAGGTTTGACTAGTTTGATGTGAAAGTCCTAGTGAGTGAAGCCAGGTAGGTGAAAGTCTCGGTGAGTGAAACCGGGCAGTGAAAAAATTCTAGTGAGTAAAGCCAGGTGAAAACCCTAGTGAGTGAAGTTAGGTGAAAGTCCTGGTGAGTGAAGCCAGGCAGATGGGAAGTCCTAGTGAGTAAAGCTAGGCAGATGGAAAGACCTGGTGAGTGAAGCCAAGCATGTGGAAATCCAGGTGGGTCAAGGTTGACCGGACACTTGGTATTGAGAAGTTCAAGTAGGTTAAAGGATTGATCGGATACTTGGCACAAGGAAATCCAAATGAGTCAAGGGTGACCGAACATCTGATGGAAGGAAGTCCAAGTGGGTCATGGAGGACCAGACACTTGGCACGAGACGGTAAATTTAAGTGGGTCAAGGAGGACCGCACTTGGTGATCAGAAGTCCAATGAGAAGTTGGCAAAGAGAAAGTCCAAATGGGTCAAAAGTTGATCGAACACTTAGCGGTCGTAAGTCCAATAGGGAGTTGGTATGGAACTAGGAAGTTCAGACGTAGTAAACTTCCGAAGGCCATAACTTTTGACTCAGATATTGGAATGAGGTGATCTCAGATGCGAAAT
Source organism: Zingiber officinale (assembly GCF_018446385.1). Taxonomy (NCBI): domain Eukaryota; kingdom Viridiplantae; phylum Streptophyta; class Magnoliopsida; order Zingiberales; family Zingiberaceae; genus Zingiber; species Zingiber officinale. Next base: position 52,701,804 of record NC_055986.1, on the reverse strand, counting down.
GAAGCTCGTTTCAAGCTCTACACATTTTTCCACTTACCAATCGATTGGCCAATCGATTGGGGGGGGGGTTAATTGATCAGCCAATAAATTGGTTGACACGATTTGGTGCAGAAATTGTCTTGATCGATTAGGTAATCGATCAAAACTCTCCCAATCGATTGGTCAATCAATTGGGAGAGTTTCATGAAAGCTGTCAATCGATTAGCTGATCGATTGGGCTCAATTTTTGTCATGAGAACGCAAGGCAGACGGAATTGATTGGTCAATCAATTCTAGATTTTCTACAAAGAGCACAGAGGTGCTCTGAATCGATCAGTCAATCGATTCAGACTTCCCTAATCGATTAGTTGATCGATTGGGATTCGAACGTTGTGTAAGAAGCGAGCGATGGATGGCTGGGATGGCACAGATCTGACATGGCAATTGATTGGGAGCATGCCTAATTGATTGGGAGCGCTAGGAGTGCGAGGTATATAGCCGTTGGCAAGCTTCTTCTCCACAACACTTCTCCCGATCTTCACACGCTCTTCCTCGACGCTTACAGCTAGTTCTTAGAGGCTCTTGGGGACAAGTGTTGGTGCACTTCCAAGGTTCAAGAGGCAACAAGTAAGCAATAAGAGAGAGTTTTACACTTGTATTCATTGTATTTTTCTTCTTGTGTTGAGTGTTGTATGTGTGAGTGTTGTACGAAGTCTCTTCACCTCCGGTAGTTACCGAGAAGGAGTATTGGAGAGTGCTCGTGTATGTGGATCCTTGGATTAGTCATCTCATCTTGAGGTGGATACCAAGTAAATCCTTGTTTTAGCGCTGTAAGTTTTGTTTCTTGTTCATTTCGCTGCCTATCATCACCAAGAAGCACAACGAGACACATGACGAGCTATTCACCCCCCCCCCCCCCCCAGCACCAAACGACCCTAACAGAGATGAATTGGTCCGCTAATTACTTAAGGAAGGTTTTAGCATCCTCATTCTTAGTTATTGAACCCCTAAGTGATTATGGAATGGACAACCTCATGATCATTAGGCTCATGCGATTTGATCGCTCCCACTTGTCAAAGATCACCTTTTAATCCACAGTGAAATAATTAGTTAAAGGTATAGGGTGATCATGCCTAAATGCAAAGTCTAGATCTATGTAGCCCAATAAGACTATAATATGCTCTTTCTATTATCCAAAGTTTATGCTAAAAAGCATGGGGATGTTTAGATTAGCAAACATTGAGAGTACTACATAAATAAAAGCAAATAACATAGCTTAATTTAATAAACAAGACATGTATCAATCATAAAATGTAACAAACAAAACATACAACTATATGGGCACTAATAGAGATAACTAGTGCAATATTACATCAAGTCTTTGGACTAAATTATAGCCCCCAGGGTGTAGCGCAAATGATGGACACATGACATCTATAGAGTAATGGTCAGGGGTCGATTCTCAAGAACTGACGACCTGACATTTACCCCATTATGCCTCTAACGCATGTGTACCTACATTTACATCCATCCATATCCATGGGACCAACATTAAGGGAGTCATTAATGTAGCGGATCCATATTTTTTTGGACTAAATTGTAACTTGTTATTGATATTCTCCAAACAACTCATAATTATCTTCATCTGCCACATAACTCGCCTTCCTTTAGGTCGATGAATTATACGCATGATACTTTATTTATGAGCTTCCTTAGTTAGTTTATGTTTCCAACTATCACTCACAATGCTTCTAATCGGCCATTAGGCCAATACACTATGTGCATGACTTAGAAGTTTAATTTAATTTGTGAGCTTCTTTAAATATATCCTGTATAAGAATAACTTTTCTTTGGGTCAATTACCCTTAACATGGACATACATCCCTCTAAACTAATACTCCTAATTTCTCCAATAGTTCTCACTTTGACGATAGTATAGATTTGACTAAATAGCAAAAGCAAAGAAGAATACAGGAAAGAAAACTATTGAAAACTGAGCTAAATTCAGTTATCAATTGATCGGTATTAAATACCAATCGATTAACACTCTTTTTAATCAATTAACAATAGGTGGGAATCAATTAACACGCGCGCTAATTGATTATCCACCATTGACAATAGATTAGTAAACAACAATTGATCCACTGATCGATTTTGAAAGCCATTGTTCACGAGTTCATCCACTTTAATCAATTAGTGTAATCGATTGGCGAACACTAATCGATTGACCGATCGATTCAAAAACCTTCTGTGGACAACTCTATGAAATTTAATTGATTGGCTCAATCGATTGGTGAACACTAATAGATTAGCGATCGAACCAATCAATTAGCCGATGGATTTGAAAACTCTATGTGGGTGTCCTGAGATTCTGTGATTAATTAGATCCTTATGGTAATTGATTGATGAACATCAATCGATCACCCAATTGATTTGGAACCTTGCTGTTTGCAAATCAAGTTTTGTAATCGATCAGCACTCATGGTAATCGATTGGTGAACACCAATTGATTATTCAGTTCAATCGATTCATAAATGCCTTGTTTGCGATCCTTGACATCCCAATCGATTGACCCTTATGATAATTGATTGGTAAACACCAATCGATCAACCCAATTGATTTGACAACCCTCTGTTCACGAATTCACAATTGTCAATCGATTGGGGACCCTTCCCCAATCAATTGATATATGAAAATCTGATTTTCTTAAAGTGATTTTCAGTTCAAAAATCCCTAAAATCGCATCGTCAATCATGTTCTTCATGGAAAATGTAAAAAACTCGATTCAAAAGTTAAATCCTAATCTATCCATGTCACATTTAACGTATATGCATCAATTTCGCTCATCATATGAAATTAAATGAATAATTGATGTATAAGTGTCAAATTGTTGAAAAAATAATCCTTACGTCTTAAAAAATGATAATAAGTTAATCATTAGCTCTGATACTAATTGTTAGGAATTGTGATACATTAATAATGAATTAAAGGATGCATCTATAATAGGATCTAGCTATCATAAATCTCTAAAGCAATATTGAAACCGAAACAGTAGCTAGCGAAGAGCTGACCTAAATCCATCGTAAGACTATTGCTTCTTACTGATCACAGGAGATCTTGCAAACACAGTGGATATCTTCAACAGGATTGAGCCGGTCACCCAAGGTCCTTCTCAATCGGAGAAAAGAAGCAAGAGGAAGAGAGCAAGATTTAGCACATTCTAATTGAACTAATCTGTTCCTTTATACACCCGACCCAATCTATGGAGACTATCCACTGTAAAATCATCCCTCATTAATAGTCCATCAATATTAATGAACCGGGTTGTTGGATCTATATATTAAATTCACATCCATTTAATCCAAACCTCCTTTATATTCAATCAAGCATTAGATCACTTAATATTGGGGTTTAGTTTTCTTAATGATAATTAGTTATGTGTATGTTAATCAGGTGTAAGTCTATCTTATGAAGATTAAATTCATCCATGTGGACTTAATTAGATTTAGTCTTCTCATGTGGACTTAATCCTATATAGATGTGCTTTAATAGTTGAGAATATGTTTCATGTAGTCACTGAACAGAAGAGATGTGATCTCTAGTGTCGTTTAACTTCTTCTTGTTGCACATAAGTTAGAGCATAAATATATATCTGCAAATGTTAAACCACGACCAAATTTTCTCTCAGAAACAATTCTCCACATGATAAAATTAATTCCATTCTAGTCTAGAAAATGAAATTTTGGTACTCAAGAAGCCTTATTAGTTGCCATTTGAAATCAAGATTCTGCATTGCAATTTGAGGCAATACTTTGCTAATGAAAATGGCATGTTGCCTTGTTCTCATTACAAGGTTACTGATATGTTTCCATAACATACAAGTTATGTCATATCTTGCTTTCTTCTACATTTAATTTTATCAAATGAGCTTTGCTGATAGGAATGTTCATAATCTGAACAGGTGGGCTTTTGGTGATTCTTAGTGACACTCCCAATCTTAAGATTCTTGGTAACTTACAAGTGAGTCTGACCTTTAATTTCTTGTCCAGCCTTTTGATTATTCTAATGTTGCAAGGAAGCTATCAATTTAAATCATTCAAAATCAGGGTTTTGCAGCTGGCCTTATGTTGAGCATGTCCTTTTTCGACTTGGCACACAATTGTATGAATTCTCTTGGCTTCCTCAAAGGCAACATCTGGGTAACATTACCGTGGAACACCATAAATAGTTTTCATATAATAAAATGACTCTAGTAGGATCTGGTTCAAGTTCCTTCCATACTTTGTCTTTATCTATATGAATGGCTCCTGACTGCTTTTGCAGTTCTATGTAGGTGCTCTGTTCTTTGCTTCTGTTATCAATATCATTCCAGAACCAACTCTTGTTCCAGAGAAGTACAAGGTTTGCATGATCTTTTCCTTATTCTGGATGCGTATAGCTAATTTTCTTTGCATTGACCTGAGTTAATATTGACTTTTTTTCACTGTTTCGGGAGATATAGGAAGAGAGAGATGGATCAGTCAAGGGCATTCTTAGGAAGCATCGCAGACATGTCTTGTTTAGTGGGATAGTAACTGCAATTGGTAAGCATGTTGTTTTACTATGTTTATCAACAGTCTTCTCTTTGTTAATATATCATCTCATTACAAAATGATGAGGTTAATTTTGCCCACGACTAATATTTATAAAGAGTTTCACTAAAAATATTTTTTGTGATTAAGCTATGGATAACGATTATATATGTAATAAAAATATTTTATCATAAAATTTTGTAATTGTTACTTATTTAATGACAATACTATAAATAAATTGTTAATTAGCAATGAAAAATTGCCATTAATGCCATATTTAGTGATGAATTAGTTAACTTACTATAATTAATAACTTTTATTAATTCTGGTAAAAAATTAAGCTGCATGAATTCTAAAACACTAGAATTCATATGTAGAAAATATAAAAATAATAAGATCTAGTTTCATCAATTAAACATGACATAATACATAAACATAAAGATAAAAAATTTGATTGAAGAGCTATTGTCCTTGTCCTAGCGTCATCGGCTTGATCCCTGTGGAAGAAGATGCAACATAAAGAAGAGGAAGGTTTTCCAAGGAGCTCAGGGGGTGATGACATCGAAAAAGCTTTTTGTCGATGGGAAACAAGAAATTAGGTCAAGATTCACCTAAATCCTCAGGGACCTCCCTTTTATATAGGAATTCAATTCGTTATCAGCCCATAGATGGTAGCATATTGGGCTAAAAGATTCTACACATTGAACTCACATCTAATAACTCAAAACTTAATAAATATAAGTTAGATCATTTTAAGGGGTTTGGATTGTATTCAAATACTCCACTTATAAATAAGCTCACCTAATAGGGATAATAAAATTCAATAATCTCCCACTTGGACTACATGTGAGTTTTATGTGAAATACAAATAAAATTTTAGTTGATATCAAACTTTATGGGTACAAGATACTCCTGTAAATAATCTGGTCTATTAACTTCATTGGTAAGGACTAAAGAGCTAGGTTATAACTTTTGTATATGATAGTAACAAGTTCCAACATTAATCACAATACCAATGTCATTAACGACATAAATTAAGATGCGGATGTATAGTGTAGAAATTATATGAAATGTGATCAATACATGTCAATTTTCAATTGGTCCTAAGGTGACCTCAAAAGAAGTTAGATCATATATGTAAATATTTTATACTAAACTGTAATAGTAAATGATGATCCAAACTTTATGATTCCAAAAGTAATCTATATCACATTTACAAATACTAAATGCTAAATAGTAATAGTAAATCATGATATTGTAATTCAGAATATCCAAAAAAACAAAAAAAAATCATGAATATTTTGAACTTTAAGTATGTACAATAATCAAAACAAAAAATGTTTGTCTTTATTATCAAATATAGAATAATAAAATAAATACATACTCTCGCTAGATAAGTTCTTCTTCCATAAGAAGGACTCCCTTATCCACAACATGTGCATGAAACACTTTAGGTACTAAACCTTTGGTGAGTGGATTGGCCAATATGGAATATATACTAATATGCTCTATCATGACTTGACGACTCTGAACTTTTTATTTAATCGTTAAAAATTTGATATCAATGTGCTTAGATTTCGACAAACTTCAATTATTCTTGGTATAAAGTTTTATGACTTTATTATCATAGTAGATCCTCAATGGCTTGTTAATGTCATCAACGATCTATAATGTTGTGATGAAGTTCTGCAACCAAATCCCATGATTAGATGTTTCGTAGCATGCTACCAACTCTGCTTCCATAGTAGAAGTGGCTATTAGCGTATGCTTGACATTCTTCTAAGATAGAGCCCCTCCAACAAGTCAATTTTTAATTGGCTTCAAAATGCGTGAGCATCCAGAAAAATTAGAGTCAAAATATCCAATCACCTCCAGGTGATCTGGCCTCCGATACATGAGCATGTGTCCTTTAGTTCTTTGCAAATACTATATCACTCTCTTAACCATTTTTCAGTGCGACAATCTATGGTTACTAACATATTTACCTAACATCCTTACTATAAATGCTATATTTAGTCGAGTACAAACTTGTGCATATATGAGACTTCTCATTGCTAATGCATATGAGAATTGTTCTATCTCCTTTATTCTAAGTTCCAACCGTGGACACTACTGCAGGCTGAATTTGTTACCTCTTGAAATAAGTTTGTCACCAGGTGTATAGTTTTGAATATCATACCTTATAAGTACCTTTTCAATGTAAGTCTGTTGTGAAAGTATAAGAATATTTCTTGAACAATAATGACATGTTTGAATGCCTAAAACAAAATATACTTCACTAAGATATTTAATTTCAAAATTACTTGATAGAAATGACTTGGTTTCATACAGCAAACCCTTATTATTGTTTGTAAATAATATATCATCCATGTACAAAACAAGTATAATAAACATGCTTCCACTGAACTTGACATATATGCATTGATCAATGAGACTGTTTAAATCCAAATGAGGTAACTACTTGATCAAATTTTCGGTATCATTAACGGGATGCTTGTTTAAACAATAAATGGACTTCTTTAATCTACATACTATGTGCTTTGAGTCCTTGGAGTCAAAATTCTCTTGTTGTGACATATATATAGACTCCTCTATGTCTCCATTGAGGAATGCAGTCTTTACATCCATTTGATATAGATTCAAATTATAATAAGCTTCAAGTGTCATGATTATCCTAAGGGAGTTTTTCGTCGACACAGGTGTGAATGTTTCCTTATAATCAATGCCTTCTTTCTGAGTGAATCTCTTGGTAACAAGACGAGCTTTATACTTTTTGATATTGCCGCTTGAATCCCTCTTGATTTTAAATATCCATTTATAACTAATGGACTTCTTACATTCAGGCAATTTTAGGAGTTCCTAAATGTCATTATCTGCCAAAGACTTCAACTCTTCTTACATGATATTAATCCACCATTCAGGGTTATAACATTGTTTGACCTCTTGGAAATATGTCGGATCGCTTTCTAATCTTATATCAAAATCATGCTCTTAGAGATAAACATAATCATGAGAATTCATAGTTCTTCGTTCTGTCACGCCTCGGGGGAGTCCTTGTCCGAAGAAATTTCGACAGCACCTCCCCTGTACGACTGACAATCTGAATCATTTCTACATGCACAATATACCTCAGCCATAGACGGCTGGAATAAACACACAACCACGCAGTTTATATGCAGCCTACTCGGCTGATACAATAAAAATACCACCACGCATTTGTATGTAAAACTAACAGCCCACTCGGCTGTACCAGAATCAAACACAGCGAAAATACAACGGACACACAAACAAACTAAAATAAACGACTGCTAGCCGGCTAGGCTTACACAACCAACAAACAATACAAAATACCACGTACAACAACAACACTCCAGAAACAAAACCAGAGCACAAAGCTAAATACACTGACAAATAAATCAAATAAAACATAAAGGGAAACTGTAAATCTTCTGATGTGATGTGGGGACCGGCAAACAGGATACTCCAAGCGACTCCATAACGACCTAGTACCTGAAAAAAATAGTGTCCACGGGGGTGAGTTCAACAACTCAGCAGATACCAGTTGACATGTATAATAAGCTATAACAGACAATAATAACTATAGAGTACAGTCTCCTGGACAAAAGCTGGAAATGCACAATAGAAAAGGCTGAAGAGAACTGTACTCACCAGGGCCTCCTATCAGAATAATCAGGTCGTCAGACCGAGAGTATCATAAATCCTATATGCATGTCAAACATATGCATCCATCCAAATCAAGCATATAAATGCAACAAACACAATCAGTAAATGCATAAATGCATATGATGTCAATGACATGGTCACCCATAACGCCAGTCAGCCATCTCACACACAATGGTGAGACCAAGTGGGTAGGGCTGTGACAACCGTGCACTCTGACGTCACTACTCCTGATGAGTGACCGAGTATACGAGATGCTGTCGGAGTACACCTATCCTCCTACCCCAAATCATAAATGGGGGAGCTCAATGCTCTCATCTCCCGGTACACGATGACGGGGAGGAAATCTCTGCCAGCTACCACGCTGTGTCACACTACCCATGAGCGGACCAACGGAGTCAAACAGAGTCCAACCGCCTACCGGCCACCACACTGCTACACTAAACCAGCAGAGCCAAACAGAGCAGAACTATCTGTCGGCTACCATGCTGAGTCACTAGACCAACGGAGCCAAACAGCAGAACTGTCACACACCTGTCTGATATACCACTAACCCATGAGTGGTGGTGTGTACGGATACATGTAACTGGCAATGTGCTCGACAATAATGGAGCAGACTATCGCGCAGCATGCAATCATGCGAGATAATGCATGACACTATGCATGGAAATAACCTGATCAACATAACAATATCCATATATATAAAATATGTACCGTAGTATCGATGGTCAAATCTGAAGACCTAAGGTACACAGGTCAGATAGGATATAAAAAACTAGGTCCTGAGCATAATGAGGCATGGTATGTCACTACCATATGAGCATATATAAAATCATGTGGGTACTAACAATAAATGCATAACAGGTGAGCAAACAAGCATGTAACAGGTATCCGGTAGTGAGATATCGAAATAAGAACGAACATAATTATTACTAAAGGCTATATAACCTACTAAACATATCAACATGACATTATCAAAGATAAATCAAGGTATCCGCCTTCATTGCGAAAATCGTGCCAATACACTTCCCACATCGAGGCGCTTGTCTCAAATCAACTTCCTGCATAACCATATAATATACAGTTTAGCTAGTTACATAAGCGACAACTAGCTAAACCCAAAGATTCAAACCCATAGATAAAACCCTAATCGAAATGATTAATCTCAATTATGTCCTTCTCAAGAATAGATTTATACATAAATCATCTCTAATCCAAAATCAAATCACAACAGATTTCCAATCCAATTTGGAAAATGATCCATCCATCACAACCAAGAAATCAGATCTCCCTTAATCGTATAATATGTACAACCCACCCAATCTGTAATCAAATAACCAATCTACTACCAAATGGAACAAACACTCAAATAATCAACCACTGATCAGATCTTATCTCAATATAATCTATCATGTATCAATTAATCCTCAATTAACACATCCACGATCAATCACCACTAAACCAATTAAATGTAGAAATGAATTTAACTCCAAAACTTACCCAAATTTGAATGCTCCTTTGTAGGCTCACAACCGAAGAAAACCTGCCATTGGTAAACAATGGCTGGAGCTAGGAGAAACTGCTGCTAGAAAAACTGTAATAGGATCAACAATGGTCGGCCAAATAACTCCACAAACATCCCTAACAGAATAATAGAATTTAAATGACTATAAACCTTACCTAAATCTGAATGTCTCAGATGTTAAACCACTGCTGGAGAAAAAGACAATCCAACTATCCCTCAAATCTAGCAGCCAAAAGCCCTAACTGAGTCCACTGATTTCCCTCAGATGGAATCCAAATGCGTCTGTGGTGGTGAACTAGGGCAGAGGGCACTAGGCATCGGGAGGTGACTGCAGTAGGTGGTAGTGGATTGATCAGTGGCGCATTCGACAGTTATAGACCCAATCTAGGGCACACTGGAGAGATCTGGTGGTTGATGTTGCTCTGTTCGACGGCAGCAGCCTGGTGAGGATGGCTAGCGATGGAGTAGCCCCCGATTGCAGGCGCCGAAACAATATGCAAGAGCTGTGACGATGCTGACTGCATCTAGGGCAGAGAAGCTTGGGTTGGTTGCGCGGGAGAGAAGGGAGGATTGGCGAATCCAACTAGGGCAGGGGGAAGAGCTCAAACCCTCGGTGGCCGACGATCGGTTAGCGCCGAGGTATGCTTCGGGTGGTGGTGCGATGAAGCGAAGAGGAAACCAGCGGCTGGCGACCGGTGTTGGCCGTAGCAATCGGGGCGGTGCGAGGGAAAGGGAAAGTCGGCGCTGCTTGGCCGGAAGAGAGGAAGAGACGCGGAAGCAGAAGCTTGGCCGACGTCGATCAGAGAGGAAGGGAAAGGAAGAACCGTCGCGTGCGGCACCGGTTAAGAAAGGGAGGAGACGACGTCGCATGGGTTAGGGCACGGGAATAAGAGGAAAAGAAAAGGGGATATAAAACTTTTCCTCGTTAAAATGGGGTAGCCTAAACAGGTTTTCCCGGGTCCCGTTTTTATCCCCGTAAACTCGTCCATATAGTCTCCGAAAAATTCTTGAAAAATTTCCAAATATTCCAGAAAATTTTTCTTATCATTATCTGTCCTTTTCCGGTATTTTACATTCTCCCCCACTAATAAAAATTTGGTCCCCAAATTTCGTTATCTACCATCAGCAAATACTAATAACAGGTAAAGAGTACAAAATGCTTAACGGTAAATTAAATCACATACCTCAAATCAAAAAATGGGGATATCGAGCTCGGATCGTATCCTCGATCTCCCAAGTAGCCTCCTCGTCCGAATGATGCTGCCATCCAACTTTTACCAGCCGAATAGTCTTGTTCCGCAACTGATGCTCTTTCCGGTCCAAAATCCGTACCAAAATCTCCTCATAAGTGACGTCAGGCTGAACGGGAACTAAGACATCTGTCTGCACATGTGTCGGGTCGGGAACGTATCTCCTTAGCATAGATACGTGGAATACATCGTGAACACCTGCCAGGGACGGTGGTTGTGTCAGACGGTAAGCTACCGCTCCCATCCTCTCCAGGATCTGGAAAGGGCCAATGTATCGCGGAACTAGCTTACCTCTGAGGCCAAATCTCTTCACCCCTTTCGTGGTGAAACTCGCAGAATTACATGGTCGCCAATGGAGAACTCTAAGAGTCTCCGACTCCGATCAGCATAACCCTTTTGGCAGTCCTGTGCCTCTGACATCCTCCGTCTGATAGTACGGACAAACTCTGCCTCCAGCTGAGCTCTATAAGATCCCAACAGCTGGGCCTCCCTAACCTCGTCCCAGAGGGTGGGTGTCCGAATAAGGCCTATCATACAACACTTCAAACGGTGTCATCTGGATAACCGAATGAAAGCTGTTGTTGTAAGCGAACTCTATCAACGACAAATGGTCCTCCCAACTGCCTCCAAAATCTAATACACAAGACCTCAGCAAGTCCTCTAGAGTCTGAATGGTCCGCTCTAACTGTCCATCTGTAGGCGGATGGAAAGTTGTACTGAAACAGAGCTGAGTGCCCAAGGCCTGCTGCAGACTCTGCCAGAAACGAGACGTGAACCGAGGGTCTCTGTCTGAATAATAGTCAACGGGACACCATGTAATCTGATAATCTCCCAGCAATACAAATTTATCAATCGATCCAGGGAATCCGTCTTCCGGATCGCTAAGAAGTGCGCCGATTTGGTTAATCGATCAAACATTACCCAAATCGCGTCATGGGCTCGTCATGTCCTCGGCAAACCCACCACAAAGTCCATGGTAATGTGTTCCCATTTCCACTTAGGAATAGGAATCCTCTGTAGAAATCCGACAGATCTCTGGCGCTCAACCTTCACCTGCTGACAGACAAAACATCTAGCTACGCATTCTGCGATGTCTTTCTTCATGTCGTTCTACTGACAGGAACGCCTCAAATCTCGATACATGCAAGTCCTGCCTGGTGGATCGTAAATCGAGAGCGATGAGCCTCCTGAAGTAGTTCCTGTAAGACCGGGTGAGACTGAGGTACGCATTATCTGCCTCGTAAGTATATAATACCCTCCTTGTCTCGTGTGAACTCGGTCTGCTGCCCGGAAACTATCTGGCTGCCAATAAAAATACAAATGCTGATCACCAGCCTGGGCCTCTCGGATCCTCATCCTGATCGACGACTGAGCAACCATGGTAACCAGAAGACCCTGCTCTGTCTGTCCCTGCTCCTCAAGGTCTAATTCAGAGAAGCCCTGAATCAAATCTGTGACCATAACTCGGTGGTAAGCTAGAGTCCCTCTGGATTTCTTGCTGAGTGCATCAGCAACCACATTAGCTTTCCCCGGGTGTTAGCTAATGGTGTTATCATAACTCTTCAGGAACTTCATCCATTTCCTCTGTCGAAAATTAAGTTTCTTCTGGATGAAAATATATTTGAGACTCTATAATCCGTGAGAATCTCAAAGGTAATGTTGTATAAATAATGTCGCCAAAGCTTCAGAGCAAAGATGATGGCAGCTAGCTCCAGATCATAAACTGGGTAGTTCTTCTCATGCTCCTTCCACTATCGAGAAGCAGAAGACTACCCTGCCGTGCTGTATCAAACAACGCCCAAACCCTGTAGAGATGCGTCGATATAGAGCACGAATCCGTCCTCTCCAGAAGGTAAAACCAAAATCGGAGCCGACACTAGTCTCCGCTTCAGCTCCTGGAAACTAGTCTCGCAATCCTCAGTCCAAGTGAACTTCATGCCTTTCCTGGTTAGGCGTGTAAGTGGCATAGCAATCCGAGAGAAACCCTCAACGTATCTCCGGAAATATCGAGCCAAACAAAGGAAGTTGCGAGCCTCCTCTATAGACTCCGTCTACTCCCAACGGTAACAACTTCTATCTCCTGTGGAACCACGGTATACTTCTACTGGTGACCGTGTGTCTCAAACATCTCACAGAAGACAACCAAATACGCACTACTGATCTTCACATATAAATGTTCTCGTCGAAACATCTCTAGAACTATGTGAAGATGGTGTACGTGACTCACCTCGGATCTGAAATAGATCACAACATTGTCAACAAAGACAATGGAAATCGATCCAACATCCTAGGAATACCAAATTCATCGAGTCCCTGAAAACATCTAAGGCTCCGCAAGCCCTAATGGTAAAACCAAGACATAATGTCCGTATTACAGACATTTCTAACCATAAGATCCTCGATAACATATCAGGAATCTGATCACCAACGATATAAATCACCAAAGAATAGCTCCTCCAGTGTGAGAGCAACGCTCCATCACACGAAATACCACATATGTGGGAGCAACACTCTACCACAAGAAATCCTCCATTTGTGGGAGCAACGCTCCACCACATAAAATCCGAAATATGTATCTACAATAAATATGGGAGAAATGCTCCACTACAAGCAATCTAAAATATGTGGGAACAATGCTCTACCATAAGCAATCCATAATATATAGGAGCACGCTCCACCAAAACATTCCATAAGTGAACAAGACCTCAAACTATCCAACAAAAGACTGCACGAGATCACTCAACCACATATCACTGTGGAAGCCAGGGGTATCACAACCCAATAAGCAAATCAAATCCATCGTCAACTCCATCAACATCGTAGTGGGTCCCCCACTAATAAAAGAATTAGTTGACAGAGCAATACCACAATGACATAGTGTAGACACTGCATATAAGTAGAATCATCATAACGCTACCAACAATACACCTGGCACACGTGCACACACAACATAGGTATGATCAACATAATTCTCCAATTAGTACACACCAAACATACTCATAACATAGGTAAAAATCAGTGTGATACCTCCAACATTACATGCGAACCCGTGTGCATAAATCATCATATGTATAATCGACAATACACCTCAAACAACACTCACATGACATATATACACCTATGCCAAGAGTATAATCAACGTAATACTTTCAACAAATCATAATCGACACGAGTGTACACACAGAACAAATATAATGAACAAGATACCTCGAATATTACACCGAACACATCTGCACATATCACAACATAGATTTAATCGACAAAATACCTCCAATAAACCAATCAGACCACTCGGGTATAATCTACTAGAAACCCACAACAATCATAATCTGAAAAAGTATATACCCACTACATGCAATTAGACCGCCCATCATAACACTCCTACAACACATAATAATCATATGTACACACCACATAGATATGCAGAATCAGAATATTTAATCCAATCAACCTGACATTCCCTATGCTACTTTCTAAATTATCCAACTGGGTACATACAGTCTACAATGAAAGTCCACATGGAATAGGATACATCGATCCTCTATAGATTAACCAAACCGACAACGGTATATGGCTAATTCAGTCTTTCCCCACGTCAGTACAAGCCATGTACTCAATGTGCTCAAGATATCTAACTAAGCACGAATAACCCAAAGATCAACATCTCTATAAAATAGAGTAAGTCGATCCCCTGCTGATCGGACCAACCCAAAATGAATCAGTCATCGACTATCTAAATCTAACAAATGTACTTAATCCTCCGCAATCACAAAGGTATATCGATCTACGACTACCCAAGTCGATAAACGTAAATCAGTCTTCTACTGACCGATTTAACAAGAGTAAATCAATATTTACTGATGCAATTAACTAAGATAAAATGATATACTACTGGCTAGGTCAACATGAAGATATAGATACTATCTACTACTCAGCTAATAATAGTAGAGGCTGGTACGTGCCTCAATCTGCTAACCAACTAGTAGTAACAGAAGCTAAAACTACTGGTGTATGATATGAAAAATTACCAGAAACTGTAATCCTTGATCTCTAATAGGGTTGATTATCATCAGTGGCTAACCCATCACATGTAATATGGCTACAACATCAGACAGATACCAGATACAAAGTGCTATTACATGTCATAACTATCACAGTCAACAATGTATACACCGACAGAAAGGTAGGATAACGGTATACCAACATACCTCCTATAGCTTGGAGATGTCCTGCCGCTGCCAGGTCCCAAAACCCGAAAAGTCACATCGAGAAGATTAAAACACGAAATCTGAAATACGAGAAATAAGACTCGTAAACCGAGCTCTGATACCAATAAATTGGTATTAGATAAATCTCGAAAATCTAGAACACATAGCAAGTATCGTATACCTGCTGTGATACCACTAAATTATCATGTCCCTGGGGAGTCCTTGTCCGAAGAAATTTCGGCAGCACCTCCCCTGTACGGCTGACAATTTGAATCATTTCTACATGCACAATATACCTCAGCCACAGACGGCTGGAATAAACACACAACCACGCAGTTTATATGCAGCCTACTCGGCTGATATAATAAAAACACCACCACGCATTTGTATGTAAAACTAACAGCCCACTCGGCTGTACTAGAATCAAACACAGCGAAAATACAACGGACACACAAACAAACTAAAATAAATGACTGCTAGCCGGCTAGGCTTACACAACCAACAAATAATACAAAATACCACGTACAACAACAACACTCCAGAAACAAAATCGGAGCACAAAGCTAAATACACTGACACATAAATCAAATAAAACATAAAGGGAAACTGTAAATCTTCTGATGTGATGTGAGGACCGGCAAACATGATACTCCAAGCGACTTCATAACGACCTGGTACCTGAAAAAAATAGTGTCCACGGGGGTGAGTTCAACAACTCAGCAGATACCAGTTGACATGTATAGTAAGCTATAACAGACAGTAATAATTATGGAGTACAGTCTCCTGGACAAAAGCTGGAAATGCACAATAGAAAAGGCTGAAGAGAACTATACTCACCAAGGCCTCCTATCAGAATAATTAGGTCGTCAGACCGAGAGTATCATAAATCCTGTATGCATGTCAAACATATGCATCCATCCAAATGCAACATATAAATACAACAAACACAATCAGTAAATGCATAAATGCATATGATGTCAATGACATGGTCACGCCTGACGCCAGTCAGCCATCTCACACACAATGGTGAGACCGAGTGGGTAGGGCTGTGACAACCGTGCACTCTGACGTCACTGCTCCTGATGAGTGACCGAGTAGATGGGATGCTGTCGGAGTACACCTATCCTCCTATCCCAAATCATAATGGGGGAGCTCAATGCTCTCATCTCCCGGTACATGATGACGGGGAGGAAATCTCTGCCGGCTACCATGCTGCGTCACACTACCCATGAGCGGACCAACGGAGTCAAACAGAGTCCAACCGCCTGCCGACTACCACGCTGCTACACTAAACCAAATGTCTGCCGGCTACCACGCTGAGTCACCAGACCAACGGAGCCAAACAACAGAACTGTCACACACCTGTCTGATATACCACTAACCCATGAGTGATGGTATATACGGATACATGTAACTGGCGATGTGCTCGACAATAATGGAGCAGACTATGGCGCAGCATGCAATCATGCGAGATGATGCATGCCACTAAGCATGGAAATAACCTGATCAGCATAACAATATCCATATATATAAAATATGTACCGTAGTATCGATGGTCAAATCTGAAGACCTAAGGTACACAGGTCAAGTAGGATATAAAAACCTAGGTCCTGAGCATAATGAGGCATGGTATGTCATACCATATGAGCATATATAAAATCATGTGGGTACTAACAATAAATGCATAACAGGTGAGCAAACAAGCATGTAACAGGTATCCGGTAGTGACATATCGAAATAAGAACGAACATAATTATTACTAAAGGCTATAACCTGCTAAACATATCAACATGACATTATCAAAGATAAGTCAAGGTACCCGCCTTCATTGCGAAAACCGTGCCAATACACTTCCCACATCGAGGCGCTTGTCTCAAATCAACTTCCTGCATAACCATATAATATACAGTTTAGCTAGTTACATAAGCGACAACTAGCTAAACCCAAAGATTCAAACCCATAGATAAAACCCTAATCGAAATGATTAATCTCAATTATGTCCTTCTCAAGATTAGATTTATACATAAATCATCTCTAATCCAAAATCAAATCACAACAGATTTCCAATCCAATTTGGAAAATGATCCATCCATCACAACCAAGAAATCAGATCTCCCTTAATCATATAATATGTACAACCCACCCAATCTATAATCAAATAACCAATCTACTACCAAATGGAACAAACACTCAAATAATCAACCACTGATCAGATCTTATCTCAATACAATCTATCATGTATCAATTAATCCTCAATTAACACATCCATGATCAATCACCACTAAACCAATTAAATGTAGAAATGAATTTAACTCCAAAACTTACCCAAATTTGGATGCTCCTTTGTAGGCTCACAACCGAAGAAAACCTGCCATTGGTAAACAATGGCTGGAGCTAGGAGAAACTGCTGCTAGAAAAACTGTAATAGGATCAACAATGGTCGGCCAAATAACTCCACAAACATCTCTAACAGAATAATAGATTTTAAATGAATATAAACCTTACCTAAATCTGAATGTCTCAGCTGCTGAACAACTGTTGGAGAAAAAGACAATCCAACTATCCCTCAAATCTAGCAGCCAAAAGCCCTAACTGAGTCCACTGATTTCCCTCAGATGGAATCCAAATGCGTCTGTGGTGGTGAACTAGGGCAGAGGGCACTAGGCATCGGGAGGTGACTGCAGTAGGTGGTAGTGGATCGATCAGTGGCGCATTCGACAGCTATAGACCCAATCCAGGGCACACCGGAGAGATCTGGTGGTTGACGTTGCTCTGTTTGACGGCGGCAGCCTGGTGAGGATGGTCGACGATCGAGTAGCCCCCGATTGCAGGCGCCGGAACCATATGCAAGAGCTGCGACGATGTTGACCGCATCTAGGGCAGAGAAGCTTGGGTTGGTTGCGCGGGAGAGAAGGGAGGATTGGCGAATCCAACTAGGGCAGGGGGAAGAGCTCAAACCCCCGGTGGTCAACGATCGGTTAGCGCCGAGGTATGCTTAGGGTGGTGGCGCGAAGAAGCGAAGAGGAAACCAGCGGCTGGCGACCGGTGTTGGCCGTAGCAACCGGGGCGGTGTGAGGGAAAGGGAAAGTTGGCGCTGCTCGGCCGGAAGAGAGGAAGAGACGCGGAAGTAGAAGCTTGGCCGGCGTCGATCGGAGAGGAAGGGAAAGGAAGAACCGTCGCGTGCGGCGCCGGTTAAGAAAGGGAGGAGACGGCGTCGCATGGGTTAGGGCACGGGAATAAGAGGAAAAGAAAAGGAGATATAAAACTTTTCCTCGTTAAAATGGGGTAGCCTAAATAGGTTTTCCCGGGCCCCGTTTTTATCCCCGTAAACTCGTCCATACGGTCTCCGAAAAATTCTCAAAAAATTTCCAAAAATTCCGGAAAATTTTCCTTATCATTATCTGCCCTTTTCTGGTATTTTACACATTCACTTATGGATCACCTTAAAGACACTTGTGTTTGAGGTGGTTAGGTACTTGCTCATCAATATAAGTCAATACCTCAATTTCAATGGTTGGCTCCTCTAATTGCATTGGAGATGTCATGAAAATATTTTAGTTCACTACGCTCACTAGATGTGAAATATTCATAATATGTGGTATGGTAACATACGCAACTAATCACACTAGTAGTGATCACAAGAGGATCACCAAATATTTTTTTCAAAAGATATTTTCCTTCACTCTCACTGTCCTCAATAAATTTTACATTTTTTATTTTGAATGATCTATTAGAGGGATCATAAAATTTATACCCCCTTGATTTCACAAAGTAACCTATAAAATTACAACTAACAGTTCTTAAATCTAGTTTCCTTTCATTGGGCTTGTAAGGCCTAGCCTAAGTTGGACAACAGTAGACATGTAAATGTCTAATGCTAGGTCGTCTATCCATCCACATCTCAAATGAGATTTTAGTTACTGTCTTACTAGATACTCTATTGAGTAGTTAAACTACAGTTTTGAGTACCTCAACCTATAAAAACTCCGATAGAGAAGTGAATACCAACATACTTCTCACCATGTCTTTAAAGGTTTGATTGTGATGCTCATTTACACCTTTCTAACTAGGTATACTAGACATGGTATATTATGGCATAATCCCATACTCAACTAGGTAGTTCGCAAAAGGTCATAGACGTTGTTCAATTAATCCATCATATCGACCATAATATTCACCTTCATGGGCAGATCGGACAACTTTAATTTGCTTACCTAGTCAAAGTTCAACTTTTGCTTTAAAAATTTTAAACATGTCCAAAGATTGCAACTTCTCATAAATAAGGTACATATATCTAAATATGGAATAATCATCTATGAAGCTAATAAAATATGTGTGTCAATTCCAAAATACCTTAGGGAATAGTTCACAAATGTCCATATGTATTAGCTCCAAAATGTCACTACAATGGCTAACCCCATTGTTCCTTTTGTTAGTGATCTTGCCCTTAAGATACTCTATGCAGACATCAAAGTCTGACATGTCAAGGGAATTAAAAATTTCATGTGATATTAATCTTTCTAGGCATTGTTTGGATATATGTTCTAAATGTTGGTGCAACCTTAGGTCAAGGTTGACCTGGTTGACCTGACTCGAGTTGACCTGACTCGAGTTGACCTGACTCGAGTTGTATTTTGATGTTTGACGAGAATAGAAAAGTTCTATTCTGATATTTGACGAGAGTAGAAAAGTTATATTCTGATGTTTGACAGAATACAAACTTGGGAGTTTGTGGGTGCAATCTTTGGTCAAGGTTGACCTGGTTGACCCGAGGTGAGTCGATCTGATTCAGGAAATCCTGGTGAGTGAAGCCAGGCAGTTGGAAAGTTCTGGTGAGTGAAGCCAGGCAAGGGAAAGTCCTGGTGAGTGAAGCCAGGCAGTTGGAAAGTTCTGGTGAGTGAAGCCAGGCAAGGGAAATCCAGATAGGTCAAGGTTGACCAGACATCTGGTGAAAAGTCCAAGCAGGGAGCTTGGCACGAGAAAAGTCCAAGTATGGAGACTTGGCACGGAAAAGTCCAAGCAGGGAGCTTGGCACGGGAAAAGTCCAAGTATGGAAACTTGGCATGGGAAGTCGGAGAGGGCTTGGTAGCTCGTTCTCCGGACTAGGTCAGAGAGGGCTCGGTAGCTCGTTCTCTGGACCGGACGAAGTCGGAGAGGGCTCGACAGCTCGTTCTCCGACTAGGTCGAGAGGGTTCGGTAGCTTGTTCTCCGGACGAATCGGAGAGGGCTCGGCAGCTCGTTCTCGGACTAGGTCGAGAGGGCTCGATGCTCGTTCTCGACCGACGGCCCGAGAGGGATCGGCACTCGTTCTCGGACTAGGTCGAGAGGGCTCGATGGCTCGTTCTGACCGGACGAAGTCGGAGAGGGCTCGGCGGCTCATTCTCCGGACTAGGTCGAGAGGGCTCGGTAGCTCGTTCTCGGGACCGGAGGAAGTTGGAGAGGACTCTAGCCCGGATCGGTCTGGGGACCGATCCAGAGGGGTCTTGATCGGTCCGGTGACCGATCGGGAATAAGCAACGATGAATTACTTGATCGGTCTAGTGACCGATCAGTAATCATACAGAAGCGAAGAAGATCGGGAGAAGAAAGAGGGGGATCGGTCTGTGGACCGGTCCACCTGAGTCCTGATCGGTCCACAGACCGATCAGAGAGTTGGGCAACTCTCTGTGAAGCGTGCTGATCGGTCTGGGGACCGATCAGCATAGGTCCTGATCGGTCCCAAGACCGATCAGAGAAGGTCTGGTCCGATCAGGGTGGAGCTTGATCGGTCCAGCTCTAGCCGTTGAGTCACAACGGCTAGATTTCTGCTATGTCTTCTGCCCTCTTCGCAGGTTCACAGGTTCAGGGATATAAAGGAGGGATATAAAGGGGTCGAGTGCCTCTACAATAAAGAGAACTGCCTCTCTTTTCCTTCTGAACTTACTGCAATCAGAGCTTTGCTGAGCTCTCATTTTTCCTGAAGCTTCGTGGAAGCTTCCTTCGGCTGGTTCCTGCTGTTGTAGGTGTTTCATGAAGTTGCTGCTTCATTCAGTCGACGAGAAGGCAAGCTGTGTTTTTACATTCTTACTGCCTTTGTATTGTGCTGTATCTTTGTACTCAAAAGGAGTTTCTATTAGCCGATTTTCCGGGGTCTCATCCACCGACGGATTGATAGACTTCGTCCACCTCACGGACACGCCGAGGAGTAGGAGTATCATCTCCGAACCTCGTTACATCATCGTGTTTGAGGTTTGATCTTCTCCACTTTCGTTTCTACATTGTATTTCCGCTGCGCTAACCTAAATTGTAGGATGAAACAAAAATTTGGGGTCGGCTATTCACACCCCCCCTCTCTAGCCGCATCCGAAGGTCCTAACAAGTGGTATCAGAGCGAGGTTGCTCTTCGTCGGATTAACATCAGGGGGAGCACAAGCTAGAGAATGGATCTACTTGGAGAAGACATCACGATTCCACCCTTCTACGATCGCGACGACTTCGCGTATTGGAAGGTAAGAATGAAGTATTTGCTTATGACTAACCTAGTGAATTGAAATTGTGTACGAGTAGGTTTTACTCCTCCGGTGGATAAAAAGGGAGAACCTCTCGAGAAGAAGAAGTGGACGAAGGAATAAATCCACCAATCCACAATCAACGACGAGGTGACGAAAATCCTTGAATTTTCATTACCTAATGATATCTTGTGTAAGATAGGTGGATACAACGATGCCAAGGAGTTGTGGAACAACTTGGCTAAGTTCCATGAGGAGAGCTCCAATTCAAGTCATGAAGAGGAGTCAAGTGAGCCAAGTAGCTCACATCATGGAGGTATGGAATTAGAAGTTGAGGGCTACTCAACATCTAAGGAAGAAGAGGAGGAGAGTTCTTCATCAAGATTGGTGCAAGAAGAAGCTTCTACCTCCAGAAGGGATGAAGAAGAGAGCTTATATCCATCCTCAACCCTAGGTAACTCAAGCAACTTAATTTCAAGTAAATTACATATAATGTGCTTTGAGTGTAGGGAATATGAGCATTACAAGAGTAAATGTCCAAAGAGGATTAGGAAGACTCCACCGACACCAAAAGTCAAGGAAGCCGGAGTCCCGATACACAAGGGCAAGGAGCACGTGGTGTGCTTCCAATGCAAGCAAAGGGGACATTATAGGAGCCAATGTTCGAGGGGGAGGCAACCTCACAAGGACAAGAGACCAAGCACATCTATGGGGGGAGCTAAGGTAAACCCTAAGGTATCTTTTAAGGCACATTATTGCAATTCTAATAAGAAACATGCTAGTAGCTTTATTGCAATTGCCAATGATGATAAGCATGATAACCATAGAAACCGATACATGTGCTTAGGTGCCAAACATGTTAGTCTAGGTAAGGATGATACTAGAAATACCAATCCTAGAATTAACTCATCTAAGGTTAAGGAAAACCTAGGTAGGAATCCCAAAACAACTAGACATATGCCTAGGAGTACCTCAAAGAAAAATGGAAAATTAAAGCTTGAGGTATTAGAGAAGGAAAATCAAGTCTTGAGGTCAAGACTTGACACTTTAGAAAAGGCTCTTAAGAATTTGGAAAAGCCAACTCTAGGGTCTAAGGGTCAAAAATCAAAGCCCAAGGACATGAGAGGTTTGGGTCACAAACCTAAGTCTCAAGTGGTCAAGCCCACTTATCATAATGTTCCATTCAATTATGGAACAAGATCTAGGGCTAGGAAGACCATCACCAAGGTCACAAGGGGAGTCACCCCTAGAGTTGATCTTGATGAGTCCCAAATGACCAAGGCTTTAAAGCCTAGGAGGGTTGCAAGGGAAGTCATCCCTAGTGAATATTTAGTGAACCCAATGAGCTCAAATAGGTATTGGGTTCCTAGGAGCGTGATTCCTTCACGCTAGATGGGTTAGGGTGTGCCAACCTTAATTGGATAGGTAGTTAACCTACTCATGGCAAAAGGTGGCATTTTAGGAATATTCAAGGTGTAATCAAGCCTTGAAAATGAAATTAAGAACTATTCCTAAGGTGATTAGGATGTGCCAACCACATTTGAGGAGTTTACTAAGATCAATCTAATTGGCACATAGTGATCTAAAAGTCTTTAGTATATGATTTTAGGTCTATTACACTTAGGAATATAGAGTTTGTGGCAAAATGATCAAAATTATCAAAAATGGCAACTAAGGCTAGAATTAGGTATTTTCTATACCTTTATATGTTATTTGCCATATATTGTTTGCCATATGCCATGTCACGACATCATATCTAATTTACCATCATTTGAAATGTCATGATAATGCTTAGGTTAGTTATATGTCATGCCTTATTTAAGTTTCATACTTTATGCCATGACATCATGACATTGGCACATGTTTCCACTTATGATATTATTTTATGCCATGTCATCATCTCTTGCATGTATGATCAATTAAATTGATGTAAGGATAAAAACACAACTTGATATGGAGATCAAATTGTTGTTTAGAAAATACATTAGAACGTAGCTTAAGATGACCTAAATCCATATCTCACATCAAAATTGACTTGGATGTGTTTGATACACCTTAGATGTGTGTGAGATATTAGGATTATGAGTTAGGATCAAGGTGCATAGTTCTTGTACCTAGATGAGCCTAGTTCATAATTGAGGATCATAGGGAAAGCTTGTGTACAAGTCATGTACATTTAGCCCTAAGATTGTGGTCCTAAATTGAATGGTTTAAAATCATTTCAAAATTGATTTGAAAAACCTTGATGAAGCTTTTCTAGTGATAGCATTCATCATTGAGCAAGTTGATACAAAGATGGATTAACCTTGAGCTATTTCAAAGTTTTTCAAACTTTGTATCAAGATTCGAAAATGGAAGTTATTTTCATAAAAAACTATTTTTCCATGATGATATATGTTATGAGGAATGTATCCTCAAAATTTTACAATTTTTAGAATTTTCTGTAATTTTTTAGGGGTTTGTGAATTTCGGGAAGAAAAAAAAAATCAGAACTCTTATCAGAGAGTTGTGGACCGATCAGAGAAGAGCCTGATCGGTCCAGAGTAGTGTGGATCGGTCACTGGACCGATCCAGGGAAGTCTGATCGGTCTGGTGACCGATCTAGTAAAGGCTGAGCGTGCCAAAATGCTGATTTTCGACTGATTGTCTGAAATTTCAGCTGGAAGTTGGTATTTTAGATTTCTAAAGGGTTGAAACTCTCCAAGACATTGTTGGTGCAATGGTCAAGGGGGAGTTGACCTTTAGGGGGAGTTTTACCTATTAGTCAAGGGGGAGTTGACTTTTAGGGGGACTTTTTACTCTAAAGACTTGAGTGATATGGGATTATCACTAAGTTGATTGTTGACTTTAGTATCAAGGGGGAATTTAAGGGTTTCAATGAAAGGTATGAGACCTTCATTAGGAAGAAACTCTTGACCTTGATTAACTCTTTTTGATGTGTGTCAAAAAGGGGGGAGAATGGGAGAATGTCCAAAGAATGTTCAAGGAAGAACATTAGAGTTTGGGGAGAATGTTCAAGGAAGAACATTGGAAAACCTAAGTTAGGTTAACCTAACTTGATTTAGGTTAACCTAACTTGATTATGGTTTTTGTCAAACATCAAAAAGGGGGAGATTGTTGGTGCAACCTTAGGTCAAGGTTGACCTGACTCGAGTTGACCTGACTCGAGTTGTATTTTGATGTTTGACGAGAATAGAAAAGTTCTATTCTGATGTTTGACGAGAGTAGAAAAGTTGTATTCTGATGTTTGACAGAATACAAACTTGGGAGTTTGTGGGTGCAATCTTTGATCAAGGTTGACCTGGTTGACCCGAGGTGAGTCGATCTAATTCGGGAAATCCTGATGAGTGAAGCCAGGTGAAAGTCCTGGTGAGTGAAGTCAGGCAAGGGAAAGTCCTGGTGAGTGAAGCCAGGCAGTTGGAAAGTTCTGGTGAGTGAAGCCAGGCAAGGGAAAGTCCTGGTGAGTGAAGCCAGGCAGTTGGAAAGTTCTGGTGAGTGAAGCCAGGCAAGGGAAATCCAGATAGGTCAAGGTTGACCAGACATCTGGTGAAAAGTCCAAGCAGGGAGCTTGGCACGAGAAAAGTCCAAGTATGGAGACTTGGCACGGAAAAGTCCAAGCAGGGAGCTTGGCACGGGAAAAGTCCAAGTATGGAAACTTGGCATGGGAAGTCGGAGAGGGCTTGGTAGCTCGTTCTCCGGACTAGGTCAGAGAGGGCTCGGTAGCTCGTTCTCTGGACCGGACGGAGTCGGAGAGGGCTCGGCAGCTCGTTCTCCAGACTAGGTCAGAGAGGGCTCGGTAGCTTGTTCTCTGGACCGGACGAAGTCGGAGAGGGCTCGGCAGCTCGTTCTCCGGACTAGGTCAGAGAGGGCTCGGTAGCTCGTTCTCTGGACCGGACGAAGTCGGAGAGGGCTCGACAGCTCGTTCTCCGGACTAGGTCAGAGAGGGCTCGGTAGCTCGTTCTCTGGACCGGACGAAGTCGGAGAGGGCTCGGCAGCTCGTTCTCCGGACTAGGTCAGAGAGGGCTCGGTAGCTCATTCTCAGGACCAGGTAGGGTTTAGGGCTGGGAGCTCTAAACCTGGATCGGTCTGGTGACCGATCCAGTGATACGCTGGTTGACTGATCGGTCTGGTGACCGATCAGTAACCAAACAGTGTGTTTCTGTGAATTACTTGATCGGTCTGGTGACCGATCAATAATCATACAGAAGCGAAGAAGATCGGGAGAAGAAAGAGGGGGATCGGTCTGTGGACCGATCCACCTGAGTCCTGATCGGTCCACAGACCGATCAGAGAGTTGGGCAACTCTCTGTGAAGCGTGCTGATCGGTCTGGGGACCGATCAGCATAGGTCCTGATCGGTCCCAAGACCGATCAGAGAAGGTCTGGAGCCTGATCGGTCCAGCTCTAGCCGTTGAGTCACAACGGCTAGATTTCTGCTATGTCTTCTGCCCTCTTCGCAGGTTCACAGGTTCAGGGATATAAAGGAGGGATATAAAGGGGTCGAGTGCCTCTATAGTAAAGAAAACTGCCTCTCTTTTCCTTCTGAACTTACTGCAATCAGAGCTTTGCTGAGCTCTCATTTTT
Organism: Zingiber officinale; assembly: GCF_018446385.1. Taxonomy (NCBI): domain Eukaryota; kingdom Viridiplantae; phylum Streptophyta; class Magnoliopsida; order Zingiberales; family Zingiberaceae; genus Zingiber; species Zingiber officinale. The sequence continues at coordinate 52,675,519 of NC_055986.1, read as the reverse complement.
CCTGAAGCTTCGTGGAAGCTTCCTTCGGCTGGTTCCTGCTGTTGTAGGTGTTTCGTGAAGTTGCTGCTTCATCCAGTCGATGAGAAGACAAGCTGTGTTTTTACATTCTTACTGCCTTTGTATTGTGCTGTATCTTTGTACTCCTATCTTGCTGTTGCAAGAAGTTTGTGGCGAGGTTTCTCCACCCAGAAGGAGTTTCTATTAGCCGGTTTTCAGGGGTCTCATCCACCGACGGATTGATAGACTTCGTCCACCTCACGGACACGCCGAGGAGTAGGAGTATCATCTCCGAATCTCGTTACATCATCGTGTTTGAGGTTTGATCTTCTCCACTTTCGTTTCTACATTGTATTTCTGCTGCGCTAACCTAAATTGTAGGAAGAAACGAAAATTTGGGGTCGGCTATTCACACCCCCCCTCTCTAGCCGCATCCGAAGGTCCTAACACTAAACACCTATGCCACAACATGGAAGAACTCTAGTTAATCAATTTGCATTTCGTACCTATACTATGTATTATTATTTTATCAACTATAGGAGTAAATATGTTCAATTTATAAATTTTATCAACCAAAGAAACATTGTCAACCAATACTGAATTAAAGAAAATATTAAAAAATTTATTTCTAAATAAATAAGAATAACCTGATTTGTGTAAACAAAAAATTAAAATTAAATTTTATCCAAAAGACGATACAATAAATATATTTTTTAAATCTAAAAAGATATTAGTTCTTAAACAAAGCCTAAAAACAATAATCTACTCGATTTAGCCTTCTTTTCTTTCTCCGTATACATGTATCTTTCACCATCAAGTGGAAGTTAGCTCTTGAGACAAACATGCATATTGACACTTATATGAGTAGTAGCACCATATCTATCTACCAAGTGTCAGTGGGTATAATAGATAAATTTACTTCCAAACTAATAAAGTTGAGAAGTTTATCCTTCTTTACACACCAATTGACATACTTGAGGTAGTCTTTCTTCTTGCAAAAGAAATAAATAGATTCTTTATCCTGCTTCTTGTACTCCTTATGGTCATTGCCTCTTGAATCTGCAATTTATTTTCCTTTTCTTTTGTTATTGATCATCTTTCACTTCTTCATCACACTTTGAGAATCAGATGCTAAATGAGCACTCTTAGATGTCTCAATCTCCACACATTGAGCAATGAGCTCATTTAATGTCTGTTTTTTCTTTTGTATTATATGATATCTTAAAAGGAGTGAACCGTGCAAGTAGAGACATCAAGACGAAATGCACTAACATACTCTAAGACATATCGAGTTTTAGTGCTTTCAGACTTGTCGCTATATTGGGAATCTCCATAATATACTCCCTTATCTTTCCTTTACCACTGTATCACATGGTTACCAATTTCGTAAGAAGTGTGGTAATCTCGGCCTTTTCATTTGGGGTGAATCAGTTTGCCAGTTGGTTCAGGAAACTCCTAGCATCTTCTCCCTCTGTTATTGAGCTCTTTATTGGTGCCGTTATGGAAAGCCTCATAATACTCAGACACATACAATTTAATTTCTCCCATAGCTGAAATTCAATCCTCTATTTTATAGTGCTAGAATTGGTTAGAGGTGCGGGCGATCGTTCCTTAATTAATAATCTAAATCCATGCAACTTAAGACTATGGACTAAAATATAACATTGTATTTCACTCTATGGACTAAAATACAATTTATTAGCGACACTCTCTGATATAACTCAAATTTTAATTGACCACATAATATGTCTTCCTTTGAGCCGATCCATTGTGTGCATAATATGTTACTTTATATGAGCTATATATTTGTCCATAGCTCATAACAACCTTAATCAGACACATAATATATCTTCCTTTGGACCAATATATTTTGTGCATGATCCGAACAAAATAAAATTTTGTTTCATAGTTGTAAGCTAACTTGAGCATATGTCTGACATAAAAGTAATCTTCCTTTAGGCCAATTACTCTTAGTATAGATATACGTCTACCAACGTAAAATGTATTAAAGGCGCCTTCATTTGCGTTGAGACAATAGTTCAACTTATTAGCACGTTATGTAGATAGATATAAAAAACACTAGGAACTTTAGTCAAACAGATAATTACTTAATCAGCCTTAATAACTCCAAATTAGGCTTATTAATTAATTGATACTATATGACAATTGATTGATTTTACCCAATCAATTACTATAATCGATTTGAAAGCTTAATGTATACGACTACATGATCATATATAACACACCCTTAAGAAGCTAAAGCTTCCTTTAAGTATTCTAATTTAATCCTTATTTAATATCAATTAATCTCATTCTTGAATATTCATGGATGAATCATTTCTCATGCATTTCAAGCATACAATAAATCAATTGCATGCATGCAATACATTCAAACCTATAATTTAATCCTACTATAGATGAAATTGTTTCTTTCACGTAGAAAATTGTTAATCGATTGGAAAGAATTCCAATCAATTGATAAGCTTTTAATTGATTAAAAAAAATCTAATTGATTGATAATTGATTATGTTGTAACTTAAAGTTGTTAATTGATTGAAAAATATTCCCAATCTATTAGGATAACTTTAATCGATTGATCCATCTATTCCAATCATTTATGTGTTTAATTTTAAAGCGTTCAATCGATTAACGAAAATCACAAATAAATTAGGCATCCATGAACAAACTTGTAATCAATTAAAGTCAATCGCGTATTCGATTATTGTTGAGCTAATCGATTGCCAAACCAACGCAATTGGTTAGGGCCAACTGATCGATTAAGTCAATCGATTCTTGATGGTTCTATTCACTATTTTTAGCGGCAATCGATTGCCTGACCAAGGAAATAGATTGAACCATCATGATTTTAACCTAAAATTAGGTTAAACAACGAGATTTTCCGTCTTTTTTCATGTTCTTCACAGAAACATGAAAATCTTACAAAACAAGCCTATCCTAGGTTTTTCTTTCATGATTTTTGACGATCAAAAATTGTCTTATACTAGAAAATTTTGATTTAGCAAGCAAACAACAAATCAATGAAAAACTTAACCTAAGAGCCATAAAAAATGATGAAATGCAAATCTTTGATACCACATGTTAATTCTTGTAAAAACCTAAGCCGCATAAATTCTAAACGTGAAGAACTCACATATAAGAAATACAAGAACAAGAAGATCTAATTTCATCAATTAAAGATGATATAAGAAAGTAATACAAAAACATAAGGACAAGGAACCTCATTGAACAACCATTGTCCTTGTCCTAACATTATCGGTTGGATCCTTGTGAAAGAAGATGCAACAGAAATAAGAGAAAGGTATTCCAAGGAACTTAGAGGGTGATGTCGCCAAAAAGCTTTTTATCTATGGAGAACAAGAAACTATGTCAAGATTCACCTAAACCCTTTAGGACTTCCCCTTTATATAGGAATCCAATCCATTATCAGCATATAGATGATAACGGATTGGGCATAAGGGTTCTATACATTGAATCTGCATCCAATAACTCAAAATCCAATAAATATAATTTAGATCACTTTAAAGGGTTTAGATTGTATTCACATGTTCAATTTACAAATAAGTCTACCTAATAGGAATAGTAAAATTCAATAATTTTAACTATGACACTTATGCAAAGGAATATAGTAACAAAATTATTATTGGGTGTCTGACATTCCTTATGCAAAGGGTCGCTATGCTAGGACATAATGCCTCCCATGATTTACCTACCTATATCTTGTTGGAGGGCCGTCGATACTGAGCCGTCTGGGATGAACATTATCATCTTTTGCTCTAATAGTAACAAGATTATTATCATCAAAATGTTTAGTGATAGATTATTAACTTTATTGACAATCTTTTTATCTTCAACACAAACTTTTTTTTAGTATGTGCATCGTAAAAAAGGTTACTATAATAAACACATGAGCAATTGTAATTCTTGTGTCAGATTATGTAGTTACATCAAATTAATAAAACAAACTAGAATCCATTAACCAATTAATTAGCATATATGTTATGTACAAAAGATAAAATTATTGACATGGTTGGTACTTGCATAAGTATTTACTTCAATAGGTCTTGAGGTCATCTGACCTCTCCCATGTAAAAGGTCATTGCTCTAGGTAATTTATCTGTCTGTATCTTATTGTGGGGCCGACGATAATAGGTTGCTTGGGATGAGCAATATCACCTTTTGCTCCAAAAGATAAAATTTTTGGTATAGTTGATACATGGGTGTTTGCTCTAATGGGTTTTGGGTTCAATTTTCAACAGACACAAAATACCTCATTAAGTGCCTAACCTCCCTTATGCAAAGGGACATTGCGCTAGGACAAAATACTCCTCGTGATTACCTATTGTATTTTGACGTGGAGTCGACGATACTGGAATGCTTAGGGTGAGTGATATCATCTTTTGCTCCAAAGATAAAACTATTGCCGCCCTTGAGGCAATGGTGTAGCGGCAAGGTGTCTTCTCAGTTCTTCAGGCATGTAAGGATCGAGTCTCAGCTTCAGTGAATTAACGGATGAGTTTTCCTTAACAGATTGTTAACTTAAGAACGCTGGATTGATGAGCCACCCATTGTAAACGCTTTCTGATATATCCTGGTGGTCGGTAGAAAACTCTCATGGGGCCAGACCGGACCGGTTACTCTCAGAATTAATTAGCATAAGTGGGATATATAGAGCCAACTAAAAAAATAAAATAAGAATAATAAAAAAGATAAAACTATTATTTAGGAACTCTCACTAACTTTTTTTATGACTAGCATATTTTAATGCCTTCGACTTGATTGATATGGTTTTCTTGTTTGTTATTTTCTAACGACGCTTTTAATAATACACTAATTCCAAGAATGACAAATTAAAAATTCTTTACTTCATCTAATTGCAAGTGGTTTTCAGTTGCAGGTATTACTGTGCACAACTTTCCTGAAGGAATGGCCCTTTTTGTTGGATCAATGAAGGTATAAATTCATCATTAGAAGACAGTAGCTATTCTAGAATTCATTTTCTTTGTTTTTTTTTACTGGAATCTGTTCTAATACTTATGAGAACTTGTGTTAGATGAAGGTATGGTTAGTCATGAGCAAGCTCCCATTGAATTATGAAATTGCTTTATAATTAAAATTTGATTTTATGACTGAATGTTAAGATATATGACTTATAAATCTGGAAGATAATTTCATTTTCATGTGAAGTGAATTTACTCATTCAAAAGTGATGATAAGTCAATATATTTATAGTTGAATCACGTTTCTGAAAAAATATATTAAAATAGTTGAGGAATGAATGATCAAATTTCTCGAATAATTCTTGTAATCATTTATTGAAATGTGATTTGTTTATACTATAGAAATAATTTTGACCAAGCTAAGACGTACAATTCAAGATTACTAAAATAGTTAGGCTTCGAATTATGGTTACAGTGTCATTTAATGAACCTTTTAGTTTCTCTATTTATTTATATTCGCTCCCTTAATTTAAGTTTGGATTTTTCTGTATAGTAACCATATTCTCTAAATTTTTTAAATAAATGTTTAGTTATTCTTAAGTTTTTTAGGGGAAACTATTTCCTAATAATGCCTTGTGACTACTAGCCAATTTTTCACAACTCTTCCATTTGTTCTCCAATCTATCCATGAAACTGAATTTGGAGCATAAAAGTTCTTTTATTTTCCCTATTTTTTTTGTAACTTCTTGACAAATTTCTATTTGAATAAAATGAAAAAGATCTACACAGTCCTTGGAATCATTTCTGAATAGCTATCTTTTGTTTCTTTCTGTATACTCACAAAATAACCAACCCTTTACTATGGTAGAGTATAGTTTCACATAGGGTATTAATTCTAGTAGGTTGTAGAGGTCTCTCTCTCTCTCTCTCTCTATATATATATATATATTAAAAAATATGGATATAATGTTATCTTTGCATTTGATTGGGTACCTCTCGCTCTAAACTTCAGATTTTGGAAGTCTTTTCAGTAAAACTGAAGTTACTTCTATATATATGGTCCAACTGCTTAAAAAAATCAGAAGTGCCACTACCATATTTTTGGTGATGACATGTGGTTTTAATCTATATTTTTTTTTTCTGTATTAAAAGAATGTTTATCATAAACACAATTTATTCCACCTTCAACTAAGAATTTAGGAAAATTTACCAGTGTAATATGTATTTGATTGACCATTCTCTTTCTTTTCCCTTTTCCCCTTATGGTAGCCCTCTGTTGATTGTTTTACTTCATTGCAACTCTTACAGGGACTTCGAATTGCCGTTAACTTGGTTCTGGCTATTGCTCTTCACAACATTCCTGAGGTATAATAAAAGATTATACTTTGGTCAAACATTTTTTAATGCTTCTCAGCTTAATTTTCTTTTTGAATATGCATCTAATCACCTTCAATGGGAGACGTTCACCTTCAATGAACACATTGTAAAACTTTCTTTTTGAATATCAATCGAAGTTGAGAGTTCACCTTCAATGAACACATTATTATTATTATTATTTCTATTACAGGGTATTGCAGTTGCTCTTCCTATCTATTATGCTACTGAAAGGTATTTTTCTGGTGGTATAGATTTTGACACTTGCTTTTCTTTTGCTGTATAAAATAACTAAAGTTGAGCAAAAAATAAAAGGTGCGTATGCTATTTCTATTTTCTTTAACAAGAAGAGACTAATGCCTTGTCAATTTTGGTGTGGTATCCACATGAACTAGCAAATGGCAAGCTTTCAAACTGGCAGCGCTTTCTGGTTTTGCTGAACCTATAGGAGTGATATTTGTGGGTATGTGCATCTCCAATTACATATTACTATCTTAATATTTTGGATTGTCAAGGATTTTGTGGCTTATTTGGAACTTCCTATATTGTGGATCAGGTTGGCCTTGTAGCTTATTTCTGTCTATTCTTGTGAACTATTACTACACTTCTTATTCAGCTCAGTGGGAGACGTTCCAAAAATCTTTTTCTTGATGTGCAGAATTAAAATCATTCAGTTACAAAAGAAAATGAGCAACAAAAAAAAAAAAAAACTAACATGTCTTATCTTTACATTTACTTGATTGATTTCCTCTTATGGAATCAAATGCCATGATTGCCTACTAGATCGAAGTTATTCTCTGTATTCTATGCAACAAAAGTCACTTCTTCACTCTGTTAAAATGATATCGAATTTTACAAGGTCGCGGAGAATTCTTTTTCAAGCAGTTGGATTCTTTCATTTTACTTGGATTCAAAATTTGTACTATCCAAACTGTCGATTGTCTTCCAAATTAAGATATGCTTAAATTTGTTGGTGCACAAAATTTGTTCATCATTATATGTTTACCTTCTGATACGAATGCTTGATTAATGCAGCTTACATTTTCCCAAGACGTTTAAATCCCGAAATTCTTGAAGGGTTACTGGGATCAGGTTGCTTACCGATTCTTTCTTTATCCCCAGAAGTTGGCAACAAAAGATACATATCATTTCTAAATTTTCTGATTGTTGTATTTTCTTTGAACTAATAGTTGGTGGAGTGATGGCCTTCCTCACGCTGCATGAGATGCTGCCGACAGCATTTGACAATGCAGGACATAAACAGGCTATTCAGGCATTGTTCCTCGGCATGGCTTTCATGTCTGGAAGGTTATTGCTCATCCAAATGCTTTATCGGTTCACACTAGAACTAAACATCTCATTTCTACACATGCTCCAATGAGGTCAAACCATAATGGGCCAATTGAATGATACACTAAGGACAACACCTACATGCACAAAACAGCCTCAACACTTAGTATCTTTGCTTATCATTCATTTAGTTTTTTTTCCTTTTTCTTTTGAGTTGGCACCAGCTATAAAGTTTCCAACATCTCTCTCAATATGTTTATGAACCATGCTTATTTAACCATCTGCTGCATCACAACTCTTAGTCAACTAAACTCAAATCGTATCCATATCTAGTATATAAATTGGTTTTGGTCCCAGCAGATCAATAAACTTGAACATTGTGATGTATGATTTATATGATTTAACTGTTGTATCTTCTCCTGTTTTTGTTCTTGTCTTTATTCGACTCACAAGGTACTTGATTTTTCAGCCTATATTTCTTAGACATCAGCCTGCCAAAGGAGATGAGATTGTAGCTATCCGGATGTGCATTGTACTTTATTCAAAGGCCTTCTACATTGCAAATTCGAAATAGTTTCTTCATCTCCTGATGTCAGTGTAAAAATTGTAATGTATATGTATTATTCACTCCTAGTCTCCAAATGGAAAAAAAAAAACTACTTTAGTCGTTTATCATTGCATCTTTGAAATCGCCTTGTATACAAATGAGTCAGAATGTTCCTCACACACAATTCCTATAGAAGCATCTGCTACAGAAATGGCTACAAAAAGCCGCTCAATTATCATTTGACTGATTTAAATCTCCATTGCTATTAATTAAAGTTATAATGATGAAGATTCAATCAAGCTAGGCAAGGACCTTCTTCATAGTAGCTTTTGTGAACTGTTAGGATCAAAGCACCAATCCTAATTGCGAAAGCGATAAAAAATTGAGAAAGAATAAACACAGAGAACCCACAAGATCTATAGTGGTTCACACTCGATCTGAGACCTACGCCCACTTGCCACTGTTATAAATTTTCACTATATTGAAACCCAGATTACAAAGAGAATTCAAGAATTTAATCTCTCAAAACTTTTTTTTTTTTGCTATCTCTCTCTGTGAATCACCTCTTTCAATGGTGACCATCCACAATTATATGTGAATTAGGGTTATAAGTGTTATTAGGGTTACAATTATTATGTGTTAAATTCCTAAAATATCTTTACATAAAATAATTAATGTGCACACATATACTAACAATCTCTCACTTGGAGATTAATTCACCATCAACTGTTTTCATTTGCAGTAGAGCGGTAGTGACTCCTTAGTCCTTAATGGAAAAGTCCAATTGAAGTTACTCAACTTCAGTTTCTCAACTATCATAGTCTGTCAACTAGATTATGACTTTTTAGTATCTTTTCAAGAGCCAAAATTCCATCCTCTAAAGTTGATCTTATAAAGTGATGTCCAACCTGTATATGTTTTGTCCTAACATGATAAATAAGATTCTTAGCCAAATGGAAGACACTCCTACTGTATAATATAATACATATTTTTTATATTTATGACCCAAGTACTCTTCTAGAAAAGGTTGCAACTAAATCATTTTTTTTACTAACCTCTATTACTGCAACATAATCTACCTCAATAGTAGAATTACTACTATCTTTGTAATTTCGAACCCAACTAACAGTAGTATCACCCAGTGTATAAATAAATTCAATAGTACTATTTCTACAATTCAAGTTGCCATATCAGCATGAAGATATCCATGCCCAAAATCCAACTGTCCCCAATGTTGTTTTCATGGATTGCTCATAAACGTGCTCACAACTTCCACTACATGGGATATGTTTGGTCTAGTGCATAGCATTGCATGCATAAGACAACTAATAGTAGAAGCATTGGGTACCTTCTCCATGTAGACTTGTTCCTCTTGATGACTGATTCTTGAATAGACCAAATTGATAAGCCAAAGGTGTCTTCACTAGCTTTGCTTTATCCATGTTGAATCTGCTACACTTTCTTTACATATTCTTCCGGAGATAACTTCAGGACCTCTTTCTCCTTAATAAATTTTCATTCCAAGGATTTGTTTTGCAGTACCAAACTCCTTTGACAATTTCTGTTATAGCATGTCAATCTTCAATATACTAGCTCCAACAATCAATATATCATCAACATATAGTAAGAAAATGATATATGGGCTATCAAACTTTTTAATGTAACAATAGTAATCTACTTGATATCTCAGAATTTTGTTATTGCTCATAAAATGTCAAACTTTTTATACCACTATCTAAACATTTTAAGTCATACAAACTCATTTGAAGCTTGCACACTATTTTATCCTTTCCCTATACCTCAATATTGCAGGTAAATTTCTTCCTCCAAATCACCAAGAAAAAAAGGAAGTTCTTATACATCCATTTATTGAAGATACAGATTTTCCTTCGCCACTAGCCCATGAATTGCTCTAATTATGGTTAACTTAACCACTAAAAATTCTATTTTAGAGTAATCAGTTCCTTCTTTCTACTAAAAACCTTTCATAACTAATCTTGCATTATTATGCTTTCTACAATTATGTAGTTCTTTTATTTGGTAAACCCACTTATTTTACAATATCATTTTCCTATGTGGTAACTCTGCTAATTGTCATATTTGGTTAGATAACAAAGAATATTTCTCATCTTGCATGGCTGGCTCTCACTTGATTGATAATGACAACAAAGATAGCAATTTAGGATATTAATCAGAAATTTATTTCTTACGAATGACTTACAATGTTTGGATTGCAATCGCTATCTTCCCCTTAGCCTTCCTTCACTCTTTTCAACAAGTAATAACAACAAGTCTTCCCCTTCTCCATCTAGTAATTCCAGCAAGCAATAGAGCTTCTATTGCAGCTGCGATGCACTTGTTGAAGCTCCTCGTGGCACCCTACTTTCTTTTCTTCTCTTCTTTTCCATTGTGCCTTGCTCTAATATCTTCTTTCCTTCCTTTCTACATTTTTCTAATGTTATTTCTCTCTCTCTCTCTCTCTCTCTCTCTCTCTCTCTTTATTTTTCTATAGTTCACCCATTGTTTTTTTTTCCTTATGAAGATTTAGGATTTCTCGCCCCTCTTTTCCCTTTCTTATGCAATTTTTTTCTTTAAAAGATAACAATTGGCCGCTACCTCCTACTTCCTCATCCAAACACTTCCTCTCCCCCTCTTCCACCACCAACAATCAAAATCATTTTTCCTCAATTTCAATTGCTTCAGCTTCTTCCTCCTCTCTTTTTCTCCCTTATTTTTTTTTTCATTTTAGAGAGCTGTTTAACTTTCCTCTCCTTTGATAAAAAAAATCTATTATCTCTCCTATTTCTTTCCTCTCTTTTCACTTTTTTTCTTCCTCATTTTCTCCTCTTTGCACACACCTTGCTCTCTAGGTTAACTCAGACGCTCCTTTTCCTTCTTTGCCTAACTTCGATCAATGTAATCCCTTACGCACTACCATCTTCATCTTATCTTTTACGCCCAAAGCGCTAAGAAAGTTTTCCTCTTTCTCCTCCCTCTACTTCGAAGGCTAATCCAGGCACTCTCCTTCCTTTCTCTCTTGCTTTCTCAAACGTATGTGCCGCCAACAACAATATTTTTCATCTCCCCAAGCCACCAAGATCAACATCAATCTTCTCCTTTCTCTGTTGTCCTACTTTTTCTTTCTTAACAACAACCCTATTTCTTCTAATCTTCTGCCTCGACTGTTAGTATTAGCCCTAATACCAATTATGAGATGATTGTAAAGAGCTCCTTTTGTATCATATTTCATTATTAATAATGGCGAAGTTGGTTATTATATTTATTTCAATTTAGTGCCGAATGAATTAGTATAATAATGTCCTAGAGTAGGAGGTTCTAATCTACAACATATCAATTAGTTGAAATGATAGTGAGATATTGTAGATATACATATAACACTACTCTTAACTATTCCTAGTCAAGCATTAATATGCAAGGAAAATATTAATGCGTTGAGACTAGCATGTAGGTCAACGGATGACTTAATCTCACAAGTCATGGATATGAAATATCAGGTTGACACATAGGTATATATTAGAGAATATATACTGAATGACCCGCCATGAGAATGTTTCATGGATCGTTATATGAGTGTCATAAACATTCTCATGTGACTATTAGTATGAATAGTCCTTAGACCTGAAGTCACTACGGTTCCCTACATAAGGAGTTGTATACTTTGGTATCGTCAAACTTCACCCGTAACAGGGTGGACCATAAAGTCGATCACTGGGTATGCAATAAGTTATTCGGAGGGATGTGAGTGATGTTGATGGGATCTATCCTTTCCATATGACGGAAGTGATATCTATGGGCCCCTTGATTAGTAGGACACAAGAATGCATGACCATGCTTAAATGAGTCAATATGCGATATTGAGCTTATTCAAGAAATAGGGCTCACATCAAAACCTCCATGGGGTACTTACAAAGTCTTGTTAAGAGTAACACGTTGGCTGCTATAAGTACCACGTGATAGTTTTGATATGGTCAACCAAGTTAAGTTAGGTCATGTTTGTATTTGATGCCTTATGTCTAAGTGTGCAGAAACTTTGGAGCATAAGAAGTCGAGAAGAAGATGTAGCGGACAAAAAGGATAGCATGAGAATCGAGTTGACTGGCTCGGTGCATCCAAGGAACGAGAAATTATGGAAGAGTACGCCAGTAGAGCGAGAAGGACGCGTATGACAGTTCTAAGGGATGAGAAGCCGGAGTGGAAGTCTACTCGAGGAGACAGTCAGAGTTGGATTCGGGTGAGCTCAACTCCGAATAACCGGAGCATCACCCACACGAAGAAGACTAGCTAAAAGCTTATCACCCTTGTGGAAGGTGCCTTCAACTAGATTAAAGGTGCCTTCAATGCCTCATGGAAGGTGTCTTCAATACCCGTTAGCCGAAGATAAAGTTTTATCTTTAGTGGATAAAACTTGTCTTATGGAAGGTGCCTTGGACTGTAACGACCTGGCCCTTTGGCCTCATGGGCGGCCCTTGTGGCGGCCCTTGTGGCGACCCTTATGTCGTCGGTCCATTTGGCGACCTCTCATGTCGTCGACCGACGACCCTTGGCCGTGCCGTTACTCACTAGGACTTCCCACTCCTGGCAGTGGATTTTTGCCTTCCCCAGGATTCGAACTCTAGACCTCCAGGCTTAAGTACTAGAGTTTATGAATCCTGATAGCCAAGTGAGCGCCACTCACTTGGCTACCAGGATTCATAAACTCTAGTACTTAAGCCTGGAGGTCTAGAGTTCGAATCCTGGGGAAGGCAAAAATCTACTGCCAGTGTGGAAGTCGTGACGGCCAAATCGCGATCGACGACATGGGCCGCCGAGGCCAAAGGGCCGGTCGTTACAATAAAAGGCTTATTGTAACGACCGACCCTTTGGCCTCTTGGCGGCCCTTGTGGCCAACCAGTGGCCCTTATGTCGTCGGCCCATTTGGCGACCTCTCATGTCGTCGACCGACGACCCTTGGCCGTGCCGTTACTCACTAGGACTTTCCACCCCTGGCCAGTGGATTTTTGCCTTTCCCAGGATTCGAATTCTAGACCTCCAAGCTTAAGTACTAGAGTTTATGAATCCTGGTAGACAAGTGAGCGTCGCTCACTTGGCTACCAGGATTCATAAACTCTAGTACTTAAGCTTGGAGGTCTAGAGTTCGAATCCTCGGGGAGGCAAAAATCCACTGGCCAGGGGTGGAAAGTCCTAGTGAGTAACGGAGGTCACCAAATGGGCCGACGACATAAGGGCCGCCAGTGGGCCGCCGCAAGGGCTGCCCAAGAGGCCAAAGGGCCGGGTCGTTACATGGACCTAGTTGGAGCAGCGGATAAGTTTTTTCAGAGGCTATAAAATGACCCCTGGAGATAGGAATTAAATAACAACTCTAGTGATCAATTCCTAGTATATTTATAAGCTTTCAAAGAGTGTAAGAGGTTTCTCCGCCTTCAACGAATGAGATTTTCATTGAGCTTTCAACCGCCTTGGATTAACAACCACCTAGGTTGTAACCAAGTAACTATTGCACCTCTTTTCTTTTAAGTTGTTATTATTTTTTGAGTATTAATTGCTTGTGCGTAACTAACTTATATCCTTGCTAAGTTCGAAAAGTAAAAAATTGTTCTATTTTATTACAAGGCTATTCACCCCCTCTAGCCGGCCTACCTACGCCAACAAGTGATATCAGAACCCAACTGCATCAAAAGGAGTAATCGTTGATTAAAGCACAAAGACGATGGCTGGACCCAGCATCTACTCACCTAAGTTCGAGGGGGGAGTTCATGACATGGAAAAAAAAGAAGGAAGTATTCTTCAAAATCAATTTTGATTTACTTTTAATAATGAAATATAGTTTTATAGCATCTCAAGATTAGCAAGGAGCCAAAAAAGAAGAATATCTGTGGATGAAGAAGGAGCAAGCCAACGTTGTGGCTAATGGCAAGGCAAATTTCTATTTGCTAAGCATTCTACCACCACAAGAAGTCAACCAGATCAGAGCCTACGAGTCAGCCAAAGACCTCTGGGAAAATTTTTTGGAAGTGCATGAAGGGATCTCGGAGGCTAAACTCGTAAGACGGAATCTACTCTGGAATTAGATCATCAATTTTAGAATAAAATAAGGTGAAATAGTCACGCATCTACACTCGAGGATCAAAGTGTTGGTGTAATTTACATTAATGATCTAACTTAGATTTTGATGAATGACAAGTGAATTAAAGTTAGAGTATTTTGTGATCTAATTGCTTTACCAAGTGCATAGGAGTTGACGGGTCTGAAGGACCTAACACCAGACTACAATCTAGATAGGTTTGTGGGACTTGATAGCTGGTGGGAAGTCCAGATAGGTCCGCAGGACTAGATATCTGGCGGGAAGTTCGGTTGGGTCCGTGGGACCTGATAACCGACTGAAGTCTAGTTGGGTCCACGAGATCTGACAACTAGCAGGAAGACCTGGTGGGTCAAAGGCAAATCAATCAACTGCAGTTGGTAAGTAAGAGGCAAGCAATTGGAGGAGAGATCCAGTAAGGACGCATTCCCGATTGAGGGTACTATAGGCATCAATCCAACTTAGATACATTTGGGAAATCTAAGTTGAGACCTTGACTAGATCCCGCTCTTGGAGAGACAGGATCTAATTACTACTTCTATCTTATTATGTTCTGCTAACTTTATTTTACAGGATAAACATATTTTTATTTTCTCAGGACTAACTCTTTTTTGCAGGGAAGAAAGTTGAAAAAAGGGTGTTCAAGCGCCCGAGAGGGATTCAAGTGCTCAGATTCCGGACACTTGGAGTTGGTTCGAGCACCCAGACCAGCCTCGTCCAGGCGGGCACCAGGAACACGAGCGGTTTGGGTGCCCGAAGCTAGTCTAGACGCCCTGACCAGAAAAATTAAACCTAAGTTGAGTTGGAGCGCGTCAACTGCCCGAGCCCATGTCAATGGTCTAGGCGCCCAAAGGGAGTATGGGAGCCTGAAAGTGGATAAACTTTGCGAATAAAGTTTTGATAAGAGATCGCCACATCAGTAATGGTCTAGGCGCCTGGAATATGCCTATATAAGGGCCTTCGACCAATAGCTTCAGAACATCAACAACTATAAGTTTCATTCTTATATGCTACTTCGAAAAGGCTCCGACGACACCGAAAGGCTACTCCAAAGTTTGAAGAACAAGAGATTCCAATTTTCTTTCTATTTGTCGGCAACAACTAATTTCAGTTATTGTACTCAATATTTATAACTAATTATTTGAACTGATAGTGATTGTCCGAAGAAAGCGATCGACGATCGCGAGTCTTGGAGTAGGAGTAATCATAGGCTCTGAACCAAGTAAAATCATTTGTGTTAGTATTGTCTTCTATTTTCTTTATTCCACTGCATAACTGTTTTTAACTCTCAATTTTTGACGAATGCTATTCACCCCCCCCCCCCCCTTCTAGTGACTTTACAGTCCTAAACAAAGAACTGATCACCGGACTCATGAATCTCAGAGAAAATATAACAAACCGAGATTCGTTAAGGTATGCTTTAAATATATTTCCATGAACGCTCAAGTGGACATCGATAGTCAACTCGTTTTACATCTCTAAGGACCTTAAGGTTAGTACCTTAGAAAATTTATTTTCTACTTTTGAACTTCGCGGATCGAGATGTGCATGCCTAAAGAATAAAGAAGAAAAATAGCTCAAAATATAGCACTTAAATCTAACCAGAAAGGCGAACCATATTTAGACACATCGCTTGACGAAGACGAGACTACATTTATGGTAAGAAAATTTGGTAAATTCCTTAAAACTAACAAATTTAACAAGTCACAAGTTAAGCATATTCATGAAGCAAATGAAAGGTGAGATATTATAACTGCCAAGAAGAAGGGAATATAAAGGACTACTATCCAAAATTGAAGGACATGGAAAAGAACAAAGGACCAACCCGGATGAAGCGTAAAAATCTAAAAGCGACCTGGGATAAAACGTCGTCATTAAAATTGGAAATCAAAGCCTACGTCAGACTTGCAATGATGGCAAGTCACCAAGAAGACGACGAAGTGAGCTCATCCAAAATGAGCATCGACGAACGGGGAGTCACTTTAGAAGGAAGCAGCAATACAGGGGAAGCATCGGATAACGAGATCGATAAGATAATTCAGGTATGATCTCTACCTCTTGATAAATTATACAAGTTTAGTGGTGGAAAACATTAGGAAATAGTAGCAAGAGTTCAATTCAAGATTACATCACATGTGAACTACTAAGCAAAATATAATTGTTGAATAACATAATTCATGCCTTAACAAAATGTGTTCAAAATTACACAACTAATAATATTGCATAGGCTTATATTTATTCTACTTTTTTTCTCCATAATTTTCAATAACTTGTTCTTCATCAGACATAAACTCAATATCATTATTGTGATCCTCCTCTTCTTCTTTGGATGCAAAATCATCTTCATGAAGTTCTCTCACTCTAGAGCTTCTTCGGAGTTATAGATTTTTATCTGCTCCACTTGCTTCATCAACCATTTGCCAAGTAAGCCTGGAACCTAGTTCAGCTTCATCATCTTCCCCACCATCCATAATATAACCTTGTGCATTTGAAGCATCTTTTACAAGAAGGACATCAACATTCCTTTATTTTTCTCTTTTTTTTTCTCAACAATCTAGCATTAAATTGGATAAATACTAGATTGTTCAACCCGCTGACATCCAACCTATTTCTTTTCTTTATATGAATCTAAAAAAAAGAAAGTAAATATTATAGTTAGTACATGAATATAAACTTTAAAAATTATAGCGACTTTAATTAAAGACTAAAAGTTTAAAATTTACTCCTTCAAATGTACTCTAATTTCTTTCACACCCAGATGAACTTATAGTTAATGAAAGTATCCTTAATACCACCCTTAGCAAGTTGGGTGTATGAGCACCGTATGTACTCCACTATGCACATGGATCAAATGTATCACCATTTTTTCACATGATTTTGTTGCCAACGTTTTTCCAAATAACCCAGTCTTATCTCTATATTTTACAAATTCCTTGTTAATAATTGTATTTTATAGATCTAACTCATTGACAAACAAAATTTCCATGCATTCAAAATTCCCTATCGCGACCTCCTCATAAAGAGCAATAGAACTATCTTTATAGTAAAAATAGGGATTCAACAAATAAGTAGTGATATGCAATGATGTATCAAGTCTATCTTTTATTTTTAACTCAATAATGACTATGATAGGCTGATAATTTGATTCCACGTTATTCAGGGCCACCTTGATATCTTCTTTAGCTTGAAGAAGCTCTCCATATAGAAACCCCATCGATGACTTTCTATCTCCATCTACCAATTGAAGAACTCTTACCAAAGGAGTAAATATTTTCAAACAAAGTGTCACACCATTCCAAAAACTCATGCTCATCATTGTAGAGTAAGCCAATTTTCCTTTGTTTGTTTTGAACATTTACATTTCACCCACATATCACTTGTAAATGTGGCCCTTAAACTAGTTTATTTTTTCAATCAAACTTTTCAATATGAGGAAATTTGATGTAAATCTGATAACTCCTGGTTGGACTATGTCTCTCTTCTTCGTGAAACTTCTCATCAATGACAAAGTCTTATGGTGAGCATAGATGAAAATGGTAAAAGACTTGGACTACTCAATAACCTTTTTTATATCATGTAAGTTTGCCAATACTTTTAAGCATGAGATTAACAATATGAGTTGCACATAAAATCCAAAAGATCCCATGTTGCTTTTCTCTTATCAATTTAGGTGCAACCATATTGTTGGTGGCATTATCTGTTACAATCTGAACAATATTCTGAGCTCCTACTTGCTTAACCCACTTGTCAACATACTCAAAAATAAGTTCAGCTATATGTGCCTCGTCTGAAGACTCTTTAGACTCTAAAAATATAGTACCCTCCTTGCAAATAACACACAAATTTAAGATGCTTCTTCTTTTTCTATCACTCCATGCATCTGTCATGATTGAGCACTCATTCTTTGCCCATTCTTCTTCATGTTTCTTCAGCAATTATTTTATTCTTTCAACTTTGGCTATCAACAGTGGCTCCCTAAGTTGATATTGAGTTGGAGGCTTGAATCTTGGTCTAAATTGACCCACTGCCTCCATTAGTTGCTTGAAGCTATCATTATCAACAACATTGAATGTGATTCCATTTTCATAAACTCATCTCCTAACATATTATTGAACTTGTTGAATTCTCTCTTTGAAAAGAGCCTCATTTATATTTTTTTTTAGCAAAACACTTTACTCCCACTTGAACTTATATTTTTTGGAGCAATTACTGATGCATATCCATCCATAATCCATGGGGCCAAGTGGAAGAGGTTTTTAATTCCATCCATTCCTACAATTTCAAGACCTTCTTCTTTGTCTAGAGAAATAGCCACATCTGTTCTACAACTTTATTCTTCTTTCTGTTCCTCCCTTTTAAAATAGCCTATTTTCACTTATTTTTATCTTCTTGAGATGATTTTCAACAATCAGATATATTTCTAATGTGCTCCTTGATCTTATAGACTCCCCCCTGACATTATTTTTCTACACAACTTGTATTTAATTTTATCGAGATTCTTAGAATCAATCAATATCCCAAACTCCCATCCGATGTCATTTGACTTTCTTTTAAGAATCTCGAATTTTGGTTGAGATGTCGTCGAAGATGGATTGCTTGCCATTATGATAACCTAAAAAAAGTATATATGACATAATAAAATTTAATTATATGATATAAAATATAACATTAACAAGTCTGAGAATATTTTTTAAATATCTTAATCTAATTAATAAAATTTATTAGATATTTATTAAAAAATTATATTTTAAATATACTTTTTATATATTTAAATTTAATTTATATAAATTAATAATATTTATTGGAATTTTTACAATTTTAATATAATCTTTATATTTTTAAATCTAATTTATATGAATTAATAATATATAAAATTTATAAATCTTATTTATATAAATTAATAATATTTATTAGATTTTTTTTAAATTTTAAATATAATTTTTATATTTTTAAATCTAATTTATATAAATTAATAATATTTATTAGAACTTTCTAAATTTTAAATATAATTTTAAAATCTGTTATATAAATGAATAATATTTACTAAAAAATTAATTTTTAAATATATTATTTGTATATTTAAATCTGATTATATAAATTAATTATGTTTAGAATTTTAAATATATTTTTATATATTTAAATCTGTTTAATATAAATTAATAATATTTACTAAAAAAAATTTAAATTTTAAATATATTTAATATGGATAATTTAATTAGGTTTTACAAAACCCTATTATTGAAATTATCTCTATTAGGAGTTGTTTTATTTTATTACATCCTTAAAAAAAATTATGCACAGTACCGTGAAAAACCACGCGACGACTGCTACCATCGGACACCATCGAATGCCTCGTGAGAGGTGTCCGGTGCCTCTAAAAGCGTCGCCAGACGCGTCCAGCCCGTCTGGCGAAGTTTGACGTTGCATCCAGCGGTGCTGGAAGTGTAGCGGAAAGCTTCCTGTGTTGCTAGAAGCATCACAAGATGTCGTCGGACGCATCCTGCGATGCTTCTGGCGGCTGTGGACGCTTCCAACGGATGTGGTTGCGTCTCGTGACGCGTCCAACACTGTCAGAGACGTGCCGCGATGATGACTCATCAGGAGAAACAAAAAAAACTATCAGAAACGAAAAAAGGTAAAAACTTATCGGAAGTGACAAAGCCTGAAGCCGCGGCGATGAGAAAAGATGAAGAGCCTCTTCATGCAAACGAGCAAATTAGGATTTTAGATTTACAAACATATTAAAACGTAAAAGCCTAAAATATCTACGTCACAACGGTGAGGCCTTCCGAGGACCGTCTAGGTGGTTGGGCCACCTAGGTCACCTGCTTGTTAGGTTTTCGATGGAGCCTACCACTGCACACCACCTAGGGCATTTTTTCAAACACTGTTTCTAAGAATTCCTGTTAATTAAAAACTGAAATAAAAATTTATTAAGAAATACTTAGAATTAAAAGGAACTTTAGTAAAATCTTGTCGATTAGGAGTTACTGAATTTGTAGATTCTATGATGTGAATTGGCACATTGAATTAACTTTAATTTCAGAATTCTGCTTACACATATTCAGAAATTTAAGCATCCAATCAGAACTTATGAATCAGTTTCATTTCTGTCTTAATATGTTCTTGAATTTAGAAATTCGAATTCAGTAAAACATATAAGTGAATACATTGATAAGAGAGGAAGCTTAGTGGATTGTTGTTCCAATAATTGATACATTTGATTGTGAAAAGAAGTCTTGTGAACATATTAGAAATCGGAAACTGATGCTATGGTCAGTTTTTATAGAGCTTTGGAATTCTGCAGAAATTGAAGTGTAGGGTTGAAAAGTTTGTATCAGTTTTGTATCAAAAATTAGAATGCAATATCCAAACGAGTGGAAGCTTAGTTGAATTTAAGAGTATGCTGAAGACAAATGGTATGCTTGTCTTTCATGGCATCTGCAAAATAAGGAAGGATGATTTCAACACAGCATGATTTCAGCACAGAATCTTTAAAAAAATGCCAGACAAGTGAGCTATTGAAATCTGATTACAATGAACTATAATGGGGAATTCAATTGGTGATTATTATTTCATCAATGAAGCACTTGAAGAAAAGTATCATTTACTTTGAAAAATTGAAGAAAAGGGTAGCAATGGGTACTTTAAACAGTGAGGTGAAGAGTGCTGGAAATAGAATTCAGTTTAAATGTGTATCAAGTGTGTGCAATTTTTTTATTATCATCCTTCAAACCCTTGGGAATGAATTGAAATTCTTGTATTTCCAGCAGTAATTGTTGTTTATTTTCTTTCCATTCTCTACAAATCTGCTGGACAGAATGCTGATAGCACCAAATTGCTGGAATTCTGAAATTGCAGTAAGCTTTTAATTGATGTACTAAAGCTGAAACAAGATGGAAATCAAGCTATCATTTGATTTAATGATTGAAAAAGTTCTACGGGAATAAATTGTTCAAGCTTGAAGTGAGAAAGCAGTAACATCAGATGAAGATATCAAGTGTACAAATCTGTAATTCAATATTCTGTGAGATGCAGAATTGTGCAATTCTGAAAAATTCACACAATTTGAAATGAATGGAGTATAAAAAATTCAGAATTGACATCAAAGAGAGGAGAAGCTTACATGAAGTTTTGTAATGTGAAGCAACAAATGGAAATTTCACAGCAATAGCTTCTACCAAGATTCATTTCAATTACTAAAAAGTATGAAATAACAATGCCACTTGATAGTGCTTGAAAGGCTGAATCTGGTTGAATGAGAAGAATAAAAGAAGACAGTGATGGCTGTTGGGTTGTGAAGTGATACTCAATTCAAGAAATGGAATTTTAGATTTGAAATGGAACAATGAAAACAAAAGAGGATGATTGCTGGAATGATAGAAATAACAAAGAAGCAGTAACCCAGGAAATGCATATTTTGCAGAATGAATTGGGCTTATTTGTGCCAATTTGGAAAGAGAATTGTGATGAGCAGGAGCTGCTGGTTGTTGGTTAGTCCTAGGAAAATGTACCGATTTCACTGTATAAAATTTTTTTGTACAAGTGTCGAACCTTTCCTTAAATAACCTATTGTGTTCTCTAGAAGTTAAATTAGGAATCGTAGACGGAACTTAACATCATTGATTCAAAATTTAACTTATCTGTTCTTAATGGTTTAGATTTGAATCATAAGCGGAACTTAACACTATTGATTCAAATCCACCTATGTTATTAATTTCATTAAATATTAATTTCCAAAATTGGCTTCCAGGACTGCATGGCGAGGCACATGACCTTCTTGGATATGGGAGCAACCACCACCGCCTAGACAAAGGCTTTTAAGGAAAGCTAATATTTAATTTCCTTAAATAACTCTAGGTTAACCAAAAAGAACAATCGAATCACAAATTCGAAAACAAAGAAAACATAAACTCGAAAGACTAATTCGAAATACTAGATCTAATGCCTCTTGTGTTTGGAATTCATACAAAGAAAAATAACTAGCATGATGCGGAAAACAATTGCTAATTATACCTTCTCTTTGTATGCTAATGACCTCGAGATCTTCTGTCGTATTCCTCGCCTCACCTTGGACGTCGTGTGGGCGACGATCCTCCAAGATGAACACCACCCAAAAGCTTTCTTCCTCTTCCTCTAAAATTCGGCCACCACCACCACCAAGGAGAAGAGAGCAAAGGGAAAGGAGAGAAAGAAGGGGCTGACTACACCAAGATCTCCAAGCAAGAGAATAAGAATTGTCTCATGAAGCCTCCTCACCCCTTCTTTTATAATACTTGCCCAAGGCAAATAAGGGAAGAATTTTTACAAAAATTAAAATCTTCCTCTAGTTTTTTCTTTTCCCTTTTTATTTTCCTTTTCTTTCCTCTTAATTGAATCAATCACCAAATCAATTTGGATGATGATTTATTAATTTTGTTTTGGCCGGCCACCTTGCTTGGGCACCAAGCAAGGGTGACCAACCCTTATAAGAGGAAGGAAATAATTTTTTTAATAAAATTTTACAAGAAGAAATCCTCTTATAAAATTTTACAAGCTCTCTTCTAATTTCCTAAAGTAGGAGTTAAAAAAGGAAAGTTCTAAAAATTAAAACCATGTTTCAAAATTTAAAACTTCTCTTATAAAATTTCCTTTTTTAACATGGTGATAGAAACTTTAAATTTTAAAACTTCTCTTCCTTTTTTTTCTTAAACCATGAGGATGGTTAAAAAAGGAAAGTTTTAAAACCTTTTAAACTTTCTTTTAAAACATGTGACCTAA
Source organism: Zingiber officinale (assembly GCF_018446385.1). NCBI lineage: Eukaryota > Viridiplantae > Streptophyta > Magnoliopsida > Zingiberales > Zingiberaceae > Zingiber > Zingiber officinale. The sequence continues at coordinate 52,652,493 of NC_055986.1, read as the reverse complement.
TTCAAATAAGGAAAGTTTTTAGAATTAAAATATCTCTTTTAAAACTTATAGTTTTCTACAAAGAGAAGATTTTAAAAATTTAAAACAACCCTCCTTGTTTGATTAATGTGGCCGGCCCCTACTAGTTTGCTCACCAAACAATAGGGCCGACCCCCATGGAAGAGGATGTGGTCGGCCCTTGCTTGGTCACCAAGCATTGGATCGACCCTCTTCTTGGACACCAAGATGGGCTTATATTTGGATGGACTTAAGGCTATAATGAAGCTACGACAGGGACCCAGAGGAGAAATTGATTTTGGCCTTCCGATGAGCTTGAGTATCCCGTGTTCGCCCCGAACACACAACTCAAGTTCATCGATAATAACTCATTCCACTAGAGAGTTATTATCGCATTATCGCACCAATACCAAATTACATTATGGGCTCCTTCTTATCATGAGTGTGTTAGTCTCCCTATGGTTAAGATAACGAATGCCCACTAATTAAGTAAGTTACTGACACCTCACTTAATTAATATATAGCTCCAAGAGTAGTACCACTCAACTTCATTGTCATATCGGACTAAGTCCACCTACAGGGTTTAACATGACAATCCTTATGAGCTCCTCTTGGGGACATTCTCAACCTAGATAACTAGGACATAGATTCCTTCTATAATCAACAACACACACTATAAGTAATATCATTTCCCAACTTATTGGGCATATTGATTTATCGAGCTAAACCTTACCCTTTGATAAGTCAAAGAAATAAATATGAAATATATGTGCTTGTTATTATATTAGGATTAAGAGCACACACTTCCATAATAACTAAGGTCTAGTTCTTTTATTAAGTCAGTACAAAAAGAACTTACCTAAAATGGTCCTACTCAATACACTTAGAGTGTACCAGTGTAATTTATTAATCAAGATAAACTAATACTTAATTACACTATGACTATATATATTTCGATAATTTGTTCCTTTCCATCTTAGTCGTGAGCAACTGTTTATAATTTGTAAAGAACCGTCAACATGATCTTCTGTGTGTGACACCACACACCATGTTGTCTACTATATAAATTAATTGAACAACTACATTTAACAAATAATGTAGATATTGACCAATGTGATTCTTTTATTTCAAAAATAAATGTTTACAAAAGCTAGGCTTTTAGTATACACTCCAACACTGGTAACTGGGAAACTTTCAGATATGCATTGTAAAGGGTCTTAAGAGACAAGATGAAGAAGTATTGAAATTTCTTGTAGCTAGAAAGTGACATATTGATACAATCCTTTACAAGCTTCATATATCACACATATTATCGGGATCAAAGTAATAAGGGATCGCAAGAAATGAATATCGTGCTTATCCCAAGCTTCATATATCGATACAATCCTAGCTTGTTTTAGCATGCAAGACTCCAAGAAAGGTTTTCTATCTTTTAGACATGGAGTAACTTTATCTAAAGAGATGTCTCCGAAGACATCAAAGGAGATAGAGGACATGAAGGCAGTTCCTTATGCTTCGGCTGTCGGAAGCCTAATGTATGCTATGTTATGCACGAGACCGGATATCTGTTTTGCCATGAGCATGGTTAGCAGATATCAAAGTAACCCTGGACAAGGACATTGGACTGTTGTAAAGCATATATTAAAGTACCTGAGAAGGACTAGAGATTATATGCTAGTGTACCAAGCAGATGATTTGCTCCCTGTGGGTTACACAGATTCTGACTTCCAATTAGATAGGGACAATAGTAAGTCTACATCAGGCTATGTGTTTACTATAGGAGGTGGAGCTATTGCATGGAGGAGTGTTAAATAGAAATGTGTTTCAGACTCAACCATGGAAACTGAGTATGTGGCAGCCTCTAAGGCAGCCAAAGAAGCTGTATGGCTCAGGAACTTCTTGATGGACTTAGATGTGATTCCTGGTTTGCCCAAAATCATCACAATTTATTATGATAATAGTGGTGCAGTAGCAAACTCAAAGGAATCACGAGCCCATAAGGCGAGTAAACACATAGAACGCAAGTACCACCTGATACGAGACATCGTGAAGCGAGGAGAAGTTGTTGTCACCAAGATTGCATCAGCAGATAACCTGGCAGATCCTTTCACTAAGGCCCTTCTGATGAAAGCTTTTGATCGGCATGTTGAAGGAATGAGAATCAGATGTATGGCTGCGTTTATGACAACATAGTCTTTTAGTATAAGTGGGAGATTGTTAGAGTCTATACTAAAAGCCTAGCTTTTTGTAAACATTTATTTTTGAAATAAATAATCACATTGGTCAAATGTCTATATTTATATGCTAAGTGTAGTTGTTCAATTAATTTATATTGTAGATAACATGGTGTGTGGTGTCACACATAGAAGATCATGTTATCAGTTCTTTATAAATTATAAACAGTTGCTCACGACTAAGATGGATAGGAACAAACCATTGGAATAGTCGTAGTGTAATTTGGTATTAGTTTATATTGACTATAAACTTACACTAGTACACTCTGAGTGTATTGAGCAGGACCATTTGAGGTATTTTCTTTTTATACTGACTATATAAAAGAACAATACCTCTGTTATTATGGAAGTGTGTGCTCTTAATCATGATATAATAACAAGTACATATACTTAATATTTATTTCTTTAATTTATCAAAGGGTGTGATTTAGTTCGATAAATCAATAGGCCCGATAAGTTGGGAAATGATATTATTTATATGGTGTGTTATTGATTACAGAATAAAACTGTGTCCTAGTAATCTAGGTTGATGATGTCCCCTTGAGGAGCTCATAAGGATTGTCATTTAAACCTTGCAGGTGGACTTAGTCCGACATGACAATAAGGTTGAGTGGTACTACTCTTGGAGCTAGATATTAATTAAGTGAGTTGTCAGTAACTCATTTAATTAGTGGACATTCGATATCTTAAACATAGGGAGACTAACACACTCATGATAAGAAGGAGCCCATATAGTAATATGGGATTGGTGCGGTAGTTCAATAATAATTCTTTAGTGGTATGAGTTATTATTGATGAACTTGAGTTGGGTGTTCGGGGCGAACACGAGAAGCTCAAGTTCATTGGGAGACTAAAACCAATTCCTCCTCTCGGTCCCTATCGTAGCATCTTATTTATAAAGTTTTATACCCATCTAAACCCATCTTCTTACCCATCCCAAGGTGGCCGGCCAAGTCATGCTTGGAGCCCAAGCAAGGGCCGACCAAGATAAGGCTTGCATGGGTTGAGGTGTGGTCGGCCTAGCTTGGAGCCTAAGCTTAGGTGGCCGACCACAATTAAATTAAAAGGGATTTTAATTTTAAAATCTTTTCTTATGTGGAAGCTATGATTTAAAAGAGAGTTTTAAAATTAAATCTTTCTTTTTATAGTTTCTACAAAAGATTAAGAGAAAGGTTTGATATCTTTCCTTATTTGTAGTTAAAAGGAAGATTTTAATTTTGGAGAAAACTTTTCTTTTTTGTAATCATCCACATGTTTTAATAGAGAGATTTTAATTTATAAAAGTTTCCTTTTATAACCAACCATGAAGGGAATTTTAAAAGAGAAATTTTTATTTTAAAAATTTCCGGAAACAAATTAGGAAGTTTTAATTTTGTGTTTACAACTTTCCTTAATTGGAGGACTTGTAGGTGACCGACCATTAAGGGATTAAAATGAAGTTTTAATTCTTTGTTTTAAAACTTTCCCTTTTAGTCATTGGCAAGGAATATAAGGAAGTTTTAATTATGTTTAAAACTTTCCTTATTTACCAAGACCAAGGAATATAAAAGAAAGGGTAGAGGTGGCTCACCTCACAACACATCTTCTATTATTCCTCTCTTCTATTCCTTGGTGGTGACCAGCCCTCTCTTCCTCTTCTTCTCCTATTCTTCTTCCTTGTGTGGCTGGCGACATCTTCATCTCAAGGAGCTTGGTTGGTGGCCGGATCTTGTCAAAGGAAGAAGGAGATATAAGAGACTTTGTTTCTTAGCATCCCTTGGAGCTTGGTTGGTGGCCGAAACTTGCTTGGAGAAGAAGGAAGCTTGGGTGGATTCTTGTCTCAGTAGATCATCACCCACACGACATCCGAGATAAGAAGAGAAATACGACAGAAGATCATGAGGTCTATAAGCTAAAAAAAGGTATAACTAGTTATTAGTTTCTGCATCAAAACTAGTTCATCCTTTTGTTTAGATCTTGAAATACCAAACACAAGAGGCTAATGAATCTAGGCTATCGAATTTATGTTTTCATTTTTGTGTTTCTTTTATTTTTCGAACTTGTGATTCGATTGTTCTTATTGGTTAAACCTAGGGTTACTATAAGGAGATTAAATATTGAATTTCGTTGAAAAGCTTTGTCTAGGAAATGGTGGATGCTCCCATACCCAAGAAGACCTAGTGCCTCGCCATGTTTAACCTGGAAGCCGATCTCTGAAATAAATATTTAATTGCATTTGTAACATGGGTGGATTTGGATCAATAATGTTAAGCATCGTTTGCGATCCAAGTCTAAACCTCTAAGAACAGATAAGTTGAATTTAGAATCAATAATGTTAAATTCTGTTTGTGATTTCATATTTAATTTCTAGAGAACACAATAGGTTGTTAGGAATGGTTCAGGACTTGTACAAAATTTTTGTACAGGGGAACCGGTACGATATTCCGAGTAGCAACCAATAATATCACACCCTTTGGTCAACAGTAAAAGATGATTAGTTGGGAATGCATCCCTTTAAAGGGAAAATAAGTGTTGTTTATTGACGACCAGTCACATAAAGGAGAAGACGTATCACCCCCTTTGGTCAATAGTAAAAGATGATTGGTCAAATCACAATATGATGAGATGACAAGCAAATATGGCAAGATTTTGAGACCACGTTACTACGTTTACATATTCAATCAATTATTTTTTACTGGTAAGTTTATTACTGATAAATTCTTCTACAATGATGTTTGACTGTTATTTCAGTTTGTATTATTATACACGGTGGTCTAGGTATATGGGTGTTATAACATAATTTTGGATATCGTATGAGTGCTTAATTATTTACAATTATATAAGGTCATGAACTTTGCCATGATAATTTTAAATTGGATTTCGTTAAACTGCATAACAAATTTGTCATGAATGAAAATGTTAAAACATTGCAGTAAGGACATCACGACATCTTCAGAATAGAGATAATGTCTAAACAAATTCAAAAATGAGATGGAGAATGACTCGATGAGGCAAAGAAATATTAGTCTTCAAGAGATATATCTTTGTTAAAGTTCAACACTCAACTAATGAAAGACACCATGGCCAGACGGTCAAGGTTTCAAAACCAAATTTTTGCTCACGGTTGGTCCTCCATGTAATATCATCTTCTAGTGTTTCGTCCTCCATGTAATATCATCGTCTATTTCAAGCTTCAGCTCTAATAGACGCAACCTGTGGCTCACTTCATCTAATTTTGCTTTCAATAATGTCTCCCTACAGAGTGCAGTAGATAGTTCCCTTTGTGCTTGGTCTCTTTGCTACGTTAAGATCGTTATACGAGGTGAATCCATGACTAGTTCAGGATTTTGGTCAGACATCCTATTTCAGTTAACATATCTAGGTTGAGCATAAGAATCATAAAGCAATTTTATGAGGCGTGAATAAAATAAATTGGTTAGATGGTAAAGAAACTAGTAGTAAGATGTCACTAGGAAGCAAAAAAAAGTTGCCAACTCTGAGGAATCAACTATAGTATAAAAAGCGTGGTTGGAATCCAAAAAGTATTCCTCTAAAGGCAAGGGCATTTAACCAGCCCCTTGACAAGGTATTTTATTTTGACTATTTTGTTCCATTGACACAGGGAAGGAAATGAATGAGGTTTGAGGTGTAGAAGAGTTGTGAACAAACAAAACATTAAGAAGTGGATGTGGTAGAATGATCTTGGATATACATTTATAGAGAAACTATAGAAGTCTTGTCTAATCGTGATGGGATGATACTACAAGGCAAAACTGCTTTATCCCCTCAAAAATATAAACAAGATAGTTAAATTAAATGCCATGCTTTTGACAAGACTCTTCGACCGTTAATCTTCTTTCGAATTTGTATTATTTTCATTTTCTTTTTGTAACACAAGTACCAACATGGTACCATTGGTCCTGATTTTTTAAAGATCAACACCAACATCGCGTTAGTTTCTAAAGACCAGTAGAAAATGGTATTGTTCTTAGGTGATTAGCTAATGATGATTGATCTTGTCCGAAATCGGTGGAGATAGCACGTTGGGCAGGTGACTCTGAGGTTGATAGAGAGGAGACTTTGACCCGTTGAGACATTAGCAGCACGACATTAAGACTTGTAAATTCATCCAACCCATATGTCGCTCAACTATATATTGTGTGATGCTGGGAATATGATATAAAAGCAATAGAGAAGTAAGTCCCCTAGGTCCGGCGGATTCAATTACCGACCGGTTCTTTAGGGCCATTCGACCATATGCTGAGGGATCTGTATTATGAGAATGGGAAGCGAAGTCTATTGGTCCCTTGATGGTTGGCAAGAGGGGAGGGGGGTGAATTGTCCTGCACAAACAAACTCAACTCTTTCTCGACTTATAACTTAATTATGAACACTTGTATTAAAAAATAAGAGACTAATTAAAAAGACAGGGATACAAAGAGAATTACTTGGTTTGCAATTAGAAGATTATTAATCCAAAGAAAATGAAGCGCACTTATGAAGATCTCCTTTAGGCGGAGTAGTCTCTTACAATATTAATAACTCACAATCAAAAGTAGAACAGAAAGAGAATGATTTACAAGTTGTTATATGAACTAATGAAATTAGGGCTATATTTATAGCTCTATTTTGGGTGCCTGGAAGGGTTTCGGGTGCCTAGAGTGGGATAGAATTCTATCCCTGATGCATCGGTCAATGTCCACGTTGATTATGATAAAATTCGGGTTTCGGGCGCCTGGACTCCTGCCGCTTGGAATGGGTCTGGGCACCTAGACCCACAAAGTCAACATTATTGACTTTTTCAATCCGGGCCCTCTGCTTCAGTTCTGCTCGCCTCGGTTTAGGTCTTCTGCTCCGGCTCCGCTCGCTGATTTCAACCATCTGGAATAGGGCTCACCCGAACCCAACTCCCGACCTTCTCGAGCAATCTTCTGCTCCGGCTTCTCGTCCCTCGAAAATGTCGCGCGTCTCCTTCTCGTCCGCTCATGTACTCTTCCGCAGCACCTCATCCCTCAGATGCACCGAGGCCGTCGACTCTCTCCCGTGCCGTCCTTCACACTAGCTGCGTCTTTTGCTCGACTTCTTGTGCTCCTAAGTTCCTGTACACTTAGACAAGGTATTAAACAACAACAGGACCTAACTTGACTTGATTGATCACATCAAAACCTCCACGGGGTACTTACAATCTCTCTCTTTTTTATGTGAATCAACCCAAGTTAAGTTAGGGTAAAATAAGACATGAAATTGAAGATATGAAATAAATATTCAAGTTTTAAGACTTTTAGATATGTAATAGTTTGGAAAAATATACTTTTCCCTTAAACTTAACTTCTAATTCTCCCCCTTTGATCACAAATAGGGGTAAGCCTAAAATGATTAAGAAATAAACTTTAAAAGAACGATTAATCTGAGTCATTCAAAAATAGAGATAAAATTTGTACGAGAAAATAAAATAAATTTAAGTGGTAAATAATTTTGAGTTTTTTTTAAAAAAATTTAAGCTAAAAAAAATAAAATTTAAGTAGTCATGCTGAAAAATTAAACTTTCAGAAACTTAGCGATCGAGAATTTTAAATAATTCACAAAATTTGAAATTATTTTTCTTGGATTGAGAGTATGACAACCTTTTTATAGAAACATAAATTTTGTAAAAAGAATGATACATAAAAATATTTTTTAAATTGAAGAATATGATTTTGTTCAGAAATTAATAGAGAAAGTAAAAAAAAAACAACTTTAAATTTGTTGATGTTGTGTAAGGAAATCTTATTTCTTAGAAAATTAAATTATAATTAAATTCTAATAGAACACATGCTAAGAGATATATTTGACAATATTAACCAAAAAAAATTAGAGCATGCGAATAGTTTAATTTAGGCATGATTTTGGAATTCAATATAGGTTTCTTCCTATTGGGTCAATTAAGTATTTTCTAGGGATATAACTTTTTGTCATATTTTTGATTTGATCTTTGTGAAATCTATAGTACCAGTTTAATCCTTTATAGTTTCTAACATTTAAAACAGAAACATTTGAACATGCAGTATTTTTTAAGTTTTTTATTTGTTCTTTTAATTTAGCATTTTCAAGTTTTACTTTTTCAAAATCTTCTATTAGACATGATTTTGCTAAGACTCTTTTTATTTCTAAGTTTTCATTTTTTAATTTATCATTTTTACTTTTTAACTTGCACATTGATTTTGCCATGGATTTAATACCAAAATAGAGTTGATCGGGAGGTAAGAGGCATATCTCACTTACCATATCAGACTTGAAGTCTGACTCTCCCCCTGCTTTGCTGCATTTATCTGAAGTCACTCCCCCTTCATCGATGTTGGATTCTAAGGTGCTTTGCTCTTAATGGCTCACCATCAATGCTAGTCCGATATATTCTTCTATTTCTGACTCAGATGATGAGCTTTCATCTCAAGTAGCCTTTAAAGTCTTGTGCTTGTTTTGCATGGGCATCTTGCCCTTTTTCCTTTTTGAGTTCTGGGCAGTCCTCTTTTATGTGTCCTTCCTTTTAACACTGGTAGCATCGAACCCTTCTTTTATTTCTTGGATTTTTTCTGTTATGCATTTCTTTAAATTTGTTAGATATAAAAAATTTCCTAAATTTCCTTACCATGTAAGTTTCTTGATCATCTTCTGAGTCTGACTCGGGTTCATCCTTCTTGGTTGCCTTTAGCGCCAGACTCTGGCTTGACTCCTTTGTTGTACCTACACATCTGGTTTCATGTAATTCTAAAGTAGAAAAAAGTTCCTCTAGGGTACTTACCTCCAAGTCCTTTGAGATGTAGTAGGCATCGATTATCGAGGTCCATTCTGGAGTCCTGGGAAAGGCATTGAGTGCGTAGCATACCGAGTCCCGGTTGGTTATCGTTTCACCGAGGTTTTCAAGTCCAGTGATTAGTTCTTTTTACCCTCGCGTGTAGATTGTCTACCTTCTCACCTCTTTCCAGACGGATATTCATTAGTTTGTTCCGAAGCATGTCTCATCTTATGAGCTTGGCTTTGGATGCGCCTTCATGGAGTTCCAGGAATTTCTCCCAGAGTTCTTTGGCCAACGAGTAGTTCCCTATTTGGTTAACTTCTTGAGGCGGCAGCACACTCAGCAAGTGATATTCCGCTCTGTTATTTGCTACGGAATCATTTTTTCTTTCTTTGTCCAAAGACTCTCCTCCTTCTCCTCTCCATTTTGATTCATAGGAACTACAAAATCATACTTAATTATTAAACGAATCTCAAAGTTAGTTTTTAGAAATACTTCCATTCGGCGTTTCTAGTGTGCGAATTCTGCCTCGAATTTTGGTGGAACGATGCTTGGTCTGGCCATTGGTTTCTTTGCTTCGATCGACGATTAGTCCTTTTGAAGTGTCCTCACTCTGATATAAATTGTTGGTCCCTTGATGACCAGCATGAGGGGGGGGGGGGTGAATTGTCCTGCATAAACAAACTGAACCCTTTCTTGACTTATAGCTTAATTATGAACACTTGTATTAAAAAATAAGAGACTAATTAACAAGATATACACAAAGAGAATTACTTGGTTTGCAATCAGAAGATTGCTAATCCAAGGCAAATGAAGCGGATTTATGAAGATCTCCTTCGGGCAGAGTAGCCTCTTACAACGTTAATAGCTCACAAGCAAAAGTAGAACAGAAAGAGAATGATTTACAGGTTGTTATATGAACTACTGAAATCAAGGCTATATTTATGGCTATGTTCTAGGCGCCTGGAAGGGTTTCAGGTGCTTGGAGTGGGATAGAATTCTATCCCCGACGCATTGGTCAACGTCCACGTTAATCATGATAAAATTTAGGTTCCGGGCACTCGGAAGGGGTCCGGGCACCTGGACCCATAAAGTCAACATGGTTGACCTTTTCGATCTAGGCCCTCTGCTCCTGTTGTGCTCGCCTCAGTCTGGGTCTTCCGCTCTGGCTCTGCTCGCTTGGGTGATTTCGACCATCTGGAACAGGGCTCACTCGAACCCAACTCCCGGCCTTCTCGAGCAATCTTCATGAACCCAACTCCCGGCCTTCTCAAAGTTAGTTTTTAGTAATTGAGTCTATCCTTTCTCTGTTGTCCTACTTTTTCTTTCTTAACAACAACCCTATTTCTTCTAATCTTCTGCCTCGACTGTTAGTATTAGCCCTAGTACCAATTATGAGATGATTGTAAAGAGCTCCTTTTGTATCATATTTCATTATTAATAAAGGAGAAGTTGGTTATTATATTTATTTCAATTTAGTGCCGAATGAATTAGTATAATAATGTCCTAGAGTAGGAAGTTCTAATCTACAACATATCAATTAGTTGAATTGATAGCGAGATATTATAGATATACATAGAACACTACTCTTAACTATTCCTAGTCAAGCATTAATATGCAAGGACAATATTAATGCGTTGAGACTAGCATGTAGGTCAACGGATGACTTAATCTCACAAGTCATGGATATGAAATATCAGGTTGACACATAGGTATATATTAGAGAATATATACTGAATGACCTGCCATGAGAATGTTTCATGGATCGTTATATGAGTGTCATAAAAATTCTCATGTGACTATTAGTATGAATAGTCCTTAGACCTGAAGTCACTATGATTCCCTACATAAGGAGTTGTATACTTTGGTATCGTCAAACTTCACCCGTAACAGGGTGGACCATAAAGTCGATCACTGGGTATGCAATAAGTTATGCGGAGGGATGTGAGTGATGTTGATGGGATCTATCCTTTCCATATGACGGAAGTGATATCTATGGGCCCCTTGATTAGTAGGACACAAGAATGCATGACCATGCTTAAATGAGTCAATATGCGATATTGAGCTTATTTAATTGAGTGTGTCTACTTAGAGATCAAGAAACATAAAGATTGATAAGAGGATGACACGGTCTATGCCTCATTGATCAATCTAGATATCGAGGATAGAAGGATTGAGTTATACAAGATAATAGCCACGGAAAGGTTAAGTCGGATCTCGACATTCTCGTCACTTGGGTAGCAATGATGTCTTGCTAGATGCCACTCATTGCTTATGTATTTAAATATTGATTTGGATACATTGCCAACGTTACGAGAACCTATTGGGTCACACACAAAGAATAAGTCAATGGAGATGGATTCATATGATGAATCATTGGATTAAGTCTAATTCAAATTGGACTCATTGAGTAAGACTCAATTAAATCCAACTATTGGATTGAGTCCAATTCAAATTAGACTCATTGAATCAATTGGATTAATGATTAATGAGTTGAACTCATTATATGATTTCATGAATTATTTGATGAATAATGAGTTGGACTCATTATATGATTTCATGAAATTTGAATTCATGAAGAAAGAGGAGTGTACAACTTGTGTTACTCATGCATTGGATGCATTGGATGAAGAGTGAACAATTTGAATTGCTCATGCATTGCATGCATTGGATGCATTGAATTCATTGGATGAAGAGTGAACCATTTGAATTGCATATGCATTGGATTCATTGGATGAAGACAAATATTAATGTCAATCAAGACAATTGACATTAAGGCATGAGGCAACTTCATGAATCTATAAAAAGGGATTTTTGAATTCATTTTCATGATGAGTTTTTGGTGCTCTAGCTCTTCTTCCTCCTCCTCTCTTCCACTTGGCCCAAACCTCCAAGAAAGGTTGTTAGCATAACCTTTGGTTGTTTCATTCTCCACCTTGTGAGTTTGTGAGACAAACGAGACTTGTTCATGTGGATACTATAGAGGCACGACCACTTGATCATGCTAAGATCCACATCTAAAGAAACGTTGGAATTGGGATTGCGAAGGGCACGTAACAAAGGTATAACTTTCTCATGTAGATAATTAATACTTAGTATATTGTTTCCTTTCGCATGGATCTATTGGAAAGGAACTAGATGTTTCCGCTGCGCTTTCGCGTGTTTAGCGCCCTAGTTCCTTATAGTGGTATCAGAGCCACTTGCGAAGGCATATACTAAGTTGTAGTAGAATTTCATATGTGATATAGAAATTGCATGACATGTTTATTATGATTTGCATGATTATGAGAAAATTTCGGCCAAGAGGTTTTTAGCGAAACCATCATGACGTTGTGGCTCATAATTAGTTGTTTAAATTATAGTAAATTTTATCATAATAGTTGAGAATGTTATATGATATGGTGCATGGTTATGACCCTTAAACCCCGATGTGATTGGATGTGTGTGTTGTAATTCATAATACGGTCTGCGTATCGTGCCTATCCTCTTTTATTCTAGTTGTAAATTTAGACTACACTCGAATGTAACTCGAGTTTCTCTTTAGACTTTGTAATGTACAAATTAGAGAATAATAAGTCTACTTGACGACTGTCAAAAGGGAGAAGGATAACAACACATGACGACCAAGGAAGCACTTGGAGAAGATGCTTTTGAAGCATTTGGAGAAGATGCTTTTGAAGCATTTGGAGAAGATGCTTTTGCCTAGGTTGACCTTTTGATCTTCTTATTGGCTTGAGAGGGTCATAGAAAATGGGGCCATAACCATGTCACAATTTTTATGCATATATGTGATGAATGCCATGATATGCTATGATTTTGTGCGATGCATATGTAGTTTAATCATGATTAGGTCTATTAAATATGCCTATCAAAGTTTAGTACTCACTACTAGCTCGATCAATTGTAGTCAGGTTTTGCCAAAACAAAGTGACTCGATTTATCTTGCTAGAGTGCGAAGGACAATTGTGATATCCGACTACTAAAACTTTGGGTGTGACTTAACTAAATTAAGAACTTAGAGGCATATCCCATATAATGAAATTCAAGATTATACTAGTTTTGGGTGATTAGCCAAAGCTAACTCAAGATGAGTTATAATGTGAATTTCATAAGATGGGCAAATGAACAAATAGTCTTGTTCACACAATGATACAAGAGTTATATATGATGTAATTGGTAAATGTTGCCTACCTAAATTATACTAAGTCTTGGGCGATTAGCCAAAGCTAACTCAAGATGCGGTATAATACGGATCTTGCCCCATATAAATGTTATCGCGATTGGATTTGGAGCTAGTAGTGTGGGTAAAACCACATCCATGACTTGCTTCTACCAAAGCTTTACAATTTAGTGGGAGAATCATTTAATTAAAGGCCTAGTTAAATGATCAAAATATGATACTTATTTCTACATTTTATTGTTGTAGATCACCATGTCATCAAATACGTCAAATGCTCTCTCTCTCTGCGATCTGTCCTTGATAAGGACAAGCTCAATGGAGCTAACTTCCTAGACTGGTACAGAAACTTGAGAATAGTTCTCAAGCAAGAAAGAAAACTGTACGTCCTAGAGTAGCCCATTCATGAAGCACCCCCCACCACTGCCACTAGAGCTGATAAGGATACTTATAAGAAGCATGAAGATGATGCATTAGATGTATCATGTCTTATGCTCGCTACCATGAACTCTAAGCTTCAGAAGCAACATGAGAACATGGACGCTTATGATATGGTTGAACACCTTAGACAACTATATCAAGGACAAGCAAGACATGAGAGATTTGAGATCTCTAAAGCTCTATTTCAATGCAGAATGCAAGAAGGAAATCTCATAGGGCCTTATGTTCTCAAAATGATCGGGTATGTGGAGAACCTACAAAGACTGGGATTTCCACTAGGCCAAGAATTGGTCACTGACCTAATTCTGCAATCATTGTCTGAAAGCTATAGTCAATTTGTCATGAACTATAACATGAATGAAATTGACAAATCATTGCCTAAGATGTTGAGCATGTTGAGAACTGCTGAACACAACCTTAAGAAGGCAAAACCTAGCACCATTTTAATGGTGCCAAAGGGCAAAGGCAAATGGAAGCCTAAAGGTAAGGGTAAGATCCAAGCCAAAGGCAAGGGCAAAGCTCATGCATCAAAACCCAAAGGTGGGGTGGCTAAGGAAGGAACCTGCTTCCACTGTGGTGAGACCGGACATTGGAAGAGGAACTGCAAATCATACCTAAAGGAAGTGAAAAGGAAGAAAAGTGAAACTTCTGCCTCAGGTATACATGTTATAGAAGTCAATCTATCTATTTCTTCTTCATGGGTATTATATACCGGATGTACATATCACATTTGTACTAATGTGCAGGGCTTGAGAAATAGTAGAATATTGACAAAGGGCGAAGTGGACCTACGAGTAGGCAAAGGCGCAAGAGTTGCTGCTGTAGTTGTAGGAACATATTCCTTATCTTTGTCCACTGAACTTGTATTAGAACTTGAAGAGTATTGTTATGTGCCTGCCTTAACTAAGAACATCATCTCTGTTTCTTGTTTGGATAAGAAAGGATTCTCATTTGTAATAAAGGACAAATGTTGTTCCGTTTATTTCAATGAAATGTTCTATTATAGTGCACATCTTATGAATGGACTCTATGTTCTAGACATTGACAACCTAATCTATAACATAAATACCAAGCAGTTCAAGTCTAATGATTTGAACCAAACATATCTCTGGCATTGTTGCTTGTGTCACATAAATGAGAGTCGCATATCCCAACTCCATAAGGATGGACTTTTGGACTCATTTGATTTTGAATCATATGAGATATGCGAATCTTGTCTTCAAGGCAAGATGACAAAGACTCCATTTAGTGGACATAGCGAAAGAGCTAATGACTTGTTAGGACTCATACATACAGATGTATATGACCCTTTCAGAATAGCAGCTAGAGGAGGCTACCATTACTTCATTACTTTTACTGATGATTTCAGTAGATATGGTTATGTATATCTAATGTGATATAAGTCAGAATCCTTTAAAAAATTCAAAGAATTCAAGAATGAAGTACAAAATCAACTTGGTAAGAATATTAAGATGCTTCGATCAGATCGAGGTGGGGAATATTTTAGCCAAGAGTAGTTTCATGACCATCTCGTTGAATGTGGAATAATATCTCAACTCACTCCACCTGGAACATCACAATGGAATGATGTATCAGAAAGGAGAAATAATACTTTATTAGATATGGTACGAACGATGATCAGTCAAACAGAACTTCCTGCTTCCTTCTGGGGACATGCTCTAGAGACGACCGCTTTCACACTTAACCGCGTTCCATCCAAGGCTGTCATAAAGACATCATATACTCTATGGACTGGAAAGAGTCCAAAGATGTCTTTCATGAAGATTTGGGGATGTGAGGCTTACGTTCGACGACAAGTCTCCAATAAACTAGGGCCCAAATCAGACAAGTGCTATTTTGTAGGATATCCCAAGGAAACAAAGGGATATTACTTCTATAATCCCACACAAGGCAAAGTGTTTATTGCCAGTACTGGTGTCTTTCTAGAAAGGGAATTTATTTCTAGAATAACTAGTGGGAGCATTGTCGATCTTGAAGAAATTCAAGATACACAAACTAGCACCGATGCCTTGCTGGAAACTGAACAGGAACTACAAGATGTTGTGGATCATGATTTTGTTACACCGCAATATATTGTGGAACAACAACCTGTTCAAGTAGCACAAGCTCTATGCAGATTTGATAGGATCTGTTGTCAACCTGAGAGATATTATTTTCTCTTGTCTGACCATGGTGATGTAGAGTTTATTGGTCTCAATGAGCCTACATCTTATCAGGAAGTTGTACAGGGCCCAGATTCTGAGAAATGGCTAGAGGCCATGAAATCTGAAATGGAATCCATGTACACTAACCAAGTATGAACTTTGGTTGATCCACCTGAAGGGATCAAACCCATTGGGTGTAAGTAGGACTTCAAAGTGAAGACAGA
Source organism: Zingiber officinale (assembly GCF_018446385.1). Classification (NCBI taxonomy): domain Eukaryota; kingdom Viridiplantae; phylum Streptophyta; class Magnoliopsida; order Zingiberales; family Zingiberaceae; genus Zingiber; species Zingiber officinale. The sequence continues at coordinate 52,636,504 of NC_055986.1, read as the reverse complement.
CATGGATGGTCATAAGCATACTTATAGAGGTAGATTGGTGACTAAAGGATTCAAGCAAATTCATGGTATAGACTATGATGAAACCTTTTCACCTGTTATGATGCTCAAGTCCATTCGGATCATGATTGCTATTGCAGCTTATTATGATTACGAGATTTGGCAGATGGATGTCAAAACTGTATTTCTTAACGGAAATCTACTCGAGGATGTGTACATGACACAACCTGAGGGTTTTGTAGATCCAAAGAATGCTGGAAAGGTGTGTAAGTTACAAAGATCTATTTATGGATTAAAGCAAGCTTCTAGAAGTTGGAATCTTCAATTCGATGATGCAATCAAAACGTTTGGTTTCATTAAGAATGAAGATAAACCTTGTGTCTACAAGAAGGTTAGTGGGAGCACAGTCATCTTTCTCATATTGTATGTAGATGACATACTTCTCATTGGAAATGATATCCCTATTCTTCAGTCGGTGAAGACTTGGCTTGGGAATTGTTTTTCAATGAAAGACTTAGCTGAAGCAACCTACATTTTAGGCCTTAAGATCTATAGAGATAAATCTAAAAGATTGTTTGGTCTAAGTCAGAGTACATATATTGACAAGATGTTGAAACCTTTTGTCATGGAGAATTCCAAGAAGGGATTCCTACCTATGTCACATGATGTGAGTCTTTCGAAGACTCAATGCCCCTCTTCTAAAGAATAAAGGGACCACATGGATCAGATTCCTTATGCATCTGCAATAGGGTCTATCATGTATGCCATGCTTTGTACTCGCCCAGACGTCTCATATGCATTAAGCATGACGAGCAGATACTAGTCAAATCCAGGTGAAGGTCACTGGATAGCAGTCAAGAATATTCTTAAGTACTTGAGAAGGACTCAAGATTATTTCTTGATCTTTGGAGGCGATGAACAACTTGTTGTAAAGGGTTACACCGATGCTAGCTTCCAAACTGACAAGGATGATTATAGATCGCAGTCAGGGTATGTATTTTTCTTAAATGGTGGTGCTGTGAGATAGAAGAGTTCAAAGCAAGACACAATAGCTAATTCTACAACAGAGGCCGAGTGCATTGCTGCTTCAGCTGCAGCAAAGGAGACTGTTTGGATCAGGAAGTTCATTACCGAGCTTGGTGTTGTTCCTAGTATAGCAAACCCAATAGACCTCTATTGTGATAATAATGGGGCTATTGCATAAGCTAAGGAACCTCGCTCTCATTAAAGATACAAACATATACTACGGCGATTCCATCTCATTCGAGAGATCATCGATAGAGGAGATGTGAATATATGTAGAGTACCAACCGATGCTAACATTGCGGATCCCTTGACCAAGGCTTTGGCACAGAAGAAACATGATGGTCATACTAGGTCACTGGGTATTAGATATTTCAGTGATTGGCACTAGTGCAAGTGGGAGATTGTTAGTATTAGCCCTAGTACTAATTATGAGATGATTGTAAAGAGCTCTTTTTGTATCATATTTCATTATTAATAAAGGCGAAGTTGGTTATTATATTTATTTTAATTTAGTGCCGAATGAATAAGTATAATAATGTCCTAGAGTATGAGGTTTTAATCTACAACATATCAATTAGTTGAATTGATAGTGAGATATTGTATATATACATAAAACACTACTCTTAACTATTCCTAGTCAAGCATTAATATGCAAGGATAATATTATTGCGTTGAGACTAGCATGTAGGTCAATGGATAACTTAATCTCACAAGTCATGGATATGAGATATCAGGTTGACACATGAGTATATATTAGAGAATATATACTGAATGACCCGCCATGAGAATGTTTCATGGATCGTTATATGAGTGTCATAGACATTCTCATGTGACTATTAGTATGAATAGTCCTTAGATCTAAAGTCACTACGGTTCCCTACATAAGGAGTTGTATACTTTGGTATCGTCAAACGTCACCCGTAACAGGATGAACCATAAAGTCGATCACTGGGTATGCAATAAGTTATGCTGAGGGATATGAGTGATGTTGATGGGATCTATCCCTTCCATATGACAGAAGTGATATCTATGAGCTCCTTAATTAGTAGGACACAAGAATGCATGACCATGCTTAAATGAGTCAATATGTGATATTGAGCTTATTTAATTGAGTGTGTTTACCTAGAGGTCAAGAAACATAAAGATTGATAAGAGGATGACACGGTCTATGCCTCATTGATCAATCTAGATATCGAGGATAGAAGGATTGAGTCATACAAGATAATAGCCATGAAAAGGTTAAGTCAGATCTCGACATTCTCGTCACTTGGGTAGCAATGATGCCTTGCTAGATGCCACTCATTGCTTATGTATTTAAATGTTGATTTGGATACATTGCCAACGTTACGAGAACCTATTGGGTCACACACAAAGAACAAATCAATGGAGATGGATTCATATGATGAATCATTGGATTAAGTCTAATTCAAATTGGACTCATTGAGTAAGACTCAATTAAATCCAACTATTGGATTGAGTCCAATTCAAATTAGACTCATTGAATCAATTGGATTAATGATTAATGAGTTGGACTCATTATATGATTTTATGAATTATTTGATGATTAATGAGTTGGACTCATTATATAATTTCATGAATTGATTAATGAATAATGAGTTGGACTCATTATATGATTTTATGAAATTTGAATTCATGAAGAAAGAGGAGTGTACAACTTGAGTTACTCATGCATTGGATGCATTGGATGAAGAGTGAATAATTTGAATTGCTCATGCATTGCATGCATTGGATGCATTGAATTCATTGGATGAAGAGTGAACCATTTGAATTGCACATGCATTGGATTCATTGGATGAAGACAAATATTAATGTCAATCAAGACAATTGATAAGGCAACTTCATGAATCTATAAAAAGGGGTTTGTGGATTCATTTTCATGATGAGTTTTTGGTGCTCTAGCTCTTCTTCCTCCTCCTCTCTTCCACTTGGACGAAACCTCCAAGAAAGGTTGCTAGCACAACCTTTGGTTGTTTCATTCTCCACCTTGTGAGTTTGTGAGACAAACGTGACTTGTTCATGTGAAAACCATAGAGGTGCGACCTCTTGATCGTGCTAAGATCCGCATCTAAAGAAACGTTGGAATTGGGATTGCGAAGGGCACGCAATAAAGGTATAACTTTCTCATGTAGATAATCAATACTTAGTATATGGTTTCCTTTCGCATGGATCTATTGGAAAGGAACTAGATGTTTTCCGTTGCGCTTTCGCGTGTTTAGCGCCCTAGCTCCTTACATCAACACCACCACTTGAGACAACCCTTCCTTTATGTATTCTTGCAATGCACCACCTCATCTCTTCCTTCTTCTGTCTTCTTATTCTTCCCTCCTTTTCTTCTAATACTAGGATATGCACTCCTTTCTTCTTTTATGCACTCCTTTCTTCTTTTCTCCCTTTACTCTACCAAGCTACTCGTAATTCTCTTCAATAATTATTTTCTTTTTTTTTCATGAACTTTGTCCTATGCACTTCTCTCTTCTTCTCCCTTCTTCCAACATTAATTTGGAAAACTTCTCTTCTCAAAAGTAGTAGCTCATTCCTCTTCTTCTTTTTCCTCTTCCTATTTTCCCTTGTAGCAAGAGTAACATCACTCTTTTCCTCCTCAATTACAAGGACAACATGTTTCTTCTATCTCTTTATCTCTCTCTTCCTTTCCTTCTCTTCCTCCTCTCCTCCTCTCCAACTGCAGCCGCTTCTAGCAGTCTTTCCTCCATCAACTATTGTCTTTTTATAGCGATCAACAATAGATTTTCTTCCTTTCCTCGGTTCCAACAAATTTCAACCATTAGAATTATAGTTGTGACTCTTCTTTTTCCAAAATCACCAAGTTCGTTGTCATCTTCTAGAAATTCAGCATTAGAAAAATTATATTCTACTGCTCTTTCTCTATTATCTTTTAATCATTATTTTAAAAAAAGATAGATCCGTTACCTTAGCGGTCCTCCTAGTACCGGTTCCATGGATATGGAAGGAGGTTCATGCAGGTACACAGGCCATAGGCGCATGGCGGGGTAAACCCCAGGTCGTCAGTTCCTAAGAATCGACCCCTGGCCATTATGCCAGAGATACCATGCGCCCACCATCTGTGCTACGCCCTGGGGGCTTAATCATTATTTTAAAAGATTTGATTGGTCGTATAGTTGGAGAAGATGTTTCAATAAATTAGTAACCAAACTCAATATTTAACATCTACTCATTAAGTTTGCTGGAGAGTAATAACAACAAAGATAGTAATTTAAGATATTAATCGGAAACTAATTTTTTACGGATGATTTACCATATTTGAATTGCAATCGTAACTATATTTATTATCATTATTTCTTTATTTATTATTATCATATTTATCCTAATATATTATCATGTATATCATTATATTTTTCATATATTATCTTAACAAGGTGCTTGTTAGCATATGATAATTATTAATAAAAAATAATTATTTTTTTTCTATTCTTCTTATGTCTCTATGTTTCAACATGTAGTAAACCCACTTATTTTACAATGTCATTTTTCTATGTGATAACTCTACTAATTATCATATTTAATGATTAGACAACAAAGAATTTATCTCATCTTGCCTTGTTGGCTCCCACTTGATTGATTCATCAGCCTGCATTCCCTCCTTGTAACTTTCTAGTTCACGTCTATTAGTCAACAACATATAATTAAGTGATGGATAAAATCTTACTGCGGTTTATCAATTCTAGAAGTTCTCCTCAATTCTGGTACGAGTGATTTTTAGGGCTACATTCTTTGGTCTATTTATAGTTTTTTTTTTCATTTGTCGAAGCATCATCTTGCAAATCATTCACTAGAAATTGTTTGAAGAGAACTATCTCAGGACCTTTTACTTTAGAATGCATTTTCTATTTCTAAATTTGTGCTCAATCTTTTGGTAATTGAAAATTACATCCCTAATCCTGATGATCTTCTAATTTTAGTCATTCTAGATTTCATAACCAAACTCATTATTACCACAGCCAATAAAGAAATATTTCTTAGTCTTCGAAGCAAGTTTCCATCTAGCAAAGGCATCGACAAAAACATAAGAGATGCAACCAAACACTTCCAAAAAAGAATAATTTACCATTTTGCAACTCTAAACCGCCTCTGCTTTGTTATAATTTAAAGGCACTAAGGGATTGCTGTTAACCAAATAAGTTGTGTTAATTGCTTTAGCCCAAATGCCTTAGGGAATCTAACATGAATCTCCTTATACACTTATTTAAGGTCATATTTATCCTTTCAACCACATGTTGGATTTAATCTATGTGGCGGGCTTACACGTTATTTGTAAGCACGCGGATTTGTATTATTAAGAAAACCAAACCTGTTAAATGATCTAATTAATATGGAGGGTTTGAGTTATTGAATGTGGAGGTTTATATGTGTAAAATCCTCTAACCCGAATCATTTTCATTAATGGGATGATAACGAATTAGGCTATATATATATAAGGCATGGTCCCCTTTGTATTAGGTATTCTTGACAATCTCTTTGATCCTCATCGGTGAAGTGACTACTACGTGATGTGAGTAAATCACAGTGCATGGTTGGGTCATCAAGTAATAAATATCGAATCGATAAAGACTAGTGACTGAATACTAGTTTACTGAACATATTTAATTGTTCATACCTAATCAGAGATATAGTGTGTCACAAACATAGAAATCAACAACTAAAGTGAAAAGAGAAAACATAGAAATCAACAACTAAAGTAAAAAGAGAAAAGAAAAAAGAGAAATAAAAGATAGCTAGCTCAGAAAAGATAGTAAATACAGTAATGGTCCAATTAGAGGAGACCACACAAACAGTAGCAATGCAGTAGAAAAATAGTAGCAAGACAAAAAGTGATGCTATCAATAAAAAAAAGAGTCATTCTAGGACTTCAATTTCATATCTATGTAAGTAAACAATTGATCTACATTAAATTGTTATCCTTAATGTTAATTTGTATAAGTAGACTATCCTATGTAACTAGTGCAAACTTTTGGAACTACAACGACGTATTAATCTCAATTATTGACTACTTTTAGAGTGGACCAAATTAAGGATCGTAACCTAAGTCCCTGTCATGAGACCCCACAACCTCTATATGACCATTTCTCTTACTATGTGACAATGAATTAAGATTAATTCATTAAACTCTATGATAATCTAGGGTTCCTCGTGGAATATCGATATACTTTCGTAGCTGACTCTTTGTGTCTCTATTTTCTACGGGTCAGAGGATCAGATTCTCCTTTTGGTTCATCTCTAAATCCCTTGTGGGATATGAATCTCATGCTTTTGGCATCGAGATCATGCTAACATAGTAGATCTGGACCACAAATCACATATTATAGAACAAGAAGATTAAAACATGCTTAGATCAAAAGATATAGTGTTTATATTGCAGGAAGCTACTCCCTAATCCTAGAATCCAAAGTTTACCCTATAAATACAGGGTTAGAATCCCAAATCATGATCATAATTCAGAAATCTGATTACAAATTCAGAGAAAAAGATAAATGAGAGAATTGGCTTAGGCTTGATCGAAGAATCCTCTTCCTTGATGTTCTTGGTCTTCCTCCTTTGCCAGATGGCATGGAAGGTCCTTGGATCTCTTCCTTAAGCCTCCTTAGAACCCTCAGACCTAGCACTTCAGAACAATATTTTTTGACAATCATTATCTTCTGTGCACTGCTCCGAGAACCTCTATGACGACCGAACTCTGCTCCGACAATGGAAAACTCGACCTTTCAGATCCTCAGAAGTCGTCGGTATAATTTTAATTAAGAGTACTTCAATTCTATTATTCTTGTGCTTCATATATGTATTTGTAATTTCCAAATTGATAGTGAATTACCCAACAAAAGTGATCAACGATCACGGGTCTTGGAGTAGGAGTCGTCAAAGGCTCCGAACCAAGTAACCAAAAGTGTTAGCGCTTGCTTTATTCTATCTTCTTTTCCGTTATGTTTTATTCTGTATTTTCGGAAAACGTGAAAAAGCCACGAGTGCTATTCACCCCCCTCTAGCACGCACAGATCCTACAATTGGTATCAGAGCGGGGCTACTCTGAATCGGTACAACTACCGTCCAGACATTTTTCGTCACTTTTTTTTTCTATTTTCAAATTTTTACTATAAGTCTGGATTGGTCTAATAACCTCTCTTAACAAATTTGTCGATTCGTCAAATTTTCTTGAAATTGGTGCAACACCATTCGAGCCAGTTTTTCACTTTATACCGCACTACTAATCCAAGATCAAGTATTGGGACAAGTTTCAGTGTTTTTGTCTTTGCAAGATCTTAACTAAATGGTCCATCAAGAAGGCTATAGTACCACACACCCGCCACTCTTCTCCGGCGAAGATTTTGGCTACTGGTAGAGTCGAATAGAGTACCACCTCAAAACGCAAGTGGAAATATGGATAATAATCCAGATGAGATTCACTTATCCCATCGAAGACAAAGCTCTCGTCCCCTGTGACAAATGGGATGTGCCAACTCGTAAGAAAATTGAAGTCGATGTGAAGACAACCTAGATCCTCCAATGTGGTTTAACCAAAGAAGAATTAAACCGGGTCAGCCCATTCAACATTGCCAAAGAACTATAGGAAAGACTAATCGAGCACGAGGGCACCTCAAACACTAAGATAAGCAAACGAGACTTCATTTTGAGTAAACTATATAATATTAAAATACAGGATGGTGAGTCAGCGAGCCAACTCCATGCTTGGATCCATGACCTACTCAACAGTCTCCACACAAACGGTTAGAAGGTAGAAAATTGTGATATTATAAGGTATGTTCTCAATGCTTTTCCAAGGAACACTTTGTGGGCATCAATAGTGGATGCTTACAAAGTTTCCAAGGATCTCTATCAACTTAGATTAGATGAATTATTTTTAGAATTTGAACTTCATGAACAGACTAGTTCACTACCGATTAAGAAAGGTATTATTTTGGTCGCAGGTGCAAGCAGAACGAGGGAACCAAAAATCAAGCGCCTAACCGAACCCCAGTTTGAAGACGAATCTAATTCGAAAGAAGATGACGAAATTATCGCTGAATTCATGAATCTAGTTTGGAAACAGTACAAAAAGAAGAAATGATTCACCAAAAAGGAGATCAAGAAGGTGATCTGGTCGAAGACAACGCAACCGAGTCCAAAGGTAAAGTTCGAAGTCACCTGCTACGGTTGCAACAAGAAAGAACATATCCAGGCCAATTGTCCAAACGAGAAGGAAACGAAGATGCAACGGAAGAAGAAAGCACTACAAGCAACGTGGGATGAATCTTCATCAGAAGATTCTGATGAATATCTCGAACAGACAAGCTTCCTCGCATTTCTGGCCTGAGAACAAGTCATCGAGTCTGAAACCAAGAGCGAATCGGAAACCAAGTTTGAGAGAAGCCATGGATCTATATCCGTTTTCGAAGGACCTAACCATACTATAAGTTCTTCTCAAGTAGATAAGTTACATAACCTAGTAAATTATTGTTGGTTAATCCTAGGAAAACGTACCGGTTCCACTGTACAAAAATTTTTGTACAAGTGTCGAACCTTTCCTTAAATAACCTATTGTGTTCTTTAGAAGTTAAATTAGGAATCGCAGACGGAACTTAACATCATTGATTCCAAATTTAACTTATCTGTTCTTAATGGTTTAGATTTGAATCGCAAGCGGAACTTAATACTATTGATTCAAATCCACCTATGTTATTAATTTCATTAAATATTAATTTCCAAAATTGGCTTTCAGGACTGCATGGCGAGGCACATGACCTTCTTGGATATGGGAGCAACCACCACCGCCTAGTCAAAGCCTTTTAAGGAAAGCTAATATTTAATTTCCTTAAATAACTCTAGGTTAACCAAAAAAAATAATCGAATCACAAATTCGAAAAATAAGAAACACAAACTCGAAAAACTTATTAAAAAAACTAGATCTAATTGCCTCTTGTATTTAGAATTCTTACAAAGAAAATAACTAGTATGATGCGGAAGAAAATTACTAGTTATACCTTCTCTTTGTAAGCTAATGACCTCGAGATCTTTTGCCGTATTCCTCGCCTCACCTTGGACGTCGTGTGGGTGATGATCCTCCAAAATGAACACCACCCAAACGAGCTTCTCCTCCTTGTAATATTCGGCCATCACCACCACAATAGAAAAGAGAGCAAAGGGAGAAGACAGGGAGAGAGGGGCCGACCACCAAGAGAGTCTCCAAGCCAAAGAATAAGAGTTGTATCTCATGAAGCCCCCTCACCCCTTCTTTTATATTACTTACCCAAGGAAAATAAGGAAAAACTTTTTACAAAAAATAAAATCATCCAAGAGTTTTTCTTTTCCCTTTTAATTTTTCCTTTTTCTTTCCTCTTGATTGAATCAATCACAAAATCAATGGTTGTGATCAATCCTATTTGGTTTAGGATTGAGTTTGCCGGCCCTTTGCTTGGGCACCAAGCAAGGTGGCCGACCACCATATTTAGGAAAGAAAAAATATTTTTTTTTTATAAAATTTTACAAGAAGAAAAAACTCTTATAAAATTTTACAAGCTTTCTTTCCTAGAGTTAAAAAAAAGGAAAGTTTTAAAAAATTAAAACCATGTTTTAAAATTTAAAAATTCTCTTATAAAATTTCCTTTTTTAACATGATGATAGAAAATTTTAATTTTAAAACTTATCTTCCTCCTTTTTTTCTTAAACCATGAGTATGGTTAAAAAGGAAAGTTTTAAAACTCTCTATTAAACATGTGACCAAATTCAAATAAGGAAAGTTTTTAAAATTAAAATCTCTCTTTTAAAACTTATAGTTTTCTACAAATAGAAGATTTTAAAAATTCAAAAACAACCCTCCTTGTTTGAATATTGTGGCAGGCCCCTTCATGCTTGGTCACCAAGCAAAGGGCCGACCCCTATAAAGAGGATGTGGCCGACCCTTGCTTGGTCACCAAGCATTGGACCGGCCCACTTCTTGGACACCAAGAAGAGTCTTACATTTGGATGGACTTAAGGTTATAATGAGGCTACGACAGGGACTTAGAGGAGAAATTGGTTTTGGCCTTCCGATGAGCTTGAGTATCCCGTGTTCGCCCCGAACACACAACTCAAGTTCATCGATAATAACTCATTCCACTAGAGAGTTATTATCGCACTACCGCACCAATCCCAAATTACATTATGAGCTCCTTCTTATCATTAGTGTGTTAGTCTCCCTGTGTTTAAGATTACGAATGTCCACTAATTAAGTAAGTTACTAACAACTCACTTAATTAATATCTAGCTCCAAGAGTAGTACCACTCAACTTCATTGTCATGTCAGACTAGGTCCACCTGCAGGGTTTAACATGACTATCCTTATGAGCTCCTCTTGGGGATATTCTCAACCTAGATAATTAGGACACAGATTCCTTCTATAATCAACAACACACACTACAAGTAATATCATTTCCCAACTTATCGGGCATATTGATTTATCAAGCTAAACCTCACCCTTTGATAAGTTAAAGAAATAAATATTAAATATATGTGCTTGTTATTATATTAGGATTAAGAGCACACACTTTCATAATAATTAAGGTCTAGTTCTTTTACTAAGTCAGTACAAAAAGAACTTACCTAAATGATCCTACTCAATAAAGTTAACGTGTATCAGTGTAATTTATTAATCAAGATAAACTAATACTTAATTACACTATGACTATTCTGATGGTTTGTTCCTTTCCATCTTAGTCGTGAGCAACTGTTTATAATTTATAGAGAACCGACAACATGATCTTCTGAGTGTGACACCACACTCCATGTTATCTACTATATAAATTAATTGAACAATTACATTTAACAAATAAATGCACACCAATGTGATTCTTTTATTTCAAAGATAAATGTTTACAAAAGCTAGGCTTTTAGTATACACTCCAACAATTATCTCATGCGCAAGCTAGCCAAATCTAATGTCTGAGTCAAGTCACTCTAAAAGGAGGTAACAACCCTTAAGGAAGTGACTAACCTAAGTTCCTTGACTAAATCTATTCAGACTGGAACTTCAACTCAAGTCCAACAACTTGAAGAAGAAAATTTCCGTCTGAAAAGTCAAGTTAGGAACTGAAGGATACATTAGAAAGTTCACCTTAGGTTCCAAGAATCTTGATTTGATTCTTGGAAAACAAAGAGTCATATACAATCGATCAAGACTTGGGTATAAGGCTAAACACAAATTTAAATCCTATTTGTCTCTCATTAATTGAACAAATAGAAGAGTAGTCCAAGCATGAGTCCCCAAGTCTAACTTGATTAATCAAGTTGGACTTGATTAATATTGGATCCACAAGAATCAAATCTACTACCTTGATAGACCCTATCAAGGCTATAATCCAGGGGGAGCCAATAGAAAGATCATCTTTATTATTAGATAGATTTGCTTGATGTAAAATACCGAAAATGATAAGGGAATTTTCCAGAATTTTTAGAAATTTTTCGAGAATTTTTCGGAGCTCGTATGGACAAGTTAACGGGGACAAAAACAGGGTCCGGGAAAGGCCTGTTTAGGTTACCCTGTTTTAATGAAGAAAAGATTTATTTTCTTTTCCTTTTCTTTTTCTTTTTCTTTATTTCCTCGCCGTTTCTTTTCTCACTCGCGCACCCGAGCAGCGCACCCTTTCTCCTCCCGACACCTTCCACGCGCCTGTTTCCCCTCGCGACCTCCTCCGTGCCCTAACCGCCGGCCCAGCGGTTCTCCTTTTCTTCATTTCTTCTGCACGACACCACTGCTCTTCCGCCGCAGAGCTGATTTCTTTCTCCTCTTTGTGCCTGTGCCCGCGCGAAAGCTTCAGCCGAACCATCTCCGGCCTATGCCCTAGCCGCCGGCGACGCACGGAGCAGCGCCGCAAACCCCCGGTGCCCTAGAGCCGATCACCGTGCATCACCCTTTCTTCCTCTGCCCTGGTGTGAGTTCACTGCCGATTTTCTGTGCCGACACCCGAGCCTAGCGCCGACGCCGCCACCCGGTTCCTCTTCTTCCTGTGCCCGAACCCTAGCACTGACATTTGCCGACCAGCTAGCCACAAGAACTCGCCGGCAGGAAGAACCAGCACCCCCATTTCTGTCTCTGCCCTAGATCGCCGGAGTTCAGAGGATTAGCCGACCACAGTGCCCTAATTGATCAAAGGAGGTAAGCTAGTTCGAATTTCTCTTTGCTACCAATTTAGGTCACGGAATTGGAGAGGAAGTGGGGCTGTGGTGTTTGTTGATCAGCAACAGTAGACTTAGTACACAGAAATGAGGGTTGTGAGTTGAAGGAAGAATTACCGTGAGTTTCTGTGTGCTGTGGATCAACAAACAATTGCTTGTTCAATGTTTTAGCAGCAAGCAACCTTCACCGTAATCTTTTGGATTGTGAATTAGGGTGAGGATTAGGTGTATTTGAGTTCTGTTGTAGATCTTGTTCTGAATTTGGAGGGTTTAGTTAGACGATCATGTGTATATTGATTTTGTTTATGTGTTTTTGGTTTAGGGTTTTGCCCTAAATAGTTTTAGGAATTTTGTTTAGCTATTTATGTAAATTGTAGCTAAATAAAATAATATTTATTTATATGTGACACAGGACTTTGACGCGAGACGAGTATCTCGGAGTCAGATCGGACCTTTCTATTTTCGGAGGCGGGTACTTTGACTTATGTCTTTTGATATGCATGATAATATGTTTAACATATAACAATAATTGTGTTATCTGTTTGTTTCGGTTGGTCGCTACATGATTAGTTACATGTTTGTTTGTTTATTTATGCTGCACTGCATGATATCTACCTGATCACATATGCTTTAGGTAGTGAACCAACCACATGCTATGATATGTTCTGGATCTAGGGTTTATTTGATACCCTATTTTATTGGTGTACCTTCTATTTGATACTTCTTCCAGTGGTACACACTTGTATCTAGTTATATGGACTATGCCATGTTTTTAGTGTCATGCATCATGATTGCATGCTGTGCGATTGTCGGCTCCACTTTGGTTGAGCCCATCGCCAGTTACATGTACTACACACACCACCCATGGATTAGTTGTATATCTGGCTGGAGTGTGGCGGTTCTGCTGTTTGGCTCCGTTGGTCAGGTGACTCAGCGTGGTAGCCGGCAGTCAGTTCCCTCCGTTGGCATTTAGTGTAGCAGCGTGGTAGCCGGCAGATGGTGGACTCTGTTTGGCTCCGTTGGTCAGGAGACTCAGCGTGGTAGCCGGCAGAGATATCCTCCCCGTCATTGTGTACCGGGAGATGAGAGCATTGAGCTCCCCCATTTATGATTTGGGGACAGGAGTACTCCGACAGCATTCCGTCCATCAGGAGCAGTGATGTCCGAGTGCACGGTCACCATATGCATTTATTGCATTTTATTGTTGTGATTGCTGCACTTATATGCTGCATTTGTATGGATGCATTTGATTGACATGCATACAGGATTATGATTTCTTCGGTCTGACGACCTGTTACATTTGTACCTGCTGAGTGTTGGACTCACCCCGCCTCCATTGTTGATATTTTCAGGTTGAAGCTGTCCGGAGCAGTTCCAGTCGCTGGCCCCCCATCTGCACGTAGAGCTAGTTCTCTACTAGTTCGCTATTTGTTTTATTTTGGCCTTTTTCTATATCAGACTTTGTTTTAGTATTGTCTTTGGATTTTTCCTATGGATATTGTATGGAGTGATGACTTTTGATGGATTTTTGATATGATATTGGATTTCATTCTACTACGTGCCTGCCTGGACGGCAGAAGAGGTGAGTTCGTTGGATTTGAGCTTTACGAGTGTAGTGGGTTAGGGTGGATTTCGAGTCAGAGTCCTATTGTTATTGATTACTATTATTAACTGCATGGTTGTGACAGCCAGAGGCTGAATATCTTTATAAACTGTGTGTGTTTGTTTTTTTATTTTTGTTATCATTCCAGCCGCCTGTGGCTGATGTATATGTGATATGTAGAAAGTTTCATATTGTCCGCCATACAGGGGAGATGCTGCCGAAATTTCTTCGGACAGAGACTCTTCTGGGGCGTGACACTTGATGTTTGTGTTATTACTTTCCTTATATATGCTTAGACTAGGATAGTTAAAGACTCAAGCTTGATCAACACTTGATTAGTTAGACCTAAAATTTTCAGAAAGAAAATTAAACATTTAATTTCTTTAAAATACTTTGTCTAGAAGTGGTTGTTCCTCTAATACCCAAGAAGGCCTAGTGCCTCGTCATAGCTTGGTAGTCAATTATTAAATGAATATTTAATTGACTAACTATTAAATCTTAGTATAACTCAAATATAAACAAATCGTTAGATATTAATCTAAGTTAAAGATAAAATTAATCATCTCACAAAATAGATAAGGTTCCCTGATTGATAATTTAGAAAAAGGGTGAGATGGATTTAAATTAAAATAAAAATTAATCAAACTTAAATTAACCTTAATCGAACCAAAACCAACTTAAATTAAATCAAATCAAAATTTAACTTAATTTTAAATCAAGTCAAATTAAACTTAAAATTAAATTAAAATTTAACTTAACTTTAAATCAAGTCAAATTAAACTTAAAATCAAATCAACATTTAAGTTAACTTTAAATCAAGTTAAATTAAACTTAAAATCAAATCAAATTAAAACTTAAATTAAGCTTAACTTAAATCAAATTAAAACTTAAATTAAACTTAACTCAAATCGAATTAAATCAAATCAAAATTAAAACTCAAATTAAACTTAAAATCAAATCAAATTAAAACTTAAATTAAACTTATCTCAAATCAAATTAAATCAAGTTAAAACTTAAATTAAACTTTACTGAAATCAAATTAAATCAAATCAAATTTAACTTAAACTTTAAATTAAATCAAATTTAACTTAACTTTAAATCAAGTCAAATTAAAATCAAATCAAATTATAACTAAAATTCAACTTAACTCAAATCAAATTAAATCAAATCAAAATTAAACTTAAATTTAAATTAAATCAACTTAAACTTA
Organism: Zingiber officinale; assembly: GCF_018446385.1. Classification (NCBI taxonomy): domain Eukaryota; kingdom Viridiplantae; phylum Streptophyta; class Magnoliopsida; order Zingiberales; family Zingiberaceae; genus Zingiber; species Zingiber officinale. The sequence continues at coordinate 52,621,469 of NC_055986.1, read as the reverse complement.
AATCTAATTAATCTAACTAAAGTTAAAGTCAATCAACCATCTTACAATCACCCATAGGTATAACATGATTGACAACCTATATTGGGTGAGATGAAAAATAAGGGTTGAATTCAATCAATCTATCTTATAATCCATTTAAATTGGATCCAAATCAAATACTTTATGGATAGGAACATAATGATTTGGACCAATGGACATTAGATAGTGGATGCTCTAGACATATGAATGGAAACCAATTGAAGTTCATCAAGCTAAAATTCAAGGACTTAGGGTTAGTTGCTTTTGGCAACGATGAAAAACTTAAGATAATCATAACAGGTAATATCAAACTGAGTTCTGATTTTATAATTCAAAAAGTTTTATTAGTTGATATGTTTAATTTTAACTTACTTAGCATAAGTCAATTGTATGACTTTGGATACTTAGTAATGTTTTCTAATCTTGAATGTTTAATTAAAAATGTTGAAAACCTTAAAATTACACTTTAGGAAATTAGGAAAAATAACATCTACACAATTGACTTACCAACCTCCTCACTAATGTGTCTTTTGTCACAACAAGAGGAAACCAAATTGTGGCACAGAAGACTGAGTCACACTCATATTAGACTCATTTCAAAAATGAGTCAAAATGATATAGTTAGAAGTCTACCTAAATTAAAAAATTTTAAAAATACAGTTTATAATGCTTGTCAATAAGGTAAACAAATTAAGTCAACCAACAAACCTAAATCAAACCAACTTAATATTTGAGCTCCTAAATTTAGACCTATTTGATTTATATGGAGTCAAGTCACTAAGTAAAAACCAATACTGCTTAATTATAATTGATGATTACTGAAGATTTACTTAGGTAAAATTTATAAAAACTAAGGATGAAACCTTTGAAATCTTTAATAATTTTTACAAATTAATAGAAAATGGAAAAGATACAAAAAATTAAAAGAATAAGAAGTGATCATGGGGGGGGGATTCAAAAATCATACGTTTACCAAACTTTATCAAACTAATGGATATAATAATGAATTCTCCCGTCCTAGAACTCCCCAACAAAATGGTCTAGTTGAATTAAAAAATAGAATATTACAAGAAGCTGCTAGAATCATGCTAAATGAATACAACCTAAATAATTAATTTTGGGCAGAAGCAATAAACACAGCAAGTTATATTCAAAATAGAATATTAATTAATAAACTTTACAATAAAACCCCCTATGAAATATATTATAATAAAATTCTTAACTTAAATTATTTAAAGGTATTTGGGTGTAAAGTCCACATACTAAACACTAAATACTATTTAGGTAAATTTACATCAAAATCAATAAAATAAATCTTTTTAGGTTACTCCACAACTAGTATGACTTATAGAGTCTATAACAAAAATATCTTAAAAGTTGAAAAAACAACCAATTGTAGGATCAAAAGCGCTAGAGGGGGGAAGGGGGGGTGGTGGATAGCACTGGTGGCTTTCATGTCATTTTAAAACAATCGATCGGAGTAAACATTATGCAGCAGAAATAAAAGAAACAATTGCAAACTCGAAAACCAAGATTTACTTGGTTCGAAACCTATGACGACTCCTACTCCAAGGCCCACACTCGTTGAGTGTTTACTTTGGGCAATTCACTATCAATCCAAAAATATTACAAAAGGAGTATTACAATTTAAATGTAATAAATTAAAAGTATACCAACAACTCAAGAATGGAGAAAGTCGAGCTTGTGGTTGTCGGAGTAGCGTTACAGCTTTGTCGGATTATTTCGTTAGCAGTGCGCAGTAGAAGAATTGTGAATTTCAATTGTCTTGAAGCATCTGGTCGAGATAGGCTTATATAGCCTGTCGAGGGCGCCCTCAACTGCATGGAGGGTGCCTCTAACCCCGTCGAAGTCACAGCGTTGATATGCTCTACTTCCCTCCCTGTTTATCCGCCTAAGGGCACCTCCAAGCTCATGGAGGGTGCCCTCCACCCAGCATCCATGGCACCCTCTGCCCTACTGCGCGGAGGTCTTTGACTAGTGCACCTGAGGCGCCTCCAAGCTCCATGGAGGGTGCCTTGAGTATTGTTCATTCGAGGCTTTACATCTTTTTCACTCCCTATAAGATGTGTTAGTCCAAAATATAAAACATATCCTACAAAATAGAGTTAAGCACAATAAAATCATATTAATATAAATATTTGATAGTCATCAGACTGTCTGGTTCTGACTTTGGATTTTCATCGGAAAACCTTAGGTCAAACCGATACCTACTGTTCCCTCACCGGGGAACGCGCTCTCACCTACTCCACTCAGGAGAGTTTACCTGTTGCCAGACCGGTCCTCCAGACCGATTGGACTTTGACTTAGTGCCCGAGGCTCTAGGACTTTCTACTGGATGTTCGCTCCACGACCCATCCAGTCTTTTCACCTAGTTCGCGACCACTAGGACTTTCCACTTAGAGTCCCTGACCCTAGGATTTTTGCCCCAAGCCTTCGACCCGCCAAGACTTTCCGCCTAGGGTTACCACCCCCTAGGACCTAGGGTTACCACCCCCTAGGGTTTTCCACCTGCCTAACCGCAGCTAGAACCTTTGCCTAAGTACACTTAGGACTTTCCTACAAACTCATGCAAACATGTTAGACCACAAATAGCCTTAACTTTGAACCCTTTTCCATTATCAAAACTTAGGTTCGATCGTCGGATGCTTCTCGCACCAACAATCTCCCCCTTTTTGATTATGGCAACAAAGTTCAAAGTTAAGTAAAACATGAAAGTAGTATAAATGCGTACAAGCATAAAATCAAGATTCAAGTGAAAAAAATAAGTGAAAAAATATGTAGGTGCAAAAAATATAAATATTTAGTTGCAACTTGTTGTATGCCCCCCTTAATCACTTGTCTTACTTAACTTTCACCTTCCTCTCCCCCTTTGCCATATATCAAAAATATTACTTAAAAAATAGAAAAAAAATGGAAAGATAGGAAATATAATTTTGCAAGAAGAAGCAAAAATCTGAAAGAAACTTAAACTAAATATTGAAAATAACTTAGCTTTAAAGGAATTTAACCTTAGGTAAGTATGAGCTTTAAAAGAAGTTGATTAAAAAACTTAACTTTAGCATTAAAGGTTTTGACAAAACTTAGTTAGAAGTACTCAACTTAAATAAAGATTCTGATAAAAGCTTTAGCTTAGTCAAGTATTTAGTAAAATCTTTTTTAAAAAATAATTTTGATAAACACTAAGCTTAAAAACTAATTTTAATTTAACATTAAGCTTAATAATAATTATAATTCAAAAATTGACATTAAGTCAACATTAATTTTAAAATAGTTTTAATTTTAAATAAACACTAAGTTTAACTCAGCTTATATTTGTACTAAGATTAAAAATAATTTGTTTAAACATAAAAAATAATTTCATTGTAACACCAAGTTTGAAAATAATTTAATTCTAGCACCAAGTTTAAAAATGACCAAGTTTTAAAAATAATTTTAAGTAAAGTTTAACAAAACAAAAAAACTTCTATTCGAAAAACTTTTAAAAACATGAACTTGGCTTAATTTGAAAATCTTTCTTTTACTCCCCCTTGATTAATGCTAGTCAATTTTTGTAAAAAATTTTTTTAAGTCCTAGAGTCCAAGCATGAGTAACAAAATATCTACTTTCAAACAAATGTTTAACCTTTAGTTACTAGCTGTTTTACCAAGAGGTAGTAGTTTTCATTTGGTTAGTCAAATTAAGTGTTCCAGTTAGTTTGACTAAGCATGGATGGCTTAATTTGATTAATATGAATTTGGTATTTAGTGCCCAGACTTATGTTGATGCACTGACATAAACATTCTAAAGTCCAGGCAATAACCTATGCATCTCACACCATTCTAAGTGTCTTTCATACATAAGTAAGGTAATCCTAGTGTGCTTGTGAGATGTTTGGCTGAAACCTAGGGGTACATGCTTTCTAGGGGGTAGATACCTAGGTTAAGTCCAAATTTTGAAATACTAATAAAATTGGCATTTAAAAATATTTTTCCCAGAAGTTAAAAAACTTGAAAGGAATTTTGAAAAGTAAAAATCCTAGTCTATTAAGCATGTTCATCAAACAAACCAAAACAAACTGTGCGGAATGTATATAGTCTAATCAAGTCGGTCAATCATATACAATGTATAGGAATGTATATAGTCTGATCAAGTTGGATCATCGTCAGCAGGTGGTGGTAGTGGTCACTCAGGGGCCTGTAGAGTCTGAAGGATCTGCTCAAGTCTGGTAGTCATGTCATCCCGGAGAGTAGTCATCTCCCCTCAGAGTGCGTTGAAACCATCCAAGACTGACCGCTGTAACTGTGCGGAGGACTCCTTGAGATGAGTGAGTTGATCCTTGACGGATAGTGAAGTGGTCTGGGTCGAGGTATAGGGTTGTGACAGAGAAGGAGGATGCCCAAAGATCTCTGCATCCGTAAGCTCTAACTGTAACGACCTGACCCCTCGGCCCCTTGGGCGGCCTAACTGGTGACCCATTTGGCGGTCCCTTGGGCGGCCCAACTGGCGACCCCTTATGTTGTCGACCGACAACCCTCGGTCGTATCGTTACTCACTAGGTCTTCCCACCCCTGGCCAGTGGATTTTTGCCTTCCTCAGGATTCGAACTCTAGACCTCCAAGCTAAGTACTAGAGTTTATGAATCCTGATAGCCAAGTAAGTGCACCCCTTGGGTGACCCAACTGGCGACCCATTTGGCGGCCCCTTGGCGGTCCCTTGGGCGACCCAACTACCGACCCCTTATGTCATCGACCGATGACCCTCGGCCGTGCCGTTATTCACTAGGTCTTCCCACCCCTGGCCAGTAGATTTTTGCCTTCCCCAGGATTCGAATTCTAGACCTCCAGGCTAAGTACTAGAGTTTATAAATCCTGGTAGCCAAGTGAGAGGCACTCACTTGGCTACCAGGATTCATAAACTCTAGTACTTAGCCTGGAGGTCTAGAGTTCGAATCCTGGGGAAGTCAAAAATCCACTGGCCAGGGGTGGGAACACCTAGTGAGTAACGACACGGCTGCCTCTCACTTGGCTACCAGGATTCATAAACTCTAGTACTTAGCCTGGAGGTCTAGAGTTCGAATCCTGGGGAAGGTAAAAATCCACTGGCCAGGGGTGGGAAGACCTAGTGAGTAACGACACGGGCGAGGGTCGTCGGTCGACGACATAAGGAGCCGCCAGTTGGGCCGCCAAGGGGCCGCCAAATGGGCTGCCAGTTGAGCCACCCAAGGGGCCGAGGGGCCGGGTCGTCTTGGCTACCAGGATTCATAAACTCTAGTACTTAGCTTGAAGGTCTAGAGTTCGAATCCTGGGGAAGACAAAAATCCACTGGCCAGGGGTGGGAAGACCTAGTGAGTAACGGCACGACCAAGGGTCATCGGTCGACGACATAAGGGGTCGCTAGTTGGGTCACCCAAGGGACAGCCAAGGGGTCGCTAAATGGGCCGCCAGTTGGGCCGCCCAAGGGGCCGAGGGGCCGGGTCATTACACTAACCACTCCTCTCCCTTGGCTGGGACATAAAACTCATCTCCCACGACTGGAGCGGCTCCCTCGCTGGAGTAGCTAGTTGCGGCCCACCTCTCTAGGCTAGGACCTCCTGAGCGGTAATGTCTATATGTACTAAGGCTAACTGACGTTGTCCGGACTCGTCATATGGACTACGGGAAGTAACCCTCCCCTGGGTCGTGTCTATCTCTAAGGTCAAAAAATATATGTAAAGATATAACAATAGGGCATGTGGACATCGAGTCTAGTGACAAGACCAGATGCACGTATAATGTTATGAAATATATGTAATGCTATATCTATATCTATATCTAAATGCTGACAGAGGGCATACAATAATAAGGAGTGAGAAGGTCGCATCATCGGAACGTTCTGAGACGCGATCGGCAAAATGCAGGCAGTCAGTGCCCGATACATGATATAGTCCCGGACCCTAAGAGAGAGTGACCTGAAGTCAGTCACTGCAGGTGATCTCTCCTCCCAAAAAGATACATATAGATAGTATCTAAGATAATATAGGAGTAGGGCTCACCAAATGGCAGGTCCCTACTAGGGTAATACAAAAATGAACATGTGGATGACCTAAGTCCTAGACTAGTGCATAAGAGGGTGGGAGAAAACTGAAAATCCTTTCAACCAACGTCTACTAGAGTAAGTCAGATCATCTACTCTCTAGGTTGTTATAAAATCGAGCACACAAGTCATGATTAACTGTATGGCTACAGTAAACCAGCCTATCTAGCTGGTAATGCTCAATCATCTGGGTAATAGATGTACAATATTTAGCAAAAAAAGATCTTCTTAAATATCTACACTTTAATGGAGAAAAGGTATGCCTAATGAACTTTAGCCTATGCCACTCAATAGGAAACCTAGTATCGATGGATGGGGTACTACTAGAAGCAGGGTCTATGATCCGTCTTTTCCTATTTTAATACATGCACATATATAAAAAATGCACAGAAAATACATACAGACAAATATAATGAAATGGGGTATACCTAGGAGGCATCTTGGGGTTGAAGGGGAGAAAATCAGGCTGAAAGGGTGCCTCAGCGTGACTTGATTTGTGAAAATGACACGGACAGAATGATCTCTGTACGCTAGAAAAACTAGTGTTGAGGGTGCCCTCATTCACATGGAGGGTGCCCTCAATGCGTTATGGGATGCACCTCCTATTGGTGGGAGGCGCCTCCTATCGGTGGGAGGTGCCCTCCATAGCGTTTGGCGGGAAAATTCTCGCCGCTCCCGATGGTGCCTCCTTTCATTTGAAGGCACCCTAAGGTGTTTTTTTTTAAATTTTAATTTAAGTTTTAGGTTTTTAATTAAGTTTAAGTTTAATCTTAAGTTAGTTTTAAATAGGTTTAGTTTAGTTAAGTTATATTAATTTGGAATTAAATTAGTTAAGTTAAATTAATTAAGAAATTAAGTTGGTTAAATTAAATTGAATTGATTTAAGTAAGTTAAATTTAAATTTAATTTGACTTGATTTGATTTGTTTTAATAAGAGTTATTAATTGTTTTGATTAATTGAATATTAGATTAATTTATTAATTATTCGATTACTAGATTAATTAATTGATTAGATTAATTAGATTTATTAGTTGACTAGGTTAATTAATTAAATTTATTAATTGATTAGGTTAATTGATTTAGTTAATTGATCTAAAGTTTTCCTTAAGTCCATCTCACTCTTTTCTAAATTATCAATCAGGGAACTTTATAGGTTTTTGTGAGATGGTTAATTTTATCTTTGATTTAGGTTATTATCTAAGGATTGAGTTATATTTGAGTTAGACTTAGGTTTTTCAATTAGTCAATTAAATATTCATTTCAAAGATTGTGTAACGACCACCCTTCTTACTACTACTACTCTCTAAGGATGACTGTTACTTAACTACTAACTCTACTTAACCGGTATGATTAAAAATCACATGGAAACCCTACCGAAAAATTTCGGCAGAGTCTCCCCTGTACCGGTGACCATATTCAACAATACATGCAATATATATACTCAGCCACAAGCGGCTGGAACACATATCAATCAACCATGCAGTTAAATAAGTATTAAACACACAAATATCTACTTACTAAACTGAACTCATCCTACATGCAATCTAAACAGAATAATCTCAAATGACATGAACTTAAAATACAACTCAAATGTTTACAATAACTAAAATGCGGAAACTAAAATTAAAACTACTTTCCTAGTCCCAAGGCTTCCATAGTCCTGGCATCACACATCCTTCGAACACCTCCTTGTCGCCTTCCTTTCTATATCTTTTCCTTTCCTGTATCTGCAGTAAGAGGAAGTGTAGTCTATAAGCAAAATTTGCTTAGTAAGCGCTATCTAACTCACAAAATCACGAATGTGCATGTATACGAAAAGAACTAGAAACTGTATGCTCTAAAAAGAAATAAAGCATAAACATAACTGCTCATGTCAAACTAATAGCAAAGAAAAGCTAAGGAATCTACTCATGTAATTCTAATAGTTAATCATGCTGCTCATCTAATAGGTAAACATGAAAACTACTCATCTACAAGATAAACATGGTAGAATAAAGAACTAAACTTACTGATTTTTAGAACTATATGAAACTTTATTTCATTTGTTCTAACTTAATCTTTAATACTTTATGTTTATGTAAAACTCGTTTTACTTGTTCAAAAACTTATACTTATAATACTTCAAAATAATAATCAACTTCTTCTTGGGCTCAGGCATAGTACCATCTTATGCGCGTTCCCTAATAGGTTGGGGTAGCGAGCCACCAATCCTAAAAGAGCAGACCTCGGTCTACCAGGGCCAAGACCTCGGAATTGGACACCTGGATTTGTTTAACGACAACCTCGGAAGTCGGGTACTAGCCTCTTCTTAAAAGTAAAATACTTATGATCATAATTACTTCTTCTTTAAATGCCTTGGCATTTTAATAGGCACCTTGTGTGCTGAAAATCCCTAAAGTCTTGACTTTGGGATCTACTTAAGGCCTTGGCCTTTTCTTTCTTTTCTTTATCTTTCTTATACTTTTCTTTATCTTTCTTATACTTTTCTTAAACCAAAAATACTGTTAGGGTATCTTTCGTATGCATCTCTGAATGAAACTAACTATGTAACATATAATCATGCATAGAATACAAAAGAAATCTACACATACAATACTTATCAAAAATCTGCACTAATGCTTAACAGAAATCTGCATACTAGCTTAATAAAAATCTGCATACTAAACTTAACTAAAATCTGCATACTAAGCTTAACAAAAATCTGCATACTAATCAAAAATCTGCACTGCTATAGCACTAGTTGCTTAAAGGAAACTATACTAAAAATGAAACAATGAACATATCTACTACCACACCTAAATTTATTCCTTCTAATCTGTCCAGAAATTCTGCACTACAATGCTTAACAAGATCCTGTTCTACAATGCTTAATCATTCTATTCATTCTGTAAACATTCCTACCTCGAGAGGAAACTATTGAGGCATATATACACCTAAGAAAACTAGGCTGAATTCTATACCAAAATCATGCCTAATGAGTTAGAGAAAAATGGATATTGCTTCTACTTAAACTCGATGTTCACTAGCTACTCAGCTAAATCCCTAGCAACCATTCTGCACAATAAATTACAAAATAAGGGAATCAAGCTTGCTGAATTGAAACCTAAGAAATCGAGCTTGCTGAATTGGAACATAATAAATTAAGCTTGCTAAATTGAAACCTAACCAATCTAGCTTGCTGAATTGAACCTAATAAAGCTAGCTTGCACTTTTATAGAGTAGAATGGATTCTTAAGCATGTTACTACATGATTTAAACTGGATTACCACCCTAAGCTAACCTTCTTCACAGAATATTTCGGAACACAAAAGGAATAGAAATCCGAAGGTACCATGAAGACCTAGGCATCAAATGAAAACAAATCGCAGCAACAATTGAAAACACAACGCTGCAACATTAGAAACAGATCACCATCCCCCAAAATTGCCCAAATACAGAGGCACTTTATAAGAGGCATTAACCCCCTTGAAATCTCTTCTAACATATCAACAACTATTTCGGAATATCCAAATCTACAAGAAGGAACAAAAACAACAATGAATTCAATCTCAACAAGAGCTCAGAACTTGCTTCCCATTTCTATCCGAACACCAAACCAATCGAAAACCAATCGAAGGAAACTACTCTTACTGCAGGTGAGAGCACTTACCTTCGTTCCCTTGACTCACAGCCGAAGGAGAAACCTTCTAGTGCTTCTAGGGCTCGGAAGATTGAAATTTCCGACTCCTCTTTGTGCTCTCCGTTACTCCTCGACGAGAGGAGCTCGGATCTGTGAAGAACCCACGGAGCCTTGCCTTGGCCGACCGCCGGAGTCGAGCCCTAGCTCCGTCGGCTTCGTCTTCGCTCGAGCCAAAACGCCGTCGCGCCAGAAGGGAGGAGGAGAGGGGAAAGGTTAGGTCACGAGAGAGGAAAATAATCCCTTCTTATAACTTAGGTATTTTCTAATTCAGTTATGGCTTAAGACCAATTCATTGTAAATTTGTTTACGAAACAACCGCAGCACACTTGGTCAGCCACGACTTGGCTCATGATTGGAGTCACGGGTTCGAATCCTGCCGAACACCCTTTTTTTTTCTCTTCTAATTATTTTCTGTTACCAACTATTCTTTAAATACTATTTGTTCCATATATGATTAACAAAACGTTTCCAGACCAGTTGGTTGGCTAAGTCTGGATTCGGGTCCGGTGTCTTGGGTTCAAAACCCGGCATCAACAAATTTTTATATATATATTTTTTAAACTTCTTCCTCTTGGTAAAAATACCAAATGAACTCCAAAAATTACATAAAAATACTCTATAAATTCCTGAAAATCTCTAAAATTTTTCTAAAGTATTTCTAAATATTTTAAAGCATTTTAGGACTCCTAAGGAGGAAAATTGGGTCGTTACAATCCCCCATACCTTATAAAAAGTTCGTCCTCGAACTTAGACTAATTCTGGATATTTCTGTCTTATACTATCCTTTACTAGTGGTACTTCTTTATTTCTTAATCTCTTAACTTCTCGATCCTCTATTATTCATCTCGCATCGTATCAATTCATGGTCTTTGGAAGACTTGATATCTTCCCTATCCTTTCTAAACATACTTATGTATATGAATATAAGAGAAACGGTTCAAAACCCGGCATCAACAAATTTTTATATATATATTTTTTAAACTTCTTCCTCTTGGTAAAAATACCAAATGAACTCCAAAAATTACATAAAAATACTCTATAAATTCCTGAAAATCTCTAGAATTTTTCTAAAGTATTTCTAAATATTTTAAAGCATTTTAGGACTCCTAAGGAGGAAAATTTGGTCGTTACAATCCCCCATACCTTATAAAAAGTTCGTCCTCGAACTTAGACTAATTCTGGATATTTCTGTCTTATACTATCCTTTACTAGTGGTACTTCTTTATTTCTTAATCTCTTAACATCTCGATCCTCTATTATTCATCTCGTATCGTATCAATTCATGGTCTTTGGAAGACTTGATATCTTCCCTATCCTTTCTAAACATACTTATGTATATGAATATAAGAGAAACAAAACTAAAATTGTCTCTATTCTTCCTAAGCATATGTATCAAAACATAGAAAATTAAAACATAAATTGTCTTCTTTCCTAAGCACATATAAGCCGGTACTCTATACTGCAAATAATAAAGAAAGCATAAAAGAAAATTAAATACTTTCTTACTTGAAGACGGCAAGGATGGTGCTGATGTGTGATGCTGGAGAATGGGAACTGCTCTGATACCAACTGTAACGACCACCCTTCTTACTACTAGTACTCTCTAAGGATGACCGTTACTTAACTACTAACTTTACTTAACCGGTATGATTAAAAATCACATGGAAATCCTACCGAAAAATTTCGGCAGAGTCTCCCCTGTACCGGTGACCATATTCAACAATACATGCAATATATATACTCAGCCACAAGCGGCTGGAACACATATTAATCAACCACGCAGTTAAATAAGTATTAAACACACAAATATCTACTTACTAAACTGAACTCATCCTACATGCAATTTAAACAGAATAATCTCAAATGACATGAACTTAAAATACAACTCAAATGTTTACAATAACTAAAATGCGGAAACTAAAATTAAAACTTCTTTCCTAGTCCCAAGGCTTCCATAGTCCTGGCATCACACATCCTTCGAACACCTCCTTGTCGCCTTCCTTTCTATATCTTTTCCTTTCCTGTATCTGCAGTAAGAGGAAGTGTAGTCTATAAGCAAAACTTGCTTAGTAAGCGCTATCTAACTCACAAAATCACGAATGTGCATGTATACGAAAAGAACTAGAAACTATATGCTCTAAAAAGAAATAAAGCATAAACATAACTGCTCATGTCAAACTAATAGCAAAGAAAAGCTAAGGAATCTACTCATGTAATTCTAATAGTTAATCATGCTGCTCATCTAATAGGTAAACATGAAAACTACTCATCTACAAGATAAACATGGTAGAATAAAGAACTAAACTTACTGATTTTTAGAACTATATGAAACTTTATTTCATTTGTTCTAACTTAATCTTTAATACTTTATGTTTATGTAAAACTCGTTTTACTTGTTCAAAAACTTATACTTATAATACTTCAAAATAATAATCAACTTCTTCTTTTCGAAACTGGCAAGGCTCAAACGATCCAAAAACAGAGAAAGCAAGGAAACTCATGCAAAGCTTCGGGAACAAGGAGAAAATCAAGGATTAAACGTCAGAGCTATCTTACTGCAGGTGAGAGCACTTACCTTCGTTCCCTTGACTCACAGCCGAAGGAGAAACCTTCTAGTGCTTCTAGGGCTCGGAAGATTGAAATTTCCGGCTCCTCTTTGTGCTCTCCGTTTCTCCTCGACGAGAGGAGCTCGGATCTGTGAAGAACCCACGGAGCCTTGCCTTGGCCGACCGCCAGAGTCGAGCCCTAGCTCCATCGGCTTCATCTTCGCTCGAGCCGAAACGCCGTCGCGCGCAGAAGGGAGGAGGAGAGGGGAAAGGTTAGGTCATGGGAGAGGAAAATAATCCCTTCTTATAACTTAGGTATTTTCTAATTCAGTTATGGCTTAAGACCAATTCATTGTAAATTTGTTTACGAAACATCCGCAGCACACTTGGTCAGCCACGACTTAGCTCATGATTGGAGTCACGGGTTTGAATCCTGCCGAACACCCTTTTTTTTTCTCTTCTAATTATTTTCTGTTACCAACTATTCTTTAAATACTATTTGTTCCATATATGATTAACAAAATGTTTCTAGACCAGTTGGTTGGCTAAGTCTGGATTTGGGTCTGGGGTCTTGGGTTCAAAACTCGGCTTCAACAAATTTTTATATATATTTTTTTAAACTTCTTCCTCTTGGTAAAAATACCAAATGAACTCCAAAAATTGCATAAAAATACTCTATAAATTCCTGAAAATCTCTAGAATTTTTCTAAAGTATTTCTAAATATTTTAAAGCACTTTCAGGACTCCTAAGGAGGAAAATTGGGTCATTACAGATTGGTTTCCAGGATGTGGCAAGGCAGTAGACCTTCTTGGGTATGGGGACATCTACCACTTCTAAATAAAGTCTTTCAAAAAAATTGGATATTTAATTTTTCTTTTTGAAACCCCTAGGTCTAACTAGTCAAGTGTAAATCACAGCTAGGTCCTTATCTAACCTAATCTAAGTATGTATAATAAAAGCAGTAAGATAAGCATCAAACAATTCTATATATAAATAAAGATGATTTTTCTATTGGCTCTCCCTAGATCATAGCTTCGATAAGGTCTATCAAGGTAATGGATTTGATCCTTGGGGACCCAATATTGTCCAAGTCCAACTTGATTAACCAAGTTCGACTTGGGCACCCATGCCTAGACTATTTTTCTATTTGTTTTATTTATAATTGATAAATAAAACTTATATTTTCATTTAGCCTTAAATTCAAGTCCGGATCGGCTATAAACGACTCTCTGTTTTCCAAGAATCAAATAAAGATTTTTGGAACCCAAAGCAAACCATTCCAACGTGTCTTTAAGTTCTTTGACTTGAGTTTTCAAATTGGAGTTTTATTCCTCAAGTTGTTGGACTTGAGTTGAACCTCCAATTTGAATTGGTTAAGTTAAAGGACTCAATTTAGTCTCCTCCTTAAGGATTGTTACCTCCTTTTGGAGTGACTTGACTCGGAGGCTAGATTTGGCTAATTTAAGCATAAGGTAATTAACTAAATTATGCAGTTTACTTAATTGAGAAATACTTATAGTGGGTTTAGGCCCTTCAAAAATGAATACGGATCTGTGGCTTTGCTCGGACTCGGTTTCGGATTCACTCTTGATTTTTGATTCTTATAGTTGTTCCGAGCCGTCAATGGGAGGAAACTTTTCTGTTTGAGTTCTTCGTCAGAGTCTTCTGAAGAAGACTCATCCCATGTTGCTTGTAGTGCTTTCTTCTTCCTATGCTTCTTTGCTTCCTTTTGATTCAAACAGTTGGCTTTGATGTGCCCCTTTTGGTTGCAGTCGTAGCAGGTAACTTCAAACTTTACTTTTGGACTGGATTGCACTGTCTTGGACTGAATCAACTTTTTGATGTCCTTCCTCGTGAATCCTTTCTTTTTTTTTTGTAGAGTTTGCGTACTAGGTTGACGATCTCGGCTGTGATCTCATCATCGTCATCTTCTGAGTATAATTCGTTTTTGGACTCGGGTTCAGTTCTGTGCTTTGCTTTTGGTTCCTAGGTTCTGCTTGTACCTGCAACCAAAGTAATACCTTTCTCGGCTGGACACGCATTAGTCTTTTCGTGCAATTCAAATTCTGAAAATAACTCATCTAACTTAATTGATGAAAGATCCTTGGATACTTTGTAAGCATCTACCATGGATGCCCACAAAGTATTCCTCGGAAAAGCATTAAGTGTGTACTTTATTACATCTTAATTCTCCATCTTTTGTCCGATCCCATGGAGTCTGTTTTGTAGATCTTGTATCCGCGTGTGAAGTTGGCTAGTCGTCTCACCTTCCTGTATTTTTATGTTATATAACTTATTTAAAATTAGATCGCGTTTACTTACTTTCATTTCAGAGGTGGCCTTCGTGCAGCTCGATCAGCTTCCCCTATAGTTCTTTCACACTTGAGAAGGGACCAACTCGGTTCAACTTTTCTTTTGTTAGACCACATTAAAGAGTACACGCTGCTTTGGCGTTGGCCTTAACCTTCTTTATTATACTTGCGTCTCAGTTCTCGCATGATACTAGTTTTCTCATGTCGTCGACTGGGAGTGAGATGTCGATTTTGATGATCATCCACATCTCGAACTAGGTTTGGAGGTAGGAGTCCATTTGGCCCTTCCAATAGCCGAAGTCCTCGCTAGAGAAGAGAGGCGAGCGGGCTGTGTTATAGCCTTCTTGGTGGGCCATTATAGAAGTAAAATATCGCACAAACAAAAAATAAGAAACTTTGCTCCAAGACTTGGTCTTGGATTAGTAGTGCGGGATTAAAAATAAATATGCGAACTTGAGTAGTGTTGCACCAGCTTCGAGGAGAAATTTCGATTGCGATAAAAATAAATTGGAAGGCGGTAATTTTACCGATTTCGATCGACTCCAAAAAATTAAAATTACCACGAAAAAATTGCTTGAATGGTGGTTTCACCAATTCAAAGCGACTCTGCTCTAATACCAATTGTAGGATCAAAAGTGCTAGAGGGGGGGTGAATAGTGCTTGTGGCTTTCACGTCGTTTTAAAACAATCGATCAGAGTAAACGTTATGCAGCGAAAATAAAAGAAACAATTGCAAACTCAAACACCAAGATTTACTTGGTTCGGAACCTGTGGCGACTCCTACTCCAAGGCTCACACTCATTGAGTGTTTACTTTGGGCAATTCACTATCAATCCGGAAATATTACAAAAGGAGTATTACAATTTAAATGCAATAAATTAAAAGTATACCAACAACTCAAGAATGGAGAAAGTCGAGCTTGTGGTTGTCAGAGTAGTGTTACAGCTTTGCTGGATTGTTTCATTAGCAGTGTGCAGTAGAAGAATCATGAATTTCAGTTGTCTTGAAGCATCTGGTCGAGACATGCTTATATAGCCTATTGAGGGCACAATTAATCGCATGGAGGGTGCCTCCAACCCCGCCGAAGTCGCAACGTCGATAAGATCTACTTCCCTTGCTGCTTATCCGCCTGAGGGCGCCTCTAAGATCATGGAGGGCGCCCTCCACCTAGCGTCTAGGGTGCCTCCAGCTCCATGGAGGGCACCCTCTGCCCTGCTGCGTGGAGGTCTTCGACTAGTGCACCCGAGGCGCCTCCAAGCTCCATGGAGGGTGCCTCGGGTACTGTTCATCCGAGGCTTTACATCTTTTTCACTCCCTACAAGATGTGTTAGTCTAAAATACAAAACATATCCTATAAAATAGAGTTAAGTACAATAAAATTAGATTAATATAAATATTTGACAGTCACCGGACTGTCTGGTTCTGACTTTGGATTTCCATCCGAAAACTCTAGGTCGAGTCGACGCCTACTGTTCCCTCACCGGGGAACGCATCCTCACCTACTCCACTTAGGAGAATTTACCTATTGCCAGACCAGTCCTCCAGACTGATTGGACTTTTGCTCAGTGCCCGAGGCTCCAGGACTTTCTACTATATGTTCGCTCCATGACTCGTCCAGTCTTTTCACCTGGTCTACGACTACCAGGACTTTCCACCTAGAGTCCCCGACCCTAGGGTTTTTGCCGGAAGCCTTCGACCCGCCAAGACTTTTCACTTAGGGTTACCACCCCCTAGGACCTAGGGTTACCACCCCTAGGGTTTTCCACCCGCTTAACCACAGCTAGGACTTTTGCCTAAGTAGACTTAGGACTTTCCTGCAAACTCATTCAAACATGTTAGACCATAAATAACCTTAACTTTGAACCCTTTGCTATTATCAAAATTTAGGTTCGATCGTCAGATGCTTCCCGCACCAACACCAATGTAATTTTTAATGAAGAAAATAATCTACCTAACTCAATCAATGAAAATGTTAATCAGAATACAAGAAATATAGAAAATGATGAAGATAATGAAATTAGACCAAAATCAAGTGAATCATAAGAACCAAGTGTTAACCCTGAAATAATACCACCTAGGGTAAGAATCAACCACCCACCTGACCAAATTATGTGTGACCCAACCTTAGGAGTTTGAACTAGATCATCTTATAGAAATCTAAGTCAAATAGCACTGATTTCCAAAATTGAGCCCAAAACTATAGAGGAAGCCCTACCTACCCCAGATTGGATAATTGTAATGCAAGAGGAACTAGCTTAATTTGAAAGAAACCAAGTCTGGGAACTAGTGCTTAAATCCATAAATAAATCCATAATTGATATCAAGTGGGCATTTAGAAATAAGCTGGATGATAAGGGAGAAATAGTAAAGAATAAGGCTAGACTAGTAACTAAAGGGTTCAGCCAAGTAGAAGGTTTAGATTATGATGAAACTTATGCACCTGTAGCCAGATTTGAATCGATCAGGATGCTGCCAGCCTATGCAGCACATAAGGGATTCAAGTTATACCAAATGGATGTAAAATCCGCATTCCTCAATGAGTTCATTAAAGAAGAGGTTTATGTAAATCAACCCCCAGGATTTGAGGATTTAGACAATCCAAACCATGTCCTTAGGTCAAAGAAAGCTTTATATGGATTAAAACAAGCACCTAGGGACTTGTATAAACAGTTGGCACAACAGAGCAGACAAGAGGGGGGGGGGGGGGGTCAATTGCCTGTCAAAATAAAATAAATACCTTTCCCATTCTTTCAATACTAATTAAAAGCAACTATAATAATAAATGAAAATAATAACTTAAAAGATGAGGCACAAGATTTACGTGGTTACAACCTAGGTGGTTGTTAATCCAAGACCAATGAAAGCACTAAAAGAAAATATCCTTCATTGAAGGCGGAGAACCCTCTTATACTCGTTGAAAGCTTAGAAAGTTGCTAGGAAATTAAAACAAGAGTTGTTGATTATTTCCTAGGTCCAGGGGTCTTTTTATTTCTATTGGAAAATTTTATCCGAGACTAGAAGACACCTCCAATAGGCTGGAAGGTGCCTCCAGCGAGGCGCCAAAGGATAAAGTTTTATCCTTTGGCAATGGTAATATCAGCCTGGTCGAAGGCGCATTCCATAGGGATGGAAGGCATCTTTATATTGTTCATCGAAGGTACCTTCTAGCCATGGAAGGTGCCTTCAACAGTGAAGGTGCAGAGGCGCACGGAGGTGCCTCGGAGGTGCCTTCAACTCCCTTTGAAGGTGCCTCCAACAGTATTTCCAGCCTTCTTTTTGCTCTTTTGCTGCTCTGATCGCCTGGGTGATCACGGCTATCCGGAATAGGGCTCACCCGAATCCATTTTTCGGCCTTCTCCTCGAGCAGGCTTTCGCTCTGGCTTCTCGTCTCTCAGAGTATCGTGCTCATTCTTCTCATCCATCGGTGTACTCTTCCACAGCACCTGGTCCCTCAGATGCACCAAGCTCGTCGGCTCCCTTCTTGTGCTATTGTTCTCGCTAGCTACGTTTTCCGCTCGACTTCTTGTGTTCCTAAGCTCCTGCACACTTAAACACAAGGATCAAAACACAATAGGACCTAACTTAACCTAGTTGATCACATCAAAACTACCATGGAGTTCTAACAATCTCCCCCTTTTTGATGTGCATCAACCCAATTTCAAGTTAGGGTAAAAATAATGCAATAAAAGTATTGTAAAGAAATTGCAATAATAACATTTTAGGAACATTAAGTATAATGTTGCAAAATTCAAAAATAAAAACTCCCTAAACTTGTACCTATTTCTTCCCCTTTGATCACATCAAAAAAATGGAAAAATAATATTAGAAATTAGAAAATTAATTTTAGGGGTACTTAAAAACATTCCATAAAGTCATATGTTGTATTTGACAAGAAAGAGTTTTAAATAAAATATTTTGTCAATTCTAAAAATACAACTAATCCTTAAAGTTTTTTAAACTTCTTAAATGACTATGACAGTAAATCGTTTAATAGTTAGAAAATTACACATTAAATTTAATAATTGGCTTCCAGGCTGTGGCGAGGCACTAGGCCTTCTTAGATATTGGAACAACAACCACTAGACACAACCTTTTAAATAAATTAATATTCAATTTCCTTTTTAACCCTTTTAAAATTTAAATAATTTTAGTCTAAGTATAATTTTGGAACCCAATATAAGTTCCTACCTATTGGATTAATCAGAAATTTGGGGGTACATAATTTTTAGAAATATTTCTAATTTATCCTTGGTGATGTCTAATATACCAATTTAGTCTACCATACTTTCTAGATTTTGGTTTTTTTTGACAATTATTCAAATTCAAGCATGCATGGTCATTTTTTAATTTTTCGTTTCTATCTTCAATTTTTCATTTCCTAATTTTAGATTATCATACAATTCTAGAGGATATGCATTAGCTAATTATCTTTTTAAATCAATACTTTCTTTTTCTAATTTGTACAAATTTTTAGCAAGCATTTTGATAAAATTAAAAGACTGCTCGAGAGATAGTACACGTACCTCACTTATCTCATGATCTGATGCCCCCCTTCATCGCAACTTTCTTCTAATGATCCTCCCCTTTCATCGATGCTCATTTCTAAGCTGCTCTCATCTTCTTCTTGGTGGTCGGCCAGTAGGGCTAGTCCGGAGAAGACCTTGATCTCAGACCTAGAGGATGATGATTCATCCCATGTGACATTCAAGTTCTTATGCTTTTGTCTGTTACCCTTGGCTTTCTCCTTCTTCTTTAGTTTAGGGCATTCATCACTGATGTGCCCTTCTTCATTACAGTTGTAGTATCATACCTTCCTTTTGTTTTAATAATCATTTTTCATCTACGATTTAAACTTATTAGATTGAATACATTTATTAAATTTTCTTACCATTAAAGTCATTTCGTCTTCATCAATTGACTATTCAGAGTCTGGATTGCCCATTCTTACCTTTAGGGTGATGTTCTGATTTGGTCCCTTTCTTTGTCCTGCACACCGAGATTCATGTAATTCAAAAGTAGAGAAAATATTTTCTAAAGTACTCACCTCGAGATCTTTGGAGATATAGTAGAAGTCTACTATAGATGGTCCTTTTGGTGTTCTCGGAAACGCATTTAAAACATACCTTTGCATGTCCTGATTGGTTACCCACTACAAGAAAAAAGCTAAACAACAACGCTTTTTTGGCGTTGTCGTATGTACTTAAAAAGTGATGTTGTAGATGGTGTTGTAGAAAGTCATATCAAAGACAACGCTTTAAAAGCGTTGTGGTTGGTCACAAAGACAACGCTTTTTAAGCGTTGTCTTTTCGTTCTTAAAAAGCGTTGTTATAGATGCTGTTGTAAAAATGCACATATCAAAGACAACGCTTTAAAAGCGTTGTGGTTGGTCACAAAGACAACGCTTTTTAAGCGTTGTCTATTCGTTCTTAAAAAGCGTTGTTAAAGATGCTGTTGTAAAAATGCACATATCAAAGACAACGCTTTAAAAGCGTTGTGGTTGGTCTCAAAGACATTGTTTTTTAAGCGTTGTCTTTTATTACTTAAAAACGTTGTCTTTTTAAATTTATAAAAAATAGTGTTTTTCTTAATTAAATAGCAAAATTATAAAAATACTCAAAATTTACATATAATTGAATATCCACAACCACAATCATTTTTATAATAAGACTATTTAACAAATAAATAAAACTTTATATTATACAAACAAAATGTATACATATTGATCCACAAATTAAATTTGTATCATACAAGTTATCCTTAACTTCATGACAATAATTTTTCAAACACACAAGTTTTACAAAACCTCATCATTGACTAACTGTTGTTGGTGTCCATCGCATGGAATTGCTTCTTTAAGTCCAACAATCTCTTCTTCCGAAAGGCTTTCAGCTATCACTCTTAGAGCCATCTTCTTCAACTTGTCATCAGCACACCTGGGGTTGTAGGCAATCAAGAAATTTTGTATGAAAACTTTCATACATGTAAATCTCGTACTAAATAATATGTCAATGTTATATATACATGTAATTCATACCGTAAGTGTGTTTATATCGTAACTGACAAGTTTTCTTTAGGGCCAACTTCTACTCAAGCTCTTTAAACATTGCATCAAAATAAAAAAATTGGCATTAGTTCTGTGCTAAATGAAAATCATATTTAGAGGAAAAAGCGGGAGTGCTGTAGATGGATATATTAACCAAGCATATTAATGTTTGACCTGTCTTTACAAGTTCTAAGCATATATATTAACCAAGCATATAACCTAAGAGGAATAAGTTACAAAATGCTACTTGATGTTTGACCTGTCTTTATTGGATTTTGCGGCCCCGGTCTTCTTGTAGCCAGGCACAATGTAATACTTGATGTTGACTCTACCTTTGCAGTTGTTTCGGCTTGAGGAGTGGCAAAGAATGGTGGAGTAGAGGATGGATTTCAGGTATTCATCCGTGCCATCGAGGAAATGACTCCAGTAGGTGACTAGCATGTTGACCAGGGCATGCTTGGAGAAGATGACTTGTTTCAGAAGCTTTTTAGATCAAAGATACGAAGTGCATTGTTATAAAACTAGATGCACGAACACTTGCTTATACGGTTCTTGAAATAAAATACATTCGTAACCGTCACTAGCCCAAGCTCAATAAGGAAAATTCACGGTAAATGTGCATAGTATACCTCAGATACTGCAGATGATAGGGAAGGCCAGAAGACAGTTTGACGCAAATATTGAGATTGCCCAAGCCAATCCATGGTACTAATCCTGACAGCTCCTCCAAATCGCACTGACTTGATTGTGTCCACCCATCCTTGTTCATCAGCTTGGAACCTTTGAAATGAAAGCTGCATTGGGTACATGGAAAAAACAACAAAAAGGGAGGATAAATGATAGCCACCAACCTAATTGTTCACAAATATCTGTATAAGTTATTAAGGGTGTTCATAGAAGTTGATCCTTTAGCCGTGTCTGTTAGATGGTCAAATCTAGGCGCCAACTCAAAAATGTTGGCGTCCAAGTGTTAGTGTTCAACTACTTCTGATTTTCTTCATCTTTGAATTGTTAAATACATAGGGTATTTATAGGAATACTCAAGATGTATCTAAATAAATACATGAACCAATATTAAATGACATACATTCATCATCCGAAGAGTCATTCATGAATCCTCCAATATTCATGCTCCAGATGACCATACATTAGATTATAAGTCCAATTAATTTGATTGCAAGGTTGTAAACAGTCCTTGAGGGCTATTGATAGTGATTCCAGTACGTACTGGAAAATAATGGAACAAACCTATGAAACAGCTATCAAGGGATTCACTTCAACTTTCCTAAACCAAAGAAGAAACAGATGGATTACAAAAGAAAACAATTTGCACCATCAAACTGAAACTTATAATAAGCCTTAATAAATTAATGAAAAAAGAATTGTTTAGAAGTTCACTGAGAAACATATGAAAATACAACAAATGCAACTGCAAAAAATAAAAAAACTAGTATCCAATTAACTTTTTTTATTCTTTCAGATCAAAAGGTCAAATTTATATACTTTGGTTCATGTTCAAGCAAGAGGATAACAATCTCATCGACAGTTAGTATTTCCTTTTAATATAGAACACTAAAAAGAAGGAATATCAATGATGAAACAAACCTGAAAATGCGAGCTACTGAGGCAGCGAGCAATCTGCTTGAACAAGGTAATCATGCAGCGTTGGAACTCTGTCGTGAGCATCAAAGACCAAATATTACCAAATATTAAGATCACCGACAAACCAAATAATACCTTATTTTTAATAGCTATCTAGAGGATCCGGCTTTTTGACTTGAAGTTGGTTCAAAGAAGACAAATCAAATATACAAATACTAAGATGAAAGCATAATGAAGTAGTTAACTTTTTCTACTTTACCTAATTATAAGATCTACAGCTTCTTGCTCAGTATTTTGTTGCACGAGTAATTATTAGAAAAACAAACCCAATAGTGGAACAAAAGCTAGATAAAGAAACTAGATAATTTACACTGATGAACTTTACAGAATAACATATAATACATTGCTTTGTACTTGCATATTAATCCAGAAAACATCCTTTCACCTAAGTGACAATTTTTCCAAAACATCATCATTCACAAAACATCATCATTCACTAAAAATTTTCACAAGTTTTTAAACTTCAGTGACAACTTTTCTTTGGGGTCAATTGCTCAAGGTCGATCTGGTAACTATGCACTGCATCAAAAAAATTGGCATTAACTATGATTCCACCAAAAAAAACCACCATTCCATGAACTTAAATCTAAATAGAATTATGGCAACTATCATTCCATACCTATTCATAAATATGATCTTGTATGCACTCCGCCAACTCGGACCGAACCTCATCAATTTGTTCACGAGAGTACCCTATTTTTGTGAACTGTGAGCATACACAATTTATGTTAATGGAAAAAATAATCAACACTGATCACTTTGCAATTTTAAATAGTTTATGTCAAATAATTTGAGATAAGCTAAATAATGTTACTATTGATTGCAGCGAATCTCTCTCAATAGTCTCAACTTCTTCAATAATTTCTCTCATAAATCGCATCACAAAAAAACCACATTGTTTCGCATCCGGTTGTTGAGGAGCCTATATATAGTAATTAGAGTCAAATTGTTAATGAAAATTATACACATTACAATATATGTTAAACAAAAGTACACATACCTTAACTACTTCCCACTTAACATTTTTCCTACCTTTCCTTCCCTTGGTTGAATTAAACAATTTTAAGGCCCTTCATACGTTAAGAATATTTGTTAAATAAGATTTTTATTATAATAAATATTTACTAAAAGAAATCTGAACTCACATTTCCATTACGTATTTTGAATCATCATCGCGAATGCGGCAACTTAGGGAATCCAGCAGGTAAATAGCATCCTTGTAAGGTTCAATAACACTAAGATTCCAATGGAAACTAGGCAAATACATAGGATTAGATCATAAAATTGAATAAATTATCGAAAGGAAGCAATTGAAAGTGATGTTTTACTTCTTGCTTACCCGACATTACATGGCACTAACACTAGTTGATCTGTTGATGCACTTGTCAGCTTATCTGCTAAAAGAGTTGCCCTTTGATTCAGGGTTTCAAGCTTAACTGATTTGTCTTGTGCCGTTTTTGCCAGATATGGGAGTTTGTGAGGATTCATAAATCTGAATTTCTTTGTCTTGGTATCTTTCACCATCTTTTTATACAGACACCTATCATTGCAAAGAAAAAAATATTTAGATACTAAATAATAAAATTTAGATACAAAACACTCATAATAAGTTGGAAAAAATAATGATCACTCATAACACTAAGTTATGGCTGATGATAGTAACATCCATACATGAGAACTTACTATGAATAGTCTTGCATATTAAACATACCAGAAATGTATACATGCAAATTCTTTTATTTCTTGAGGACAAGCACATTTAAGATACTTAAAAATATACAAGAAAAAAGATATGAGCAAAGTACTTCCTGTCTAGAAGAACAAATGGCAGAAGGCAAACATTAAGGGCCGGTTGAAAATGAATGAGCTATATTTATGTAAAGTGTACCACATCAATTGATATTAGTAAACCTCTCAATAGAAATGATGAACTATTAACTTAATGAGAATAACATGGTATGAGAAAATTACTAGAAGTTGAATTTTTCAAGAGTAAACTTGTTCACACAACAATATTAGTAAACTTCTTGCAGTTCAAATCAGGGATTTTCTGTCTTGCTAGATATTAGAATTTCCCAACAAACATAAAGCAATGCAGTAATTTCCCAGATAAGTAAAGCAATGCAGTTGAACTGAGAAAATAATATTTAGATACTAAATAATAAAATTTAGATACAAAACAATCATGTGGATTAAAAAATAATGATCACTCATAATAAGTTGGTGAAATTGTAACAATAAACCATAATAAGTTGCTAAAATTGGGAAGCAAACATGTGATGAAAAAGTTGCTGAAATTGCTTAAATAAACTTACTTACCATATGTAGGCAACGATCAAATTTCCTGAAATTGACTCCAAATGATACAAAGAATTGATGTCCTCAAGGTCAAGAAAAAGTTCACAATCTTCATCAAACACTTCATTATCTAAGCACATTGATATACATTTTCCTCCATCTAGAGCATGCTTACTATAACAATATAACATATGTAATGCTCTTGGGACACTTGTTGACAAAGTAGGTTTTGATTTTTTTCGTTCAAACTTCTTCCTTCTAGGCTTCTAATAATTTCAAATATAAACAAGTTAGATAGCTAGGTTGAATAATAATAAAGTGGCAATATAATTAGAAATATAATAATAAAGTGACAATATAATTAGAAATATAATATCTCATATACCTCATCTTGCTTCACAATCTGCTGTTCAGGCCAAGCCACAACAGTTCCTATGGCATCACCAATTACTTCACATTCACTTGGAATTGGATATGGCAAAGGAGCGGATTTGTCCACTGCTTGATCAATGGAGACTCGAATGCAATTCTTGGGAAATGGAATACCATGAAGCATTTTTTCCATGCCATTGAAACAAACAATTGTACCATATGCAGCAATATTTGAGCAAGATTCCAATGTCAATGCAACTGATTGACCCTAAAATATTAAAAAAAACATGTTGATTATATTTAGTTTATAATGCTATAATAATAATGAATATCACTATAACTTGTATTTTACCTGTAAAACTTCGTCTTTACCCACAATCTGTACGTCATCTTCTTCAATATTCTTCTGATGAAACTTCACCGAGCAACTGCCTTTGTCATCAATTGAATTGTCCCATGCACCCCTTTTATGCATTAATGCTTCAAGTTTTTGGATGCGTACATCTTGTTCTAAAATTTGCATCTTCGCCTCCTTCAGCTCCCTTTTATGCTCAACGATTATATCTAGGGTAACATCATATTTCTTCCTTGTTCTACCAACATTGAAATAGATTGTTGGGTTGATATGACCTCCGATACCCCGGACACGCCTGAATATTCCCGAGTTTCAAGTGCCTTGGTAAGAATATCCTCTTTTGCTCCTTCGCATTGCAACTTACCCTCCCTCTTTTGCTGTATATATTCATCCTGTAATGCAACATTAAAAAGAATTATCAGTACTTTACCAAGGATAATTACCAAGGATATGCAATATTGGTTTAAAAAATACTGATGTCCAGGCCGGTTCTTCCCGTGATAGCTCAAGTCAAGTGCTTAGTAAGTCATATTGAACAAATATGAAGTTGACTTTGAAATATTTTTTCCTTTTTTGGCATTCAATCATATATTTACTTCTGCACAGTTCTAAAAAAGGCACATATTTGATTGAGCAATTGACTACAAGTTTAATAAAATGACAAAATTTTAATAAATTTTCACTACACAAACCCATAAAGAGAGGACCACCACATAATTGAAGCTAATTGTCTGGAGTTGCAGGAAAGAATAATCAAAAGTAAAGTTGTTCCCAACCTCTCAAGTTCCGATTCATGAATCTTATGCTTTAATTCAAACTAAAACAGCACAAAGAGAATGCTCAAGGAGACAAGGAGCTTTATTTGTCACCAATCAAGTGGGAAAACATAATAGAAGCTTCAGAGCAGTGGTCTGGGGAACAACTTTACTGGCCCTTGGGTTACTGAAGCTTACAAATTGCTTACTGCCAAGAACGTTTCAAACCTGGTTGATTTATCTGCATCTGTTCTATAGAAACTCTAGCTATCACCTCTAAGTTCTCAATGCATTCACCATTAATTGAAAAATGCTTGAATTATAACTTATAATAAGCAACTTTGTTTCTTTAGCACTTGAGAATCTGCAACTTCCTCAAAGGGACATCAACATAAGCAACT
This sequence comes from Zingiber officinale, assembly GCF_018446385.1. NCBI lineage: Eukaryota > Viridiplantae > Streptophyta > Magnoliopsida > Zingiberales > Zingiberaceae > Zingiber > Zingiber officinale. The sequence goes on along the minus strand of NC_055986.1, from coordinate 52,594,954 downwards.
CAATGCAATAGTGCATGATGTATTAAATCATACTTAAGCCATTAAGCTCTTAGAAGGCAAGTGACATAAATATAACAATAGTAGTTGATATAAATTCAACAAACTGAGTAGGCACAAGTCACTGCCCAGAATTAAGATGAGATAATGCAGAACACAAGTTTTAGATACAATAAAAATGAGAGATATTCTCTGCGCATTAAGGGTACACAATAAAAATAATAGTAGAATAACACTAGAGATTGATTAATTTCAAGCTGCACATTATACCTGACGACAAAGAAAGGCTGGAATGTGAATAATATCTGCAACTTGGCCAACAACTTCACACTGAATTTGAGAAAAAAGGATAGCATGTTATATGCTTCATGCTATTTTTAAGGATTAATACCTACTGCCAAAGTCTATAGCTAAACGTTTAAAAATTCCATATTAAATCATGAGAAAATACAATCAGGGGAGGGGGAAAATTGATGCAGTATGAATCCGGCAAAATGGCTAGTTCAGAAAATAATAAAAATAAACAAAATCTTATTCTAGAGGGATGGAAGAAATTTTACCTTTCTTTCTTCCGTTCCTCCTACTCTCGAATCTGCTCTGCGAGGAAGGAACTAAGATCGAAGGGTTCAGAGGAGTTGAGGAGCCGTGAGAAGATTAGGAAGGGTAAGCTGACTTTGATTGAGGAGATGGGGAAATGCGAGATTAGGGATCTCGACTTGGAGGAGTTGGGCCGGCGTGAGGAGTTTTGCGTGAGGAGTTTGGGTCGAGATTAGGGTTCAGAGGAGATCACGCGGCAAGGAGAGGAGAAGGCGCTCGTGGAGAGGAGTGGAGAGGAGAAGGCACTCGTGGAGAGGAGAAGGAGAGGAGAAGGCACTCGTGGAGAGGAGAAGGAGAGGAGAAGGCACTCGTGGAGAGGAGTGGAGAGGAGAACTCGTGGAGAGGAGTGGTGAGGAGAAGGCGCGCGCGCGTTGAGGGTTTAGAGTTTAGCAAAGCGAGGGCTGCGAATTTATTTTAAGTGAGTTTAGGGGAAACATACACAACACTTTAAAAAACGTTTTTTAAAAAAATGTTGTCTTTGACCATAAACAACAACACTAAAGACAACACTTCATTAAAAACCGTTGTCTTTAGTAAAAAGTAAATACCATAGACAACGCTTTTCACTAAAAGCGTTGTAAAACAAAGAACGACAACGTTTTTATTAAAAAGCGTTGTCTATTGGGTGTTGTTGAATGCAAAAATTCTTGTAGTGACCATTTCTCCGAGGTTTGTTAGGCTAGTGATTAGCTCCTTGATTCTTCTGTGCAGTTGAGCAACCGATTCACCTTCTTCCATTGCTGATTTGGTTCTTGAGTAGATCCCATTTTGCGAGTTTAGCTTTGAACGTACCTTCGTGTAGTTCTAGGAACTTCTCCCAAAGTTTCTTTGCTAATTCGTAGGCGCCGATTTTGTTGACTTCTTGCAAAGGTAGCATGCTCAGCAGATGAAATTTGGCTTGTCCATTTGCCATAAAATCTACTTGTTCCTTCTTGGTCCATTGATACTCCTCTTTGTCTTTCGGTGCTATAAATTCATATTTTAATATTAACAATAATTCAAAATTAGTTTAAAAAAAATACCTCCATGCATTTGTTCCAAGATGCAAATTCTCCCTCGAACTTTGGTGGGTAAATTATCGGTTCGATCATCATTTCGGTGCTTTAGTCGGCAGTTAGTCCTTCTGAGGTGGTTATGCTCTGATACCACTTGTTGACGCAGCGGGGACGACAAGCGGGGGGTGAATTGCCTGTCAAAATAAAACAAATACCTTTCCCATTCTTTCAACTCTAATTAAAAGCAACTATAATAATAAATGAAAATAACAACTTAAAAGATGAGGTACAAGATTTATTTGGTTACAACCTAGGTGGTTGTTAATTCAAGACCAATGAAAGCACTAAAAGAAAATCTCCTTTGTTGAAGGCGGAGAAGCCTCTTACACTCATTGAAAGCTTAAAAAGTTGTTAGAAATTTAAAACAAGAGTTGTTGATTATTTCTTAGGTCCAGGAGTCTTTTTATAGCCCCTGGGAAACTTTATCCAAGGTTGGAAGGCACTTCCAACAGGCTGGAAGGCACCTCCAGCGAGGTGCCAATGGATAAAGTTTTATCCTTTGGCAACGACAATATCAGCTTGGTCGAAGGCGCCTTCCATAGGGCTGGAAGGTGCATTCATACTATTCATCGAAGGTTCTTTCCATCCATGGAAGGTGCCTTTAACAGTGAAGGTACGGAGGTGCCTTCAACTCCCTTTGAAGGCACCTCCAGCAGTATTTTTAGCCTTCTTTTTGCTCTTCTACTGCTCCGATCACCTGGGTGATCGTCGCTATCCAGGATAGGGCTCACCCAAACTCATTTTTCGACCTTCTCCTCTAATAGGCTTCTGCTATGACTTCTCATCCCTCGGAGCATCGCGCGCGTCCTTCTCATCCACCATTGTACTCTTCGACAGCACCTCGTCCATCTAATGCACCGAGCCCGTCAGCTCCGTTCCCATGCTATCCTTCTCACTAGCTACATCTTCTGCTTGACTTCTTATGTTCCTAAGCTCCTGCACACTTAGACACAAAGGTCAAAACACAATAGGACCTAACTTAACCTGGTTGATCACATCAAAATTACCACGGGATTCCAACATAAATGACTATCAACATACCTAATATCTAAAGGATTTAACTAAGGTCAAATAGACCAAACCTTATTTGTTAAAACCTTAGAAAAATAAATTTTTATTGCTCAAATTTATGAAGATGATATAATTTTTGGCTTGATAAATACTAAATTTTTAAAAGAATTCATTAAATTAATAGAAAATGAATTTGAAATGAGCCTAGTAGGAGAGCTTAATTTTTTCTTAGGATTACAAATAAAACAAACAAAATAAGGAATTTATGTGTTTCCTGTTGGATCGAGACGCGCTAGAGGGGGGGGTGAATAGCGCTCGCGGCTATTTTGTTCGACTATCGGAATCGTAAAACGTTCGTAGAGTAATTAAAGCAGCGGAAAATGTAAATAAACACAAACACAGAGACACGGTCGTTTACTTCGTTCGGAGCCTAAGGCGACTCCTACTCGAAGGCCCGCGATCCTTGATCGCTTCTGGTGGGCAACAACTATAAGCTCGATAAACGATTACAAGTTGAAGTACAATAAACGACAGTAATTAATTATACCAACGACAAAGAAATGAAGATTCGGAGCTCCTGGTCGTCGGGCACAAGTAGCAGCACTTCGGAACGTCGTTTGGAGCAGCACGTAGCACTTGAGTCACTTGGAAGAAGATGTTTGAAGCTGCTGGTCGAGACCCCTTATAAAGGGGGTTCAAGGCGCCTTACACTGTTCATCAAGGCGCCTTGAACGAGCCGAGTCACCCGCGTGGATCAGCACTGACCTGGTCGAACTCTATCTGGTTCAAGGCGCCTTCAGCCTATCCAAGGCGCCTCCAACCTCCGGTCCAAGGCGCCTTGATCTCCATTCAAGGCGCCTCGCACCCGAGGCGCCTCCAAGCTCCATGGAGGCGCCTCGGACACTGTTCATCCGAGTCCTTCTTTGTGTTTTTGGTACCTGCAAGTATGTTAATCCAAAGATACCTGCAACACAAAGTTAACACAAAATAATAGTATGAATATGAAATTATGACAGTCTCCGGACTGTCCGGGTCTGACTTCGGATTTCCAGCCGGAAACCCTAGGTCGACCCGACGCCTACTGTTTACGGGAACGTGTCCTCACCTACTCCTCTCGGGAGATTTTACTGTTGCCAGACGATCCTCCATCGACTGGACTTTTGCTCGGCACTCGATGCTCCGGACTTTCTGCTGAACATCCGCTTCCCGGCCAGTCAGGCTTTCACCTGGTTCGCGACACCAGGACTTTCCACCTAGGGTTACCACCCCCTAGGACTTTTGCCTGAAGCCATCGACCTGCCAAGGCTTTCCGCATAGGGTTACCACCCCCTATGACCTAGGGTTACCACCCCCTAGGGTTTTACCTTGCCTAACCGCAGTTAGGACTTTCCTGAAACACTCAGCAAAAGCTGTCAGAAAACAAAGCACCTTAACTTTGAATCCTTTGCCATTATCAAAACTTAGGTTCGATCGTCGGATGCTTCCGGCACCAACAATCTCCCCCTTTTTGATTATGGCAATACGTAATTCAAAGTTAAGAAGAAAAACAACATATGCATAAAGTAAACCAAGCTTAAGTAAATAGACTTCAAATGCAATAGCAGTTAAGCTGGAAACTTTTAACTTGGTAATATTAGACTCCCCCTTAATGTAAAATACCGGAAAAATGATGAATATTAATAAGGAAATTTTCCGGAATTTTTGGATATTTTTCGGGAATTTTTCGGAGCTCGTACGGACGAGTTAACGAGGATAAAAACGGGGTCCGGAAAAGCCTGTTTAGGCTACCCAGTTTTAATAAGGAAAAGTTTTATTTATTATTTTTTTTCTTTTCCTTTTTCCTTATTTATATTTTTTTTCCTCGTTACTGTGCCGAGCCCTAATCCATTCCTCTCTTCTTCTCTCGCGCCCGACGCCGGCGGTTTCTTCTTCCCGAACGCCGGCAGCCGGTTCCTTGCCGGAGCCCTAGCACCGCCGCCCGACCGCCTGCCCTAGCCACCCAACGCCGCCGACGCCCTTCTCTCGATCCCTCCTCTGGTCCGACGAGCCATCGCCGGACACCCTCGCTCTCGGCCTCTTTTCTGCCCTAGCCGAATTCTTTCAACCGCCGGCAGCCTGAGTTCCTGCCGCCAGCCGCCGAACTATCGTGCCCTAGAGGGTTGGGTTCACGGTAACGCGCCGATTCTTCTCTGTGTTCGGCCTCTCCACCGCCGCACACCGCTGAGAGCCGACTCTCCTCCTTGTGTTCACGACCGCTCCACATCTGCACAGTGCCGATGCCGACTTCTTCATCTCTGCGCCACTACCTCTGCGTGCCACTGCCTCCACACCTTCTTCTTCACTGTGGTCACACCTCTAGTGCCCTAGCAGTGATCTGGGAGGTGAGTGTTATACCCTAATTGGTGAAATTTGAGTAGTATTGTGTGGTGTGGAATTTGGGTTATGGCTTGATCTATGTTAGTGATCTCAGTGCTTTACCTTGCTTGGACCAGTCGGTGGAGATTTCTTTTCCCTGTGTTGCTACTGTGCCCTGGTGCACCATTACCGGTGCCACTCTCTTCTTTACAGCAGAGTGGTGATCTTAGAGTGAAGTGTCCGACTTGTAAAGTGTGCTTTAGTTTGTTCAAGACTTCCAGCAGCAACCCCATCCAGTAGCCCTTGCTTCAGCAGCAACAGCAACGGTGGTTGAGGTATTGTGGAGGAATTTGATTTTTCGTTGTAGATGATTGCTAGTTGAGTTAGTAATAATTGTTAACTTAGGTTTAGAATTTATTTAATTGTGTAATTAGGGTTAATGAAATTAACTCTAATTGATTAGTGGGATTAGAAATTAGTTTGGTTAATTGTTATATTATAGAATTAGCTAAAATAAACATTTTTGTTTGATACCACAGGACTTTGACACGAGACGAATATCTCGGACTCGGTATTGGACCTTTCTATTTTCGGAGGCGGGTACTTTTGACTTATTGTCTTTGATATGCTTAGTAATGAAAATAATATGTTGCATTAATTGTGTTTCATATTTGTTTCGGTTAATCACTGCCCAATACATGTTACCTGTTTGATTGGTTGTTTGATTGCATCTCTTATTGATCTTGTACCTGATTTATCATGCTTATGGGTAGTGATATAACCATGTTTCACATGTTCAGGACCTAGGTTTGATACCTTTTTGATCAGTATGTCTTGATTTGATCTATCCACTATGGTGCCATTGTTATATGCCTAGAGGTTGGTTTAGTATATTACCATGCTTAGTGACATGCACCATTTGCATGATCGCATGCTGTGCGATAGATTGCTCCATTATTGTCGAGCACTTTGCCAGTTTTCATCACTGTTCGGTGCTCCGTTGTGACGCTCATGGGTAGCGTGACACAGCGTGGTAGCACGTCAGTTTGACTCTTCCGGTGCTCCGTTGATCCGCTCAGGGGTAGTGTGACGCAGCGTGTAGCACGTTAGAGATTCCTCCCCGTCATAGTGTACCAGGAGATGAGAGCATTGCGCTCCCCCATTTATGATTTGGGGTAGGAGTACGTATGTACTCCGACAGCATCCCGTCCACTCGATCACTCATCAGGAGTAGTGTTGCTGAGTGCACGGTTGTCACAGCCCTACCCACTCGGTCCCACTGTTGTTGTGAGTCGGCCGTCCGGGGTGACCATGACATTGGCATCATATGCATGATGCATTTACTGTTTGTGTTTGTGTTTGTTGCACTTATATGCTGCACATTGCTTGGATACCTTGATTGACATGCATACAGGTCTTCTATACCTTTCGGACTGTTTGTCCTTTTACCGGGTCCTGGTTAGTACAGATTCTCTCCTGTCTTCTTCGGTTTGCATTTACCTTTATCTTTATCAGGAGACTGTACGCATGATTAGTGCTAGGTGTTATTTCTTTACTTTGCATATCAATTGTACCTGCTGAGTGTTGGACTCACCGGGAGTTCCAGTTGCTAGTCCCCTGCAGACCTCCAGCTATTTGCTATCGTTTGTATTGTTTTTGATTCTCACTTGACTATATTTGGATTTGGATGTTGAATACTTAGATATTATATAGTTTGTCTTGTTGATGGATTTGTTTTCGATTTTATACTACTACATGCCTGCCTGGACGGCAGAAGAGGTAAGAAAAATCGGATTTGGGCTTTACAAGTGTAGTTGAGTAGGGTTGGTTTCGAGTCAGAGTATTACTATGTTGTTTATTTTATTAACTGCGTGGTTGTGACAGCCAGAGGCTGAATACTTATATAAACTGCGTGGTGATTGGTTTTATTTACTGTTATTATTCCAGCCGCCTGTGGCTGAGGTATTCATGTATGTAGAAAGTTTCAGATTGTCCGCCGTACAAGGGAGATGCTATCGAAATTTCTTCGGACAGAGACTCCTCTGGGGCGTGACAATTTAGTGGTATCAGAGCAGGTATACGATACTTGCTATGTGTTTTGGATTTTCGAGATTTATTCTGATACCAATTTATTTGGTATCAGAGGGCAGGTTATACGATCTTTTGTTTTCGTATTTTGGATGTTTGGGATAACCTGATACCAATTTATTTACTTGGTATCAGAGCGCCAAGTTTGGCGATACTTGTTGGATTTTTGTATTATGGATTTTCGAGATTTATCTGATACCAATTTATTGGTATCAGAGCGGGTTATGATACCTGCTTTTGGTGTTATGGAGATTTATCGGATACCGGTTGTTGGTATTCAGGATATTTGGGTTAGCCAGGTTTGCGAGTCAAACTGGGCATTATCGGATTTTCGATATGGTTATGTTTCGGATTTTCGTTTCTGATTTATTTGGATTTCCGGCGATATGTACGTTCGGAATTTTGAGGTCAAATTGGGGACTGGACAGCGACGGAACATCTCCAAACAGCAAATAGGTATGATGTTTATTTTATGATAGTTATGACATGTATTAGCACTTTATCTTTAGTACCTGTCTGGTTGTTGTAGCCATATTACATGTGATGGGTTAGCCACTGATCTGGGTCGACCCTCATAGAGATCAAGGACTATAGTCTCTGGTGATTTTTCATATCATACCATCAGTAGTTTTAGCTTCTGTTACTACTATTAGGAGATGGAGGCACATATCAGCCTCTGCTATTGTTAGCTGGGTAATGGATGATACCTATATATTCCTGTGGACTTAGCCAGTAGAGTTTTTATACTCGTATCTTTTGGATATTAGGGTATTCGATAGGATAAAAATTGGTCATTGAGGAGTTAGCAAGTTTGATCATTGTTGAGAATGGTTTGAGGTTAAGGGATATTGTGAGATCAGATATTGTGATATGATGATTTCTAATGGTTTGTGAGAGTAAATGTTATGTGGTTGTCTGATGATCTATTATTGAATATTTGATTTGATGGTGACATAGTGAGTGTCAATTATTTTTGATGATCTATTATTTGGGTTGTCGTTGATGGTGACATAGTGAGTGTCATGTATGATATTCACAGGTTTGATGATTATAGTTGGTGATCAGATTATAAATCGGGTGCTAGAGAATTTATGGTTTAGAGTGCCTATGAGATTTTAATAAATCTGGTTAGTTTTGGTTAGTTAACAGGATGGTAAAATTGATGTTTACTTCCTCTGATATTGGACTATGTGGATAAATAATGATTTGATGTTTTGAATGCTAACTTGCCCTCATGGGGAGTAGAGACTGATTCATCTGATATTATGTGGGCTGATATTTTTGAGGATGAAAATGAGAGTGTCTTGATGTTCCTAAATATTGACTTTTTCTTTTGGGTTGTACACATTTATACATATGATATTATGTGGTTGGATATACCTTAGTTGCTTGTGGAGGATTAAGGTATTCTTGATTAGTTAGTAGATGAATGATTTAGTTTTGTTGGGTGATCAATAGAGGATTGCCATATTCTATTTTTAGAGGTTCGAACCTTTAGGTTATTTGTGTTTAGTTATGTATCTAGAGCGCATTTGAGTACATGTTTTGTACTGACGTGAAAATGACTGATTTAGCCATATATCATTATCGGTTTGGATAGGTTATAAAGGATCGATGTATCCTATTCCATGAAGATTTTGACCGTGGATTGTATATACCTGGTGGGATAACTTAGAGGGTGCTTTGGGATATGTGACCCCGTTGATGTAAGAAAGTGTAGAGCTAATTGCTTAACACTTATGAGATACAATAGTTACTAGTGTATACTGGGAAAGTACATTTAGATTTATGATGATAAAATCTTCCCCATTAGATATAGTCTTGGTGGTGTATGACATTGACTGGCAATGTTATACCACGGTGTGTATATTTTTCTTGTCCGGTACCAGTTCCTTTGAACCTAGAGCAGGGTTGTTACTGGATGATTAGGCTGCTTTATTTTGGGTTGCTTTTGATTGATGTATTCATGCTTGATACATATGCATGAATTTTGTTTAGATATACCGGTAACCCATGAGTGTTGGTAGCACAAGGTTGGTCTCTTTGATTGAGCTGGTGTGCTGATTTTGCATGTCTATGTTACATGTAATTATGATTGTTATGTGTTGTAGGAGTCATGTGGTAGACTGCCCATTTGCAAGTAGTATAGTTATCCATGTTCTGATATGGTTTGAAGTTTCCTTGTGGATCATAGCTATGTAGTTCGGTGTATGTATCTGGATGTATTATTGAAGATATCTTGTTGATTAAATCCGAGATGTAGTATAAGTACATCGGTGGTGTTTTGATGGAGGCATTTTGTCAATTTAATCTGAGTTGTGATATGTACATATGTGTTTGGTGTGGTATCTGAGGTATCCTTTTTGATTAGGTTTGATTTGTGAGTGCACCTGGGTTTAGTATGTTTTATTGGAAGCATATGTCGGTTATACGATATGTTATGTGAGTGCTGTTTGAGGTGTATTGTTGATTTTACCTACATTGATTTTTGCACACGTGTTCGGTATGTATTGTTGGAGGTATCATACTGAATATACCTGAGTTGTGAGTATGTTTGGTGTATAATAGTTGGAGGATTTTGTTGATCATACATATGTTGTGTGAGCATGTGTGTTAGGTGTATACATTGGTAGCAGTATGATGATTCTATTTATACTGAATGCAGAATGGAGAGTGACTGCATTATGTCATTTGTTGAATTAACCCATCAACTAATTTTCCTATCAGTGGATGACCCACTAGGATGCTGATAGAGTTGATGATGGATTTGATTAGCTACTAGGTAGTTATAACCTAGGCTAACCACAGTGATTTGTGGTAGAGAGATCTTGTACAATCTCTAGCTGGATAGTTAGGTGCCTTGGGGTACTTATGTATTATTTTGTGGTGAGCGTTGCTCCCACATATCACGGATTGTTGGTAGCGGAGCATTGCTCCTATATTTATTGCAGATACATATTTCAGATTATTTGTGGTGGAGTGTTGCTCCCACATATTGAGAATTTCCTGTGGTAGAGCGTTGCTCCCACATATATGGTGTTTCCTGTGATGGAGCGTTGCTCTCACCCTGGAGGATTTATTCTTTGGTGATTTATGTTATTGATGATCAGATTTTTCGATTTATTATTGGAGATCTTATGGATAGGAATGTCTGTGATACGGACATTATGTGTATTGGTTTTTGTCATATAGGTTTACAGTGCCTTAGATGTTTTCAGGGACTCGATGATCCTGGTATGTCGAGGATGTTTGGATAGGTGTCCATTATCTTTGTGGACGATGTTGTGATCTATTACGGATCCGAGGTGAGTCACGTACACTACCTTTACATAGATCTAGAGATGATTCGACAAGAACATCTATATGTGATTATCAGTAGTGCTGGTTTGGATTGTCTTTTGTTATGATGTTTGGGACACACGGTCACCAGTAGGAGTATACCGTGGTTCCACAGGAGATAGAGGTTGTTACCGTTGGGAGCAGTCGAAATCAGTGTAGGAGATCCGCAGTCTTTTGTGACTCGCAGGATATTACAGACCTTTCGTCGAAGGTTGCTTCCGCATAGCTATGCTACTTTCACGCGTGACCATGAAAGGCGTGAAGTTTACTTGGACTGAGAATTGCAAGACCAGCTTCTAGGAGCTGAAGCGGAGACTAGTGTCGGCTTTGATTTTTGGTTTTTACCTTCGGAAGAGGACGAATTTGTCCTCTATACCGACACGTCTCTACAGGGTATGGGTGCTGTTCTGGTGCAGCACGGTAGAGTATTCTTATATGCTTCTCGATAGTTGAGGGAGCCTGAGAAGAAAATACTCAGTTCATGATCTGAAGTTGGCCACTATTATTTATGCCCTAAGGATTGGCGGCATTACCTGTATAATATTACATTGGGATTCTCACTGACCATCAGAGTCTCAAATATCTGTTCACTCAGAAGGAACTTAATTTTCGACTGAGGAGATAGATGGAATTCCTGAAGTATTATGATTGTACCATTAGCTATCACCTGGGAAAAGCTAATGTGGTTACTGATGCACTTAGCTAGAGGTCCAGAGGGACTTTAGCTTGCCACCGAGTTGTGGTCACAGATTTGATTCAGGATTTCTCTGAGTTAGACATTGAGGAGCAGGGACAGACAGAGCAGGGTATTCTTGTTACCATAGTTGCTCAGTCGTCGATCAGGACGAGAATCCGAGAGACCCAGTTGTTGGGACCTCATAGAGCTCAACGTGAGGTAAAGTGGTCCATATTATCAGACAGAGGATGTCAGAGGCATAAGACTGCCAGAAGTGTTATGCTGACTGGAGTCGGAGACCCTTAGAGTTCTCCATTTGCGACCATGTATTTCTGTGAGTTTCACCCACGAAAGGGGTGAAGAGATTGACCTCAGAGGTAAGCTAGCCTGCGATACATTGGACCTTTCCATATCTTGGAAAGGGTTAGAGCGGTAGCTTATCGTTTAGCGCTACCACCAGCTTTGGCGGGCGTTCACGATGTATTCCATGTGTCTATGTTGATGAGGTATATATCCGACTCGACACATGTACTGACAGATATCACAGTGTTGTTCAGCCTGACGTCACCTATGAGGAGGTTCCGGTACGGATTCTGGACCGGAAAGAACGTCAGTTGCGGAACAAGACTATCAGGCTGGTTAAAGTCGGATGGCAGCATCATTCGGACGAGGATGCTACTTGGGAGCTCGAGGATACTATCCGAGCTCGATATCCCCATCTTTCACTTGAGGTATGTGATTTATTTACCGTTCAGCATTTATACTCTATTATTTGTTATTAGTACTTGCTGATGGTAGATACTGAAATTTGGGGACCAAATTTTTATTAGTGGGGGAGAATGTAAAATACCGGAAAAATGACGAATATTAATAAGGGAATTTTCCGGAATTTTTGGATATTTTTCGGGAATTTTTCGGAGCTCGTACGGACGAGTTAACGAGGATAAAAACGGGGTCCGGAAAAGCCTGTTTAGGCTACCCAGTTTTAATAAGGAAAAGTTTTATTTATTATTTTTTTTTCTTTTCCTTTTTCCTTATTTATATTTTTTTTCCTCGTTACTGTGCCGAGCCCTAATCCGTTCCTCTCTTCTTCTCTCGCGCCCGACGCCGGCGGTTTCTTCTTCCCGAACGCCGGCAGCCGGTTCCTTGCCGGAGCCCTAGCACCGCCGCCCGACCGCCTGCCCTAGCCACCCAACGCCGCCGACGCCCTTCTCTCGATCCCTCCTCTGGTCCGACGAGCCATCGCCGGACACCCTCGCTCTCGGCCTCTTTTCTGCCCTAGCCGAATTCTTTCAACCGCCGGCAGCCTGAGTTCCTGCCGCCAGCCGCCGAACTCGCGTGCCCTAGAGGGTTGGGTTCACGGTAACGCGCCGATTCTTCTCTGTGTTCGGCCTCTCCACCGCCGCACACCGCTGAGAGCCGACTCTCCTCCTTGTGTTCACGACCGCTCCACATCTGCACAGTGCCGACGCCGACTTCTTCATCTCTGCGCCACTACCTCTGCGTGCCACTGCCTCCACACCTTCTTCTTCACTGTGGTCACACCTCTAGTGCCCTAGCAGTGATCTGGGAGGTGAGTGTTATACCCTAATTGGTGAAATTTGAGTAGTATTGTGTGGTGTGGAATTTGGGTTATGGCTTGATCTATGTTAGTGATCTCAGTGCTTTACCTTGCTTGGACCAGTCGGTGGAGATTTCTTTTCCCTGTGTTGCTACTGTGCCCTGGTGCACCATTACCGGTGCCACTCTCTTCTTTACAGCAGAGTGGTGATCTTAGAGTGAAGTGTCCGACTTGTAAAGTGTGCTTTAGTTTGTTCAAGACTTCCAGCAGCAACCCCATCCAGTAGCCCTTGCTTCAGCAGCAACAGCAACGGTGGTTGAGGTATTGTGGAGGAATTTGATTTTTCGTTGTAGATGATTGCTAGTTGAGTTAGTAATAATTGTTAACTTAGGTTTAGAATTTATTTAATTGTGTAATTAGGGTTAATGAAATTAACTCTAATTGATTAGTGGGATTAGAAATTAGTTTGGTTAATTGTTATATTATAGAATTAGCTAAAATAAACATTTTTGTTTGATACCGCAGGACTTTGAGACGAGACGAATATCTCGGACTCGGTATTGGACCTTTCTATTTTCGGAGGCGGGTACTTTTGACTTATTGTCTTTGATATGCTTAGTAATGAAAATAATATGTTGCATTAATTGTGTTTCATATTTGTTTCGGTTAATCACTGCCCAATACATGTTACCTGTTTGATTGGTTGTTTGATTGCATCTTTTATTGATCTTGTACCTGATTTATCATGCTTATGGGTAGTGATATAACCATGTTTCACATGTTCAGGACCTAGGTTTGATACCTTTTTGATCAGTATGTCTTGATTTGATCTATCCACTATGGTGCCATTGTTATATGCTTAGAGGTTGGTTTAGTATATTACCATGCTTAGTGACATGCACCATTTGCATGATCGCATGCTGTGCGATAGATTGCTCCATTATTGTCGAGCACTTTGCCAGTTTTCATCACTGTTCGGTGCTCCGTTGTGACGCTCATGGGTAGCGTGACACAGCGTGGTAGCACGTCAGTTTGACTCTTCCGGTGCTCCGTTGATCCGCTCATGGGTAGTGAGACGCAGCGTGTAGCACGTTAGAGATTCCTCCCCGTCATAGCGTACCGGGAGATGAGAGCATTGCGCTCCCCCATTTATGATTTGGGGTAGGAGTACGTATGTACTCCGACAGCATCCCGTCCACTCGATCACTCAGCAGGAGTAGTGTTGCTGAGTGCACGGTTGTCACAGCCCTACCCACTCGGTCCCACTGTTGTTGTGAGTCGGCTGACTGGCGTCAGGGGTGACCATGACATTGGCATCATATGCATGATGCATTTATTGTTTGTGTTTGTGTTTGTTGCACTTATATGCTGCATTTGCTTGGATACCTTGATTGACATGCATCAGTCTTCTATACCTTTCGGACTTTTTGTCCTTTTACCGGGTCTGGTTAGTCTGATTCTCTCTGTCCTTCTTCGGTTTGCATTTACCTTTATCTTTATCAGATACGCATGATTAGTGCTAGGTGTTATTTCTTTACTTTGCATATCAATTGTACCGAGTGTTGGACTCACCCGCCTCCATTGTTGTTATTTTCGGGTTGATGCTTTTCCAGTTGCTAGTCCCCTGCAGACCTCCAGCTATTTGCTATCGTTTGTATTGTTTTTGATTCTCACTTGACTATATTTGGATTTGGATGTTGAATACTTAGATATTATATAGTTTGTCTTGTTGATGGATTTGTTTTCGATTTTATACTACTACATGCCTGCCTGGACGGCAGAAGAGGTAAGAAAAATCGGATTTGGGCTTTACAAGTGTAGTTGAGTAGGGTTGGTTTCGAGTCAGAGTATTACTATGTTGTTTATTTTATTAACTGCGTGGTTGTGACAGCCAGAGGCTGAATACTTATATAAACTGCGTGGTGATTGGTTTTATTTACTGTTATTATTCCAGCCGCCTGTGGCTGAGGTATTCATGTATGTAGAAAGTTTCAGATTGTCCGCCGTACAGGGGAGATGCTATCGAAATTTCTTCGGACAGAGACTCCTCTGGGGCGAGACTCCTTTTATTAATTACTTTGAGTTTTCTTTTAACTTTAATTTACCTACTCTCCCCCTTTGCCATATATCAAAAATAAACCAGCTTGAAAGTGGATTTGTATTTTTCTGAAGGAATATTTTCAAAGAGGGATAACAATGAATTTTCTTCTTAGATTTCCAAATTTGAAAATACTTGGCTATATATTTAGCTTTCGAAATGATTTGTATGGAGAAAATATTTTGTCAAATAGCTAAGTTTAGAGTACAAGCTAACTGAGTCTAGTTAAAATAGTCTTAAAACTAACTAAGTTTGAAAATATGAGTATTTGAATTTTTAATAAAGGGATTTGCTTAGAAGTTATAAAATATGAGGTCACTTGAAAACTTTAAAACGTTATAAGAAGTTGACCAGATTTTTAAATACTCAATTACATGGACAAGTTTTGAAAAACTGTAATTAAGTTTTGAGTATGCATTTTGAAGAAACTTTGATATTAAAAAATATTTAGTTTTAGGACAGAGGGAGTAGCAGTAGTTTGTTTTCTAGTCCAAGCATGAGTCAAATTAAATTATTGAGTTTAATTTGATTAAGTATCAGAGCCTTTAAAATAATCAGGTAAAGTAATTTGATTAGAACCTTAAAGTACAATCATGCTTAAACAACAAATTGAAACACACTTTTCCCAATTGTCTAACCTTTAGCTACTTGCTGATTGCCTAGAGGGCAGTAGCTTTCACATGGTTAGTCAAATTAAGTCCATTTGGTCCAGTTAGAGTTGGCTAGAGCTGGAAGACTTGACTTGATTATTATTTATGATGTGTTTAACGCCCAGACTCATATTGATGCACAAATATAAGCATTCCTGAGTCCAGGCTGTACCCTATGCATCTCACGCCTTTCTAAGTTTTTCAAACACAAGCAAGGTAGACCTAGGTGTTTGTGAGATGCTCTGGCTTTAACCTAGGGGAACATGATTTCTAGGGGAAAACTTAGGCTAGATCCAAATGTTGAAAATTCTAAGAAATTGGAATTTTGAAATAAGTATTTTCCTAGAAATTTAAAAGCAAATGATAACCAAACATTGTCTATTCTACCCAACACATTCCTATTTGTCTTCTAAGTGAGCTGAACTCAAGTTCAGGTAAGGGTTTTGTGAAGATGTCAGCTAGATTTGATTTTGACTCAACATAGTTGAGTATAATATCACCCTTAGCTACATGATCCCTTACAAAATGGTGCTTCACTTCTATATGTTTAGTCCTTGAGTGATGAATTGGGTTTTTTGTTAAATTTATGGAACTTATATTATCAATTGAGATTTTTGTGTTATGATAGTTCAGTTGATAGTCTTTAAGAGTGTGCATCATCCAAAGCAATTGAGATGTGCATTCACCTAAGGCTATATATTCAGCTTCAGTGGTAGATAGAGCAACACAATGTTGCTTTCTACTTGACCAACTTACTAGGCATTGTCCTAGAAATTGACAACTACCACTTGTGCTTTTTCTATCTAACTTGCATCCGGCATAATCCGAGTCAGAATAGCCAAGAAGGTCAAAGGTGCAAGTTCTAGGGTACCAGAGTCCTATATTTAGAGTACCTTTAATGTACCTAAGTATTCTTTTAACATAGGTTAAATGTGACTCTTTTGCACAAGATTAGTATCTTGCGCACATACCAACCGCAAATAATATGTCGGGTCGACTTGCAGTTAGGTAAAGCAAGCTTCCTATGGCACTCCTATAGTACTTTGGATCTACTGGTTTTCCTTCAGGGTCAGAGTCTATGTTAATGTTGGTGGCCATTGGAGTATTTATTATTTTTGAATTTTCCATGCAGAATTTTTTAATTAATTCCTTTGCATATTTAGTTTGATAAATGTATATACCATCTTTAGTTTGTTTTATTTGTAAGCCTAAGAAAAAATTAAGTTCACCAACCATACTCATTTCAAATTCATTTTCCATTAATCTAATAAATTCTTTTAAAAAATTAGAGTTAGTTGATCCAAATATTATATCATCAACATAGATTTGAGCTATGAAGATGTCTTTTTCTACAGTTTTTACAAACAGAGTTGGATCTATTTGACCTTGGTTGAAACCTTTGGATATTAAGTGATTTGATAATCGTTCATACCATGCCCTAGGGGCTTGTTTAAGTCCGTACAAGGCCTTTTTTAACTTAAATACATGATTAGGATATCCTAAGTCCTCAAATCCTGGGGGTTGGCTTACATAAACTTCCTCCTTAATAAATCCATTTAAGAATGCTGACTTGACATCCATTTGGTATAGTTTAAATCCTTTGTTTGCTGCATAGGCTAACAACATTCTAATGGATTCGAGTCTAGCTACTGGGGCATAGGTTTCATCATAGTCCAAACCTTCAACTTGGCTAAATCCTTTAGCTACAAGCCTAGCCTTATTTCTAATTATTTCGCCTTGATCATCTAGCTTGTTTCTAAATACCCATTTTGTATCGATTATTGATTTATTTGAGGGTTTAGATACAAGTTCCCAGACTTGATTTCTCTCAAATTGGGCTAACTCTTCCTGCATAGCTATGATCCAGTCCGGGTCAGGTAGTGCTTCTTCTATTGTTTTTGGTTCGATTTTAGAAATTAGGGCAATCTGACTGTGGATTCTATAGGAGGATCTAGTTCTGACTCCTAGATTTGGATCACCCAAAATTTGATCAGATGGGTGAGAGGTGCTGGCCTTAGTTGGTCTTATAAGTGGGTCAGGGGCTGGTTCCTCTGGTTTATTAAGATTTGGTTGAATTTCATCATCTTCTATATTTCTTGGATCAATATCAACATTCTCATTTATATTTGGTAGATTATTTTCTTCATCAAATATTATATTAGTTGTTTCTTCAACTTTTAGGGTGTTTTGATTGTAGACTCTATAGGCTCGACTGTTTGAGGAGTATCCTAAAAATATTCCTTTGTTAGATTTGGGTGTGAATTTTCTTAAATAATCTTTAGTGTTTAAAATGTGAACTTTACATCCAAATACTTTTAAATAATTTAAGTTAGGAATTTTATGATAATATAGTTCATAAGGGGTTTTCTTGTGAAATTTGTTGATCAAAATTCGGTTTTGAATATGATTTGCAGTATTTATTGCTTCTGCCCAAAATTGGTGATTTAAATTATATTCATTTAACATGGTTCTAGCGGCTTCTTGTAGAGTTCTATTTTTACGTTCCACCAAACCATTTTGTTGGGGGTTCTAGGACATGAAAATTCATGTTGATATCCATTTATTTTACAAAATTGGGTAAATTTATGATTTTCAAATTCCTCCGTGATCACTTCTTATTCTTTTAATTTTAGTATCTTTTCATTTTCTATTAATTTACAAAAGTTACTAAATATTTCATAGGTTTCATCTTTAGTTTTTAGGAATTTTACCCATGAAAATCTAGAGTAGTCATCAATTATTACTAAGCAATACTGGTTCTTGCTTAGTGACTTAGCTCCATGTGAATCAAATAAGTCAAGGTGAAGGAGCTCAAGTAAGGAGCTGGTTCTTTCAAGATTTGTTGATTTGTGTGTTGACTTAGTTTGTTTTCCTTGTTGACAAGCATTACAGATAGAATTTTCAATGAATTTTAGGTTTGGTAAACCTTTAACTAGACCATTATGACTCATTTTTGAAATGAGTCTAGTGTGAGTGTGACACAATCTTCTGTGCCACAAAGCAATTTCCTCTTCTTGTGTTAGAAAACACTTTGTTGAGGATGTCGGTAGATTAATTGAATACATATTATTTATCCTAAGTCCCTTAAGTAAGATTTCAGGATTTTCAATGTTTTTAACTAAACACCTGGTTTTGTCAAAAGTTACTACGTATCCGCTATCACACAATTGACTTATACTTAGTAAATTAAACTTGAAATTTTCAACTAAAAGGACTTTTCGAATAATAAAATCGGAGTTGAGTTCGATATTACCTCTTCCGATTACCTTAAGTTGACCTTCGTTACCGAATGCAACTGATCCTAAGTTCTTGTATGTGAGTTTAGTAAACTTCAATTTATCTCCAGTCATGTGTCTGGAGCAGCCACTATCCAACATCCATTGATCCAATTCCTACATAGGAAGTGGTTGAATTGTTTTAATGGATTTCACGATAGTTAAATTGAAGTAAACTTGTTAGAGATCAATTTTGAAGGAGTTTTGAAATTTAAGTTTAAAAATAATTTTGAAATTTAAGTTTTAAAATAATTTTGAAGTTGAGTTTTAAAATAATTTTGAAATTGAGTTTTGAAAGGATTTTTTTTTTAAATAATTTTCAAATGAATTTTATTACTTAGTCATCTCACCCGATCTAAATTTTCAATCAGGGAATCCTATGATTGATGTGAGATGATTTATTGTTGAATTCAGGAGTTTGGTTTAACTTTGTGTTAGATTCAGATTTGGCTTTGGGTTCAACAAGTAAGCATTCTTTGGATAAATTTCTGGGCTACGGTGAGTCACAAGGAGCTCATTAAAGTAACCATGCCTTCGAGGTTTTCCAAATAGTCCTACCCATTGAACTTAATACCAATCCTTGGTCTAACTAGTCAGAATTCATTTAAGGGTTCAGTCCCACTTGGCCAAATGCACGGTCGAAGTCATATCTTCCTAGACATGCGATGCCCAAGTTTCCTAACGTACTATCATCCAAAACTTCACCAAGATCGTGGTTCAAGTTAACCTTAGTCCGTTTTAATCTAATCCTTAATTACCTCCGCCGTAATCTACTTTGTTTTACCCATTTCTGTAGATTAGGTTCGCCATTCACGCCGTAGTTTAGTTGGGGGTGCCAGCGAGTCTGGATCCTCCATCTTTATTTTGAGTTTTAATTTATGATTTGAATTTCGAATTTTGAATTTAACTTTAATTTTTAATTTCAATTTCGAATTTAATTTTTAATTTTTAATTTCAATTTCGAATTTTGAATTTTAACTTAATTTTATTTTTGAGTTTTGAATTCATAATTTAATTTCAATTTCGAATCTTGAATTTAACTTTAATTTCAATTTCGAATTTAATTTTTAATTTCGAATTTAATTTTTAATTTCGAATTTTGAATTTCAATTTCGAATTTAATTTTTAATTTTTTAATTTAAATTTTGAATTTTGAATTTTAATTTTTAATTTCAATTTCGAATTTTGAATTTTAACTTAATTTTATTTTTGAGTTTTAATTTCAATTTCGAATCTTGAATTTAACTTTAATTTCAATTTCGAATTTAATTTTTAATTTCGAATTTTGAATTTCAATTTCGAATTTAATTTTTAATTTTTAATTTAAATTTTGAATTTAGAATTTTAAATTTTTAGGATTGTTTTTCTTTTTGCTCCCCCTGGATCATGGCCTCGATATGGTCTATCGAGGTAGTATATTTGATCCTTTGGAACCCAGTATTGGCCAAGTCCAACTTGATTAACCAAGTTAGACTTGGAGACCCATGCTTGGACTGTTTTAATACTTTGTTTGTTTATTAATGATAAATAGGATCTATATTTACTTTTGTAACCCAGCCCAGTTCTGTTGTAGATGGCTCTTTGTGTCCCAAGAATCAAGTTCAAATTCTTGGAGCCCAAAGTAAACCGTTCTAAGGTATTTTTTAAATCTTTAACCTGATTTATTAGACTTGAATTTTCTTCCTCAAGTTTTTGAACTTGAGTTGGAAATTCAGTCTGACTCTGGTCAGGTAAGGATTTGGTGTTAGCCACTTCTTTAAGGACACTAACTTCCTTTAGAAGTGATTTAACTTTCAGGTTTGATTTGGCTAATTTGCGCAATAAATAGCTAACTAAAGTGTTCAACCGGGAGATACTTACAGCGGGGTCTGGTCCTTCGGAAACGGATACGGATCCGTGGCTTTGCTCGGACTCGGCCTCAGACTCGCTCTCGCATCCGTATTCAACGACTTGGTCCCGGGCCATTAATGCAAGTAGACTCGTTTGTTCGAGCTCGTCGTCGTCGTCCTCCGATGAAGATTCGTCCCATGTTGCCTTGAGGACCTTTTTCTTTCTTTGCTTTTTGATCTCCTTCATGTTAGGGCAGTTGGTTTTGATGTGCCCTTTTTGGTTACACCCGTAGCATGTAACTTCAAACTTCATCTTTGTATTTTGTGGGCCTTCCTTTGATTTTACTGCCTTCTTCAGATCTCTTTTGTCGAATCCTTTCGTCTTGTAGAGCTTCTTCACGAGGTTCACTAGCTCGGTTGTAATGTCACCTTCTTCATCGTCAGAGTCTGGTTCAGCTTCCGATGCTGGTTCGGTTCTCCGTCGTGGTCTTGGTTCCCGGGTTCGGCTTGTACCTGCAACCAACGCAATACCTTTCTCGGTAGGCTGTGCATTAGTCTGCTCATGAAGTTCAAATTCACTAAAAAGTTCATCTAATTTTAAAGAGGATAAATCCTTGGAAACTTTGTAGGCATCTACCATTGATGCCCACAATGTATTCCTTGGAAACGAGTTTAAGGCATACCTTATTACGTCCCGATTTTCTATTTTCTGGCCAATTCCGTGAAGAGAGTTAAGGATGTCTTGTATTCTCGCGTGAAGAGAACTCGCCGTTTCGCCTTCCTGCATTTTTAGATTATATAATTTATTAAGTAAAAGATCTCTTTTACTTACCTTGGTGTCGTCAGTGCCTTCATGGAGTTCGATTAGCTTTTCCCAGAGCTCCTTTGCAGAGGAGAACGGACCAACTCTGTTGAGTTCTTCCTTGGTAAGACCACACTGGAGGGTGCAGGTAGCTTTGGCGTCGGCTTCAACCTTTTTTATTAAAGAGGCGTCCCACTTCTCGCAGGGTGTAGTTTTGCCGTCGTCATCGATTGGCAGTTTTAGTCCCGTCTTTATGATCATCCATGTTTCGAATTGTATCTTTAGATACGTTTCCATTCTTCCCTTCCAGTAGCCAAAGTCCTCTCCGGAAAATAGCGGGGGACGTACAGTGCTGAAACCCTCTTGTTGGGCCATTTATAATATGTAACAAAAGAAAACAACAAAATATGTTCCAAGACTAAGTCTTGGATTAGTAGTGCTGGAATAAAGAATAATAAAGACGAACTCGAGTGGTGTTGCACCTACTTCGAGCAAAAGTCGATTCGAGGGAAACAAAAAATTAGAATATAGCTATAAGGCTAAATTCTAATTCGACTCCGAAAACAAAAAAAACTGCGAAAAATTTGTTTTGAAAGGTGGTTGCACCAATTCAAAACGACCCCGCTCTGATACCAATTGTTGGATCGAGACGCGCTAGAGGGGGGGTGAATAGCGCTCGCGGCTATTTTGTTCGACTATCGGAATCGTAAAACGTTCGTAGAGTAATTAAAGCAGCGGAAAATGTAAATAAACACAAACACAGAGACACGGTCGTTTACTTCGTTCGGAGCCTAAGGCGACTCCTACTCGAAGGCCCGCGATCCTTGATCGCTTCCGGTGGGCAACAACTATAAGCTCGATAAACGATTACAAGTTGAAGTACAATAAACGACAGTAATTAATTATACCAACGACAAAGAAATGAAGATTCGGAGCTCCTGGTCGTCGGGCACAAGTAGCAGCACTTCGGAACGTCGTTTGGAGCAGCACGTAGCACTTGAGTCACTTGGAAGAAGATGATCTGAAGCTGCTGGTCGAGACCCCTTATAAAGGGGGTTCAAGGCGCCTTATACTGTTCATTAAGGTGCCTTGAACGAGCCGAGTCACCCGCGTGGATCAGCACTGACCTGGTCGAACTCTATCTGGTTCAAGGCGCCTTCAGCCTATCCAAGGCGCCTTCAACCTCCGGTCCAAGGCGCCTTGATCTCCATTCAAGGCGCCTCCAGTCTGCTTTTGCACCCGAGGCGCCTCCAAGCTCCATGGAGGCGCCTCGGACACTGTTCATCCGAGTTCTTCTTTGTGTTTTTGGTACCTGCAAGTATGTTAATCCAAAGATACCTGCAACACAAAGTTAACACAAAATAATAGTATGAATATGAAATTATGACAGTCTCCGGACTGTCCGGGTCTGACTTCGGATTTCCAGCCGGAAACCCTAGGTCGACCCGACGCCTACTGTTCCCTCTACGGGGAACGCGTCCTCACCTACTCCTCTCAGGAGATTTTACCTGTTGCCAGTACGATCCTCCAGATCGACTGGACTTTTGCTCGGCACTTCCTGCTGGACATCCGCTTCACCGGCCAGTTCAGACTTTCACCTGGTTCGCGACACCAGGACTTTCCACCTAGGGTTACCACCCCCTAGGACTTTTGCCTGAAGCCATCGACCTGCCAAGGCTTTCCGCATAGGGTTACCACCCCCTAGGGTTTTACCTTGCCTAACCGCAGTTAGGACTTTCCTGAAACACTCAGCAAAAGCTGTCAGAAAACAAAGCACCTTAACTTTGAATCCTTTGCCATTATCAAAACTTAGGTTCGATCGTCGGATGCTTCCCGCACCAACATTTCCTAGAATCTATCACACACCACTCACTTACGCTCCCTCTCTCTATTCTCTCTTTCCTGCTTGATATGAGTTAAGGTGAGTGAGCCCATTAGGTGACATGGAAGCCAAAGTCAAGAGGAAGGGGTGGTGCTCAAACTTGGTCAAGCATAAGGCTCTCTATATAGTCCCGGACGGGAAAGACTTGTCGGGTCTAGAGATGCTTAGACTTATCTAGTCTATAATGTATGATCGACCGAGCTATGGCTGACTGAATACAAGGCTCTCTACATATGCCTAGACAAAAAAGACTGGTCGGGCCCAGAGATGCTTAGCCTTATCTAGTCTATAATGTATGATCGATCGAACAATGGTTGACTGAATACAAGGCTCTATGCATAGGCCTGGGCGGGAAAGATCAGTCAGGCCCAAAGATGCTTAGCCTTATCAAGTCTGTATCATATATACAATGGGCCACGTAAAGGCCAACCGGATGAAGGATTCTGTGTATGTGCCTAGACGGACATAAATCTGGCTGGGACAAAAGGCATCTAGCCTTGTAAATTCTTTAATATATGTACAGTCGAAGGGAGACCGATCAAAATGTAGGGTTCCCTATATACGCCCAGCAGGGAAAGGTTGACCGAGCCTAAAGATGCCTAACTTGGTCAAGTTCCTAAGATATGAGTGGTTAGATAAGGGACGATTAAACATAAGGTTCTCTGTGTGTACTCAACCGGGCAAAGCCCGAGCAAGTTTTAAGATACTTATCCTTATAAAACTTTCATCATACGACCGACTTAATGACCAGCTGAGATATATTTAACAGAAGGTATTCTCAACCTATGACTGACTTAATGACCAGCCAAGATATATTCAACAAAAGATATTCTTAACCTATGACCAGGTTAATGATCGACCGAGATATATTTAATAGAAGATATTCTCAACATACGATCGGCTCAATGACCGGTCGAGATACATTCAGCAGACAAGCAGTTGACAACATTAAGATAGCTTGGCAAGTTTGTCGGGGAATATTCCCTCAAAGCTTCTTCATTAAGCAGTTACAACGACACCCTCCCGCAGGTACTTCATGAAAAACTCAACTCTCAAGCAACAAAGGAGGTACATCTAGGGTAGAAAAAAGATTCCTCGGAAGATTATTGCACGATGCCTAGGTTGTACTTCTCTCATCTTCTAACAAATCGGGGGCCATCTCACAATCGCGGAGGTTATGTGAAGTGGTATAAAAGGGGAATCCTCTACCCTGGCAAGGTACGCAAACACCAACATGTGCATCTGAAGCCCTACTTTCCTATATTTTCCATGACTGCTCTTCTTCCACTTTTTGAGAGAGGAGATTGACTTGAGCATCAGAGGGTCTAGCCAAGGTTTCCCACCCTGGACTTAGGTCACTAATAGTTTGTTGGCTCGTCTGACTGTGTGCAGGATAACTGAGGAGTTTCCTTCAGATCTTGAGAGGCTTCTTGTTCATGGAACAATCATTCATTGGAGCTAGCGTGCCATCTCATCGCTTTCAGACAAGATCCCTCCTCTTTCTCTAAACCTTCTCTTCCCTCTTCTCAACCTCTCTTCTAGTGTTCGTGAACCAGCCTTTGATTGTCTAGATAATTCACCATATGAAGTTAACTAGTGCTTAATCAACAATCCCTATAGGATCGATATTTTTATTACTAATGACGTAGTCATGCACTTGCGGCTTCGTAACAAGTTTTTGGTGTCGTTGCCGATGACTATTTTCGATTAACATTAGTTGATTAGCATATGAGTTACTCTATATATTTTTCTTTTTCTTTTACTTTTTGCATTGTCTTTTTTATTTTCATTATGTATTTTATTTCTTGTCTTTAAATTCTATATTTATTTTTTTAAAAAATCAAAACAAAAATTGGTTGAGTACCTTGATTATTTTATATCTCCTACATCCATGTGCTATATGATGATTACTCACTGTGTCTTGTGAGTTCAGTGCTATTATTTCAAGTGAGACCAAAAATTTTCTTTAACTATGGATAAGTACCTTTCATGGCAATCTGGAGGCTTAAATGCAAAGTATAATTTAGATGATGAGCAAATGTCGAACATCTGTAGTGCATGTGGTAGTCAAATCCATTCGTCTACCATATGTCACCTCTTCTAAAATGAAGTTGGCCCTTCCATAGAACAAACTGATGATATTTGTATGGTTTGTGGCAGTTCATCCCGTCCAACTGCTATATGCCACTTCTTCTAACATGTTGTTACCTCCTCGATAGAACTTCAGAATGTAGGATTGATGACGTGTTAGGGGGGGGAGTGAATAACACTAGTGGCTAATTCGTTCATTTTGGAAAGCTCAGAATAATGCAGCGGAATAAAGAAAAGAAACAAATACAATCACTAACAGGTTTCTTTTACTTGGTTCGGAGCTTGTGACGACTCCTACTCCATGACCTGTGACCATTGATTGCTTACATTAGGCAATTACTAATAGCTCAAAAATTCTTTACAAGTAAGCAATTACAAGTATAAAACTAAACAAAGTGTACCGACAATATAAGGATGAGTAAAAGAGTCGTTGATTGTTAGAGCAGCAGTTGAGCGTTGTTGAAGTGTTTCGGAGTAGCACATAGGAGTGCAAGTAGTCTGATTTTTGGTGTTATTGAAGTGCTGGCCGAGACCCCTTTTTATAGCCTCTTCAAACCTGATCCAGATCCTCTGATCCTAGGATCAAGTTTTGACTCAACCTAGATCGGTCGACTAATCCCTAGGTTCGGTCGATCGAGCCTACTGAATCCTCTAGGCCTTCCGTCTAGATGTAGCCTCTCCAGATAGTGCCTTCATTCGGTCGACCGATCCCACCGTTCTATTGACCGAACAACTGATGATCTTCGCCTCATCTAATCCAATCAACCAGGCTCAACTGAGTCTCTTTCTATCCTCGGTTTCATCGATTGATCCTGAAGTTCGGTCGATTGATCGCGAGGTTCGGTCGATCGATCCCACAATCAAACGCGATTTGATCTCTGGCAATCTGATCCTACTATACTAGGGTCCAGTCAACCGATCCAGTCATTCAATTGACTGATCAAGGCTAAGTCTAACCCTGTAAAACTTGTTAGTTTCCTACAAAACAGAGTTAGACAAATAGTAATTAATATGTAAATAAATAACTTG
The DNA here is from genome assembly GCF_018446385.1 of Zingiber officinale. Classification (NCBI taxonomy): domain Eukaryota; kingdom Viridiplantae; phylum Streptophyta; class Magnoliopsida; order Zingiberales; family Zingiberaceae; genus Zingiber; species Zingiber officinale. The sequence continues at coordinate 52,568,619 of NC_055986.1, read as the reverse complement.
ACATCCTTTGAATTGTCCGGTTCTAACTTCGGATTTCCTTAAAAAACCCTAGGTTAAACAGACACCTATTGTTCCCTCAGTGGGGAACGCGTCCTCACCTACTCCTCTCAGGAGAAGTTACCTGTTGCCAGACCGGTCATCCAGACCGACTGAACTTTTGATCAACACCCGAGACTTCAGGTCTTCATGCTAGACATTCGCTTCATGACCTGTCCAGACTTCCACCTTGTCCGCGACCACCAGAGTTTTCACCTAGAGTCTCCGACTCTTGGATTTTGTCCAAAGCACTCGACCCGCTAACATTTTTTTGCCTAGGGTTACCATCTCCTAGGACCTAGGGTTACCACCCCCTAGGGTTTTCCACCTGTCTAACCGTAGCTAGAACTTTCCATCACCTAGGATTACCACCCCTAGGACCTAGGGTTACCACCCCCTAGGGTTTTCCACCTACCTAGAATCTACTAAGACTTTTGCCTAAGAAAACTTAGGACTTTCTTGCAAGCTCAATCAACCTTGTTAGATCACAAGGCAACTTAACTTTGGACCTTTGATATAATCAAAACCTAGGTTCAATTTTTTGATGCTTCCTGCACCAACAAAGAATCTATTCCAACCTATACATCAATACATGTATGATTCGGTTCCTAGTACTTCTAGCTACAACTGGAGAGATCAACAAATTTATACCTTTTAACCCTAGCACACTTCTGAGGAGGATGAGCAGTTACTATTACAGTAGCATATCTCTGACTCACCTCAACACCACAATCAAGATGGGATGAATTATTAGAATTTTGAGTACAACAATATTCAAAGTATTAAGTAGTTTTCTCAAGCAAATCAGAGTCCATCAGAATTTCAAGATGATTCACTATTAGATAGACCACAATAGTTACAATATTATGAGCTGACTGACTGGGAGGACTCCCAAGACTCAGATCTTCCTACTCCTAATCAAATGAAGACCAAAATATAAGAATTAGAAGAGCTCTTAATGCAAGAGGGGATCTTATTTCTCCGATTCTATAGCAAGATGTTGTGTTAAGTCCAAATTCAGAGCCTCAGTTGAGGATGATTTGGAGGGGATGGAATTTAAAGCTAAAGGCGGCTGTGATCATGATGCTACATACAACTCTATAGGACTCCTCTACTGCTTTACATGGTGATGATATATTTGATGATACTCCAGACACTAATAGGACCATTGATGTGTCTTTAACCAATCTTGCTGTTGTTCTTACTACAACTTCTAATAGTACATGCTTGAGTGATGATGGGATTATTGAGGAAGCAAATGTTAATATTTGTGTGCATCCCTCCGAGTGACAAGTGGTGGATAGTCGTGTTGGCGCTACTCGAAATTCCGTTATGTTTCCCCTGTACAAAAATTTGTATAAGCACAGAACTTTTCCTAGCAACCCATGTGCTTTTCAGAAGTTAAACTTGGATTGCAAATGAAACTTAACATTATTAATCCAAGTTCAACCCATGTGTTCATCAGAAGTTAAACAATATTACAGAAGTTGATTAAATATCTATTTCAAGGATTGACTTCCAGGTCGTTGGCGAGGCACTTGGCCTTCTTGGGTATGAGATCATCCACCACTTCCTAGTTAAAGCCTTTCAAAGAAATTGAATATTTAAACTCCTTACAGTAAACCCTAGGTTAAACTACAGAGACCCCAATTAAAGCACAAGATTGCTAGCCTCTTGTGTTGGTACTTCAGGATCCATACAAAGGAAAAATAAACTAGTACACAGCGGAAACAATTAACTAGTTATACCTTTCTTTGTAGCTTAAAGACCTCTTGATCTTCTGCTGTATTCCTCTCCTCCTCTTGGACGTCATGTGGGCGACGATCTACCAAGATGCAAAAACCACCCAAGTCCTTCTTTCTTCCAAGACTTTCGGCCACCAAGGGATCAAAGCTAGGAACACCACCTCTTGTTCTTCTTTCTTCCTTGCAACCCGCCGGCCACAAGATGGTTGAAGCCTCTTGATGCCGTCGGCCTTAGGTGAGAAAGCAAGGGGAGAATACAAATATGAGGGGGCCAACCACAAGGAGAATAGAAGAGGAATAGAAATTGTGTAAATGATTATTTCCTCTAAGGCACCATCTATCCTCTTTTATAATCCTTGGTAATGGCTAAAAAGGAAAGATTTTAACAATAATTAAAATCTCTCTTTTAAATTTTCTATTGTGGATGGCTACAAAAGGAAAGTTTTAAAATTAAAAAAAATCACTCTTTTAAATATTGTAGATGACTACAAAAAGGAAAGATTTTTAAAATTAAAACCTCTCTTTTAAATCATAGTTAACAAAAAAGAAAGTTTTAACAAAAATAAAATCTCTCTTTTAAACCATTGTAGATGGCTACTAAAGAAAAGATTTTTTAAATTTAAAACTCTCTTTTAAAACCATATGAATGGCTTCAAAAAAGGAAAGTTTTTAAAATTTAAAATCTATTTTTTTAAAACATTGTAGATGGCTAAAAAAGAAAGATTTAAAAACAAATTAAAAACCTATTTTTAAACTCATCTTGGTCGGCCCCTTGCTTGGGCACCAAGCAAGGATGTGGCCGGCCATAAGGATGACTTGGGTGGATGCGAGGCTTTATACATAGAGGCTACAACATGGACCTAGAGGAGAAATTGATTTTGACCTCCTGATAAGCTTGAACTTCCTGTGTTCAACCCGAACACCCAACTCAAGTTCATCAATAATAACTCATACCACTAAAGAGTTATTATTGAACTACCACACCAATTCCATATTACATTATGGGCTCCTTCTTATCATGAGTGCATTAATCTCCCTGTATTTAAGATATCGAATGTCCATTAATTAAATGAGTTACTGACAACTCACTTAATTAACTTCTAGCTCCAAGAGTAGTACCACTCAACTTCATTGTCATGTCAGAACTAAGTCCACCTGCAGGGTTTACATGACAATCCTTATGAGCTTCTCAAGGGGACATCATCATCCTAATAAATAGGACACAGTTTCCTTCTATAATCAACAACACACTATATAAATAATATTATTTCCAAACTTATCGGGCCTATTGATTTAACAAATAAATCTCACCCTTTGATAAATTAAAAAAATAAATACTAAGTACATGTGCTTGTTATTATATCGGGATTAAGAGTACACACATCCATAATAACAGAGGTTCTGTTCTTTTATGCAGTTAGTATAAAAGGAACAACCTCAAATGACCATGCTCTATACACACATAGTGTATTAGTGTAATTTTATAGTCAAGATAAATTAGTACCAAATTACACTATAACCATTCCAATGGTTTGTCCCAATCCATCTTGGTTGTGAGCTTCTATTTATAATTTATAAGGAATTGATAACATGATCTTCTATATGACACCACACACCTTGTTATCTACAATATAAATTAAATGGACAACTGCATTTAACTAAATGCAGACATTTGACCAATGTGATTCTCATTTCAAAATAAATGTTTATACAAAAGTTAGGGTTTTAGTATACATTTTAACAAGCCGGAGACCCCAAGGATGGACACTCCCACTTTTTCCTATACTAAATTTTCATCAGAACAAGTCCTCAACATCAACTGTGACCATTGTGCTCTTAGCCTAAGTACTTTAGGTGAGCCTTCTCCAACCGTCAAGAAGAATCTTTAAGGAGAATAAGAAGGAGAGAGCAATTCCTCAAGATGTGATTTCCATGATGAAAGCTTCCTTCTTATTTTGGGCCATTAGTTGAAAGGTTCAGAGATAACTCACTCCAACAAGATCACAATTTTGATGAGCCTAATAAGGGGTCAAGCTAATGAACTTAAACAAGATACAACCCAAGTTCAATCTTGCTTTCATTTTAGTTTTTATTTCTTTCTAGTTTCTTTACTTTGTTCATAATTGATATGCGCAGATTATATACACTTATATGCATGCTTGGACGCACATCTATTTGTATTCAATTAGCATAATATATATTTATTGCACCCTATTTCTTTATAATGTCATACTTCCATTATATTTTATTCAGAGATCTACTCTTTGCTTATTTTTATTGACAGGATGCTATTTGGAGTGAAAATGGAGTGAAAACACACACGAGAATAATTTTGGAAGAAATCAAGCCAAGGTCGTGTGACCCACACGGTCGTGCTTCCCCACCAGAGGCAAATCATGCCACGACCGTGTGAGCCACATAGCCGTGTCAACTTCCCCGTGGCCAGGCAACACACAGCAATGCCAAATGGCACGGACATGCCAAATGGCACGGTCATGCCAATGTTCCAAAGACAAAGAAGACCATGGCCGTGTGACCCACACGACCGTGTCAACTTACCAGAGGCGCGGAAGGCCATGGCCGTGTAAATCCACACGGCTGTGTGACTTTGGCAGAGAGGAAGAAGGTGACGGCCGTGTGAGCCACATGGAGTGTGACTCAAAGTTGGGTGAGGCCGTGTGGATTTCACACAGTCGTGTGACGAAGAACATGGGGTCGTGCCACTCCAAAACAGAGTTGTGCTGAATTTTGGGTAGCTTGCAGACTGATCCTAAAATGGACATAACTTTGTGTTCCATTGGAGTTTCGGGCTGTTCATTATACCAAAACGTAGCTAACTTCAAGATATACAACTTTACTTCAGATCAAATAGATAGATAACATTGTCTGCCCATGCTAAATGGCACAGTCGTGCTTCCCAACTGTGGGTTCATCTGGACCTCCACCCAGATTGCAGACCAAACTTTGAGCCATCATAACTTTCGGCTCGGTTTGAGACATGGCTCAATCAAAGTATCAAATTGAAGATAATTTCAAGAGCTACAACTTTGGTTCAGGGTGAACCATGAGAAAACCTGGTTTAATGGGTGAAAAATCCGGTTTACCGGACTCCTATAATCCTGATTTTCCTGGGCAGTTTGGAGGAGGTATAAAAGGGTCAAGATCCTCATTCTTTGACTCATCTTGGGTTTGGGACTTTGTCCCTCTCCTTGGGGAAGGGTTCTCCCCTTAGGAGAAAATCCTAGAGCTTCATTCTCCTCCATTCCTTCACGATCCATCCATCTCCGGAGCAAGGAGACATCCCCAAGACATCGGAATCATCGGCAAGCATCTCTTCTTCCCCTTCTTCTCACATCTAGGGTTGTAAGTATGCTTTACTTTATGTTTTGGGATTGTTCTTCCTTTGAATGGCATAGATCTCGAAATCTAGGATGTAGGAAGTATTTGTGATGTGATGGAGATGTAAAACTATGTGGATTTGCCATGTTTCTATTCAATGACTTGTTAATGCCTTGTTCATATTTGATGAAGTGTGTGTGTGAAGCTTGTATATATATCTTTTGCATATTTTATCCAATAGTTGTGTAGAATTGTTAATCCTGTAGGGGGGATACCCTAGATCGTATGACCGAGGGGCATCGTGACAGGGCTGCCCCGCTAACGAACGTCTAGGGTATCACCTTGAAGGGAGAAGCAAATCTCCACAAGGAAGTAGGGGATCAAACATAATCACTATTTCTATCTCTATGTTATTGTGTGTTAGTGTGTTTCTATATTGTATGACCGAGGGGCGTCGTGACAGGGCTGCCCCGCTAATGGACTTCATAGGAATCACTTCCATTTAGTAGCACAGGACATGGAGTAGGAGATCATGCCGACTTATCCACTGCAGGGGAGAGTTGGTAATAAATCTAACTTCCTACAAGAGTATAAACATAGAGGATAGGAACTAAGCAATCTATGTAACATCGCCTAGCATCACAAGGAAACTGAAATCCTAGAATCACACCTTAACTCATCTCTCACATCCTCTTAGCTCAACCCCTTTCAAGGTCCATTCTCTCTCTTCCCTCTTTTCTTTCTCTTACATTCTTTCCCAACTAATCTTACGTTTGTTTAGATAATTCTTCATGTGAAGTTAACTAGTACTTAATCAACAGTCCCTATGGATATGATATCTTTTATATTACTGACGACGTAACCGTGCATTTCCGGTGATGTAACAATAATATCTCTAATCCCTCTACTTAATTTTTCTTGTCGATTTTTTTTTGTAGAATTCAAAGTTGTGGAGGAATGTGAGCATCGAATAGAGGAATATCCTCAAGCTCATGAATGTCAACCATTTGGATCTCATCACTTGGTAACTTCTCTAACTTCATAAATATCCTCCATATTTCATTTCTAGTTTCTATTAGGACAATAAAAAATTTAAGTCTGGGGGATGTGCTAGATTTAGTTTAGTTTTTACTTATTTCTTTTAATAATTTTTTCCTAGTTGCATCACTCATCATGTCATTGTTGGTTGTTCCTCATAGTAAAACGCTAGTATGTTTCATCTAGATATTTATCTTGTGTGATTTGGTATGCTAGTATGTCTATTGATCTATATTTTCCTATTCATAGTAGCATGCAGTGAGCATTGTTATTTCTAGAAGAATTTAAATTTTGGCCTAGTTTTAGGATCTCTTCACATTATGCTTGACTTTGATGGTAGATATTTTTGAAAATAGTCATAATTCATATAATCGAACTAGTACTCTTGCTTCTATGGTGACCTCTTAGCTACATTTTGTTTATTGGATAAACTTAGATCATGCAAGATCATTTGGGAAAAAATCAATCCCTAAAAAAATAAAAGTTTATTCAAGTTTGATACTTTTTAAACAGTCAAAGAAATAAAAAAATAAGGGATAAAAAATAGTTATCATGAGTGGAAACTAGTAATTTATCCCTTTGAGACTAAGTTAGATTACTGGGAAAATGAATGCTATATTTTTCTTGATACTGAGTATTCCTTTGAGACCTTATGTAGATGATGCATGGTATTTTTGTGGAGGATGAACCTTGCGTGTGGCAGGTAAGTGCCTATCACTGGAAGTATGAGGAACATGGTTAAATTAAAAATTAACTAGGCTTATAGATGGACACTTGAGAAAGTTAAGCCACTCATCACACTGAGCACAAAGAACTTCTACTTAGACCACACTCAAACAATTTTTATCTCATGCTTATCAATGAAACTATATGATAGGTTTATATTGATTCATTAGGGATTATTACATGCCATCTACACACATAAATCTAGATGGTGGGTTTTGCTTGAGAACAAGCAAAGGTTTAAGTCTGGGTGTGTGATGTGCATATATTATATATACTTTTATGTAAATTTTGACGCATATCTACTTGTATTTCATTAGAATAATGTATGTTTATTGCACCCTCTTTTATTGTAATATCATATTTCCACTTCATTATCAAGGATATACTCTTTGTGTATTTTCTTGTTGACAAGACACTATTTGGTACAAAAATGGAGTAAAAACTTACACGGGAGTAACTCTAGAAGAAATCAAGCTCAGACCGTGTGAAACTACACAGTCGTGTGGCCATCTTGAAGCAAGGCAAGCTTTGGCCATGCCAAATGGCACGACCGTGACAAGTTTCCAGAGAGGGAGCTGACCCCAACTATGTGGATTTTCTAGAGACAAAGTAGCACACAACCGTGTGAATCCACATGGTCATGCCATCGGACCAGACCGTGGCCGTATGGTTCTACACTGTCATGCCATCGAACCAGACTGTGGCTGTGTAGTTTCACATGGTCATGGCACTGGTCATGCCAGTCCTATGCCCAGCACTATATAAAGGGGTTTTCTCCCCTTTTCATGAATATTTGGCTTGGGGCTTGCCCCCATTCTTTGGAAAAGGGTTCTCTCCCTTGGGGGAACCTGAGATCTTCCATCTTCACTAATCCATCCACCTATGGAGCAAGGAGACTCTCTGAAGACATCGACAATGCATAGCTAAGCATCTCTTCTCCTCATTTCTTGTATTTGAGTTGTAAGAATGTTATCCTTCATGTCTTTGGTTTGTTCTTCCTTTGCTATAAAGTAGATTCTCTAGATCTAGGATGTAGAAAGTAGTTATGAAGTGATTATGGATGTATGAACTATGTATTTTGACATTTTCTTATTCTATGAAGTATTTATACCATGTTCTATGTGTGTTGTACTTTGTATGTATTTGACAAAATGTGTGTGAAGTCAATTCATGTAGATGTAGGGTTTTTATCACCATGTAGAGGAAGAGCCTTGGATTGTAAGACCATGGGACCTTGTGACAGAAGGTATCCCTTACTTTCTATGGTGTTCCCTTGAAACAAGGATCAATTCTTTACTAGGAAGATTAATTAAAGTTTAGAGGGTTCTCCTAAATTAATGTTATAAAGTAATTTATGTAATCTAGGAACGTATGACCAGGGGGTCCTAGTGACAAGGATTCTCTCTTAATCGAACTTCCTAAGTTACCTCTTCTACTTAATTGTATTAATCTACGTTTAGGAAGTAAGTCAGATAACTTTAGGAATGTATGACCATGGGGTCCTAGTGACAGGGATTCCCTTTTAACCGGACTTCCTAAGTTACTTCTCTACTTAATAGCATTAGAACTTGGGAGACTCTTTAGTGCAACTTATGCAGGGTTGTGCTAGGCTTTATTTAGATTCCCTACATGAGTATATGCATGGAGTTAGGTAGATGAACAATGCATAGGGACATTAACTAGCATCACAACAAAATCAAAATCCTAGAATTTATCACATGCCACTCACTTACGCTCTCTCTCTCTCTATTCTCTCTTTCCTCCTCTTTCTCTAAATCTTCTCTTCCCTCTTCTCAACCTCTCTTCTAGCATTCGTGAACCAACCTTTGATTGTTTACATAATTCACCGTACAAAGTTAACTAGTGATTAATCAACAGTCCCTGTGGGATCAATATTTTTATTACTGATGATGTAACCATGCACTCACGACTTCTTAATAGGAGACATTAATTATGGATCTCATTTTACCAAGCACATGGCTAAGGTAGGGAAAGCCACTTCAGGGACTATTATGATCGGTGGCTATATCTCCCACATCACTCAAGATTTAGGGTATGATTTGAGTGGGTTAAAAGATATTAAGAGATGCTTAAGCATTGATATGGGGGTTGTGTTTAGCCTCTAGAATAATGGTTCCAGAGGGGGGATTCATATGCATTTATACTTAAGGATCAATAACCATTTAAATTTCCAAATTGGAGGTTAACATGAGCTCCACAAATACCTCAGTCTAGTGAGTCATTTGTTCCCCTTTCCAAGGGACTACATGCCCCCACAACACACCTAGATAGGGAGGGTTCATCCATCGAGAGAGATTTTGAAACTGAGCCGCACAGGCATTCTTTTCCTCACTCTAAGCACATTCTGGAGCCTCCTGTATATAATTTTTTCTGATTTTCACTCTAGTCTTGATGTTATTAATGCATAGCAGGTCACTATGAGAAACTTCTTTGAGCAGCAAAGTGGGAACTAGACTAGTGAATTTTGAGACTCAGAGGGACATTCTCAGAGAGCAAATGTGCATTACCAGGAGGTTCACTCATATTTTGAAGCCGAAGCAAAGAGTAGAGAAGAGGAGACAAGAGAGTGGGAAGAGCAAAGAAAATTACGCCATGTGATGAGACAGTTCATAGGGGACGAAAGAGAGCAATGGGAATGGGAACAAAGCCACCATGAAAGAGAAGAGATTGCAGCTACTCAAACTAAGCATATGTACCTTTGGCAGCGACCACACAATTTCATAGGCTCAAGTAGAGATGGAAGGGAATCTCATCCACCTTTTCCTCCTTTAGATGAATAGCATTGAGACATGGTAAGATCTTTTGTACATATTATTTAGTGGTACTTGTAGTTAGGAGTATTATTTTTTTCATTTGGTAGCATATTGAGTTTTAGTTATTGAGTGAGAATTGCTTAGGTTGATATTCTTTATATTGATCTTGAAGCATGAATGGCATGAAGTGTCCTTCAAAAGCATGATTTATGTAATAGAGTTTTGTTGGCCCAATGTGGACTTATTCTTTTATTTTTGGTGATTTATGTTTTCCTATCTCTTGGTAGAATCTTGATAAAGCATGATTGGGTTGGTTTGTTTTCACTATAACCTACTTGATAGTTTTATATTTCACTATACTAATGGTTTGTTTCCTAAGGGATGAGTTAGTATAAACTAGTCATTATTCAATCATTATTCATTTAGTTGGATTAGTACCATGGTAACCATAGGTGACCTTTTTTTCTCAATATTTTAGTTACTAGACTATGCTCGGTTTATGTAAGGCCATTTGGAAAAATCAAAATCTCATATGAAAAAAAGAGGAAATGTTTGAGATGTTTAAGATACAATAAAATACTTGAGTGAAAAGAAAAAAAATAGAAAAGAAAAGAATGGAAATAAAGGGATAAAAAAATAGTTGTCATGGGTGGAAATGATTAAATGCCCCCTTTGAGAACGAGTTAGGTTACTGGGGAAATATTTATCTATTTCACCAAGCATGACTTTGAGACTTTGTGTTGAGAAAAGAGGACGAACCTCGGGTATGGCAAGTAAGTGCCTAATGCCGAAAATCTTGGGAATACAATTGAATGATGACTTGACTAAGAAGAAATTTGAAACCTAGGAAATAAATCATGCACTGTGCACTTAACTAGCTTGTAGATTTGGTGAAACTAATTGAGTACTTGTGCTTTAAGTTGATACCATTTGATAGGACTAGACGGGTTCACTAAAATTAGGGATAATATTCACATGTTCCTTTTAGATTCATATTTGCGTGGGGATAACCAAAGGTTTGGTCGGGAGGGGATTTGATAAGTGTGAAGTATATAAGGTCTTCATCATATTTTTGCATTATATTCGACCCACTTTTGCATGCATAATTTGAGATAATTTGATTCTATGCTTCATTTCATATGTTATTGTTCCTAAATACTGCTCTCGTTTATTTTGGATGATAGGAGCAGAGATTGAAGTGAAAATGAGGAGTAAAAAGACCAAGGCAAGAAGCCTTGCCCTACCGCGGGCAGCTATGGCCAACGTCGCAGGCGGCCGTGGCCAGCGCTGCGGGTGGCTGTGGTAGGATTTTCACCCTACCATGGGCGGCCGTGGTAGGCTCAGCCATTACGTGTCATGGGTGGTCGTGGCTAGCACCATGGCCCATGGCAGGCTCGGTTGCCATGCCACGTGCTGGGTGCTACTTGGAATACAGTTCTGTTTCCCCTATACAAAAAAAAATTATACAAGCACAGAACTTTTCCTAGCTACCCATGTGCTCTTCAAAAGTTAAACTTGGATTGAAAACGAAACTTAACATTTTTACTCCAAGTTCATTCTTCAAAGTTAAACCTGGATTGGAAACGAAACTTAACATTTTTACTCCAAGTTCGTTCTTCAAAGTTGAACCTGGATTGGAAATGAAACTTAATATTTTTACTCCAAGTTCAACATTTGTGTTCTTCTGAAGTTAAACCATATTATAGAAGTTGATTAAATATTTATTTCAAGGATCGGCTTCCAGGTCGTAGGCGAGGCACTAGGCCTTCTTGGTTATGGGATCATCCACCACTTCCTAGACAAAGCCTTTCAAAGAAATTGAATATTAAAACTTCTCATAGTAACCTTAGGTTTAACTACAGAGACCTCAATCAAAGCACAAGATCAAAACACAAATCGAAGCACAAAAATGAAAACATGAAATCACTAGCCTCTTGTGTTGGTATTTTAGGATCCATACAAAGAAAACAAAACTAGTTGTACTGCGGAATAAATAACTAGTTGTACCTTTCTTCGTAGACAAAGGCCTCTTAATCTTCTGTCGTATTCCTCTCCTCTTCTTGGACATCGTGTGAGCGACGATCTACCAAGACAAAAACACTCGAACCCTTTTTGTTTCCAAGACGCCTACCACCAAAGGATGCAAAGAAAAGAACGCCTTCTTCTTCTTCTTCTCCTCCAAACCACCGACCACCAAGGTGCTTCGTCTCTTCATTTTCTTTTCCTCCAAGTTCCGGCGACCAAGAGAAGATGGGGTGCCGACTCTAGAGGGAAGAAAAGGGAAGAAGAAAAGAAGTGGGGCGCTGACCCTAGAGGAAAGAAAAGAAAGAATGGGGTGCTGACCTTAAGGGAAAGGAGAGGGTTTTTGGTTGTGGAGAGAAACTTATCAATTCTTAATTGAATTGTTGATTGTTGTGGTACAACCTCCTCTCCTTTTATAACCCTTTGCCCCAGATAAAAAAGGAGAAAAAAAATATATTTTTGTTTTAAAAAAATCTCTAGAAAAGAATTAACATAATTCTTTTTAGAAAAATTTCTTAAGAAAAAATTAGTATAATTCTTTTTAGAAAATTTCTAAGAAAGAATCAATATAATTCTTTTTAGAAAAATATCTAGGAAAGAATTAACATAATTCTTTTTTAGAAAAAATTCTTAAGAAAGAAATTAATATAATTATTTTTAGAAAATTTCTAAGAAAGAATCAACGTAATTCTTTTTAGAAAAATCTCTAATTCTGTTGAGAAAAAATCTCCCTTTTTTTTATTTTCTTTTTCTATTCTTTTCTTTTCCTTTTGGTTTGGCCGGCCTCTTGCTTGGGCACCAAGCAAGGCTTGGCCGACCCCTTTCTAGGGTAGGAAGCAAGGCTTGGCCGACCCCTTGCTTGGGCACCAAGAAAGGATGTGGCCGGCGCCTTTCTTGGGTAGGAAGCAAAATCAAAACGGGTGAATGCGAGGCTTTATAGAGGCTACAACAGGGACTGAGAGGAGGAATTGGTTTTGGCCTCCTGATGGACTTGAGCTTCCTGTGTTTGACCCGAACACCCAACTCAAGTTCATCAATAATAACTCATACCACTAAAGAGTTATTATTGAACTACTGCACCAATCCCATATTATAATATGGGCTCCTTCTTATCATGAGTGCGTTAGTCTCCTTGTGTTTAAGATATCGTATGCCCGTTAATTAAATGAGTTACTGACAACTCACTTAATTAACATCTAGCTCCAAGAGTAGTACCACTTAACCTTATTATCATGTCGGACTAAGTCCACCTGCAGGGTTTACATGATAATCCTTATGAGCTCCTCAAGGGGACATTATCAACCTAGATTACTAGGACATAATTTTTTTTTATAATCAACAACACACCATATAAATAATATTATTTTCCAACTTATCGGGCCTATTGATTTAACTGAATAAATCTTACCCTTTAATAAATTAAAGAAATAAATACTAAGTATATGTGTTTGTTATTATATCGGGATTAAGAGTATGCACATCCATAATAACAAAGGTTTTGTTCTTTTATGCAGTCAGTATAAAAAGAAACAACCTCAAATGGTCCTACTCAATACACACATAGTGTACTAGTATAATTTTATAGTCAAGATAAACAAATACCAAATCACACTACAATCATTCCAATGGTTTGCCCCAATCCATCTTGGTTGTGAGCTACTATTTATAATTTATAAGGAACTGATAACATTATCTTCTGTGTGACACCACACACCATGTTATCTACAATATAAATTAAATGGATAACTGCATTTAACTAAATGCAGATATTTGATCAATGTGATTCTCATTTCAAAATAAATGTTCATACAAAAAGCTAGGATTTTAGTATACATCCTAACAATCTCCCACTTATACTAAAAGACTATGCCGCCATATATGTTGCCATATATCTGATTCTCATCCCCTCAACATGCCCATCAAAAGCTCTCGCCGGAAGGGCCTTAGTGAAAGGATCCCGGTTATCTGCTGATACAATCATCTTGGCGACAACAACTTCTCCTCGTTATATGATGTCTCGTATTAGGTGGTACTTGCGCTCAATGTGTTTACTTACCTTATGGGCTCGTGGTTCCTTCAAGTTTGCTACTGCACCACCATTATCACAATAAATTGTGATAATTTTGGACAAACCAGGAATCATATCTAAGTCCATCAAAAAGTTTCTGACCCATACTGCTTCTTTGGCTACCTTAGAGGCTGCCACATATTCAGCTTCTATGGTGGAGTTTGAAACACATTTCTGCTTAATATTCCTCCATGTTATGGCTCCACCTCCCAAAGTAAACACATACCCCGAGGTTGACTTACTACTGTCCCTATCTGATTGGAAATCCGAATCCGTGTAACCTACAGGGAGCAAATCATTTGCCTGGTAAACCAACATATAATCTCTAGTCCTTCTCAAGTACTTTAATATATGCTTTACGGCAGTCCAATGTCCCTATCCTGGATTACTTTGATATCTACTAACCATGCCCACGACAAAACAGATATCCGGTCTTGTACACAACATTGCATACATTAGGCTTCCTACAACCGAAGCATAAGGAACTGCCTTTATCTCCTCTATCTCCTTTGACGTTTTAGGACACATCTCTTTAGATAAAGGTACTCCATGCCGAAAAGGTAGAAAACCTTTTTTGGAGTTTTGCATGCTAAAATAAGCTAGGATAGTATCGATATATGAAGCTTGGGATAAGCACAACATTCTTTTCTTACGATCCCTTATTACTTTGATCCCAAGAATATTCCCACATTCTCCTAAGTCCTTCATATCGAATTTCTTGGACAACCATACCCTTACGTCTGACAACATTTTGACATTGTTGCCAATGAGCAAAATGTCATCTACGTATAGTACAAGAAATACTACCACGTTTCCGTCACGTTTCTTGTATACACAAGACTCATCTTGACACTGAATGAATCCATAAGACTGGATTAATTCATCAAACCAGATGTTCCAAGATCTCGAAGCTTGCTTCAGTCCTTAAATGAACAGATTGAGCTTACATACAAGATATTCTTTGCCCTTTGCAATGAATCCCTCTGGTTGCTTCATATGGATGTTTTCTTTAAGACTTCCGTTAAGGAAAGCTGTCTTGACATCTATTTGCCAAACCTCATAATCTATATGAGCAGCAATAAATAAAAGAATCCGGATAGACTTGAGCATGACTACCAGCGAAAAGGTTTACTCATAATCGATTCCCTCCTTTTGGGTTTACCCTTTTGCAACAAGTCTTGCTTTGAAGTTTCCACCTTTCCTTCTATCCCTCTTTTTCTTTTGTAGATCCATTTACATCCAATGGCTTTTACACTATTTGGTGATTCTACAAGCTCCCAGACCTGATTAGAATACATAGATTCTATTTCAGAGTTCATTGCATTTTGCCAAGATGCTGCATCTTTATCTTAGAGTGTTTCATTATATGTCCAGGGATTAGGTTCATGTTCACCAGGGATCAAGTCCGAAGACTCTCTCAAAAATATGAATCTATCAGGTTGCCGAATAACCATCCCACTACGACGAGGCACTACCTGTAATTATGCATCATTTGTGACATGCGTTGTAGCTTCTTGTGGTATCTCATCTTGTACCGTTGGTACTAAAGTAGATGTGTCTTCTCTTATTTCCTCAAAAATAATTTTACTCATGAGCTTGTAGTTCATCACGTAGTCCTCTTCTAAAAATTGGGCATTGGTGCTAACAATGATCTTCTGATCTTTAGGTGCTGTCTCTCCGCAAGTGTACGGAAATATCGCAAGTAATATAAAAGATTATCATATCCACAGAGACTGGAATAAGCACTAAGAATATCTCAAAACGAATTAGCTAGACAACAAATCAATGGATTAACAAAGTCTAGGTGTAACTATGAAAAGTAAACAAAAGAATGAAAGAATAGGCAACAAGAATAAAGGCAATGATAAGGGTTATTCTAGGAGTTTTGGTTTCTTTGTAAGGTTCTTCAATGTAAACGATCTACCAAATCCTTTTTCTCAATTATCCATCATTTGTATAGAAGGTTGTCGGTTCTCTTTTGCAATAGAGAACCGACTTAGGACTGAAATCTATACCTATACCTAGATTGATCAATTAGGAATGAATCTATGTTGTCCTTACACGGGTTTGTCAGTCACGAGCGTCCCTCAGAAAATCAACATAAGAATCCATCACTTATCAACCCATCAAGATATAAAGATTAATGCATAAATCTATCCTACCCTCTTGAAATACCTAATTTCTCCTTCAAGATAATCCCTCAAACGTCCTTACACGGGCATGTTCCTGTCACGAAGATCCCTCAGAAAATCGAATGAAGAATTACATCTACAAGATCCACAAGATATCCAAACATTCAATCAAGCATGGTAATTAAGCACAATCACAACATTCCACACAAGATCAAATAGATACAAAACAGGACAAAATCATAGAAATGGAAAATTGGCATATCCACAAGAGTTTTACATCAAGATTTCCTTACAAATAATCCCTCCATCCTAGAACAAGATATCTACTCCATAAATCAAAGAAAGAATCTGAAAGAAACAAAGATTACAAGCATTTCTAAACCCTCAAATCCAAGAAAGGAGAGAAAGAAAACTTATCTACGGAGAAGAATGGTCTTCGGATCCAATCCTTCGATCTTGGAGTCGAATCGGTGAAGATCTTCCCTTAGATCACCCAGAAATCCACCCAAGAATGGAAGGAATCGCCCAAATCTTCCTTTCTCCGAAAGGGGAGAAGATCCCCTTTCAAATCTTAAAGGAGGCCTTATATAGAAGAGGGGTTTGGGCGCCACACGACCCCTGGGCACGGCCGTGTGAGGTTCACACGGCCTGCTCCACTCTCTTCTCTGCTAACCTCACACGACCGTGGCTTGCCTCTATCAACGCTCCCCTTGCACGGCCGTGTAGATCCACACGGCCTGCACTGCCTTCACCTCTGGAAACCTGGCACGGTTGTGTGGTGCACACGACCAACACTCTCCTGCTCTCTGGAAACTTCACACGACCATGTAGCGCACACGACCGAGGCTTCTCCTATCTCTGGAAAACTGACATGGCCGTGTGGTGTACACGGCCCAGGCTTCCTTGGGCTTCAAAACTTGGCATGACCGTATGAGGTTCACACGACCATGCCATCTTCCTTCTCTAGTGCAGCTACACGGCCTCTCATCCTTACACGGCTTGGGCAACCCCCCATGGCAGGGCCGTGTAGGGTTCAAGTGTCATGGCTTCCTCCATTGCTTTGCTTGCAGATTTGGCCTCGAACACGCATCTTTCACCAGATTCGACTCCTGCGAACAAAAAATGCATAAAAGCAGATCTCTGAACAAAGAAAGTAAATATGCTAAAAAGGAAAGCTGAAAGTACGAAAATGCATAGATCAAGCATGCTCAAAGTATGTGAATGTGCGTCAAAATATGCTAATAAGTGTATACAATCTACGCACATTACACCCCCAGACTTAAACCTTTGCTTGTCCTCAAGCAAAATGCTGCAATCTGGATTAATATGCTTTACAATGCTCTCATATCCCTAATGCATTCTCCTAACTCTATCAAAAGGTTTCATTAGTAAGCATGATCATGAAAACAAGTTAAGCATGACTCAAGCGTAAGCACCCTATGCACAGTGCAAAGACAACTCAAAACTCTTCAAGTTTCAATCTGTCCTAGTCAAGTCGTCATTAACTTTGAATTCCTAATGTTTCCAGTGATGGACAAGTAACCAGTGATAGGCACTTACTTGCCAAACACTTGGTCCATATTTCTCAATCAACCCATGGCCTCAAAGGCGTGCTCAATCTCAAGAGAAGCTAAGCAGTCATTTCCCCAGTAACCCAACTCGGTCTCAAAGGGGTGACTTGCTAGATTCCACTCACGACAACTATTTTTTTATATCCCTTATTCACTTTTTTCCATTATTTTTTTTTCACACATTTTCTTTTCATAAGCATTTGCATTGTGCAAATCTTATTTCACAAGTATACTTTTAGCACAAATGTTGGGATATTTTGATTTTTTTCAAATGAGCTTGCATGAGTTGAGCCTCATCCAGTAACCAAAATGAAGTTTGAAAAATCACCATGGAAACCAAGTACTAAACAAACAAGATGAATCATGACTATTTCAATGATATCAACCATTCAAGCATCAAGTCAAAGTGTAGTGAAAATAAGATCCTTAAGGTCAAGCCAAAACTAGAACTCATCTTCAAATGATACTTAGCTTATATCATGCTACCCAAGATAGAGAAAAGAGGTACATTAAGCATACTACTAGCATCATTTGAATATCATGAACCTAGATAATGAACGTGCTAACATTTAATCTTGAAGACAAGAAAGCATATAAGTGAAGTTTGATGTTCTCAAGATGTATGCCACAAGATTTCAAAAGATAGTCAAGTGACTATCAAAACAAGCAATCAAAGCAAGACAATCGAAATAAAGTGCAAAACAAAAACTAAACATGCAGAAAACAAGAAAACAAGAAAAAACTGAAAACTAGAATGAAAAAAGAAATCAGGTTTGACACTCCCCCAGACTCAAACTTTTCATCGTCCCGATGAAAATCAATATGGTGGAGGTGGAGGTGGAGGGGGACGAGGAAAAGGGTGCCTGCGACGTGGTTGGCTAATGGGAAAACTAGGGAAACCTGGAGTTTCGCTCAGGATTATATGATACTCAAACAAAGCATATACTTGTTGACTAGTGACACTCATGCTTTGCATAAAATCTCTCATTCTAGCTTGATCCGTATCATAATCCTGGACAAATTCGGCCACTTGACCCTGAAAGTTCCTCGTGAACTAAAAGTGCTCTTGTACTTCTCTAAACTGATTATATGATAAAGAGAAGTGACCTTCCAACATTCTTCGTTGGGCATCATGCTTCTCGTGAAGCAATTCTAGAGAAGTACGAAAATCAGAAAAGTCAAATCTAGAGGGACCCGTACCATAGGCAAAAGAATGCCTAGCAGGATCCAGATGCTCAGAAGGCTGTGGGTATCCAGATGTCGAGGGCTCAATGTGTGGCTCTGTGTCTCCGGATATAGAGGGAACATTTTTGGGGTCGACATCGGTGATTACCTAATTAGCAGGGTTGCGAATTGAAGTTCATTCGGGACAAGGAAGAGGTAGAGGAAAACCATTCCTCCTAGGAAATGCAAACCCATTCTCATCCCGAACGATCATCTTCATGGCAAGACATGCATCCATGTCAATCATATCATTGCCATGAATAACTTCCAACCCTTCTAAATCAAGTTCCAAGTTAATGGCTACTTGGGTAATCAAACCACCAAGCACTATTGATCCCGAAGATGCCCTCGCAGCTCTCACTAAGGTTTGTAGAAAATGAAAGACGGAATCAAAATCAACCTTATGTAGCATAGCTCATAGAGAATAAAGTTCTACTTTCTTGACGACTCCATCACTTTCCCCCCTACCAAAAATAGTTTTGCTCATGACTCTATGTAGATATCTAAAAATAGAGTTTTGCATGTGAGAGCCTTGGCTCTAGAGGGCTCATAAGGGTGATCTAATCCTGTGATTGAATTTCAAAAAAGATTCCAATTAAACCTAGAATCAAACCTTCGAGAGCTACTGGAAGACAATCCAAAACAGGTGTTAAAGTCACTAAATGTCCATTGAAATTCTTGATTCATTAATCTAAAAGTTATCTTGCCAACATAATCATCCTCATTGGTAAAATGGACATCTAACGAACTCAGAAACTCTAAAATAAGGCGAGGATAAGTTGGTAGATGTGAGTACAACATATCACTCCAATCTAGGAACCCTATCATCCAATCTACATCATCCCTAATTCCCATCATATCTAAAACAGTTGGGTCCATATACCTAGTACACACAATATTTCTGTTGACAAGAATTGAAAATCTAGTAATTTGATCATCATTTCTAAATACGATATTGAATTCATTGTCGTTACCTTCGTTGTATGAAGTCCTCTTCCCCTTGCCTTTGACTGGTTGTTTTCCTTTATCTTTGGACGGCTCTTTCCCTTTGTCTCCATTTGATTCACCACCCCCTTTGAGAAGTTTCTTCAAAAGGCTAGACATAGTGTCAAGTTTGAGTGGTAATGGGTACTGTTTATGGGTTGGAGAAATTAGATCTTGAGGAAATAGGTCTCGAAGAGCAAGGTTTTTAGGTTAAGGAGATGGAGATCTTAGATCTAGGAGAAGAGAAGGATCAAGATCTGGTTAAAGTTTGTGGAGAAGGGAATGTTTTAGAACTAGATCTGAGAAAACTTGGAAGAGAGGTTGGAGAAAAGAGGAGTTTTGGAGAGAAGGGGGTGCAAAGATGAAGAGGGTGTGTGGGGGACACGGCCTGGATCTGACCGTGTATAGTAGATACGGCCTGGCAAATTTACCCACACGAGCCGTGTAGATCTACATGGCACCTTTCCTCTCCTTCTCGGTTTAATTCACACGGTCGTGCCAATTGGCACGACCATATCCTTCTTCCTCTCGGCCTTCTTTGCACGGTTGTGTCCGAAACACGGCCTCAATAGCCTTCTTCTTTGGAATCAGTACACGACCGTGTCAAATGACACGACCAGTGTATGCTTCTTCAATGGTTCCTTCACACGACCATGTGGTAGACACGGCTGAGAAAATCTCCTCCTCTAGATTCTTCACACGGTCGTGTCTAGGACATGGCCATACACCTCCCCTTCTCTAGAGACTCCACACGGCCGTGTCATGTAGATACGACCCAAGCATCTCCCTTTTCTGCACCATAAGCCTGGTCGTGTGCAGCACACGACCATGCTCTGTTTTGCTCTAATTGACACTTCTCCTCCTTTCTAGCTCTTCCAACACTCCCATGCCCATGAAGAAGTCATGGCCAGCTCATGAAAGTGAAATTTCAACCTGAAAAATAAAACAAAAACCAAATAAAAACACTACTAATGAACAATAGAGACATGAAATGAAACTAACTAAAAAGAAACTCTTGGGTTGCCTCCCAAGAAGCGCTTGTTTAAGGTCTTTAGCTCGACTAATCTAATTACTCCTCTCTTTTCCTTGCCCTCGGAGGGCAGACATATTTGTTATTTTTGTTGGGAGGTCTCCTCCCAACATCTTCCACCACATAGTTTTCTTCATTTGGTGGCCTCCCATGAGGATGGAAATTCCATTCCTCCAATTTGTAAATGTTTGCCCTGTTACAAGCATTCAAGAGAGAAGAGACATGGTTAGAGGCTTTAGATAAATCATATTCCAACCGTTTCTTACCAATTACCAAAGAAAGTTTATGATTCTTAACATCTATAATAGCTCCTGCTGTAGCAAGGAATGGTCTTCCCAATATGATAGGGATTTTTGGGTCCTCCTCCATGTCTAACACAACGAAATCGGTGGGAATTATACTCCCACCTACTTCTACCGACACATCTTCCACAATACCCATAGGGTACCTGCAGGAGTGATCAGCAAGTTGTAGTGTCATGGTAGTAAGTTTAAAGTTTTTGAGACCTAACTTATTACAAATAGAATAAGGAATGAGGCTAACACTTGCCCCCAAATCACAAAAAGCTTTTTCAATAAATTCAGTTCCTATATTGCAAGGAATATAAAAGCTTCAGGGGTCCTTCAACTTTGGGGAAGTGTTCTTCTCCAAAAGAGCGCTACATTCCTCTGTAAGCGCAATGGTCTCAATATCTCCTTTCCTCCTCTTATTTGACATGATGTCCTTCAGAAATTTGGCAAACTTGGGAATTTGAAGGATTGCATCAATGAGTGGTACTTCAACACATATTTCTTTCACCTTCTCCAAGAATTTTCCAAACTCTATCTTTCTTTAACATAATCAATCTTTGAGGAAAAGGGACTGCTATACTTTGATGGTTGAGTGGAAGAGTCTCTTCAACCTTAGTGGTACTCTCCTCATCAACTTGAATCTGATTTGGTGCTGGAGGAGAGAGCTCTTCTTCATTGTGCATCCCTTTTGGAGCAGTCACTTGGGGATCTCCCAAGGTTTGTCCGCTCCTAAGCTCAATTCTATTACAATGCTCCATGGAATTAACATCAGGCTTTCCAGGTAATTGTCCTGGTGCTCTAGAAGATGAGGAAGCTAGTTGGGCAATCTGACTTTCCAAAATCTTTTGATGTCTATCAGAATTATCCATTCTCTGAGTAAGCTTCAAAATATCTTGTTTCATTTCATTCTGAGCTTGTTTCATTTCATTTTGACTAAACATAATTTCTTCAAACATCTTTTCAATTTTGGACATAGGAAAGCCTTGAGAAGATTGTTGCTGAAAATTTTGTTGCCCGGATTGAAAATTAGGCCTTGCCCCCGTGGATGGTCCTTGATCTTGGTTATTCCTATAAGAGAAATTAGGATGACTCTTCCATCCAGGGTTGTAGGTATTTGAGTATGGGTTGTTCTGCCTCTGATTGAAACCAATGATTGCATCACATTACTCTAATTGATTGATTTGTACAGTTATAGCCCCCAATGGACATGAGTCATTTAGGTGTTCAGAACTTCCACATACTTCACAAGAAGCAACAATGACATTGGCTGTACTTGAGCTAGCTCCCATATTCTCAAATTTTTTTGTAAGAGCATCCAGTTTTGCAGCCAACAAAGTCACTGCATCAACATCAAATTTTCCTGATGCTTTTGTTGTTGGGTTCATACAAGGATAGCCACCACTTCTTTCATTAGCCCATTGATGGTGGTTTTGTGCTACGCTCTCGATTATCTCCTCGGCTTCATCTAAACTCTTGTTCATAAGTGCCCCTCCAGCAGCTGAATCAGGGACACTTTTGTGTGATAGTTGATGCTATTATAAAATGTGTGTAGCACTAACCATCTTTCTAAACCATGGTGTGGGCATTGTCTGAGCATGCTATTGTATCTATCCCATGCTTTAAATAAAGATTCTGAGTCCGCTTGTTTGAAGCTTGCAATAAGGTTCCTCATATGAGCTGTTTTACTTGGGGGATAGAATTTGTCAAGAAATTGTTGCTCGCATTGCTCCCATGTGGTGATGCTATTTGGAGCCAAAGAATTTAACCATTGCTTGTCTCTATCTCTCAAAGAAAACCCAAACAATAGTAGACACACTGCCTCTGAAGGAACACCATTCATTTTCATTGTACCGCATATTTCATAGAAGACCTCCAAGTGTTGATTTGGGTCTTCATGCGGTCCTCCACCAAATTGATTTTGCTGCACCATAGATATGATTGCAGGTTTGATCTTAAAATTATTCACCTCAACTGAAGGCCTTGAAATACTAGATTGAAAACCCCTAGCATAAGGTGCTGCATAATCCTTTAGTGGTCTGTTCGCCATAATAGAATGTTCTTGTTCTTCTTGCTGTCTTTGCAGAATTTTTCTTCTATGAAATGTTCTGTCTATCTCAGGGTCTAGAGGAAGAAGTTCTCCTGCAAAGTTAGATCTTCGCATACACAAGAACAAGATAGCAAGATATGTTTACAAAAGAAAGAGACAGAGAAAGAGTAAAACAAAAGAAAACAGAGAAAGGTTAGACAAAGAATGTTAGAATAAAAAATGCAGAATTAGAATCACAACAGAAAGAAATTGACAAGAATGTTATTCGAGAAATGAAAAACTTATAAAAACAGAATTCTAATAATTAATTACAACTATGCAAATGAAAAGAAAAGTTATGTCTAGTCTAACTCAATTGATAATTCCTAATGTTATAGCGCAGTCCCTGGCAACAGCGCCAAAAACTTGTTGTATCTCCGCAAGTGTACGGAAATATCGCAAGTAATATAAAAGATTATCGTATCCACAGGGACTGGAATAAGCACTAAGAATATCTCAAAACGAATTAGCTAGACAACAAATCAATGGATTAACAAAGTCTAGGTGTAACTATGAAAAGTAAACAAAAGAATGAAAGAATAGGCAACAAGAATAAAGGCAATGATAAGGGTTATTCTAGGAGTTTTGGTTTATTTGTAAGGTTCTTCAATGTAAATGATCTACCAAATCCTTTTTCTCAATTATCCATCATTTGTAGAAGGTTGTCGGTTCTCTCTTGCAATAGAGAACCGACCTAGGACTGAAATCTATATCTAGATTGATCAATTAGGAATGAATCTATGTTGTCCTTACATGGGTTTGCCTGTCACGAGCGTCCCTTGGAAAATCAACATAAGAATCCATCACTTATCAACCCATCAAGATATAAAGATTAATGCATAAATCTATCCTACCCTCTTGAAATACCTAATTTCTCCTTCAAGATAATCCCTCAAACGTCCTTACATGGGCATGTTCCTGTCACGAAGATCCCTCGGAAAATCGAATGAAGAATTACCTCTACAAGATCCACAAGATATCCAAACATTCAATTAAGCATGATAATTAAGCACAATCACAACATTCCACACAAGATCAAATAGATACAAAACAGGACAAAATCATAGAAATGGAAAATTGACATATCCACAAGATTTTTACATCAAGATTTCCTTACAAATACTCCCTCCATCCTAGAACAAGATATCTACTCCATAAATCGAAGAAAGAATCTGAAAGAAACAAAGATTACAAGCATTTCTAAACCCTCAAATCCAAGAAAGGAGAGGAAGAAAACTTATCTACGGAGAAGAATGGTCTTCGGATCCAATCCTTCGATATTGGAGTCAAATCGGTGAAGATTTTCCCTTAGATCGCCCTGAAATCCACCCAAGAATGGAAGGAATCGCCCAAATCTTCCTTTCTCCCAAAGGGGAGAAGATCCCCTTTCAAATCTTGGAGGCCTTATATAGAAGAGGGGTTTGGGCGCCACACGGCCCCAAGGCACTGCCGTGTGAGGTTCACACGGCCTGCTCCACTCTCTTCTCTGCTAACCTCACACGACCGTGGCTTGCCTCTATCAACGCTCCCCTTGCACGGTCGTGTAGATCCACACGGCCTACACTGCCTTCATCTTTGGAAACCTGGCACGGCCGTGTGGTGCACATGACCAACACTCTCCTGTTCTCTGGAAACCTCACACGGTCGTGTAGCGCACACGACCGAGGCTTCTCCTGTCTCTGGAAAACTAACATGGTCGTGTGGTGTACATGACCCAAGCTTCCTTGGGCTTCAAAACTTGGCACGGCCGTGTGAGGTTCACACGACCATGCCATCTTCCTTCTCTGGTGCAGCTACACAGCCTCTCATCCTTACACGGCCTGGGCAACCCCCCATGGCAGGGTCGTGTAGGGTTCAAGTGTCATGACTTCCTCCATCGCTTTGCTTGCATATTTGGCCTCGAACACACATCTTTCACCAGATTCGACTGCTGCGTACAAAAAATGCACAAAAGTAGATCTCCGAACAAAGAAAGTAAATATGCTAAAAAGGAAAGCTGAAAGTAAGAAAATGCATAGATCAAGCACGCTCAAAGTATGTGAATGTGCATCAAAACATGCTAATAAGTGTATACAATCTACGCACATCATTTGGACTATAAAATAAACCACTTTTCATTCCTTTAGGATAACCCACAAACAAGTGAACTTCAGTACGTGATTCTAACTTATCAGCATCTCCCTTTATCACATGTGTTGGACTACCCCAAATTCGAATGTGTTTCAAACTAGGCTTATGCCCGTTCCACAATTCTGTGAGAGTAGAGGGTATTGACTTAGAAGGTACCAAGTTTAGAATGTACGCCGCCATTTCCTGAGCATATCCCCAAAATGAATTTGGTAATTTTGAATAACTCATCATTGATCTAACCATTTCCATAAGAGTCCTATTCTTTCGTTCCACCATGTCATTCTGTTGGGGTGTACCAGGTGCAGACAGTTGGGATTGAATCTCGACCTCTGATAAGTAACTCCTAAACTCTCCTAAGAGGTACTCGCCACCATGATCAAATCGTAGTGGCTTGATACTTTTACCATGACATTTCTCCTCATCAGCCTTATACTCTTTAAACTTATCAAAACACTCAGACTTTTGGCACATCAAGTAAATGTACCCATATCTCGAATAGTCATCTATAAAAGAGACAAAATATTCGAAACCACCTCTCGCCTAGATAGTCATAGGTCCACACAAATCAGAATGAACAAATTTGAATACATCTTTGGCTCTATACCCCTTGGCCTTAAAAGGTCTCTTGGTCATTTTTCCTTCCAAGCAAGATTCGCAAGTTGGAAAGTTTTCCACCACTAATGAACCCAAAGGTCCATCGGCTATTAGCCTTTGAATCCTACTCAAGTTAATATGACCAACCTTAGATTCCAAAGATATATTTGGTTCACTTCCAAAAGTTGCTTTCTCTTATTAGAATTAGAAGATGTATTATTAATTTCCATTTGTTATGTCGTGGGAGTTATTGGATTTAGAATATACAAATCGTCAACCAATGTACCAGAAAAGATAACCACCCTATTTTTCTTGATAACTACTTTATCATCAAAAGAAACAGAATATCCATTCATAAATAATTTAGAAACTGAAATCAAGTTATTTCTAAAAGATGGTACGTAAAGGTAATTTCTCAAAATCAAAGTTTTATTCCTATCGAAAGATAATAAAACATCTCCCATTGGAATAACCGCCACTCTCGTAGCATTGCCCATGTAGACGATGATTTCTTCTTCATGTAGTCGTCAGGTTTCATGGAACCCCTGTAATGAATTGCAGACATGATCAGTGACACCCATATCTACACACCAGGTACTGGTAGATAACACCGCTAAACATGTTTCGACAACTAATAAATAAGATACACCTTCATTGTTCTCGTTTCTATGAGGACAGTCCAAGTTTTGTTTCCAATCAATATAATTGGGACCAGTAAGTTTGTTTTCTTTTAAAATAACAACGAGAGGATTGAAAGCCATTTTGAAATCCTGAGAATCATAAAATAAGATATTTGGTCAAAACTTTAGAATTTAAAATAATATTGATCCCTCAAACAATATAATTTAAATTCACCAACACCTCAAAACACTATGAATTTAGTATGCCACGATAGTGTGGACGTATACTAATTCAAACATTTGTAAGAGGAGGTTTTACCCATTACTATTATTATCTTGTCAACCTAACTTTATGATAAATAAAATTAATAGTTGGTTTGTCTTCGGTTACACAAAATAATAGCAGTGACTCCGATGGGGAGGATACTCTTAAATGCACCTAAGTGTATACCATTACTTGATAATTAGTCCATTAAATAGGATTGTGCCCCTTCAGATGGAGAAGATCACACAAATCTAAATAATTTCCTATAATCATCCATAAAGGAAGTTTGATCTAGTGATCCGCAAACAAACTCATCCGATGTGGAGGAAGGCACTCAGAGCCAACGCACAAGTTTGAATGCATCACTTACAAACCAGTAATGGAGACCGTGAAATTTAATTAAATAAACCCTCTCCCACTTAGTTATTTAAAATTGAGAAATTTTTATCATGCATGCACATCACAACACATAAAACAACATATAAAGGCAATAAATATGAAAATAAAATTTCTAACTATTATGGCCTCATCCAACGCTATCCTCTAATATACTGCAAATGGATCAAGCCGTCACGTATGCCGCCAATGGATCAAGCCATCACGTCTATCTCGCTTTCTTCTCCACCGCACCTCTGGTCCTCAAAATAACACCACGTATAGCAAGGATACAAGCCGCAATAAAAATAAAATTTTACATTTATCGATCCTATATTCCACAAGGGAATGTATATGTAAGCTACATCGAATAGAATGTAGAACAACAATAATAATAATACGGCAACCGACCATATTTGATTATTACAATCATGCACACACAACAACCTTGACATGCCCGAGGGATCAAATCACACACAAGCACACAAAAGCCATAATAGTTGGATCTAGGATGCCTGCAATCACAGAGTTAATCTATCTAGCACATCCTACTATTATCCATCCTAAACTTATGTATGAGTAGTGCATAATTTAATCGAAAACCAAACACACAGAGGCAAAAAACTAGCTCTAATACCACTTGTTGGGTGCTACTTAGAATACCATTCTGTTTCTCCTGTACAAAAAAAATATTGTACAAGCACAAAACTTTTCCTAGCAACCCATGTGCTCTTCAGAAGTTAAACTTGGATTGGAAACAAAACTTAACATTTTTACTCCAAGTTTGTTCTTCAAAGTTAAACCTGGATTGGAAACGAAACTTAACATTTTTACTCCAAGTTCAACCCTTATGTGCTCCTAACATTTTTACAGAAGTTGATTAAATATTTATATCAAGGATCGGCTTCCAGGTCATAGGTGAGGTACTAGGCCTTCTTGGTTATGGGATCATCCACCAATTCCTAAACAAAGCCTTTCAAAGAAATTGAATATTTAAAATTCTCACAGTAACCTTAGGTTTAACTACAGAGACCTCAATCAAAGTGCAAGATCGAAACACAAATCAAAGCACAAAAATAAAAACATGAAATCGCTAGCCTCTTGTGTTTGTATTTCAGGATCCATACAAAGAAAACAAAACTAGTTGTACTGCGGAATAAATAACTAGTTGTACCTTTCTTCGTAGACAAAGTTCTCTTGATCTTCTGCCGTATTTCTCTCCTCTTCTTGGACGTCGTGTGGGCGATGATCTACCAAGACAACAACACCCGAACCCTTTTTGTTTCCAAGCCGCCTACCACCAAAGTATGCAAAGAAAAGAATGCCTCCTCCTCCTTCTTCTTCTTCTCCTCCAAACCGCCAGCCACCAAGGTGCTTCGTCTCTTCATTTTCTTTTCCTCTAAGCTCCAGCCACCAAGAGAAGATGGGGCGCCGGTCCTAGAGGGAAGAAAAGGGAAGAAGAAAAGAAGTGGGGCGCCGGCCCTAGAGGAAAGAAAAGAAAGAATGGGGCGCTGACCTTAAGGGAAAGGAGAGGGTTTTTAGTTGTGGAGAGAAACTTATCAATTCTTAATTGAATTGTTGATTGTTTGACACAACCTCCTTTTATAACCCTTTGCCCCAGATAAAAAAGGAGAAAAAGAAATAGATTTTTGTTTAGAAAAAATCTCTAGAAAAGAATTAACATAATTCTTTTCAGAAAAATTTCTTAAGAAAAAATTAGTATAATTATTTTTAGAAAATTTCTAAGAAAGAATCAACATAAATCTTTTTATAAAAATCTCTAGGAAAGAATTAACATAATTCTTTTTTAGAAAAATTTCTTAAGAAAGAATTAATATAATTCTTTTTAGAAAATTTCTAAGAAAGAATCAGCGTAATTCTTTTTAGAAAAATCTCTAATTCTGTTGAGAAAAAAATCTCCCCCTTTTTTTCTTTTCTTTTTATTTTCTTTTCTTTTCCTTTTAGTTTGGTCGACCCCTTGCTTGGGCACCAAGTAAGACTTGGCCGGCCCCTTTCTAGGGTAGGAAGCAAGGCTTGGCTGGCCCCTTGCTTAGGCACCAAGCAAGGATGTGGCCGGCGCCTTTCTTGGGTAGGAAGCAAAATCAAAACGGGTGAATGCGAGGCTTTATAGAGGCTACAATAGGGACTGAGAGGAGGAATTGATTTTGGCCTCCTGATAGACTTGAGCTTCCTGTGTTCGACCCGAACACCCAACTCAAGTTCATCAATAATAACTCATACCACTAAAGAGTTATTATTGAACTATTGCACCAATCCCATATTATAATATGAGCTCTTTCTTATCATGAGTGCGTTAGTCTCCCTGTGTTTAAGATATTGTATGCCCGTTAATTAAATGAGTTATTGCCAACTCACTTAATTAACATCTAGCTCCAAGAGTAGTACCACTTAACCTTATTATCATGTCGGACTAAGTCCACCTGCAAGGTTTACATGATAATCCTTATGAGCTCCTCAAGGGGACATCATCAACCTAGATTACTAGGACACAATTTTTTTTTATAATCAACAATACACCATATAAATAATATTATTTTCCAACTTATCGGGCCTATTGATTTAACTGAATAAATCTCACCCTTTAATAAATTAAAGAAATAAATACTAAGTATATGTATTTGTTATTATATCGGGATTAAGAGTATGCACATCCATAATAACAGAGGTTTTGTTCTTTTATGCAGTCAGTATAAAAAGAAACAACCTCAAATGGTCCTACTCAATACACACATAGTGTAATAGTGTAATTTTATAGTCAAGATAAACTAATATCAAATCACACTACAACCATTCCAATGGTTTTTCCCAATCTATCTTGGTTGTGAGCTACTATTTATAATTTATATGGAATTGATAACATTATCTTCTGTGTGACACCACACACCATGTTATCTACAATATAAATTAAATGGACAACTGCATTTAACTAAATGCAGACATTTGATTAATGTGATTCTCATTTCAAAATAAATATTTATACAAAAATCTAGGCTTTTAGTATACATCCTAACACCACGGGCACCTAGTACTATGGTTTTTCTTTTAACTCTCCTTGTATTTTGATGTATGACAGAGGGGGAGAGTAGCATAGCATAAAATTCAAAAGTAAGATTCAAAAGTAAGCTCTAATTAAGCGGGAGCCTTACATTTTAAAGTTTTAGCTTAAGCTTTGTTTACGTCTAAAATTGTTTACTTATGCTTGCTTACACTAAAACTTTAAAAATTGTTCCTTATGCATCTGTTTACTTATGCATGTTTTTACTTAACTTTGAATTTGAGTTGTCATAATAAAAAAGGGGAAGATTGTTGGTACTGGAAGCATCCGAAGATCAAACCTGTGTTTTGATAATGGCAAAGAATTCAAAGTTAAGTTGGTTTATGATCTAACAGTTTGAATGAGCTTGCAGGAAAAGTCCTAAGTGTGCTTAGGAAAAAGTCCTAACTGCAGTTAGGCAGGTGGAAAACCCTAGGGGGTGGTAACCCTAGGTTATAGGGGGTGGTAACCCTATGCGGAAAGTCTTGGCGGGTCGAGGGCTTCAGGCAAAAGTCCTAGGGGGTGGTAACCCTAGGTGAAAAGTCCCGGTGTCACGAACCAGGTGGAAGACTGGACAGGCCGGGGAGCGGGCGTCCAACAGAAAGTCCAGAAGCATCGAGCATCGAGCGCGGAGCAAAAGTTCAGTCGATCTGGAGGACCATGCTGGCAACAGGTAAATCTCCTAAGAGGAGTAGGTGAGGATGTGTTCCCCGTAGAGGGAACAGTAGGCGTCGGGTCGACCTAGGATTTCCGGTTGGAAATCTGAAGTCAGACCCAGACAGTCTAGAGACTGTCAAACACCTTTCTTATCATATCTATGTGTGCTAACCTTGTCTTGCAGGGTATATGTGTATTTTGTGGACTAACACGTTGTGCAAGGACAAAAGAGCACACTTGGCCTCGGATGAACAGTGTCCGAGGCGCCTCCATGGAGCTTGGAGGCGCCTCGGGTGCAAGCCAAAAGAAGTCAACACAGTAGAGCTGGAGGTGCCTTGGATGAGTCTGAAGGTGCCTTGAACCAGAGCTTGGAGGTGCCTTGGAGTGGCTTGAAGGTGCCTTCAAGTGGATGAGGTGCGACCGGATCAGTCCTGATCCACGCGGCTGACTCGGCGGGTTGGAGGCGCCTCAGATGGGCTTTAAGGCACCTTCAGCAGTGTATAAAAGGACATCTTGACCAACAACTCAAGATATCTTCTTCGAAGCAATCTTTCTGCATCCAACTACTAACGAGACAGTCCGACAAAGCTACAACTCGATGCCGACGATCTGGAGCCTCAGATTTAGTATTTTAGTTGTCGGTATAAAATTTATTTATAGCTTTTTCTATACTTAGCTTGTAATAACTTTACAAAATATAGTTGTTGCCCACCGGAAGCGATCAACGATCTCGGGCCTTGGAGTAGAAGTTGCCACAGGCTCCGAACCAAGTAACCAACTTGTGTTAGCGTGTGTTTGTGTTTAATTTCCGCTGCGTTTTACTCGATATATTTTAATCGAACGAAATAGTCACGAGCGCTATTCACCCCCCCCCTCTAGCGCTTCTCGATCTAACACTAGCTTCACTCACCAGGACTTTCACCTAGCTTCACTTACTAGGGTTTTTACTTGGCTTCAGTCACCTAGATTTTTCCACTGCTCGGCTTCACTCACGGGACTTTCACCTGCCTGGCTTCACTCACCAGGACTTTCACCTAGCTTCACTCACCAGGATTTCCCAACTACCTAGCTTTACTTATTAGGTCTTTCACCTGGCTTCACTTACTAGGATTTCCAACTACCTAACCTCCAGTTAGGACTTTCTCAGTCAAGTATCTGGTCAACCTTGACCTAGTTGACTCTTCTTCACATCTAACTATCAAACCCTGACCAGAGGGAAATAGCACCAGCAATCTCCCCAAATGGACGATTGTATCTGCAATCTCCATGTATTGTCAAACATCGAAATCCAAACATCAAGACTCAAACTTGAGCTAACTCAAGCTTAGTCAACCAGGTTAACATTGACCTAGGAATATTGCACCAACACACTCAACTTTGTGTAACGTTTACATCCATTGTACAATGGTTTCTCTGCTTCCTACTAAAATTCCATAAATGCTTCTAGATTTTCTGTATAGTTATCATATACTGCCTCACACATATTAGCGATTTCAAAGTCGTTGAGATAATTATCAATTGGCTCTTGGTTGATACTCAAATTTACTCCATCTTTTTCAGTAGACTCACCATGTCAAATCCAATTTACATAATTTTGACTAAAATCATGGAAATAAAGATGCTCTTGAATGGACTTAACCGGTCTTTTTTTTAATATTTATACATTTGCAATAAGGACAATGAATTAAATTAGGATCAATCTGAGGATTTTGTAAACAACAGCTAATGAATTGTTCAACACCTTCTTCATATTGTTTAGACCTTCTATCGATTGAATCCAAGATTTTGTTGGAATGTATACTAAAAGCCTAGCTTTTTGTATAAACATTTACTTAGAAATAAGAATCATATTGGTCAAATATCAACATTTATAACTTAAGTATAGTTGTTCAATTAATTTATATTGTAGATAACATGGTGTGTGGTGTCACACACAGAAGATCATGTTATCAATTCCTTATAAATTATAAACAGTAGCTCACGATTGAGATGGAAAGGAACAAACCATTGGAATAGTCGTAGTGTAATTAGGTATTAGTTTATCTTGACTGATAAATTACACTAGTACACTCTGAGTGTATTGAGCAGGGTTATTTAAGGTAAGTTCTTTTTATACTGACTTAATAAAAGAACAAGACCTTAGTTATTATGGAAGTGTGTGCTCTTAATCCTAATATAATAACAAGCACATATATTTAGTATTTATTTCTTTGACTTATCAAAGGATGAGATTTAGCTCGATAAATCAATAGGCCGATAAGTTGGGAAATGATATTACTTATAGTGTGTATTGTTGATTATAGAAGGAAACTGTGTCCTAGTAATCTAGGTTGATAATGTCCCCAAGAGGAGCTCATAAGAATTGTCATGTTAAACCCTACAGGTGGACTTAGTCTGACACGACAATAAGGTTGAGTGGTACTACTCTTGGACTAAGATATTAATTAAAGTGAGTTGTCAGTAACTCAATTAATTAGTGGGCATCTGACATCTTAAACACAGGGAGATTAACATACTCATGATAAGAAGGAGCCCAAAATGTAATTTGGGATTGGTGCGGTAGTTCAATAATAATTCTTTAGTGGAATGAATTATTATTGATGAAATTAAGTTGGGTGTTCGGGGCGAACACAGGAAGCTTAATTTCATCGGGAGACCAAAACCAATTCCTCCTCTCGGTCCTATCGTAGCCTCTTATTAATAAAGTATTATACCCACCTATACCCACCTTTATACCCATCCTAAGGTGGCCGTCCATGCAAGCTTGGAACCCAAGCTTGGGCCGGCCAAGCAAATAGGATGAGCCAAGTTGTGTGGCCGACCCTAGCTTGAATCCAAGCTTGGTGTGGCCAACCACATTAAATTAAAAATAATTTTATTTTTTAAATCTTTCTTATGTGGATACCATGGTTTTAAAAGAAAGTTTAAAATTTAAATCTATCCTTTTATAGCTTTCTACAAAAGATTAAGTGAAAGGTTTGATATCTTTCCTTATTTGTAGTTAAAAGGAAGATTTTAATTTTTGATAAAACTTTCCTTTTATGAAACCATCCTCATGATTTTAAAAGAGAGTTTTAAACTTAAATCTTTCCTTTTATAGTTTCTACAAAAGATTAAGAAAAGATTTGATATCTTTCCTTATTTGTAGATTGAAAAGAAGATTTTAATTTTTGATAAAACTTTCCTTTTATGAAACCATGTTCATGATTTTAAAAGAGAGTTTTAAAATTAAAATTTTCCTATTATAGTTTCTACAAAAGATTAAAAAAAGATTTGATATCTTTTTTTATTTATAGATTGAAAGGAAGATTTTAATTTTAAAGATAACTTTCCTTTTTGGAAATCATCCACATGTTTTAATAGAGAGATTTTAATTTATAAAATTTCCTTTTATAACCAACTATGAAGGGAAAAATTAATAGAGAAATTTTTATTTTAAAAATTTCCGGAAACAAATTAGGAAGTTTTAATTCTTGTGATTAAAACTTTCCTTGCTTGGAGAATTAGAGGCGGCCGACCACTTTATTAAAAGAAAAGGAAATTGTTTTTTATCAATTAAATTTTCCTTTTCATGGCAAAGAAAATAAGGAAGTTTTTATTAAAACTTTCCTTATTTGCCAAGACCAAGGATTATAAAAGAGAGGGAGGGGGTGCCTTCACAAAGAGAACTCTCTTCTATTTTCCTCTCCTCTCTTCCTCGGTGGTGGCCGGCCATATCATCTCCTCATCTCCTCCTTTTCTTCCTCCTTAGTGGACGAACCTCTTCAACCTCAAGGAGCTTGTTTTGGTGGCCGGATCTAGCTTGGAGAAGAAGAAGGAGGAGGAGGTTTTGTTTCCTAGTTTTCCCTTGGAGCTTGGTTGGTGGCCGAGACTTATAATCTCTTGGAGAAGGTTGCTTGGCCGAATCTTGGTAGAAGGAAGAAGAAGGGCTTGGGTGGTTCTCATCTCAGTAGATCATCACCCACACGACGTCCGAGATAAGAAGAGGAATACGATATAAGACCAAGAGGTTGTTGTTTACAAAGAAAGGTATAACTAGTAATTCTATTCCGCATCATACTAGTTTTCTTTGTATAGATTTGAAATACCAAACACAAGAGGCTAGATATTCTAGAGTTTTTGATTTGTAATTCAAAGTTGTGTTTCTTTTATTTTATTTGTCGATCTTGTGATTCGATTGTTCTTTTTAGTTAAACCTAAGGTTATATAAGGAAATTAAATATTGAATTTCATTAAGAGGCTTTGTCGAGGCAGTGGTGGATGTTCCCATACCCAAGAAGGTCATGTGCCTCGTCATATTTGACCTGGGAGCTGATTTCTGAAATTAATATTTAATTAAATTTGTAAGCTAGGTGGATTTAGATCTATAATGTTAAGTATCGTTTGCGATCCAGGTCTAAACCACTAAGAACATATAAGTTATATTTGGAATCAATAATGTTAAGTTCCATTTGCGATTCCAAAATTAATTTTTAAAGAACACATTAGGTTGTTAGGAAAGGTTCGACACTTGTACAAAATTTTGTACAGTGGAACCAGTACGATCTTCCTAGGACCAACCAACAATTGGTATCAGAGCTAGGGTTTGCCTCTGTGTGTTTGGTTTTCAGTTTAATTATGCACATGTCATACATAATTTAGGTAGGATAATAGTAGGATATGTTAACTTTGTGGTTGCAGGTTCCAACTATTATGACTTATAAATATTATGTGTGATTGGACCCTTGTACATGTCAAGAGCATTTTATTGTGTGCATGATTGTAATATTAAATACAATAGGAGTTGTATTAGTTATTAGGATTTTACATTTTTGTTTCGATCTAGATTACATGTACATTCCTTTGTGGAATATAGGATCGATATATGTAAAATTCTATTTTTGTCGTGGATCGTATCCTTGCGAGGTGTGGTGCTATTGGAGGACCAGAGGTGCAGCGGAAAAGGAAGCTCGATGGACCCAACGGCATGAACCCTAGGGCTGGCAGCATGCGAAGGACAGTGATGGAAAATGCCATAATAGTTGGAAAATTAATTTTCATATTTATTACTTTTATTTACTATGATGTATATAATGTGTGCTTGCTAGGTTAAAATTCCTCACCTTAAATAACTAAGTGGGAGAGGGATTAGTAAATAAATTCCACGGTCTCCATTACTGGTTTGTAAGTGATGCGACAAACTTGTGTGTTGGCTCTGAGTATCTCCCTCCCCATCGGATAAGTTTGTTTGCAGATCACTAGATCAAACTTTCATTTTGGATGATTATAGGAAATTAATTAGGAGCGTGTGATCTTCCCCATCGGAAGGGGCACAATCTTATTTAATGGACTAAGTATCAAGTAATAGTATACACTTAGGCACATTTAATAGTATCCTCCTCATCGGAGTCACTGCTATTATTTGTGTGACCAAAGGAAAACCAACTATTAATTTGTCATAAAGATAGGTTGACAAGATAATAAAATTTAAACCCCCTCTTACAAATGTTGAATTTGTATACGTCCACACTATTGTGGCATACAAAATTCACGGTGTTCGAGGTAATTTTATTTGTCAGGTTGACAAGATAATAAAATTAATAGATAAAACTCCTCTTACAAATGTTTGGATTTGTATACGTCCACACTATCGTGGCATACAAAATTCATGGTATTTGAGGTAATTTTATTTGTCATAAAGATAGGTTGACAAGGTTATTAATGGGTAAAACCCTCCTCTTACAAATGTTTGAATTTGTATACGTCCACACTATCATGGCATACAAAATTCACGGTATTTGAGGTGTTGGTGAATTTAAATGATATTGTTTTGAGGAATCAATATTATTTTAAATTCAAAGTTTTGACCAAATATTTGATTAAAGACGGACCAACTATTAATTTTATTTATCATAAAGTTAGGTTGACGAGATAATAAAATTAATGGATAAAATATCCTCTTAAAGATTGAATTTGTATACGTGACATACCAAATTCACGGGGATTTTGAGGTGGTGGTCTTTGTTGGTGCGGAAAGCATCCGACGATCGAACCTTAGTTTTGATAATGGCAAAGGGATTCAAAGTTAAGTTTAATTGTTATTTAATGTCTATGACTGAGTGTTTCAGAAAATTCCTAGCTGCGGTTAGGCAAGGGAAAACCCTAGGGGGTGGTAACCCTAGGTCATAGGGGGTGATAACCCTGTGCGGGAAGTCTTGGCGGGTCGACGCTTCGTGCAAAAATCCTAGGGGGTGGTAACCCTAGGTTAAAATCCTGGTGTCGCGAACCGGGTAGAAGTCTGGATGGGTCGTGGACCGGACATCCAGCATGAAGATCGGAAGCATCAGACGCTGAGCAAAAGTCCAGTCGATCTGGAGGATCGTACTGGCAACAGGTAAATCTCCTGAGAGGAGTAGGTGAGGACACGTTCCCTAGAAGAGGGAACATTAGGCGTCTGGCCGACTTCGGGTTTCCGGTCGGAAACCCGAAGTCAGACCCAGACAGTTCGGTGACTGTCAAACTTATTTCTATATATTATCTTTTGTATTCTAACTCTGTTTTGCAGGAAACTAATCTTTTTGTGCAGGGTTAGGACTGACTAGGATCGGTTGACCGAACCTTGGGATCGGTCGGCTGAACCCACAAGCTAGCAGATCAGATCTCCAGAGGTTGGACCAGGCTCGACCAGGGGATCGGTCGACCGAACCTTGGGATCGGTCGACCGAACCAGGGTTGGGCGTCGACGGGATCAGGCCAGGTTGACAGAGTCAGGACAACTGATCGGTCGACCGAACATGGTGATCGGTCGACCGAACCTCGGATAGAGTTTGACCAGCGGAGCGAGAGGATCGGGCGGATCGAAGGGAGAAGATCGCCTGATCGGTCGACCGAAAAGGGGATCGGTCGACCGATCCACGTCGGGTCAAACCTAATCCCGAGACTTGGGGATCTGGATCAGACTTTGCAAGCTATAAAAGGAGGCCTCGAGGTGCAGCTCAAATCATCGCTCTAAAACAGAAAACTGTGCTCTTGTGTGCTGCTCTGTACGCTTCAACGAGGCCCTGCTGCTCCAACGACTTAAAGCTTCAAAGTTCCTTATTTAATGTTCGTTGGTATAATTCTTCTTACTGCACTTAATTGTAATCAATCTTGTAATAATCGATTCTATAGTTGTTGCCCACCGAAAGCGGTCAACGACCGCGGGCCTTCGAGTAGGAGTCGAGCTAGGCTCCGAACGAAGTAATTCGACTATGTCTTCTATGTGTCTTTGTATTTAATTTCCGCTGCGTTTACTTTTGAACGATTTCCGAAATCGACTGTGAAATAGCCACGAGCGCTATTCACCCCCCTCTAGCGCTTTTCGATCCAACAATTGGTATCAGAG
Source organism: Zingiber officinale (assembly GCF_018446385.1). Lineage (NCBI taxonomy): Eukaryota > Viridiplantae > Streptophyta > Magnoliopsida > Zingiberales > Zingiberaceae > Zingiber > Zingiber officinale. The sequence continues at coordinate 52,530,495 of NC_055986.1, read as the reverse complement.
CGGGGTAGCTTTGATCTGGTGCAACCACCAATCAAGCAATTTTTCGTGGTATTTTCAGTTTTTCGAAGTCGACCGGAATTAGTATAGTTACTATCTTCCGATCTATTTCTCGTTTGAATCGGTTTTGCTCAAAGCTGGTGCAACACCACTCGAGTACGTCTTATTTCCTTATTCCCGCACTACTAATCCAAGACCAAGTCTTGGAATAGATTTTTCTGTTTTTGTCGTGCAAGGTATCAATGGCCCAACAAGAGGGTTATAGCACTGTCCGTCCCCCGCTCTTCACCGGAGAGGACTTTGGTTACTGGAAGGGCAGAATGGAGAACTTCCTGAAGATCCAGTTCGAGACGTGGATGATCGTCAAGACTGGTTTGGATCTGCCAACGGATAAAGACGGCAATCCTACACCCTGTGAGGACTGGGAACCTGCATTAATCAAGAAAGTGGAGGCAAATGCCAGAGCAACTTGTACCCTCCAGTGCGGACTAACAAAGGAGGAACTAAACCGTGGCGGTCCATTCTCAAGCGCCAAGGTGTAACGACCCGCCTTCTGGGTACTAGGCTGTAAGGCGAATCGCTACAGTTAATGCTAAGCTATACTGTGCGGAAAGCTGGGCTAATTAAAAATTTTACTAAACTATTGTAGTTGTCTCTGTTAACTCTGTGAGAGTGAGATTTCATGTCCCACTACCTTCTAGATATTCATAGCTAGGCTGAGGAGACAAAATTGGAACTTTGGATCGGTCCGTGGAACGATCCATTGACCCCCCACGCGAACACTGGCTGGATCGGTCTGGGGACCGATCCAGTATAGGCTGGATCGGTCGGCAGACCGATCCAGGAATTCCTGGGTTCGCTACTGTCCGGTCGGCAGACCGATCCAGGTATAGCTGGATCGGTCGGCTGACCGATCCAGGAGGATACAGTATGCTACTGTATCTCACTGGATCGGTCGGCTGACCGATCCAGTGGCACTGCTCAGGCACTGATCGGTCTGGAGACCGATCAGTGTCTGATTTCGGCCGGGAACTCTGATTTCAGGACTCCGGTGTGCCAAAATACAATCCAACAACTACCTACTGCATAATAAACTATTCTAATAACAGGTAGTGGCAATTCTAAACTGGTTCATGGCATTTCACTCACTAAAACACATTTTAACAACTTAACGTGCATGAAAACGACAGTATCAAACTAATAAACTGAAAGTGCTGAAAGTAAATGCTAAAGAGTTCTAATGTATAAATGAAGCTCGTTAGATCCCTAAGATCTTTCATTCCAGTTCCACACACACACACCATCTCCGCATTGACCCCCAGCCTCCACTGCTAGTCCATTTTCCTTTTACCTGTATCTGCAGTATAAGGAAAATAGTATCTGTAAGCCAACGAGCTTAGTAAGAAACCATCTACCTCACAAAAACATGCAACGATGCAATCATGGATTTAAATCATGCTATTTGAAAACATGCACTGAAAAGCTAAACCATGGCATACTGAAATCTAATGGCATAACATATAAGCATGGCATATACACTGGAATCATGGCATAGCAAGTAATAACGCTAAGCTAATCATAAGTTAAGCTAACTGGAACTAAAGCTGTAACTGAAAACAACTCCACTAGCATATCTGATTTTGAGTTTGAAACTAATACATAATACTTGAAAATACTAATCATGCTGTAGGGCCCGGCAACTGTACTTTGCTGTGCGCGCATCCCTAACTAGACCCGGGTTTGCAAGTCCCGAATTTAGTAGGGTTAACTAGGTTATCTAAACCCAGCTAGGTTATCTAAACCTAGGGACCGACTATGGGAGCCCAGCCCAATGGATATCTAATCAGTGCCAACTGAAAGTAAAATCCTGAATAGCTAATCTGTTTTGCTGAAACTAGGTTATCTGAACCTAGGACTAGGTTATCTGAACCTAGAGGCGACTATGGGAGCCCACCCATTGGATATCTAATCCATATAAGCTGAAATAACTATTTTACTGGTTTAAATGCTTCTAATGCATTTATCTAAGCTGTTAAAATGCCTAAGTTGCATTTTAGCTGATCTAATCATTTTATCGAACACTTGGTGTGCCTAAACCCTCCTCTCCATTAGGGAATCGCTTCTAGGCACCCAACAGCGTCTATGATCCCCAACTGAAGGAGAATAGACGTATTCGGCCCATCTAAAAGCGCTAAACTAATCCCTAATTGGCGAAGAGAGCTAAATACACCCTAGGTATCGATAAAAATCTGCATACATCCTAACTAGAGCATAAAAACTCAAGCGGAAACTATTATACTGCAGGTGAGGGGTTCCTTACCTCCTATTCGTAATTTCTTACGATTCTATTCGCTAGAACTCCGGTGGAGATGACCTTCTTGACGAACCGCTCACGTCTTTGCGTTCCTCTCGCGGAGAAGAACCTTCTCCGTGTTGGAGTCGTCGCCGGAAGGTGCTCCCTTGAGCCCTTGGGGCTTGGTGTGCCGAGAGGGAGAGGAGGAAGAGGAGTGGGCGGCGGTGAGGGTTTGGAGAGGATCGGCGTGAGTTAGGGTGAGGAGAAGGAAGTTGCCGAACCAAAACTAAAATAAACCAAACCCCACTTAACCCTCTATTTATATTAAGTGGGTAACCCGAACCAACTCTAATATAAATTAAATTGTCTCCCTTTCCTTTCAGCACAGCCCTGCTGGGTCCACTGGTTACTAGCCTTGTCCACTAAACCATAGGTCTCGGGTTCAATCCCCGCCTAGGCCATTTTACGCTTATATTTATTTTTGCTACTTCCGCTACTCGGAGAATTCCGGAAAAATATCTAAAAATTCCAGAAAAATCGTAGAATAATTCTATGCAAGTTTGAGAATTTTCGGGCGTTACAATCCCCCATACCTTATAAAAAGTTCGTCCTCGAACTTAGAACAATTCTGGGTACTTCTGTCTCCCAAGTCGCCTCTGCTGCTGTGTGATTTTGCCAGCTGACTTTAACTAATGGTACTTCCTTGTTCCGCAATTTCTTTACTGCTCGGTCTATTATCTGAATAGGCCGACTGTCATAGCTGAGATCATCACGGACCTGTACCAACTGGGGCTCAATCACCTGGGTGGCGTCTGGAATATGCTTCTTCAGCATGGAGACGTGAAATACGTTGTGGACAGCTGACATCTCCTGAGGTAGCTCTAGCTCATATGCTACCTTGCCCACTCTCTTCGTGATAAGGTATGGTCCCACATATTTGGGAGCTAGCTTGCCCTTCTTCCCGAAACGCATGACTCCCTTCATGGGAGCTACTCTGAGGAAGACTGTATCCCCAACTGAGAACTCTAGGGGTCTGCGGCGTGTATCGGCATAGCTCTTCTGCCGGCTCTGTGCTGTCTCTATCCTCTGGCGAATCTGCTGTATCTGTCTGAAGCTCTAGTTCCTACTGTTCACCACTCTCATACCAGCAGATTGGTGATCTGCACCTCCGCCCATAGAGTGCCTCATAAGGTGTCATGCCGATAGTGGCTCGATAGCTGTTGTTGTATGCTCGCTAAACTCAGATATTTGCACCAACTCCCTTAAAGTCTAGGGCACAAGCTCGAGCATATCTTCGAGTACTGATTTACTCTCTCCATCCATCTGAGGATGGAATGTCTTGAACTTTAGCTTGTACCCAATGTTGATCGTATACACCCGTAGTGTGATGTGAATCACTGCCTCGAAATGATGGTTCGTGGGACTCCATGTAGTCTGACGATCTCCTGGAGATACAACTGAGCTAGCTTCTCCATGGAGTAGGATATCTTGATAGCTAGAAAGTGGGCTGATTTAGTCAACCTGTCAACTATTACCCAGATGGCGTCAAAACCATTCGTGGTTCTGGGTAGTCCCACTATGAAATCCATGGAGATATCCTCCCACTTCCATTCTGGAATCTGTATAGGCTGCAGAACTCCTCCTGGTCGCTGATGTTCTGCCTTGACCCTCTGACAGGTGAGGCAGATGCTAACATATCTGGCGATGTCTCGCTTCATCCCGGGCCACCAAAAACGCTTCTTCAGGTCTTGATACATTTTGGTGGAGCTCGGATGCATCTAAGGAGTCCTGTGAGCCTCATCTAAAATCATCTCCGTAGCTCCTCCCGATCCGGAACACGTAGTCTGCCGCCAAAATACAACACCCGCCATCGGACACTCAATTCTCTACTTTCGATTCGCTAGGCCCTTGCTTGATTTTAATCTCGTGGTCCCGATCCCGAGGATCAATATCACCAAGCAAGGTAGACTCTAAGGTCATAGTAGAGAGCTGTCCTCGATGAGCTCGAGACCAAATCCACGATCTCCTTCTCGTAGGGGCGACATGGTCAAGAGATAATAAGGTAGCTGATTTTACGCTAAGTGCGCTACCTTATTGGCTTTCCGGATGGTAGAGGATGTCTATATCGTAGTCCTTGACCAGCCATCTGTACGCATATTCAGATCCTTCGAGTGAAGAAGTACTTGCACTCGATGATCAGATACACTCTGCCGAGCTCCATATAAGTAATGTCTCTAAATTTTGAGAGCGAACACTACTGCTGCAAGCTCAAGGTCATGAGTAGGGTAATTCTTCTCATAATCCTTGAGTTGTCTGGAGGCATAGGCAATCACCTTGCCGTTTTGCATCAGTACTGCTCCTAGTCCCAACTTAGAGGCATCACTATAGATGTCAAAGCTGCTGGTGTCGTCTGGTAGAGCCAAAACGGGAGCACTGGTCAACCTCCTTTTTAGCTCGCTGAAGCTGTTCTCACAGTCCTCTGTCCACTGAAACTTCCTGTTCTTCCTGGTAAGAGTTGTCAGTGGGGAGGCTATCCTGGAGAAGTCCTCTACAAACTTCCGGTAATATCCTGCTAATCCCAGAAAGCTCCTGATTTCGCTGGCGTTCTTAGGTCTCTTCCAGTTACTTACTGCTTCTATCTTGCTGGGATCTACCATAACACCATCCTTGGAGATGATGTGACCGAGAAAGGCTACCCGGTCTAGCCAAAATTCACATTTCGTGAATTTGGCGTATAACTGGTTCTGCTGAAGGATCTGCAAAACTGTCTTCAGATGCTCTGCATGGTCCTCCTGAGTACTCGAATAGATAAGGATGTCATCTATGAACACGATGACAAACTTGTCCAAGTATTCCCTGAATACTCTGTTCATGAGGTCCATGAATGTAGCTGGAGCATTGGTCACGCCAAAGGGCATGACTACGAACTCGTAGTGTCCGTATCTGGTCCTGAATGCTGTCTTAGGTACATCCCCTTCCTTGACTTTCACCTGATGATAACCCGATCTGAGATCTATCTTAGAGAACACTGCTGCTCCCTTCAGCTGGTCGAACAGGTCATCGATTCTGGGAAGAGGATACCTATTCTTGATCGTGACTTGATTCAGGGATCTGTAGTCTATACACAGTCGCATGCTTCCATCCTTCTTCTTCACGAACAATACAGGCGCTCCCCATGGTGAGTGACTCGGGCGTATGAAACCCTTGTCGAGCAGCTCCTGTAATTGCTCCTGAAGTTCCTTCAGTTCTGCTGGAGCCATGCGATAAGGCGCTTTGGAAATGGGATTAGTACCGGGGAAGAGCTCTATCTCAAATTCAATCTCCCTGTCTGGTGCTAAGTCATCCGGAAAGACTTTGGGTAGTCACATACGACTCGGACCTCACGCTAGTGGTCCTTGCCACGACTAGTACCGACTACTGCTAGGTACCCGCATCCCGAATCCATCAACCGGGCCTTCATTCGAGAGAAATCTTCCGCTTTTCTCTTGGTTCACGAGGTATTCAAACCGCTTCGGTTGGAATCGACTTTCCGTTCTGACACTCTATGGAAGCAAGATCCGATCGTAAAGTCCATTCCCGAGATGACGTCGTAGTCGCCATTTCTAGCGAGATCGATCACGTAAGAGTTCCCCGCTATAATGACCGCACCGCCTCGAGCCGATGCGTGGATGCCATGACTTCTCCCGAAGGTAGTGTCGTCAAAACTGACCACCTCTGATGGTATTTCTAATTTTTCGGAGAACACCGCTACGTATGAATGGGTTGCCCCAGTATAGAACAGTAGCACTATACCGAAAAATGCTAATCGACCTGTGACGACTGTCGAGGCATTGGCTACGTCCTCTCTGGTGAGTAGATCCTCGCATTCGCCATAGCCGGAGGGGCTTCTAATGCCTGGCCGATAAGGGACCTTCTAGAGCATCGCATCTGATATAATCGCTACTGGTGGCTCGCATCCGAATCTCGTGGTCGAGGAAGACCACCTTGTTCAGAACCGCTTGGCCATGTGCCCTTCTTGTCCACATTCAAAGCATCCTCGCGTGCCCTTGCGGCAAACCCGGTGGAATTTCCCACAAGTAGCACACTTTGGATAACCGGGTCGCTTGCTAGATGGTCCTCCTTTGAGTCACTCCACGATTTGCGCTTGTTGGAGTTCCCTTCGCTAGAGCCGGCCTTCTGCTTTTTGAGTGTGAGAGCCCTTGGCCTTTGGACTCGAGGAGACACGCTGCTCGCTCGATAATGTTCGTGGTCAAGGCGCCGCTCACTAACTCCTCTGGGTTTGTGGCTTATACGCCACCACCACGCTTCATCGCTATCTCGGCCTCGGATCTTGAGCATCAACCGGATTCGCTCCTCTCTGTGCTGACTAGCTCGGGGCATAAACGCCTGTTGAATTTCTTCACGGCTTCCTCCACCGAGAGGTTGCCTGGCGAAATTCAATGAACTCGTCAGTGGCGGTCTCAGAATCGCATGTGAAAGAATTCCTCAAGAACTCTTTCTGAAGTCACCCATGACATCGATTCCTCGGGCGCCGCTCTAACTCTCTCCACCATATGCTAGCGCCCTGTCGTGGAAGCACATTTAACCTTCTCCTGTTCCGGCCAGTCTAGAAGCTCCATTATCCTCTCCAGTGTGTTTTGAACCATGCTTGAGCATCCCATGGTTCGCTAGTGCGAGAAATTCTCGCTTAACTCTCTGCCACCGGATTAGGTAAGCTTCTTTCCTTAGCTCACCGCCGACCACCGGTGCCGGTATTGGTCCGTTATTGGGTGGAACCTCTATAAATGGGGTTGCTAAGTTCGGTTCCGGGGTGACGGTCTACTGGTTAGCCTTTAAGGTGGCTATTTCTGTCGTTCATAGCCGATGTCAGAATCGAGCCTGCAAGATCCGGAGGGGCACCGAATCGCCCGCCTCCCGGGGCTCAGATGGTGGTGCCCGCTTAGTCGCCTCGTGCCATTTCTAATGACATAGAGAACATACATAACTAAAGCACTCATAGTTTCACAACTACTGATATCATGTCTAAAACTATCATATACTAGCATGCTTCAGGTATATATAAACATGAACTGAAATAAGAAAGCAAGGAACATATAGAGAGTAGAGGTATTCTTACTTGGAAGCTGCAGGTACAATGCTGATGTGTGTGTAGGAAGTATGGAACACGGCTCTGATACCACTCTGTAACGACCCGCCTTCTGGGTACTAGGCTGTAAGGCGAATCGCTACAGTTAATGCTAAGCTATACTGTGCGGAAAGCTGGGCTAATTAAAAATTTTACTAAACTATTGTAGTTGTCTCTGTTAACTCTGTGAGAGTGAGATTTCATGTCCCACTACCTTCTAGATATTCATAGCTAGGCTGAGGAGACAAAATTGGAACTTTGGATCGGTCCGTGGAACGATCCATTGACCCCCCACGCGAACACTGGCTGGATCGGTCTGGGGACCGATCCAGTATAGGCTGGATCGGTCGGCTGACCGATCCAGGAACCTGCAGAATCTGGGTTCGCTACTGTCCCGTGCTGGATCGGTCGGCAGACCGATCCAGGTATAGCTGGATCGGTCGGCTGACCGATCCAGGTACCTGAAAATCTCTTCGAGGCTACTGTATCGTGCTGGATCGGTCGGCTGACCGATCCAGGAGGATACAGTATGCTACTGTATCTCACTGGATCGGTCGGCTGACCGATCCAGTGGCACTGCTCAGGCACTGATCGGTCTGGGGACCGATCAGTGTCTGATTTCGGCCGGGAACTCTGATTTCAGGACTCCGGTGTGCCAAAATACAATCCAACAACTACCTACTGCATAATAAACTATTCTAATAACAGGTAGTGGCAATTCTAAACTGGTTCATGGCATTTCACTCACTAAAACACATTTTAACAACTTAACGTGCATGAAAACGACAGTATCAAACTAATAAACTGAAAGTGCTGAAAGTAAATGCTAAAGAGTTCTAATGTATAAATGAAGCTCGTTAGATCCCTAAGATCTTTCATTCTAGTTCCACACACACACACCATCTCCGCATTGACCCCCAGCCTCCACTGCTAGTCCATTTTCCTTTTACCTGTATCTGCAGTATAAGGAAAATAGTATCTGTAAGCCAACGAGCTTAGTAAGAAACCATCTACCTCACAAAAACATGCAACGATGCAATCATGGATTTAAATCATGCTATTTGAAAACATGCACTGAAAAGCTAAACCATGGCATACTGAAATCTAATGGCATAACATATAAGCATGGCATATACACTGGAATCATGGCATAGCAAGTAATAACGCTAAGCTAATCATAAGTTAAGCTAACTGGAACTAAAGCTGTAACTGAAAACAACTCCACTAGCATATCTGATTTTGAGTTTGAAACTAATACATAATACTTGAAAATACTAATCATGCTGTAGGGCCCGGCAACTGTACTTTGCTGTGCGCGCATCCCTAACTAGACCCGGGTTTGCAAGTCCCGAATTTAGTAGGGTTAACTAGGTTATCTAAACCCAGCTAGGTTATCTAAACCTAGGGACCGACTATGGGAGCCCAGCCCAATGGATATCTAATCCAGTACAGTGCCAACTGAAAGTAAAATACTGAATAGCTAATGCTGTTTTGCTGAAACTAGGTTATCTGAACCTAGGACTAGGTTATCTGAACCTAGAGGCGACTATGGGAGCCCACCCATTGGATATCTAATCCATATAAGCTGAAATAACTATTTTACTGGTTTAAATGCTTCTAATGCATTTATCTAAGCTGTTAAAATGCCTAAGTTGCATTTTAGCTGATCTAATCATTTTATCGAACACTTGGTGTGCCTAAACCCTCCTCTCCATTAGGGAATCGCTTCTAGGCACCCAACAGCGTCTATGATCCCCAACTGAAGGAGAATAGACGTATTCGGCCCATCTAAAAGCGCTAAACTAATCCCTAATTGGCGAAGAGAGCTAAATACACCCTAGGTATCGATAAAAATCTGCATACATCCTAACTAGAGCATAAAAACTCAAGCGGAAACTATTATACTGCAGGTGAGGGGTTCCTTACCTCCTATTCGTAATTTCTTACGATTCTATTCGCTAGAACTCCGGTGGAGATGACCTTCTTGACGAACCGCTCACGTCTTTGCGTTCCTCTCGCGGAGAAGAACCTTCTCCGTGTTGGAGTCGTCGCCGGAAGGTGCTCCCTTGAGCCCTTGGGGCTTGGTGTGCCGAGAGGGAGAGGAGGAAGAGGAGTGGGCGGCGGTGAGGGTTTGGAGAGGATCGGCGTGAGTTAGGGTGAGGAGAAGGAAGTTGCCGAACCAAAACTAAAATAAACCAAACCCCACTTAACCCTCTATTTATATTAAGTGGGTAACCCGAACCAACTCTAATATAAATTAAATTGTCTCCCTTTCCTTTCAGCACAGCCCTGCTGGGTCCACTGGTTACTAGCCTTGTCCACTAAACCATAGGTCTCGGGTTCAATCCCCGCCTAGGCCATTTTACGCTTATATTTATTTTTGCTACTTCCGCTACTCGGAGAATTCCGGAAAAATATCTAAAAATTCCAGAAAAATCGTAGAATAATTCTATGCAAGTTTGAGAATTTTCGGGCGTTACACAAGGAGCTATGGGAGAAGCTGATCGAGCTACACGAAGGGACCTCCGATACCAAAGTAAGTAATTGTGATTTATTATTCAATAAACTATACAACTTAAAAATGCAGGAAAATGAGACGGCAAGCCAGCTTCACACGCGCATTCAGGACCTCCTAAACGGCCTTCACACAATCGGCCAAAGAATAGAAAGTCGCGGCATAATAAGGTACGCACTTAGCGCTTTTCCAAGGAACACCTTGTGGGAATCCATGGTTGATGCTTACAAGGTTTCTAAGGACCTCTCTTCAATCAAATTAGACGAACTTTTTTCGGAATTAGAATTGCATGAACAGACTAATGCACGCCCGGTCGAGAAAGGTGTTGCTTTGGTTGCAGGTACCAGCAGAACGCGTGAACCAATGTCGAGGCGCAAAACTAAGACCAAGTCCAAAGATGAATCAAATGCAGAGGACGATGACGAAGTTGTTTCTGAACTGATAAAGCTCGTACGGAAAATATGCAAGTCGAAAAAGATGAATCAAACAAACATGAAGGACAAATCTGAAGTCACCTGTTACGGTTGTAACCAGAAGGGGCACTACAAGCCAGATTGTCCAAACAAGAAGAAAAGAAGGAAGGTATTAAAGGCGACCTGGTCCGAGTCATCAGATGAATCCGATTCCGACGTAGAAGAACCGACAAGCTTCCTCGCGTTGCTAGTACAAGTAAATATTGATGAAACCGAGTCCGAATTTGAGTCCGAAACCGAGAGCGAGTTGGAAACTGAGTCCGAGCGAAGCCACGGATACGCATCCGTTTCCGAAGGACCAAAACCCACAGTAAGTGCTTTAATGTCTAGTATTAACTTAGATGACTCAGAAAATTTAATTCCGTACTTGCTTAAAAAGTTGGCTAAATCCAACGTCCGGGTTAAGTCGCTCCAAAAGGAGGTAACAACCCTTAAGGGAGCGACTGACTCGAGTTCTTTAACTGAGTCAGTTCTAACTGAGTCAGTTCAAATTGGAAGTTCAACTCAAGTCCAACAACTTGAGGAAGAAAATTCCAATTTGAAAACTCAAATTAAAGAACTCAAGGACACGTTGGAACGGTTCACCTTGGGTTCCAAGAATCTAGATCTGATTCTTGAAAAATAGCGAGCCGTTTACAACAAATCCGGACTTGGATTTAAGACCAAAACAAAGTTTAAATCATACTTGTCGTTAGTAAATAGAAATAATAGAAACATAATTCAAGCATGGGTCCCCAAGTCAAACTTGGTTAATCAAGTTGGACCTGGTCACCATTGGGCCCCCAAGGATCAGATCCATTTCCTTGATAGACCATATCGAGGTTATGATCCAAGGGGAGCAAATAGAAAAACTATCTCAATAAATAGATAAAATTGATTGATGCTTGTTTATTTATTTTCCTTGCAATATACATGCTTAGACTAGGATAGCTTAAGGATCTATGCATAATTTACACTTGCTAGTTAAATCTAGGAGTTTCAAAAAGAAAATTAAATATATATTTCTTTGAGCGATTCTGTCTAGGAAGGGATGGATGATCCCATACCCAAGAAGGCCTAGAGCCTCGCCTTGACCTGGGAATCAATCTTTGAAATACTTATTTAATTGACTAATTGGAAAACCTAATTTTAACTCAAATGTAAATTAATCCTTAGAAATAATTTAAATCAAAGATAACCATCTCACAAAAATACTTTAGATTACCTGATTGATCACTTAGAATCAGGTGAGATGGATCAAGGTTGAACTTAGTCTATAATCAATGTAATCTAATCAAATTAATTAACATAACAAAATTTAATCCATTTAAACAATTTTAAATACTTTGAAAATTAATTTCAAAATTATTTGAAAATCCTTTGAAAATTAATCTCAAAACTTATTTGAAAAATCTTTTGAAAATTAATTTCAAAATCATTTGAAAATCCTTTCAAAATTAATTTCAAAACTTATTTGAAAAATCCTTTGAAAATTAATTCTAAAACTTATTTGAAAATTAATCTCAAAACTTATTTGAAAAATCCTTTGAAAATTAATCTCAAAACTTATTTGAAAATCCTTTGAAAATTATTTTAAAATCATTTGAAAATCCTTTGAAAATTAATCTCGAAACTTATTTGAAAAATCCTTTGAAAATTAATTTTAAAACTTATTTGAAAAATCCTTCGAAAAAAAATTTTTAAAACTTATTTGAAAAATCCTTTGAAAATTAATTTTAAAACTTATTTGAAAAATCCTTTGAAAATTAATCACAAAACTCATTAGAAAAATCCTTTGAAAATTAATTTCAAAATCATTTGAAAATTAATCTCAAAACTTATTTGAAAAATCCTTTGAAAATTAATTTCAAAATTATTTGAAAAATCCTTTTGAAAATCAATTTCAAAAATCATTTTAAAATACTTTGAAAATTAATTTTAAAAATTATTTGAAAAATCATTTGAAAATCAATTTCAAAAATCATTTTAAAATCCTTTGAAAATTAATTTCAAAAATTATTTGAAAAATCCTTTGAAAATCAATTTCAAAAATCATTTTAAAATCCTTTGAAAATTAATTTCAAAATTATTTGAAAAATCCTTTGAAAATTAATTTCAAAATTATTTGAAAAATACTTTGAAAACTAATTTCATAAATTATTTGAAAAATCATTTGAAAATTAATTTCAAAAATCATTTGAAAATTAATTTCAAAATCATTTTAAAATCCATTGAAAATTAATTTCAAAAATCATTTGAAAAATACTTTGAAATTTAATTTCAAAATCATTTTAAAAATCCTTCAAAAATTAATTTTGAAATTATTTAAAAAATCCTTTGAAAATTAATTTCAAAAATTATTTGAAAAATACTTTGAAAATTAATTTCAAAATCAGTTGAAAAATCCTTCAAAAATTATTTGAAAAATCCTTTGAAAATTAATTTCAAAATCATTTGAAAAATCCTTCAATAATTAATTTGAAAATTATTTGAAAAATCCTTTGATAATTAATTTCAAAATCATTTTAAATTCCTTTGAAAATTAATTTCAAAAAACATTTGAAAAATACTTTGAAATTTAATTTCAAAATCATTTGAAAAATCTTTCAAAAATTAATTTAAAAAATTATTTAGAAAATCCTTTGAAAATTAATTTCAAAATCATTTGAAAAATCCTTTGAAAATTAATTTCAAAATCATTTGAAAAATCCTTCAAAAATTAATTTCAAAATTATTTGAAAAATCCTTTGAAAATTAATTTCAAAATCATTTGAAAAATCCTTCAAAAATTAATTTCAAAATTATTTGAAAAATCCTTTGAAAATTAATTAAAAAAATCATTTGAAAAAATACTTTAAAAATTAATTTCAAAACTTATTTGAAAAATTCTTTGAAAGTTAATTTCAGAAATTAATTTCAAAACTTATTTAAAAAAAACCTTTGAAAAAAATTTGAAATTTTTTTTTTGAAAAGCTAAGTGTTTACTATAGTACTCATTTTTTTTCTCCCCTCTTTGTTTTGATATATGGCAAAGGGGGAGATTATAAGGAAAAATTCAAAAGAAACTAAAAATCAAAAATTCAAAGCTAAAAGAAATCAGTTTAAGGGGGAGCTCTCATTAAGGGGGAGCTTCAATGTGCTTAGGTTTTATTTATGCTTGTACTCATTAATATTTACCTTTATTGCATTTTTTCACTTAACTTTGAATTTTGGTTGCCATAATCAAAATGGGGGAGATTGTTGGTGCGGGAAGCATCCGACGATCGAACCTTAGTTTTGATAATGGCAAAGGGATTCTAAGTTAAGTTTAATTGTTATCTAATGTCTATGACTGAGTGTTTCAGAAAAGTCCTAGTTGCGGTTAGGCAAGGGAAAACCCTAGGGGGTGGTAACCCTAGGTCATAGGGGGTGGTAACCCTGTGCGGGAAGTCTTGGCGGGTCGACGCTTCGGGCAAAAATCCTAGGGGGTGGTAACCCTAGGTTAAAATCCTGGTGTCGCGAACTGGGTAGAAGTCTGGATGGGTCGAGGACCGGACATCCAGCATGAAGACCGGAAGCATCGGACGCTGAGCAAAAGTCTAGTCGATCTGAGGATCGTACTGGCAATAGGTAAATCTACTGAGAGGAGTAGGTGAGGGCGCGTTCCCTGGAAGAGGGAACAGTAGGCGTCAGGTCGACCTAGGGTTTCCGGTCGGAAACCCAAAGTCAGACCCAGACAGTCCGGTGACTGTCAAACTTATTTCTATATACTATCTTTTGTGTTCTAACTCTGTTTTGCAGGAAACTAATCTTTTTATGCAGGGTTAGGACTGACCAGGATCGGTCGATCGAACCTTGGGATCGGTCGACCGAACCCACAAGCCAGCAGATCTGATCTCCAGAGGTTGGACCAGGCTCGACCAAGGGATCGGTTGACCGAACCAGGGTTGGGCGTCGACGAGATCAGGCTAGGTTGACAGAGTCAGGACAGCTGATCGGTCGACCGAACATGGTGATCGGTCGACCAAACCTCGGATAGAGTTTGACCAGCGGAGCGAGAGGATCGGGCGGATCGAAGGGAGAAGATCGCCTGATCGGTCGACCGAAAAGGGGATCGGTCGACCGATCCGTGTCGGGTCAAACCTGATCCCGAGACTTGGGGATCTGGATCAGACTTTGCAGAGCTATAAAAGGAGGCCTCAAGGTGCAGCTCAAATCATCGCTCTAAAACAGAAAACTATGCTCTTATGTGCTGCTCCATACGCTTCAACGAGGCCCTGCTGCTCCAACAACTTGAAGCTTCAAAGTTCCTTATTTACTGTTCGTTGGTATAATTCTTCTTACTGCACTTAATTGTAATCAATCTTGTAATAATCTATTCTATAATTGTTGCCCACCGAAAGCGGTCAACGACCGCGGGCCTTCGATTAGGAGTCGAGCTAGGCTCCGAACGAAGTAATTTGACTGTGTCTGCTATGTGTGTTTGCATTTAATTTCTGCTGCGTTTACTTTCGAACGATTTCCGAAATCGACTGTGAAATAGCCACTGGCGCTATTCACCCTCCCCCCCTCTAGCGCTTTTCGATCCAACAGTCTTGACCAAATATTTTTGTGATTCTTAGGATTTCAAATGTTAGTCAATCCCCTAACTGTTATACTATAGAATAAACTTAGTAGTCCCAATTATGATTGGAAACAAAACTTGGACTCTAAGGTGGACTGTCTTCTCAGAACTGAGAACAATAAAGGTGTATTTTATTCATTAGTTGTTGAAACATGTTTAGTAGTGTTATCTACCAGTACCTGGTGTGTAGATACGGGATCCACTGATCATGTCTGCAATTCATTGCAGGGGTTACAGGAAACCCGACAACTGTATGAAGGGGAAATCACCGTCTACATGAGTGCTGCTGCAAAAATAGCAGTTGTTACCGTGGGAGATGTTTATTCTCTGATAGGAATAAAACATGAATTTTAAGAAATTATCTTTATGTACCAAGTTTAGAAAGAACTAGATTTCAGTCTCTAAACTATTCAAAGAACTTGATATTCTGTCTCTTTTGATAACAAAGTTGTTATCAAGAAAAAGAGGAAAGTTATCTGTTCTGGTACGTTGGTTAGCAATTTATATAAATCCAATAAATTCCACGATGCAACAAATGGAAATTAATAACATATCTTCTAACTCTAATAAGAGAAAGCAACCTTCGAAAATGAACCAATCATATCTTTGGCATCTAAGTCTAGGTCATATTAACTTGAGTAGGATTCAAAGGATAATAACCTATGCGAGTCTTGCTTGGAAGGAAAAATGACCGAGAGGCATTTTAAGTCTAAGGGGTATAAAGTCAAAGACGTGTTGGAATTGGTTCATTCTAATTTGTGAGGACCTATGACTATCCAGGCAAGAGGTGGTTTCGAATATTTCATCTCTTTTATAGACGACTATTCGAGATACAAGTACGTTTACTTGATGCGTCGCAAGTCTAAGTACTTTGATAAGTTCAAAGAGTACAAGGATGATGTGGAGAAACGTCAAGGTAAAAGTATCAAGACACTGCGGTGAGATCGTAGTAGCGAGTACCTCTTAGGAGAGTTTAGGAGACACTTATCAGAAGTCGGGATTAAATCCCAACTGACTGCACCTGGTACACCCCAACAGAATGTGTGGCAGAAAGAAGATATAGGACTCTTATGGAAATAATTAGATCGATGATGAGTTATTCAGAATTACCAAATTCATTTTGAGGATATACTCTGGAAACGGAAGTGAATATAGTACCTTCTAAATCAGAACCCTCTACTCCCATAGAATTATAGAATGGGCATAAGCCTAGTCTAAAGCATATTCGAATTTGGGGTAGTCCAATACATGTGCTGAAGGGAGACACTGATAAGTTGGAATTAAGAACAAGAGTTCACTTGTTTATGAGTTATCCTAGAGAAACGAAAGGAGGTTTATAGTCCTAAAAATCAAAAGGTCATTGTTAGCACCAATGCTCAATTTTTAGAAGAGGACTATGTAATTAACCACATGCCCATAAGTAAATTTGTTCTTAAGGAAATAATAAAGGACATGTCAAATATAGTACCAACAGTACAAGATGAGATACCACAAGAAACTGCAACACGTACATAATTACAGACAGTGTCTCGTCGTAGTGGGAGGGTTGTTAGGCAACCTGAAAGATTCATGTTTTGAGAGAATCTTTGGACTTGATCCCTGGTGAACATGAACCTGATCCCCGGACATATGACGAAGCACTCCAAGATAAAGATGCAGCATCTTGGCAAAGAGCAATGAATACTGAAATAGAATCTACGTATTCTAATAAAGTCTGGGAGCTTGTAGAACCACCAAATGGTGTAAAAGCCATTAGGTGTAAATAGGTCTACAATAGGAAAAGAGGGATAGACGGGAAGGTGGAAACTTTCAAAGCAAGGCTTGTTGAAAAAGAAAACTTTTCACTGATAGCCATGCTTAAGTCTATCCGGATTCTTTTATCTATTATTGCTCATATGGATTATGAGATTTGGAAAATGGATGTCAAGACAGCTTTCCTTAATGGAAGTCTTGAAGAAAGCATCCATATGAAGCAACCAGAGGGGTTCATTGCGAAGGACAAAGAGCATCTAGTATGTAAGCTTAATCGGTCTATTTATGGACTGAAGCAAAGCTTCAAGGTCTTGGAACATCCAGTTTAATGAAGTAATCCAAACCTATAGATTTATTCAGTGTCCGGATGAGTCTTGTGTATACAAGAAGTGTGATGGAAACGTGGTGGTATTTCTTGTACTATACGTAGATGACATATTTGGTAGTTGGAAACAATATCAAAGTGTTGTTGGAAGTAAGAGTATGGTTGTCCAAACAATTCGATATAAAGGACTTGGGAGAATGCACATATTCTTGGGATCAAAGTAATAAGGGATCACAAGAAAAGAATATTATGATTATCCTAAGCTTCATATATTGATACGATCCTAGCTCGTTTTAGCATGCAAGACTCCCAGAAAGGTTTTCTACCTTTTAGACATGGAGTAACTTTATCTAAAGAGATGTCCCCGAAGACATCAAAGGAGATAGAGGACATGAAGGCAATTCCTTATGCTTCGGCTATTGGAAGTCTAATGTATGCTATACACGAGACCGGATATCTGCTTTGTCGTGGGCATGGTTAGCAGATATCAAAAGTAACCCTGGACAGGGACATTGGACTGCTGTTAAGCATATATTAAAGTACTTGAGAAGGACTAGAGATTATATGCTGGTTTATCAAGCAAATAATTTTCTCCATGAAGGTTACACGGATTTTGACTTCCAATCAGATAGGGACAATAGTAAGTCAACCTCGGGGTTTTGTGTTTACTTTAGGAAGTGAAGCCATAACAATGGAAGAGTGTTAAGCATAGGTGCTTTTCATATTCCACCATAGAAGCTGAATGGCTCAGAAACTTCATGATGGACTTAAACATGATTTATGGTTTGCCCAAAAATTATTACAATTTATTGCAATAATAGTGGTGCAATAGCAAACTCGAAGAAACCATAAGTTCATAAGGCAAGTAAACACAATAGAGCGCAAGTACCACCCAATACGAGACGTCGTATAACGAGGAAAAGTTGTTGCCGCCTAGATTGCATCAGGTGATAACCTGGGAGATCCTTTCACTAAGGCCCTTAAGGCAAGAGCTTTTGATGGGCATCAAGGGATGGGAATCAGATGTATGGCAGGATATATGGCAGCATAGTCTTTTAGTATAAGTAGGAGATTATTGGAATGTATACTAAAAGTCTATCTTTTTGTATAAACATTTACTTAGAAATAAGAATCATATTGGTCAAATATCTACATTTATAACTTAAGTGTAGTTATTCGATTAATTTATATTGTAGATAACATGGTGTGTGGTGTCACACACAGAAGATCATGTTATCAATTCCTTATAAATTATAAATAGTAGCTCACGACTGAGATGGAAAGGAACAAACCATTGAAATAGTCATAGTGTAATTAGATATTAGTTTATCTTGACTGATAAATTACACTAGTACACTCTGAATGTATTGAGCAGGACCATTTAAGGTAAGTAGTTCTTTTTATAATGACTTAATAAAAGAACAAGACCTTAGTTATTATGGAAGTGTGTGCTCTTAATCCTAATATAATAACAAGCACATATATTTAGTATTTATTTCTTTGACTTATCAAAGGATGAGATTTAGCTCGATAAATCAATAGGCCGATAAGTTGGGAAATGATATTACTTATAGTGTGTATTGTTGATTATAGAAGGAAACTGTGTCCTAGTAATCTAGGTTAATAATGTCCCCAAGAGGAGCTCATAAGGATTGTCATGTTAAACCCTACAGGTGGACTTAGTCCGACATGACAATAAGGTTGAGTGGTACTACTCTTGGACTAAGATATTAATTAAAGTGAGTTGTCAGTAACTCAATTAATTAGTGGCCATCTGACATCTTAAACACAGGGAGATTAACACACTCATGATAAAAAGGAGCCTAAAATGTAATTTAGGATTGGTACGGTAGTTCAATAATAATTCTTTAGTGGAATGAATTATTATTGATGAAATTAAGTTGGGTGTTCAGGGCAAACACGGGAAGCTTAATTTCATCGAGAGACCAAAATCAATTCCTCCTCTCGGTCCCTATTATAGCCTCTTATTAATAAAGTATTATACCTACCTATATACCCATCCTAAGGTGGCCGACCAAGCAAGCTTGGAACCCAAGCTTGGGTCGGCCAAGCAAATAAGATGAGCCAAGTTGGGTGGCTAGCACTAGCTTGAATCCAAGCTTAATGTGGTCAGCCACATTAAATTAAAAAGGATTTTATTTTTTAAATCTTTCGTATGCAAATAGCATGGTTTTAAAAGAAAGTTTAAAATTTAAATCTTTCCTTTTATAGCTTTCTACAAAAGATTAAGTGAAAGGTTTGATATCTTTCCTTATTTGTAGTTAAAAGGAAGATTTTAATTTTTGATAAAACTTTCCTTTTAAGAAACCATCCTCATGATTTTAAAAGAGAGTTTTAAAATTAAATCTTTCCTTTTATAGTTTCTACAAAAGATTAAGAAAAGATTTGATATCTTACCTTATTTGTAGATTGAAAGGAAGATTTTAATTTTTGATAAAGCTTTTCTTTTATGAAACCATGTTCATGATTTTAAAAGAGAGTTTTAAAATTAAATTTTTCCTATTATAGTTTCTACAAAAGATTAAGAAAAGATTTGATATCTTTCCTTATTTATAGATTGAGAGAAAGATTTTAATTTTAAAGATAACTTTTCTTTTTGGAAATCATCCACATGTTTTAATAGAGAAATTTTAATTTATAAAATTTCCTTTTATAACCAACCATGAAGGGAAAAATTAATAAAGAAATTTTTATTTTAAAAATTTCTAGAAACAAATTAGGAAGTTTTAATTCTTGTGATTAAAACTTTCCTTGCTTAGAGAATTAGAGGTGGCCAACCACTTTAATAAAAGAAAAAGAAATTATTTTTATTAATTAAAATTTTATTTTCATAGCAAAGAAAATAAGGAAGTTTTTATTAAAACTTTCCTTATTTGCCAAGACCAAGGATTATAAAAGAGAGGGAGAGGGTGCCTTCACAAAGAGAACTCTCTTCTATTTTCCTCTCCTCTCTTCCTTGGTGGTGGCCGGCCATATCATCTCCTCATCTCCTCCTTTTCTTCCTCCTTAGTGGCCGAACCTCTTCAACCTCAAGGAGCTTGTTTTGGTGGCCAGATCTAGCTTGGAGAAGAAGAAGAAAGAGGAGGTTTTGTTTCCTTGTTTTCCCTTGGAGCTTGGTTGGTGGTCGAGACTTATAATCTCTTGGAGAAGGTTGCTTGGCCGAATCTTGGTAGAAGGAAGAAGAAGGGCTTGGGTGGTTCTCATCTCGGTAGATCGTCGCTCACACGACGTCCGAGATAAGAAGAGGAATACGATAGAAGACCAAGAAGTTGTTGTTTACAAAGAAAAATATAACTAGTAATTCTATTCCGCATCATACTAGTTTTCTTTGTATAGATTTGAAATACCAAAAACAAGAGGCTAGAGATTCTAGATTTTCGGATTTGTAATTCGTTGTATTTATTTTATTTTATTTGTCGATCTTGTGATTTGATTGTTCTTTTTGGTTAACCTAAGGTTATATAAGGAAATTAAATATTGAATTTCGTTAAGATGCTTAGTCGAGGCAATCGTGGATGTTCCCATACCCAAGAAGGTCATGTGCCTCACCATGTTTGACCTGGGAGCCAATTTTCGAAATTAATATTTAATTAAATTTGTAACCTAGGTGGATTTGGATCTATAATATTAAGTATCGTTTGCGATCCAAGTCTAAACCACTAAGAACAGATAAGTTAAATTTGGAATCAATAATGTTAAGTTCCGTTTGCAATTCCAAATTTAATTTCTAAAGACCACAATAGGTTGTTAGGAAAGGTTCAGCACTTGTACAAAATTTTGTACAGTGAAACCGGTACGATCTTCCTAGGACCAACCAACAGATTTATCCATTTTAATACAAGAAAAATCTCAAAAAATTGTAACGATAAATTTTTGTATTATTTATCGCTAGATGAAGGTCTTCTTCAAACTACTTCAAGGACTTTACCTTTCCTCAATGTGAATTTGATCAAAACCTAAACAATATTATAGTAAAAAAGCAAAAGTTTTAGAGTATGACTGCATAAAGCTATAGAATCCAACACTTAGGAGATCATAAAATATAATCGATTCAATGATTTGCTTAAATCATGTATTTATATGATGGTAGAACAATATTGTTTATTTTTGCAAAAGAAAATAAAGGTAAAAGATCATCCAATTTCCTTTTACCAATCAAATCAAAAGTATTATTCATAAGAATGCATATCATGTTACTTTACTATACAAATTACTAACTCTTTCAAAGAAGATGAAATCAAAAAATTATAGAATTTTAATGAACTGCATTATCATCTAGTTTTACTGGAATAGATATGTAAGCGAAGCTAGTTTCAGCACATATCACCAATCCTTCCATCATTTGAGTAACGTGAAAAATATTAAACAATAGGAACAGATTTGAGACCAGAATAAGAAAAATAAAATTAATGATTGCAAGTTTAAAAATAACAAAGATCGACATGAAAAATAAAATTAGTGATTGCATGTTTGAAATAACAAAGATCCATAGGTTTGAAAAAAACATTAAATTCCTAAATAATTCCTCAAAATTTCGATGATCACTGATTCCTTGAGCATCGAAGATGATGAACTAGAAATCAGTCAAAGTAAGAACTTAGAAAGCAGTTTTCTACAAACATCGAACTAGATCCGAGAGAGGGCGGTAGAAGACTGACCCTATAATGCAAGAATGAAGATGCAAAAATGGTGGACGGAGACGCAAGTCTGGAGATGCACGGCTGGAGACGTAAAAACAGAGGACGGAGACGCAAGGCTGGAGACGCGGAGGACGAAGACACAAGGATGGAGACGTAAGCTGGAGATGTAAAGGACGGAGACGCAAGCCGGAGATGAAAAAACGGAGGCACCGTTGGAGACGCGGAGGATGGAGACGCAAGCTCAGGATGAAAAAAACAAAGGCACAGTAGAAGGCTGGAGACGCACGACTGCTAGGGCTTGGGATTTTTTGGAGTGGTTATTTATTAGCGAGGTTATAATGTTTAAGATTTGTAAAAATTAGAAGTGAGATGGGAAATTAGAAATCTAATTAATTCCTATCTGGTTCATCTTTTTTACTTCACACAAAAAAAAATTATATATATATTTTAAACATTTTACTTTATCAAAATTTGTCACGCCCTTGGGGAGTCCCTGTCTGAAGAAATTTCAGCAGCACCTCCCCTGTACGAGTGACAATATGAAGCATTTCTACATCCACAATATACATCAGCCACAGGCGGCTGGAATATACACACAACCACGCAGTTTATAATACAGCCTACTCGGCTGATACAATAAAAACACAACCACGCAGTTATATGTAAAGCAGCCCACTCGGCTGTACCAAAACCAAAAATACAACAGAAAATGACAGAAATCAAAATACAAACCAAACACAAAACTGCTAGCCGGCTAGACTTTCACAACCAATACATAAGACAAAATACCACATAACAACTTCAAAACTCCAGAAACAAAACTGGAGCACAAACTAAACACACTGACACATAAAACAAACAAAACATAAATGAAACCGATAGATCTTCTGAGGTGACATGGGGACCAGCAGACAGGATACTCCAAGTGACATCATAACCAACCTGGTACCTGAAAAAGATAGTGTCCACGGGGGTGAGTTCAACAACTCAGCGAATACCAATAGACATGCCTAGTAAGAAATATCTAACAGTAATAAACATGCAATACAGCTTCCTAATCATATATAGGAAATATGCAAAACTGAAAGGTAACTGAGGAAGCTGTACTCACCAGGAACTCCTATCCAGAACAAAAGGGTCGTCAAACCAGATACACAATATGCCTCCTGTATGCATGTCAAACAAATGCATCAACCAAAATGCAGCATATAAGTGCAGCAAACACAAGCAAATAAATGCAATAAATGCATATGGTGCCAATGATATGGTCACCCCTGACGCCAGTCAGTCATCTCACACACAATGGTGAGACTGAGTGGGTAGGGTTGTGACAACCGTGCACTCTGATGTCACTGCTCCTGATGAGTGACCGAATGGACGAGATGCTGTCGGAGTACACACATACTCCTACCCCAAATCATAAATGTGGGGAGCGCAATGCTCTCATCTCCCGGTACACCATGACGGGAAGGGATCCCTGACGTGCTACCACGCTGCGTCCCACTACCCATGAGCGGACCAACGGAGCACCGAATAGAGCAAAACTGACGTGCTACCAAGCTGCGTCACGCTACCCATGAGAGGACCAACGGAGCACCGAACAGTGATGAAACTGGCGATATGCTCTACAATAATGGAGCAGCCTATCACGCGGCATGCAATCATGCGAATGGTGCATGAAACTAAGCATGACAATATCCTGAACCAAATCCACATATATATATAAAAATGTGTACCCTAGTACAAGTAAGTCAAATCCACATATCTAGGGTATACAGGTCCTCTATGGTATAACAACCTAGGTCCTGAACATATCCACCTCCATAAAATATGTACCAACAATGTACATGGATCAAAGCAAAAGGTCTAGGTATACAGATCAGGTATGATATAAAAATATAGATACACATGTCAGATAATAAAAATCCAGAGTCTAGTCCTAAACTCAGTAACGCATGGTATGTCACTTACTCTAAGAATTAAGGTACTCATGACAATAATCACGAGGTATAAACCTGGATGCATAACAAGCGACAAAACAGAATATGCTATGGGTATCAAACCGTGACATACCAAAGACAAACATGATCATTGCTTGTAGCTATAAAATACTATGCATATCCAATTGACAATATCATAAAAGATAAGTCAAGAGGTACCCGCCTCAAATATCGCTCGTGCCAAAGGAAATCCCACGTAAGGCAACTCGTCGCAAATCAGAGTCCTGTAATACATGATATTATACAATTTAGCTAACAGATAAGCAACAAGTGGCTAGACCTAAAGATCCAAGATATCAGGAAAAATAACCCTATTCCAAACCGATCATTATTATCCTCAATAAATGATTAGCTTCCAAAACTCTTACCCATGAATCATTAATTACAATCTATTCAATTCTGCCAACAAGGAACTATACGAATCCAACCCATGACTATTAATCACAATTATTAATCTAATGTTTCCGATACAACCATATATTCCTCTAAATCAACCAATCACTAGTGAAGCAAACCTCAACAAGAAATAAAAATCAAATCTCATCTCATATCAACTAATTAATCAAATTCCAAATTGATACCAATCCAAATTAAAATAAGTATGACTTAATCAACTCAAATTCTCATTTTAGACCCATATCTCCTCATCAACTAGTTAATCAATCCAACACAGAAATGAATCAAATTCAAAACTTACCCAAATTGGGATAAACCACCACTGATCCAAGACCACAAGGCACAACTTCACCTGCCGGAATCACCACACTCTTCCTCTTCAATTACAAGTGCTGATCACAAATCTAGCGATGTAAACGTCCAACCCACAGTGTTGTGGTCGCTGAAATCAAGCAGCCCCTCTCCAAGATTACTGCTACCATCGTCAACCAAAGAGAGAAAAGATGAACCAGCAACTAGGGTTAGGCACCAATCGAAGAAGATCAAGAGAAGGAGGTTTAGTCGAAGCTAGCTTACCCCCTGAACCTTAAATGTCCACCCTCGTCGGCGATCGGTTGGTAACCACGGCACCAAATCAGCGCTAGGGCAGAGGAAACGGTCGGCGCTAGGGTTCTGATGTTGGTGCTAGGGCACTGGAATCAGATCAACTCCGGTGCTCGGTTCCTGTCCCTAACTCGAAGAGGCGAAGGCTCGGCGTTGCTCTCTTCCACTGGTCTCGGCTGTGGCGACCGAGGCGACGCGAGAAAGGGCGGCGGCGGCGCGTCAGGCACAGTGGTGGCGTCGGGATCGCGGTGTGCGGCGGAGAAGAAAGGAGAAGAAATAAAATGAGAGGAGGAGAAGAAAACCCTCCGAGCGGTTAGGGCAAGGATCAGGGAGAAGAAGAAGGCGCGCACGGTAGAGGAAACGGGGAAAAAAGAAATAAAGAAAAATAAAAGAAAAATAAAAAGGTGAATAAACATTTCCTCACTTAAATATGGTAGCCTAAACAGGCTTTTTCGGGCCCCGTTTTTATCCCCGTAACCTGAGTCATACGAGCTCCGAAAAATTCCTAGAAAATTTCTAAAAATTCCCGAAATTTCCCTTATCATTAATCGCCATTTTTCGGTATTTTACATTCTCCTCCACTAATAAAAATTTGGTCCCCAAATTTCGTTATCTACCATCAGCAAATACTAACAACAGGTAAAGAGTATACATGCTGAACGGTAAATTAAATCACATACCTCAAGTGAAAAGATGGGGGTATCGAGCTCGGATTTTATCCTCGAGTTCCCAAGTAGCCTCCTCGTCCGTAAGATACTGCCAATCGATCCAGGGAATCCGTCCTCCGAATCGCTAAAAAGTGCGCAGATTTGGTTAATCAATCAACGACTACCCAAATCGCGTCATGGTCTCATCGTGTCCTCGGCAAACCCACCACAAAGTCCATGGTAATGGGTTCCCATTTCCACTCAAGAGTAGGAATCCGCCGAAATAATCCGGTAGGTCTCTGGTGCTCAGCCTTCACCTGCTGACAGACAAGATATCTAGCTACGAATTCCGCGATGTCTTTCTTCATACCGTTCCACCAGTAGGAACGCCTCACATCTCGATACATGCGGATCCCGTCTGGATGGATCGCAAATCAAGAGCGATGAGACTCCTGAAGTAGCTCCTGTAAGACCGGGTGAGCCTGAGGTACGCATAATCTACCTTGGAAGTATACAATACCCTCCTCGTCTCGTGTAAACTCGGTCTGCTGCCCGGAAGCTATCTGGCTGCCAATAAACCGCAAATGTTGATCCCCAACCTGAGCCTCTCGGATCCTCGTCCTAATCGATGACTGAGCAACCATGGTAACCAGAATACCTTGCTCTGTCCATCCCTGCTCCTCAAGGTCTAACTTTGAGAAACCCTGAACCAAGTCTGTAACTGAAACTCAGTGGCAAGCCAAAGTCCCTCTGGACTCCCTGCTGAGTGCATCGGCAACCATATTAGCTTCCCCCGGGTGATAGCTAATGGTACAATCGTAATCCTTCAGGAATTTCATCCTTCTCCTTAGTCGGAGATTAAGTTTCTTTCTAAGTAAACAGATATTTGAGACTCTTATGGTCAGTGAGAATCTCAAATGTAATACCGAACAGATGCTGCTGCCAAATCTTCAAGGCAAAATAATGGCAGTCAACCACAAGTCATGTACTGGGTAGTTCTCCTCATGCTCCTTCAACTACCGAGAAACATAGGAGACTGTCGTGCCGTGCTGCATCAGAACAGCGCTCAAACCCTGTAGAGATGCGTCGGTATAGAGCACGAATCCGTCCTCACCAGAAGGTAAAAATCAAAACTGGAGTCGACACTAATCTCCGCTTCAGCTCCTGGAAGCTGGTCTCGTAGTCCTCGAACCACGTGAACTTCACGCCTTTCCTGGTCAGGCGTGTCATTGACATAGCAACGCGTGGAAACAGCCCCCCCCCCCCCCAACGAGCCTCCGGTAATAACTAGCTCGACAAAGGGAGTTGCGAGTCTCATGTATAGGCTATGACAACTCCCAACTGGTAACAACCTCTATCTCCTGTGGATCCACGATATACCTCTACTGGTGACCGTGCGTCTCAAACATCTCATAGAAGACAACCAAAATATGCACTACTGATATTCACATATAGACGTTTCCGTCGAAACATCTCTAGAACTATGCGAAGATGGTGTACGTGACCCACCTCGGATCAAAAATAGATCACCACATCGTCAACAAAGATAATAGAAACCAATCCAAACATCCTAGTGATACCCAAATCATCGAGTCCATGATAACATCTAGGGCTCTGCAAGCACTAATGGTAAAACCAAAATACATAATGTTCGTATCACAGACATTCCTAACCATAAGATCTCCGATAATAAGTCGAAAATCTGATCACCAACAACATAAATCACCAAAGTATAAATCCTCCAGTGTGAGAAGAAATACCACATATGTGGGAGCAACGCTCTACCACAAGAAATCCTCCATATGTGGGAGCAACGCTCCACCACAAATAATCCGAAATATGTATCCGTAAAAAATATGGGAGCAATGCTCTGATACGAGCAATTCGCAATATGTGGGAGCAACGCTCTACCACAAATAATCCATAATATGTGAACAAGATCTCAAACTATCCAACTAAAGACTGCACGAGATCACTCAACCACATATCACTGTGGCAGCTAGGGGTATAATAACCTAGTAATCAAAATCAAATCTATAGTCAACTCTATCATCATCCTAGTGGGTCGGTCACCCACTAATAGGAGAATTAGTTGACAGGGTAATACAACCAATAACATATTGTAGACTCTCAATATTCTACATTCAACATAGGTAGAATCATCATGATGCTACCAACCATACACCTGGCACACTTGCACGCACAACATATGTATGATCGACATAATCCTCCAATTGGTAGACACCAAACATACTCACAACAAAGATATAAACCATCGTGATACCTCCAACAATGTATACCGAACCCATGTTCACATATCAATATAGATATAATCTACAATACACCTCAAACAACACTCACATGACATATATACACCTATGTCAAGTGTATAATCAATGTAATACTTCCAACAAATCATAATCGACACGAGTGTACACACAGAACAATTATAATGAACAAATACCTCAAATATTACACCGAACACATCTGCACATATCACAACTCAGGTTAAATCGATAAGATACCTCCAATAAAATACTCAAACACATGCGCATATTTCACAACATATATTTAATCGACAAAATACCTCCAATAAACCAATCAGACCGCTCGGGTATAATCTACTAGAAACCCACAATAATCATCATCTGGACAAATATTCACCCACTACATGCAATTTTTAACCGCTCATAGAACTCCTACAACACATAATAATCAAGTGTATAAACTACACAGGTATGTATAATCAGCATATTTAATCCAATCTACCACACAAACCCTATGTTACCTACTCTCATGGTTTAGGGGTAAAACTAAATAAAATCAAACATAAAGATAAAACGCAATCATAGACAATCCAACTAGGTACATACAGTCTAAAATTAAAGTCCACATGGAATAGGATACATCGATCCTCAATAGACTAACCAAGCCGACAATGGTATACGGCTAATTCAGTCTTTTCCACGTCAGTACGAGTCATGTACTCAAATGTACTCTAGATACCTAACTAAGCACAAATAATCAAAAGATTCGAACCTCTAAAAATAGAGTATGACTATCCTCTACTGATCAAACCAACAAAACTCAATCAGTCATCTACTAACTAATCAAGAATACCTTAATCCTCCACAAGCAACTAAGGTATATCAATATACGACTACCCAAATCAACAAGTGTAAATCAGACTCTTACTGACCGATCTAACAAGAGTAAACCAATATTTACTGATGAAATTAACTAAGATAACATGGTATACTACTGGCTAGGTCAACATAAATAGGTAGATACTATCCACTACACAGCTAATAAAAGCAGAGGTAGGTATGTGCCTCCATCTCCTACTAGTAGTACTAGAAGCTAAAAACTACTGGTGTATGATATGAAAAATCACTAGAAACTGTAACCCTTAATCTCTATTACGGTCGATCATCATCAATGGCTAACCCATCACATGTAATATGGCTACAACATCAGACAGATACCAGATACAAGGTGCTATTACATGTCATAACTATCACAGTCAACATGCATACACTAACAAAATAGCAGGATAACAGTATACCAACATACCTCCTATAGCTTGGAGATGTCCTGCTATTGCCAGGTCCCAAAACCCGAAAAGTCACATCAAGAAGGCCAAAACATGAAATCCGAAACACAGGGAAAATAAGACTCGTAAGCCGATCTCTGATACCAAATAAATTGGTATCAAAGAAATCTCGAAAATCAAGAACACATAGCAAGTATCGTATACTCGCTCTGATACCACTAAATTGTCACGCCCCGGGGGAGTCCCTGTCCGAAGAAATTTCGGCAGCACCTCCCCTGTACGGGTGACAATTTGAAGCATTTCTACATCCATAATATACATCAGCCACAGGCGGCTGGAATATACACACAACCACGCAGTTTATAATACAGCCTACTCGGCTGATACAATAAAAACACAACCACGCAGTTATATGTAAAGCAGCCCACTCGGCTGTACCAAAACCAAAAATACAACGGAAAATGACAGAAACCAAAATACAAACCAAACACAAAACTGCTAGCCGGCTAGGCTTTCACAACCAATACATAAGACAAAATACCACATAACAACTTCAAAACTCCAGAAACAAAACCGGAGCACAAACTAAACACAATGACACATAAAACAAACAAAACATAAATGAAACCGATAGATCTTCTGAGGTGACGTGGGGACCAGCAGACAGGATACTCCAAGTGACATCATAACCAACCTGGTACCTGAAAAAGATAGTGTCCACGGGGGTGAGTTCAACAACTCAGTGAATTCCAATAGACATGCCTAGTAAGAAATATCTAACAGCAATAAACTTGGAATACAACTTCTTAATCATATATAGGAAATATGAAAAACTGAAAGGTAACTGAGGAAGCTGTACTCACCAGGAACTCCTATCCAGAACAAAAGGGTCGTCAAACCAGATACACAATATGCCTCCTATATGCATGTCAAACAAATGCATCCACCAAAATGCAGCATATAAGTGCAGTAAACACAAGCAAATAAATGCAATAAATGCATATGGTGCCAATGACATGGTCACCCCTGACGCCAGTCAGTCATCTCACACGCAATGGTGAGACTGAGTGGGTAGGGCTGTGACAACCGTGCACTCTGACGTCACTGCTCCTGATGAGTGACCGAATGGACGGGATGCTGTCGGAGTACACACATACTCCTACCCCAAATCATAAATGGGGGAGCACAATGCTCTCATCTCCCGGTACACCATGACGGGGAGGGATCCCTAACGTGCTACCACGCTGCGTCCCACTACCCATGAGCGGACAAACGGAGCACCGAATAGAGCAAAACTGACGTGCTTCCACGCTGCGTCACGCTACCCATGAGCGGACCAACGGAGCACCGAATAGTGATGAAACTGGCGATATGCTCTACAATAATGGAGCAGCCTATCACGCAGCATGCAATCATGCGAATGGTGCATGAAACTAAGCATGACAATATCCTGAACCAAATCCACATATATATATATAAATGTGTACCCTAGTACAAGTAAGTCAAATCCACAGATCTATGGTATATAGGTCCTCTATGGTATAACAACCTAGGTCCTGAACATATCCACCTCCATAAAATATGTACCAACAATGTACATGGATCAAAGCAAAAGGTCTAGGTATACAGATCAGGTATGATATAAAAATATAGATGCACATGTCAGATAATAAAAATTCAAAGTCTAGTCCTAAACTCAGTAACGCATGGTATGTCACTTACTCTAAGAATTAAGGTACTCATGGCAATAATCACGAGGTATAAACCTGAATGCATAACAAGCGACAAAATAGAATATGCTATGGGTATCAAACCGTGACATACCAAAGACAAACATGATCATTGCTTGTAGCTATAAAATACTATGCATATCCAATTGACAATATCATAAAAGATAAGTCAAGAGGTACCCGCCTCAAATATCGCGCGTGCCAAAGGAAATCCCACGTAAGGCAACTCGTCGCAAATCAGAGTCCTGTAATACATGATATTATACAATTTAGCTAACAGATAAGCAACAAGTGGCTAGACCTAAAGATCCAAGCCATCAGGAAAAATAACCCTATTCCAAACCGATCATTATTATCCTCAATAAATGATTAGCTTCCACAACTCTTACCCATGAATCATTAATTACAATCTATTCAATTCTGCCAACAAGGAACTGTACGAATCCAACCCATGACTATTAATCACAATTATTAATCTAATGTTTCCGATACAACCATATATTCCTCTAAATCAACCAATCACTAGTGAACCAAACCTCAACAAGAAATAAAAATCAAATCTCATCTCGTATCAACTAATTAATCAAATTCCAAATTGATACCAATCAAAATCAAAATAAGTATGACTTAATCAACTCAAATTCTCATTTCAGACCCATATCTCCTCATCAACTAGTTAATCAATCCAACACAGAAATGAATCAAATTCAAAACTTACCCAAATTGGGATAAACCACCACTGATCCAAGACCACAAGGCACAACTTCACCTGCCGGAATCACCACACTCTTCATCTTCAATTACAAGTGCTGATCACAAATCTAGCGATGTAAACGTCCATCCCACAGTGTTGTGGTCGCTGAAATCAAGCAGCCCCTCTCCAAGATTACTGCTACCATCATCAACCAAAGAGAGAAAAGATGAACCAGCAACTAGGGTTAGGCACCAATCGAAGAAGATCAAGAGAAGGAGGTTTAGTCGAAGCTAGCTTACCCCCTGAACCTTAAATGTCCACCCTCGTCGGCGATCGGTTGGTAACCGCAGCACCAAATCAGCGCTAGGGCAGAGGAAACAGTCGGTGCTAGGGTTTTGATGTCGGTGCTAGGGCACTGGAATCAGATCAACTCCGGTGCTCAGTTCCTGCCCCCGACCCGAAGAGGCGAAGGCTCGGCGTTGCTCTCTTCCACTGGTGTCGGCTGTGGCGACTGAGGCGACGCGAGAAAGGGCGGCGGCGGCGCGTCAGGCACAGTGGTGGCGTCGGGATCGTGGTGTGCGACGGAGAAGAAAGGAGAAGAAATAAAATGAGAGGAGGAGAAGAAAACCCTCCAAGCGGTTAGGGCAAGGATCGGGGAGAAGAAGAAGGCGCGCACGGTAGAGGAAACGGGGAAAAAAGAAATAAAGAAAAAATAAAAAGGAAAATCAACATTTCCTCACTTAAATATGGTAGCCTAAACAGGCTTTTCCGGGCCTCATTTTATCCTCGTAACCTGAGTCATACGAGCTCCGAAAAATTCTCAGAAAATTTCTAAAAATTTCGAAAAATTCTCTTATCATTAATCGCCATTTTTCGGTATTTTACAAAATTAATGTACCGAAGTAAACTATTATTAAAAATTAATAGTGAAGCCCTTGTTTTTTAAATTCTGAAGTAAAAAATAATATTTTACTTCACTAGTATTATTAATGAAGTTAATTGTTATATATTACTTCGTAATTAACAATCGCTGAAGTAAAGAGTGGTGAATAGGGGTGAGCATTCAATTAATTCGGTCCATAAATTAACTGAATTAACCGAAAACTGATTTAGTGTTGGCTAACCAAATCAAATCAAAATTTTACTAAAACTAAATTAATCAAATTAGTTATTTCAATTAACACCGAATTAACTAAATTTGTTTAAAATAACAATAAAAAGAATTTATATAAAATTAATATCAAATTAACTGAATGCTCACCCCTAGTGGTGAAGTAAAAAGTCAAAATTCTACTAGTGAAATACCACAAATAGGGTCATAGCGACCCTAATTAGTTGTGTAGTTCCCTAGCCCAGAGCTATTTTACCATATTCAGAATTCAGTAGTTTCAATAAATTTCCTATATTAGTTCGTCTTGGCCCAGATATAGAACTATCCTCAATGGCTTGTGTAGCCATAAATCCTATTTATTTAATCATTGGTTGAGATTTGTTGACTTTGTATGTCGTTTTGTTGTAGTTGTAAATAAATGATCTTATTATAGATCCATTGTATTGTGATCTTGAAATTGTCTAAAAATGGAAATAACAACCCTAATCGCCATCTTTATATCTGGTTTACTAGTAAATTTTACTGGGAATGCCTTATATACCACTTTTGGGCAACCCTCTCAATAACTAAGAGATCCATTTGAAGAACACGAGGACTAGTTGAAGTAATGAGTCTTCCAAGGACTAGTTGAAGTAATGAATCTTCCATAATGAAAAATTATTCTACTTTTTTAGTTGGAACCTTAGGCGGTTCTCGAAAAAAGATGACGAAAAAATTATCCCTAAAGTAGAGACTAAAAGGAATGTACAAACCAATGCTTACATAGATTCGATTGTTGTTTACAATTATAGCTTTCACACCTATTCATTTGGCATCATTTACCATATAGTATAAAATATAAATATAAATATAAAGAAAAGGAAAAGAAAAGATAGTGATTCAAGTCAAGATTTCTTAAGTACTCTAACCCTATGTCAAATAAAAAAAAAGAGGCGAAAGATACTAGAGCAATCTTGTATCAAACTACTTGTCTCCTCATAGTTGGATCTAGGGATGTAAATGAACGTAACTTGTGAACAAACTTGGTGTTCGGCTTGATAAGAGCTTGTTTATGTTCGTTCAATATACACAAAATCAATTAAACAAATAAGCTTGAATAACTCATTAAACTAAACAAACAAGTTTGAACACATATGTGTTCAGCTCGTTAACGTTCGTGAACAATGTTCGTGGATAACATTTATGAACAATATTCATGAACCATATTCATTAATAAAATTCTTATCACTATGTTAAATAAATAATAAAATAAAATAAACAAATAAGTTTGAATTATCAAGCTCAATAACCAATCAAACGACTAAAAATTTCAAACAAGTTTGAATTGAGAGTTCGATAATATCTAAACGAATCAAGCTTGAACCAAGCTCATATCAAGCTTGAATTAAGAGATCGATAACAGCTAAATGAACCAAACTCAAACCAAACTCCAAACAAGCTCAAGCTCATAAAAAAACAAACCAAGCCAAGCCTATACAATCATTTTAAAGGCTTGGTTCATTTTAAGCTTGGCTCGCTTAGCACGGCTACCTTATCAAACAAGCTTGAACACCCCAAATCTCGGCTCAGCTCGGCTCGTTTACAACCCTAGTTGGATCTCCTTTTTTTTGGGAATGCTCTAAATTCCACTTGAGCATCCAAATTTGGATCAATACTAGCAAAAACATCTTTGAACAAGGTTCTAGTGTCATACCAAATGTGTCTGAAAAAGAAGAGCAAAGCAAACATAGCATGACCAAAAGTTAACTAACCCCTTAGACTGCTATGAAAAATGCCATTAAATTTTAAAGTAGCCCGATCTAATTCAAAATTTTCACCTAATTGGGCACATCTAGCATATTTTTTAACAGTCGAAGGATCACTATAACTGACTCCATTGAGTTCGCCACAATAGAACTCAACAGTTACACATATTTGTTCAACAATATACTTTGATTCTGCTCTCCTAAAAGGAACATAGGCTCTCACAATTCGTCTCCATCCATCAAAACTATTAGAAATGTTTCAAAGAAAGTAGGCATATAACGTACAAAAAGCTCGTGCCCTTCTTTATCTCTAAAGACAGGGTGCCCTAACCATCCAACAACTATTCCACCCCTGTTATCCATTGACCCTAGTCTAAATAATCCCCCCCTTTGCTGAACTATTACCAATGTAATCATAAAAAGCTAATTTTTCAAGAATTTTAGACCAAGCTTCTGATCAACTTAGATTTTCATCTAGTTCGGTGCTAACTCTTCGGTATATTTCTTGTTGAAAGTATCCTTGATCCCACTGATAATGAGTGGGACCAAATAATTCGATTGAAGTTGTTGCTGAACCATACCACATAGTTCCAACAACAACGAAAGCTACAAAAGAAAAAAACAGCAATGATACTATTAGAAAGTACAGTTTCAATATTGCCCATACATAATCCTTTGTATAGACGTTGATGCGGATGGACACTAAGATGGAATAAGCCTACTAACATGCCCAATGTACCTGCTACAATATGATGAGAGGCAATTCCTCCAAGAACAAAAGGATCAAAGCCTTCCGCACCCCATGCAGGACTTACAGGTTGTACTTTTTCAGTTAGTCTATAAGGATCGGACACCCATATTCTAGGACAATACAAACGTATTACATGAAATGTGCCAAAACCAAAGCAAGCCAATCCTGAGAGAAATAAATGAATTATAAAGATCTTAGGCAAAGCCAAAGAGGGTTTGCCAGTACGTTCATCGCAGAAATATCACCCAATGTCAGATAGCTGCCAAGAAGCACAAACCAGAAAACACAATATGTGGCCCTACCACACCCTCATAACTCTAAATACATAGATTCATAATAATTCCCCCTGAAATACTCCAACCACCCCCCATGAATTGGTTATTCCTAAACGAGTCATGAAGGGTATAACGAACATACCTTATTTCACATTGGATCGAGAGTGGGGTCAGAGGGATCAAAAACTGTTAATTCGTATAAAGTCGTTAAATTGGCCCAACCAGCAACTAGGGCTATATGCATTATATGGACCGAATGAGGTCGCAGGGTCGATCATCGGGGCAGCTGGTTGACCCCGCGGGTCATCCGAGTTGGTATGTGGCGGGTGTTGCCACAATGAGGTCGCAGGGTCGATCCTTGGGGCAGCTGGTGAATAAATCCTCTATCCCCGTATTACACCCTGTCCGTCACATGTTCGCTCGGATGTTGCGATTTACCTCCCTCGTGATGGCCTTGGGTCGGGTACGGCGGGGGCGCTGGGGGCGAGCGTTTTGCCTTTTTGCCACAATTATATGGACCGAAAGAAATCGACTAGGATCATTTAATGCGATAGTATGAGAACGATACCAAGGCAAATCCATGGAAATATCTCTTTATAAAAAAAAAAAAAAAAAACTAGAAATGATGTCACTTTATTTTATCGCATTGGAATTGGAAAAGACTATACTATGTGCCAAGGGTAGATTCAAGATTTTTAATTTAGGGGGGCGCATATTAAATGATAAAAATAATTATGATAAAGATATGTTCACTCTCAAACAGCTTCCGAATTCTCTATTTATGATTGGAATCGAGCTCAAAACTTCCTAGAAATCACCATCCCAAGTTATATGGTGGTCGATGAGATGACAACGGCGAACAAGTTCGTGTGTAGCTCTGACATGAAACAAGGGCCAATAGCTCGTCTCAAGGTCACTATATTATTTTAAAATTTTGGGTATCAAACTAATAACAAAAAACTTAGATTGTGGACTTTCCATAAAATAGTCTATAACCTCTACTTCCAACAGTTGCTTAGTCACTATTCTGTAAAAAGGTCTTATCCTTGCCCTAGTCTCCATGTAAATCCACCTCTGCTATGTACCTAACTTTTCAGTAGATTCAGTATGAGAAAAGGTCAATATTTATTCTGTTATTTTCATTAAAAATAAGGTAAAAATTCTGTTCATAAAAGCATACCCAATAAGTACCAATACGCAATGGGAGGATTACTTCTACTTTGGGGAAACAAATACATAGATACTTGTTTATCATTCCAAGGATTGATACGTTAGTTAAATTTTCTCTTTATTCATTCTATCTTACTCTATAAATCTTTCAATCTATGTATAAAATACAATAAGAGAAAAAGGGAGAAAGATAATAAAGTCATTGTTACGTTTCCATTTTAACGTGGAGTATAGTACTCAATTTTATCTTTAAATTAATGTCTGTTGGTGTTCCAAAAGTACTTGTTCGAAATCCCAGAGAGGAAGATGCAACTTGGGTTGAGTTATAGTGCGACTTGTCAGACATATTGAGTCATATAAAATTTACCCATTTTCTTCCCCGATCGAGATATCCTCTGTTTCGCCCAAGAAATATTGTATTGAGGGAAGCATCAATCATTCGGAGCATGAAGTATAATTAGATCAATTTATTTATATTTGCATTTTGAGATCTATATTATTAATTAGGAGGATTTATGGTTCATTTGGAAAAACAAAACTAAAGTATTGAAATTA
Organism: Zingiber officinale; assembly: GCF_018446385.1. NCBI lineage: Eukaryota > Viridiplantae > Streptophyta > Magnoliopsida > Zingiberales > Zingiberaceae > Zingiber > Zingiber officinale. The sequence goes on along the minus strand of NC_055986.1, from coordinate 52,493,542 downwards.
TAAAATAGTTGAGTTGGGAAAAGACATGAAACGAATTTAAAAAAAATGGTATTAAGATTATTTACCCTATATGTGCAAATAAAATTCAGACAAATCTTTTTTCTGAGTAGAACATGAACCTAAAAGAATCACAAGGGCCCATTCAAGAACAAGAAAATGCATCGTCATTTAAATATTGATTAAATAATACATCAATGATAGAGATTAGTTCAATTTCAATAAGTTCAATAAATTCTTTTTTAATAGGTAAGGAAATGAGAACGCATCTCATGTTTTCTGAAAAATGGAAGAAAAATATTTTTTTTGAAAAAACTATTTTAAGTTAAAGAAAAAAGAAATAAAACAAGAATCGATATAGTGATTCTATTTTTTTCCATTTCATTTTGATTTTGAACCGTATGCATCCAAAGGTACGTGTATGACTCCTAGAGGACTAAAGGACAAGATTTTGTTCTAATCAACCGACTTTATCAAAAAAGATTAATTTTTTTAGGACAGGAGGTCAAGGAGGAGATTTTGAATACTATTATTGGTCACATGGTATAATTCAATATAGAAGATCAGACTAGGAATCTTTATTTATTTATTTATTTATTTATTTATAAACTCTCCTAACGGATGGGTAATATCAAGAACAGTTATTTTTGATACTATACAATTTGTGATACCCGACATACATACAATATGTTTGCAATCTTGTGATGGTTTAAAGTATACATAAGCTCGCCGATCTTAATTGCCTCAATCAATATTATTTGTATAGTAAATCTTTGATAATTGAACTCAACACCCCAATCTAAAAATTCAACCAATCGAACGTAACTAATCAAGAATAGGATTAACCAATCAACTAATCTAATTTAAAATTTTAATTTGTTTAATTTAAATTTTTGTTTTTTTAATATTTTTTTATTTATTTGATTTGATTTTAAAATTTATAAATCAGTTTAACTAATTAAATTGAAATAATATGCATCAACATTCAAATATTGAATGTCAATCAATGATGTCATTAGTTGACTAATGGTGTTATCAATCGAGATTATTTAATTCTATAATCAACTGAGCTAATCGATTTTATTCGATTTGATTAGTTAAATTTTGATAATAAAGCTCGGCCAATTTGATTTGCCTAAAAAAATCAGTTTAACCCTTTTTGATTTGTTCGGTTTGATTTTAAAACGATGGTTTATCCTTATAAAAGAATAATGTAAACAATAAATAAATACCAGGGACAGAGATTAAATCAATAATTCTTTAAAAATAATATTAAGAATAAAAGAATAAAGTAATATTTAAAACATCCGGGCAAAAGATTTAACTTATCATATTTTTTTTCTAAAAGCAATTATAATATTTTTATTATGTGACGGTATAACTTTTTAATTTTAATAATTTAATAATTTGTATGTTTCCATATTTATATATTATGGAATACATCAATCTTCATATATTCTTATATAAAATTATAATCACTATAAATGATTTACACAAGATAAAATTAAGAGAAAAAAAATAATCTAAGTACAAAGATAAAATTATCAAAAAGTCAATCTGCAAGATCAACATCTATCTATATACACGTTGTATCCCTTTATTTATACCACAACAATTCTATTTCAATTACCTCACATCTCTTCTTCTTCTTCATGGCTTCTAGTTGCTGTTGCCTCCAATGGCTCCTCTTCGTCCAAGCTCTTCTCGTTGTAGTCGCCTCCTCTGATTCTTGCCACTTCCCGGCCATCTTCAATTTCGGTGACTCTAATTCTGACACTGGTGGGTTGTCGGCCGCTTTTGGGGCAGCCCCGCCACCCCACGGCGAGTCCTTCTTTGGCAAGCCAGCAGGCCGGTACTGCGATGGTCGCCTCCTCATCGATTTTATCGGTATGTTTATTCGTTTATATCAATTTCAATTATAACAATTGATAGTCTTCCACCATCTCACCTGCAAAATCATAATATTATTGCAGCGAGCAGCCTAGGCCTCCCGTTCCTCAGCGCTTACCTTAACTCTATCGGCACCAACTTCTCTCAGGGTGCGAACTTTGCCACGGCCGGGTCGACGATCAGGCAACCTTACGCCACATTGACCCAATCCGGCTTCAGCCCCATCTCCATGGACGTCCAGACTTGGGAGTTCTCCCAGTTTAAGTCTCGCTCCCAAGCACTTATCCAGCAAGGTACACAACAATACTAAAAGCTTTTTATTTATTGGATAATACAAAACTTAATCACTTGTTTATTAACTCCATAATACAATTCATATATTGTATTTAACCTTTTTTTTTTTATGAAATTGACGCATTCTCTTGCATTGCAGATCTAGAATCAACTCACTAATACATGAATTCATAATATAGAAATTAAATTACCGTTTGTGTGTAGGATTATTCAAGGATCAACTGCCGAAGGAAGAGTACTTCTCTCAAGCCCTATACACGATCGACATCGGCCAAAATGATCTCACAGAGAGTTACTTCAGAAATTGGACCACCGATGAAGTCAAATCGGTCATTCCTGATATCTTGGACAAGTTTGTTCTCGCCATTCAGGTGAATTTAATTTCTCGATTTTTTGTAATTCGTTAGTTTTCAAGATATCAATTCTAATGCTAAGGAGTGTTTTGTTTTGTTTGCTTTTGTTTGGGTGTTTGTAGAGCATTTACTGGGAGGGAGGGAGGTACTTTTGGATTCACAACACCGGGCCTTTTGGCTGCCTCCCTTATGTTTTGGACCGGCTCACCCTTAAAGCGCCAGAGGTGGACCGATTTGGCTGTGGGGCTCCCTTCAACCATGTGGCCCAGCTCTTTAACCAAAAGTTAAATCAGACTTTGAGTCAATTGAGGAAGGATCTCCCGCTTGGCGTCTTCACCTATGTAGATATTTACTCGGTTAAGCGCGAGCTCCTAAGCCATGCGCACCAGCATGGTATGTAAGAATTACATTTAAACCCTAAATTCTAAATTTTAAACTGTTATAAATATGTTTTTTGTAGGGTTTGAGTTGCCACTCGTAGCGTGTTGTGGGCATGGAGGAAAGTACAACTACAATATAAATATCGGATGTGGATCGACAGTGACAAGAAATGGAAAAGAGGTGATGATTGGGAAGGCATGTCAGAATCCATCGAAGAGGATCATTTGGGACGGCGTTCACTACACTGACGCCGCCAATAAATGGATCTTTCAACAAATTATGGATGGAAAATTCTCGGATCCACCTGTTCCTCTACGGTTGGCTTGCAAAGTGAAAGCATAGTGAACCGCTTATGCATTAGGTTTTAACTTATTGATTTTGAATTTTAGTCGATCTTGTTAGGGAGTTTGATAATTAATAAATTGTCCAATTACATTTATTTTTATTAGAAGTGAAGTTTGATTCCTGTAACTTTAGTATAAACATTCTTCATATCTTGTGATGGTTTAAAGCATACATAATCTCGCCTGATCTTAATTGTCTAATCAATTTTTACTATTAAAATCAAATAAATAAAATAGATAAAAAATTAATTAATTTAATCGGTAATCAAATTAATTGATTTTTAAAAATAAAAATATTATAGTTTTTAATAAAAACTTAATCAGTTTAATAAAAAAATTTAAAAAATCTTAATATTTTTATTTTTATTATTTAATTAAAAAATATTTTAATTGATTTTAAAATTTAAAATTATAGAATAGATTTAATCAAAATAATTGATATTAAAAATAAATTGAATCAAATTTTTTGAATTATTCATTGAGTCAGTTATTCTAGGTTGGCTAAATTAAAATTTTGCTTATTTCTAATAAAGACAAGTGCTAAATAAATGTAAGTTAGTTAAAATAATTAATGAACTGCTTATCATAATTGAAAATGATAAATTTTGACAATATGAAAATAAATGGTAAACTTTGACACTCTTTGCACTTTCTAAAGAAATTTCAACTAATGGGTAAATTGAATTTGAACTTTAGCAAGTAAGTAATTCTTATTTTATAATTTGATGATGATTTGTCCTCTGGAGGCACGATACAATGCTAAGAGATATGCTAATTTATCCATTAATTCTCAGACAAACTTATACCGATAGTACTCCCAACTATTGGGATGTCGTGTTAAATAAAAAAAATATTATTAAACATATTGTAATTATTTACAATTATATAAATTATATATTATATAATTACAATAATTACAATTATATTATATATATGAGTATAGGACTTTACCTTGTTTATTTTATATGATCATATGGATTTTTATTTTTATTTTTTTTTACTTCAGGTTCGAGAATTTTTCCATCAATTTCACAAAAAAGTTCAAGTACAAGTATATGAAATATAGTACTCCCAACTATTGGGATGTCGTGTAGAGTTGTTGTGCTTCTCAATTTATCAAATGGACGAGTAGGAAAAGTCTACTCACCTAGACCATATCTGATTTTATTTAAAAAAAAAACAAAGGTGATGGCTTTTTTATTATAATTGACAAATTACTTTTAAGTTTTTTCCTCCAAAATAAAGAACTTCGAATATCGTGACTTCACACGTAAGAGAATTTAAATTAGCTACTTTATTGGAAAAAAAATTCTACTTTAAGTTTTTAGATAAGGTAGTTAAAATTTTTTTAAATAATATAACTAAAACTGTATTTATCATATATTTTATCTATTTTCTAAATTATATATTTATAAATTTTTTAAAAAAATTTAGGAAATGAATTTTATTCCTTAAACATTATAGAAAAGAGAGAAAAAATAAGAAAGTTGATATATAATATATAAAAAAATAGATATCTAAATTTAATAAAATAAATTTGTTATACTAAATTATGTATTTTAGATAGAAAAATTGATGTGAATACTCAAAGTTAGGGGTGAATATTCGGTTAATTTGATATTAATTTTGTAAAAAAAAATTTTATTGTTATTTTAAACAAATTTAGTTAATTCGGTGTTAACTGAAATAATTATTTCGGTTAATTCAGTTTTAGTAAAACTTTGATTTGATTCGGTTGGCCAACACTAAATCGATTTTCGGTTAATTTATAGACCGAATTAATCAAATGCTCACTCCTACAAAGTAAATTAAAGAATCTGCCAACCGGACCGATCTAATAAAATGAGGTAGATTGAGTTTTATATGTGAAATGAGTAAATTGAATATAAAATTTTTAAAAATTACAAAAGAACCGATATACAATAAATTTGATAGAGAAAACTATTTTATAATAAGTAAAAACAATTCTTCGGACTGGACTAGAGTTCAAGATAATCTTGAAGCAGATCCATCCTGACAACCTATTCCCTAAGCAATCTTAAATACATTAGAAAATGATATTCGTAGTGGAGAATACTTAAAATTGAAGGACAAGTTTGAAACTAATTAAACTCCATTCGAGAAATCATGTCTTCTTTTAAAATGCTTCAAGTGGGGTTTGTGTAGTGAACTCAAATTGTTCTTCACCTAATCTATACGACAATTTACGATATGTCTTGCTCATCTACTCGTAATTTGTATATAATTTCTAAAATACTTGATACATTATGTTTATGGAAGATTTAAGAATTTTATAAAAAGACTTATATCAATTAAAGCTCAAACGAACAAGTTGTTGTGATCTCAAACAAAGTGAATGTCCTATCTATCTTAAACATTCTCAAGCCTAACCGAGTAAATAGCTTCTCGGTTGCGACAAAAAGAGGCCTTTGATATAATAAATATTTAATAATATTAATTAATCACAACTAACAATTACTTGCATAGTGATAAATATCTAATCATAGTAATTAAATAATTGACAATAGATTTGTCGACTATTTTATGAGGATGTCGGCGACATGATTAGCTTCGTAATCAAATTCGACACAAGATCAAATTCGACACAAGAACACCTCTTAGTTCCATATATATCTAACTCACTCATTGTTACTGATACTTACATGATTCTAAGGGTTGTAAACCAGACAAGTTTCTTTTAGAATCACTTTGACCATAACATAAAGTTCAGATCAATTCTCCAATCGGCTGCGTTAACTCCTTACTGGACATATCAAACACATCTTAGTCATATTTTTTTTTAAAAAAATAAAGAATAGAAAACCTTAAAAACTTGAACCCATCTATTAATAATATTATCTAATAAAAATGAGCTATTTTATCTTTAATTAACTAACTAAATATAAGAAATCGCTATAAATGATGTACATAAGATAAAATTAAGAGGAAAAAAATAATCAAGAAGTTTTCCTCTATTTATACTACAACAATTCCATTCCAATTATCTCAACTTCTCCATGGCTTCTAGCTGCTGTTTCCAATGGCTCCTACTTGCCCAAGCTGTTCTTATCGTAGCCGCCTCCTTTGATTCCTGTCACTTCCCAGCCATTTTCAACTTCGGTGACTCCAACTCTGACACTGGTGGGTTATCGACCGCCTTTGGGGCGGCCCCGCCACCCTAGGCGAGTCCTTCTTTGGCAAGCCGGTCGGTCGGTACTGCGACGACCGCCTCCTCGTCGATTTCATCGGTACGTTCATTCGTTTATATCAATCTCAATTATAGCAATTGATAATCTTCCACCATCTCACCTGCAAAACCATAATATTATTGCAGCGAGTAACCTAGACCTCCCGTTCCTCAGCGCCTACCTCAACTCTATCGGCACCAACTTCTCTCACGGTGCGAACTTTGCCACGGCCGGGTCGACGATCAAGCAACCTTATGCCACACTGACCTAGTCTGGCTTCAGCCCCATCTCCATGGGCATCCAGACTTGGGAGTTCTCCCCGTTTAAATCTCACTCCCAAGCACTTATCCAACAAGGTACACAACAATACTAAAAGCTCTTTATTTATTGGTTAATACAAAACTTAATCACTTGTTCATTAACTCCATGATACAATTCATATATTGTATTTAACCTTTTTTTTATGAAATTGATGAATTCTTTTGCATTGCAGATCTAGAATCAACTTACTATTAATACATGAATTCATAATACAGAAATTAAATTACCGTTTGTGTGTAGGATTGTTCAAGGATCAACTGTCGAAGGAAGAGTACTTCTCTCAAGCCCTATACATGATCGGCATCGGCCAAAGTGATCTCACAGAGGGTTACTTCAGAAACTGGACTACTGACGAAGTCAAATAAGCCATTCTGATATCTTAGACAAGTTTGTTCTTGCCATTCAGGTAGATTTAATTTCTCGATCTTTTGTAGTTCGTTCATTTTTAAAATTTCAATTCTAATGCTAAAAGGAGTATTTTGTTTTGTCTGTATTTTTTATTGTGTTTGCAGAGCATTTACTAGGAGGGTGGAAGGTACTTTTGGATTCACAACACTAGGCCTTTTGGCTGCCTCCTTTATGTTTTGGTCCGGCTCACACTTAAAGCGCCGGAGGTGGACCGCTTTGGCTGTGGGTTCCCCTTCAACAATGTGGCCCAGCTTTTCAACCGAAAGTTAAATCAGACTCTGAGTCGACTGAGGAAGGATCTTCCGCTCGACGTCTTTACTTATGTAGATATTTACTCGGTCAAGCGCGAGTGGTATGTAAGAATTACATTTAAACCCAAAATTCTAAACCTTAAACTCTTATAAATATGATTTTTGTAGGATTTGAGTTGCCACTCGTAGCGTGTTGTGGGCATGGTGGAAAGTACAACTACAATATAAATATCGGATGTGGATCGACAATAACAAAAAATGGAAAAGAGATAATGGTTGGGAAGGCATGTCAGAATCCATCGAAGAGGATCATTTGAGACGGAGTTCACTACACTAGCACTGCCAACAAATGGATCTTTCAACAAATTATGGATGGGAAATTCTCTGATCCATCAGTTCCTTTACGGTTGGCTTGCAAAGCGAAGGCATAATGAACCGCTGATGCATTAGGTTTTAGCTTATTGATTTTAAATTTGAGTCAATCTTGTTAGGAAGCTTGATAATTAATAAATTGTCAATTATATTTATTTTTATTAGAATTTATTTTTATTAGAATTGAAGTTTGATTTCTTTTACTGTAACTTTTTAGTACAAACATTTTTTGGAAATAAGTTATTGCGTAAATTCAATAAATTATGGATGGAAAATTCTCGGATCCACCGGTTCCTCTACGGTTGGCTTGCAAAGCGAAGGCATAATGAACCGCTGATGCATTAGGTTTTAGTTTATTGATTTTAAATTTTATTCAATCTTGTTAGGAAGCTTGATAATTAATAAATTGTCAATTATATTTATTTTTATTAGAAGTGAAGTTTGATATCTTTTACTGTAATTTTTTAGTATAAACAATTTTTCAAAAATAAGTTATTGAGTATATTCAACAAATTATGGATGAAAAATTCTTGGTTTAACCGGTTCCTCTACGGTTGGCTTACAAACCGAAGGCATAATGAACTGCTGATGCATTAGGATTTAACTTATTGATTTTAAATTTTAGTCCATCTTGTTAGGAAACTTGATAATTAATAAATTGTCAATTATATTTATTTCTATTAGAAGTGATGTTTGATTTCTTTTACGGTAACTTTTTATAGTATAAACATTTTTCAAAAATAAATTATTATGTATATTCAACAAATTGTGGATAGAAAATTCTCAGATCCACCACTTCCTCTATGGTTGGCTTGCAAAGCGAAGGCATAATTAATTGTGATGCATTAGGTTTTGGCTTATTGATTTTAAATTTTAGTCGATGTTGTTAGGAAGCTTGATAATTAATAAATTCCCAATTATATTTATTTTTATTAGAAGTGAAGTTTGATTCCTTATAACATATATTTGTTATTGTGATAGTTTAAAGTATACATGATCTCGCCAGATCATAATTACCTCAATAAATATTATTTGTATGGTAAATCTTTGATAATTGAACTCTAAGCATCAATTTGAAATTTCAAGCAATTGAACTAATCAATATTTACTATTAAAATCAAATAAATACAATTGATAAAGAATTAATTAATTTAGTGGGTAACAAAATTAACTAATTTTTTAAAAAATAAAAATATTATAGTGTTTTAATAAAAATTTAATGGGTTTAATAAAAAAAAACTTAATATTTAAGAAATTCGACGTTTATGGTAAATCAAATTTGAATTTTAGTAAGTCAGTATTTTTTAGTTTATAATTTGATGACTCATCCTCTAAAACCACAATACAACAGAAAGAGACATGGTAATTTATCCGTGCACAATTCAATTCTCGGACAAACTTACACTGATAGTACTTGAACTATTGGGATAATTGGGAAAGAAAAGGCTACTCATCTCGGGATTAATTGGACTCGAGACCGTATAAAAACATAGGGTGATGGTCTTTTTATTATAATTGACAAATCATTTTATAATTTTTTTCTCCAAAATAAAAAAACTCATCAAATTTAAATAGATGTCCGAATTTAAAAAAAAAATAACAATCCTTCCCTATCTCTATGGTCACGTGTATTACATGCATACTCAATTATGTATATTAAGAAACAAAGAATTACAAGAGAAATAATGTCATTGTTAATGTGTTTTTTTGAAACTTTGAATCACTATAGTAAGGTGACACTAACACATAAGGTTAAAGAATCTATAACCACTAGGGACCAGAAAATGAGGTAAGTTCAAAAGAACAAGTTGCTACGATCTCAAACAAAGTGCATGTCCTATCTATCTTAAACATTCTCGAGCCTAACCAAGTAAATAACTTCTAGATCGCAACAAAAAGAGACCTTCAATATGATAAATATTTAATAATATTAATTAATCATAACTAACAATTACTTGCACAGTGAGATTTAATCATAGTAATTAAATAATTGACAATAGATTTGTCAACAATTTTATGAGGATGTCGGCGACATGATTATAATCAAATTCGACACAAGAGCACCTCTTAGTTCCATATATATCTGGGTTGCAAATCAAACAAGTTTATTTTAGAGTCACTTTGGTCGTAACATAAAAGTTCAAATCCAATAATCAAATTATTCCAAAGATAAATTATGAAAAAGTCAATCTTATCAACATTAAGAGAAAAAAATAATCAAATTATTCCAAAGATAAATTATGAAAAAGTCAATCTTATCAACACTTTTCTATATACATGTTGCATGCTTTCCTCTATTTATACCACAACAATTCCATTCCAATTATCTCACTTCTCTTCTCCTTCTTCTCCATGGCTTTTAGCTACTGCCTCCAATGGCTCCTCCTCGCCCAAGCCCTTCTCGTCGTAGCTGCCTCCTCTGATTCCTGCCACTTCCCGGCTATCTTCAACTTTGGCGACTCTAACTCTGACACTGGCGGGTTGTCGGCCGCCTTTGGGGCGACCCCGCCGCCCTATGGCGAGTCCTTTTTCGGCGAGCCGGTCGGCCGGTATTCTGACGGCCGCCTCCTCATCGATTTCATCGGTACATTTATTCATTTATCTCAATCTCAATTACGGCAATTGATAGTCTTCCACCATCTTACTCACAAAATCATAATATTATTGCAGCGAGTAGTCTGGGCCTCCCGTTCCTCAGCGCCTATCTCAACTCTGTCGGCACCAACTTCTCTCACGGTGCGAACTTCGCCACGTCCGGGTCAACGATCAGGCAGCCTTACGCCACATTGAGCCAGTCTGGCTTCAGCCCCATCTCCATGGACGTCCAGACTTGGGAGTTTTCCCAGTTTAAGTCTCGCTCCCAAGCACTCATCCAGCAAGGTACATAATTATACTAAAATTAATACATAACAATTCATATATTGTACTTAACTTCTTTTTTTTTTTTTATGAAATTGATGACTTCTCTTGCATTGTAGATCTAGAATCAACTGACTAATACATGAATTCATAATACAGATATTAAATTACCCTTTGTGTGTAGGATTGTTCAAGGATCAACTGCCAAAGGAAGAGTACTTCTCTCAAGCTCTATACACGATTGACATCGGCCAAAATGACCTCACGGAGAGTTACTTCAGAAATTGGACTACTAAAGAAGTTAAATCGGCTATTCCTGATATCTTAGACAAGTTTGTTCTCGCCATTCAGGTGGATTTAATATCTTGATCTTTTGTAGTTTGTTCATTTTCAAGATATCAATGCTAATGCTAAGAAGAGTATTTTGTTTTCTGTATTTTTTTTTATTTTGGGTGTTTATAGAGCATTTACTGGGAAGGAGGAAGATACTTTTGGATTCACAACACTGGGCCTTTTGGCTGCCTCCCTTATGTTTTGGACCAGCTCACCCTTAAAGCGCCAGAGGTGGATCGCTTTGGCTGTGGGGCTCCCTTCAACGAAGTGGCCCAACTTTTTAACCGAAAGCTAAATCAGACTTTGAGTCGACTGAGGAAGGATCTCCCGCTCGGTGTCTTCACTTATGTGGATATTTACTCAATCAAGCGCGAGCTTCTAAGCCATGCGCACCAGCATGGTATGTAAGAATTGTATTTAAACCCTAAATTTAAATTATAAATTCTTATAAATATAATTTTTGTAGGATTTGAGTTGCCACTCGTAGCGTGTTGCGGACATGGAGGAAAGTACAACTACAATAAAAATATCGGATGTGGATCAACAGTGACAAGAAATGGAAAAGAGGTGATGGTTGGAAAGGCATGTCAGAATCCATCGAAGAGGATCATTTGGGACGGAGTTCACTACACTGACGCTGCCAACAAATGGATCTTTCAACAAATTGTGGATGGAAAATTCTCGAATCCACAGGTTCCTCTAAGGTTGGCGTGCAAAGCAAAGGCATAATGAGCCATTGATGCGTTAGGTTTTAGCTTATTGATTTTGAATTGTAGCCGATTTCATTAGGAAGTCGTTAGGAAGCTTGATAATTAATAAATTGCAGTTATATTTATCTTTATTAGAAGTTAAGTTTGATTCCACTTTTTAGTATAATCTTTGGAAATAAGTTATTGCGTATATACATGTTTGCAATCTACACCAATCTAAAAATTCAAACAATTGAACTAATCAATTTTTATTATTAAAATCAAATAAATCAAATTAAAGCAAATCAATTAATTTGGCCGGTAATCAAATTAATTGATTTTTTTTTTTAAAAAAATATTTTTTTAATAAAAACTTAATCAGTTTAATAAAATAATTAAAAAATCTTAATATTTTTATTTTTATTATTTAATTAAAAAATAACTTAAGTGATTTTTAAAATTCAAAATATTTAATCAGAATAATTGATATTTAGAAAATCGAATAAATTGATTGAAAACGTAGAAAAGATCTGACCTTATCGGTCAAGCTATTACATACCCTATCGGTCGAGCCCAGCAACAGTCGAATATCTGAATGGACTTGCAAAAGATATTATACTCGTGGATTTCACATTTTCAAAAAATACACGCATAAAGAGTAAGTGGAGTGGAGTAAAGAAAAAGATAAAAAGACAATGCTAACATAACCAAGTTTTACTTGGTTCGGAGCCTCCAGCGACTCCTACTCCAAGGCCCGCATGTGAGAGTACTTTCGTTGGGCAATCACTAATGAATCAAAAGGTTACAAGAGTGATTATAATTTGAGTATAAGTAACTTGAATAGTAAAAGTAATACTAATGACTTGGAGAACTAGATCTTCAGTGTAGTCGTCGTCATAGTAGCTTTCGGGCATTGTAGAGATCTCTTTGAAGTAGCTCACAAGAGTGAAAGATGTTTGAAATGATGGTATTTAAGCTACTAGTCAAAGCCTCCTTTTATAGCACTATCCGGGCACCTAGATCCCATCCCAGGTGCCCAGACTGTGCTGACATGGTGAGCTCTCGTTAAAACTTCATCCTCGAAATTTATCCACGTCGAAGACCCCAAACCCCCTCCGAATGCCCGGACTGCTGATGTGGGTCGGCTAGTCATCGTGCTCCAGCTTAGCATGTCGATGAGTTTTTAGTTATCCAGGCATTGGATCTACTCCAGGTGCTCAGATCACCCAAGTGCCTAGCCAGGAACGGGCGCTCCCTTTGTGAAGCTTGCCAGGGCACTTGGAGCAACTCTAGGTGCCTAGAGTCCAAGCACCTGGAGTTCAGGCACCCAAACAAACTTCTTCCAAATCCTTCTTTCTACAAAATATAGTTGGCCCAAGCAACAAATATATAAAGAATAATAAGTTTTGACAGTCTCTAGACTGTCCAGTCTTGACTTTCAGTTTCACAAAAACTCTAGGTCAGACAGACGCCTACTATTCCCTCTTCGGGGAATGCTTCCTCACCTATTCCTCTCAGGAAAGATTATCTTTTGCTAGACCGATCCTCCAGACCATCTAGACTTTTGCTCAACATTCGAGACATCAGGACTTCTTACTAGACATTCGATCCCTGACCCGTCCAGTCTTCTGCCTGGTGTCTGCGACCCCCAGGACTTCACCTAGAATTCTTGGCCTTAAGATTTCACCCAACATCCTCGACCCACCAAGACTTTGCCCAGTCCCCTGGATCAGGACTTTGTTACCTAATCGCAGATACCTATCTAGCTTTAATTAGGACTTTTTTTGCACACTTAGTTCAACTTGTTAGAATAACAAGAAACCATAACTTTGAATTCTTTGCTATAATCAAAACTTAGGTTTGATCATCTGGTACTTCCTGCACTAACAATATCTCCCTTTTAATTATGGCAACATAATTCAAAGTTAAGTGAAACATAACAACAATTAATGTAACATAAGTAAGGAAATAAAACAATTTGATAACAAAGTAAAGATGCTCCCTCTTAATTTAACACTCAGAAAAAATTTATTTATTATGTTATATTTGACTTAACTTTTAACTTTTCTCTCTCCGTTTGACATATATAAAAAAAAATACTGCGTAGAAAAAAAGTTGTTAACTTGTAAAGATAGTACTTAATTTTGAAAAAAAACTAACTTTTAATCTTTTTTCAAAAATTTAACTTTAAGCTCCCCCTGAAATCATCACTTTCACTTTATTTTTAAAAAACTTAGTTTTAAAAAAAGTTTCTTTACTAAACATTTATCTAATTTCTTAAAAAAAAATTCATTAAAAAAATACTTTTGCTAAATGCTTAGATTTAAAAAGAGGTTTCTTGGAAAAATACTTACTTAGCTTTGGAAAGGATTTCTTACTTAGCTTTTAAAAAATAATTTTCTTGTAAAAACACTTAGCTAAATACAAAGCTTTTGAAAATATTTTTTTTTAAAAAAAAAACTTAACTAAATACTTAGCTTCAGAAAGGATTTCTTTAAAATTATGAAGAATTAATTGATTTTGACAAAGCTAAACTTATAAACCTTCTTTTTAAAAAGAAAAACTTAACTTTTGAAAATATTTAATTTTTGAAAATATTTAATTTTTAAAAATATTTAATTTTTAAAAATATTTAATTTTTGAAAATATTTAATTTTAAAAATACTTCTCTCCTTAAACAATTTTTAAGTTATTTTAGGGGATAGTGAGCTTAAGTGATTTAATTAAAGCCTTGATTAATGACTATAATCCTAGAGTACAAGAATGAAAAATATAAGTTTAAAAATATAAAAGTAATTATTGATTTTCTATATTTTTCATCTCATCTTTTTAAAGTTATCAAATATGTTAAGCTTATTTGTTTGTGTGAGATAGAGTTAATCTTAATTTTAAAGTTAATTTTGAGTTTGAAAAATATTATCTCTGAATTTAAAAATTATTTTACTTTTAAGAAAAAATATTTAAGTTTGAATTAAAAAAATATATTTAAGTTTTGGTTTCAAAATATTTAAGTTTTAAGATATTTAAGTTTCAAAAATATTTAAGTTTGAATTTTAGAAAATATTTAAGTTTAAATTTTGAAAAAATTTTAAGTTTAAATTTTGAAAAATATTTAAGCTTAAATTTTGAAAAATATTTAAGCTTAAAGTTTGAAAAATATTTAAGCTTGAATTTTAAAAAATATTTAAGTTTAAGTTTTTTGAAAATTTAAGTTTGAATTTTGAAAAATATTTAAGTTTGAATTTTAAAAAATATTTAAATTTAAATTTTAAAAATATTTAAGTTTGAATTTTCTAAGTTTGAATTTTGAAAAATATTTAAGTTTGAGTTTTTTGAATATTTAAGTTTGATTAGAGTTTGATTAATTTGAATTAGATTTACTTTTATTTAAAGATTAAGTTTGATTAGGTTTAAGTTAACTAATTTTAAATCTAAATTCATCTCACCCTTTTTCTAGATTGTCAATCAGGGAACCTTATCTATTTTTCCCTTGCCTTTGGCTTAGGACTTACCCTTACCTTTGGACTTCTATTTGCCTTTGTCTTTTTGCACTATCAAAATGGTACTAGATTTTGCCTTCTTAAGATTGAGTTTAGCAGTTCTCAACATGCTCAACATCTCAAGCAACGGTTTGTCAATTTCATTCATGTTGTAGTTCATGAAAAATTAACTGTAGCTCTTAGGCAACTGCAGAATAAGGTTAGTGGCTAATTCTTAGCCCAATGGAAATCTCAATTGTTATAAGTTTTCTAAATACCCAATCATTTTGAGCACATATGGTCCTACGGGACTTCCTTCTTGTATCTTGCATTGAAATAGAGCCTTAGAGATCTCAAATCTCTCATGTCTTACTTGTCCTTGATATAGTTGTCTAAGATGTTCAACCATATCATAAGCATCCATATTCTCATGTTGCTTCTGAAGCTCAGAGTTCATGGTGGTAAGCATAAAGCATGATACATCTAATGCATCATCTTGATGTTTCTTATAAGCATCCTTATCAGCTCTAGTGGCAGTAGTGGGGGTTGTTTTAGGAATGGGCTACTCTAGGATTATAGTTTGTTGGAGCAATCTCGATGGTTCATGTGACCATGTGTTTTAATGTTTGGGCAAATGATTTAAGTTAGGTTTACCCTTGTATTTGATATGTGTATGTGAGTGTGCAAGTTTGCAGGATACACATATGACTTAGCTTAATGGCTTTGGGTCCGGTGAAGGATGGAGCATCCAAGGGACCGTGGATAAGGCAGCAAGGACAAGAGTCGAGGGAAGTGCACTTCGAGGCATACACGAAGGATGACATTGGATCAAGAAGTTGGCTTAAATGTATTCGAGGGACGAGAGCCAAAGGAAGAAGGCTTAAAGGCAAGAGAAGGTTGTAAGGAAGGGTCAAGTGAGTCACGAGGGTACGAGTGCATGAGAGATTGCACTCACGGTAAAATCTTAGAGGTTACTGTAGCAATCAATGGGGGTAATGTAGTAGTCAACGAATATTGTAGTAGTCAATGGTAGTGTAGTAGTCGATTGGTGTACTACAGCAGTTGATTGGTGCACTGTAGCAGTTGACTGGTAAAGAGTCATTAGCAGAATCACGGATTCTATGGAGTACCGTTGTGCTGGCACCAGTCGACTGAAGCAAGGACCAATCAACTGGTAATAGTAAAACAACAAGGTTGTTTCTTCCTAAGCTCTATAAAATGGAGCTTGGGATGGCTGACCAAGGTAATGAAATTAGTGGTGGTTGTTAGAGTGTATACTAAAAGCCTAGCTTTTTGTAAACATTTATTTTAAAATAAAGAATCACATTGGTCAAATGTCTACATTTATATGCTAAGTGTAGTTGTTCAATTAATTTATATTGTAGATAACATGGTGTGTGGTGTCACATACAGAAGATCATGTTATCAATTCCTTATAAATTATAAGCAGTAGCTCACGACTAAGATGGAAAGGAACAAACCATTGGAATAGTCATAGTGTAATTTGGTATTAGTTTATCTTAACTATAAAATTACACTAGTACACTCTCAGTGTATTGAACAGGACCATTTAAGGTAAGTTCTTTTTATACTGACTGCATAAAAGAACAAGACATTTGTTATTATGGAAGTATGTGTTGGTTGATACTCAGAATATCGTACCAGTTCCCCTGTACAAAAATTTTGTACAAGTCCTGAACTATTCCTAACAACCTATTGTGTTCTTTAGAAATTAAATTAGGAATCGCAAGCGGAACTTAACATTATTGATTCCAAATTTAACTTATCTGTTCTTAAAGGTTTAGACTTGGATCGCAAACGATACTTAACATTATTGATCCAAATCCACCCATGTTACAAATTTAATTAAATATTAATTTCAGAGATTGACTTCCAGGTTAAACATGGCGAGGCACTAGGCCTTCTTGGGTATGGGAGCATCTACCACTTCCTAGACAAAGTCTTTCAATGAAATTTAATATTTAATTTCCTTATAGTAACTCTAGGTTTAACCAAAAGGAACAATCGAATCACAAGATAAAAAAAAAACAAAAGAACACAAACTTGAATCACAAATTTGAAACCTAGAATCATATGCCTCTTGTATTTGGTATTTTAAAATCTATACAAAGAAAACTAGTATGATGCGGAATAGAATTACTAGTTATACCTTTCTTTGTAAGCAACAATCTCTTGATCTTTCTATCGTATTCCTCTTCTTATCTTGGACGTCGTGTGAGTGACGATCTACCAAGACGAGAACCACCACCACCTTCCTTGCAAGTTTCGGCCACCAACCTTCAAGCTCTAAGGGATGATAGAACTGTCACGCCCCGGGGGAGTCCCTGTCCGAAGAAATTTCGGCAGCATCTCCCTTGTACAGCTGACAATCTGAAACTTCTACAATGCCCTCAGGGCCACATATACATTGGCCAACACGACCGGAACAATAATAATAATAATACATAACACACATCCAAACATCCACGCAGTTTAATAGTGAACAACTAAAGCAATGATAAGAAGACTCAAAAACAACCCTACTCAACTACACCCATAAAGCTCAAAACATATTTCCTACTCCACTACACCCATAAAGCACAAATCCGACGGAATAAATCTACTCACCTCTTCTGTCGTCTAGGCAGGCATGCAGTAAAACAAATCCGAATGAAAGTCATCGACAATATCCATATAGTAAACTGATACAAGTCCAGATGTATCAAAACAGCACAAGTCTAATAAATAAGAAAAACCAAAAGACCAACAAACGTCCTCGTGGTCTGTATGGGACTAGTGACTAGAACTCTCCGGACAGCATCAACCTAAAAATAACAACGAAGGAGGGTGTGAGTCCAACACTCAGCGGGTAACAACTGATATGCATAATAAAGAAAATAACAACCAGCACTAATCATGCGTACAGTCTCCTGATATAAGAAGGATAAATGCAACTGAGGTAAGCAGGAGAAAACTGTACTAACCAGGACTAGGGTATAAGTATAACAGGGTTGTCAGACCGAGAAGTATCAAAATCCTGTATGCATGTCAATCATATGCATCCATATAAATGCAGCAAGTAAATGCAGCAAACACAAGCAATAAATGCATCATGCATATGATGCCAATGTCATGGTCACCCCTGACGCTAGTCAGCCATCTCACACACAATGGTGAGACCGAGTGGGTAGGGCTGTGACAATCATGCACTTTGCCATCACTGCTCCTGATGAGTGACCGAGTGGACGGGATGTTGTCGGAGTACACCTATCCTCCTACCCCAAATCATAAATGGGGGAGCTCAATGCTCTCATCTCCCGGTACACGATGACGGGGAGGAATCTCTGCCGGCTACCACGCTGCGTCACACTACCCATGAGCGAACCAACGGAGCCAAACAGAGTCCAACCGTCTGCCGGCTACCACGCTGCTACACTAAACCAGTGGAGCCAAATAGAGCAGAACTGTCTGCCGGCTACCACGCTGAGTCACCAGACCAACGGAGCCAAACAGCAGAACTGCCACACACCTGTCTGATATACCACTAACCCATGAGTGGTGGTGTATACAGATACATGTAACTGGCGATGTGCTCGACAATAATGGAGCAGACTATCACACAACATGTAATCATGCGAGATGATGCATGACACTAAACATGACAATATCTTGAACAACATAGCAATATCCATACACAAATATAAAATGTGTACCATAGGACAATGAACCAAATCAAAGGTACACAGATCAGATAAGGTATCAAAACCCTAGGTCCTGAACATAATAAATAACATGGTTGTGTCACTACCTCTATAAGTATGTATAATCAGGTAAATACTAACATGATGTGTATAGCAAATAAACAAACAAGCATGTAACAGATTAGATAATGATCAACCGAAGCAAATAAGAAACACAATCATTGCTATTTGTTAAAAAACATTACTATGCATATCAAATGACATAAAGTCAAAGTACCCGCCTCCAATTGAAAAGGATCGTATCCAGTCCAAATCCGACGTTGAGATACTCCTCTCGCGTCAAAGTCCTGTGTCACAATATTTAGTTTAGTTAATTCTATCATGCATCCATTAACTAAACTAAATCCTAATCCATTGATCAATTAGGGTTAACTTCATTAACCCTAATCGTTCCACCTTCTAATTAGGACTTCCTATAACATAATCCATCACAGATTCAACACAAAACTCACCTAAATCTGTACTTACCCACTGCTAGAGAAGGTTACTGCCAGTTTTAGTGGTTGCTGGTTGGAATGTTACCAGAACCAAAACCATAAACCTCAAATCGTGCTGACTGATCCACAGCAGTCCTATGCTTCTTCTAATCAAGAATAGTAGATCATCACAAAGGAAAACAATTCATCAAAATCCTTGAGTCTACAGAATTCCCAACCAAAACTGAACCTCACCGTGGATTGATCAAGGGCAGTGGGCACTTGGGAAGCGGCATCGACAGGGAACAGTGGCGCTTAGTGGCTGGCATAGAGGAGGCGATCCGTGGTGAATCAACGCTGCTCTGTGCGGCGGAGATCTAGGGGAGAAATGTCGCAAGGAAAAGGGCGATCCACACTAGGGTTCCTGTGACCGGCGGTGTCTTGAGAGGGTGAGGGAGCGAAGTGGGTTGCGGCCGGCTGTCATTGCTAGGCCAGAGAGAAGAGGCTCTACTAGGCGATCGGAGGAAAGGGCTCGCCTAGACCTAGGGCAAGGTGCGGCGCTGGAGTTCCTGTGGTCATGATCGGAGTCGGCGCGTAGATCCGAGGAGGGGAAGGGCGGCAGCAACATGGTGAGGAGGAGACGACGTTGGTGGCCTCGGCGTCGCAGGAGGGGAAGAAGGAGAAGGAGATGAAAACCCTCGGCCACGACTTAAATCGTGAGGGGATGAAACCACTGCCGGTTAAGGCAAGGAATCGGGTTCGCGGGGAGGAAGAAGACTCGAGCGCGAGAGAAAAATAAAAGAAAAAGAGAAAACAAAAAAAAAGAAAATAAATATAAATATAAACATTTCCTCGCTTAAATGGGTAGCCTAAACAGGCTTTCCTGGGCCCCGTTTTTATCCCCGTAAACTCGTTCATACGAGCTCCGAAAAATTATCGAAAAATTTCTAAAAATTCTAGAAAAATTCCCCTTATTATTATCTTCCCTTTTTTCGGTATTTTACAAGAACAAAGGCTCCTTTCTCTCCTTCTTCTCCAAGCAAAATCCGGCCACCACAAGAGCTCCAAGAGAGGGTGCCACTGGCCACTAAAGAAGAAGAGAAAAGGAAGACTAGGGGCCGACCACACCAAGGAAGAGAAGAGAGGGAATAATAGATGTTAGGTTATGAGGTGAGGCACCTCTACCCTCTCTTTTATATTCCTTGGTCTTGGCATATAAGAAAAGTTTTAATAAAAACTTCCTTATTCTCCTTGCCAACAAAAGGAAAATTTAAACAACAATTTCCTATTAAACTTCAATGGTCGGCCACCACCTTGAGTTCCAAACAAGGAAAGTTTTAAAAATAAAATTAAAATTTCCTAATTTGTTTCCAGAAATTTTTAAAATAAAATTTCTCTTTTAAAAATTCCCATCATGGTTGGTTATAAAAGGAAACTTTTATAAATTAAAATCTCTCTATTAAAACATGTGGATGATTACAAAAAGGAAAGTTTTCTCCAAAATTAAAATCTTTCTTTCAATCTACAAATAAGGAAAGATATCAAATCTTTCTCTTAATCTTTTGTAGAAAGTTATAAAAGGAAAGATTTATAATTTTTAAAACTCTCTTTTAAATCATGAGCATGGTTAAAAAAGGAAAGTTTTATCAAAAATTAAAATCTTCCTTTTAACTACAAATAAGGAAAGATATCAAACCTTTCTCTTAATTCTTTGTAGAAAACTATAAAAGGAAAGATTTAAATTTTAAACTCTCTTTTAAAACATGCTTCCACATAAGAAAAGATTTTGAAAATAAAATCCTTTTATTTTTTATTGAGGTCGGCCACCACCTTAGCTTGGGTTCAAGCTAAGGCCAGCCACCTAAGCAAACCAATTCACCTTGGTTTGGCCGGCCCTAGCTTGGGCTCTAAGCTAGGCTTGGCCGGCCACCTTAAGGTGGGTAAGATGGTGGGTATAGGTGGGTATAATAGTTTATAAATAAGAGGCTACGATAGGGATTGAGAGGAGGAATTGGTTTTGGTCTCCCGATGAAATTAAGCTTCCCGTGTTCGCCCTGAACACCCAACTTAATTTCATCAATAATAATTCATACCACTAAAGAATTATTATTGAACTACCGCACCAATCCCAAATTACATTTTGGGCTCCTTCTTATCATGAGTGTGTTAGTTTCCCTATGTTTAAGATATAGAATGCCCACTAATTAAATGAGTTACTGACAACTCACTTAATTAATATCTTAGTCCAAGAGTAGTACCACTCAACCTTTTCGTCATGACGGACTAAGTCCACCTGCAGGGTTTATATGACAATCCTTATAAGCTCCTCTTGGGGACATTATTAACCTAGATTACTAGGACACAATTTCCTTCTATAATCAACAACACACAGTATAAATAATATCATTTCCCAACTTATCGGGTCTCTTGATTTATCGAGCTAAATCTCACCCTTTGATAAGTCAAAGAAATAAATACTAAGTACACATGCTTGTTACTATATTGGGATTAAGAGCACACACTTCCATAATATCAAAGGTCTAGTTTTTTTATTAAGTTAGTATAAAAGGAACTTACCTTAAATGGTCCAGCTCAATACACTCAGAGTCTACTAGTGTAATTTTATAGTTAAGATAAACTAATACCAAATTACACTACGACTATTCCAATGGTTTATTCCTTTCCATCTTAGTCGTGAGTTACTATTTATAATTTATAAGGAATTGATAACATGATCTTCTGTGTCTAACACTACACACTATGTTATCTACAATATAAATTAATTGAACAACTACACTTAGCATATAAATGTAGACAGTTGACCAATGTGATTCTTTATTTCAAAATAAATGTTTACAAAAAGCTAGGCTTTTAGTATACACTCTAACAGTGTGTGATCTTAATCATGATATAATAGCAAGCACATATACTCAATATTCATTTCTTTAATTTATCAAAGGGTGTGATTTAGTTCGATAAATTAATAGGCCCGATAAGTTGAGAAATTATATTATTTATATGGTGTGTTGTTGATTATAGAATGAAACTGTGTTCTCGTAATCTAGGTTGATGATGTCCCCAAGAGGGGCTCATAAGGATTGTCATGTAAACCCTACAGGTAGACTTAGTTTGACATGATAATAAGGTTGAGTGGTACTACTCTTGGAGCTAGATATTAATTAAGTGAGTTGTCAGTAACTTATTTAATTAGTGGGCATTTTATATCTTAAACATAGGGAGATTAACACACTTATGATAAAAAGGAGCCCATATAGTAATATGGGATTGGTGTGGTAGTTCAATAATAACTCTTTAGTGGTAAGAGTTATTATTGATGAACTCGAGTTGGGTGTTTGGGGCGAACACGGGAAGCTCAAGTTCATCGAGAGACCAAAACCAATTCCTCCTCTCGGTCCCTGTCATAGTCTCTTATTTATAAAGTCTTATACCCACCCATACCCACCTTCTTACCCACCTTAAGGTGGCCAGCCAAGCCTAACTTGGAGCCCAAGTTAGGGCCGGCCAAACCAAGGTGAATTGGTGGTCGGCCCTAGCTTGAACCCAAGCTTAGGTGGTCGACCAAAACAAAATAAATTAAAAATATTTTATTTTTAAAATCTTTTCTTATGTAGAAGCCATGGTTTTAAAAGAGAGTTTAAAATTTAAATCTTTTCTTTTATAGTTTTTTACAAAAAATTAAGAGAAAGGTTTGATATCTTTCCTTATTTGTAGTTAAAAGGAAGATTTTAATTTTTTTGATAAAACTTTCCCTTTTTAACCATCCTCATGATTTTAAAAGAGAGTTTTAAAATTTAAATCTTTCCTTTTATAGTTGCTATAAAAGATTAAGAAAAGATTTGATATCTTTCCTTATTTGTAAATTGAAAGGAAGATTTTAATTTTAGAGAAAACTTTCCTTTTTGTAAATCATCCACATATTTTAATAGATAGATTTTAATTTATAAAAGTTTCCTTTTATGACTAACCATGAAGGGAATTTTTAAAAGAGAAATTTTTATTAGGAAGTTTTAATTTTATGTTTAAAACTTTCCTTCCTTGGAGGATTAGATATAGCCGACCACATTAATAGAGAAAAGGATTTTTAATTAGTTAAATTTTCCTTTTCAATGGCAAAGAAAATAAGGAAGTTTTTATTAAAACTTTCCTTATTTGCCAAGACCAAGGAATATAAAAGAGAGGGTAGAGGTGTCTCACCTCACAACAACAATATACATCTAGTATTCCTCTCTTCTCTTCCTTGTGGTGGTCGGCCCTCATCTTCTTCCTCTCCTCCTTTTCTTCTTCATTGGTGGTCGGCGACATCAACTCTAATGGAGCTTGTTGGTGGCCGGATTTTGCTTGGAGAAGAAGTAGAGAAAGGAGGCTTTGTTTCTTTGCATCCCTTGGAGCTTGGTTGGTGGCCGAAGACCTTCATCTCTAGGAGATTGTTGTTGGCCGAAACTTGCAAGGAGAAGAAGGAGGCTTGGGTAGATTCTCATCTCGGTAGATCGTCGCCCACATGTCGTCCGAGATAAGAAGAGGAATACGACAGAAGATCGTGAGGTCTATAAGCTATAAAAGGTATAACTAGTTATTATTTTCCGCATCATAACTAGTTCATCCTTTTATTTAGATCTTGAAATACCAAACACAAGAGGCTAATGAATCTAGGTAATCGAATTTATGTTTTTGATTTTGTGTTTCTTTTGTTTTTCGAACTTGTAATTCGATTGTTCTTTTTTGTTAAACCTAGGGTTACTATAAGAAAATTTAATATTAAATTTTGTTGAAAGGCTTTGTCTAGGAAGTGGCGAATGATCCCATACCCAAGAAGGCCTAGTGCCTCGCCATGTTTAACCTGGAAGCCGATCTCTGAAATTAATATTTAATTGAATTTGTAACATGGGTGGATTTGGATCAATAATGTTAAGCATCGTTTACGATCCAAGTCTAAACCACTAAGAACAGATAGATTAAATTTTGAATCAATAATGTTAAGTTCTGTTTGCGATTCCAAATTTAATTTCTAAAGAACACAATAGGTTGTTAGGAATGGTTCAGGACTTGTATAAAATTTTTATACAGGGGAACCAGTACGATATTTCGAGTAGAAACCAACAATTGGTATCAGAGCTAGGGTTTACCTCTGTGTGTTTGGTTTTCAGTTTAATTATGCACATGTCATACATAATTTAGGCAGGATAATAGTAGGATATGCTAACTCTGTGGTTGTAGGCTCCAACTATTATGGCTTATAGAGATTGTGTGTGATTGGACCCTTGGACATGTCAAGGGCATTTTATTTGTGTGCATGATTGTATGTATTAAATACAGCAGGAGCTGTATTAGTTTTAGGATTTTATATTTTTGTTTCGATCTAGATTACATGTACATTCCTTTGTAGAATATAGGATCGATATATGTAAAATTCTATTTTTGTCGTGGATCGTATCCTTGCGAGGCGTGGTACTATTTGTGGACCAGAGGTGCGGCGGAAAAAGAAGCAAGATAGATGCGGCGACTAGACCCGATTGCGGTGGTTAAAGATGACAGCAACTAGGGTTGGCAGCACACGGAGGACAGTAATGGAAGAAGCCATAATAGTTGGAAAATTAATTTTCATATTTATTGCTTTTATTTACTGTGATGTGTGTGATGTGTGCTTGCATGGTTAAAATTTCTCACCTTAAATAACTAAGTGGGAGAGGGATTAGTAAATAAATTCCACAATCTCCATTACTGGTTTGTAAGTGATGCAACAAACTTGCGTGTTGGCTCTGAGTGCCTCCCTCCACAACAGATGAGTTTATTTGCGAATCACTAGGTCAAACTTCCTTTATGGATGATTATTAGGAAATTATTTAGGAGCGTGTGATCTTCTCCAACTGAAGGGGCACAATCCTATTTAATGGACTAAGTATCAAGTAATGGTATACACTTAGGCACATTTAATAGTATCCTCCCCAACGGAGTCACTGCTATTATTTGTGTGACCAAAGGGATACCAACTATTAATTTTATTTGTCATAAAGTTAGGATGACAAGATAATAAAATTAATGGGTAAAACCTCCTCTTACGTACAAATGTTGAATTTATATACATCCACACTAACGTGACATGCAAAATTCACGGTGTTTTGAGGTGTTGATAAATTTAAATAGTATTATTTGAGGAATCAATATTATTCTAAATTTAGAGTCTTGACCAAAAGTTTATTTTGTGATTCTTAGGATGGCTTTCAACCCACTGGCTATTATACTGAAAGAGAACAAACTTACTGGTCTCAACTACATAAATTGGAAAATTAAAGAAACATAGACATTGTCCTAATTACTGAAGGCTATAAGTTTGTACTGTTAGAGACCTACCCTGATGCACCTAATAGTGATTCTAGTGAAGAGGAGATTGAGTATCATAAGAAATGGATACAAGCGATGAGATGGCACGGTGTTACATTTTGGCTTCAATGTCAAATGTGCTGCAACATCAGCATCAGGACTTACCAATTGCTTATGATATGATGAACAATCTCAAAGAACTCTTCGGACATCAGAATCGGGCTGCTAGGCAAGATGCAATGAGAAAATTAATAACATCCACCATGTCAGAGGGGACACCTGTAAGGAATCATATCCTAAAGATGATGACTTATTTGAATGAAATACAGATCCTTGGAGCTGAAATCGATGGGGAGACCCAGATCGATATTATTCTCCAAACGCTACCCAGAAGTTTTGAGCAGTTCCGCCTGAACTATAACATAAACAAAAGGGCTTATACGTTGGCAGAACTTCTGACAGAACTTCAGGCAGCAGAAGGTATATTTCGTCATAGTTCTCAGATTCACTTTGCTGAAAATGTTTCTACTTCTTAGTTGAAAGGCAAGAAGAAGGAGAAATAGGTTGGCTCAACAAAGAAGGTGAAAAGATCTCTAGGTACTGGACCTAAAGCTGGAGTGAAGAAGCCAAAGGGAAAGTGCTTCATCTGCAAGCAGTCGAGACATTGGAAGGTGGACTGCCCTCATAGGAATCAGAACAATAGAGGTATATCTTATTCTCTTATAGTTGAAACATGTTTAGCGGTGTTATCTACCAGTACCTAGTGTGTAGATACAGGAGCCACTGATCATGGCTGCAATACATTGCAGAGGTTCCAGGAAACCCGACGACTATATGAGGGAGAGATAACGGTCTACATGGGCAATGCTATGAAAGTGGCGGCTGTTGTAGTGGGTGACATCTACTTATCATTTGATAGGAATAGAAGTTTGGTTTTAAGAAATTGTCTTTATGTACAAACTTTTAGAAAGAATTTAATTTCAGTTTCTAAATTGTTAGTGGATGGATATTCTGTTTCTTTTGATGATAAAGTAGTTATCAAGAAGAATAGGGTTATTATCTTTTATGGTACATTAGTAGGTAATTTGTATACTTTAAATCCAATTTCTTCCACAAAGCAACAAATGGAAATTAATAATACATCTTCTAATTCTAATAAGAGAAAGGAACCTTCGGAAATGAACCAAACATATCTTTGGCATCTAAGGCTTGGTCATATTAACTTGAGTAGTATTCAAAGGCTTATAGCCGATGGACTCTTGGGTTCATTAGTATTGGAAAACTTTTCAACTTGTAAATCTTGCTTGGAAGGTAAAATGACTAAGAGACCTTTTAAGGCCAAGGCGTATAGAGCCAAAGATGTGTTAGAACTGGTTCATTCTGATTTGTGTGGTCCTATGTCTATCCAGGCAAGAGGTGGTTTCGAATATTTTGTATCTTTTATAGATGACTATTCGAGATATGGGTACATTTACTTGATGTGCTTCAAGTTTAAATGCTTTGATAAGTTCAAAGAGTACAAGGCTGATGTGGAGAAACGTCATGGTAAAAGTATCAAGACACTACAGTCTGATCATGGTGGCGAATACCTCTTTGGAGTGTTTTGGAATTACTTATTAGAGGCTGGGATTCAATCCCAATTGTCTGCACTTGGTACACCCCAACAGAATGGTGTGGTAGAACGAAGGAATATGACTCTTATAGAAATGGTTAGATCGATGATGAGTTATTCAGAATTACCAAATTCGTTTCGGGGATATGCACTGGAAACAACAGTGTACATTCTGAATATGGTACCATCTAAATCAGTACCCTCTACTCCCATGGAATTATGGAATGGGCGTAAGCCTAGTTTGAGTCATATTCGGATATGGGGTAGTCCAGCACATGTGCTGAAGGGAGATACTGACAAGTTGGAATCACGTACAAAAGTTTGTCTGTTTGTAGGATATCCTAAGGCAATGAAAGGTGGTTTGTTTTATAATCTTAAAATCAGAAGATCATTGTTAGCACCAATGCTCGATTTTTAGAGAAAGATTATGTATTGAACCATAAGCCCATAAGTGAAATTATTCTAGAAGTAATGCGAGAGGACACGCCTACTTTAGTACCAATAGTGTAAGATGAAATATCACAAGAAACTGCAACACGTATCACAAATGATACACAACAACAGACAGTGCCTCGTCATAATGGGAGGGTTGTTAGGCAACCTAAAAGATTCATGTTTTTGGCAGAGTCGTCGGACTTGATCCCAGGTAAACATGAACCTGATCCTCGAACATATGACAAAACACGCTAAGATATAGATGCAACATCTTGGCAAAAAGTGATGAATTCTGAAATAGAATCTATGTATTCTAATAAGGTCTGGGAGCTTGTAGAACCACCAAATGGTGTAAAAGCTGTTAGATGTAAGTGGATCTACAAAAGGAAAAGAGGGACAGATGAGAAGGTGGAAACCTTCAAGGCAAGGCTTGTTGCGAAAGGGTACACTTAGAAAGAGGGAATCGATTATGAGGAAACTTTTTCAGTTTATCCGGATACTCTTATCCATTCCCGCTCATATGGATTATGAGGTTTAGCAAATGGATGTCAAGACAGCTTTCCTTAACAGAAGTCTTAAAAAAAATATCCATATGAAGCAACCAGAGAGATTTATTGAAAAAGGCAAAGAGCATCTAGTGTGCAAGTTAAATTGGTCTATTTATGGACTGAAGTAAGCTACAAGATCTTGGAACATCTGATTTAATGAAGGAATCCAGTCGTATGGATTTATTCAGTGTCCGGATGAGTCTTGTGTATACATGAAGTGTGATGGAAACGTGGTGGTATTTCTTGTACTATACGTAGATGACATTTTGTTAGTTGGAAACAATATCAAAGTGTTGTCGGAAGTAAGGGTATGGTTGTCCAAGCAATTTGATATGAAGGACTTAGGAGAATGCGCACATATTCTTGGGATCAAAGAAATAAGGGATCGTAAGAAAAAGATGTTGTGCTTATCCCAAGCTTCATATATCGAAACAATCCTTGCTCATTTTAGAATGCAAGACTCCAAGAAAGGTTTTCTACCTTTTAGGCATGGAGTAGCTTTATCTAAAGAGATGTCTCCGAAGACATCAAAGGAGATAGAGGACATGAAGGCAGTTCCTTATGCTTCGGCTGTCGGAAGCCTAATGTATGCTATGTTGTGCACAAGACCGGATATCTGTTTTGTCGTGGGCATGGTTAGCAGATATCAAAGTAACCCTGGACAAGGACATTGGACTGCTGTAAAGCATATATTAAAGTACCTGAGAAGGACTAGAGATTATATACTAGTTTACCAAGCAGATGATTTGCTCCTTGTGGGATACACGGATTCTGACTTCCAATCAGATAGGGACAATAGTAAGTCTACATCAGGCTATGTGTTTATTTTAGGAGGTGGAGCCATTGCATAGAGGAGTGTTAAGCAGAAATGCGTTTCAGACTCAACCATGGTAGCTGAGTATGTGGTAGCCTCTGAGGCAGCCAAAGAAGCTGTATGACTTTGGAACTTCCTAATGGACTTAGATGTGATTCCTGGTTTGCCCAAAATCATCACAATTTATTGTGATAATAGTGGTGCAGTAGAAAACTTGAAGGAACCACGAGCCCATAAGGCGAGTAAACACATAGAGCGCAAGTACCACCTGATACGAGACATCGTAAAGCGAGGAGAAGTTATTGTCGCCAAGATTACATCAGCAGATAACCTGGCAGATCCTTTCACTAAGGCCCTTCCGGCGAAATCTTTTGATTGATATGTTGAAGGAATGAGAATCAGATGTATGGCAGCGTTTATGACAGCATAGTCTTTTAGTATAAGTGGGAGATTGTTAGAGTGTATACTAAAAGCCTAGTTTTTTGTAAACATTTATTTGAAATAAAGAATCACATTGGTCAAATGTTTACATTTATATGCTAAGTGTAGTTGTTTAATTAATTTATATTGTAGATAACATGGTGTGTAGTGTCACATACAGAAGATCATGTTATCAATTCCTTATAAATTATAAACAGTAGCTCACGACTAAGATAGAAAGGAACAAACCATTGGAATAGTCGTAGTGTAATTTGGTATTAATTTATCTTAACTATAAAATTACACTAGTACACACTGGGTGTATTGAGCAAGATCATTTAAGGTAAGTTCTTTTTATACTGACTGCATAAAAGAACAAGACCTTTGTTATTATGGAAGTGTGCGCTCTTAATCATGATATAATAACAAGGACATATACTCAATATTCATTTCTTTAATTTATCAAAGGGTGTGATTTAGTTCGATAAATCAATAGGTCCGATAAGTTGGGAAATGATATTATTTATATGGTGTGTTATTGATTATAGAATGAAACTGTATCTTAGTAATCTAGGTTGATGGTGTCCCCAAGAGTTGCTCATAAGGATTGTCATGTAAACCCTACAGGTGGACTTAGTCCGACATGACGATAAGGTTGAGTGATACTACTCTTGGAGCTAGATATTAATTAAGTGAGTTGTTAGTAACTCATTTAATTAGTGGGCATTCTATATCTCAAACACAGGGAGATTAACATACTCATGATAAGAAGGAGCCCATATAGTAATATGGGATTGGTGCGGTAGTTCAATAATAACTCTTTAGTGATATGAGTTATTATTGATGAACTCGAGTTAGGTGTTCGGGGCGAACACGGGAAGC
Organism: Zingiber officinale; assembly: GCF_018446385.1. Classification (NCBI taxonomy): domain Eukaryota; kingdom Viridiplantae; phylum Streptophyta; class Magnoliopsida; order Zingiberales; family Zingiberaceae; genus Zingiber; species Zingiber officinale. Next base: position 52,463,156 of record NC_055986.1, on the reverse strand, counting down.
TCAAGTTCATGGAGAGATCAAAACCAATTCCTCCTCTCGGTTCCTGTCGTACCCTCTTATTTATAAAGTCTTATACCCACCCATACCCACCTTCTTACCCACCTTAAGGTGGTCGGCCAAACCTAGCTTAGAGCCCAAGCTAGGGCTGGCCAAACCAAGGTGAGTTGGTGGTTGGCCCTAGCTTGAACCCAAACTTAGGTGGTCGGCCAAAACAAAATAAATTAAAAAGATTTTATTTTAAAAATCTTTTCTTATGTGGAAGCCATGGTTTTAAAAGAGAGTTTAAAATTTAAATCTTTTCTTTTATAGTTTTCTATAAAAGATTGAGAGAAATGTTTGATATCTTTCCTTATTTGTAGTTAAAAGGAAGATTTTAATTTTTTGATAAAACTTTCCCTTTTTAACCATCCTCATGATTTTAAAAGAGAGTTTTAATATTTAAATATTTCCTTTTATAGTTGCTACAAAAGATTAAGAAAAGATTTGATATCTTTCCTTATTTGTAGATTGAAAGGAAGATTTTAATTTTAGAGAAAACTTTCCTTTTTGTAAATCATCCATATATTTTAATAGATAGATTTTAATTTATAAAAGTTTCCTTTTATGACCAACCATGAAGGGAATTTTTAAAAGAGAAATTTTTATTAGGAAGTTTTAATTTTGTGTTTAAAACTTTCCTTCCTTGGAGGATTAGATATGGCCGGCCACATTAATAGAGAGAAGGATTTTTAATTAGTTAAATTTTCCTTTTCAATGGCAAAGAAAATAAGGAAGTTTTTATTAAAACTTTCCTTATTTGCCAAGACCAAGGAATATAAAAGAGATGGTAGAGGTGTCTCACCTCACAACAACAATATACATCTAGTATTCCTCTCTTCTCTTCCTTGTGGTGGTCGGCCCTCATCTTCTTCCTCTCCTCCTTTTCTTCTTCATTGGTGGTCGGCGGTATCAATTCTCAAGGAGCTTGTTGGTGGCCGGATTTTGCTTGGAGAAGAAGTAGAGAAAGGAGGCTTTGTTTCTTTGCATCCCTTGGAGCTTGGTTGGTGGCCGAAGACCTTCATCTCTAGGAGATTGTTGTTGGCCGAAACTTGCAAGGAGAAGAAGGAGGCTTGGGTGGATTCTCATCTCGGTAGATCATCGCCCACACGACGTCCGAGATAAGAATAGGAATACGGCAGAAGATCGTGAGGTCTATAAGCTATAAAAGGTATAACTAGTTATTAGTTTCCGTATCATAACTAGTTCATCCTTTTATTTAGATCTTGAAATACCAAACATAAGAGGCTAATAAATCTAGGTAATTGAATTTATGTTTTTGATTTTGTGTTTCTTTTGTTTTTTGAACTTGTGATTCGATTGTTCTTTTTGGTTAAACCAAGGGTTACTATAAGGAAATTAAATATTAAATTTCGTTGAAAGACTTTGTCTAGGAAGTTGTGGATACTCCCATACCCAAGAAGGCCTAGTGTCTCGCCATGTTTAACCTAGAAGTCGATCTCTGAAATTAATATTTAATTGAATTTGTAACATGGGTGGATTTGGATCAATAATGTTAAACATCGTTTACGATCCAAGTCTAAACCACTAAGAACAGATAGATTGAATTTGGAATCAATAACGTTAAGTTCCGTTTGCGATTCCAAATTTAATTTCTAAAGAACACAATAGGTTGTTAGGAATGGTTTAGGACTTGTACAAAAATTTTATACAGGAGAACCGATACAATATTCCGAGTAGCAACCAACAGTGGTTAACCCTAATTAGTAGTCACTAAGTGGTCAAGGTTTTCTTTGTGTCCAAGTGGTCTTGGTTAAAGTTGTGGTGAGGTTTCTCCACCCACAAGGAGACTTGAGATAGTCGAAATTTACCGAGGGTTGATCCACTTAAGGATTGAGGGATCGTCCACCTTACCGACAACCATGGAGTAGGTGCCCTAATATCTGAACCACGTTAAAGGAAGCGTGTTAGCGGTTTACATTCTTTCTTGTCTTACCTTTAGCTTTCACATTTGTATTTGTATTCATATTTGTATTCTTATTCGTATTTATTTGTTTTTTGCTGTGCACTAACGTGTAGGAAGTGATTAACTTGGGGTCAACGTTTATTCAACCCCCCTTCTAGCCGGCAATACGATCTCCAACAAGTGGTATCAAAGCAAGGTCGTACTTCACCAGACTAACCACTGAGAAGATCAACTTTCAGATAAGATGACTGGCTTGATTGAACCCCTGAAGTATAAAGGAGGAAGTTTATAGGACATCACCTATTGGATGATGAAGATGGAGGTCTTTTTTGACACAGATTAGGACACTATAATGGTGGTCAAGGAGTCATTTGAAGTTCTAAGAGACAAGAAAAGGAAGAGGATCCGACCAAGATATTGGACCGAGGAGCAACGATCACGATCAAAGGCAAATGATAAGATAATAATGATTTTAATTGATATTTTGCCTAATGACATGATGAGTCATGTAGGTGAATATGAGAATGCCCATAATCTGTGGAGCAAGTTAAAGAAGGTTCCATGGGATGAACCTTTGCCTACATAAGACGAAGAAAAATTCGAAGAAAAGGATGAAGTGGTTCAAGTAGAGGAGGAGAAACCAGGAGGTGATGTGTGTTTAACTTCCGAGGAGGAGGATAAGGAAATGCTATCCACAAGTGTGGATGAGGAGGCATCCTCAAAGGTTGAAGAAGAATCTAAGACAAGTGAAAGTGAAGAAGAAGTCTTAGAAGTCAACCTAGTTGTTAGAGAGTATACTAAAAGCCTAGCTTTTGGTATAAACATTTATCTAAAAATAAGAATCACATTGGTCAAATGTCTACATTTATGATAAATGTAGTTGTTCAATTAATTTATATTATAGATAACATGGTGTGTGGTGTCACACACAGAGGATCATGTTATCAGCACCTTATAAATTATAAACAGTAGCTCACGACCAAGATGGAAAGGAACAAACCATTGGAAGGTCGTAGTGTAATTAGATATTAGTTTATCTTAACTATATAATTACACTAGTACACTTAGAGTGTATTGAGTAGGACAATTAGAGGTCGTTTCTTTTTATACTGACTTTATAAAGGAACAAAGACCTCAGTTATTATGGAATTGTGTGCTCTTAATCATAATATAATAACAAGCACATATATTTGATATTTATTTCTTTAATTTATCAATGGGTGAGATTTAGTTCGATAAATCAATAAGTCTGATAAGTTGGGAAATGATATCACTTATAGTGTGTGTTGTTGATTATAGAAGGAAATTGTGTCATAGCAATCTAGGTTGATAATGTCCCCAAGAGGAGCTCATAAGGATTGCCATGTTAAACCCTATAGGTGGACTTAGTCCGACATGACGATAAGGTTGAGTGGTACTACTCTTGGACTAAGATATTAATTAAGTGAGTTGTCAGTAACTCATTTAATTAGTGCACATTCGACATCTTAAACACAGGGAGACTAACACACTCATAATAAGGAGCCCAAAATGTAATTTGGGATTAGTGCGGTAGTTCAATAATAGTTCTTTAGTGGAATGAATTATTATTGATGGAATTAAGTTGTGTGTTCGGGCGAACACAGGAAGCTTATTTTCATCGGGAGACCAAAACCAATTCCTCCTCTCAGTCCCTATCATAGCCTCTTGTATATAGAGATTTATACTGTAACGACCCGACCCTCTTGGCCCATTTGGTGGCCCATTTGGCGACCCCCAGGTCGTCGACCGTCGGCCCTTATGTTGTCGGCTCATTTGGCGACCTTTCATGTCGTCGACCAACGACCTTTGGCCGTGCCGTTACTCACTAGGACTTTCCACCCCTGGCAGTGGATTTTTTGCCTCCCCCAGGATACGAACTCTAAACCTCCAAACTGCCAGGGGTGGAAAGTCCTAGTGAGTAACGGCACGGCCAAGGGTCATCGGTCGACGACATGAGAGATCGCCAAATGGGCCGACGACATAAGGGCCGACGGTCGACGACCCGAGGGTCGCCAAATGGGCCGCCAAATGGGCCAAGAGGGCCGGATAGTTACATATACCCAGCTTTCTACCCACCTAAAGGTGGTCGGCCAAGCTAGCTTGTAGCCCAAGCTAGGGCCGGCCAAAGCTATTGGTGGAGTCAATTATAGGTGGCCGGCCAAAGCTTTGGTCCCAAGCTTAGGTGGCCGGCCACTAGAATATTAAAAAAAAAATTTATTAAAATTATTTCTTATGTGGATATCATGTTTTTAAAAGAGAGTTTAAAATTTAAATCTTTCCTTTTATAGCTTTCTACAAAAGATTAAGAAAAGATTTGAAATCTTTCCTTATTTGTAGATTGAAAGGAGATTTTAATTTTGAGAAAAATTTTCTTTTTAACCATGATCATAATTTAAAATAGAGTTTTAAAAATTAAATATTCTCTTTTATTAGTTTCTACAAAAGATTAAGAAAAGATTTGATATCTTTCCTTATTTGTAGATTGAAAGAAGATTTTAATTTTTAGCGATAACTTTCCTTTTTGGAAATCATCCACATGTTTAAAAGAAATATTTTAATTTATAAAATTTCCTTTTTATAATCCACCATGAAGGGAAAATTTATTGGAGAATTTTTTTATAAATTTCCGGAAACAAATTAGTAAGTTTTTATTTTTGTTTTAATTAAAACTCTCCTTGTTTTGGGGAAATAAGTGGCCGGCCATATAATAATGAAAAGGAAAATTATTTTTAATTAAATAAAATTTTCCTTTTCATGGCAAAAGAATTAAGGAAGTTTTTAATTAAATTTCCTTATTTGCCAAGACCAAGGATTATAAAAGAGGAGGTAGAGGTGCCTTCATGAAAAACGACTCTATTATTTTTCTCCTCTCTTTTTCTCCTTAGGTGTGGCTGGCCCCTCCTCTTTCTCTCTTCTCCATCTTGTGGCCGAACCCTATCTCATCCTTGGAGTCCTTGTGGTGGTCGGATCTTGCTTGGAGAAGGAGAGAAAAGGAGGCGATATTTCTAGCATCCCTTGGAGCTTGGTGGTGGCCGAACCTCTTCATCTTTAGAGGAGCTCTTAGTGGATAAAACCTAGAAGGAAGAAGAAGGTTCTTGGTGGTTTTCATCTCGGAAGATCGTTTTCCACACAACGTCCGAGGTTAGAAGAGGAATACGGTAGAAGATCAAGAGGTTATTTTTGCTTACAAAGAAAGGTATAACTAGTAATTATTTTCCGCATCATACTAGTTTTCTTTGTATAATTATTTTTGAAAATACCAAACACAAGAGGCATATGATTCTAGAGTTTTCGAATTTGTTTCGTGGTTGTGTTTCTTTTCTTTTATTTTTCAAATATGTGATTCAATTGTTCTTTTTGGTTAACCTAGAGTTATTTAAGGAAATTAAATATTAGCTTTCCTTAAAAGGCTTTGTCTAGGTGGTGGTGGTTGTTCCCATATCCAAGAAGGCCATGTGCCTCGCCATGCAGTCCTGGAAGCCAATTTTAGAAATTAATATTTAATGGAAATAATAACATAGGTGGATTTGAATCAATAGTGTTAAGTTCCGCTTGCGATTCAAATCTAAACCATTAAGAAATGATAAGTTAAATTTGGAATCAATGATGTTAAGTTCCGTCTGCGATTCCTAATTTAACTTCTAAATAACACAAAAGGTAATTTAAGGAAAGGTTCGACACTTATACAAAATTTTTGTATAGTGGAACTGGTACGATTTTCCTAGGACTAACCAACAATTGGTATCAGAGCTAGGGTTTGCCTCTGTGTGTTTGGTTTTCAAATTAGTTTATGCACATGTGATACATAATTTAGGCAGGATAATAGTAGGATGTGCTAATTTTGTGGTTGCAGGCTCCAACTATTATGGCTTATAGATGTTGTGTGTGATTGGACCCTTGGACATGTCATGGGCATTATTTTGTGTGTGCATGATTGTATGTAACTAATACAGCAGGAGCTGTATTGGCCCTAGGATTTTAGAATTTTATTTTCGATCTAGATTACATGTACACGCCCTCGTGGAATATAGGATCGATATATGTAAAATTCTATTTTTGTCACAGATCGGATTCTTGCGAGGCGTGGTACTTTTGGAACACCAGAGACGCAGCGGAATAAGAAGCAAGATGGATGCGACAACTCGACCTGATGGTGGTGGCTAAAGATGGCAGCAGCTAGGGTTGGAGCACATGGATGACAGTAACAGGAAAAGGCCATAATAGTTGGAAAATAATTCCCATATTTATTGCTTTTATTTACTGTGATGTGTGTGTATGCATGTGATGTATGCTAGGATAACATAAAATTCCTCACTTTAAATAACTAAGTGGGAGAGGGATTTATTTTAATAAACTCCACGATCTCCATTACTAGTTTGTAAGTGATGCAAACAAACTTGCGCGTTGGCTCTGAGTGCCTTCCTCCATATCGGATGAGTTTGTTTGCGGATCACTAGATCAAACTTCCATTTAGGATGACTATAGGAAATTAATTAAGAGCGTGTGATCTTCCCCATCAGAAGGGGCATAATCTTATTAATGGACTTAGTGTCAAGTAATGGTATACACTTAGGCACGTCTAATAATATCCTCCCCATCGGAGTAACTGCTATTATTTGTGTGACCAAAGGAAAACCAACTATTAATTTGTTAAAAAGATAAGTTGACAAGATAATAAAATTAAAACCCCCTCCTACAAATGTCGAGTTTTTGTATACGTCCACACTATCGTGGCATACAAAATTCACGGTGTATGAGGTAATTTTATTTGTCAGGTTGACAAGAAAATAAAATAAATGGGAAAAACTCCTCTTACAAATGTTTGGTTTTGTATACGTCCACACTATCGTGGCATACAAAATTCACGGTGTTTGAGGTAATTTTATTTGTCATAAAGACTGATTGACAAGATAATTAATGGGTATAACCCTCCTCTTACAAATGTTCAATTTTGTATACGTCCACACTATCGTGGCATACAAAATTCACGGTGTTTTGAGGTGTTGGTAAATTTAACTAGTATTGTTAGAGGAATCAATATTATTTTAAATTTAGAGTCTTGACCAAATATTTGATAGACCAGCTATTAATTTTATTTGCCATAAAGTTAGGATGACGAGATAATAAAATTAATGGATAAAATCTCCTCTTTGATTTTGTATACGTCCACACTATCGTGGCATACAAAATTCATGGGGATTTTAAGGTGTTGGTCTTGACCAAATATTTTTATGATTCTTAGGATTTAAAAAGTTTGTCAATCCCCTAGTTGTTATACTATAGAATAGACTTAGTAGTCCCAATTGTAATGATTGGAAATAGGACTTGGACATTTAGGTAGACTGTCCTCTTAGAACTAAGAACAAAATAGGTGTATTTCATTCATTAGTTAATATATGATTAGTGGTATTATCTACCGGTACCTGGTGTGTAGATACAGGAACCACTAATCATGTCTGCAATTCAATGCAGAGGTTCCAGGAAACCGGATAACTATATAAAGGGGAAGTCACCGTCTACATGGGCACTGCTGCAGAAGTAGTTGTAACAACCCAAATTTCCTCATTTCGAGTCCCAAAAGTAATTTAAAAATATTTTAAAATGCCATAGAAATATTCTAAAGATTTTTAGAAATTTTTAGAGTATTTTTATGCAATTTTTGGAGGTCATTTGGTATTTTTACAAGACGAAAGAAGTTTTAACAAAAATAATGTCCAAGCCGAGATTCGAACTGGAGACCTCGGATTAAGCAGAACCCTAAGCGAATTCGGCTGACCAAAAGCCCAAGCAAGCGTTGCTGATTAAAAGAAAAATGAAATGTATTTATGTAGTAGAAGTTAATAACAGGAAATAATAGGAAGGAAAAGCGTTGCAGCCGAGATTTGAACCCACGAGCCAAGCCTTAACCCATGCGCGGCTGACCAAGTGTTCACGCGGTTGGTTCTGTTTAGAAAAGGGTAGCAAATTTATTTAAAGAAGTTAACAGAATATTGAGTTATAAGAGGAGAACTTAGGTCTTGATTATTTTTCCATGACCTAGCTTTTCCCTTCTTCTTCCTCGCGTGCGACGGCGCATTTCTGCTCGAGCGAAAATGAAGACGAGCTAGGGCTTTGTTTTCCGGCGGCTGGCCAAGGTTTTTTGAGGGATTTTCTTCACACCATCACGATTCCTCATCAAGAAGGAGTTGTTGGCACGAAAAAGGGTCGAAGATTTCATGTTATCCGAACCCTAGAAGCACTAGAAGGTTTCTCCTTCGGCTGTGAGTCAAGGAAACAAAGGTAAGTTGCTTACTCACCTGCAATAAGAGTGGTTTTCGAACCTCGAATTCATTCTTTGATTTCGGTAGAGTTTGTGGCTTTAGAATTTCCTGCAGTGAATTGAGGTTTCGGGCTTGGTTTTCTTCCATGCATGTATGCTGTAACATGTTTAAGATAGGGTTTGCTGCCATGAATTGCAAAAAGAAGATAGAAGGGAGTTTTGATTGGATTAGGTTGCGGTTTTTGTAGGTAAAGAAAGGTTAGTTTTGTTAGACCTTATGAGTTGCTGTAGGCTTATGAGTTGTTGTAGGTAAATGCTGTGAAGTTGTTGTTTTGATGGAATTCTAGTAGATTTCAGTAGCTTGTTAAACCTTTGGTTTCAAAATTTGTAAACCTACTGTTTAGACTATAGTCCTATTTATTTTTTTTACATGCTGTAGTATTCCTGCTGTAGTGAGCTGAAGCAGAGACATTTTCTGTTTTATTTCCTTGTTTTCGTGGCACCCAACAATGAGAATAATGCATGTTTTAATTCCTTACAGTAGGAGTTTTTCTTACAGTAGACATTGCTATGTGATCAGCTTTCATGTTTCTATTTCGTTGCTATAGATTTGAGCATGAGCAGTGTTGGATCCTATTTCCATTTCTTTGTTATGGATTTAGTTGGTGCTATGTTCATGGGCACGAATAGTCTCTTTTGAGTTTACTGTTTAGTTCCGGTTTGAGCTATGCATTGGGAATAAACAGATTTAGTTCAAGGAGTATCCAGTTAGATCTTTAGTAGTTTATTAGACTAGCAGTTTGAATTTCTGTGGATTTGTTTTCTTATGTTGAGGTAGGGAAACTTAGCCGACTTTGTGTGGATGTGTTTTAGTGTTAAATCTGGAATTTGGCAGACTTAAAGACAAGTCTTGCTTGGGGATCTAATACTGTCAGGATTTCTTTGAGTAGACACTCTTTGGTAGAGTTTGCACTTGGTGATAAAAAAATTCGAGTTTATCCCTGCTAGTTTGATAAATGTCATGTGTATTGCTTGCTGTTCCTTGAAGCACTGGGTCTAGTATAGCAAGTTTTAGTTGCAATTTATCAGTTTCCTCATGAAGCTTAATTCAGAATTCATTAATTGGAATAAATATTCTTCTAATTATAAATGGATCATGTTGATGATGAAACAGAAAGTTTAGAAAGCAGTTGTTGATACTAGATGAGTGGGGAGATTGAAATAATTGAAATCAATTTGGAGGTTTTAGTGAGGTTTAGATCTCCTTGTAGATCAGAATTATAGTGCAGTTTCGTTAAGCTTATAGTGCAATTTTGTTAGCACAATATGCAGATTTCTATTAACTAAATATGCAGAATTTTGATTAGCACAGTATGCAGATTTCTGTTAGCTAAATATGTAAAATTTTGATTAGCATGGTATGCAGTCTTATTGAGCATTTCAGTACAGTTTTATTAAGTATTTTCATGCAATTCTGTTAAGCATTTCAGTGCAATGTTAATAAGCATTTTAGTGCAGTTTTGTATAAGACATCTTTTTAATAGAGGTATTAACAAGTATAAGAAAGATAAAGAAAAAAAAAGAAAAAGGCCAAGGCCTTAAGTAGATCCCAAAGTCAAGACTTTAGAAATTTTTGGCACACAAGGTGCTTGTTAAAATGCCGAGGCATTATATATTAGAAGTATTAAAAGATAACAAGTATTTTACTTTTATCAGTGGCACTGTGCTGGACTCTCAGTTGTCCTTGGTTTGGGCTCCCATAGTCGTCCCTAGTTTTAGATAACCTAGTATGCTGGACTCTCAGTTGTTCTTAGGTTGGGCTCCCATAGTCGTCCCTAGGTTTAGATAACCTAGTAAACCCTACTAGATTCGGGACCAGCTATCTCGGGTCTAGTTAGGGATGCGCGCATAGTAAGTACAGTTGTCGGGCCCAAGAAGAAAGTTGATTATTATTTTGAAGTATTATAAGTATAAGCTTTTGAACAAGTAAAATAAGTTTCACATAAGTATAAAAGTATTAAAGTATAAGTTTTAAACAAGTGGAATTAAAGAATAAGTTTAGAACAAATGAAATAAGTTTCATTTTGTTTTAAATCAGCAAGTTTAGTTTTCTTTTATGCTAGCATGTTATTTAGATTAGCTTACTGTTCTTTGCTATTAGAAGAGCATGAGTAGCTTTACATGTTTAGCATTTCAACCTGTTTGATTCCTTTACTATTGGATGAACATGAGTAGTCTTCAGTAAGCATTCAGTTAGTTCATGTTATAGATATATGTACATGCATATCGAGTTTTTTTGAGTTAGATAGCGCTTACTAAGCATTCGCTTATAGTTTACATTTCCTCTTACTGCAGATAAAGGAAAGGAGAAGTTATAGCGACGGAAGGCAACAAGGTGGCGCGGATGGTGTGTGATGCCAGGACTATGGGAGAGACTTTGACATTTTTAAGTTTCCGCATTTTAGTGTATAAGAAGCATTTGAAGTTGTACTTTAAGATCCATGTCATTTGAGATTATTTTTGTGTTAGATTGCATGCTAAGATAAACTCAGTTTAGTAGGTATGTATTTTTGGTTTTGACACTTATTTAACTGCGTGGGTGTTTGATGTATGTTCCAACCGCCTGTGGCTGATGTATACTATGTATGTATTTCAGTATATGGTCACCGGTACATGGAAGATGCTACCGAAATTTTTCGGTAGAGACTCCTCGTGGTTTCGATCATACCGGTTAAGTAGAGTTAGTAGTTAAGTAACGGTCACCCTTAGAGAGTAGTATAGTAGTGAGAAGGGTGGTCGTTACAGTTGGTATCAGAGCAGTCTCCATTCTCCTGCATCACACATCAGCACCATCTTTGTCATCTTCAAGTAAGAAAGTATTTAAGTTTTCCTTTTATGCTTTTCCTTTAGTGCTTGTAGTATAGAGAAATGTTTAGATGTACCTACTCATATGTGTTTAAAAGTTAAGATTTATGCCTAGTTTTCTCTTCCTGCATAACTAGATGTCAAGATAGAGGACAAGACAGTGGGGAGTCAGAAACCCCAGTCAAGTAATTAGAACTGGAAGGACAATGATAACAAGAAAGACCCAAGCAGGAAGACATTAGGGTAGTCTGTGAGTATCCAGAGGTATTTCCAGAAAAGCTACCTGGAATATCTCCCAACAGAGAAGTAGAGTTTGAAATTGAGTTGTTTCCTGGTACCAGCCCAATTTCAAAAGCTCCGTACCGAATTTCTCTAGCAGATCTAAAAGAGTTACAAGAACAATTTCAGGAGCTACTTGACAAGGTTTTCATCCGCCCTAGTCATTCACCCCGGGGAGCTCCAGTGTTGTTCGTTAAAAAGAAAGACGGTCTATGCGGATGTGCATAGATTTTAGAGCGCTGAGCGAAGTAACAGTTAAGGACAAGTACCGTCTTCCCAGAATAGATGATCTATTTGATCAGCTAAAGAGGGCAACAGTGTTCTCTAAAATAGACCTGCATTCTAGGAACCATCAGTTGAAAGTGAAAGGAAGTGATGTGCCCAGAACAGTTTCCAGGACCATATATGGACACTACAAATTCGTAGTCATGCTATTTGGTGTGACTAATACACCTACGGTCTCTAGGGACTTTATAACAAGTCTCCCAAGGACCACTAATGGGTACAATGCGATATAGGTGATAATGGACAGGGAAGTTAAGAGACTAAGAAACAAAGAAGTAGCACTAGTAAAGGACAGTATAAGACAGAGATATCCAGAATTATTCTAAGTTCGAGGATGAACTTTTTATAAGGTATGGGGAATTGTAACAACCCAAATTTCCTCATTTCGAGTCCCAAAAGTAATTTAAAAATATTTAAAAATGCCATAGAAATATTCTAGAGATTTTTAGAAATTTTTAGAGTATTTTTATACAATTTTTGGAGGTCGTTTGGTATTTTTACTAGACGAAAGAAGTTTTGACAAAAATAATGTCCAAGCTAAGATTCGAACCGGAGACCTCGGATTAAGCAGAACCCTAAGCGAATTCGGCTGACCAAAAGCCCAAGCAGGCGTTGCTGATTAAAAGAAGAATGAAATGTATTTATGTAGTAGAAGTTAATAACAGGAAATAATAGGAAGGAAAAGGGTTGCAGCAGAGATTTGAACCCACGAGCCAAGCCTTAACCCATGCGCGGCTGACCAAGTGTTCACGCGGCCGGTCCTGTTTAGAAAAGGGTAGCAAATTTATTTAAAGAAGTTAACAGAATATTGAGTTATAAGAGGAGAACTTAGGGCTTGATTATTTTTCCGTAACCTAGCTTTTCCCTTCTCCTTCCTCGCGTGCGACGGCGACATTTCTGCTCGGGCGGAAACGAAACCGAGCTAGGGCTTTGTTTTCCGACGGCTGGCCAAGGTTTTCCGAGGGATTTTTTTCCACGCCATCACGATTCCTCGTCAAGAAGGAGCCGTTGGCATGAAAAAGGGCAGGAGATTTCAAGTTATCTGAACCCTAGAATCACTAGAAGGTTTCTCCTTCGGCTGTGAGTCAAGGAAACAAAGGTAAGTTGCTTACTCACCTGCAGTAAGAGTGGTTTTCGAACCTCGAATTCATTCTTTGATTTCGGTAGAGTCTGTGGCTTTAGAATTTCCTGCCGTGAATTGAGGTTTCGGGCTTGGTTTTCTTCCATGCATGTATGCTGTAACATGTTTAAGATAGGGTTTACTGCCGTGAATTGCAAAAAGAAGATAGAAGGGAGTTTTGATTGGATTAGGTTGCAGTTTTTGTAGGTAAAGCATGGTTAGTTTTGTTAGACCTTATGAGTTGCTGTAGGCTTATGAGTTGTTGTAGGTAAATGCTGTGAAGTTGTTGTTTTGATGGAATTCTAGTAGATTTCAGTAGCTTGTTAAACCTTTGGTTTCAAAATTTGTAAACCTACTGTTTAGACTATAGTCCTATTTATTTTTTTTACATGCTGTAGTATTCCTGCTGTAGTGAGCTGAAGCAGAGACATTTTCTGTTTTATTTCCTTGTTTTCGTGGCACCCAACAATGAGAATAATGCATGTTTTAATTCCTTACAGTAGGAGTTTCTCTTACAGTAGACATTGCTATGTGATCAGCTTTCATGTTTCTATTTCGTTGCTATAGATTTGAGCATGAGCAGTGTTGGATCCTATTTCCATTTCTTTGTTATGGATTTAGTTGGTGCTATGTTCATGGGCACGAATAGTCTCTTTTGAGTTTACTGTTTAGTTCCGGTTTGAGCTATGCATTGGGAATAAACAGATTTAGTTCAAGGAGTATCCAGTTAGATCTTTAGTAGTTTATTAGACTAGCAGTTTGAATTTCTGTGGATTTGTTTTCTTATGTTGAGGTAGGGAAACTTAGCCGACTTTGTGTGGATGTGTTTTAGTGTTAAATCTGGAATTTGGCAGACTTAAAGACAAGTCTTGCTTGGGGATCTAATACTGTCAGGATTTCTTTGAGTAGACACTCTTTGGTAGAGTTTGCACTTGGTGATAAAAAAATTCGAGTTTATCCCTGCTAGTTTGATAAATGTCATGTGTATTGCTTGCTGTTCCTTGAAGCACTGGGTCTAGTATAGCAAGTTTTAGTTGCAATTTATCAGTTTCCTCATGAAGCTTAATTCAGAATTCATTAATTGGAATAAATATTCTTCTAATTATAAATGGATCATGTTGATGATGAAACAGAAAGTTTAGAAAGCAGTTGTTGATACTAGATGAGTGGGGAGATTGAAATAATTGAAATCAATTTGGAGGTTTTAGTGAGGTTTAGATCTCCTTGTAGATCAGAATTATAGTGCAGTTTCGTTAATCTTATAGTGCAGTTTTGTTAGCACAATATGCAGATTTCTATTAACTAAATATGCAGAATTTTGATTAGCACAGTATGCAGATTTCTGTTAGCTAAATATGTAAAATTTTGATTAGCATGGTATGCAGTCTTATTGAGCATTTCAGTACAGTTTTATTAAGTATTTTCATGCAATTCTGTTAAGCATTTCAGTGCAATGTTAATAAGCATTTTAGTGCAGTTTTGTATAAGACATCTTTTTAATAGAGGTATTAACAAGTATAAGAAAGACAAAGAAAAAAAAGAAAAAGGCCAAGGCCTTAAGTAGATCCCAAAGTCAAGACTTTAGGGATTTTTGGCACACAAGGTGCTTGTTAAAATGCCGAGGCATTATATATTAGAAGTATTAAAAGATAACAAGTATTTTACTTTTATCAGTGGCACTGTGCTGGACTCTCAGTTGTCCTTGGGTTGGGCTCCCATAGTATAGTTTTATAACTAGTATCTTCTGGACTCTCAGTTGTCCTTGGGTTGGGCTCCCATAGTCGTCCCTAGGTTTAGATAACCTAGTAAACCCTACTAGATTCGGGACCAGCTATCTCGGGTCTAGTTAGGGATGCGCGCATAGCAAGTACAGTTGTCGGGCCCAAGAAGAAAGTTGATTATTATTTTTAAGTATTATAAGTATAAGCTTTTGAACAAGTAAAATAAGTTTCACATAAGTATAAAAGTATTAAAGTATAAATTTTAAACAAGTGGAATAAAAGAATAAGTTTAGAACAAATGAAATAAGTTTTATTTTGTTTTAAATCAGCAAGTTTAGTTTTCTTTTATGCTAGCATGTTATTTAGATTAGCTTACTGTTCTTTGCTATTAGAAGAGCATGAGTAGCTTTACATGTTTAGCATTTCAGCCTGTTTGATTCCTTTACTATTGGATGAACATGAGTAGTCTTCAATAAGCATTCAGTTAGTTCATGTTATAGATATATGTACATGCATATCGAGTTTTTTTGTGTTAGATAGCGCTTACTAAGCATTCGCTTACAGTTTGCATTTCTCTTACTGCAGATAAAGGAAAGGAAAAGTTATAGCGACGGAAGGCGACAAGGTGGCGCGGATGGTGTGTGATGCCAGGACTATAGGAGAGACTTGGGCATTTTTAAGTTTCCGCATTTTAGTGTATAAGAAGCATTTGAAGTTGTACTTTAAGATCCATGTCATTTGAGATTATTTTTGTGTTAGATTGCATTCTAAGATAAACTCAGTTTAGTAGGTATGTATTTTTGGTTTTGACACTTATTTAACTGCGTGGATGTTTAATGTATGTTCCAGTCGCCTGTGGCTGATGTATACTATGTATGTATTTCAGTATATGGTCACCGGTACATGGGAGATGCTGCCAAAATTTTTTGGTAGAGACTCCTCGTGGTTTCGATCATACCGGTTAAGTAGAGTTAGTAGTTAAGTAACGGTCACCCTTAGAGAGTAGTATAGTAGTGAGAAGGGTGGTCGTTACAGTAGTAGTTTTTGCAGTGGGAGATGTTTATCCTCTGATAGGAATAAAAAGTGTGTTGTCTTTACATACCAAGTTTATAAAGAACTTGATTTCGGTTTCTAAACTATCAAAAAATAGATATTCTGTCTATTTTGATAACAAACTTGTTATCAAGGAAAATAGAAAAATTATCTGTTCTGGTACATTGGTTGACAATTTATAAATCCAGTAACTCTCACGATGCAATAAATGGAAATTAATAACACATCTTCTAACTATTAAGAGAAAGCAACCTTCAGAAATAAACCAATTATATCTTTGGCATCAAAGGCTAGGTTATTTTAACTTAAGTAGGATTCATTGGTAGCTGATGAAGTTTTGGGTTCATTGGTAGTGGAAATCTTTCCAACCTGAGAGTCTTACTTGGAAGGAAAAATAACCGAGAAGCTTTTAAGTCTAAGGGGTATGGAGCCAAAGATATAATGGAATTGGTTCATTCTGATTTGTGTGGTCCTATGACTATCCAGACAAGAGGTAGTTTCGAATATTTCATCTATTTTATAGACAACTATTCGAGACACAGATAAATTTACTTGATACACCGTAAGTCTAAGAGCTTTGATTAGTTCAAAGAGTACGAGGCTGATGTGGAGAAATGTCAAAGTAAAAATATCGAGACACTACGATGAGATCGTAGTTGCAAATACCTCTTGGGAGAATTTAGGAGTCACTTATCAGAAGTAGAGATTCAATCCCAACTAACTGCACTTGGTACATCCCAACAGAATGGTGTAGTAGAAAGAAGGTATAAGGCTCTTATGGAATAATTAGATCGATGATGAGTTATTTAGAAAATTACCAAATTCGTTTTAAGGATATACACTGAAAATGGAAGTGAACATAGTACCTTCTAAGTCAGAACTCTCTACTCCCACAAAATTGCAGAATGGGTGTAAGCCTAGTTTGAAGCATATTCGGATTTGGGTGGTCTAGCACGTGAGAGACACTGAAAAATTGGACATGAGTTCACTTGTTTGTGAGTTATCCTAGAAAAATGAAAAGAGGTTTGTAGTCCTTAAAATCGAAAGGTCATTGTTGGCACCAATGCTCGATTTTAGAAAAGGACTATACTATAAACCACAAGCCCCATGAGTAAAAATTGTTCTTAACAAAATTAAAGGACACGTCTAACCTAGTACCAACTGTACAAGATGAAATATCACAAGAAACTACAACACATATCACAAATGATACACAATTACAGAAAGTACCTCATCGTAGTGGGAGGGTTGTTAGGCAACCTAAAAAGATTCATGTTTTGGGAGAGTCTTTGGACTCGATCCCTGGAGGACATGAACCTGATCTCCGGACATATGACGAAGCACTCCAAGATAAAGATGTAGCATCTTTGCAAAGAATACAGAATTAGAATATATGTATTCTAATAGAGTCTGGAAGCTTATAAAATCACCAAATGGTGTAAAAGTTATTGGGTAAAAATAAGTCTACAATAGGAAAAGAGGGATAGACAGGATGGTAGAAACTTTCAAAGCAAGGCTTGTTGAAAAAGGAAACTTTTTTACCGGTAGCCATGCTTAAGTCTACCCGGATTCTTTTATCTATGAGATTTAGCAAGTGGATGTCAAGATAGCTTTCTTAATGGAAGTCTTGAAGAAAACATCCATATAAAGCAACCAGAAGGGTTAATTACAAAGAGCAAAGAGCATCTTATGTGTATGCTCAAACAGTCTATGGACTAAAGTAAAGCTTCAAGGTCTTGGTACATTCTATTTAATAAAGTAATCCAGACCTATGGATTTATTTTATAACCGAATGAGTTTTGTGTATACAAGAAATGTGATGGAAACGTGGTGGTATTTCTTGTACTATACAAAGATAACATTTTTGGTAGTTGGAAACAATATCAAAGTGTTGTCTGAAGTAAGGGTATGGTTGTCCAAATAATTTGATATGAAGGACTTGAAAGAATGCATATATTCTTGGGATCAAAGGGATCGCAAGAAAAGAATATATTTTACTTATCCCAAACTTCATATATCGAAACAATCTTAGCTCGTTTAAGCATGTAGAACTCCAAGAAAGGTTTCTTACCTTTTAGGCATGGAGTAGCTTTATCTAAAGAGATGTCTCAGAAGAAATCAAAAGAAATAAAGGATATGAAGGCAGTTCCTTATGCTTCGGCTGTAGGAAGTCTAATGTATGCAATGTTGTGTACAAGACTAGGTATCTATTTTGCCATGGGCATGGTTAACCGATATCAAAGCAACTCTGGACAAGGACATTGGTTTGCGGTAAAGCATATATTGAAGTACCTTAGAGGCACTAGAGATTATATGCTAGCTTACAAGGCAGATAATTTATTCCCTGTGGGTTGCATGGATTTTAACATCCAATCGAAAAGAGACAATAGTAAGTCAACCTCGAGGTTTTGTGTTTACTTTAGGAGGTGAAGTCATAACTATGGAAGAGTGATAAGCATAGGTGTTTTTTCAGACTCCACCATAAAAGCTGAGTATACGGCAGCCTCTGAGGTAGTTATAGAAGCTGTATGGCTCAGATACATCAAGATAAACTTAGATATGATTTCTGGTTTGCCCAAAATAATTTGGTGCAGTAGCAAACTCGAAGAAACCATAAGTCCATAAGGCAAGTAAACACAATAGGGCGCAAGTACTACCCAATACGAGAAATCGTATAATGAGGAGAAGTTGTTGCTTCTTAGATTGCATCAAGTGATAACCTAGAAGATCCTTTCACTAAGGCCCTTAAGGCAAGAGCTTTTGATGGGCATGTTGAAGGGTTGGGAATCAGATGTATGGCAGCAGATATGGAAGCTTAGTCTTTTAGTATAAGTGGGAGATTGTTAGAGTGTATACTAAAAGCCTAGCTTTTGGTATAAACATTTATCTAAAAATAAGAATCACATTGGTCAAATGTCTACATTTACGATAAATGTAATTGTTCAATTAATTTATATTGTAGATAACATGGTGTGTGGTGTCACACATAGAGGATCATGTTATCAGCACCTTATAAATTATAAACAGTAGCTCACGACCAAGATGGAAAGGAACAAACCATTGGAATGTCGTAGTGTAATTAGATATTAATTTATCTTAACTATATAATTACACTAGTACACTTAGAGCGTATTGAGTAGGACCATTAGAGGTCGTTTCTTTTTATATTGACTTTATAAAAGAACAAATACCTAAGTTATTATGGAAGTATGTGCTCTTAATCATAATATAATAACATGCACATATATTTGATATTTATTTCTTTAATTTATCAATGGGTGAGATTTAGTTCGATAAATCAATAAGCCTGATAAGTTGGGAAATGATATCACTTATAGTGTGGGTTGTTGATTATAGAAGGAAACTGTGTCCTAATAATCTAGGATGATAATGTCCCCAAGAGGAGCTCATAAGGATTGTCATGTTAAACCCTGCAGGTGGACTTAGTCCGACATGACGATAAGGTTGAGTGGTACTACTCTTGGACTAAGATATTAATTACGTGAGTTGTCAGTAACTCATTTAATTAGTGGCCATTCAACATCTTAAACACAGGGAGACTAACACACTCATAATAAGAAGGAGCCCAAAATGTAATTTGGCATTGGTGCGGTAGTTCAATAATAGTTCTTTAGTGGAATGAATTATTATTGATGGAATTAAGTTGTGTGTTCGGGGCGAACACAGGAAGCTTATTTTTATCGGGAGACCAAAACCAATTCCTACTCTCGGTCCCTATTGTAGCCTCTTGTATATAGAGATTTATACCCACCTATACCCACCTTTCTACCCACCTAAAGGTCGACGGCCAAGCTAGCTTGAAGCACAAGCTAGGGCCGGCCAAAGCTTGGGTCCCTAGCTTAGGTGGTCGGCCACTAGAATATTAAAAAAGATTTTTATTAAAATTATTTCATATGTGGATATCATATTTTTAAAAGATAGTTTAAAATTTAAATCTTTCCTTTTATAGCTTTCGACAAAAGATTAAGAAAAGATTTGAAATCTTTCCTTTTTTGTAAATTGAAAGGAGATTTTAATTCTGAGAAAACTTTCCTTTTTAACCATGATCATAATTTAAAAGAGAGTTTTAAAAATTAAATATTCTCTTTTATTAGTTTCTACAAAAGATTAAGAAAAGATTTAATATCTTTCCTTATTTGTAGATTGAAAGGAGATTTTAATTTTTAGAGATAACTTTCCTTTTTGGAAATCATCCATATGTTTAAAAGAAAGATTTTAATTTATAAAATTTCCTTTTTATAATCCACCATGAAGGGAAAAAATAATTGGAGAAATTTTTATAAATTTCTAGAAACAAATTAGGAAGTTTTAATTTTTGTTTTAATTAAAACTCTCCTTGTTTTGGGGAAATAAGTGGCCGGCCATATAATAATGAAAAGGAAAATTATTTTTACTTAAATAAATTTTTCCTTTTCATGGCAAAATAATTAAGGAAGTTTTTAATTAAATTTCCTTATTTGCCAAGACCAAGGATTATAAAAGAGGGGGTAGAGGCGCCTTCATGAAAAATGACTCTATTATTTTTCTCCTCTCTTTTTCTCCTTGGGTGTAGCCAGCCCCTCCTCTTTATCTCTTATCCATCTTGTGGCTGAGCCTCATCTCATCCTTGGAGTCCTTATGGTGGTTTGATCTTGTATGGAGAAGAAGGAGAGAAAAGGAGGTGATATTTCTAGCATCCCTTGGAGCTTGGTGGTGGCCGAACCTCTTCATCTTTGGAGGAGCTCTTGGTGGCCGAAACCTAGAAGGAAGAAGAAGGTGCTTGGTGGTTCTCATCTCAGAAGATCATTGCCCACACAACATCCGAGGTTAGAAGAGAAAACGGTAGAAGATCAAGAGGTTATTTTTGCTTACAAAGAAAGGTATAACTAGTAATTGTTTTCTGCATCATACTTGTAACGCCCGAAAATTCTCAAACTTATTTTATAAATATTCAATAATTTTTCTGGAATTTTAGAGTATTTTTATGGAATTTTTAGAGTAGCTGAAGTAGCAAAAATAAATAGGACCGTAAAATAGCCTACGTGGGGATTGAACCCGAGACCTATTGGGTCCTATGACTTATGGGGAACCATGGTAACCAAGTGAACCCAGCAGGGCCGTGCTGAAAGGAAAGGGAATCAATTTTATTTAAGCTGGAGTTGGGGCGAATTAGATCACTTAATATAAATAAGAAATAATTAAGTGAAGGATTATTTTGGATCGTGATTTTTCCTCTCCTCAAAACCTCACCGCCGCCCACCTCTCTTTTCTTCCTCTCTCGGTGCCAACCACAAGGAAGGCTAGGGTTCCTCCCAAGGGCACCTTCCGGCGATGACTTCGACACGAGGATGCTCCCCTCGGCGAGAGGAACGCGTGGACGCGAGAAGATCGTCGAAAGGATCGTCTCCTCCGGAGATCTAGCGATTAGAATCGTAAGAGAATCCGAACAGGAGGTAAGAAACCCCTCACCTGCAGTATAAGTAGCTATTCGTGTGATTTCTATGCATTAGTTTAGTCGTATGCAAATTTTGGCACATAAGGTGTGCACTAGCGTACACCAAGTGCTCGATAGAATGTTTAGCACCGTCACATGCAAATTAGGCATTTTACTAGCTTGGATAAATGCACTAGAAGCATTTACACAGCCTATTTAGTCTTGCTTCAGCTTTTACAGGACCAGATGTCCAATGGGTGGGCTCCCACAATCGCCTCTAGGTTTAGATAACCTAGTTCTGGGTTTAGACAACCTAGTAAAAGCAAGATAAGGATTTGTTAGCTTATGTTCAGTATTTTACTTTCAGTGGCACTGTACTGGATTATATATCCTTTGGGTTGGGCTCCCACAGTCGTCCCTAGGTTCAGATAACCTAGTATCCCTACTAAATTCGGGACTTGCAAACCCGGGGCTAGTTAGGGATGCGCGCACAGCACGTACAGTTGCCGGACCCATTAACAGCATGATTATGTATTTTCACCTATTATATGTATATAGTTTTTAAACTCTCATAGAACGACTAGGTGAAATCAGTACAGTTTTAGCATTTGCTAGAATTAGCTCAGTTCAGCTCTCTCTTATGATTATGTATGATGGCTCTATGTTCAGTTTTCTTGCACCTATTTAGATGATAGTATGCCATGACTAGCTTTTGATTGCTATGTATTGTATGATAGCATACCATGTTTAGTTCAATCAGTACGTGTTTTAAATAGCATGTTTTCAAAGCATGATTTGCATCGATTGCATGTTTTAGTGAGGTAGATGGTTTCTTACTAAGCGAAAGCTTACAGATACTTTCTTTCCCTTATACTGCAGATAAAGGTAAAGGAAAGATGGACTAGCGGAGGCTGGAGGGCAATTCTACGAAGATGTGTGTGGATGGAACTTGGAACAGAGATCTTAGGGAATTTCAGCAAGCTTGTTTAAGCACTAGAACCTTTTTAGCGTTTGGTTATTTTGCATCTTAGCATGTTAAATGTTATGAATTAGTTAATCAAGCATCCTATCATGTTTAGAAAACTATTTTTGTGATGTTAGAATGGTTGGCATTTAGTTTAGGAATGTTATAGGTGATTTTGGCACGAACAAGTGCTGAAATCAGACCCTTGGTTGAAATCAGAAACTCGAATCGATCAGCTGATCGATTCGAGGGTTCCCAATCGATCAGTTGATCGATTGGGCAAGTTGTTCCGCGAACAGTAGGCTTCTAGATCGATCAGCCGATTGATCCAGCAATTTCTGTAGCGAACAGAAGGCTCTGGGATCGATCACTGGATCGATTGGCCAGACTGGATCGATCAGCCGATCGATCCAGAATATCGCCCCGAGCACAGTAGCGTGCTGGATCGATCACTGGATCAATCCAACCTAAGTTCCGTATACAGTAGCCACCTGGATCGATCAGTGGATCGATCCAGCCATTCCAATCGACCCGTGGATCGATTGGGAGGCCTGATATCAGCAAGAAACTCTTAGTTAAGTTCCTTAACCATTGGGGGATGTAATATGTGTCATGAATAGTTTAGATTACACCCCTTAGCACATGTAGAACCAAGAAATGATGATAGTTTAGCAAAATTTTAATTAGTATAGCTTCCGCACTCAGATTTAATGATGGTCATGGAATAGTTAGCACATATTAATGTAACGATCGGCCTCACAGCCTAGTCAGTAGGAGGCCGGTCGTTACAGAGTGGTATCAGAGCAGGTTCCATACTTTCTACACACACATCAGCATTGAACCTGCAGCTTCCAAGTAAGAATACCTCTCACTTTATTATGTTTATTGCTTTCATATTTGTAGATAACTAAAGCATGCTTGTTTATTATAGTAGTTAACATGATAACAATAGTTACTCCATTATGATTGTATTGGTCATATATGTCCTTTCTCCCTTTAGAAATGACACGAGGACGCCCAGCTAGAAGGGCACCAGCTACTGAGCCCCAGCATGAGGCAGGCAGTTCAGTGCCTACCCCAGACCTGACAGCATTAGTGGCTCAGTTACAGCAGCAGCTAGCTGAACAGCAACAGGAGATAGCCACCCTAAAGGCTAGTCAGCAAAATACCCCCACAGTCACTCCAGAACCAAACCTAGCAACACTAGTAGTCTTAGAGGTTCCACCAGTCCAGCCTACAGCACCAGTAGCCCCAGCAGCAGAGGCAAAAAGAGAAGCCTATCTGATCCAGTGGCAAAGAGTCAAGCCAGAGAGTTTCTCAGGCATCAGTGAGCCATGGGATGCTCAGGCCTGGTTCAAAACACTGGAGAGTACGATGGAGCTTCTGGACTAGCCAGAACATGAGAAGGTGAAGTGCGCCTCCTTCTGCCTGACAGGAGATGCACGCATGTGGTGGGAGAGAATCAGAGCGAAGCGCCCAGTAAACCAGATGACATGGGCAGACTTCGAGAAGGAGTTCTTTGAAGAATTCTTTCACATGCGGGTCACAAACTGCCACTACGATGAGTTCACTAAGTTTCGTCAGGGCAACCTATCAGTTGAGGAAGCCGTGAAGAAATTCAATAGATTGGCTCGTCTATGCCCTGAACTAGTCAGCACAGAGAAAGAAAGAGTCCGGTTGATGCTCAAGATGCTGAGGCCGGAAATAGCAATGAACGTGGCTGGCGGCGTTCACAGGCCGTAAACCACCGAAGAACTAGTCAGTAGCGCCCTGACCACTGAGCACTACCAGAACAGTATCAAGCAGCAAAAGCAAGTTTTCTCAGAATCCAAAGGTCAAGGAGGCTCAGGTACTCAGAAGCAGCAGGGTCACAGCTCCCACGGCTCTAACTGGAAAGGGAACTCCAGCAACAAGCGTAAACCAGGGAGTTATCCAAAAGGAGGACCAGCTAACAAACAGCCCAGTTATCCAAAGTGTGCTACTTGTGGGAAATTCCACCCTGGAGTTTGTCGTAAGGGCACACGAGGATGCTTTGAGTGTGGACAAGAAGGGCACATGGCTAAGCAGTGTCCGAACAAAGCTAGCTTTCCTCCACCACAGCCGATCCAGTACGAAGCCAAGCCAGCACAGTTGCATCAGATGCAGGCCGCTTTAGATGGTCCACACATTAGCCAGGGCAGATTAGAAGCCCCTCCAGCGACGACAAATGCACGGATCTACTCACTAACCAGAGAGGACGTAGCAAATGCCTCGACAGTTGTCACAGGTCAGATTAGTATTTTACAGCAAAGTACAACTGTCTTATTCGATACTGGGGCAACCCATTCATATATATCCAGGGCATTTGCTGAGAAGTTAGCAATACCCCCAGAGGTACTCAGTAGTCAGTTTCTGACGACACTGCCTTCAGGGGAAATTATGGCATCCACGCACTGGCTCAGGGCAGTGCCAGTCGTTATAGTAGGCAGAGAGCTCTTTTGTGATCTGATAGTGCTAAATATGACTGATTACGATGTCATCTTTGGAATGGAATTTTTGATCAGATACGGTGCCTCCATCGAGTGTCGTAAGCAGAAAGTCGTATTCCAACCTGAAGCAGAAGCACAGTTCGAATTCATCGGAGAACCAAAAAGCAAGGCCAAGAAGTTTCTCTCAGCTATGAAGGCACAGAGATTAATGGATTCAGGATGTATGGGATTTTTAGCGCACGTAGTCAATACCAGTCAGGACAATGACCAATAGCTAGCAGAGGTCCGAGTCGTATGTGACTACCCAGCAGTCTTCCCTGAAGAGTTACCAGGCTTAGCACCAGACAGGGAGATTGAATTTGAGATAGAGCTCATTCCCGGTACCAATCCTATCTCCAAAGCACAGTACCGCATGGCTCCAGTAGAACTAAAAGAACTTCATGAGCAACTATAGGAGCTGCTTGACAAAGGCTTCATACGCCCTAGTCACTCACCATGGGGAGCGCTTGTATTGTTCGTGAAGAAGAAGGACGGGAACATGCGCCTGTGTATAGATTACCAGGCACTGAACCAAGTCACGATCAAGAACAGGTATCCTCTTCCCAGAATAGATGACCTGTTCGACCAGCTAAAGGGAGCAGTAGTGTTCTCTAAAATAGACCTCAGATCAGGTTATCATCAGGTGAAAGTCAAGGAAGGGGATATACCCAAGACAGCATTCAGGGCTAGATACGGACATTACGAGTTCGTAGTCATGCCCTTTGGCATGACAAATGCTCCAGCTACCTTCATGGACCTCATGAACAGGGTATTCAGAGAATACTTAGATAAGTTCGTTATCGTGTTTATCGATGACATTCTTATCTATTCAGGAACTCAGGAAGAACACGCAGAACACCTGAGAACAGTGTTGCAGACCCTTCAGCAGAACCAGTTGTACGCCAAGTTCACAAAATGTGAATTTTGGTTGGATCAGGTGTCCTTCCTGGGTCACATCATCTCAAAGGATGGTATCATGGTAGATCCCAGTAAGATAGAAGCTGTGAGTAACTGGAAGAGACCCAAGAACGCCAGTGAGATCAGAAGCTTTCTGGGATTAGCAGGTTATTACAGGAAATTCGTAGAGGACTTCTCCAGGATAGCCTCCCCACTGACAGCTCTTACCAGAAGGAATAGAAAGTTTCAGTGGACAGAGGACTGTGAGAACAGTTTCAGCGAGCTGAAGAGGAGATTGACCAGTGCACATATTCTGACTCTACCAGAGAACACAGATAGCTTTGATATAAATAGTGATGCCTCGAAGTTGGGACTAGGAGCAGTGCTGATGCAAGATGGCAAGGTAATTGCCTATGCCTCCAGACAACTCAAGGAATATGAGAAGTACTCATGACCTTGAGCTTGCAGCAGTGGTGTTCGCCCTCAAAATTTGGAGACATTACTTATATGGAGCTCAGTGCAGAGTGTATACAGATCACCAGAGTCTGAAGTACTTCTTTACTCAGAAGGATCTGAATATGCGATAACGCAGATGGCTAGAGCTGGTCAAGGACTACGATATAGACATCCTCTACCACCCAGGAAAAGCAAATAGGGTAGCAGACTCCCTTAGTAGAAAGTCTAGTGCTGCCCTATTATCCCTAGCAGCCATGTCACCGCCCCTACAGAAGGAGATCACAGACTTCGGTCTTGAACTCATAGTTGGACAGCTCTCTACTATGACGTTAGAGTCTACCTTGCTTGGTGATCTTCAAACAGCTCAGGAACAGGATCCTGAAATTCAGAAAATCAAGCAAGGATTAGCAGAATCAGACAATGGAGAATTCAGAGTATCTGATAGTGGGGTATTGTACTGTGGTGACAGATTATGTGTTCCAGATCAGGAGGAACTACGCAGGAAGATTCTAGATGAGGCTCACAAGACTCCTTATGCGATGCATCCAGGCTCCACCGAAATGTACCAGGGCCTGAAGAAGCATTTTTGGTGGCCTGGGATGAAAAGAGACATCGCTAGATACGTTAGCACCTGTCTGACTTGCCAGAGAGTCAAGGCAGAACATCAGAGACCAGGAGGAGTTCTACAGCCTATCCAGATCCCAGAATGGAAGTGGGAGGATATTTCGATGAATTTCATAGTGGGATTACCCAGAACCACGAATGGTTTTGATACCATCTGGGTAATAGTCGACAGGTTGACTAAATCAGCCCACTTCTTAGCTATCAGGATATCCTACTCCATGGAACAGCTAGCACAGTTGTATCTTAAGGAGATCGTTAGATTACATGGAGTCCCACGAACCATTATTTCAGACAGAGACAGTAGGTTCACCACACTTCTGGGAGTGTGTACAGTCAGCTTTGGGTACGAAGTTAAAGTTCAGCACAGCCTTCCATCCTCAGACAGATGGTGAGACGGAGCGAGTAAATCAAGTACTCGAAGATATGCTCCGTGCATGTGCCCT
Organism: Zingiber officinale; assembly: GCF_018446385.1. Taxonomy (NCBI): domain Eukaryota; kingdom Viridiplantae; phylum Streptophyta; class Magnoliopsida; order Zingiberales; family Zingiberaceae; genus Zingiber; species Zingiber officinale. Next base: position 52,436,265 of record NC_055986.1, on the reverse strand, counting down.
AGACTTCAAGGGAAGTTGGTGCAAATACCTGAGTTTAGCAGAATTTGCATACAACAACAGCTATCAGGCCACTATCGGCATGGCACCTTACGAGGCTCTCTATGGGTGGAGGTGTAGATCTCCAATCTGCTGGTATGAGAGTGGTGAACAGAAAGAACTGGAACTTCAGACAGATCTAGTGGTAGATACCACAACAGCTATACAGCAGATCCGCCAGAGGATAGAGACAGCTCAGAGCTGCTAGAAAAACTATGCTGATACACGGCGCAGACCTTTAGAGTTTTCAGTTGGGGATTCAGTGTTCCTCAGAGTAGCTCCCATGAAGGGAGTAATGCGTTTTGGGAAGAAGGGCAAGCTAAGTCCCAGATATGTGGGACCATACCTTATCAGCAAGAGAGTGGGCAAGGTAGCATATGAGTTAGAGCTACCCCAGGAAATGTCAGCTGTCCACAATGTATTTCATGTCTCCATGCTGAAGAAGCACATCCCAGATGCCACCCAGGTGATTGAGCCCCAGTTGGTACAAATCCGTGAAGACCTCAGCTATGACAGTCGGCCTATTCAGATAATAGACCGAGCAGTTAAGAAATTACGGAACAAGGAAGTACCATTAGTCAAGGTTATTTGGCACAGTCACACAGCAGAAGAGGCAACCAGGGAGACAGAAGCCAGTATGAGACAGAAGTACCCAGAGTTATTCTAAGTTCGAGGACGAACTTTTTATAAGGTATGGGGGATTGTAACGCCCGAAAATTCTCAAACTTATTTTAGAAATATTCTATAATTTTTCTGGAATTTTAGAGTATTTTTATGGAATTTTTAGAGTAGCTGAAGTAGCAAAAATAAATAGGACCGTAAAATAGCCTACGCGGGGATTGAACCCGAGACCTATTGGGTCCTATGACTTATGGGGAACCATGGTAACCAAGTGAACCCAGCAGGGCCGTGCTGAAAGGAAAGGGAATCAATTTTATTTAAGCTGGAGTTGGGGCAAATTAGATCACTTAATATAAATAAGAAATAATTAAGTGAAGGGTTATTTTGGATCGTGATTTTTCCTCTCCTCAAAACCTCACCGCCGCCCACCTCTCTTTTCTTCCTCTCTCGGCGCCAACCACAAGGAAGGCTAGGGTTCCGCCCAAGGGCACCTTCCGGCGATGACTTCGACACGAGGACGCTCCCCTCCGCGAGAGGAACGCGTGGACGCGAGAAGATCGTCGAAAGGATCGTCTCCTCCGGAGATCTAGCGATTAGAATCGTAAGAGAATCCGAACAGGAGGTAAGAAACCCCTCACCTGCAGTATAAGTAGCTATTCGTGTGATTTCTATGCATTAGTTTAGTCGTATGCAAATTTTGGCACATAAGGTGTGCACTAGCGTACACCAAGTGCTCGATAGAATGTTTAGCACCGTCACATGCAAATTAGGCATTTTACTAGCTTGGATAAATGCACTAGAAGCATTTACACAGCCTATTTAGTCTTGCTTCAGCTTTTACAGGACCAGATGTCCAATGGGTGGGCTCCCACAGTCGCCTCTGGGTTTAGATAACCTAGTTCTGGGTTTAGACAACCTAGTAAAAGCAAGACAAGGATTTGTTAGCTTATGTTCAGTATTTTACTTTCAGTGGCACTGTACTGGATTAGATATCCTTTGGGTTGGGCTCCCACAGTCGTCCCTAGGTTCAGATAACCTAGTACCCCTACTAAATTCGGGACTTGCAAACCCGGGGCTAGTTAGGGATGCGCGCACAGCACGTACAGTTGCCGGGCCCATTAACAGCATGATTATGTATTTTCACCTATTATATGTATATAGTTTTTAAACTCTCATAGAACGACTAGGTGAAATCAGTATAGTTTTAGCATTTGCTAGAATTAGCTCAGTTCAGCTCTCTCTTATGATTATGTATGATGGCTCTATGTTCAGTTTTCTTGCACCTATTTAGATGATAGTATGCCATGACTAGCTTTTGATTGCTATGTATTGTATGATAGCATGCCATGTTTAGTTCAATCAGTACGTGTTTTAAATAGCATGTTTTCAAAGCATGATTTGCATCGATTGCATGTTTTAGTGAGGTAGATGGTTTCTTACTAAGAGAAAGCTTACAGATACTTTCTTTCCCTTATACTGCAGATAAAGGTAAAGGAAAGATGGACTAGCGGAGGCTGGAGGGCAATACTACGAAGATGTGTGTGGATGGAACTTGGAACAGAGATCTTAGGGAATTTCAGCAAGCTTGTTTAAGCACTAGAACCTTTTTAGCGTTTGGTTATTTTGCATCTTAGCATGTTAAATGTTATGAATTAGTTAATCAAGCATCCTATCATGTTTAGAATACTATTTTTGTGATGTTAGAATGGTTGGCATTTAGTTTAGGAATGTTATAGGTGATTTTGGCACGAACAAGTGCTGAAATCAGACCCTTGGTTGAAATCAGAAACTCGAATCGATCAGCTGATCGATTCGAGGGTTCCCAATCGATTAGTTGATCGATTGGGCAAGTTGTTCCGCGAACAGTAGGCTTCTGGATCGATCAGCCGATCGATCCAGCAATTTCTGTAGCGAACAGAAGGCTCTGGGATCGATCACTGGATCGATTGGCCAGACTGGATCGATCAGCCGATCGATCCAGAATATCGTCCCGAGCACAGTAGCGTGCTGGATCGATCACTGGATCGATCCAACCTAAGTTCCGTATACAGTAGCCACCTGGATCGATCAATGGATCGATCCGGCCATTCCTATCGATCCGTGGATCGATTGGGAGGTCTGATATCAGCAAGAAACTCTTAGTTAAGTTCCTTGACCATTGGGGGATGTAATATGTGTCATGAATAGTTTAGATTACACCCCTTAGCACATGTAGAACCAAGAAATGATGATAGTTTAGCAAAATTTTAATTAGTATAACTTCCGCACTCAGATTTAATGATGGTCATGGAATAGTTAGCACAGATTAATGTAACGATCGGCCTCACAGCCTTGTCAGTAGGAGGCGGGTCGTTACAATACTAGTTTTCTTTGTATAGTTATTTTTGGAAATACCAAACATAAGAGGCATATGATTCTAGAGTTTTCAGATTTGTTTCGAGGTTGTGTTTCTTTTCTTTTATTTTTCGAATTTGTGATTCGATTGTTCTTTTTGGTTAACCTAGAGTTATTTAAGGAAATTAAATATTAGCTTTCCTTAAAAGGCTTTGTCTAGGCGGTGGTGGTTGTTCCCATATCCAAGAAGGCCATGTGCCTCGCCATGCAGTCATGGAAGCTAATTTTGGAAATTAATATTTAATGGAAATAATAACATAGGTGAATTTGAATCAATAGTGTTAAGTTCCGCTTGCGATTCAAATCTAAACCATTAAGAACAGATAAGTTAAATTTGGAATCAATGATGTTAAGTTCCGTCTGCGATTCCTAATTTAACTTCTAAAGAACACAAAAGGTTATTTAAGGAAAGGTTCGACACTTGTAAAAAATTTTGTACAGTGGAACCGGTACGATTTTCCTAGGACTAACCAACAATTGGTATCAGAGCTAGGGTTTGCCTCTGTGTGTTTGGTTTTCAAATTAGGTTATGCACATGTCATACATAATTTCGGCAGGATAATAGTAGGATGTGCTAACTTTATTGTTGCAGGCCCCAACTATTATGGCTTATAGATGTTGGGTGTGATTGGACCCTTGAACATGTCAAGGGCATTATTTTATGTGTGCATGATTGTATGTAACTAATACAGCAGGAGCTGTATTGGCCCTAGGATTTTAGAATTTTATTTTCGATCTAGATTACATGTACATTCCCTTGTGGAATATAGGATTGATATATGTAAAATTCTATTTTTGTCGCGGATCGGATTCTTGCGAGGCGTGGTACTTTTGGAACACCAGAGACGCAGCGGAATAAGAAGCAAGATGGATGCGACAACTCGACCCAATGGCAGTGGCTAAAGATGGCAGCAGCTAGGGTTGGAGCACATAGAGGACAGTAACAGGAAAAGGCCATAATAGTTGGAAAATAATTTCCATATTTATTGCTTTTATTTAGTGTGATATGTGTGTATGCATGTGATGTATGCTAGGATAACTTAAGATTCCTCACTTTAAATAACTAAGTGGGAGAGGGATTTATTTTAATAAATTCCACGGTCTCCATTACTGGTTTGTAAGTGATGCAAACAAACTTGTGCGTTGGCTCTGAGTGCCTTCCTCCATATCGGATGAGTTTGTTTGCGGATCACTAGATCAAACTTCCATTTAGGATGACTATAGGAAATTAATTAAGAGCGTGTGATCTTCCCCATTGGACGAGGCATTATCTTATTAATGGACTTAGTGTCAAGTAATGGTATACACTTAGGCACGTCCAATAGTATCCTCCCCATCGGAGTCACTGCTATTATTTGTGTGACCAAAGGAAAACCAACTATTAATTTGTCAAAAAGATAAGTTGACAAGATAATAAAATTAAAACCCCCTACTACAAATGTCGAGTTTTTTTATACGTCCACACTATCGTGGCATACAAAATTCACGATATATGAGGTAATTTTATTTGTCAGGTTGACAAGAAAATAAAATTAATGGGAAAAACTTCTTTTACAAATGTTTGGTTTTGTATACGTCCACACTATCGTGGCATACAAAATTCACGGTGTTTGAGGTAATTTTATTTGTCATAAAGACTTATTGACAAGATAATTAATGGGTATAACCCTCTTCTTACAAATGTTCAATTTTGTATACGTCCACACTATCGTGGCATGCAAAATTCATGGTATTTTGAGGTGTTGGTAAGTTTAAATAGTATTGTTAGAGAAATCAATATTATTTTAAATTTAGAGTCTTGACTAAATATTTGATAGACCAACTATTAATTTTATTTGTCATAAAGTTAGGATGACGAGATAATAAAATTAATGGATAAAATCTCCTCTTTGATTTTGTATACGTCCACACTATCGTGGCATACAAAATTCATGGGGATTTTAAGGTGTTGGTCTTGACCAAATATTTTTGTGATTCTTAGGATTTAAAAAGTTTGTCAATCCCCTAGTTGTTATACTATAGAATAGACTTAGTAGTCCCAATTGTAATGATTGGAAATAGGACTTGGACATTTAGGTAGACTGTCCTCTTAGAACTAAGACCAAAATAGGTGTATTTCATTCATTAGTTAATATATGATTAGTGGTATTATCTACCGATACCTGGTGTGTAGATACGGGAGCCACTGATCATGTCAGCAATTCATTGTAGAGGTTCTAAGAAACCCGATAACTATATAAAGGGAAAGTCACCGTCTACATGGGCACTGCTGCAGAAGTAGTAGCTGTTGCAGTGGGAGATGTTTATCCTCTGATAGGAATAAAAAGTGGGTTGTCTTTACATACCAAGTTTAGAAAGAACTTGATTTCGGTTTCTACACTATCAAAGAATAGATATTCTGTCAATTTTGATAACAAACTTGTTATCAAGAAAAATAGGAAAATTATCTGTTTTGGTACATTGGTTGACAATTTATAAATCCAATAACTCCCACGATGTAATAAATGAAAATTAATTACACATCTTCTAACTATTAAGAGAAAGCAACCTTCAGAAATGAACCAATTATATCTTTGGCATCAAAGGCTAGGTTATTTTAACTTAAGTAGGATTCATTGGTAGACGATGAACTTTTGAATTCATTGGTAGTGGAAATCTTTTTCCAACCTGAGAGTCTTACTTGGAAGGAAAAATAACTGAGAAGCTTTTAAGTCTAAGGGGTATGGAGCCAAAGATATAATGGAATTGGTTCATTCTGATTTGTGTGGTCCTATGACTATCCAGACAAGAGGTAGTTTCGAATATTTCGTCTATTTTATAGACAACTATTCAAGACACAGATAGATTTACTTGATACACTGCAAGTCTAAGTGCTTTGATTAGTACAAAGAGTACGAGGCTGATGCGGAGAAATGTCAAAGTAAATATATTGAGACACTACGGTGAGATCGTAGTAGCAAATACCTCTTGGGAGAATTTAGGAGTCACTTATCAGAAGTAGGGATTCAATCCCAACTAACTGCACTTGGTACATCCCAACAGAATGGTGTAGTAGAAAGAAGGTATAAGGCTCTTATGGAATAATTAGATCGATGATGAGTTATTTAGAAAATTATCAAATTCATTTTAAGGATATACACTGAAAATGGATGTGAACATAGTACCTTCTAAGTCAGAACTCTCTACTCCCACAAAATTATAGAATGGGCGTAAGCCAAGTCTGAAGCATATTCGGATTTGGGTGGTCTAGCACGTGAGAGACACTGAAAAATTGGACATGTGTTCACTTGTTTGTGAGTTATCCTAGAAAAACGAAAAGAGGTTTGTAGTCCTTAAAATCGGAAGGTCATTGTTGGCACCAATGCTCGATTTTAGAAAAGGACTATACTATAAACCACAAGCCCCATGAGTAAAAATTGTTCTTAAGGAAATTAAAGGACACGTCTAACCTAGTACCAATTGTACAAGATGAAATATCACAAGAAACTGCAACACATATCACAAATGATACACAATTGCAGAAAGTACCTCATCGTAGTGGGAGGGTTGTTAGGCAACGTAAAAAGATTCATGTTTTGGGAGAGTCTTTGGACTCAATCCCTGGAGGATATGAACCTGATCTACGGACATATGACGAAGCACTCCAAGATAAAGATGCATCATCTTTGCAAAGAATACAGAATTAGAATATATGTATTCTAATAGAGTCTGGAAGCTTATAAAATCACCAAATGGTGTAAAAGCCATTGGGTAAAAATAAGTCTACAAAAGGAAAAGAGGGATAGATAGGAAGGTAGAAACTTTCAAAGCAAGGCTTGTTGAAAAAGGAAACTTTTTTACCGGTAGTCATGCTTATGTCTACCCGGATTCTTTTATCTATGAGATTTAGCAAGTGGATGTCAAGACAGCTTTCCTTAATGGAAGTCTTGAAGAAAACATCCATATAAAGCAACCAGAAGGGTTCATTGCAAAGAGCAAAGAGCATCTTGTATGTAAGCTCAAACATTCTATGGACTGAAGTAAAGCTTCAAGGTCTTGGTACATTCGGTTTAATAAAGTAATCCAGACCTATGGATTTATTTTATAACCGAATGAGTTTTGTGTATACAAGAAATGTGATGGAAATGTGGTGGTATTTCTTGTACTATATGAAGATAACATTTTTGGTAGTTGGAAACAATATCAAAGTGTTGTCAGAAGTAAGGGTATGGTTGGACAAACAATTTGATATGAAGGACTTGGGAGAATGCATCTATTCTTGGGATCAAAGGGATCACAAGAAAAGAATATATTTTACTTATCCCAAGCTTCATATATCGAAACAATCTTAGCTCGTTTAAGCATGTAGAACTCCAAGAAAGGTTTCTTACCTTTTAGGCATGGAGTAGCTTTATCTAAAGAGATGTCTCAGAAGACATCAAAGGAAATAAAGGATATGAAGGCAGTTCCTTATGCTTCGGCTGTAGGAAGTCTAATGTATGCAATGTTGTGTACGAGACTGGATATCTGTTTTGTCATGGGCATGGTTAGCATATATCAAGGCAACTCTGGACAAGGGCATTGGTCTGCGGTAAAGCATATATTGAAGTACCTTAGAGGCACTAGAGATTATATGCTAGCTTACAAGGCAAATAATTTGTTCCCTGTGGGTTGCATGGATTTTAACATCCAATCAGAAAGGGACAATAGTAAGTCAACCTCGGGGTTTTGTGTTTACTTTAGGAGGTAAAGTCATAACTATGAAAGAGTGATAAGCATAGGTGTTTTTTCGGACTCCACCATAGAAGCTGAGTATATGGCAGCCTCTGAGGTAGTCATAGAAGATGTATGGCTCAAATACTTCAAGATAAACTTAGATATGATTTCTGGTTTGCCCAAAATAATTTGGTGCAGTAGCAAACTCGAAGAAACCATAAGTCCAGAAGGCAAGTAAACACAATAGAGCGCAAGTACTACCCAATACGAGAAATCGTATAACGAGGAGAAGTTGTTGCTTCTTCGATTGCATCAAGTGATAACCTGGAAGATCCTTTCACTAAGGCCCTTAAGGCAAGAGCTTTTGATGGGCATGTTGAAGGGTTGGGAATCAGATGTATGACAGCAGATATGACAGCTTAGTCTTTTAGTATAAGTGAGAGATTGTTAGAGTGTATACTAAAAGCCTAGCTTTTGGTATAAATATTTATCTAAAAATAAGAATCACATTAGTCAAATGTCTACATTTATGATAAATATAGTTGTTCAATTAATTTATATTGTAGATAACATAGTGTGTGGTGTCACACACAGAGGATCATGTTATCAGCACCTTATAAATTATAAACAGTAGCTCACGACCAAGATGGAAAGGAACAAACCATTGGAAGGTCGTAGTGTAATTAGATATTAGTTTATCTTAACTATATAATTACACTAGTACACTTAGAGTGTATTGAGTAGGACCATTAGAGGTCATTTCTTTTTATACTGACTTTATAAAGGAATAAAGACCTCAGTTACATATATTTGATATTTATTTCTTTAATTTATCAATGGGTGAGATTTAGTTTGATAAATCGATAAGCCTGATAAGTTGGGAAATGATATCACTTATAGTGTGTGTTGTTGATTATAGAAGGAAATTGTGTCCTAGTAATCTAGGTTGATAATGTCCCCAAGAGGAGCTCATAAGGATTTTCATGTTAAACCCTGCAGGTGGACTTAGTCCGACATGACGATAAGGTTGAGTGGTACTACTCTTGGACTAAGATATTAATTAAGTGAGTTGTCAGTAACTCATTTAATTAGTGGGCATTCAACATCTTAAACATAGGGAGACTAACACACTCATAATAAGAAGGAGCCCAAAATGTAATTTGGGATTGGTGCGGTAGTTCAATAATAGTTCTTTAGTGGAATGAATTATTATTGATGGAATTAAGTTGTGTGTTCGGAGCGAACACAGGAAGCTTATTTACATCGGGAGACCAAAACTAATTCCTCCTCTCGGTCCCTATCGTAGCCTCTTGTATATAGAGATTTATACCCACCTATACCCACCTAAAGGTGGTCAACCAAGCTAGCTTGGAGCCCAAGCTAGGGCCGGCCAAAGCTATTGGTGGAGCCAATTATAGGTGGTCGGCCAAAGCTTGGGTCCCATGCTTAGGTGGCCGGCCACTAGAATATTAAAAATATTTTTATTAAAATTATTTCTTATGTGGATATCATATTTTTAAAAGAGAGTTTAAAATTTAAATCTTTCCTTTTATAGCTTTCTACAAAAGATTAAGAAAAGATTTGAAATCTTTCCTTATTTGTAAATTGAAAGAAGATTTTAATTTTGAGAAAACCTTCCTTTTTAACCATGATCATAATTTAAAAGAGATTTTTAAAAATTAAATATTCTTTTTTATTAGTTTCTACAAAAGATAAAGAAAAGATTTGATATCTTTCCTTATTTGTAGATTGAAAGGAGATTTTAATTTTTAGAGATAACTTTCCTTTTTAGAAATCATCCACATGTTTAAAAGAAAGATTTTAATTTATAAAATTTCTTTTTTATAATCCACCATGAAGGGAAAAATTATTGGAGAAATTTTTTATAAATTTCCGGAAACAAATTAGGAAGTTTTAATTTTTGTTTTAATTAAAACTCTCCTTGTTTTGGGGAATAAGTGGCCGGCCATATAATAATGAAAAGGAAAATTATTTTTAATTAAATAAATTTTTCCTTTTCATGGAAAAATAATTAAGGAAGTTTTTAATTAAATTTCCTTATTTACCAAGACCAAGGATTATAAAAGAGGGGGTAGAGGTGCCTTCATGAAAAATGACTCTATTATTTTTCTCCTCTCTTTTTCTCCTTCGGTGTGGCCTGCCCCTCCTCTTTCTCTCTTCTCCATCTTGTGGTCGAACCTCATCTTATCCTTGGAGTCCTTGTGGTGGCCGGATCTTTCTTGGAGAAGAAGGAGAGAAAATGAGGCGATATTTCTAGCATCCCTTGGAGCTTGGTGGTGGCCGAACCTCTTCATCTTTGGAGGAGCTCTTGGTGGCCGAAACCTAGAAGGAAGAAGAAGGTGCTTGGTGGTTCTCATCTCGGAAGATTGTTGCCCACACAACGTCCGAGGTTAGAAGAGGAATACGGTAGAAGATCAAGAGGTTATTTTTGCTTACAAAGAAAGGTATAACTAGTAATTGTTTTCCGCATCATACTAGTTTTCTTTGTATAGTTATTTTTGGAAATACCAAACACAAGAGGCATATGATTCTAGAGTTTTTAGATTTGTTTCGAGGTTGTGTTTCTTTTCTTTTATTTTTTGAATTTATGATTCGATTGTTCTTTTTGGTTAACCTAGAGTTATTTATGGAAATTAAATATTAGCTTTCCTTAAAAGGCTTTGTCTAGGCGGTGGTGGTTGTTCCCATATCCAAGAAGGTCATGTGCCTCGCCATGCAGTCCTGGAAGCCAATTTTAGAAATTAATATTTAATGGAAATAATAACATAGGTGGATTTGAATCAATAGTGTTAAGTTCCGCTTGTGATTCAATTCTAAACCATTAAGAACATATAAGTTAAATTTGGAATCAATGATGTTAAGTTCCTTCTGCGATTCTTAATTTAACTTCTAAAGAACACAAAAGGTTATTTAATGAAAGGTTCGACACTTGTACAAAATTTTTGTACAGTGGAATCGGTACGATTTTCCTAGGACTAACCAACAATTGGTATCAGAGCTAGGGTTTGCCTCTGTGTGTTTGGTTTTCAAATTAGGTTATGCACATGTCATACATAATTTAAGCAGGATAATAGTAGGATGTCTAACTTTGTGGTTGCAGGCTCCAACTATTATGGCTTATAGATGTTGTGTGTGATTGGACCCTTGGAAATGTCAAGGGCATTATTTTGTGTGTGCATGATTGTATGTAACTAATACAGCAGGAGCTGTATTGGCCCTAGGAATTTAGAATTTTATTTTCGATCTAGATTACATGTGCATTCCCTCGTGGAATATAGGATCGATATATGTAAAATTCTATTTTTATCCCGGATCGGATTCTTGCGAGGCGTGGTACTTTTGGAACACCAGAGACGTAGCGGAATAAGAAGCAAGATGGATGCGACAACTCGACCCGATGGCAGTGGCTAAAGATGGCAGCAGCTAAGGTTGGAGCACATGGAGAACAGTAACAGGAAAAGGCCATAATAGTTGGAAAATAATTTCCATTTTTATTTCCTTTATTTACTGTGATATGTGTGTATGCATGTGATGTATGCTAGGATAACTTAAAATTCCTCACTTTAAATAACTAAGTGGGAGAGGGATTTATTTTAATAAATTCCACGGTCTCCATTACTGATTTGTATGTAACAACCCAAATTTGCTCAATTAGAGTCCTAAAATTAATTTAAACATATTTAAAAATGCTATAGCATATTCTAGGGATTTTTAGAGTATTTTTATGCAATTTTTAGAGGTCGTTTGACATTTTTACTAAACGAAGGAAGTGTCGACAAAAAAAACGTTCAAGTCGAGATTCGAACCGTGGACCTCAGACCTGAATCGAGCCTTAACCGAATCCAGCTAGCCAACTGTTCCGGAGTTGTTTTGTGAATGAATATGGAGCAAAATCTATTTAAGCAGTGGTTAATGAATAGGAAATAAATTGGAATATGAAGGGATGCAGCTCAGACTCGAACCCGCAACCTGAGCCTTAAGCAGAACGCAACCAACCAAGTGTTCCACGGGAGTTTGTTAATCAAGCAGGGAACAAAATATAAATAAGTTATAGTTGGAACCGAAGATGCCGAGTAGTTTAAAAGGGTTTAATTTCTTTCCCGAACCCTGATTCCCTTCTTCCTCCTCACGCGGCGTCCGCGACTCCTTCTCGGGCGAAATCGCAGTCGCAGCTAGGATTCCTCCCTCCGGTGGCCGGCGAAGGTCTCCTTCCGGCGGATCTTCACCAAATTGAGACCACCTCGGTAGGAGGGCCCGTAGGCACGAGGAAGTGGCCGGGGAAACTCAAGCTTCTCCGCAAACCCTAGATCTCTTCCTCGGCTGTAAGTCCAAGAAATCGCATGGTAAGTTGCTACTCACCTGCAGTAAGGGTAGTTTCGAGCTTCGATTTCCTTTCTTGTTTTCAGAACATACTGTATAGAAATTAGTTGATAGGGATTTGGTCTTCCTTCCTTAATTCCGAAGCATGCTGCCATGAATCTCAAGGAAGAAAGGCATGGGTTAGGTTTATAGTCAGATTCTTCAGCCCTTATAATTGGTAATTCGGGTTTAGACTTGCTTTGTTACCCAATGAGCTGGATCGGATTACAATTAGCTTTGCAGTTTTAGTTGTTGTTGCTCGACAGTAAGCTTGAAAGGGTTTAAGAATTTGGGTTGTGATTGCTTACGGATTTTGTGTGGATTTTTTTTAAGGGGTAGCTGTTTGATTTGATTTTGGAAGATTTAGAAATCCTCACGTTGAAGTGAAGTTCTTGTGTGAAGCAATAGGATTTAAGTTCTTATATGCTCCTGTTAACTGAAATAGCTATGAACTGTTATATAAAGGAATTTATGAATACTGTTGAATTTCCATGATCAGTTATTTGCCTATAGGTTAATGCTATTGTGAGTAGTTGATCTATTTTGATTTAAAGATAGGAGTAGATTGCACGAATTTGGTGCATCTGAATGTGGTTTGCTTTGCTGAGCCTCCATGAGTATCCTGGTTTGTGCTTATGGTGTTGTCTACAAGTTTGGATTAAACTACGATTTTTATGGTTGTTGAGTCTTTGATTGGTAGAAGGGTGACTTCAGAGTTTCAACAATGTGGACAGGAATTGGTGTTTGGTGTGGAGACAGAAAGGGTATAATGGAAAGATTTAGTGAATGAAGAAATTGTTCATTTAATTATCTTTGGTCATGATTTAAATATTTCTTGTTATGATTACGATCAGATAGTATGAGAAATGTAAGTTTCCACAGATTCAGTTTTCCTTTGCATTCTAACAAGCCTGAACAACCTTTATCATAGCATGTGGTTTAGATTGGCTTCCTTGCTACCTTTTATTCCAAGTATATAGTTAGATTTTTCTTTAAGCTTTTAGTTTCCCTTTGTTCTGCTATTAGGCAATGAACATAGAATGACTTGGATTAAGTATTGGTTTATTAGGCTAATTGGAGGTTGATCCGGCAGTGATTTTGGTTTATTTTATGATGAAGTAGATAGTGTAATCTCTTTAGTGCAGAAGTGTGGATGAAAGAGTGAAGATGAGCATATGTAATATGTTGTTTTGGTGAGTATCATATATTAAGACTAAAGATGATTTGAATTGATGTAATGAATTTAACAGGTGAGAAGTATGTGAGAAATTTAGATATGCGAGTAGTAAGTTCAGAGTAGAAGTTTAGTTTAGATGATGAGAAAAGAGATTTATATGTTGATCAATTTAGATTTTATACTGAGAATTCCTTTCTGACCATAAGTTTAATGGCATAATTGATGTTCAGAATTAAAGTACTTGGATGTGTCAATATCAAGGATTCCATTTGGTCTCAGCCAGTTACAAGAATCTGAAATTCTAGGTTTATAATTGCCATGTGAGAATTTTAGTGCAGATTAGATCCTTTCGTTGTGCAGATTTTCTTTAAGTATTTAGTTTCTTTAACAGTACAGATTTGCTAATAGATAATTTATGGAAAGCATTGTAGTACAAGGCTTTAGATTTCCCTTAAATATGCATGATTGTGTGTTACTTTGTTAATTTCACTTATAGATGCATATGAAAAAGTACCCTAACAGTATTTTGGGTTCAAAAAAATTTTAAAAAGATAAAGAAAAGAAAGAAAAAGGCCAAGGCCTTAAGTAGATCCCAAAGTCAAGACTTTAGGGATTTTTGGCACACAAGGTGCTTGTTAAAATGTCGAGGCATTATATATTAGAAGTATTAAAAGATAACAAGTATTTTACTTTTATTAGTGGCACTGTGCTGGACTCTCAGTTGTCCTTGGGTTGGACTCCCATAGTCGTCCCTAGGTTTAGATAACCTAGTAGTAACGGCACGGCCGACGGTCGACGGTCGACGACCCGAGGGTCGCCAAATAGGCCGCCAAATGGGTCGGGTCGTTACAATAGTAAACCCTCCTAGATTCGGGACTAGCTACCTTGGGTCTAGTTAGGGATGCGCGCATAGCAAGTACAGTTGTCGGGCCCAAGAAGAAAGTTGATTATTATTTTGAGGTATTATAAGTATAAGTTTTTGAACAAGTAAAATAAGTTTCACATAAGTATAAAAGTATTAAAGGATAAGTTTTAAACAAGTGAGATAAAAGAATAAGTTTCATTTTGTTTTAAAATCAGCAAGTTTAGTTTTCTTTTATGATAGCATGTTATTTAGATTAGCTTACTGTTCCTTGCTATTAGAAGAGCATGAGTAACTTTACATGTTTAGCATTTCAGTATGTTTGTTTCTTTTACTAGTAGATGAGCATGAGTAATTTTCCTTTTGAGCATTCAGTTTTAGTTTTCAGTACATTCACATGCATATCGAGATTTTGTGAGTTAGATAGCACTTACTAAGCATTTTGCTTATAGTTTGCATTTCCTCTTACTGTAGATACAGGAAAGGAAAAGATTTAGCAAAGGAAGGTGACAAGGTGACGCGGATGGTGTGTGATGCCAGGACTATGGAAGTCTTGGGACTTAGTTTAAGAATTTGTTAGATTAATTCTGTATATAGCTTGATAAGAAAATTTAAGCTGTATTTTATTTTGTTTCCGCTATTCATTACTTGCATGATTTGATTTTATTAAACTGCGTGGTGATGTTATTTCTTTTGTGTGTTAGATATATGTTCTAGCCACCTGTGGCTGATGTATATTATGTTTGTATCTCAGTTTAAGGTCACCGGTACAGGGGAGACTCTGTCGAAATTTTTCGGTAGAGACTCCTCTTGGTTTCGATCATACCGGTTAAGTAGAGTTAGTAGTTAAGTAACGGT
Organism: Zingiber officinale; assembly: GCF_018446385.1. NCBI lineage: Eukaryota > Viridiplantae > Streptophyta > Magnoliopsida > Zingiberales > Zingiberaceae > Zingiber > Zingiber officinale. The sequence goes on along the minus strand of NC_055986.1, from coordinate 52,421,242 downwards.
CATCCTTGGAGTGTAGTAGTAGTAAGAAGGGTGGTCGTTACAGTTGGTATCAGAGCAGTTTCTATTCTGCAGCATCACACACACATCAGCATCAGCCTTGCCGTCTTTAAGTAAGAAAGTATTTAAGTTTTTCCTTTTATGCTTTCTTTATTATTTGCAGTATGGAGTAATTGCTTATATGCGCTTTAGTAAGATAGAAGTTTTGTGTCTCTTTTATTCATATACATAAGTATGTTTAGAAAGGATAGAGAAGATATCAAGTCTTTTCCTCTGCATAACTAGATGTCAAGAAGAGAACATCCCCGTACCGTTCGTACTGAGGACCGAGCACAAAAGAACAAGAAAGACCCAGGCAGGAAGACGTTCAGGTAGACTGTGAGTATCCAGAAGTATTTCCAAAAGAGTTACCTGAACTACCTCCCAACAGAGAAGTAGAGTTTGAAATTGAATTGGTTCCTGACACCAGCCCAATTTCAAAATCTCCATACCAAATGTCTCCAGTAGAGTTAAAAGAGTTACAAGAATAAATTCAGGAGCTACTTGACAAGGGTTTCATCCGCCCTAGTCATTCACCCCGGGGAGCTCCAGAGTTATTCGCTAAGAAGAAAGACGGATCTATGCGGATGTGCTTTAGAGCGCTGAGCAAAGTAACAGTTAAGGACAAGTACCTTATTTCCAGAATAGATGATCTATTTGATCAGCTAAAGAGGGCAATAGTGTTCTCTAAAGCAGACCTACGCTTTGAGTACCATCAGTTGAAAGTGAAAGAAAGTGATACACCCAGAACAGTTTCCAGGACCAGATATGGACACTACGAATTTGTAGTCATGCCATTTGGTGTGACTAATGCACCTATGGTCTCCAGAGACTTTATAACAGGCCTTCCAAGGACCACTAATGGGTACGATGCAATATGAATGATAGAGGACCGAGAAGTTAAGAGACTAAGAAACAAAGAGTTCCATTAGTGAAAATCATTTAGAACCAGAAGCACGAGGAAGTTACTTAGGAGCGTAAGGACAGTATAAGACAGAGATATCCATAATTAGTCTAAGTTCGAGGACGAACTTTTTATAAGGTATGGGGAATTGTAACAAGCCAAATTTCCTCAATTAGAGTCCTAAAAGTAATTTAAAAATATTTAAAAATGCTATAGAAATATTCTAGGGATTTTTAGAAATTTTTAGAGTATTTTTATGTAATTTTTGGAGGTCGTTTGGTATTTTTACTAAACGAAGGAAGTTTCGACAAAAAAAAACGTTCAAGTCAAGATTCGAACCGTGGACCTCGGACCTGAACCGAGCCTTAACCGAATACAGCTAGCCAACTGTTCCGAAGTTGTTTTGTGAGTGAATATGGAGCAAAATCTATTTAAGCAGTGGTTAATGAATAGGAAATAAATTGGAATAAGAAGGGATGCAGCCGAGACTCGAACCCGCAACCCGAGCCTTAAGCAGAACGCAGCCAACCAAGTGTTCCACGAGAGTTTGTTAATCAAGTAGGGAACAAAATATAAATAAGCAATAGTTGGAACCGAAGATGCCGAGTAGTTTAAAAGGGTTTAATTTCTTTCCCGAACCCTAATTCCCTTCTTCCTCCTCACGCGGCATTCGCGACTCCTTCTCGGGCGAAATCGCAGTCGCAGCTAGGATTCCTCCCTCCGGTGGCCGGCGAAGGTCTCCTTCCGACGGATCTTCACCAAATTGAGACCACCTCGGCAGGAGAGCCCGTAGGCACGAGGAAGAGGCCGAGGAAACTCAAGCTTCTCCGCAAACCCTAGATCTCTTCCTCGGCTGTAAGTCCAAGAAATCGCATGGTAAGTTGCTACTCACCTGCAGTAAGGGTAGTTTCGAGCTTCGATTTCCTTTCTTGTTTTTGGAACATACTGTACAGAAATTAGTTGATAGGGATTTGGTCTTCCTTCCTTAATTCCGAAGCATGCTGCCATGAATCTCAAGGAAGAAAGGCATGGGTTAGGTTTGTAGTCAGATTCTTCAGCCCTTACAATTGGTAATTCGGGTTTAGACTTGCTTTGTTACCCAATGAGCAGGATCGGATTACAATTAGATTTGCAGTTTTAGTTGTTGTTGCTCGACAGTAAGCTTGAAAGGGTTTAAGAATTTGGGTTGTGATTGCTTGCGGATTTTGTGTGGATTTTTTTTAAGGGGTAGCTGTCTGATTTGGTTTTGGAAGATTTAGAAATCCTTACGTTGAAGTGAAGTTCTTGTGTGAAGCAATTGGATTTAAGTTCTTATATGCTGCTCCTGTTAACTAAAATAGCTATGAACTGTTATAGAAAGGAATTTATGAATACTGTTGAATTGCCATGATCAGTTATTTGCCTATAGGTTAATGCTATTGTGAGTAGTTGATCTATTTTGATTTAAAGATAGGAGTAGATTGCACGAATTTGGTGCATCTGAATGTGGTTTGCTTTCCCGAGCCTCCATGAGTATCCTGGTTTGTGCTTATGGTGTTGTCTACAAGTTTGGGATTAAACTATGATTTTTATGGCTGTTGAGTCTTTGATTGGTAGAAGGGTGACTTCAGAGTTTCAACAATGTGGACAGGAATTGGTGTTTGGTGTGGAGACAGAAAGGGTATAATGGAAAGATTTAGTGAATGAAGAAATTGTTCATTTAATTATCTTTGGTCATGATTTAAATATTTCTTGTTATGATTACGATCAGATAGTATGAGAAATGTAAGTTTCCACAGATTTAGTTTTCCTTTGCATTCTAGCAAGCCTGAACAACCTTTATCCTAGCATGTGGTTTAGATTGACTTCCTTGCTACCTTTTATTCCAAGTATATAGTTAGATTTTTCTTTAAGCTTTTAGTTTCCCTTTGTTCTGCTATTAGGCAATGAACATAGAATGACTTGGATTAAGTATTGGTTTATTAGGCTAATTGGAGGTTGATCCGGCAGTGATTTTGGTTTATTTTATGATGAAGTAGGTAGTGTAATCTCTTTAGTGCAGAAGTGTGGATGAAAGAGTGAAGATGAGCATATGTAATATGTTGTTTTGGTGAGTATCATGTATTAAGACTAAAGATGATTTGAATTGATGTAATGAATTTAACAGGTGAGAAGTATGTGAGAAATTTAGATATGCGAGTAGTAAGTTCAGAGTAGAAGTTTAGTTTAGAAGATGAGAAAAGAGATTTATATGTTGATCAATATAGATTTTATACTGAGAATTCCTTTCTGACCATAAGTTTGATGGCATAATTGATATTCAGAATTAAAGTACTTGGATGTGTCAATATCAAGGATTTCATTTGGTCTTAGCCAGTTACAAGAATCTGAAATTCTAGGTTTATAATTGCCATGTGAGAATTTTAGTGCAGATTAGATCCCTTCGTTGTGCAGATTTTCTTTAAGTATTTAGTTTCTTTAACAGTACAGATTTGCTAATAGATAATTTATGGAAAGCATTGTAGTACAAGGCTTTAGATTTCCCTTAAATATGCATGATTGTGTGTTACCTTGTTAATTTCACTTATAGATCCATATGGAAAAGTATCCTAACAGTATTTTGGGTCCAAGAAAAGTATAAGAAAGATAAAGAAAAGAAAGAAAAAGGCCAAGGCCTTAAGTAGATCCCAAAGTCAAGACTTTAGGGATTTTTGGCACACAAGGTGCTTGTTAAAATGTCGAGGCATTATATATTTGAAGTATTAAAAGATAACAAATATTTTACTTTTATCAGTGACACTGTGTTGGACTCTCAGTTGCCCTTGGGTTGGGCTCCCATAGTCGTCCCTAGGTTTAGATAACCTAGTAGTAACGACACAGCCGACAGTCAACGGTCAACGACCCGAGGGTCGCCAAATGGGCCGCCAAATGGGCTACCAAATGGGTCGGGTCGTTACAATAGTAAACCCTCCTAGATTCGAGACTAGCTACCTTGGGTCTAGTTAGGGATGCGCGCATAGCAAGTACAGTTGTCGGGCCCAAGAAGAAAGTTGATTATTATTTTGTAGTATTATAAGTATAAGTTTTTGAATAAGTAAAATAAGTTTCACATAAGTATAAAAGTATTAAAGGATAAGTTTTAAACAAGTGAGATAAAAGAATAAGTTTAGAACAAATGAAATAAGTTTCATTTTGTTTTAAAATCAGCAAGTTTAGTTTTCTTTTATGCTAGCATGCTATTTCGATTAGCTTACTGTTCCTTGCTATTGGAAGAGCATGAGTAGCTTTACATGTTTAGCATTTCAGTATGTTTGTTTCTTTTACTAGTAGATGAGCATAAGTAGTTTTCCTTTTGAGCATTCAGTTTTAGTTTTCAGTATATTCACATGCATATCGAGATTTTGTGAGTTAGATAGCGCTTACTAAGCATTTTGCTTATAGTTTGCATTTCCTCTTACTGCAGATATAGGAAAGGAAAAGATTTAGCAAAGGAAGGCGACAAGGTGGCGCGGATGGTGTGTGATGCCAGGACTATGGAAGTCTTGGGACTTAGTTTAAGAATTTGTTAGATTAATTCTGTATATAGGTTGATAAGAAAATTTAAGCTGTATTTTATTTTGTTTCCGCTATTCATTACTTGCATGATTTGATTTTATTAAACTGCGTGGTGATGTTATTCTTTTGTGTGTTAGATATATGTTCCAGCCATCTGTGGCTGATGTATATTATGTTTGTATCTCAGTTTAAGGTCACCGGTACAAGGGAGACTCTGTCAAAAATTTTCGGTAGAGACTCCTCGTGGTTTCGATCATACCGGTTAAGTAGAGTTAGTAGTTAAGTAACGGTCATCCTTGGAGTGTAGTAGTAGTAAGAAGGGTGGTCGTTACATTGTAAGTGATGCAAACAAACTTGCGCATTGGCTCTGAGTGCCTTCCTCCATATCGGATGAGTTTGTTTGCGGATCACTAGATCAAACTTCCATTTAGGATGACTATAGGAAATTAATTAAGAGCGTGTGATCTTCCCCATCGGAAGGGGCATAATCTTATTAATGGACTTAGTGTCAAGTAATGGTATACACTTAGGCACGTCTAATAGTATCCTCCCCATCGGAGCCACTGCTATTATTTGTGTGACTAAAGGAAAATCAACTATTAATTTGTCAAAAAGATAAGTTGACAAGATAATAAAATTAAAACCCCCTCCTACAAATGTTGAGTTTTTATATACGTCCACACTATTGTGGCATACAAAATTCACGGTGTATGAGGTAATTTTATTTGTCAGGTTGACAAGAAAATAAAATTAATGGGAAAAACTCCTCTTACAAATTTTTGGTTTTGTATACGTCCACACTATCGTGGCATACAAAATTCACGGTGTTTGAGGTAATTTTATGTGTCATAAAGACTTATTGACAAGATAATTAATGGGTATAACCCTCCTCTTACAAATGTTCAATTTTGTATACGTCCACACTATCGTGGCATGCAAAATTCACGGTGTTTTGAGGTGTTGGTAAGTTTAAATAGTATTGTTAGAGAAATCAATATTATTTTAAATTTAGAGTCTTGACAAAATATTTGATAGACCAACTATTAATTTTATTTGTCATAAAGTTAGGATGACGAGATAATAAAATTAATGAATAAAATCTCCTCTTTGATTTTGTATACGTCCACACTATCGTGGCATATAAAATTCATGGGGATTTTAAGGTGTTGGTCTTGACCAAATATTTTTGTGATTCTTAGGATTTAAAAAGTTTGTCAATCCCCTAGTTGTTATACTAGAGAATAGACTTAGTAGTCCCAATTGTAATGATTGGAAATAGGACTTGGACATTTAGGTAGACTGTCCTCTTAGAACTAAGAATAAAATAGGTGTATTTCATTCATTAGTTAATACATGATTAGTGGTATTATCTATCGGTACCTGGTGTGTAGATACAGGAACCACTGATCATGTCTGCAATTCATTGCAGAGGTTCCAAGAAACCCGATAACTATATAAAGGGGAAGTCACCGTCTACATGGGCACTGCTGCAGAAGTAGTAGCTGTTGTAGTGGGAGATGTTTATCCTCTGATAGGAATAAAAAGTGAGTTGTCTTTACATACCAAGTTTAGAAAGAACTTGATTTCGGTTTCTAAACTATCAAAGAATAGATATTCTGTCTATTTTGATAACAAACTTGTTATCAAGAAAAATAAGAAAATTATCTATTCTGGTACATTGGTTGACAATTTATAAATCCAATAACTCCCACAATGCAATAAATGGAAATTAATTACACATCTTCTAACTATTAATAGAAACCAACCTTCAGAAATGAACCAATTATATCTTTGGCATCAAAGGCTAGGTTATTTTAACTTAAGTAGGATTCATTGGTAGCTGATGAACTTTTGGGTTCATTAGTAGTGGAAATCTTTCCAACCTGAGAGTCTTACTTGGAAGAAAAAATAACCGAGAAGCTTTTAAGTCTAAGGGGTATGGAGCCAAAGATATAATGGAATTGGTACATTCTGATTTGTGTGGTCCTATGACTATCCAGACAAGAGGTAGTTTCGAATATTTCGTTTATTTTATAGACAACTATTTGAGACACAGATAGATTTACTTGATACACTGCAAGTCTAAGTGCTCTGATTAGTTCAAAGAGTACGAGGTTGATGCAGAGAAATGTCAAAGTAAAAATATCGAGACACTACGGTGAGATCGTAGTAGCAAATACCTCTTGGGAGAATTTAGGAGTCACTTATCAGAAGTAGGAATTCAATCCCAACTAACTGCACTTGGTACATCCCAACAGAATGGTATAGTAGAAAGAAGGTATAAGCCTCTTATGGAATAATTAGATCGATGATGAGTTATTTAAAAAATTACCAAATTCATTTTAAGGATATACACTGAAAACGGAAGTGAACATAGTACCTTCTAAGTCAGAACTCTCTACTCCCACAAAATTGCAGAATGGGCGTAAGCCTAGTCTGAAGCATATTCATATTTGGGTGGTCTAGCACGTGAGAGACACTGAAAAATTGGACATGAGTTCACTTATTTGTGAGTTATCCTAGAAAAATGAAAAGAGGTTTGTAGTCCTTAAAATCGGAAGGTCATTGTTGGCACCAATGCTTGATTTTAGAAAAGGACTATACTATAAACCACAAGCCCCATGAGTAAAAATTGTTCTTAAGGAAATTAAAGGACACATCTAACCTAGTACGAACTGTACAAGATGAAATATCACAAGAAACTGCAACACATATCACAAATGATACACAATTACAGAAAGTACCTCGTCGTAGTGGGAGGGTTGTTAAGCAACCTAAAAAGATTCATGTTTTGGGAGAGTCTTTGGACTCGATCCCTGGAGGACATGAACCTGATTTCCGGACATATGACGAAGCACTCTAAGATAAAGATGCAGCATCTTTGCATAGAATACAGAATTAGAATATATGTATTCTAATAGAGTCTGGAAGCTTATAAAATCACCAAATGGTGTAAAAGCCATTGGGTAAAAATAAGTCTACAATAGAAAAAGAGGGATAGACAGGAAGGTAGAAACTTTCAAAGCAAGGCTTGTTGAAAAAGAAAACTTTTTTACCGGTAGCCATGCTTAAGTCTACCCGGATTCTTTTATCTATGAGATTTAGCAAGTGGATGTCAAGACAGCTTTCCTTAATGGAAGTCTTGAAGAAAACATCCATATAAAGCAACCAGAAGGGTTCATTGCAAAGAGCAAAGAGCATCTTGTGTGTAGGCTCAAACAATCTATGGACTGAAGTAAAGCTTCAAGGTCTTGGTACATTCGGTTTAATAAAGTAATCCAGACCTATGGATTTATTTTATAACCGAATGAGTTTTGTGTATACAAGAAACGTGATGGAAATGTGGTGGTATTTCTTGTACTATACGAAGATAACATTTTTGGTAGTTGGAAACAATATCAAAGTGTTGTCAGAAGTAAGGGTATGGTTGTCCAAACAATTTGATATGAAGGACTTGGGAGAAAGCATATATTCTTGGGATCAAAGGGATCACAAGAAAAGAATATATTTTACTTATCCCAAGCTTCATATATCGAAACAATCTTAGCTCGTTTAAGCATGCAGAACTCCAAGAAAGGTTTCTTACCTTTTAGGCATGGAGTAGCTTTATCTAAAGAGATGTCTCAAAAGACATAAAAGGAAATAAAGGACATGAAGGCAGTTCCTTATGTTTCGGCTGTAGGAAGTCTAATGTATGCAATGTTGTGTACGAGACTAGGTATCTATTTTGCCATGGGCATGGTTAACCGATATCAAAGCAACTCTGGACAAGGACATTGATTTGCGGTAAAGCATATATTGAAGTACCTTAGAGGCACTAGAGATTATATGCTAGCTTACAAGGCAGATAATTTATTCCCTGTGGGTTGCATGGATTTTAACATCCAATCGAAAAGAGACAATAGTAAGTCAACCTCGAGGTTTTGTGTTTACTTTAGGAGGTAAAGTCATAACTATGGAAGAGTGATAAGCATAGGTGTTTTTTTGGACTCCACCATAAAAGCTGAGTATACGGCAGCCTCTGAGGTAGTCATAGAAGCTGTATGGCTCAGATACTTCAAGATAAACTTAGATATGATTTCTGGTTTGCCCAAAATAATTTGGTGCAGTAGCAAACTCGAAGAAACCATAAGTCCATAAGGCAAGTAAACACAATAGAGCGCAAGTACTACCCAATACGAGAAATCGTATAACGAGGAGAAGTTGTTGCTTCTTAGATTGCATCAAGTGATAACCTGGAAGATCCTTTCACTAAGGCCCTTAAGGCAAAAGCTTTTGATGGGCATGTTGAAGGGTTGGGAATCAGATGTATGGCAGCAGATATGGCAGCTTAGTCTTTTAGTATAAGTGGGAGATTGTTAGAGTGTATACTAAAAGCCTAGCTTTTGGTATAAATATTTATCTAAAAATAAGAATCACATTAGTCAAATGTCTACATTTATGATAAATGTAGTTGTTCAATTAATTTATATTGTAGATAACATGGTGTGTGGTGTCACACACAAAGGATCATGTTATCAGCACCTTATAAATTATAAACTGTAGCTCATGACCAAGATGGAAAGGAACAAACCATTGGAAGGTCGTAGTGTAATTAGATATTAGTTTATCTTAACTATATAATTACACTAGTACACTTAGAGTGTATTGAGTAGGACCATTAGAGGTCGTTTATTTTTATACTGACTTTATAAAGGAAGAAAGACCTCAGTTATTATGGAAGTGTGTGCTCTTAATTCTAATATAATAACAAGCACATATATTTGATATTTATTTCTTTAATTTATCAATGGGTGAGATTTAGTTCGATAAATCAATAAGCCCGATAAGTTGGGAAATGATATCACTTATAGTGTGTGTTGTTGATTATTGAAGGAAACTGTGTCCTAGTGATCTAGGTTGATAATGTCCCCAAGAAGAGCTCATAAGGATTGTCATGTTAAACCCTGCAGGTGGACTCAGTCCGACATGACGATAAGGTGTAGTGGTACTATTCTTTGACTAAAATACTAATTAAATGAGTTGTCAGTAACTCACTTAATTAGTGGACATTTGACATCTTAAACACAGGGAGACTAACACGCTCATAATAAGGAGCCCAAAAATATAATTTGGGATTAGTGCGATAGTTCAATAATAGTTCTCTAGTGGAATGAATTATTATTGATAAAATTAAGTTGTGTGTTCAGGGCAAACATGGGATGCTTAATTTTATCGGGAGACCAAAACCAATTCCTCCTCTCGGTTCCTATCGTTGCCTCTTGTATATAGAGATTTATACCCACCTATATCCTCCTTTCTACCCACCTAAAGGTGGCCGGCCAAGCTAGCTTGGAGCCCAAGCTAGGGCCGGCCAAAGCTATTGGTGGAGTAAATTATAGGTGGCCGGCCAAAGCTTGGGTCCCAAGCTTAGGTGGTCGGCCACTAGAATATTAAAAAAGATTTTTATTAAAATTATTTCTTATGTGGATATCATGTTTTTAAAAGATAGTTTAAAATTTAAATCTTTCCTTTTATAGCTTTCTACAAAAGATTAAGAAAAGATTTGAAATCTTTCCTTATTTATAGATTGAAAGAAGATTTTAATTTTAAGAAAACTTTCCTTTTTAACCATGATCATAATTTAAAAGAGAGTTTTAAAAATTAAATATTCTCTTTTATTAGTTTCTATAAACAATTAAGAAAAGATTCGATATCTTTCCTTATTTGTAGATTGAAAGGAGATTTTAATTTTTAGAGATAACTTTCCTTTTTGGAAATCATCCACATGTTTAAAAGAAAGATTTTAATTTATAAAATTTCCTTTTTATAATCCACCATGAAGGGAAAAATTATTGGAGAAATTTTTTATAAATTTCCGGAAACAAATTAGGAAGTTTTAATTTTTGTTTTAATTAAAACTCTCCTTGTTTTGGGGAAATAAGTGGCCGACCATATAATAATGAAAAGTAAAATTGTTTTTAATTAAATAAATTTTTCCTTTTCATGGAAAAATAATTAAGGAAGTTTTTAATTAAATTTTCTTATTTGCCAAGATCAAGGATTATAAAAGAGGGGGTAGAGGTGCCTTCATGAAAAATGACTCTATTATTTTTCTCCTCTCTTTTTCTCCTTGGGTGTGGTCGGCCCCTCCTCTTTCTCTCTTCTCCATCTTGTGGTCGAACCTCATCTCATCCTTGGAGTCCTTGTGGTGGTCGGATCTTGCTTGGAGAAGAATGAGAGAAAAGGAGGCGATATTTCTAGCATCCCTTGGAGCTTGGTGGTGGCCGAACCTCTTCATCTTTGGAGGAGCTCTTGGTGGCCGAAACCTAGAAGGAAGAAGAAGGTGCTTGGTGGTTCTCATCTCGGAAGATCGTTGCTCACACAACGTCCAAGGTTAGAAGAGGAATACGGTAGAAGATCAAGAGGTTATTTTTGCTTACAAAGAAAGGTATAACTAGTAATTGTTTTCCGCATCATACTAGTTTTCTTTGTTATAGTTATTTTTGGAAATACCAAACACAAGAGGCATATGATTCTAGAGTTTTCGGATTTGTTTTGAGGTTGTGTTTCTTTTATTTTATTTTTTGAATTTGTGATTCGATTGTTCTTTTTAGTTAACCTAGAGTTATTTAAGGAAATTAAATATTAGCTTTCCTTAAAAGGCTTTGTCTAGGCGGTGGTGGTTGTTCCCATATCCAAGAAGGCCATGTGCCTCGCTATGCAATCCTGGAAGCCAATTTTGGAAATTAATATTTAATGGAAATAATAACATAGGTGGATTTGAATCAATAGTGTTAAGTTCCGCTTGCGATTCAAATCTAAACCATTAAGAACAAATAAGTTAAATTTGGAATCAATGATGTTAAGTTCCGTCTGCGATTCCTAATTTAACTTCTAAAGAACACAAAAGGTTATTTAAGGAAAGGTTCGACACTTGTACAAAATTTTTGTACAGTGGAACCGATACGATTTTCCTACGACTAACCAACACTAGTGAGAATCTCCACCGAAGTGAAGTCAAAGGATCACATCACTTGCTTCAGGTGCGATGAGAAGGGACACTACAAGAGTTGGTGTCTGTTGGGTAAGAAGAAGGTAACTCCTAAACTCATTCAAGTTAATTTAAATATTAACAAGTGTTGTAGGAATAAAAAAACCCAAGGAAGGAGATTGCGCATCATATGCTTCGCATATGGGGAGAAGGGCCACTACCACACCAAATGTCCCAAGAAGTGGGAGATCAAGAAGCTTGCATAATTGAAGAAATGGGAGAAGAAGAAGAGGAGTTTGAGTTGAGGGGGAGCTTCAAGGGTAAGGGAGGTATACCCCAACTTGAAATGTAATTCAAATTCTTATGTTCCCATGCATGCTAGGAAAAATAATGATAATCATTATGTAGCAATGAAAAATTTTAGTTTTAGATATCATGATAGGAGTTGGGTAAATGTTAGAAATAACCCTAAGGTACCTATGCATGATAGACATGTTAGATTCTCATTACCTAAGGAGAAGAAAGTAATTTAGAACCTAGGTAAAAATTCCAAGGGGATACATATGCCTAGAAAAATGAGTAGGTCTAGGAATGTTCAAGGTAGACATGTCAATTCTAGGGTTAGGAAGCTAGAAAAGGAAAATCAAGCATTGAAAGCAAAGCTTGATAGTTTGGAGAAAACCCTATCAAGATTCATGGTTGGATCTAGAGGGTTAGATATGGTGTTGGGTAGTCAAAGATCCAACAATGATAGATTGGGTTTGGGATACCGATCTAATATCTCCAAGGCTAAGGGAAAGTCTTATGCTAGAGTTGCATATGACTATAGTAAGGAGAAGTCAAGAAATGACAAGAGAAATTCATTTAAAGATAAGGAGAAATTAACCAAGGACAAGATGTCTAAAGTTAAAAATGTTAAGTTTATAGGCCAAGTGTCACCTGAGGTGCACTGATGTCGCCTAGTAATTGTGAATGAGTCACCTAGGGAGGTGGCTAAGGCTAAAATTATTAAGGTTAGGAAGATCCTTTGAGACCCATGGTAGATGGTTTATCAAATGTGCCAAGTGGTTAGGAGATAAATTTGAGTCTCTAACCTAGGGAGTTGGCACAATTGGGATGTGTTTTATGCATGAAAATATAATTGGATTCATATTGCATGAAAATTAGTTTTTGATGTATAGATATCATATAAACTAATGCTAGGGATGCATTGAGGTTTAGTATGGGCAAATATATCAAGAAGAAGCCAAAACTAGGACTTAGGTCAATGTTCAATTGAACTATTTAACTAGTTTTGGTTTTTTTGTCAATCTTGTGATTTGTGATAAATATATTTTTATATATTTTTTTTCCAAGTATACATTGATAAAATAGATCTCTCTATAAAATTTGAGAATTTTTGGAGGTCTATGAAATTTCTGGTGTATTTTTGAAAGTGAGTCAGAAATGTTGATTTTTATTGAAAAGTGTAGCAGTCGACTGATACAGTTACCAGTCAACTAGTAATACTGTTCATGAGCATAGAATGTCTCTGTAAGCTAGTTTTGATGATGGCAGACTGCCTAAAACTATTTTTCAACACTGATTTTAACCGGATCAACTCATATAGGTGTATGAGATCCTTGGGGAATAAGAACATGAGTTTAGTGTTAGCAATTCGAACCGTAAAAATCGCTTTTTGCATTACGGAAACCCCGAAGCTAGCCACGGATCCGTGCGAAGATAAATAAAAATTCATGTACATGTTTGTCTACACTAGATCTACCTTAGATCTACATGAAAGAAGTGTTACCCTTGTAGCGATATCCTTCGCTTATCCAGCTCGTCCAAATGGCTGTCGAATCTCGTAGAGTGTCAAGTGTACACTCCTCTACACGTATCTACATGGAAAAAAGGTGGAGAAAAGCCACTTAGAGTGTGCTAGCACCCTTGAGAGGTTTCGGTAATGGAGGAGAGGGAGAGAAGAAGAAGAGAGGAAGAAGATGAAGCCTTGAATTCACATCCCTTGAATTCACTTAATGTGGCCGACCACTCTTGAGAGGTTTTAAACCTCCATGTAATACCAAGAGTCATGGCTCTTGGTCTCCCTCATGAGGTGACACACATTGATGTAGCCTTGATGATGTGGAACATCATCATTGGCCGACCCTTGCCAAGTCATAATGAGGTGGCATTTGGTCAAGTCAAACTTGATCCTTCATCTTCCCTCTCAAGTCAAGTCAAACTTGACCTCTTATCTCCCATGGTTGATCAAATCTAACCTTTGACTCAAATCAATTTAATTTAATGAATCTCTATTCATTGGTTTAAATTGATTCAATGAATCATAGTCTAAATTAGACTCATTCGACATATGAATCAAATTTAGTCCAACTCAATTAGTCTAATCTGGATTACTCTTAATCTAATTTGGTTCATCACATGAACCTAATCCTCTTGGCTCATCATATGAACCTAATCTCCATCTAACTGCCCTTTGTGTGTGACCCTATAGGTTCTTGTTGTTAGTTAGAGCCCTAGAGCCAATCATATGATGATTGTTGTATGGACTCATTGTATCATATTCCTATATATATATATATAAAAGCATTTGTTTTGGTTATTATACTTACTTGTATTGGTGTCAAATAACTAAGTATAATAGCGTCCTTGAGTAGAATGATTCCTATCTATATCAATCGATTGGTTGAATCGATAGTGAGATGATATAGAGAACACTACTCTTAATCATTCCAAGTCAAGTATTAACATTCAGGGACAATGTTAATGCGACGAGACTAGCATGTAGGTCAACTCGATGACTTGATCTCACAAGTCATGGATATAGAGATATCAAGTTGACACATGGGTATGCATTGGAGAATGTATACTAAATGACCCGCCATGAGAAAGTATCATGGATCGTTATATGAGTGTCATATACTTTTTCATGTGGCTATTAGTATGACTATTAGTCCTTGGACCTGAAGTCACCATGGTTCTCTACATAAGGAGTTACATACTTTGGCTTCGTCAAACGTTATACCCGTAACTGGGTGGACCATAAAGGCAATTACTGGGTATGTAACAAATTATGCGGAGGGATGTGAGTGATGTAGATGAGATCTATCTCTCCTATACAACGGGGGTGACATCGTTATTCTTGATAGAGTGAGACAACTAAGTGCATGGTCATGCCCAAATGAGTCAATATGAGATATTGAGCTCATTTGATTATAGTGAATCTACTTTGAGTTCAAGATTTAGATTGATCAGAGAATGACAACGTCTATGCCTCAAATTGATCAATCTAGATGTCAAGGATAGAAGGACACTTGTCATATATTGTGAAGAGTCAAAATTAGTAGTCACAAGGTGATGTTGGATCTCAACATTCTTGTAACTTGGGTAGTAATGATGTGTTGCTAGATACCGCTCATTACTTATGCTTCTAAATGAGTTTAGGAGCATTTCCAACGTTACAAGAACCTATAGGGTCACACACAAAGGGCAATTAGATGGAGATTAGGTTCATTTGATGTACCTAGAAGATTAGGTTTATGTGATGAACCAAATTGGATTAAGAGTAATCCCAATTAGATTAATTGAGTAAGACTCGATTGAGTTAGACTTGAGTTAGACTCAAGTGAGGCTAGACTAGAGTTAGACTCAAGTGAGGCTTAATGATGATATTCATTGAATTTTGAATTCAATGATAAATAGAATTCAATTTGAATTTTAGATTCAAATTTCGAATGAGTTTCAAAATGGCCATATGAAGAATATTAAATACTCATTAAGGCTCATTAATGGTGTTAATGAGCATTAAGTATTTTCATTAGATGAAAATACTTAAGCCATTTTTACTCTCATTTCATGATCGATCATTATTATTCCTCCTTTCTTCTTCTTCTCTCCCTCTCCTCCTCCTTGGCCGAACACCATTAGAGTGCTAGCACACTCTAAGTGTTTTCTCCATCTCTATTGTTCATGTGGATACGTATAGAGGTGTGTCCACTTGAACACACTCGAGATCCGACAACTTTTGGACAAGCGGGATTCGCGAAGGGCTTCGCTACAAGGGTAATCTCTTAACCAAGTAGATCTAATGTAGATCTAGGATAGAAAAACATGTACACGAAATTTTTTTTGTTCTTTTAATCTTCGCACGGATCCGGTGGCATGGGATTTCGAGGTTTCCGCAACGCAAAAAGCGGTTTTTTACGGCTCGAAAATCCCAATAGTGGTATCAGAGCCACGTGCGAAGCGTGTACATGTTTTATTTTAATTTTTATGAAAAATTACAGATCTATAATTTTCTGTAAATTTATGATTTTTATGTATTTTATGATTATTTTTCTTGGAGATGCGAAGCAACAAGTGCTTGGTCACTTGTAGGCTTCGTATACCGAGAAAAACCTTCCGAAACGGCAAGATTTCGCCCAAATAGTTTTGGGACAGCGGCTTAAGGAGCTGTAAGATCATCGTGGGACACTCTTGAGATTCATTTCACTAGAAGGGGCGCTGCCCCTAACCCCGCAAGGGACGTTGTCCTGCGATCGCGCCCAAAAATCACTAAATGGGACCGCCGCGAAATTGTAACTCATAAAATTGTACAAATAGTAGTAAAATTGCAGAAATTTATATAAATACATAATTTAGAATTATGTATGTATTTGTGATAGTCATGGCCCAAAAACCCCAATTGGATTGGATACATGTGTTGTAATTCATAATATGGCCTACGTACCATTTTTGTGTGATTGTGCGTGTTGTATATTTGTATCGCGACCTGCGCATCGTGCCTTCCTTTATTTTATATTCCTGTTGTAAATAGTTTAGACTCGAATGTAACTCGAGTTTCAAATTTGTAATGTACAAAAATTGGAGCGGTGGAAGGTCCACTCGAGGAGGAGTTACGAGGAGGGTACGAGCAACACATGGCGGTCAAATGGAGGAGCTTGGAGAAGCTGTTGACCTTAGGTAGAGCGTCCGATCTTCTCATTGGCTTGAGAAGATCGTAGTAGGGTCATGACTAATCACAATTTAATTAATTGCTTGTGTGTGTATGTGATGCATGCTAGAGTAGAGTAATTAATTAGTGCCACCACCATTTGATTAGATCTAAATCGCGTATATGGTGCACCACGATTAGATTAGATCTAAATCGAGTATATGATACACATCAACGATTAGATTAGATCTAAATCGCGTCAACTCGAAATGCCTACCATGCCGTGATACCCATCACTACCTCGATCACATGTTGTTGTTGAATCTACCAAAGCAGAGCAACGCATATTATCTTGGTAGGGTGTGGAGGGACAATCTTGGTCCCGCCTATCAATGCATGGGTGAGTACAAACTCAATTAGATTGAGTAAAACTAGTTAAAATCAATTGGATCGGGTTTAACTATAGACATTTTCTAATGGTTGGTAGATAGGTCAAAATCATGATTATATTAACTCTTGGGTGATTTAGCCAAAGCTAACTCAAGTTTTAATATACATGCGAATCTTGATCCTATAAACTAGAGTTGCATAGAGATGTAATTGGTAATTAGTTACCTACCGATCATACTAAGTCTTGGGCGATTTAGCCAAAGCTAACTCAAGGCGTAGTATGATGTGGATCTTATCCCGCACGAATTATAGCTAGAATCTAGTAAGTGTAGTTTGACCACGTCCATGACTTGATTCTACAAAAGTTCTATAATTTAGTGGGAGCATCATTTAGTTAAAGGCCTAATTAAATGATTAGTGGAATATGATTATTTATTTTTAGCATTTTCTGTTGTAGATTGCCATGTCGTCAAACACGAACACCTTCTCCCTGTGTTCTGTCCTTGATAAGGACAAGCTCAATAGAGCTAACTTCCTGGACTGGTACAAGAACCTGAGAATTGTTCTCACACAGGAACGAAAACTGTACGTCCTGGAGAAACCCATTCCCGCGGCACCTCCTGCCACTTCCACGCGAGCTGACCGTGATGCTTACAAGAAGCACCAAGATGACGCATTAGATGTGTCCTGTCTTATGCTCGCAACCATGAACTCTGAGCTTCAGAAGCAACACGAGTTGATGGGTGCTTATGATATGGTTGAACATCTTCGTCAACTATATCAAGGACAAGCTAGGCACGAGAGATTCAAGATCTCTAAGGCACTGTTTCAGTGCAAGATGCAAGACGGGACTCCCGTAGGTCCATATGTACTCAAGATGATTGGGTACATAGAAAACCTACAGAGGTTGGGATTCCCCCTTGGGCAAGAGTTGGCCACTGACTTGATCTTGCAATCCTTGCTGAATAGTTACAATCAATTTGTTCTAAATTACAACATGAACAAAATTGATAAACCCCTGCCCGAGATGTTAAGCATGTTAAGAACTGCTGAGCTGAACCTTAAGAAGGTAAAGCCCAACACCATTTTGATGGTGCAAAAGGGCAAAGGCAGCCTAAAGGCAAAGGAAAGTCCTAAGCCAAGGGCAAAGGCAAGGCACTGAAACCTAAAGGAGGGGTTGTCAAGGATGCTACCTGCTTCCACTGCGGTCAGACCGGGCACTGGAAGAGGAACTGCAAAGTCTACCTGGAAGATCTTAAGAACAAGAGAAGTGAGACTTCCACTTCAAGTAAATATGTTATAGAAGTCAATCTATCTATTTCTTCATCATGGGTATTAGATACCGGATGTGTTTCTCACATTTGTACTAATGTGCAGGCGCTGAGAAATAGCAGAGCATTGACGAAGGGCGAGGTGGACCTACGTGTAGGCAATGGAGCACGGGTTGTTGTTGTTGCTGTAGGGACTTATTCTCTATCTCTGCCCTCTGGGTTTGTACTAGAATTAGATGATTGTTGTTATGTGCCTGTTCTTATTAAGAACATTATATCAGTTTCTTGTTTGGACAAGAAAGGTTTTTCATTTATAATAAAGAACAAATGTTGTTCAGTTTATTTAAATGATATGTTCTATTGTAGTGCACCGCTGATGAACGGACTCTATATTCTAGACTTAGAGAACCTCATCTATAACATAAATATCAAAAGGTTCAAATCAAATGAAATGAACCAAACCTATCTCTGGCACTGTCGCTTAGGTCATATAAATGACAAACACTTATCCCAGCTCCATAAAGATGGTTTGTTGGACTCATTTGATTTCAAATCATATGAGACATGCGAGTCATGCCTACTGGGCAAGATGACCAAGACTCCCTTTAGTGGACACAGTGAAAGAGCGACTGACTTGTTAGGACTTATACATAGTGATGTAGGTGGCCCTTTTAATGTCGCTGCTAGAGGAGGTTATAGGTACTTCATTACATTTACTGATGACTTCAGTAGATATGGTTATGTGTATCTGATGACACATAAGTCAGAATCCTTTGAAAAGTTCAAATAATTCAAGAATGAAGTACAAAACCAGCTTGACAAGAGTATTAAGATACTTCGATCAGATCTAGGTGGAGAATACCTTAGCCATGAGTTTCATGACTATCTAGCTGAGTGTGGGATTCTATCTCAACTCACTCCTCCTGGAACGCCACAGTGGAATGGTGTATCCGAAAGGAGGAATCGTACCTTATTAGATATAGTGCGATCTATGATAAGTCAAACAGATCTTCCTGTATCTCTTTGGGGCTATGCTCTAGACACTGCAGCCTTCATACTCAATCAAGTTCCATCCAAGGCTGTAATAAAGACACCATATAGGATATGGACTGGGAGAGATGCCCAGGTGTCTTTCATGAGGATTTGGGGTTGTGAGGCTTATGTTCGACGTCAAGTCTCGGACAAACTGGGACCCAAATTCGATAAGTGCTATTTTATTAGATATCCCAAGGAAACTAAGGGATATTACTTCTACATTCCTAGTCAACACAAAGTAGTTGTGGCAAAGACTGGGGTATTTCTAGAAAGGGACTTTGTTTCTAGAGAAACTAGTGGGAGTACGTTCGATCTTGAAGAAGTTCAAGATGTGAACCATAGCACTGAAGCCTCGATGGAAGTTGAACTGGAACCACAAAGTGTTGTGGATGATATTGTTCCACAAGGAGTTGAGGAACCACAACCAGTTCAAGTAGACCTACCTCTTCGCAAGTCTGATAGGGTATGTCATCAACCTGAGAGATATTCATTTCTCCTGTCTGACCATGATGATGCTATGCTCATTGAGAATGAGCCTACCTCCTATCAGGAAGTTGTGATGAGACCAGATTCTGAGAAATGGCTAGAGACCATGAGATCCGAAATGGAATCCATGTACATCAACCAAGTATGGACTTTGGTTGATCCACCTGAAGGGATGAAACTCATTGGGTGTAAGTGGGTCTTCAAGAGAAAGACTGACATGGATGGACTGATATATAAGGGTTGTCTGGTAGCTAAAGGTTTCAGACAAATTCATGGTATTGACTATGATGAAACTTTTCTCCAGTAGCGATGTTTAAGTCCATTCGGATCATGCTTGCTATTGCAGCATACCACGATTATGAGATCTGGCAGATGGATGTCCAAACCGCGTTTCTGAATGGAAACCTGCTCGAGGATGTGTACATGACACAACCTGAGGATTTTGTAGATCCACAGCATACTGGCAGAGTATGCAAGCTGCATAAATTCATTTATGGACTAAAGCAAGATTCTCGGAGCTAGAATCTTCGATTCGATGATGCGATCAAACAGTTTGGTTTCATCAAGAATGAAGATGAACCCTGTGTCTACAAGAAGGTTGTAGGGAACACAGTTGTCTTCCTTGTATTGTATGTGGATGACATACTACTCATTGGAAATGACATCCCTTTGCTGCAGTCTGTAAAGACTTGGCTAGGGAATTATTTCTCAATGAAGGACTTAGGTGAAGCAACCCGTATTCTAGGCATACAGATCTATAGAGATAGATCTAAGAGGTTGCTTGGCCTAAGTCAGAGTACATATATTGACAAGGTATTACTACGGTTTTCCATACAGAACTCCAAGAAGGGATTTCTGCCAATGTCACATGGTGTGAGTCTTTTGAAGACTCAAAGTCCCTCTTCTAGAGAGGAGAGAGACCGCATGGATAAGATCCCTTATGCTTCAGCCATAGGATCTATCATGTACGCCATGCTATGTACTCATTCTGATGTATCGTATGCTTTGAACATGACGAACAGATACCAATCAGATCCAGGTGAACATCACTGGATAGCGGTCAAGAATATTCTTAAGTACTTGAGAAGGACTAAAGAATATTTCTTGATATATGGAGGCAATGGCGAGCTAGCTGTAAAGGGTTACAGTGATGTCAGTTTCCAAACTGACCAGGATGATTATAGATCACAGTCTGGGTTCGTGTTTTGCTTGAATGGTGGTGCTGTGAGCTAGAAGAGTTTGAAGTAGGCCACAGTTGCTGATTCTACAACAGAGGCCGAGTATATAACTGCATCAGAAGTAGCAAAGGAGGCAGTTTGGATCCACAAGTTCATTACTGAGCTTGGGGTGGTTCCTAGTATAGCCGATCAGATAGAGCTCTATTGTGACAATAATGGAGCAATTGCACAGGCTAAGGAACCTCGCTCACATCAGCAGACCAAACACATACTACGGCGCTTCCATCTCATTCGAGAGATCATCGATAGAGGAGGTGTGAAGATTTGCAGAGTACCCACAGAGGCTAACATCGCAGATCCCTTGACCAAGGCTTTGGCACAGAGAAAGCATGATGGTCACACTAGGTCATTGGGCCTTAGAGCCTGCACTGATTGGCACTAGTGCTAGTGGGAGATTGTTAGTTAGAGCCCTAGAGTCAATCATATCATGATTGTTGTATGGACTCATTGTATCATATTCCTATATATATATAAAGGCATTTATTTTGGTTATTATACTTACTTGTATTGGTGTCAAATAACTAAGTATAATAGCGTCCTTGAGTAGAAAGGTTCCTATCTATATCAATCGATTGGTTGAATCGATAGTGAGATGATATAGAGAACACTACTCTTAATCATTCCTAGTCAACTATTAACATTCAGGGACAATGTTAATGCGACAAGACTAGCATGTAGTTCAACTCGATAACTTGATCTCACAAGTCATGGATATAGAGATATCAAGTTGACACATGGGTATGCATTGGAGAATGTATACTGAATGACCTGCCATGAGAAAGTATCATGGATCGTTTTATGAGTGTCATATAATTTCTCATGTGGCTATTAGTATGACTATTAGTCCTTGGACCTGAAGTCACCATGATTCCCTACATAAGGAGTTACATACTTTGGCGTCGTCAAACGTCACCCGTAACTGGGTGGACCATAAAGGCGATTACTGGGTATGTAACAAATTATGCGGAGGGATGTGAGTGATGTAGATGGGATCTATCCCTCCTATATAACAGGGGTGATATCGTTATTCTTGATTGAGTGAGACCACTAAGTGCATGGTCATGCCCAAATGAGTCAATATGAGATATTGAGCTCATTTGATTATAGTGAGTCTACTTGGAGTTCAAGATTTAGATTGATCAGAGGATGACACCGTCTATGCCTCAAATGTTAGTTAGAGCCCTAGAGTCAATCATTTGATGATTGTATTATGGACTTGTTGTATCATATTCTTATATAAATAAAGGCATTTGTTTTTTGTTATTATACTTACTTGTATTGGTGCCAAATAAACTAAGTATAATAGCGTCCTTGAGTAGAAGGTTCTCACCTATATCAATCTGTTAGTTGAACCGATAGTGAGATGATATAGGGAACACTACTCTTAATCATTCCTAGTCGAGTGTTAACATTCAGGAACAATGTTAATACAATAAGACTAGCATGTAGGTCAACTCGATGACTTGATCTCACAAGTCATGGATATAGAGATATCAAGTTGACACATGGGTATGCATTAGAGAATGTATACTGAATGACCCGACATGAGAAAGTATCATGGATCGTTATATGAGTGTCATATACTTTCTCATGTGGCTATTAGTATAACTACTAGTCCTTAGACCTGAAGTCACCATGGATCCCTACATAAGGAGTTATGTACTTTGGTTTCGTCAAACGTCACCCGTAACTGGGTGGACTATAAAGGCGATTACTGGGTATGTAACGAATTATGCAGAGGGATGTGAGTGATGTAGATGAGATCTATCCCTCCTATATGACGGGAGCGACATCAATATTCTTGATAGAGTGAGACCACGAAGTGCATGGCCATGCCCAAATGAGTCAATATGAGATATTGAGCTCATTTGATCGAGTGAGTCTACTTGGAGTTCAAGATTTAGATTGATTAGAGGATGACACGGTCTATGCCTCACATTGATCAATCTAGATGTCAGGATAGAAGGGCACTTGTCATATATTGTGAGGCGTCACAATTAGTAGTCACAAGGTGATGTTGGATCTCGACATTCTTGTAACTTGGGTAGTAATGATGTGTTGTTAGATACCGCTCATTACTTATGCTCCTAAATAGGTTTAGGGGCATTGCCAATGTTATAAGAACCTATAGGGTCACACACTAAGGACAATTAGATGGAGATTAGGTTCATATGATGAACCAAGAGGATTAGATTCATTTGATGAATCAAATTGGATTAAGAGTAATCCTAATTGGGCTAATTGAGTTGGACTCAAGTTGATTCATGTGTTCAATGAGTCTAATTTAGATTATAACTCATTGAATCAATTTAATTAAATGATTTAGATTCATTATATTAAATTAACTTGAATTAAATGGTTGGATTAGATCAACCATGAGAGAGATTAAGTCAAGTTTGACTTGACTTGAGAGGAAGATGAAGAGTCAAGTTTGACTTGACTTTATGCCACCTCATTGGTGAGTTGGCATTAAGTGGCCAATGATGAGGTGCCACATCATCATGTTTAGCACATGTGTGTGTCACCTCATGGATGTTACAAATCTCTTTAATGGCCACACTTAATGCAAAATGGGGGTTACACTTTTGTGAAAGTGGCCGGCCACTTTTGTGAAGGGAATGAATTCATTTTTCATTAAAGTGTCATTTACATCTTCTTCTTCCTCAAGTGCTCTCTCTTCTTGCTCTTCCTCTCCTCTCTTGGCCGAACACCATCTAGGTGCTAGCACACCTATTGTTTGGTCTTCTCCACCTAATTAGTTCGTGTGGATACTTCTAGAGAGTTGTCTACTTTGACAACTTGAGATCCGGCATCTCCTTGGACGAGCGGGATACGGAAAGGGCACGCATCGAAGGTATAAAGGGTTTCCTCTTTGTAAATCTAGTGTAGATATAGATTAGAAACTCGTACTCATATTTTTTGTTTTATTTCTACTTCGTACAGATCCGGTGGCTTGGGGCTTCAGGGTTTTCGCGACGCGAAAAAGCGATTTTCGCGGCCCGAAAAACCCAACATCAAATTGATCAATCTAGATGTCAAGGATAGAAGGACACTTGTCATATATTGTGAAGAGTCACAATTAGTAGTCACAAGGTGATGTTTGATCTCAACATTCTTGTAACTTGGGTAGTAATGATGTGTTGCTAGATACCGCTCATTACTTATGCTTCTAAATGAGTTTAGGAGCATTGCCAACGTTACAAGAACCTATAGGGTCACACACAAAGGGAAATTAGATGGAGATTAGGTTCATTTGATGTACCTAGAGGATTAGATTCATGTGATGAACCAAATTAGATTAAGAGTTATCCAAATTAGATTAATTGAGTAAGACTCGATTGAGTTAGACTTGAGTTAGACTCAAGTGAGGCTAGACTTGAGTTAGACTCAAGTGAGGCTTAATGATGATATTCATTGAATTTTGAATTCAATGATAAATGAAATTCAATTTGAATTTTAGATTCAAATTTTGAATGAGTTTCAAAATGGCCATATGAAGAATATTAAATAGTCATTAAGGCTCATTAATCAGACTCATTAATGGTGTTAATGAGCATTAAGTATTTTCATTAGATGAAAATACTTAAGCCATTTTTACTCTCATTTTCATGATCGATCATTATTATTCCTCCTTGCTTCTTCTTCTCTCCCTCTCCTCTTCCTTGGTCGGACACCATTAGAGTGCTAGCACACTCTAAGTGTTTTCTCCATCTCTATTGTTCGTGTGGATACGTATAGAGGTGTGTCCACTTGAACACACTCGAGATCCGACAACTTTTGGACGAGCGGGATTCGCGAAGGGCTTCGCTACAAGGGTAATCTCTTAACCAAGTAGATCTAATGTAGATCTATAATAGAAAAACATGTACACGAAATTTTTTTTGTTCTTTTAATCTTCGCAGGGATCCAGTGGCATGGGATTTCGAGGTTTCCGCAACGCAAAAAGCGATTTTTTGCGGCTCGAAAATCCCAACACTTGTAACATTGGCAATGCTCCTAAACTCATTTAGAAACATAAGTAATGAGCGGTATCTAGCAACACATCATTACTACCCAAGTTACAAGAATGTTGAGATCCAACATCACCATTGTGACTACTAATTGTGACTTTCACAATATGTGACAATGTCCTTCTATCCTTGACATCTAAATTGATCAATTGAGGCATAGACCGTGTCATCCTCTAATCAATTTATGTCTTGAACTCCAAGTAGACTCACTATAATCAAATGGGCTCAATATCTCATATTGACCTATTTGGGCATGGTCATGCACTTAGTGGTCTCACTCTATTAAAAATCATGATGTCACTCCCGTCATATAGGAGGGATAGATCTCATTTACATCACTCACATCCCTCCGTATAATTTGTTACATACTCAGTAGTCGGCTTTATAGTCCACCCATTTACGGGTGACGTTTGACGAAGCCAAAGTATGTAATTCCTTATGTAAGGAACCATGGTGACTTCAGGTCCAAGGACTGATAATCATACTAATAGTCACATGAGAAAGTATATAACACTCATATAATGATCCATGATACTTTCTCATGGCGGGTCATTCAGTATACATTCTCCAATGCATACCCATGTGTCAACTTGATATCTAATATCCATGACTTGTGAGATCAAGTCATCGAGTTGACCTACATGCTAGTCTCATCGCATTAACATTGCTCCTGAATGTTAATACTTGACTAGGAATGATTAAGAGTAGTGTTCTCTATATCATCTCATTATCAATTCAACCAATCGATTGATATAGATAAGAACCTTCTACTCAAGGACGCTATTATACTCAGTTATTTGGCACCAATACAAGTAAGTATAATAACCATAAAGAAATGCCTTTATAAATATATATAGGAATATAATACATCAAGTTCATACAACAATCATCACATGATCGGCTCTAGGGCTCTCATTAACAATCTCCCACTAGCACTAGTGCCAATCAGGGTAGGCTCTAACACCCAATGACCTAGTGTGACCATCATGCTTTCTCTGTGCCAAAGCCTTGGTCAAGGGATCAGCGACGTTAGCCTCTGTGGGTACTCTGTAAATTTTCACATCTCCTCTATCGATGATCTCTCGAATGAGATGGAAGCGTCGTAGTATGTGTTTGGTTCGCTGGTGTGAGCGAGGTTCCTTAGCTTATGTAATTGCTCCATTGTTGTCACAATAGAGCTCTATAGGATCGGTTATGCTAGGAACCACCCCAAGCTCAATAATGAACTTGCGGATCCAAACTGCCTCCTTTGTTGCTTCTGATGCAGTAATATACTCGGCCTCTGTTGTAGAATCAGCAACTCTGGCCTGCTTCAAACTCTTCTAGCTCACATCACCACCATTCAAGCAAAACACGAACCCAGACTGTGATCTATAATCATCCTGGTCAGTTTGGAAACTGACATCACTGTAACCCTTTACAGCTAGCTCGTCATTGCCTCCATATATCAAGAAATATTCTTTAGTCCTTCTCAAGTACTTAAGAATATTCTTGACCGCTATCCAGTGATGTTCACCTGGATCTGATTGGTATCTGTTCGTCATGTTCAAAGCATACGATACATCAGAACGAGTACATAGCATGGCGTACATGATAGATCCTATGGCTGAAGCATAAGGGATCTTATCCATGCGGTCTCTCTCCTCTCTAGAAGAGGGACTTTGAGTTTTCGAAAGACTCACACCATATGACATCGGTAGAAATCCTTTCTTGGAATTCTGCATGGCAAACCGTAGTAATACCGTGTCAATATATGTACTTTAACTTAGCCCAAGAAATCTCTTAGATCTATCTCTATAGATCTTTATGCCTAGAATATAGGCTGCTTCACCTAAATCTTTCATTAAGAAACAATTCCCCAGGCAAGTCTTTACAGACTGCAGCAAAGGGATGTCATTTCTAATGAGTAGTATGTCATCCACATACAATACAAGGAAGACAACTGTGTTCCCAACAACCTTCTTGTAGACACAGGGTTCATCTTCATTCTTGATGAAACCAAACTGTTTGATCGCATCATCGAATCGAAGATTCCAGCTCCGAGAAGCTTGCTTTAGTCCATAAATGGACTTATGCAGCTTGCATACTCTGCCAGTATGCAGTGGATCTACAAAACCTTCAGGTTGTGTCATGTACACATCCTCGAGCAAGTTTCTATTTAGAAACGCGATTTTGACATCCATCTGCCAGATCTCATAATCGTGGTATACTGTAATAGCAAGCATGATCCGAATGGACTTAAACATCACTACTGGAGAAAAGTTTCATCATAATCAATACCATGAATTTGCTTGAAACCTTTAACTACCAAACGACCCTTATAGGTAATAAGTTCATCCATGTCAGTCTTTCTCTTAAAGACCCACTTACACCCAATGGGTTTGATGCCTTCAGGTGGATCAACCAAAGTCCATACTTGGTTGGTGTACATGGATTCCATCTCAGATCTCATAACTTCTAGCCATTTCTCAGAATCTGGTCTCATCACAACTTCCTGATAGGAGGTAGGCTCATTCTTAACGAGCATAACGTCGTCATGGTCAGACAAGAGAAAAGAGTATCTCTCAGGCTGACGACGTATACTGTCAGACCTGCGAAGAGATATGTCTACTTGAACTGGTTGTTGTTCCTCAACTCCTTGTGCAACAATCTCATCATCCACAACATTTTGCAGTTCCAGTTCAACTTCCATCAAGGCTTCAGTGCTATGGTCCATACCTTGAACTTCTTCAAGATCGAACGTACTCCCACTAGTTTTTCTAGAAACAAAGTCCTTTTCTAGAAATACCCCAGTCTTAGCCACAAACACTTTATGGTGACTGGGAATGTAGAAGTAATATCCTTTCGTTTCGTTGGGATATCCTATGAAATAGCACTTATCGGATTTGGGTCCCAGTTTGTCCAAGACTTGACGTCGAACGTAAGCCTCACAACCTCAAATCCTCATAAAAGATATCTGGGCATCTCTCCCAGTCTATATCCTAAATGGTGTCTTTATCACATCTTTGGATGGAACACAGTTAAGTGTGAAGGCTGTTGTATCTAGAGCATATCCCCAAAAGGATATTGGAAGATCTATGTGACTCATCATAGATCGCACCATATCTAATAAGGTACGATTCCTCCTTTCGGATACACCATTCCACTGAGGTGTTCCAGGAGGAGTGAGTTGGGATAGAATCCCACACTCAGCTAGATAGTCACGAAACTCATGGCTAAGGTATTCACCACCTCGATCTGATCGAAGTATCTTAATACTCTTGACAAGCTGGTTTTGTACTTCAATCTTGAATTCTTTGAACTTTTCAAAGAATTGTGACTTATGTGTCATCAGATACACATAACCATATCTACTGAAGTCATCAGTAAATGTAATGAAGTACCTATAACCACCTTTGGCAGTGACATTGAAAGAGCCACATACATCACTATGTATAAGTCCTAACAAATCAGTTGCCCTTTCACTGTGTCCACTAAAGGGAGTCTTGGTCATCTTGCCCAGTAGGCATGACTCGCATGTCTCATATGATTCAAAATCAAATGAGTCCAGCAAACCATCTTTATGGAGCTGGGATAAACGATTCTCATTTATATGACCTAAGCGACAATGCCAGAGATAGGTTCAGTTCATTTCATTTGACTTGAACCTTTTGGTACTTATGTTATAGATGGGGTTCTCTAAGTCTAGAATGTAGAGTCCATTTATCAGAGGTGCTCTACAATAGAACATATCTTTCAAATAAACGGAATAACATTTGTTCTTTATTATAAACAAAAATTCTTTCTTATCTAAACAAGAAACTGAAATGATGTTCTTTGTGAGAGCAGGCACATAACAACATTTATCTAATTCTAGTACAAGCTCAGAGGGCAGAGATAGAAAGTAAGTTCCTACAGCATCAGCAGCAACCCGTGCGCCATTGCCTACTCGTACGTCCACCTCGCCCTTCGTCAATGCCCTGCTATTTCTTAGCACCTGCACATTAGTACAAATGTGAGAAGCGCATCCGGTATCTAATACCCACGATGAAGAAATAGAAAGATTGACTTCTATAACATATATACCTGAAGTAGAAATCTCATTTCTCTTCTTCTTAAGATCTTCCAGGTATCCTTTGTAGTTCCTCTTCCAGTGCCCGGTCTGGCCGCAGTGGAAGCAGGTAGCATTCTTGGCAACACCTCCTTTAGGTTTCATTACCTTGCCTTTGCCCTTGGCTTGGGACTTTCCCTTACTTTTAGGCTTGCCTTTGCCTTTATGCTTTTGCACCATCAAAATGGAGTTGGGCTTTACCTTCTTAAGGTTAAGCTCAGCAGTTCGCAACATGCTTAGCAGCTCAGGCAGTGGCTTATCAATTTCGTTCATGTTGTAATTCATGACAAATTGACTGTAACTTTCTAGCAAGGATTTCAAGATCAAGTCAGTGGTCAGTTCTTGGCCAAGTGGGAATCCCAACTTCTGTAGGTTCTCTATGTATCCAATCATCTTGAGTACATATGGACCTACGGGAGTCCCATCTTGCATCTTGCACTGA
Organism: Zingiber officinale; assembly: GCF_018446385.1. NCBI lineage: Eukaryota > Viridiplantae > Streptophyta > Magnoliopsida > Zingiberales > Zingiberaceae > Zingiber > Zingiber officinale. Next base: position 52,391,900 of record NC_055986.1, on the reverse strand, counting down.
AACAGTGCCTTAGAGATCTCGAATCTCTCGTACCTTGCTTGTCCTTGATATATTTGACGAAGATGCTCAACCATATCATAAGCAGTCATCAACTCGTGTCGCTTCTGAAGCTCAGAGTTTGTGGTTGTGAGCATGAGACATGTCACATCTAATGCATCATCTTGATGCTTCTTATAAGCATCTCGGTCGGCTCGCGTGGTAGTGGTAGGAGGTGCCTCCGGAATGGGCTGCTCCAGGACGTACAATTTTCTTTCTTGTGTGAGAACGATTCTCATATTCCTATACCAGTTCAGGAAATTAGCTCCATTGAGCTTGTTCTTGCCAAGGACAGAACGCAGGGAGAAAGTGTTCGTGATTGTCGACATGGCAATCTACAACATAAATAAAGCAGAAAGTAAATATCATATTCCACTGATCATTTAATTTGGCCTTTAACTAAATGATGCTCCCACTGAATTATAGGACTTTTGTAGAAATAAGTCATGGATGTGGTTAAACCACACTACTAGATTCATACCAATTAGTTATAATTCTCATGGGACAAGATCCACATCATACTACGCCTTGAGTTAGCTTTGGCTAAATCGCCCAAGACATAGTATGATCGGTAGATAACTAATTACCAATTGCATCTTTATGCAAATCTTGTTTATCCAACAGTTGGAAAATGCCTATAGTTGTAAAGACCCGCCTCCTCAACTGTCTAAGCTGTGAGACCGGGGGTTACATTATGTTAACTATTCTTGTGCGGAAGAAAAACTGAACTAATTAAAACTCTCTGCTATTTACTATTAAATTTGGAAATTATTCTCAGAGTACACTTTTGAAGTTGTACATACGCTAAAGAAGGGAACTTGACTTTCTATTTGGTCAAAAACTGAAATTAGGCACTTCTAGCTGAAATCAGACATTTCAATTGATCGGCTGATCGATTGGAGTTGTCTGATCGATCCACTGATCGATTCAACTCGCTACTGTGCACGGGGTCAAATCTGGATCGATCGGCTGATCGATCCAGCCTGGCCAATCGATCCGATGATCGATTCAGAGGTTCTCTGTTCGCGAAAATTAAATTCCCGATCGATCGGCTGATCGACCCATGGCCTATCGATCAGCTAATCGATTCAACAGCTCTCTGTACGTGACAGATTACCTCCCAATCGATCGGCCGAATGATCGGGGACCCTCCAATCGATCGGCTGATCGATTAGAGCTCTGATTTCTGATGCATTTCATAATCTCGTGTACAACATGGATATATCAACTAATAAACACTAAACTCTTACTAAACAGGTCATGATTCATAACTTACCGACTGACATCAAGGTAACTAGAAGTCTAGGCATAACATAGTGCACACATTCATAATTCATGACACATAATATTCTAGAAGTGCAGAAAATAACCAAAACTGAAATACTGAGTTCTTAAATTTGCTAGTTTCCCCAAAGATCTTCATTCCAAGTTCCTTCTCACACACATCTTTATCGCATTACCCTCCATCCTCCGCTAATCCATCTTCCCTTTACCTTTCTCTGCAGTATAAGGAAAAAGGAAATTATAAGCTTAGGAGCTTAGTAAGAAACCATCTACCTCACAAAAACATGCATTCAACAAAATCATGATTTCTTTTTAAAATGTGTTGTGCTAATGAACATGATGAGAATCATACTAGAATACTGAAACATGGCAGTCAACTACTAAACATAGCTATTTGTGTATCAACAAGAACGAAACTGATATATAAGCTAAGCTAATTGTTATCACAATAAGAACTAAACTGAAACTAAGTTGTATCCACATATTTGTTTCGTGAAGTTTGAAAACTATTTTCATAAATAGATAAAAATACTAGTCACGCTGCTGATGGGCCTGGCAACTGTACTCGCGGCGCGCGTATCCCTAACTAGGCCCGAGGTAGCAAGTCCCGAATCTAGTAGGGTTACTAGGTTATCTAAACCTAGGGACGACTATGGAAGCCCAACCCAAGGACAACTGAAGTCCAGTACAGTGCCACTGATAAAGTAAAATACTGTTTATAACTGATTTATCTTATCTTGCTTTTACTAGGTTATCTGAACCTAGAACTAGGTTATCTGAACCTAGAGGCAACTATGGGAGCCCACCCATTGGACCGTAGTCCCGTATAAACTGAGGCAAGACTAAGTATAGTATTTAAAATGCACCTATGGCATTTAACTGAGCTATCAAAATGCCTACTGTAGCACTTTACTATACTAGGCATTTTATCGAGCACTTGGTGTGCTCTAATTCTGCATATGGCTAAACTGAAAAACATAAATGCGAACTAGGGGAATAAAAACATGCAATTAACTACTTATACTGTAAGTGAGGAGTTACTTACATCCTGCGCTTGATTTCTTACAATTCCGATCGCTAGATTTCCGGAGGAGATGATCGTTTCGGCGATCCTCTTGCGTCTACGCTTCCTTCTCGGGAAGGGGAGCGTCCTCATATCGGAGACGTCGCCGGTGTAACACCCCGCCCCTCCTGCTAAGGTGACGGGGGGTTACTTGGTCATATATTATTACTTACTACAGCGGAAGTCTTACTTAGAGAATTTAAAACTTTTCCTTACTTTAAAATCACCATGGACATATAAACCTCATAGCATACTTAACATGAATTTTTGAAACATAATACTTAACACATAACTAATGTCATGGAGTCATAATGTAATAACATAACATGGCATATTTCTTATTAAACAAAAAGCAGGTCTTTCCATTTAGCCGAGCCACTTCCACACACATCCTTCTAGCCCCTCATACTGCTCCCCTAGTACATCCATTCCTTGCCTTTATCTGCGGTACAAGAAAGTAACCTGTGAGCACTCATGGCTCAGTAAGTTCCTTTCCTACTCACAAAAATCGCATAGCATATCAAAATCATAAGTCATAATGCATGGAAACAAATCTATCATATCAAGCAACATATCATGGCATATCGTAACATAACTATCATAAGGTATTATGGCATAATATAACATGATCATCAAATGTGTCCTGATATAGCATAACATCATCATAAATATCATGGAATAATCATAACTTATAAACAAGGTAAATTCCTAATCATGTATCATGAAACATATGCAACATGTCTTTTGAAAACTTATAGTATACATACTTAAACATAATCTCAACATGATTAGGGCCCCGGCTTGTACATACGCGCGTCCTATGTAGGTCCAAGGAAGCAAGTCTTGAACCCTACAAGGCATACATACTAGGCCCGTTTCTTAGTCCATCGACCTAGGGGCACTTAAGAGTCCATCCCTAACGAGGCCCGTTTCTTAGTCCATCGACCTCGGGGCGCTTATGGAGCCCACCCTTGGTACAAGCCATACATAAAGTAAAGTAGCATGTCATACATATCATAGTTCTTATCATTTCATGCATATCATATTTCTTAACATATCATAAAACATGCATATTTGGGCACACAACACATGCATGGATCATAAGCATACATAATGAACATGTCATTTATCACATCATAAGGCATGCATATTTGGGCACACAGCACATGCATGGATCATAAACGTACATAATGGACATGTCATTTATCATATCATAAAGCATGCATAATTGGGCAGATAGCACATGCATGGATCATAAGCATACATAATGAACATATCACTCATCATACAAAGACATAATCATACATGGAATCATTTAAATAACATCTCTTATTTCATAACATAGCATTTGAGGCACATCTAGGTCACTAAACCTTTTATGGCCGAAAGTCAAGAGTAGAGACATGAATTCTAAACAACATACAAACATAAGAAATTCATGATAACTTCACGTCTTATCATAAGAAAGATCATAAGCATGTTAACCTAAATTTTTAAGCTCTCCTAGGTTCCTAATTCTTTCATGGCCGAAACCTTCATGAAGAGCAATCAAGTTCTAAGCAACATGCAAACATGTAAACCCTAAACTCATATCACATCATATTTCATAAGGAGCAACTTGAGCATGTTTAATTTGGGTTCTAAGTTCCATAAGCTTCTAACCTTATCATGGCCGAACCCTAGCAAAGCCTTATTCTAGGTTACATGTAGCATGAAAATGTTGAACCTTAAGCCAATATCCTACACATTTCATGAGGAACATCATAAGCACATTTGGTTCAAGTTCTAAACTTCCTAAACCCATTAACTCAAGGTGGCCGAAACATATTAAACATGGAAACTAGGTTTCTAGTGGCATAAGAGCAAGGAAACCACAACTACATTTCATAGCATTTATCACAAGAAACATCATGAGCATATCTAAGTTGTGTTCTAAATTTCCTAGGCCTTTAAACCCATGGTGGCCGAAACATGTGAGCATGGAACTAGATTTCTTGTGGCATAAGAGCAAGGAAAACACAACTACATTTCATAGCACTTATCACAAGAAACATCATGAGCATATCTAAGTTGGGTTCTAAATTTCCTAGGCCTTTAAACCCATGGTGGCCGAAACATGTGAGCATAGAATTGTTTTTCATGTGGCTTAAAAACATGGAAACCTTACACAATTTTCATGGCATCATTACAAGAAACAACATGAGTAAACTTAGTTTAAAAATCTAAGCATCCTAGCCCTAAAACTTAGTGTGGCCGAAAGTTACATGTAGCCAAATTTCTATGAAATAAGCAACCATAGGAACATCAAACTAGTTTCATAACATTTCATCAAGAAGGTCATGAGCATCTTAGACTTGGTTTAAACTTTTCCTAGGCCTCAAATCTCAACATGGCCGAATCTTCACAAGCATGAAATAGAATTCAAAACCAACATACAATCATGGCATAACATCTTAGCTTCATATCTTGTCTTAGGAAAAATCATAGCATGCTTAGTTTTAGGTTTAAAATTCTCCTAGGCCTTTTATTCTTCCACGGTCGAATATTCATGAGCATAAAATGGAGTTTCAATCAACATACAAGTAAGAGGAAAAGTTAACAACAACATTATCATAGGGTACATAACACAAGAACAAGGGAGCATGTTTAGTTTGAGTCTTTAGCTTACCTAGTCCTCTTGTTCATGCTTGGCCGAGAGTCTAAGGTTCATGGATCTAAGTTATAATTAATCATTCTAGTATGAAAACATTAGATTAACCTCCTACATAAGCTACATATCATAAGAAAAATAATAAGCATATCTAGTTTAAAATTTCTTAGCCTCTTCCTTTTGTCTTGGCCGAAAGTTCCATAAAGCAACCCTAGGTTCTCTTTTTTTTTTTTTTTAGAAATCTATCTTCATTGAAAAATATATGAGCTATTGTACCACTGGTGAGGGGAAGCTTACCTAGTGTTCACTTGTAAATCCTTAAGGAAATGGTACCCTTGGTGAAGAGGAAGAAGAGAGCTACTCCTTTTGGTTTCTCTTGCTTGGAAGGGTACACCTTGAAGGCTCCTTCTTGTAATTTAGTTTTCTCTTAGGGAGAAAACCTAAACTTGGCTTGTGGTGATGAGGAAGAAGGACTCTAGTTTCGGCAATGGTGAGGAAGAATAAAGAAAATGAAACCCTTTTCTTTCTTTCCTTTTTATGCTAAGTGGGTGGAAGAAACAAATATGAACTTAGCTTCCCTTTCTCCTTAATTCATGTATATACTTTTCTAATGAGAATATGTCATCATTCATCTCCCTTAATTCTCCTCATTCTCACTCTCTTAATCCCCACGAAAACAAGGAGAAACAAATGGAAAAGACAACTTGTCTTTTGCTTACTCCTTTTCCTTAACCAAGAGGTAAACAAGAGGAAGAAAACTACTTGATTTTCTCTTGTTCCCTCACTTAATTATATCCTCACTTTTAACTACAATTCCCATCATTTTCCATTCATATGTTGTTCATTATCCTAGTGGTTATCATACATAATTTTATTTCTATTCTTTGTGAGAGGTTCAAGGTTCAAACCTTCACCTCTTCTTTTTATTTCTTTTATTTTTTTTTCTTTTGATTCTTCTTACTTTTATGCTCTAAAGCAAATAACACTCATATACTTATCTTATAATTCTGTGGGTGTTACAGTACCCCATACCTCATAGAAAGTTCATCCTCGAACTTAAAATAGCTCCGGATACTTTTGTTTCATATCATCTTCTCGTTCCCACGTGCCTTCTTCGTACTGTTGATTTTGTCATAGGACCTTCACTAAGGGTACTTCTTTGTTCCTTAGTCTTTTGACGTCTCGATCCAATATCTGAATTGGTCGGCTTTCGTAGGTTAGGTCCTCTTGCACTTGTACTGTCTGGGGTTCGATCACTTGGCCCGTGTTCGGAATACATTTCTTTAGCATCGAAACGTGGAACACGTTGTGAATGGCTGACATCTCTTGAGACAGCTCTATTTCATACGCTACCTTGCCGACTCTTTTCAGAACCCGGTATAGTCCCACATAGCGCGGGCTTAGCTTTCCCTTCTTACCGAACCTCATTACTCCCTTCATAGGAGCTACCTTGAGGAATACTGAGTCTCCGACACTGAACTCCAATGGCCTTCGTCGCTTATCCGCATAATTCTTCTTTCGACTCTGAGCAGTTTCTATTCTTTGGCGGATATTCTGTATAACACGGGTGGTGTTATCGATAAGCTCTGTTTGAAATCCCATCTCTTTCTTTTCCCCGCCTTCATACCAACATATAGGCGATCTGCATTTCCTACCATACAGAGCCTCATAGGGTGTCATCCCAATAGTAGCCTGGTAGCTATTGTTGTAAGAGAATTCTGCTAAGCATAAATATCGGCACCAGCTTCCTTTGAAGTCCAAGGCACAAGCCCGTAGCATGTCTTCTAGCACTTGGTTCACCCTCTCTGTCTGTCCGTCGGTTTGAGGGTGGAAAGCAGTACTGAATAATAGCTTCGTGCCAAGAGCCCTCTGAACACATTCCCATAAATGCGAGACAAAATGACCATCTCGGTCAGAGATGATGGTCTTAGGAATCCCATGTAGTCTAATGATTTCCTTGACATATAATTGAGCCAGTTGCTCAATTGAATGAGTCATCTTAATTTCCAGAAAGTGAGCAGATTTGGTTAGTCTATCCACGATTACCCATATAGCGTCATAGCCGTTTGTTGTCTTGGGTAATCCTGAAATAAAGTCCATAGAGATATCCTCCCATTTCCATTCTAGAATTTGGACAGGCTGCAGTAATCCTCCAGGCCTCTGGTGTTCTGCTTTAACCCTCTGACAGGTCAAGCAGGCACTAATGTACTGAGCCACATCTCTTTTCATACCGGACCACTAGAATTTCTTTTTCAAATCCTGGTACATTTTGGTGGATCCCGGATGCATTGCATAGGGCGTTGAATGAGCTTCTTCTAATATCTTCCTTCGCAACTCGAGGTCCTCGGGAATACATAATCGATCCCTGAGGTATAATACTCCGCTGTCCGCGGTACGAAATCCATCATTCTTTCCTTCTAAGATCTCTTGTTTAATCCTTTGGAGGTTTTGGTCACTGATTTGCTTCTCTAATATATTGTCGAATAGGGTGGGTGCTATGGTCAGGGTGGAGAGTCGCCCGGATATAGTCTCGACCCCATGACACGAAATGTTTCTCGGTTTCCTGATAGATTTGACCAATGGTTCGCCTTCAGTATTAAATAAAACTTTAGCATGTTGGCTAGAGATAGGCGGCTGACCTGTAACGATAGTAGTGGCGTTCGCCACATCTTCACTGGTAAGCGCGAAAACCCTGGCATTCGTCGTCACTGGCGGGGCTTCCAATCTCCCTTGGCTGATCGAAGTCCCTTCTATAGCAGTTTGCATCTGGTGTAGCTGTGAAGGGGCACTCTTGTTCTGATTATTCTGCTGGAATGGTGCCTGGAACTGAGTAGGACAGTCTCTGGCCAAATGTCCTTCCTGTCCGCAATTATAGCATTTTCTCGTACCTTTGTGACACATCCCGGAATGCAGCTTCCCACAAATAGAACACTGGGGGTATCTCGGTTGCTTATTCACTGACCCACTTTTGGCATTGTCCCACTGCTTTCTTTTTCCGGTAGAAATTCCTTTCCAGCCTGGTTTGGTACTCTGGGATTTCTGTCCTTCAGCTCGGGTCTGACCTTTATTCTCATTCATTGCTTTCTGATAATGTTCCGTAATCAGTGTGCTGCTGACTAATTCCTCTGTAGTCTGCAGTCTATTAACTCCACCGGCCACATTCAGTGCTATCTCGGGTCGAAGCATCTTCAGCATCAGTCGAACCCTTTCTCTTTCTGTACACACTAATTCGGGACAAAGGCGTGCTAGACGGTTGAAGCGCTTTACTGCTTCGTTCACTGATAAATCACCTTGCCGGAACTCGGTGAACTCGTCGTAATGCCGATTCGTCACTTGCGTATGGAAGAACTCTTCAAAGAACTCTATCTCGAAGTCCGTCCAATTCATCATATTCACTTTCCTCTTAGCTTTAACTCATTCCCACCACATTCTCGCATCTCCGGAGAAGCAGAAAGATACGCATTTGATCTTCTCTGATTCAGGCCAGTCCAGTAGTTCCACTGTGCTTTCTACCGTCTTGAACCAGGCCTGGGCATCCCACGGCTCGCAAGTACCCGAGAAGTTCTCCGGCTTCAGCCTCAACCACTGTATTAAGTAGGTCTCCTGTCGAACCACTGGGGCAGGGGCTACCGGTGGTACTGGTGCAACTATTGGCACGACGGGCACTGCGTTCTGAATTACTGGCGGGGTGGTAGGAGTTCCTTGTTGACCCATCAAGGCCGTGATCAGTTGTTGTTGTTCCGTGATCTGACGTTGGAGGTCGGTAACTACCTGAGTCAGATCTGGTGGAGTTACTGTCTCGTCCGCTCGGGTAGTGCGTCTCCTAGCCATGCTTATCTTCATTAAATAGCAACAAATTATCGTTATTCCTATTCGACTATCATAAGGTCAATACTATTCCTATCCTACCATCATGCATACCTAAACTAAATCAAAGAATAAATAAACATGCATAATATTAAAGCATCAAAACAAAAAAAAAATAATTTAAGCATGTAGAATCTTACTTGGAGTGGCAGGATGGAGGCTTGACATGTGTGTAGTGGAAAGGCTAAATCTGGCTCTGATACCAAACTGTAACGCCCCGCCCCTCCTACTAAGGCGACGGGGGGTTACTTGGTCATATATTATTACTTACTACAGCGGAAGTCTTACTTAGAGAATTTAAAACTTTTCCTTACTTTAAAATCACCATGGACATATAAACCTCATAGCATACTTAACATGAATTTTTGAAACATAATACTTAACACATAACTAATGTCATGGAGTCATAATGTAATAACATAACATGGCATATTTCTTATTAAACAAAAAGCAGGTCTTTCCATTTAGCCGAGTCACTTCCACACACATCCTTCTAGCCCCTCCTACTGCTCCCCTAGTACATCCATTCCTTGCCTTTATCTGCAGTACAAGAAAGTAAGCTGTGAGCACTCATGGCTCAGTAAGTTCCTTTCCTACTCACAAAAATCGCATAGCATATCAAAATCATAAGTCATAATGCATGGAAACAAATCTATCATATCAAGCAACATATCATGGCATATCGTAACATAACTATCATAAGGTATCATGGCATAATATAACATGATCATCAAATGTGTCCTGATATAGCATAACATCATCATAAATATCATGGCATAATCATAACTTATAAACAAGGTAAATTCCTAATCATGTATCATGAAACATATGCAACATGTCTTTTGAAAACTTATAGTATACATACTTAAACATAATCTCAACATGATTAGGGCCCCGGCTTGTACCACATACATAAATGTGCACGTCCTATGTAGGTCCAAGGAAGCAAGTCTTGAACCCTACAAGACATACATACTAGGCCCGTTTCTTAGTCCATCGACCTAGGGGCACTTAGGAGCCCATCCCTAACGAGGCCCGTTTCTTAGTCCATCGACCCCGGGGCGCTTATGGAGCTCACCCTTGGTACAAGCCATACATAAAGTAAAGTAGCATGTCATACATATCATAGTTCTTATCGTTTCATGCATATCATATTTCTTAACATATCATAAAACATGCATATTTGGGCACACAACACATGCATGGATCATAAGCATACATAATGAACATGTCATTTATCACATCATAAGGCATGCATATTTGGGTACACAGCACATGCATGGATCATAAACGTACATAATGGACATGTCATTTATCATATCATAAAGCATGCATAATTGGGCACATAGCACATGCATGGATCATAAGCATACATAATGAACATATCACTCATCATACAAAGACATAATCATACATGGAATCATTTAAATAACATCTCTTATTTCATAACATAGCATGTGAGGCACATCTAGGTCACTAAACCTTTTATGGCCGAAAGTCAAGAGTAGAGACATGAATTCTAAACAACATACAAACATAAGAAATTCATGATAACTTCACGTCTTATCATAAGAAAGATCATAAGCATGTTAACCTAAATTTTTAAGCTCTCCTAGGTTCCTAATTCTTTCATGGCCGAAACCTTCATGAAGAGCAATCAAGTTCTAAGCAACATGCAAACATGTAAACCCTAAACTCATATCACATCATATTTCATAAGGAGCAACTTGAGCATGTTTAATTTGGGTTCTAAGTTCCATAAGCTTCTAACCTTATCATGGCCGAACCCTAGCAAAGCCTTATTCTAGGTTACATGTAGCATGAAAATGTTGAACCTTAAGCCAATATCCTACACATTTCATGAGGAACATCATAAGCACATTTGGTTCAAGTTCTAAACTTCCTAAACCCATTAACTCAAGGTGGCCGAAACATATTAAACATGGAAACTAGGTTTCTAGTGGCATAAGAGCAAGGAAACCACAACTACATTTCATAGCATTTATCACAAGAAACATCATGAGCATATCTAAGTTGTGTTCTAAATTTCCTAGGCCTTTAAACCCATGGTGGCCGAAACATGTGAGCATGGAACTAGATTTCTAGTGGCATAAGAGCAAGGAAAACACAACTACATTTCATAGCACTTATCACAAGAAACATCATGAGCATATCTAAGTTGGGTTCTAAATTTCCTAGGACTTTAAACCCATGGTGGTCGAAACATGTGAGCATGGAATTGTTTTTCATGTGGCTTAAAAGCATGGAAACCTTACACAATTTTCATGGCATCATTACAAGAAACAACATGAGTAAACTTAGTTTAAAAATCTAAGCATCCTAGCCCTAAAACTTAGTGTGGCCGAAAGTTACATGTAGCCAAATTTCTATGAAATAAGCAACCATAGGAACATCAAACTAGTTTCATAACATTTCATCAAGAAGGTCATGAGCCTTAGACTTGATTTAAACTTTTCCTAGGCCTCAAATCTCAACATGGCCGAATCTTCACAAGCATGAAATAGAATTCAAAACCAACATACAATCATGGCATAACATCTTAGCTTCATATCTTGTCTTAGGAAAAATCATAGCATGCTTAGTTTTAGGTTTAAAATTCTCCTAGGCCTTTTATTCTTCCACGGCCGAATATTCATGAGCATAAAATAGAGTTTCAATCAACATACAAGTAAGAGGAAAAGTTAACAACAACATTATCATAGGGTACTTAACACAAGAACAAGGAAGCATGTTTAGTTTGAGTCTTTAGCTTACCTAGTCCTCTTGTTCATGCTTGGCCGAGAGTCTAAGGTTCATGGATCTAAGTTATAATTAATCATTCTAGTATGAAAACATTAGATTAACCTCCTACATAAGATACATATCATAAGAAAAATAATAAGCATATCTAGTTTAAAATTTCTTAGCCTCTTCCTTTTGTCTTGGCTGAAAGTTCCATAAAGCAACCTTAGGTTCTCTTTTTTTTTTTTTAGAAATCTATCTTCATGGAAAAACATATGAGCTATTGTACCACAGGTGAGGGGAAGCTTACCTAGTGTTCACTTGTAAATCCTTAAGGAAATGGTACCCTTGGTGAAGAGAAAGAAGAGAGCTACTCCTTTTGGTTTCTCTTGCTTGGAAGGGTACACCTTGAAGGCTCCTTCTTGTAATTTAGTTTTCTCTTAGGGAGAAAACCTAAACTTGGCTTGTGGTGATGAGGAAGAAGGACTCTAGTTTCGGCAATGGTGAGGAAGAAGAAAGAAAATGAAACCCTTTTCTTTCTTTCCTTTTTATGCTAAGTGGGTGGAAGAAACAAATATGAACTTTGCTTCCCTTTCTCCTTAATTCATGTATATACTTTTCTAATGAGAATATGTCATCATTCATCTCCCTTAATTCTCCTCATTCTCACTCTCTTAATCCCCACGAAAACAAGGAGAAACAAATGGAAAAGACAACTTGTCTTTTGCTTACTCCTTTTCCTTAACCAAGAGGTAAACAAGAGGAAGAAAGCTACTTGATTTTCTCTTGTTCCCTCACTTAATTATATCCTCACTTTTAACTACAATTCCCATCATTTTCCATTCATATGTTGTTCATTATCCTAGTGGTTATCATACATAATTTTATTTCTATTCTTTGTGAGAGGTTCAAGGTTCAAACCTTCACCTCTTCTTTTTATTTCTCTTTTTTTTTTTTCTTTTGATTCTTCTTACTTTTATGCTCTAAAGAAAATAACACTCATATACTTATCTTATAATTCTGTGGGTGTTACAGCCGGGAGGTGCTCCTATGGCCCTAGGGATGAAACCCTATGTTCCCTTGGGCTTGTGCGCCGAGAGGGTGAAGGACAAGGAGGGGGCGGCGTGTGAGGGTGAGGGAAGAGAGCTTTCGATCCAAAATAATAACTCTCCACTTAATTTCCCTATTTATATTAAGTGGTAAATACGCCCCAACTAAACCTTAAATATAATTGTCCTCCTTTCCTTTCAGCACGCCCCTGCTGGGGCCCCTTGGTTACTAGAATCACCCTATATGTTATAGAGTCCATAGGTCTCGGGTTCGATTCCCGCTTAAGCTGTCTTATATTTTCATTTATTTTTGCTACTTCGGCTATTCTAAAAATTCCATAAAAATATTCTAAAATTTCAGAAAAATAATAGAATATTTTTAAAATTAATTTGAGAATTTTTGGGCGTTACAATCCCCTATACCTTATAAAAAGTTCGTCCTTGAACTTAGAATAACTCTGGGTACTTCTGTCTTATACTAGCTTCTATCTCCCAAGTTGCCTCTTCTGTTATATGATTTTGCCAAATGACTTTTACTAATGGTACCTCCTTATTCCGTAATTTCTTAACTGCTCGGTCTATTATCTGAATAGGTCGACTGTCATAGCTGAAGTCTTCGCGGACTTGTACCGACTGGGGCTCAATCACCTGGGTGGCATCTGGGATATGCTTCTTCAGCATAGAGACATGAAATACGTTATGGATAGCTGACATCTCCTGGGGTAACTCTAGCTCATATGCTACCTTGCTAACTCTTCTGATGAGAAGGTACGGTCCCACATATCTGGGACTTAATTTGCCCTTCTTCCCAAAACGTATTACTCCCTTCATGGGAGTCACTCGGAGAAATACTGTATCCCCAACTGAAAACTCTAAGGGTCGACGCCGTGTATCAGCATAGCTTTTCTGGTGGCTCTGAGCTATCTCTATCCTCTGGCAGATCTGTTGTATAGCTGTTGTGGTATCTGCTACTAGATCTGTCAGAAGTTCTAGTTCTTTCTGTTCACCACTCTCATACTAGCAGATTGGAGATCTACACCTCCGCCCGTAGAGAGCCTCGTAAGGTGTCATGCCGATAGTGGCCTGATAGCTATTGTTGTATGTAAATTTTGCTAAACTCAGATATTTGCACCAACTTCCCTTGAAGTCTAGGGCACACGCTTGGAGCATATCTTCGAGTACCTGATTTACTCGCTCTGTCTGACCATCTGTCTGTGGATGGAAAGCTGTGCTAAATTTTAACCTGGTGCCCAACGCTGACTGTACACACTTCCAGAAGTGTGATGTGAATCTACTGTCTCTGTCTGAAATGATGGTCCGTGAAACTCCATGCAGTCTAACAATCTCCTTAAGATACAACTGAGCTAGCTTCTCCATGGAGTAGGATATCTTGATAGCTAAGAAGTGGGATGATTTAGTCAATCTGTCGACTATTACCCAGATGGCATCAAAACCATTCATGGTCCTGGGTAGTCCCACTATGAAATCCATGGAGATATCCTCCCACCTCCATTCTGGGATCTGGATTGGCTGCAGAATTCCTCCTGGCCTCTGGTGTTCTGCCTTGACCCTATGACAAGTCAAACAGGTACCGACATATCTAGAGATGTCTCTTTTCATCCCAGGCCACCAAAAACGTCTCTTTACGTCTTGGTACATCTTGGTGGAACCAGGGTGCATCGCATAAGGAGTCCTGTGAGCCTCGTCTAGGATCTTCCTCCGTAGTTCCTCCTGATCTGGAACGCATAGTCTGTCACCAAAATACAGTACCCCACTATCAGATACTCGGAACTCTCCACCTCCTGATTCTGCTAATCCTTGCTTGATCCTCTGAATTTCAAGGTCCTGATCCTGAGCTGTCTGGATGTCACCAAGCAGGGTGGATGCTAATGTCATAATAGAGAGTTACCCAACTATTAATTCGAGACCGAAATCTGCAATCTCCTTTTGTAGGGGCGGTGACATGGCTGCTAGGGATAGTAAGGTGGCACTGGACTTCATGCTAAGTGCGTCTGCCACCTTATTGGCCTTTCCTGGATGGTAGAGGATATCTATGTCATAGTCTTTGACCAGCTCGAGCCATCTGCGCTGTCGCATATTCAGATCCTTCTGAGTGAAGAAGTACTTCAGACTCTGATGATCTGTATACACTCTGCACTGAGCTCCATACAGGTAATGTCTCCAAATTTTGAGGGCTAAAATAACTGCTGCAAGCTCAAGGTCATGAGTAGGGTAGTTCCTCTCATAGTCCTTGAGTTATCGGGAGGCATAGGTGATCACCTTGCCATTTTGCATCAGTACTGCTCCTAGTCCCAATTTAGAGGCATCGCTATAAATATCAAAGCTGTCTGTGTTTTCTGGCAGAGTCAGAATGGGTGCACTAGTCAATCTTCTTTTGAGCTCCATAAAACTGTTCTCACAGTCCTCTGTCCACTGAAATTTTATGTTCTTCCTGGTGAGAGCTGTCAGTGGGGAGGCTATCCTGGAGAAGTCCTCTACAAATTTTTTGTAATAGCCTGCTAGTCCCAGAAAGCTTCTGATTTCACTGGCGTTCTTAGGTCTTTTCCAGTTACTCACAGCCTCTATCTTACTGGGGTCTACCATGATACCATCCTTGGAGATGATGTGACCCAAAAAGGATACTTGATCGAGCCAGAATTCACATTTCATGAACTTGGCATACAGCTGGTTCCGCTGAAGGGTCTGTAATACTATCTTCAGGTGTTCTGCATGTTCTTCCTGAGTTCTGGAATAGATAAGAATGTCGTCGATGAACACAATGACAAGCTTATCTAAGTATTCTCTGAATACTCTGTTCATGAGGTCCATGAAAGTAGCTGGAGCATTCGTCACGCCAAAGGGCATGACTACGAACTCGTAATATCCGTATCTGGTCCTGAAAGCTGTCTTGGGTATATCACCTTCTTTAACTCTCACTTGGTGATATCCCAATCTGAGGTCTATTTTAGATAACACTGCTGCTCCCTTTAGCTGATCGAACATGTCATCTATGCTGGGAAGAGGATACCTGTTCTTAATCATAACCTGGTTTAGGGCTCGGTAGTCTATACACAGGCGCATGCTCCCGTCCTTCTTCTTCACGAACAATACAGGCGCTCCCCATGGTGAGTGACTAGAGCATATGAAGCCCTTGTCGAGCAGCTCATGTAGTTGCTCTTGAAGTTTCTTCAGTTCCGCTGGAGCCATGCGATAGGGTGCTTTGGAGATGGGATTTGTACCGGGAATAAGTTCTATCTCAAATTCAATCTCCCTATCTGGTGCTAGGCCTGGTAACTCCTCAGGAAAGACTGCTGGGTAGTCACATACAACTCGGACCTCTTCTAGCTTTTGGTCCTTATCCTGACTGGTATTGACTACATGTGCTAAGAATCCCGTACATCCTGCATCAAGTAGTTTCTGTACTTTCAGAGCTGAGAGAAACTTCTTGGCCTTCCTCTTTGGTTCTCCGATGTACCCAAACTGCACTCCTGCTTCGGGTTGGAATACAACTCTCTGTTTACGGCACTCTATGGAAGCACCGTACTTAATCAGAAAGTCCATTCCTAAGATGACATCATAATCAACCATATCTAATACTATCATATCACCAAAAAGCTCTCTGTCTACTATGATGACTGGCACTGCTCGGAGCCAGTGCGTGGATGCCACGATTTCTCCTGAAGGTAGTGTCGTCAAAAACTGACCACTGAGTACCTCTAGAGGTATTGCCAACTTTTCGGCGAATGCCCTGGATATATAAGAATGGGTTGCCCCAGTATCGAATAAGACAGTTGCACTTTGCTGTAAAATACTAATCTGACCTGTAACAACTGTCGAGGCATTCGCTACGTCTTCTCCGGTGAGTGAGTAGATCCTCGCATTCGTCGTGGCTGAGGGGGCTTCCAGTCTGCCTTGGCTGATGTGTGGACCATCTAAAGCAGCCTGCATCTGGTGCAACTGAGCTGGTTTGTCTCCGTACTGAATCGGCTGTGGTGGAGGAAAACTGGTCTTGTTCGGGCATTGCTTAGCCATATGCCCTTCTTGGCCATATTCGAAGCATCCTCGCGTGCCCTTGCGACAAACTCCGGGGTGGAATTTCCCACAAGTAGAGCACTTGGGATAGCTAGGTTGTTTACTAGCTGGTCCTCCTTTTGGGTAACTCCCTAGTTTGTATTTGTTACTGGAGTTCCCTTTCCAGTTAGAGCTGTGGCCCTGGTGTTTCTGAGTACCTAAGCCTCCTTGGCCTTTCGACTCTAAGGGGGCTTACTTCTGCTGCTTGATGTTATTCTGGTAATGCTCGGTGGTCAGAGCACTGCTTACTAGTTCTTCTGTAGTTTGCGACCTACGGACACCGCTGGCCACATTCATTGCCATTTCCGGCCTTAACATCTTGAGCATCAACCGGACTCGTTCTCTTTCAGTGCTGACCAGTTCAGGGCATAGACGAGCCAGTATGTTGAATTTCCTCACGGCCTCCTCAACTGAAAGGTTGCCCTGACAAAATTCAATGAACTCGTCGTAATGGCAGTTTGTGACCCGCATGTGAAAGAACTCCTCGAAGAATTCCCTTTCGAAGTCGGCCCATGTCATCTGATTCACTGGGCGCTTCGCTTTAATTTTCTCCCACCACATACGTGAATCTCCTGTCAGGCAGAAAGAGGCGCATTCACCTTTTCATGTTCTGGCTAATCCAGAAGCTCCATCATACTCTCCAGTGTTTTGAACCAGGCTTGGGCATCCCATGGTTCACTAGTGCCTGAGAAATTCTCTGGCTTGATTTTCTGCCACTGGATTAGATAGGCTTCCCTCTTTGCCCTTGCTGCTGGGGCTACTGGTGCGGCAGGTTGAACTGGTGGAACTTCTATCACTACTGGGGTTGCTAGGTTAGGTTCTGGAGTGACAGTGGGAGTGTTCTGCTGGTTAGCCCATAAGGTGGCTATCTCCTGTTGTTGTTCAACTAGTTGCTTCTGTAACTGAGCCACTACCTCTATAAGGTCTGGGGGAGGCACTGAGCTGCCTGCCTTATGCTGGGGCTCAGTAGCTGGTGTCTTTCTAGCTGGGCGTCCTCGTACCATTTTCTAGAGAAATAGAGGACATACATAACTAATACAATCATAGGTACATAACTACTATTATCATGTTAGATGTTATTATATATAAACAAGCTTTAGTCATCTATAAACATGAAAGCAAAACATAAATAAAGTAAGAGGTGTTCTTACTTGGAAGCTGCAGGTTCAATACTGATGTGTGTGTAAGGAAGTATGGAACTTGCTCTGTTACCACTCTGTAACGACCCGCCTCCTGAACTATCTAAGCTATGAGACCGGGGGTTACATTATGCTAACTATTCTTGTGCGGAAGAAAAACTGAACTAATTAAAACTCTCTGCTATTTACTATGAAATCTGGAAATTATTCTCAGAGTACACTTCTGAAGTTGTACATACGCTAAAGAAGGGAACTTGACTTTCTATTTGGTCAAAAACTGAAATTAGGCACTTCTAGCTGAAATCAGACATTTCAATCGATCGGCTGATCGATTGGAGTTGTCTGATCGATCCACTGATCGATTCAACTCGCTACTGTACACGGGGTCAAATCTGGATCGATCGACTGATCGATCCAGCCTGGCCCATCGATCCGATGATCGATTCAGAGGCTCTCTGTTCGCGGAAATTAAATTCCTGATCGATCGGCTGATCGACCCATAACCGATCGATCAGCTAATCGATTCAACAGCTCTCTATACGCGACAGATTACCTCCCAATCGATCGGTTGATCGATCGGGGACCCTCCAATCGATCGGCTGATCGATTGGAGCTCTGATTTCTGATGCATTTCAGAATCTCGTGTACAACATGGATATATCAACTAATAAACACTAAACCCTTACTAAACAGGTCATGATTCATAACTTACCGACTGACATCAAGGTAACTAGAAGTCTAGGCATAACATAGTGCACACATTCACAATTCATGACACATAATATTCTAGAAGTGCAGAAAATAACCAAAACTTAAATACTGAGTTCTTAAATTTGCTAGTTTCCCCAAAGATCTTCATTCCAAGTTCCTTCTCACACACATCTTTATTGCATTGCCCTCCAGCCTCCGCTAATCCATCTTCCCTTTACCTTTCTCTGCAGTATAAGGAAAAAGGAAACTATAAGCTTGGGAGCTTAATAAGAAATCATCTACCTCACAAAAACATGAATTCAACGAAATCATGCTTTTTTTTAAAATATGTTGTGCTAATGAACATGATGAGAATCATACTAGAATACTGAAACATGGCAGTCAACTACTAAACATAGCTATTTGTGTATCAACAAGAACGAAACTGATATATAAGCTAAGCTAATTGTTATCACAATAAGAACTAAACTGAAACTAAGCTGTATCCACATATTTGTTTCGTGAAGTTTGAAAACTATTTTCATAAATAGATAAAAATACTAGTCACGCTGTTGATGGGCCCGGCAACTGTACTCGCGGCGCGCGCATCCCTAACTAGGTCCGAGGTAGCAAGTCCCGAATCTAGTAGGGTTACTAGGTTATCTAAACCTAGGGACGACTATGGGAGCCCAACCCAAGGACAACTGAAGTCCAGTACAGTGTCACTGATAAAGTAAAATACTGTTTATAACTGATTTATCTTATCTTGCTTTTACTAGGTTATCTGAACCTAGAACTAGGTTATCTGAACCTAGAGGCGACTATGAGAGTCCACCCATTGGACCGTAGTCCCGTATAAACTGAGGCAAGACTAAGTATACTATTTAAAATGCACCTATGGCATTTAACTGAGCTATCAAAATGCCTACTGCAGCATTTTACTATACTAGGCATTTTATCGAACACTTGGTGTGCTTTAATTCTGCATATGGCTAAACTGAGAACATAAATGCGAACTAGGGGAATAAAAACATGCAATTAGCTACTTATACTGCAGGTGAGGGGTTACTTACATCCTGCGCTAGATTTCTTACAATTCCGATCGCTAGGTTTCCGGAGGAGATGATCGTTTCGGCGATCCTCTTGCGTCTACGCTTCCTTCTCGCGGAGGGGAGCATCCTCGTATCGGAGACATCGCCGGGAGGTGCTCCTATGGCCCTAGGGATGAAACCCTATGTTCCCTTGGGCTTGTGTGCCGAGAGGGTGAAGGAGAAGGAGGGGGCGGCGTGTGAGGGTGAGGGAAGAGAGCTTCCGATTCAAAATAATAACTCTCCACTTAATTTCCCTATTTATATTAAGTGGTAAATACACCCCAACTAAACCTTAAATATAATTGCCCTCCTTTCCTTTCAGCACACCCCTGCTGGGGCCCCTTGGTTATTAGAATCACCCTATATGTTATAGAGTCTATAGGTCTCGAGTTCGATTCCCGCTTAAGCTGTTTTATGTTTTCATTTATTTTTGCTACTTCGGCTATTCTAAAAATTCCATAAAAATATTCTAAAATTTCAGAAAAATAATAGAATATTTTTAAAATTAATTTGAGAATTTTCGGGCGTTACAATAGTTTTACTCGATCCAATTGAGTTAATTAGCTATACTCAATCTAATTGAGTTTGTCTTTACCCAAGCTTGGATAGGCGGGACCAAGATTGTCCCTCCGCACCCTACCAAGATAATATGCATTGCTCTGCTTTGGCAGATTCAACAACAACAAATGATCGAGGTAGTGATGGGTATCAAAACTTGGTAGGCATTTCAAGTCGACGTGATTAAGATCTAATCTAATCATGAATGTGTATCATATACACATTAAGGCATTAATTACCCTACATTAGCATGCATCACATACACACAAGCAAATTAAATTGTGATGAGATCATGGCCCTACTACGATCTTCTCAAGCCAATGAGAAGATCGGACGGTCAACCTAGGGATAACGGCTTCTTCAAGCGCCTCCTTTGACCGCCATGTGTTGACAGCATCCTGCTCGTAACTCCTTCTTGAGTGGACCTTCCACCGCTTTATTTTGTACATTAAAAATATGAAACTCGAGTTACATTCGAGTCTAAAGTCTTACAACAGGAACATAAATAAAGGAGGCACGACACGTAGGTCGGATATCATATACAACACGCACAACATTAAAATGGTGCGCAGGCCATATTATAAATTACAACACAATTTTAAACCAATCAAATTGGGGTTTTGGGCCATGACCATCACAATATCATACATAATTCTAAATTATGTATTTTACATAAATTTCTATAATTTTACTACTATTTTTATCAATTTTATGAGTCACAACTCCGTGGCGGTCCCGTTTAGCGATTTTCGAGCGCGATCACGAGATAATGCCCCTTGCGGGGTTAGGGGTAGCGCCCCTTCTCACGAAATGAATATCACGAGTGTCCCATCTTGATCTAATAGCGCCTTAAGTCACTATCCCAAAACAAAAAAATTTTGTTTGGGCGAGACCTTTCCATTTCAGAAGGTTTGTCTTGGTATTTGAAGCCTACAAGTGTCCAAGCACTTGTTGCTTCGCCTCTACGAGAAAAATACTCACAAAATCCATAAAAATAGAAAAATTACAGAAACTTATAGATGTAAATCCTTTTTCGTAAAAACAAATACAAACATGTACATGCTTCGCACGTGGCTCTGATACCACTGTTAGCAATTCGAGCCGCAAAAATCACTTTTTGCATTGTAGAAACCCCAAAGCTAGCCACGGATCCGTGTGAAGATAAATAAAAATTCATGTACATGTTTGTCTACACTAGATCTACCTTAGATCTACATGAAAGAAGTGTTACCCTTGTAGCGATGCCCTTCGTTTATCCCGCTCGTCCAAATGGTTGCCGGATCTCATAGAGTGTCAAGTGTACACTCCTCTACACGTATCCACACAGACAAAAGGTGGAGAAAAATCACTTAGAGTGTGCTAGCACCCTTGAGAGGTTTCAGCAATGGAGGAGAGGGAGAGAAGAAGAAGAGAGGAAGAAGATGAAGCCTTGAATTCACACCCCTTGAATTCACTTAATGTGGCCGGCCACTCTTAAGAGGTTTTAAACCTCCATGTAATACCAAGAGTCATGGCTCTTGGTCTCCCTCATGAGGTTGTACACATTGATGTAGCCTTGATGATGTGGAACATCATCATTGGCCGGCCCATGCCAAGTCACAATGAGGTGGCATTTGGTCAAGTCAAACTTGACCCTTCATCTTCCCTCTCAAGTCAAGTCAAACTTGACCTCTTATCTCCCATGGTTGATCAAATCTAACCTTTGACTCAAATCAATTTAATTTAATGAATCTATATTCATTGGTTTAAATTGATTCAATGAATCATAGTCTAAATTAGACTCATTCGACACATGAATCAAATTGAGTCCAACTCAATTAGTCTAATCTGGATTACTCTTAATCCAATTTGGTTCATCACATGAACCTAATCCTCTTGGTCCATCATATGAACCTAATCTCCATCTAACTTCTGTGACCCTATAGGTTCTTGTAACGTTGGCAATGCTCCTAAACTCATTTAGAAACATAAGTAATGAGCGGTATCTAGCAACACATCATTACTACCCAAGTTACAAGAATGTTGAGATCCAACATCACCATTGTGACTACTAATTGTGACTCTCACAATATGTGACAATGTCCTTCTATCCTTGACATCTAAATTGATCAATTGAGACATAGACCGTGTCATCCTCTAATCAATTTATATCTTGAACTCCAAGTAGACTCATTCTAATCAAATGAGCTCAATATCTCATATTGACATATTTGGGCATGGCCATGCACTTAGTGGTCTCACTCTATCAAGAATCATGATGTCACTTCCGTCATATAGGAGGGATAAATCCCATCTACATCACTCACATCCCTCCACATAATTTGTTACATACCCAGTAGTTGCCTTTATAGTCCACTCATTTACGGGTGATGTTTAACGAAGCCAAAGTATGCAACTCCTTATGTAGGGAACCATGGTGACTTTAGGTCCAAGGACTGATAATCATACTAATAGTCACATGAGAAAGTATATGACACTCATATAACGATCCATGATACTTTCTCATGGCGGGTCATTCAGTATACATTCTCCAATGCATACCCATGTGTCAACTTGATATCTAATATCCATGACTTGTGAGATCAAGTCATCGAGTTGACCTACATGCTAGTCTCATCGCATTAACATTGTCCATGAATGTTAATACTTGACTAGGAATGATTAAGAGTAGTGTTCTCTATATCATCTCATTATCAATTCAACCAATCGATTGATATAGATAAGAACCTTCTACTCAAGGACGCTATTCTACTCAGTTATTTGGCACCAATACAAGTAAGTATAATAACCATAAAGAAATACCTTTATAAATATATATAGGAATATGATACATCGAATCCATACAACAATCATCACATGATCGGCTCTAGGGCTCTCACTAACATTTAGGGTTAGTTTAGATGATAAGTTTCAAAAATTGAGATGTTGTTGGAAGCTTTTTAATGTTAGTCAAAGGGGGAGAAGTAAGGTTTTAGTTGAGAAAACCTTAAATGCCTTTGCGTATAGGCAGAATCTTGTGATAGGTTCTTAAATATCCTTGTGGAAAAAGTCATAGCTCATTGGGGAGCTTAGGTGTAGAGGGAGCCTTGTGAAATGTTCTAATGCATGTTGCATATTGAATTAGCGGTATAAGTCCAACTGTGTAGCCTTGGCAGCGTAAATCCAAAATTGTTATTAGCATGTTATTTTGCTATTATGTTTTCCCTAACTTAAACATATTTCCAAACATAAAAAAGGGGGAGATTGTTGAAGCAATCTCGATGGTCCGTGTGACCATGTGTTTTGATGTTTGAACAAATAGTTTAAGTTAGGTTTACCCTTATATTTGATATGTGTATGGGAGTGTGCAGGTTTGTAGGATACACATATGACTCAGCTTGATGGCTTTGGGTCCGATGAAGGATGGAGCATCTGAGGGACCGTAGACAAGTTAGCAAGGATAAGAGCCGAGGGAAGTACACTTCGAGGCATACACGAAGAATGGCATTGGGATAAGCTACGGGCTTAAATGCATCCAAGGGACGAGAGCCAAAGGAAGAAGGCTTAAAGGCAAGAGGTCAAGGTTGTAAGGAAGGGTCAAGTGAGTCGTGAGGGTATGAGTGCATGAGAGATTGCACTTAAGGTAAAACCCCAAGGAACCTATAGCAGTCAACTGATACCGTAGCAATCAATGGTACTATAGCAGTCGATTGGTGCACTGTAATAGTCAATTGGTAAAGAGTCATTGGTAGAATCACAAATTTTATGGAGTACCGTTGGGCTGACACTAGTCGACTAGAGCAAGGATCAATCAACTGGTAATGGTAAAAGAGCAATTTTATTTCTTCCAAAGTTCTATAGAATGGAGCTTGGGATGGCTGGCCAAAATGACGAAATTAATGGTGGTTAACCCTAATTAGTAGTCACTAAGTGCTCAAGGTTTTCTTTATGTCCAAGAGGTCTTTGTTAAAGTTGTGGTGAAGTTTCTCCACCCACAAGGAGACTTGAGATAACCGGAGTTTGTTGGAGGTTGATCCACTAAAGGATTGAGGGATCATCTACCTTACAGGCAGTCGTAGAGTAGGAGCCCTAATCTTTGAACCACGTTAAAGGAAATGTGTTAGCGGTTTTCATCCTTTCTTGTCTTACCTTTATCTTTCATTATAGTAGTTTATATTTTTGTTGCACAAACTAACCTTGTAGAGAGGAAAGAGATTTTGGGGCACCATATATCCAACCCCCCTTCTAGTCGGTCATACGATGCCCAACATAGTTTTCTTTCTTACTTGAGAATTATTCTCAAGTTTCTGTACCAGTCTAGAAAATTAGCTCCATTAAACTTGTCCTTATCAAGGATAGATCGTAGAGAGAGTGTATTCAATGTATTTGACGATATGGTGATCTACAACAATAAAATATAGAAATAAGTATCATATTTATATCATGTAATTAGGTCTTTAATTAAATGATTCTTCCATTGAATTGTAAAGCTTGGTAGGAGCAAGTCATGGATATGATTTTACCCACACTACTAGTTCCAAATCTAATCGTGATGGCATTCATATGGGATAAGATCCATATGATACCTCATCTTGAGTTAACTTTAGCTAATCACCCAAGACTCATATAATATAGGTAGGTAACTTGTACCAATTAAATCAAATGTAACTCTTGTATAGCTAGATGAATAATACTATTTGTTCATTTGCCCAACATGTGGGATATGCCTCTAAGTTTTCAATTTAATTGAGGTAACCTAGTTAAGTCACACCCAAAGTTTAATAGTTGGACATCACAATTGTCCTATCACAATCTATCATGATAAATTGAGTCATTTTGCTTTGGCAAACATGTCTAGAATTGATGTAAGTAAAAGTGAGTACCAAACTTTGATAGGCATATTAAAAGGACCTAATTATGATTAAACTACACATGTATCACATACAATCATTGTATATCATGGCATACATCAACATATATACTAAATAAAATGTGGCATAGTTATGACCCCATCTACTATGGTCTTCTCAAGCCAACCAGAAGATTGAAAGGGCAACTTAGGTTAAAACATCTTCTCCAAGTGCTTCCTTGGTCGTCGTCGTGTCATTATCCTTCTCCCTTTTCACTATCGTCTAGTAGACTAATTCCTTTCTAATTTGTACATTACAAAATCTAAGAAACCTCGAGTTACATTCGAGGGTAGTCTAAATTTACAACAATATTGAAAAAGATGAAGGCACAACACGCAGGTCGTATTTGTAACACCCACTAAGCTTTTAAGATAAGCATATGAATGTAGGATTTTTGCCTTAGAAAAATAATAAGAAGTGGGTTAAAGCAAAAAAGAAATAAAATGAAACAAGAAGAAGAGGAGGTCAAGGATTGAACCTTGAACCTCTTATATTATATTTCATAGGATTAATTAGTAGAAACCAATTGGGATAGAGAGAAGATATTGATAGCAAAGGAGGGAAACTCATGATAAGGGTGAGAGTAAAAGTTAGCCAAAAGAAAACAAGAAAAGAGCAAGAGAAAGGCAACTTGCCTTCCTTCTTTCTCTCCCTCTTTCTTTCTTCATTTTGCCGAAAATTTAAGAGGGAATTAAAGGGATTCATTCCCCCTTATTTCATCATGAATGGTGAGAATAAATTAGAAAATAAAATAAATAAAAGAAAAATAGAAAATGGGTTAAGGGAGAAGGAAAGCAAAAATCAATTTTGCTACCTCTTCCCCCTTAACATAAAAGGGAGCAAGAAAAGAGAAGGTTATTTTTCTCTCATTTCCTCATCCTCCCTCTCCCTCACCGAACACCACTTCCCTCTCCTCCATCTTCGGCCCCAAGCCAAGGTTTTCTCCTAAGAAAGCCTAAGATACAAGGAGGACTTACCAAGGGAATCAAGGGAAAGGAACTAGAAGAAGAGGCTACTTCTTCCATCACCACACCTTAGATCCACAAGCGAAAAGGATGTAAGCTTCCCCTCACCTGTGGTACAAGGCTTTTTATGTGATTTTTGGATTTTATGAGGATTAGAAAACCTAGAAAAGAATTTAAGAAAATTCGGCCAAGGAAGAGTTTTCAAATCTAGGAAGGTTTAAACAAGTCCTCATTTCATGATATTTTTCTATGCTATGTAGGAAGGTTTTTCCTTCATGTTTTTATACCTATATGATGCTTGATCAGAGGAGTACCTAACCCTAGAATTTCGGCCAAAAATATTTTCAAAAGGTTGGAGAAATCATTGTTTAACCAAACTAGTACAAGATTTCCCCCATGAACTACTAAGGGTCTTTTATTGGTTTTCTTGCTTGAAAGTTACTTGGAACCAAAATAAATACACTCATATGTTTCGGACAAGAAAAGGGCTTAGGGTTAGGAAGACCTTTAAATTTAAGTAACCATGTTTGTATGATAGAATATAGAGTTCTCTTAAAGAATTGCATGTTGAATATTGCTAGAAATTCATGAACTCTTATTTTAGATTTTCGGCCATGATAAGATGGATAGCTTAGAAAAGCTTAAACAAAATTTTAACATGCTCAAGACCTCTATAATATTATGATATGGAAGTTGTTTGATGCTCTTATGCTTAATTAGAGTATAGAAAATTTAGTTACATGATATATGACATGTAAGATCACAAGGGTCCTAGCTTGTTTATGAACCAACTTTGTATATGATGTTCTTAGAAATTTTTACCATGAAACTTACTTAGGTTTTCCATGTTTTAGGCCACTTAAAACCTAGTTTAGTGATTGGTAGGTTTCGGCCATGAGGAAAAAAATAAAAGAAAAAGGGAAAGAAACCGAGGAAGCCTAAGACACAATTCACATGTATGTTTATTATGCTTGTCTTTATATATGCTATGAAACTTGTAAGACTTCTTATGCTTTTAGGCTATTTGAAGCAAGTTTATACACTGATGAGTCTCGGTCAAGTAGGGTTTAAAAGACCTAGAAGCCTTAGAATTGAAACCAATGGTGTTAAAAATGCTTCTTATGGAAATATGATAATATGTTGATTGTGTCACATGCTTGTATAATTTTTTCCATGACCTAAATGGACCATTGTATGTTTCGACCATGAAGGGATAGATGCCCTAGAAACCCTAGAACAAAAATTAAATATGCTTATGTCACTCTACATGAAATATGATAAGTAGAAAACCAAAGTTCTCATGCTATATGTTATTTAGTGACCTAAATGAGGCTAGGGTAAGTTTCGGTCATACCTATTGTATGATGTCTTATTATGAATTTATACATGATGTTAGTTCAAGTTCACATGCTTGTATACTTGTTTTTAGCCCTAAGGAATACTTGTTAAAAGTTTGGTCATGACATATGTTAAGGGCTTGAAGAACTTAGTAACTAGCTCAAATGTGCTTACTATGTTACTTGGAAAAAAACGCTATAAATATGGTTTAAGGTTTCCATGCTTTCATGACATTTGAGACCTTGTTTCACACCTGATAGGGTTTGGCCACATGAGTTTAGGGACTTGGAGAACTTAGAAACCAAGTTAATCATGCTTATAATGCTTCCTATGAAATTGATGTGATGATAATTTAGGTTCCACATGCTTGGAGGTTGTTTTTACCTAAATTGAGATCTAAGGGGGTTCGGCCATGATAAGAACCCAAGGGATTAGGAAGCTTAGAATTCAAGTTAACTATGTTACCATGTTTCTTATGATAGTATAATCACATGATACACCCTTATGCTTAAACATGTATGCTTGTGATTCATACTTTCCATGATATGACATGTGCTAGAAATATGCATGCTTTTATGATCTGCTATGTGGATAGAAATATGCATGCTTTTATGATATGCTATGTGATGAAAATATGCATGCTTTTATGATATGCTATGTGATGAAAATATGCATGCTTTTATGATATGCTATGTGGTGAAAATATGCATGCTTTTATGACATGATGTATGCCTAAGTGATGCATATCTTTATGATATGATGTATGCCTAAGTGATGCATACTTTTATGACATGATGTATGTCTAAGTGATGCATATTTTTATGATATGATGTATGCCTAAGTGATGCATACTTTTATGATATGATGTATGCCTAAGTGATGCATGCTCTTATGATGTGTGATATGTATAAGTATGACATGTACTTTACTTTATATGGCTTGTACCAAGGGTGGGCTCCATAAGCGCCCCGGGGTCGATGGAATAAGACTCGGGCCTCGTTAGGGATGGGCTCCTAAGTGCCCCTAGGTCGATGGAGTAAGACTCGGGCCTAGTATGTTTGCCTTGTAGGGTTCAAGACTTGCTACCTTGGACCTACATAGGTTGCGCGCAATATGTAAGTGGTACATAGCCGGGATCCCCCTTTAAGTTGAGATTATGTTCAAGTATATATGTAAGAAGAAATGGTTTTAAAGATCATGAGACATACACATGTTTTTCGAATACATGTTTTCAAAATCATATTGCATATACCTTATGATCATGTTGTGATGATGCTTTGATTTATGATATGCCATGATTAGATATGATTATGTTATGTTTCATGCTATGCTTGATATGCCATGCTACCTTATGATGATGCTATGATATGCCATGATTAGATATGATTATGTTATGTTTCATGCTATGCTTGATATGTCATGCTACCTTATGATGATGCTATGATATGCCATGATTAGATATGATTATATTATGTATCATGTTATGCTCTAAGAGATGATATGCCATGACTAGTTATGATTTTGTTATGTTGCATGTTATGTTTAAAGAGTATGATATGTTATGTCATGACTAGTTGAGATCATGTTATGTTGAGATATTCTTTGATTATGTGATGATTTTCGATTTTAGTGAGTAGGAAAGGAACTTACTGAGCCATGAGTGCTCATAGCTTACTTTCCTTGTACCACAGATAAAGGAAAAAGCTGGATGAGCTAAAGGAGCAGTAGGAGAGGCAAGGAGATGTGTGTGGCTGTGGCTAGGCAACCAAATAAGAACCTGCTTTAAGAACTTTTAAGAATTACGCTTTGGTTTCATAAATTGTAGTACTAAATGGGTGACTTGATGTTATGTTTCTATTTATCTTGTTATCATGTTATGGAAACCATATTAGTGTAGTTCGGATATGAAAACAAAAGAAAAGTTTTATTAATCTAAGAAAAATTATTTTAAGTCTTCCACTGTAATATGTACGTAGAGTATCGTAGCCCCGTCCCTTAGGGTTAGCAGGGAGGGCAGACGTTACAGTATTATGAATTATAACATGCACGCACACACAATCATCCAATCATATTAGGGTAAGGGACCATAACCATGCACCATGGCATATTAAATACATGTTCTTCTATATCACATATAAACAGAACTAAAATAATGTATACACATTCGCAAGTGGCTCTGATACCACTGTAAGAATCTGATGCATAAAACAACACATAATGCAGCGAAAAAAGGATTCCTCTAGAGATCCTTGCGAATGTTATATATTACGTTTTTCTATTCTATCAGATAGAATAGTTATCTTTATTTCATGAACCGGTACTTCCAACAATAACTTTGATTCAGATGCAGATCTCAATGCGATCAGCACGCCCACACCTCTACGGTATCCACATGAATATATTCTCTGTCCGTCTCATGAACTCACGACTTGGAGAAGAAACAACCTTTATTGTCCTAGCAACTACACATGGTTGTTTTTGGCCAAGAGAAGAAGAGGAAGAAGAGCAAAAACTAAGAAGATCACCCTCACCTAAAAGGTTACTTCACCTATAAAAGTTGACTTCACCAAAGGGTTACTTTACCAAAAAGTTTATTTCACCAAAAGGTTACTTTACCAAAAAGGTTACTTCATCTAAAGGTTACTTTACCAAAAATGTTACTTCACCTAAAGGTTAATTTTACAAATGGCTTTTGTACTCATCCAATGAATATAAAAAGTTTTTGTCTCTTGATCTTCTTTTTAATTAATGATGTATTAATCTCTATTAATATTCATTAATCTTAATGGGTTAGATTTAGTATATTAGATTAACTATTAACCCAATAAACCAATGAGTCTAACTCATTACTCAATGAGTCTAATCTGAATTCATTCGAGTCTAACTCAATGTGTATAATTCGGATTAGACTTAACCCTATAATCTATCTACAAATCAACATATTCTTTGTGTGTGATCCAATAAGCTCTCGTAACATTGGCAATGTATCTAAAATCATTTTAGATTCATAAGCAATGAGTGACATCTAGCAATACATCATTGCTACCCAAGTGACAATAATATCGAGATCTGACCTAACATTTCCGTGTCTATTATCTTATATGATTCAATCATTCTATCTTTGATATCTAGATTGATAATGAGGCATAGACCATGTCATCCTCTTATCAATCTTTATATTTCTTGATTTTTAAATAGACACACTCAATCAAATAAACTCAATATCGCATATTGGCTCATTTGAGCATGACCATACATTCTTATGTCCTACTAATTGAAGGGTCCATAGATATCGTTTTTTGTCATATGGAAGGGATATATCTCATCTACATCACTCATATCCCTCCACATAATTTATTGTATATCTAGTGATCGACTTTATAGTCCACCTTGTTATAGGTGACGTTTGTCA
Organism: Zingiber officinale; assembly: GCF_018446385.1. Lineage (NCBI taxonomy): Eukaryota > Viridiplantae > Streptophyta > Magnoliopsida > Zingiberales > Zingiberaceae > Zingiber > Zingiber officinale. The sequence continues at coordinate 52,361,056 of NC_055986.1, read as the reverse complement.
ATACCAAAGTACACAACTCCTTATATAAGGAACCGTAGTAACTTCAAGTCTAAGGATTATTCATACTAATAATCACTATGAGAATGTTTATGACACTCATATAACGATCCATGAAATATTCTCATAGTGAGTCATTCAATACATATTCTCTAATATATACCCATGTGTCAACCTGATATCTCATATCCATGACTTGTGAGATTAAGTCATCTGTCGACCTACAAGCTATTCTTAATGCATTAATACTAAATTTGTATATTAATGTTTGACTAGGAATAGTTAAGAGTAGTATTTTATATATATCTATATATTCCATTATCAATTCAACCAATTGATATATTATAAATTAGAACTTACTACTCTGGGATATTATTATATTTATTCATTCGACACTAAACTAAAGTAAATATAATAGTCAACTTTACCTTTTATTAATTAATGAAATATGATACAAAATTGTCATTATCAATCATCTCATAATTGGTACTGGGCATAATACTAACAACTAGAACAATAGGATCTACTCCATAACAAGAAGAAAAGAATCCAAAAATAATGAAATCATAAGTTTAAAACCCAATCTAAAGAGAAGAAGGGAGAAGAAGCTTATCAAAGATGTTGAGTGTTCTTCAGATCCAATCTCATGCTTTCGGAGTCAAGGGAGATGATGAGAATGACCACTAGATTCTGAATCGAAGTGTAGAGAAGGCATAGATCTAAACCAAGATGGATCTCCCAAAGGGAAGAACCTTCCTCTTTGAAGAAGGGGAAGAACTTCCCTTAAATAGAGCAGGGAACAAGCCAAGGCATGGCCTGTGTCATGGCCATGCCCTTTGGCATGGCTAGACATTGAAGTTGTACTATTGGAGTGACACGATCGTGCCTTTTGGCACGGCCGTAGTTTGATTCTGCTCGGCTGAAAATGGTATGGTCGTACCTTTTGGCATGGCCCTAGCTTGATTGGGTTATGGTGAGCAAGCATGGCCATGAGAAATCACATGGGCAGATGTGGACACTTTTCTGGATGGATGACATGGCCGTGACTTTTGGTACGACCATATGAAACTACACGACTAAAGCTCTGCTCTCTTCCTTCATCTCTAAAGTACATTTCAACACCGATTTTACTTCAAAAATGTATCCTATTAACAGAAAACTAAACAAAAGTATATTTCCAATAAAGAGAGAAATTATATTGAAAATATGACAAAGAGGGGTAATAATGCATAGAGCATACGCAAAGATAACAAGTGAATATATGTTAAAGCATGCATAAAAATATATATATTCTACGCACATCATTCATCAAAGTTAGTGATCTCGATTTAGGGTTGTCTAAGGACCCTAAGGCGACAGAGAAAAGTCTTTAAAGCCATTCCGAACCTATCCAAGCACTGAGGAGTCATTGGGAGCATCTAGGAGGAGGATTCTTCAAACAATCTTAGCATTTTCTTCCTCTTCTCCGCTTTCTATGATTTCAAAACTATTTGATTGTTATTGTTAATCATGTTTGTAGATTGTAACTGTAACGTCCCGCCCCTTCTTGCTCAAGCTGACGGGGGTTACTTATCTTTTCTTCTTAAAACAGCGGAAGTCTTATCTATAGTATATTTTTTTTCTTTAAAACTTTTTCTTTACTTTTCAAATTCATCATCACTAACTACTTATCATATGAGTCACATAACATGCTTAACATAAATTTAAGCCATAATACTAAAGAGCATGATGAAATGTCATGGAGTCGTAAAAGAACGACATAAGCATAATTCTTATTAACTAGAAGCAGGTCTTTCTCTTTAGCCGAGTCACTACTACACACGTCCTTCTTGCCCCCTCCTGCTGCTCCCTTAGTACATCCATTCTTTGCCCTTATCTGTGGTACAAGGAAAGTAAGCTATGAGCACACAAGGCTCAGTAAAATCCTTTCCTACTCACAAAAATCGTATAGCATAACTTAATCTCCAAGGCATAAAACATAAAGACAACTAATCATATCATGTATAGAAGCATCATATCGTAACATAATCGTAAGGTATCATGGCATTTCATAACATGCATCCTAGCTTAACATAATATAGTCATAAGCATCATGGCATATCATGGTAAAAAATCATAATGTGCATCCTAGCATATCATAACATAATCATAAGCATCATGGCATATCATGATATAATCATAAAGTGCATCCTAGCATAACATAATCATAAGCATCATGGCATATCATGATATAATCATAAAGTGCATCCTAGCATAACATAATCATAAGTATCATGGCATATCATAACATAATCATAAAGTGCATCCTAGCATAACATATCATAAAACATAATCATAAAGTGTTATGCGAGATGACTTTCAAAAACATGCATCATGAAAAATATATGCAACATATCTTTTTGAAAACTTATTACATACATACTTAAACATAATCATAACATGATTAGGGCCCCGGCTTGTACCACATACATAAATGCGCACGTCCTATGTAGGTCCAAAGTAGCAAGTCTTGAACCCTACAAGGCATACATACTAGGCCCATTTCTTAGTCCATCGACCTAGGGGCACTTAGGATCTCATCCCTAACGAGGCTCATTTCTTAGTCCATCGACCCCGGGGCGCTTATGGAGCCCACCCTTAGTACAAGCCATATAAAGTAAAGTAGCATGTCATACATATCATTGTTCTTATTATTTCATGCACATCATATTCCTTATCATATCATACCATACAGAATTTGGGCACACAGCTCATCATAATAGCATGTATAATTTGGGCACACAGCACATCATAAATACATGCATAGTTTGGGCACACAGCTCATCATAAAAACATGCATAGTTTGGGCACACATCTCATCATAATATCATGCATAAATTGGGCACACAGCTCATCATAAATAGCATGCATAACTTAGGCACACAGCACAGCATAAAGGTTACCAATATACATAGATCATAAGTATACGTAATTAAACATAGAAGCATAGCAAGCTCTTGCCACATCATAAAACATTGCATGTGAGATACATGGGAATCATATTTAGATTTCTAACCCTGATGTCATATAATGGTCGAAACATATAGATGTGACTTAGGTTAAAAATCAACATACAAGCATGTGAACCCTAAACCAATATCATATCATATACCATAAGGAAACATCATGAGCATGTTTAGGTTAGGTTCTAGGTTTCCTAAGCTTATAAACTTATCATGGCCGAATCTTATCAAGCATTTCATGGGTTAAAATCAACATTCAAGCATGTGAACCCTAAACCAATTTCATAGCAAATATTACAAGAAACATCATGAGAATAATTAGGTTAGGTTCCAAGTTTCCTAAGCCCTTAAACTTGTTGTGGCCGAAACCTTTAAGGCTTGGAACTAGGTTTCAAGTGTCATAAAAGTATGGAAACCCTAAACCAATTTCATAGCAATTATTACAAGGAACATCATGAGCATAATTAGGTTAGGTTCTAAGTTTCCTAGGCCCTTAAACTTGTTGTGGCCGAAACCTTTAAGGCTTCGACCTAGGTTTCAAGTGTCATAAAAGCATGGAAAACCCTAAACCAATTTCATAGCAATTATTACAAGGAACATCATGAGCATAATTAGGATGAGTTCTAAGTTTCCTAGGCCCTTAAACTTGTTGTGGCCGAAAGTTCATGGGGCATGAAAACAAGTTCTAACCACACTACAACATGAGCATGTCATATTAATTTCATAACTTGTCTTAAGGAGGATCATGGCATGATTAGTTTAGGTTTAACAATTTTCTAGGCCCCTAATCCTATCATGGCCGAATACTTATGAGCATGGAATAAAGTTCAATCATCATATAGGCATGAGCATATCATGTTAACAACTTTCTCATCATGAGGTACATATCATAAAACAAAAAGGAGCATGCTTGGTTTGAGTCTTAACTTACCTATTTCCTTGATTCATGTTTGGCCGAGAGTCTAGGGGTATGACTCTAAGTTCTAACCAAACATTCTAGCATATGAACATTAGATAAATCCCTACCATAAGATACATGTTACAAGGAGCATATTGAGCATGTCAAAATTTAGGTCTTTACATTTCCTAGGTCCTTCTTTTTGGTCTTGTCTTGGCCGAAAATTTCATGAAGGTATCCTAGGTTTTTAGACAACCAAATCTCATAGAAAATACACAAGCTATTGTACCACAGATGAGGGAAACTTACATCCTTTCTCTTGTAGTTCCAAGGAAGGAGAGAGCTTCTTCTTCTTGTACCTCCTTTTGCTTCTCTTGCTTGGAAGGGATGGATCTTGAAGGCTTCTTCTCGAAATTTAGTTTCCTTGGAGAGGAACTTAGCTTAGCTTTTGGAATAAGGAGAGGGAGGGGCTCTTGGTTTCGGTGGAGAATGAAGAAGGAGAAGGAAGGAGGAAGAAAAAGAATTAAATCTCTTATTTTTTTTCTTCTCCCAATCAATTTATTCCTTTGCAAATGAACATGTCTTCATTTATTCCCTCAACTCCTCTTTTCCCTCATTCCTTTAATTCCCACGAAAATAGAGAGAGGGAGGGAAGTAGGTAATTTATCTTTTGCTTGCTTCTTCTCTTAACCAAGAGGAAGAAAAGGTAAGCAACTTGGTTTTCTCTTGCTCTTTTGCTTAGTTTTCTTTTATTTTCTTCTCACCTTTAACTAAATTTTCATTCCTTTCTATCCATATATTATCATTATTCTAGTGGTTATCATACATCAATTTATCTCTATTATTTGTGGGAGGTTCAAGGTTCAATCCTTGACCTCACCTCTTCTTATTCTATTTTGGTTTCTATTTTCCCTTTTCTCTTATCCTTTTTATTTCTATGCTCTAAAGAAAAATAATACCCATATACTTATCTTATAATTTCGTGGGTGTTACAGTAACCTCTTGATTATGGGGGTAATTTACTAGATTCTAGGGTTAGAGAGTAATTTCTATGTGATGTATGTTGGACCCTGTGGTACTTTTGATGTGATCAACCAAATTGAGTTAGGTCCTGTTGTGTTTGATTCTTGTGTCTAAGTGTGTAAGAGCTTAGGAACACAAGAGGTCGAGCAGAAGATGCAGCTAGCGAGAAGGATGACATTGGAAGGGAGCCGACGAGCTCGGTGCATCCGAGGGATGAGGTGCTATAGAAGAGTACATCGGTGGATGATAGGGACGTGTGCGATGTTTCAAGGGACGAGAAGCCAGAGTGAAAGCCTACTTGAGGAGAAGATCGGGAAATGGGTTCGGGTGAGCCCTATCCCGGATGCCCGCGATCACCCAGGCGATCGGAGCAGTAGAAGAGCAAAAAGAAGGCTGAAAATACTACTGGAGGCACCTTCAAAGGGAGTTGAAGGTGCCTCCGTGCACCTCTGCGCACCTCTACACCTTCACTATGGAAGGCGCCTTCCATGGCTGGAAGGCGCCTTCGATGAACAGTACGAATGCACCTTCTAGCTATATGGAAGGTGCCTTCAACCAGGTAGATTTTATCGTTGGCATTGGATAAACTTTTATCCACTGGCACCTCGCTGGAGGCGCCTTCCAGCTCTATGGAAGGCGTCGTTCAAGCCAGGGATAAGATTTTTCAAAGGCTATAAAAGGACCCCTGAGCCTAGGAAATAAACAACAACTCTGGTTTTAATTTCCTAACAACTTTCTAAGCTTTCAACAAATGTAAGAGGCTTCTCCGCCTTCAATGAAGGAGATTTTGTTTTAGTGCTTTCATTGGTCTTGGATTAACAACCACCTCGTTGTAACCAAGTAAATCTGGTGTCTCGTCTTTAAGTTGTCATTTTTATTTATTATTATAGTTGCTTTTAATTAGAGTTGAAAGAACGAGAAAGGTTTTTATTTATTTTTTCAGGTAATTCAGCCCCTCTTGCTGGCCCCACTGTACCAATAAGTGGTATCAAAGCCTAACAACCTCAGAAGGACTAACTGCCTATTGAAGAACTGAAATGATGACCGGACCGACAATCTTCCCACCTAAGTTCGAGGGAGAATTTGCGTCTTGGAAGAAATGCATATAGGTATTTTTCAAAACTGATTTTGATATACTATTAATAATTAAATATGATTTTATAGCTCCTAAAGACTTCCAAGGAAATGAAAAGGAAGAACATCAATGAACTAAGAAGGAGTAAGCAAACTTCATAGCAAACAGACGAGCCGAGTTCCACCTACTTAGTGTACTTCCGCCGCAGGAAGTGAATAGGATAGGTGAGTACGAATTAGCAAAGGAACTTTGGGAGAAGTTCCTGGAATTGCATGAAGGAACTTCCGAAACAAAGCTTGCGAGATGGGACCTGCTCCGGAACCAACTGACGAACCTTTGGATGGATGAAAGAGAGTCAATAGTGTTGGTGCAACCTTAGGTCAAGGTTGACCTGGTTGACCAGACTCGAGTTGACTTGACTCGAGTTGTGTTTTGATGTTTGACGAGTTATGTTTGACGTGAACAGAAAAGTTGTACATTGATGTTTTACAAGGATACAAGCTTGGGAGATTGTGAGTGCAACCCGTGGTCAAGGTTGACCTGGTTGACCCGAGGTGAGTTGACATGACTCGGAAAAGTCCAAGCAGGGAGCTTGGCACGGGAAAAGTCCAAACAGGGAGCTTGGCATGGTGAAAAGTCCAAGCAGGGAGCTTGGCACGGGAAAAGTCCAAGTATGGAGACTTGGCACGGAGAAGTCCAAGTATGGAAGCTTGGCACATGGGAAGTCGGAGAGGGCTCGGTAGCTCGTTCTCCGGACTGTGGTCAGAGAGGGCTCGGGAGCTCGTTCTCTGGACCGGATGGAAGTCGGAGAGGGCTCAGTAGCTCGTTCTCCGAACTGTGGTCAGAGAGGGCTCGGTAGCTCGTTCTCTGGACCGGATGTGGAAAGTCCTGGTGAGTGAAGCCAGGCAGACGGATAAGTCCTGGTGAGTGAAGCCAGGCAGTGGGAAAGTCCTGGTGAGTGAAGCCAGGCAGTTGTGAAAATCCTAGTGAGTGAAGCTAGGTGAAAGTCCTGGTGAGTGAAGCCAGGCAGTGGGAAAGTCCTGGTGAGTGAAGTCAGGCAGTTGGAAAGTCCTGGTGAGTGAAGCCGGGCAGATTGGAAATCCTGGTGAGTGAAGCCAGGTGAAAACCCTAGTGAGTGAAGCTAGGTGAAAGTCCTGGTGAGTGAAGCCGGGCAAGGGAAAATCCAGATGGATCAAGGGTGATCGGACATCTGGTGTTGAGAAGGTCAAGTAGGTCAAGGGAGTGACCGGATACTTGACACGAAGAGAAAAGTCCAAGTGGGTCAAAGGGATTGACCGGACACTTGGTGGGGAGTCTTAGCAGGTCAAGAAAGTGACCGGATGCTAAGCATGATGTACCAAGAGGTCAAGGTTGACCGGATATTGGTTTGGACTTGGTTTTGGCAAAAACCAAGACCTGGATCGGTCTGGTGACCGATCCACTGATACTGTGGTTTCCTGATCGGTCTGGAGACCGATCAGAAAGCGGGACCGATCAGGCTTCGCACAGAGAGTTGGGAAACTCTCTGTGAAAGCTTTCTGATCGGTCTGGGGACCGATCAGCATAGAGCCTGATCGGTCCCCAGGACCGATCAGAGGTGCCCTGGACCGATCAGGCTTCAGCCTAATCGGTCCAGAACTATCCGTTGGCTCACAACGGTCTTCTGTCTTCTGCTGTCTTTTGGCTTCTTCTTCGCAGATGGATGCAGGTATAAAAGAGGGTTGAGGGCTTCTACAGTCTTCTCCTCTTCTTCTTTCGACTCCTGACTGTGATCGAGCTTTGCTGAGCTCTTAGCTTACTGAGCTTCGTGTGAGCTCCTTCTTGAAGCTTCGGGTGAGCTTTCCTCGACTGATCAGCTGCTGCTGTGAGTTTCCTGAAGTTGCTGCTTCGGATTCCAGTCGACAAGAACATGAGGCAAGCTTTGTTTTGTACATTCATATTGTCTTCTGTTTTGTGTTGTATTTTTGTACATCTTTCTTGCTGTTGCAAGAAGTTTCTGTGGCGAGGTTTCTCCACCCAGAAGGAGTGTTCTTATTAGCCGGTTTTCTGGAGACTCATCCACCGACGGATTGATAGGCTTCGTCCACCTTACGGACACGCCGAGGAGTAGGAGTTTCATCTCCGAACCTCGTTACATCGACGAGTTTGAGGTTTGATATTCTCCGTTGTCGTTTCTATTGTTTATTTCCGCTGCGCTAACCTTGATTTGTAGAAAGAAACGAAAGATTTGGGGCGCTATTCACACCCCCCCTCTCTAGCCGCGATCATCGATCCTAACAAATAGCACATCTACATGGAAGAATCAAAGAGCTTATCACCGGATTAACAAATCTTGGAGAATCAGTAACTAATCAGGATGCACAAATGTATGCATTAAATGCGTTCCCAAGAACACCGGAATGAACTTCCATAGTAGACTCCTACTATATATCCAAAAATCTCGATGTGAGTACTTTAGAAAATCTCTTTTTTATTTTTGAATTACACGAATCTCGGTGTGCGTGACAAAGAAAGGGACTGAGTTAGGATATTTCCCTAAAGGCAAGAATGGAAGATCAAGACTCCGAAGCATCAATCGATAAAGCCGAAGCGACCCTAATGGTAAGAAAATTTAATAAGTTTATCTGATCTAATAGGTTTAAATCGCATATGAAAAAGGATTATCAAAACAAAAGGAAAGTCTGATGCTACAACTGTCAAGGAGAAGGGCACATCAAAGATGATTGCCTAGAACTAAAGAAAAAGGAGAAGGTTAAAAGCACACGACCAACAAGATCTAGGCACAAAAATTTGAAGGTCACATGAGGCGAATCATCATCCTCTAAGTCTAAGGTCGAAGCTTTTTTTGGATTAGCCCTAATGGCTAACCATCAAAAAGAAGATGAAAGCAACTTAGAGATGAACATCGATGAAGGGGGAGGATCATCAGAAGAAAGCTGCGATGAAGGGGGAGCACCAGAACATAAGGTAAGTGAGGTACATGCACTATCTCTCAAACAGTCTTTTAATTTTATTAAAATTCTTTCAAAGGATTTGGTAAAATTAGAAAAAGAAAACATTGATTTGAAAAAATAATTAGATAGCTTAAAATTAGAAAATGAAAGATTAAAAGAAAAAGTGAAATTATTCAAACAAAATTATGCATGCACAAATACCTCTAATTATTCAAATGTTAGATCTATCGATAAGCGAAACTAGTACTTACGATTTCACAGGGGTCAAATTAGAAAGATCCCAAGAAATTATGTACCTCCAAAATTTCTGATTAATCCAGTAGGAAGAAATTTATATTGAGTTTCAAGATCATGCTTAGACTAAATTATTTTAATTTTTAAAAGGGTAAAATGTCAGAAAGGAAATTAAATATTAATTTCTTTAAAAGGTCGTGTTTAAGAAAGTGGTTGTTGCTCTAATATCCAAGAATATCTAGTATCTCGTCATAGCCTGGAAGCCAATTATTAGAACACATGTTTAATTGACTAACTAACAAGTTAAATTCTTTTATGTCAAAGTATGTCTTTATGATTTTTTTTAAAAAAAATTGTTCAAAATTTTGTTTGAAATTATTTAGAAATTATTTTTTAACTATCCCTAAAATTGAATTTCAAAATTTTATAACTTTCTATCTTACTTTTCCCTATTTTTTGATGTGATCAAAAGGGGAGGAATAGGTACAAGTTTAGGGGGAGTGAGGGACATTTTTTTTCACATTTTATTAGTCCAACATGTCACATTAAAAATGCATTTTAATGCTTAACTTAATTTTGCAATTAATTTTGCAATTTCTTTAAAAAAAACTTATGTTAGTGCAATTTGGTTATTTTTTTTATCCTAACTTGAACTTGAGTTGATACACATCAAAAAGGGAGAGATTGTTGGATCCCGTGGTAGTTTTGATGTGATCAACTAAGTTGAATTGGGTCCTGTTGTGTTTGATTCTTGTGTCTAAGTGTGCAGGAGTTTTAGGAACATAAGAAGTCGAGTAAAAGATGCAGCTAGTGAGAAGGATGGCACGGGAAGGGAGCCGATGGGCTCGGTGCATCTGAGGGACGAGGTGCTGCGGAAGATTACACCGATGGACGAGAAGGACGTACGCGATGTTCTGAGGTACGAGAAGCTGGAGCGGAAGCCTGCTTGAAGAGAAGACCAAGAAATGAGTTTGGGTGAGCCCTATCCTGGATGGTCGCGATCACCCAGGCAATCATAGCAGCAGAAGAGCAAAATGAAGGCTGGAAATATTGCTAGAGGTGCCTTCAAAGGGAGTTGAAGATGCCTCCATGCACCTCCACGCGCCTCCGCACCTTCACTGTGGAAGGCGCCTTCCAGGTCTATGGAAGGCGCCTTCGACCAGATAGATTTTACCGTAGGTAGTGGATAAACTTTTATCCACTAGCGCATCGCTAGAGGTGCCTTCTAGCTCTATGGAAGGTGCTCTCAAGTTACGGATAAGATTTCCCAGGGATTATAAAAAGACCCCGGACCTAGGAAATAAATAACAACTCTGGTTTTAATTTCCTAACAACTTTATAAGCTTTCAACGAGTGTAAGAGGCTTCTCCGCCTTCAACGAAGGAGATTTTCTTTTAGTGCTTTCATTAGTCTTGGATTAATAACCACCTAGGTTATAACCAAGTAAATCTGGTACCTTGTCTTTAAGTTGTTATTTTCATTTATTATTATAGTTGCTTTTAATTAGAGTTGAAAGAATGGGAAAGGTTTTTATTTATTTTTTTAAGCAATTCACCCCCTCTTGCCGACCCTACTGCACCAACAATGTAAACACTTTGCTTTGATTTATGCATGTTTTCTATCTTGTTGCTATAATATGTTGGATTGTGGTTCGGATCTACTGTTTTAACATGATCTCGGTGCCAAAAGTACTAAATTTGTATCCAATGAGGGTTTAGGGATAAACTAAAAGAAGAACCTGATCCTCCAACCTGTAAACGATCGTGATGCTGAGACTCAGATATGAAAGTACAACTTGGCTTGCCGCGAGGAACCCTAGGCAATCATAGAACTTAATGAATCATACCTAATACATTCAACGGTTAGGGTTGGTATGTCATTGTAGAAGCAAAAGTTCACATCATATATCTTAGGATTGTTTACCTACACGAGTCCATATTAAGGACAAGAATTAAGACAATGATTAAGTGTTTGCTAGCATTGAAGTGAAACTGAAATCTTAGGATCATTCTCTCTAACTGTCTTTCCTCTCTCTACTTGCTTTGATCACATTCTGGCTTGCTTTTGTGATCTCTCTGAATTCTCTCTCTCTCTCTCACCCTCTCACTTCTCTTTCACATTTAGATTCAGATTTGTGATCATGACAACTAACACTTTTGATTTGGTCCAGCCTATTAAGTTTGATTTGTAAGCTAATACTCAATCTCATTCCTGTGGATTTAATCTTATTATTACTTGATGACACTTCCATGCACTTGCGGATTTACCCACACATTCTCGATTTCTATAGCTCGCACACATCAATTTTCTCCCAATAATGGCAACGAAAAAACCTAATTTGCTTCCATACTTTGTATTCTTCGCTAATAAGGCAAAAAACTTGAAATGTAGGTAAAACCTAGCTTATCCATTACTATATTCAACAGATATATATCAATTCGCTCATCCAATTGGAATTGAATGCAAAATCCTAAGCTCATTCTTAAAAGACGAGAATAAGCTAATCCTAAGCTCTGATACCAATTGAAAGCATTATAGATGCATTGGAATGAAACCACATGATGCATCTATGGATCTAGTTATCTATCATCAATAAGGCAAAAAAAAATTGAAATCGATTCCAATGGCATATGAAGGGCTGATTTGAATCCATCGCTAAAGTCATTGCTTCTTACGAGTTCCTACAAGTATGGAATGATCTTCTACAGAAATGGGCAGCAACCGATCTTGGTCTCAATGGAAAAGAGTCCAAGGGAGAAGAAGCTCTCTTGAATCCAATGCTCAAGAAGATGCCCAAATCAATCAAGCTTTTTCTTTATATACCAAACTCATCTTATAGGGATCATCCACAATGAAGTTCAGACCTATTAATAAGTCATCAATGTTCACGAATTAGGTTATTGAATTTACATATTAAATCCACATCTAATAATCTAAATCCCTCTTTATACTACAAGCATTAGATCACTTAATCAGGATTGATCCTTAATGACAATGGTTGTTGGTGTTAATTCAAATGTAAGCCCACCAAATGAAGCTTAAACGCTTCAATGAGTGTATATTTGATGATCTTGTTGGAAATATAGTTTTTTCGCTTATCGTTAGATTTGACTATGGCATTTTGAAAGTTTGACAATTTAGCTTAAATTATGTATTTGATATTGGTGCATCGAACATGCAACTTTGTATCAAATTGATGAAAAGCTTAGATGATTGAAGTTGTAGATCTAGTAAGAAGCCATAGTAAATTGAGGACTCACGGATGGGTTTTGAACTTAGAGGAAGACCTAAAAGAATATATGAAACCTATGTAATCTTGGTATTTATTCTTGGGTTAGATTATATTTAATGTTGCAATTGCTTAAGAAGAGAATTGATTTAGTTGTTTAAGCCTTGTGATATTAGGAGGTTCTTAAGTCATGTGTGTCAACTAACTCAGTTCTCGAACTTTAGGTCTATTGGCTCATAAGAACTAGTTAGAGGGAGTAAATAGATAGTTAAAAAAAATCTCACACAAACTCAAATCAATTAATTCGCAATCAATGCATTACCAATGCAATGGAATAAATAATAATAATAATAATAATAATAAATTTAATATGACTTAAGATATTACAATGTCGAGTCCAGTGGAGTAAAATTGGTTGAGTAAATGTTTTCTTATAAATATTAGCATTTTTTGAGTAAATGATAAACTTTCTCAAAAAGTTCCGTAATATCTATATAAATCAACCTCAACTTAAGTTCGAATCGGAATCAACTTTAAAAAAAATCAAGCTAAACTTAAACAATTAATTAATTGTAAACTTGACTCAATTCAATTTACTTAAACAAGAGTTTAGTTAGTCTTCTAAGTGGGGAGAAGAGTCAGAAATAAAATAAACTGATCATTTTATGATTTTCTTCGGATTTTTTTAATTTTTTTTCTAAATTGCTTAAAACATTTTCTCAAAACCCTTTCAAGATCAAAGTATCACAAAAACAAAAACAAAAAAAACTCCATTTAATGTCTCGGAACTAAGTTTGGTAATTTTTCACATCCCAACCGGGCAAATAATTCGATAAGCAATTCCGTAAAAGATAAGGGGGTTGCTGCAAGTTTTGATCTTCCCCTTCCCCTCACTGCATTTTGGGAGCAAAGCGAGAAGGTCGAAACAGAACGGCGAGCTAGCGAATTGATCATGCGAGAGAGTCTTGATCATCCCTGAACCAGAAGAGGCGACAATCTCGCTGCGGGTATCGGATAGAAAGAGGGATTGCTAAAAGCTGAGAGACACACGTACACAGAGATAAAGGGAGGAGAATAGGCAAGTTGAGTCATTACTCAACACAACCCTAATCGCCTCCCAGCACTATAATTCTTCGACTAGGAGCTGAATCTCGCTGCAGTAATCGTTTCTCGGACTCACAGTCATCCCAGGTTGCGCCTTGGGAGATACCTGTTCACTCCAAAAGACCACAATTTGCGGGGCCATTCTTGTCCTCTGTTCGATAGGTATGCTAGAAAGGGTAATTTTTTCTCGAATTGCTGCAGTTAGTTGGTTTCCCTGTGTATTTTGTGGCTTTATCGCTCGAAGGTGAATGTTTTATGATTTGGGATTTGCGTACATTGTATTTCCATTTCGAATGTTTTATTCATTTGTTCGGCATGACGTTTTCCGGTCAAAGTGATGGTTATGGATGCCATTGGTGGTCTCTGGATTTCTTGAAGAAAGTGTTTATCTTACACCACAATTGTTTAGCTGGACGGGATTTATTTGTCTTCTAACTGATGGATAATGGTCGTACATGTTGTATCTTTTGGGGTGTACATTAAAAGCAGCATATATATATATATATATATATATATATATATATATATATATATATATCAAGCTGATGCTATCTCAACTGGTAAAGTGTAGGTCGAAGCACCAATGTGACCCCAAAAATATGTAAGTTGAGTAGCAAGGATTACATGATTTGGCGATCTGTTTCTGGTCCATTGTTAAATTCTAAACACACCATAAGCTATTTGCACAATTTGCACCATTTATTGTTTGTCTATTGACATCATTATTTCCAATATTATTTTTACTTCTAAATCTTTTTTATATTTCAGGTTGAATTTGGTCTACTTGCTCAAACTAAGATATTGCTAATGCCAGTTGATGGTTGTATCAATTAAGTTATGAATGATAGCGAAGAAGATGATGATGCACCTATTATTTTTAGGAGGTCAAACTCTTTGTTAAAACAAGGTCACTCAACCTCTTCTTTGAAGAAAACAACTGCTCAAAAGGATTCCAGCTCTATTTTTCATCAATTTGTGCAAAATGATAGCAGCTCACATAAGCAAAATGCAACATCACTCCCTAAGGCATCTAGTGAGAAGCCTATGGCAGGATCAAATATTGGATCTTTGCTACCTGCCCAGTCAACTAATTCATCTCATGATAAATTAACAACAAATGATAGGAGGCCAAAGCATGAGGATGAGCTATCTGATTCAGATGATGATAAACCATTAAGTCATAGACATAATTCTGTTTCAGCAATAGTTCAGAGAAAATGTTCTGTGGACTCAGAGAAAACACATATACATTCTTCACATCTTATTGTTGAAGGTAGGAGCACTGAAAAGATGGACTTGGTGGACAATCCAACCATAAAGAGTGAGAATTCTGATGATGACAAACCATTGAGTGTCAAATATTCAGGAGTAATCAACAGAAGTGCCTTTTCACATGCTGCAGAGGCTCCTCAAAAACCAAAGCCTTCTTCACTTAAATCCATGAAGTTGACTTCCAATACCAGTGAAGAAACAGATGATTCAGAAGATGCAAAACCACTTCTTTCTAGGTTTCAGTCTAATGTTATTGGTGTTTCTTCCGCGAAAGTCTCCAATGGACCTGAGAAGCCTTTGTCTTCTAAATTGAAGTTAAATGGTTCTAACAAGAAGGGCATAAGCAGTAAGACAACTGCTCCCAAAGGTGGAGAAAAGCGACCTCTTAGTGATGCCAATCCTGCAGAATCTTCATCAAGTAAGAAAGCAAAGCTAACAGGTACCTCTGTTTCTGCCAAAGTTAAACAGGAGGTTTCTGTTAGTAAAGAAAGTAAAGAAGATGATAATGATCACACACCAATTGCACAACGAATGAAGAAGTCACCGTCTTCTAATAGTGCATCAATCAACCAGAATACATTGCTGAAAACTGCTAGTTCATCATTCAAGAAAAGTAATCTTACAATGAATAAAAAGAGGGATTCTAAATTCTCAAAGTCATTGAAGGCCCCTGTTGGATCTGGTGGGGAGCAGAAATGGACTACCTTGCAACACAATGGTGTTATATTTCCCCCTCTATACAAGCCTCATGGGATTAAAATGCTTTATAAGGGACAACCAGTTGATTTGACTCCTGAACAAGAAGAGGTTAGCTTTAAAGATTTTCTGAACTTGTCTTATTATTATGATGTTGTTTCTCTGGTATTCTTTTACTTCTTACAGCAATTGTATTTGTTTGTTAAAAAGTGCAATAGTTTGTTGTCGAACTACATCGAGTTTTGGTTAATTTCAATTGTGAACTCTAGTTTTGGTTAATTACAATTGTGAACTCAACTTTTAAAAATTCCTGGCGCTACAGGTGGCGACAATGTTTGCTGTCATGAAAGACACAGATTATGCCCTGAAAAAACAATTTATCAAAAACTTTATGGATGATTGGCGACTAATACTTGGTAAAAATCACATCATTAAGAAGTTTGAGGACTGTGATTTTACCCCAATATATGAATGGCATCTAAAGGAGAAGGAGAAGAAGAAGCAGATGACTTCTGAGGTAAATTATGCTCCATTTATCCAGAAGTAGGATGATGACTCAATTATGTCATAGGAGATAGACACTTTTGTTGTAGTGTGCTCTGCATTTTGACTCTGGCATTATCTTATAACAAGAATAGGTTTTTGCTATTTCTTCAAAGTCATACTTATAGTATTGTTCATAAAGTTTATGGAACTAGTGCTAATACAAAAAAAATTCAGATGTCACCACACATTTCTATATGGCCCTTTGTCCCTTATTGTCAGTTGACCAGTGAAATGATTTTCTTGAATTACAAAAACCTCTTTTTATCTCTCTATTTTCATATTATAATTTGTATTAATTCATGATTTAGCTTCTTGTTTATCTGTTTCACAAAGGGTTTTATCAGACCTACAACCTTCATGAACTTTCATCTGTATGTCTAGTTAAAGATGACGGTAGATTTACATTTATGTTAGGAATATTATTTTTAGAAGCTACCAATGATATGGTGACTAATGGTTATTTACCATCCTGGTTTAGTTTCTGATTAGAAATTATCTTGGAATAAATTCATTTTTTTCTTTTAGTATAGTTTATGAAAATTATATTTTGGGACCAATCACTTGAATTATACTTTGTTTGGCCACTTGCATGCTTTTTGCTATTTCCAGAATTAAGTATTATTTTTATTGGAAAGTAGACATTGTGTCTATACTTCTTATGTAGGAAAAGAAGGCTGCAAAGGAAGAAAAATTGAAGCAAGAAGAGAAGTATATGTGGGCTATTGTTGATGGTGTGAAAGAGAAGGTTTCCTCTAATGATAATTTTGCTACGTTTTTGTTTTATATATGATATGAAGCTATAGATAAATTGCTTTATGCTGCATTTGGCACAACTGAATTGACAGCAAAAACTTGAACTTGATTTAAGCTAATAGCTTTTGAGTTTGAATTAAGATTTTATGATCTGAGCACTGTTGAGGATTGTGAATTTATTATTTATGTGTTTTTTGGGTGGAAAATAATTCTTCGGAGCATGTTTTATGTAGCATGAAGCTTCCCATGCAACATATGGTTGATACTCTACCATGAACTTCTAAGTCATTGACTCATTGTGACCAACAGCGAGAGAAACAACAACGAGCCATGAAATCCTTATAGATTTGTGACTTGGTTTTACAATGGCTGTTTGAGCCTAATGTGATTCCAACTTGCTTTTTTTCATCCAGGCTTGCACCCAACGCTGGCAGTTTTCAATCCTTCCTATATGTTTCTTAAAGCAATTCCAACTTGATTTCTTAGGATTAATTATAGTAGGAAATTGTTTACTCATGAATGCATGATATCTTTGTTATTATTCCAATGCCTCCTGATGCTTCCTTCAAGTGTTGTACGTCAATATTAGTGATGCGTATAAACTCTCCTATGTTATTTTTATGCTGACTACTAGTGAATTGGTCTATTTTAGGTTGGAAACTTTAGAGTAGAACCACCAGGGTTATTTCGTGGTCGAGGAGAGCATCCAAAGGTCATATTTCCTTGTCACTATATCTACTTTAATTGTTTCTGGTTGACTTTGTCAAATTCAATTCCACGATTTCTGTTTATTTTTCCACTAAATTACTGTTCCACTAAATTACTGTTGGTTTGCTGTGATTATAGATGGGAAAGTTGAAAAAGAGAATTAGGCCAACAGATATTACCATCAATATAGGAAAAGATGTACCAATTCCCAAATGTCCAATACCTGGTGAAAGGTAATGTTATTAACAGAGCAAAACTTGAGCTAAGCAGGTACCAGATGGATCAAACTTGTTGGTAAAACTTCTGACAATCAAATTACATTTACAAATGGTCAATCTTATATTTTTCAGATGGAAAGAAGTAAAACATGATAATACTGTCACGTGGTTGGCATTCTGGAATGATCCCATAAATCCAAAAGAGTTCAAATATGTCTTTCTGGCAGCAAGTAGTTCATTGAAAGGGCAAAGTGACAAAGAGAAATATGAGAAATCCAGGTTGTTGAAGGTATACAGTTTGTCTCTCTCTCTCTCTCTCTCTCTCTCTCTCTCTCTCTCTCTCTTTTCCCCTTGAATGGCCAATTTAAGTGAATTTGAAGGTTTCAATTTCAAAAGATATATGTCACTTTTACTTGCCTTCTCTTTTCACTAATAAATATCAATCTTTATTCAGTCTTCTCTCTGAAAACTTCTCCTTAACTCCCCTTATCTCTCCAAGGAATATTGAACTATATTTAAATTGAGGAGAGTTAAGCAAGATGGTATTTTTTTAAGTAATCTTTTGTAACACAGGCCGAGTTTTCATCAGTCCCACTTAAGTATTAGCTCAAAGTTTGACAGGGAAGGGGAGCTTAATTTCAACCTGGTTACTAGTATCTTCAAAATAATGAGTATCTTAGTTTTTTTTTCAGTGTCATTTTTCTATTTGTAGGACTCTTTTGATTTTTTGTGGCAAACATTGTATCAATTGGTATTATGCTTCAACTCAAGGGGAGTATTAATATTAATAGTTTAGTCCCACATTGGTTATTATTTCATTAGGTATTATGTTTAATCTATAGGGTGTAATTGCTTACTTTGCTATTGAATAATACACTTTTGTTCCTCTCAGTTATGCTATTTGTATTGCAGGATTATATACAAGATATTCGGGCAAACTATACAAGAGATTTTAATAGTAAAGATCCAACAAAGAGGCAAATATCAGTGGCGACCTACCTTATTGATAAGCTGGCACTCAGGGCTGGCAATGAAAAGGTATAAATCCTGTGGCAAGGTGTAATAGGTTCTTTGTTTTTCTATATTGTGATCCTTGATTGTTTTTGTGTTTTTCCCTTCCATTTCTAAATTATCTGGGTAGCTCATGTTGTGTTTCTTAATATTAGACCACACTGATCCACCTGTTTTATCATTCCAATGAGATTAGCTGAATTCTGCTTTTTTGCTTCTGAAGATATTGGCAATTACACAATTAGATTGTATATATCCATACTGATATGCTAGGTATAGTTCCAAAGTTGCAATCATATACCTGTATGGCCATTTGCTTGTTTTCATGATGTATATTTTCTTTCAAGAGAAAGGGAGCCTTGGCGCAATGGTAAAGTTGTTGTCATGTGATCAAAAAGGTCACCGGTTCGAATTCTGGAAACAGTCTCTTGCAAAAAGCAGGGTAAGACTGCGTACAATGGATCCTTCCCCGGAACCCCGCATGGCGGGAGCTTCGTGCACTGAGCTGCCCTTTTTTTTTATATATTTTCTTTCAAGAGCAATTAATTATAATATACATCATATGGCTAAGTCTAAGTTCATCCTTTTTCATATAAATTTGTACAGGATGATGATGAGGCTGATGATGAGGCTGATACTGTTGGTTGCTGCACTTTAAAGGTCGAGAACGTTGAGTTAGTTCCTCCAAATAAATTGAAGGTAGTATAACACACTTCTATGTTTCTCAACATATTTTATGAATGAACATTTTGTTTTCTTTAGTTTGACTTCTTAGGTAAAGATTCTATTAGATACTTAAACACAGTGGAGGTTGAACCACCTGTTTATACAGCAATTGGTGATTTTCGAACTGGTGAGTTGACTTCAAAATTTTTCCTTAGTTCAGATTCTTATCAACAGGGTGTCGGGACATTATTAATATTGTTTTTTTTGTTAGCCAAAAAGAGCAACGGAAGTAAGAAAGACAAGGTTGATGATCTCTTTGACTTGCTGGATACAAGTAAACTCAATGCACACCTGAAGGAACTCATGCCTGGACTCACTGCAAAAGTGTTTCGTACATACAATGCTTCTATTACCTTGGATGTTATAGTAAGAAACTGACTTCAAATGTTTGTATATGCTTTTCTCCTTGTATGCCCAAGGTTTCAAAAGCTCCGTCAACTCGTTCATTCTCTTACCAATTATTGAAGGTTGATGACGTGGGAAGGATTGCTTGAAAAAAATATCAATTCTTACCACTCTTAAATAAAAAATCTGTTTTTGTGCATTCACAACTTGAAGAATTTTGTAGGACTGTTACATCTTTATGAATTTAGATAGTGCACTTATTAAATCAATCCATTTCTTGTTCTGTACAGTAGTATGAATCCAAATACACACTTGTTTTTTTTGTTTATACTTTATTTTTCATTTCCATCTGTATTCCTAGATTAGTATGGATCACTTGTTTATGTTGATTTTGCAATAATGACAGTTGAATAAGGAAACCAGGGATGGCTCTGTGCCTGAGAAGGTGGCAGTCTATCAACATGCAAACAAAGAGGTAGTTAATACTCTTGTTTTGCCTATTTAGTCGTTGGCTATGAATTGTGGTTATGATTCATCATTTGTTTTCCAATACAGGTTGCAATTATCTGTAATCACCAACGCAGTGTATCAAAGTCTCATGAAACTCAGATGTCTAAGTTGAATGAAAAGATAAATGATTTAAAGGTTTTAAGTTTTTCCACTTCAGTAAATTACAGCCAATTTATATGCTCCCTTTGATTTTTCTCACTCAGTCTGTATTGCAAACAGACCCAAAGAGAGGAATTGACAACAGATTTGAGTAGGGCTAAGTTACGGAAGCCTCCACTTGAAGATAAAGACGGGAAGCCAAAGAAGAACTTGGCCCCTCAAGCGTAATGAACTTAGTGAATTCTTTTGACTTGCACATTTATTTTTCCCCTAAATAACTCTGATCTGATGTGTCTCAACTTGCAGGATCGAGAATAAAATTGCTCAGCTTGATGCCAAGATAGAAAAAATGGAAATGGATAAACAAATAAAAGAGGATCTGAAAACAGTTGCCCTTGGAACATCAAAAATTAATTACCTTGACCTGAGAATATCAGTCGCATGGTGCAAGAGGCATGAAGTGCCAATCGAGAAGGTACCTGATCCCTCTATTTTCCTCTTGCAGCTTATTTTTGCAAGATGTCTCTGTCAAAATTGTCTATTTGAGTACATCAGTAATCCCGCCGCTGTGGCTTTCATTTCTTATCCTTGGTTTTTTCAGATATTCAACAAATCACTACTTGCAAAATTTACATGGGCAATGGATGTTGATCCCAACTTCAGATTCTAGAACATATTTACCCCGATTGATTCTTACACCGGATAGAGAAGTTTTCAGCCATTCAACTCCATTTCAAGTAAATTTCAACAATGCTTCAAGTCGTTTACACATGCAATGGCAGATGTCGCACAACACTCAAATATACATGTACTTTGATTCACAATCATTAGCGCATTCGAGTTCGTTTCCATGATTAAATTAAATGTCCAAAATTGGATTTCCTTCATTAGTTCCCTCCGGATGAACTACCCATATGAGTTTCAGTCATTCTAGACCCAGAAATGTAGCTCATTATAGCGAGGATGTTATCTGACTTTGGAACGTAACTTGAATGAAAACTTTCATCATCTTCCTTCTTTTTCAAAGCCGACGCCATATCTTCCTTTTGACTACTACTCAAATTAAATGACCAGTTAGAATCAAATTTATAATGATTGTATGTTTGGTGCAGCATCAGCACCATACAATTCAAAATGAAATGTTAGTGTAACTTCAAATCATACAATAAAAGAACGTTTTTTTAATTGATATCAGTTTTTTTTTTTTTTAAATCGATTAATCTTAAGGATGATCGAAAATTTTTATTAATCATTAGAATAAATTGAGAGGCGTTTGGTCTCTCCAGATGACTCACTTTCTCATCCTCCTATTTATTGGAGAAAAAATTTCGTATAATTTATATATTTTTTCAAGCCCTCTATTCATTAGAGAGATCCTAAAATTCTTGGGATCTATATTGGGAGGTCTAACTGTTGTATCATAGATTATATCCTTGATCGAGGGCTTAGATATAAATCGATTATAAATGAACAAGATCAATAGTTTGATCAAATTTATTTATGTCACAAATAAATGTATATTTTGTATCCAAACTACAAAGTCTAAATTAACTTGATAGGAAAGTCATTATATAATTAAACTATTAATAAAAATAACAACAATCAAATCTATCCCACTAGATGAAATCAATTATATAGATCATTATATGTCATTGAGCTATATTCTCTACTATATCATTATTTATATTTAAATAAATTTTATTTTATTTTATTATTGTTAACGTAGTCATTTTTGGTCTTTTTTTTCATTCGATATTCATATTTGTCATAATTTTATATAACCTAACTAGAGCATTAATTGATCATCTAAGTACATATTTGTATTATCTTAAATATGTTTCTTAGAGTTTTTTCTAAAAAGAACGGGTAAGGACGAGTTCTCATATGGGGGCAGCCTTAGGTGATGATCCAACTAAGGGTTTCACACGGAATTTGGAGTTGAGATCAAACAGTTAGGTAACTGACAAACTTACATTGTGCTTAATATATCATATTTATATGCTAACTCTATTTTATAGGAATCGATATACCGATCAGCCCGATTAATACACCGAACATTTTGGTAGACTAAAAGGCTAGTTCGACCAACCGAGCACTAAGATGTCAGTTGAGTTGTTATGTGTGTTGACATGGCATCCAACGTGGACAGGCCTAGGCCTCAGATTTCATAAGTGACAAGGGATAAGGACAATCTTGTTGACATCGAGCGAGGATAAGCTTTGACTAGCTAACGTGGTAGAGGGTGCGGTTAAGGATAAGGACCGCAGTGTTGACATGGTGGAAGGAGATTAAATAAAGGTCGGATCTATAGACCGATTAACTAGATCTAGATTTAATTTTTGAGGTGATCGATAGACTTATCATGTTGATCAATAAACTCATCCAGGTATATAAAAGAAGGCCTCAAACAGAGGCTCAAATATCAATTACTCAAGTGCTTCTACTCTCGCCTAAACTCTAAAAATGTCAAGGCTACGCAAACTACTACTCTGACAACCGTGCTCAACTCTAAATCCATATTTATCGATATACTTGCTTTATTTCATTGTCTTTTGTAATTAAGTTATAAAGGAATGGTAAACATGTTTCCATTCCTTAGCTTTTGTAAAAAGATGTATCTCTTTCTCTTTTGAGAAGGAGATAGCTAGTGAATTGTCTATCAATGATCACATACCTTGGAGTAGTAGGAGAGGTTGTGAACCAAGTAAAAAAAATAAACGTGTTCTTTGTGCGTTGAGTGTTTTTTATTTTAATTTCCACTAGCTTAATTTTAAAAAATAAAAGAAGCTTTAAATGAGAAAAAGTGACCCGTTGTTACGAAGCCACAAGTATACGACTACATCGTTAGTAATAAAAATATCGATCCTATAGGGACTGTTGATTAAACACTAGTTGATTTCACACAGCGAATTCTCTAGACAAACAAAAGATTGGCTGGAAAAGAGAGAGTAAGAGAAAGATTAAGGAGAAGAAAGAAGGAATAAGAGATGATCTTGGAAGGGGATGGATGATAGATGCTAGAATTTTAGTTTCGTTACAATGCTAGTTAATGTTCCTATAAGGAATCCCTATCACTATGACCCCCCAATCATACGTTCCTAGATTGTACAGTTACTTACTAACGGTAACACTGAAGTATCCACTTCAATTAGAATGTCCTAACAATGATTAGTCTCTATATTAAGATCTTTTCACTCTAGAAAGTGGATAAGTATCGATGTCCTCTGTCACTAAGGGTATAATATGTCTGATTGAATGGGTATCCTCTGTCACTAAGGATCCCCTGATTATCCAATCTAGTAGCAACCTTAACATAAAGACAAACCTCTCACGTCTACATATTTACATCATTCATACTTTTCGTCAAACACATAAAAGGCATAACACATAGAACAAGTAGTAAACACATCATTGCATAGGAAAATGTCTAAATATAAGTTCATACATCAACATCACAATATAACTACTTCCTATATCATAGATCTAGAGATCTACTCTATTACAAGGGAGGTACAACCAAAAAACGATAAATATAACATCTACAGCTCAACACATGGATTGAGAGAGAAGAGGATGCTTATCTTTGAAGCACGACATCCTTGGAGGCATCTCCTTGCTCCAGAGGTGGACGGATAGGTGAAGATCGACGAGGGTGAAGCCTAGGGCTCCCCCAAGGGGGAAAACCCTTACCCAAGATCCAAGATTCTGGAAAAGGAGGAGAAATCCCCTTTTATAGTAAGGGAGCACGACCCCCTCGTGTAGTCTACCATAGCTGTACCTTTTGGCACGACCTAGGTATTGTTGGACACAACCACAGAGGCACGATCGTGCAAAAGGCATGGCCAGATCTCTGTTGGCTTTTGGAATCTTGGTACAGTTGTGTGATTCCACACGACCTGAGTTGGATTGAGCTCTGCTCAGAAGACACGGCCATATAATGAAATAGGATGCAATAAATATAGATTATACTCATGAAATACAAGTAAATATGTGTCAAAATATAAATAAAAGTGTATATAATTTACGTACATCATCCGTGCTATTTATCCTCCATGAAAAGGCTTCTCTGATCCTACCATTAGAACTCAGTTCCAACATATTTCTCTGATCCTTTGAAACAATAACATTATGGTGGTTACACTCGATGTACTGGGAAAAAAAACTTGAAACTTGTTTAAAAAAAAAACATGACCAACTACACAATTTAAATCAAGTTACCTAAATCCAGAGAAGCCAAATAAAAATAAAAAAGAATGATTCCTCATAATCCTCCAATAAGCAGCTACCCAAATGTACTTTGTAAACCTATTGATTGCAATAACAACCCAAACAATTGGTGCAGCATCATAGGCATTGTATTCAAGTATAATAGTCAAATCATATATTGACTCTTTCTGAATAAGATATTCTATGGAGTTGAAGGTAAAACATAATCAGTAAATTTCCAAATGACATGCATATTTGTCTGATTGTCAATTGCACGCTAAATCCCACTAGAAGTTTTTTCGCTTCACAAATTGAATCAGAAAATTTATTTAAAAACCTTATAGAAGTAGCCAAGGAAAAGCAATCTCAATTTTAGGAAAACTTCCCTAATTGCCAAATAAAAGAAGATTTTGTAGACATTTTCCTTAGGTACGTGGTTGACAGTGGTGGGTCCTGCAGTTAAATAGGCAAAACTACTTTCAGAAGGTTAACTCTGCATTAGTAATCTTACCACCACTTGGTGAAAAACCCTATGATAGCATTAATGTTTGTGCTCATAGGATTGCTATCCTGCATAAAATTCAACTCAGATGAATAATACATTTTCAACCCCATGTGACTTTCTAAGTGTTTGATAGGGACTTTATCAGACGGATCGACACAATTTGTTTACTGATACTGCAAGTACATAAACAAAATGTCCTTGGCACTGGCTTTTACCTTGGTGGCCTTCCTCATTTCAGTAAGAATAGAAAAGGCGATGAAGGACAAAAATTATCTCAGGCTCCTATAAGAAACTTTAGACTAAAACAATACCACTTACAAATAGTACTACGAGTTTATAGAGACATTTCGTTTTCTTAGTAACCGAACTTACTACTCAAAGAAATACAATAGAATTAAACAGCAATAGTAGCCTACCCCAACCAGAATAAATTAAAAATTGTTGACTAATGAATCAACAAATGTCAAGTAATAACTCCGAAAAATGTAAATAGAAATTTGTTTCATGATAGCAGCATGAGTCACGATTAGAGAGGGCACTAGAAACAACATAGGAGAGTTTACTTTAAAAGTCTGTCCCGTCATCTTACAAGAAATAGAGATCTAGTGACAATAGTTACCATTTCAGCATGGTTTGTTTTTCAACTCTGATGGCTTCTGATAAAAGAACAGGCTTTCGATCGTGGAGTGTGGCAAAGTCTTGCAGCTAGAGCTGGGCATGTTAATTGAATTCATTGATAACTGATGGAGAACTGCAGGACTCAAAATGTCAGATGGGGCGCAAATGGCTCTGACTGGCCTGTCTGGAAGTTCATGCTCAGTCACGGGGAAGCTGTTTGAAGCAACTTGCTCTGATGCTATCTTATAAGCCCTCACTAGCAAGGTATCAATGTACTTTTGATATGCGTCCATTCGTATCTGGACATGTCTCTGAACCTATGGAATAGCCAAAAGAGCAGTTTTAGTATATAATCTACAATGTAATTTGAACTTTGAGGTGAACCCAATGATTAAGTTTCACAAGTAGCTCCATTAATACGAGTTCTCATCAAAACAGTACTTATTGGTCATACAATAATGTAGACTTATATTTGCTTGTGTTGAATCCATAATTGCACATAAACCAATATGCCAAAGCAGAACAGAATAGATAGATGGGAACTGCAAACAGAAACAAGCGGTAATTGGTACCTCCACTTGCTCAAACAGTCTTCTTTGCACTTCCATTTGTGCTCTTAAAGCCTCCTTGACTTCTTGACCCCTAAAAGCAGGGGCGCCAACCTTGTTCATGTTTCTTAACCATGTGCCCTACAATATTTCTACATTACAATTATATGTCACTTACTCGTTGACGTCAGGAGTAGGCACTCTCGGAGACAAAGCACTGCTGCTGGGATTCTCCGAAAGGTAGGAGACTGAAATACAAGGCAAAATATTTTTAAAAAGCAATAAAAAAAATAAACGATAGTAACAGCATAGGGCATTCTTATATCAACAAAGGTTATTTTGTGCAGATTGCTCATACCAACTGTCAAAAGAAATGGTCCACATCAAAATAGTTGTTACATTTTCACCCACTTTCTCATGTACTAGAAATGTGAATGGAAAAGGAGATGAAAAGAAAGGAGATTCCATTGTGTGTGGGAGTATAGTCACATTGGGAGTTTTATGACATTATAGTTGGTTTATATTGAATCGCAACGAATGAAATTGTGAACATATGTATGGGGGGTGCAAATTCAGAATCTGAATTGCACTAAACCAAATTGACTCGTATATGAGTACGACCCGCGCGCGTTGAATGCTGGACCGATCAAGAAAAATTTGCCCAAGCGAATCAACCAACATTTTGCCACCTGAAATGCATTAACACGTCTTATCCTGTCCGAAAGTGTGAAGCTGGAAAGCTGAGGATGTGGTGACCTCACTGACCGGCTGGGGACCTCGCTCCACTCTGCAAAACAAATAACGTCAGTGCTGAACTTAGGAAGGGGTCTCCGGCATTAGCCCTCCGATGCTCAAGTCAGTCACCGGAATGTGGAGAAAAGTGGAGCAACTATAGAACTATGCGTAAACAACAAGGTTAGACTACGACAACACCTAACTTAACTCATTTGTCATTCATCAAAACCTGAGTCTACCATTAGTGCAAATTGCACCAATAGTAACCTTTTGGTGAAGTAACCTTTTGAGTGATAGTCATCCTTTTAGGTTTTTGCTCTTTTCCTCTTCTTCCCTTGGCCGAAACAACCTTGTATATATAGTTGCTAGCACGATGAAGGTTGTTCTTCTCCAAAGATTGAGTTTGTGAGACGAACGAAGGACGTGTTCGTGTGGATACCGAAGAGGCACAACCATTTTGATCCTTGCTGAGATTTGCCGAAGTAAAGTTGCTGCCAGAATTGTTCCATTCACGCAACAAAGGTAACAACTCGATCAAACTTTGTATACTATATTTGCATCAATCTCTAGAGGGATCGATTTTTCCACTGCGTATATTTATTGTTTTTCGCAAAATGATCCCTACCATCTGTGTTGTAATAAAGTAGTTTATTATTATGTTTATTTCTGCTGTGCATATTTACAAAACATGTTTTAGCACGCACCCGCATCGAACTCTGCAACACAACCATCAAGAACTAAAGAAAATGGTAAAGGAAGCAGTGTTCACCTCAGCTCGGAACATTCCACTTCCGAACTGGATTTTACATTTAAACTGTCTTCACCCGCACAGAAGAACTTTCAAGGAGACAATAATGGAGGGAGCGACATTTGACGATCACATGAAGGCTCTCTGCTCGTATCATTCCACTCCCATCTTAGCTTCTATTTCTAAATCATCTTCAATCGTCAAAAATAAAGGGGAGTTCGTTCCTTTCCTTTCATTTTCTTGCTTTTTGTTTGCTTTCATATATTGTTTTCTTGCTTTGAACTTTGTTTAGTCTTGTATATATTTTGTCTAGTTTTGTTGCATAACTCCTTGTGTTCCTTAGTAGCATTTTGAGAATCATTAAAGTTTATTAAGTTTGACCGTCTAATTTTGGACTCTTTGGCATGAATGAATATTTTGCTTGCATGTTGTCGATTAGTGTGGTGATGGACTCTACCTTGATAGATTGAGTTTGATGGTTTTTATTTATCTAGTAAGGATCTTAACCATGTTTATTCTTGATCGTCTTGTATGTGAGTTGCACTCATAATATTTGACATTCTAAAACTTGCTTTGATTCTTTTTGATATTATAGTAACATAAGCTTGCATGAATGTGATGAAAGCAATCTCTTATTTATCTCTCGGTTTCTCCCCTTTGCTATTGTTACTGGTGAGCATCCCACCTAATGCTTTCATATTTTATTGTATTTTCTTTGTCATATATCTTCATTGTCAGTATAGTTTCACTATCGTATCTTTATTGGTTTATCCCTTTTCTGATCATATGATAAGAGTATGGATTGATAACATGATGAGTTACATTGTCCGAAATAGACAAGTTTGGGGAGAGGGGGATATGTGTGGAAAGAAGAAGAAAAAAAAAATTTTAAAAAAAAATCTGGTGAACTAAAAGAAAGTCAAATGAAGTAAAGAAAGGAGAAAAGAGAGGAAAAGAGAAGAAAAAAAATTCAAGCGTTGTAGCCTTTTGATGTTGTGATTGATAAACACAAAGAAATATTTATGTGGATGTCTCTAGGAGTTGCCTATATTAGCAGTGACAAAGTTTTTGAAAAAAAAAAAAAAACATGATGTATATTCATTTGGCATTGTCATTGGGAGACTATCACAAATCAAGAAGAGTGTACTAAAGAAATTGAGTATTGGAAGTGTGGGTGAGTTTTTGTGCATATTATTTGATTGAATGCATCATGTTAACCATCATGTTCTCTTCTTGTACATATCCTTCTTGTTTCTTTGGCCTCATTACAACACCGAATAAGTCCTAATTTATGCATGTATATGTTTACCGTAGTAAAGTAGAAAATAAGCAAACATATGCTAGTGCAATGTTGTAAGTAGCATTGAGTGAGACTCCATATTCATATATGCTCATGAGAGCAAGGGCATAACTACTTACTTGTGAGGCTCTTTCTTAATTTATTCAAGTTGATTGAAATTACCATCCTTGTTGACTTGTGTAGGAATTGGATTTATGAATATCTTGATCCTTATAAACTTAATCCTAAGTAATTAACTTTTACGATCTTATTAGTGTTGATTAGGGATTGATAGAGAGATGAGTTTCGATTTTCTTCTAGTTTTGTTTACTTGCCCGAGACATGTAAGAATAAGTGTGGGAGAATTAATAACTAGCATTTTGACACGTTATTTTAACTCTTATACTTAACATTTTTATCCTCGTATGATTAATTGTTGATTTATATCATATTTTACGAGTAGGATCTATTTTGAGCTCATGATGATATTTCCCTACATTTATAGCATTAATTCTTAAAATGTGAACTCGATTTTGTAGGGAATCAAGATGAATCTTCAACCGACTCGGATCGAACCAATTGAACATGAGGCTAGGGTTAAGGAGAAGCTGATTTATCTTGCCGCGGTTCAATTTGGGGCTTTGGTTCATATTGAAGTTGGCTTAATTGGTGATTGGTTCAATTCAATGGGGTTTATCATGCTTGGTTATACTTGAGTTTGGTTCACACTTGGAGAAGGGGTTCATCCAACCCAATCAAAGGGGTTTACCTCCTAATGGATCCAATTTGGATCCACGAAAGAAGATCCACATGAGAAGCCCCCTCCCAATATGACGATATGTTCTCCCTCAATCGCACGCCTACTCCAATCTCACCATTGATTCCAACCATCGAGATGTAAAGGGGTTTCCCTTCCTCCGGCCATCTTCCAGCCACATCTCCTCCACCGATCGATCCCAACTTTCTCCCGACACATCACTTCTTCCTCCCGACGCCGACTCCTTTGCCGCAAGCCACCATCGGAGAGAGACGGGGATTCCCTTCTTCAACCAGACCACAACATCATCATCCATCCGGCCACTCATCTTCCATCCCGACCAGATCTGGACAGAACCGAGCTTGGGGTTTCCCTTCATCGGAACGCAGCCATCTCCTCCGATTAGCCTTCAACCACACCCATTTCAAGATGCGGACAGCAGTTCAATCGTCAATGCCTTCATCCGCAAGCTTGATTTAACCTTTATGATGTGTTGATTTGTTCTTAGTTAATCTTCATGTCTGATTGATTGTAATACACTTTAGTTCTATGTTTACGAATTCATGCATTTGGTTTGAATTGTTTGACGCTTGTCATGTGTTTGATGAAATTCCCCTTATGTTTTCATTGTCTTGGCTAATGCAATTTGCAATGTTTAATTTCTGCATAGTTAGTTAGCATTTAATTAGTTGTTATATTGCTATTCCGTTAGAACATTAGACGGATAGGTTTCATGTCTTGCTTTAGTTTAGATTTGATTAGATTCATTGAATGTTCAAGTTCCTTTAATTCATTACAAATGTAGTTTAGGTTAGATTAGGATGTTTTTTAATTATTAGTCTTAGAATTGAATCAAAACTCAAACCTCATTTCCAAATAAATTATTACCTTATTTGGCTACATTCTATAGTAAGTTTGCTATTACCATTAGTTAGTATGTCAATATTTTTAATTGTTATGTCAGAACAACATACGGGTATTATCAAGTAGCATTAAAGTACTCACTCGGTTCACCACGAACAATTAGTAATTGGTTGTGTACGTGGTTTTCCCCATTGTATCTTGGAAAACATACGTCTAATGTGACCTCGAAACACAACCGGAGGGGATGAAATTGTTTTCAAAAAAATATATCAAAGGCAAGTCTCGATGTTGTTTCTCTTCCTACTCGGGCCTCAACCTCTAGTTAGGCAGCTCGGCTCGGCAGCTCGATAGACTCAGCGGCTCGGTAGCTCGACCGACTCGACAACTCGGTCGACTCCGTAGGTCGGCAACTCGGCACTCAACCAACTGAGCCGCTTAGGAGCACGGTCGACTCTGCAACTTGACCGACTCTAAAGCTTGGTCATACAAGGCAACACAGTCTTTCAAGTAGCTTAGTCAACCAAAGCAAGTCATCCTTCCCTACTTGGCAGCTTGATCAGCTCAAGCCATCTCCAACAACAATTTGGGTGTATCAAAAGCAACTTTAAATATGGCACAAGAAACTCAGCTAAAAAATTGTGTTTTATATTACTGTCATGAATTTCTAATCAGAGACAATGGGTGGTAACTAACAAGAAACATCTTCGGAGAAATACAACTGATTGCATGGTAGTTTGGAAGTAAAGAAGTATAAGAAAAGATCTTGAAGACCCATGATCTGACTAGAAGAGTACAGCTAAGAAAGTTGAATTGAAACAAAATTATGAAACAAGCTTAAGACAGTTTCTGAACATTATAAAAGGAAAATATATCATAGCTACAATTATGCTTTTTTGGATGTTTTTTGAGACTCAAATAAAATGTATTAGAAAGACCAAAGATAGCAGAAAGGGAGTTATTCTTGCGAACTCACCATCTTTTGATTGCTCAGTTAGCTCTTTGGCTGATTGCTTTCCTAGTCTATATTTCTGGAAAAGAAGATAACAGGAAAAAAAACTAGAATACTGGTGAGCAGTCAAGTTAAGCACTTGTAAGGTGACAATGTTTAACATGTACCTGGAGATGACTCTTTAGGTGAAAAAGAGTAAGTCCCTTAACACCCATTGTCCTCATGATAGCCTTTGGTGTTGCCTCTACAATATTCAGCATGTTGCTACATTTAATAGTTAGAAATAATGATTTTCACATCGAAAAGGAATACTTGTGGGACTTTGATTTTTTTGGCAGATGCTGTTCCCTACATTACTTATTTCTGGAATCATTTGTAAGCAATGATGGAAAAGAAAGAGGAGCATGTGTTCCATGGAGATGACAATCATTGAAATTGATGCCCAAAAATGGTTAAAGAAAAATCATATATTATAGAATAAGTAAAGAATGATCCTCATCAAGTGAAACCAACAGCATAGTCAATCAATCTCAATAATCACTGAACCACTGAAAGAAAAGGAAGATACATAGCTCAACATAAGAGAAGTAGCATTGCCTGGGAACAAGTACCTACATGTCAAAACATATATTAGGTAATGTATAATGTATCACACACCAAACTAGACTTAAAATCATTAAGTTGTTTCAGCAAATGAGAAAAAAAAACAGGAACAGCAAGAACTGTAAAGCACAATAAATCAAGCTGGGTTAACTGATCTTGCTGTAGTATAACTAAATTGTACTTTTCTTTTCTCAAAGCTAAAAGAACATTAATCTTGAAAGATGAAAATAACTTCATTCATAACTCCATATTATGAGCTCGAATTAATATCTGTATATGGGTGCAAAAAGGATTCACACAATTGAGAAACAGCATGAGGAAAGCTGAATAATTCTAGGATTTTAAGCCAAAAGCATGTTTTCCCTTCACATGAACATTATTAAGGCATAGCCGTATATTTTAATATGTCTATCTATGGCAAACATCAAACATTTTGGTACATTAGGTTGAAGTTGTCTAAACAGGGAACCTTGGTAAAAATGTTAAAAGTATTACAAGTGCAACTTTGGTGATCAGGTTGGGGGTTAGAGCCACATTAATTAACTGGTTTGCTATGCAAGTTTAAGCTCCCATAGAGAGCTCAATACAGATTTTTTGGCAGAATCTATCTATGATTCTTCATAATTTTTTCCCTGGAACAGGAAATATTAATTTCCCCTAAAGAACAGAATGGCCAAGTAGTGCACAACTTTTAAGGTGCGCAACCTTATCAGGGTTAATGGTATTGAGGTTGATTGTATAAGAAATTTAATCATCCAATTTTCAGATATAATGTCCATTTGTCTTTATATGCAGTATCATACTACATCTAGCTTATGAATTATAATCACATTTAATATGTGGTGACAAATACTATGCAAACTTTCATTGTTGTTGCTTAAAGGATATGTAAGAGCCTATTTTCTACCAGTATTTGGATTAAAAATGCATTACCATTATATGAACGGCCAAAGAGGAGCAAAGTAATTATTCCCTTGAATTGGAAATGGGAAT
This sequence comes from Zingiber officinale, assembly GCF_018446385.1. NCBI lineage: Eukaryota > Viridiplantae > Streptophyta > Magnoliopsida > Zingiberales > Zingiberaceae > Zingiber > Zingiber officinale. The sequence continues at coordinate 52,327,851 of NC_055986.1, read as the reverse complement.
AACTGCAGCATTTTTGTTTAAAATTGACTTATGAACTACCATACATGTATATATGTGAAACAGGAGCACATAACATAGCACCAATTCTCATTTGATCAAGGTTATTCACGCTATCACTCACCAATGCTTAGGTTACCAGAGCAAGATTAGATTCATGATCATCTACAAGCTCTGCATTGAGCTAAGACCTTGGAGGACACACAATGACATTAAAAAATAGTATAGAGGAAGTTGGTATTAGCAGTCAAGATTCAGTAGAGATCTAGAGATCCAAGGCATTTTTAAATGATTTTCAGTGTGTGTTAGTAAGCTATGGTTACATAATCCTGAAAACTACTATTAAGGAATTTGAGTACGAGTAAGACTAAGAGTCTAATGGACAATGTACGACGGCATGAGAGAAACTAGCTAGTTACTTACTTTTGATTGTAAGATCGGTTAAATTTGACTAAATCAAAGCTAGCAATATCATTACCAAAAGATTGCACAGTTGAGGAATGAGGAGAAGTAGATAGGACTTAAAAAGCATGACACTTGATGGAAATTGGGGAGATCAAAAAGGACTACCAAATGGATCGTGAAGTAAACCTAGAGTCAACCAGCAAGACCAGGATACGTCCACAAGAGAGTACCCACACTCTAGCGACTAGAAGGAACTAAAGCAAAAGTCCTTAAAGAACAAACCGCAAAGCTCTTGAAACCTCAGAAAACGACGCGGAAATCCGTTCGCAAGACGTCACCTTTTCTGTCATTCGTAATAAGGAGGACCAACGAGCGCTTGCAAATTTGCTACTCAAGGCAAAAAAAAAAAACAGTTACTTTCAGGTCCGCCGAGCTGGGCGACGGAATCGACGAAGCGCTCGTGGAGGTCCGCCGTCCATCGGAGACGCGGCTTGGGGTCCGCCGTCAGTACCAGGCTAGGGCCGTGTGCCTCCTCCGGTGGAATCGAAGCTTCCGGTCTGTGGATCAAGCCCGAAAACATCCTCCTTTCGAGTGGAAAAGCGATCCTCGAAAGGCGAAAAGAAAGGCAAACAGATCACAAGGATTAAAAATACAGTTGGAAGCAGGGAAAAGGTGAGGGAGAAGGGGAAAGGTCGAAAGCTTTTTGGCTCCTAGCTCGAGCTCAACCATACTCTTTGTCAGTGGGTGTTTGGATTTGGCCCTTTTGAGCAAATTATACCACTAGATCTGTTTCCTTTTTCTTTACAATCCTCTGTCTCGCAATTTGTCTAGTGAATTATAAAGTTTTGGATGGAGACGTGTGATCAATTGTGTAAATTTTTATGCATTAACCACTGAATATGTCCTGAGAACAGGAGACGTGTGATCAAAGAGGATAGGAAGAAGGATTAGGAGAAAAGGATTGAACAATATTGGGCTTGATAGCCATGTGCGAGAGGTACCAAGCATTGGGTTGGCAAGTCAATGAATGGATCACTAACATGACATTCTTTAACCTATTTTGCATTGCCTTTCATTGTAATTTTGTTGTTAAATAAGAAACCAAGAGAAGGAAGGAATTGATGGTGCTTGCACATCTAGAATTATTATGTTATTCTCTTTGCTTTGCGAGACATGATAGATAAGATGCAAGAAAAGATTTCAAATTTTATGATGATAATGATGATTGTTATTATTTAGAGAAACCAAGATAAAATGATATTGGTTCCAATGTTTTTTATCATATATTTGGTAATTGATATGAGTTATGATAGATTGACCTGTCGAATGAAGAAAGAGTCAATATTGAGAAAGATAGAAGAGGTATATAGTCGGGTGAATGTATAAGATAATGAACAACCAAATAAAAGACTTTTTTGTACGCGCTCGGTCAGGCAAAGTCTGACCGAGCGTAAAGGTACTTAGTCTTATAAAAGCTTTTAGTATATTACCAACCGAGTGAAGGTCGAGTAAGTACCAATGTGCCTTCGCTCGCTCGGTCAGGAAAAACCCGACCGAGCATAAAGGTACTTAGCCTTATAGAAGCTTTTAGTATATTATCGCCCGAGTGAAGGCCGGGCAAGCACAAATGTGCCTTCGCTCGCTCGCTCGATCAGGTAAAGTCCTACCGAGCGTAAAGGTATTTAGCTTTTTAGAAGATTTTAGTATATTACTAGCCGATGAAGGTTGAGTGAGCACCAGTGTACCTTCACGCGCTCGGTCAAGCAAAGCCCGACCGAGCATAAAGACTCTTAGCCTTATAGAAGCTTCTAGTATATTACCGACCGAATGAAGGCCGAGTAAACACTAAGGTACCTTCGCTCGCTCGGTCTAGCAAAGCCCGACCGAGCGTAAAGGTACTTAGCCTTATAGAAACTTTAAGTATATTATCGGCCGAGTGAAGGCCTGGCAAGCACCAATATGCTTACACACGTTTGGTCAGGCAAAGTTCGATCAAACGTAAAAGTACTTAGCCTTATATAGTTTTCAATATATTACTGGCTGAATGAAGGCCGAACGAGCGTCAGTATGTGTATATGCACTTGGCCAGACAAAGTCTAACCAAACGTAAAGGCATTAAGCCTTATACAGCTTGCAGTTATTACCGGTTGAGTAAAGGTCGAGTGAATGTCAATATGTGTATATGCACTCGGCCGGAAAAAGTCTAATCGAGCGTAAAGACACTTAGCCTTATATATAGTTTTCAGCGTGTTACTGGCCGAATGAAGGTCGAGAGAACGCTAGTATGTGTATATGCGCTTGGCTGGACAAAGTCTGACCGAGCATAAAGGCATTAAGCCTTATACAGCTTGTAGTATATTACCAACCGAGTGAAGGCCGAGCGAGTGTCAATATGTGTATATGCACTCGGGCGGACAAAGTCTGATCGAGAGTAATGACACTTAACCTTATATATAGTTTTTAGTACGTTCTCGGACAAGTGAAGGTCAAGCGAGCACCCATGTGCTTACACGTGCCCGGTTAAGTAAAGCCCGACCGATGATAAAGACATTTAGCCTTATAGAAGCTTTTAGTATATTATTGACCAATTGAAGGCCAAACAAGCACCAGTGTGTGTATATGTGCTAGGCCGGGCAGAGCCCGACCAAGCGTAAGGGCATTCAGCCTTATAAAGCTCATAGATATTCTCGGTCGAAACATGTTTAGCAGAAGGTATTCTCAATATACACACGATCGGCTAGAACGATTGGTCGAGACATGAATAACAAAAGTATATAAGTATGACAGCCTGGTAAATTTGGCAGAAAATGTCTTCTAGAAACTTCTTCAGTTATAATGACGTATTCATATGCATACCTCATCATAAATATGAGTCACAAACAATAAAAGAGGTACATCTAGAGTACAAAAAAGATTCCTTAAAAGATTATTACACGAAGCTTAGAAGATGACTTCATCTCCTAATAAACTCTAACAAACCGAGGACCACTTCATAACTAAGGAGGTTACATGAGGTAATATAAAAAGGAGAATCCTCTCCATTGGCAAAATAAGTAGGTTCTGTTGGTGTTGCAAGGTTGCAAACATAGTCCCACATTGAAAACACATGGGAAAGATCATGGGTTTATAAAGAAAAAGATATCTCCATTGGCATGAGGCCTTTTGGGGAGAGCCCAAGAGCAAAGTCATGAGGGTTTAGGTCCAAAGTGGACAATATCATGCTATTGTGGAGATATCTAAAGTCATTTCGATCCTTCAATTGGTATCAGAGCCCGGACTGCCAGAAGGTTTAACCGCTGACTGTGCACAAGAGCTATGGTCTGATTGAGCCATGTGGGTACAATATTGACCTCGAACAAAGAAAGTGTGGCCTCCTATGTTAGGATCAAGAGGACCAGACACTAGGCAGGAAGTCCTAGCAGGTCGGGTGGACCGAGGGGCAGGAAGACCTGGTGGGTCGAGGATCGGACATGGGAATCTTGTGGTCCTTTGTTTGAGGAGGGAGATTGTTGGTGTTGCAAGGTTGCAAACATAGTTCCACATTGAAAACACATGGGAAAGATCATGGGTTTATAAAGAGAAAGATATCTCCATTGGCATGATGCCTTTTGGGGAAAGCCCAAGAGCAAAGCCATGAGGGCTTAGGCCCAAAGTGGGCAATATCATGTTATTATGGAGATATCTAAATTCTATTCGATCCTACAGGTTCTAATATCTAAACTCTGTTTCTAAGTACTTCAGTTACTGTACTTCTTCTTCTTCTTCCACCTTTTGAGAGAGAAACTGACTTGAGCGTCGGAGGGCCTAGCCAGGGATTCCCGCCTCGGTCTTAGGTCACTAACGCTTTGTTGGCTCGTCTAATTATGTTAGGATTGTGGAGGAGCTCTTCTAGATTTTCACAAGTTCATCTTCATCAAAAACTGTCGTTCGCCGAAGCTAGTGCACCACCTCGCAGATTTCAGACATGATCAAATTTGGCGCCGTTTATGGAAACTATTCACCTAAATCTGAAGCTATAAAGATGGAGGAAACTGGAACACTCAACACTATTACTATATCTCAGGAGGATCTAGATCTACTCATCTAGGCCAAAGCGTAAAAGCTTTTTCAACAACATCAAGCCAATACTGGAGGTATGATGCCTACAACTCCATATCCCGCTATATCAACCACCACTCATCCAAGGGAAAGAGGGGCGGAAGAAGCTGATCCGGTTCATATATTCCCTACTCCTCTCTCCTCAACTCGATGCCCTAGGGAATTCTTCCATATCCCTCTTGAATAAGGAGGTCAAAAGGAGTTTCCCTAGGAATCTTCTGGAGAAGCGCCGATGTGTGATAAGTGCAAAGGGAAGATAGTGGCTAGTGACAATTCTCCGGAGTGAATCGTCACTCCATTCTCTCAGCGAGTGATGCATGATCCGCTTCTAAAGCATTACCAAAATCTAAATATCAAAGAATATTCGGGGACAACTGATCCTAAGGATCATCTATTGAAATTTGAAAACACTGCTCTGCTTCAACAATTCTCTGATGGCGTTAAGTGCGGAATGTTTCTTACTACGTTTAGAGGAGCGGCTCAAAAATGGTTCAAGCAATTATCGGATAATTCTATTCGGCGCTTTAAGGACTTTCATAAGGTGTTTCTATATCATTTTTCTAGCAATCAGAGGTATCATAAAACTTTTCAATCAAGCAAGGACCTAAAGAATCTATTAGAGCTTATATTAAAAGGTTCAACCAAGTGGCTATCGATGTCCCTTTGGCCACCACGGAGATCTTGGTAAGTGCCTTTTCCTGAGGGCTTAATGATAACGATTTCTTTAAAGATTTGGTCAGGAACCCTCCCACCAATTTTGATATATTGATTGAGTGAACTTCAGAGTTCATCAATGTGGAGGAGACTCAAGTCGCCCGGAGGAAGGATACTACCACTTCTACGTCGGTTCCTACTGTAGCGCGTCTAGTGGGGCGTGCCTAAGACCTCGGGCATATTCGTATTATCGTCACCAAGAGCCTAGGCGAATACTCACAACACGGAAAATTGTTTTACTCTGAAAAATCAGTAGGCCGGTAACACTCATTATCGTCGACATTCCCCAATTCCAAACTACCGACGATATCCATGATAGAATAATCCTCTCAAAATTGAATATCAGCCGAGCGAATCACAAGCAGGAATTTTACCCCTCCCAGTGGTACAAACTCAAGTGCCGGATCAAATACAAGAAGAATAACCATCAACTTGGCAAGAAGAAAATCGCAACAATGCTGCTCGGGACAGTATAAATATGATAGCAGGAGGATCTACTGATGGTGATTCTAACCGGACAAGAAAGTCGCACGCTCGGCAATTAGTAATTCATGTCATTGGATGCAGTGCCGAGAAGGTAGTGGGGCCAAAAATCAGTTTTGAACCCAGAAATTTGGTAGGGTTAGAAATGCCCCATGATGATGCATTGATAATCAAGGCTGTTATAGCCAATTATAACATTTCTCGTACTTTTATTGATATCAGTAGCTCTCTTAATATTATATTTAAACAAGCTTTTGATCAGCTGTAGATAGACCCAAGTGAGTTTTAGCCTATGGTTACTCCATTATATGGGTTTACAGGCAATGAAGTACAACCACTGGGTCAAATAAAATTGGCCATATCTTTAGGGGAGGAGCTCCTTATGCGGACACGCCAATTGTCCTTCATGGTGGTTGATGCCCCATCAGCTTATAATGTTATCTTGGGTCAACCAACGTTGAATGAGTTCAGAGCGGTCGTTTCTACTTTCTGTCAAAAGATTAAATTCTCTATTGATGACCAAGTGGACGAGGTCAAGGGAGATCAAGTAATTGCATGCAAATGTTATGTGGAGGTGGTTAGGATGGAGGCTAATGTTACTCGGAAGATACAAAGGATGGAGATTAATGTCGTTCATGAAAAGTCGCATGTCCTTGTATATGAGGAAAAAGAGAAGGTACAAATACAAATTGGTTAACTGGAAGCTATTACTCACATTGTGTCTGATCTCGCTCCTGAACTCAAAGAGGACCTGGTAAAATGTCTGATGAATAATAGCGATGTGTTCACATGGACACCCAAGGAGGAAAAAGGAGTGGCACCAATAGTTACGGAGCACGTTCTTCATGTGCATCCAAACACTCGGCCAGTCTAGAAAAAGAAAAGAGACTTTGAAGCTGATCAGAATAAAATTATCAAAGAATAAGTGGATAAACTATTAGATGTTGGATATATTCGGGAAGTACAATTCCTGAGCTGACAAGTTAATGTCGCCCTAGTTTTCAAGCCATGGAACAAGTGGAGAGTTTGCATTGATTTTCGAAATATCAACAAAGCTTGCCCAAAAGATTATTATCCTTTGCCTCGTATAGATCAAGTAGAGGATTCCACTGCTGAGTATGAATTTATCAGTATGCTAGACGCTTATCAGGGATATCATCAGGTCCCGCTAGCCAAAGAAGACTAGGAAAAGGTTAGCTTTATAACTGTCGAAGGTACTTATTGTTATAATGTTATGCCTTTTGGTCTAAAGAATGCAGGAGCTACTTATCAGTGACTTATGAACAAGGTTTTTCATAAACAGATTGGTAGAAACATGGAAGTTTGTGTGGATGATATCCTTATTAAATCTATACGAGCTTCTAGTTTATGTGCTGATATCGAAGAAACTTGTAGGACTCTGAGGAGGTCTGGACTCAAACTCAATCCCAGCAAATATTTATTTAGGACCAAGAGTGGAAAGTTCTTAGGATACATGGTGGCCGAGTGGGAAATAGAAGTCAATCCCAGCAAAGTAAAAGCATTGCAAGACATGGATGTAGGAGATCGGTGGCCGGTTAAAAGGGGGGTTGGATAGCTAGGTCACCCCCAATTCCCTTTCTTCTCTACACGGTTAGTTTGCGCAAGCGGAAATGTAACTAAAACAATGAAAGCAATAAGTAAGAACATAAACGCTAACATGATTCGTTTACGTAGTTCAGAGATTGCTTGCTCCTACTCCATGACGTGTCCTTTAGGTGGATGAAGCCTTGGTCCTTCTGTGGATCAGTCTCCGATAATCTTCGGCTAGAGCTTACTCCTTCTTGGTGGAGTACAACCTCTTACAAAGCACTCTTCTTCTTTTACAAGATAGAGATTAAGAGTAGGAAGAAGAGTATGGCTTGAAAGCTTTGGACAATAACAAAGGAGTGATTCAACAATAATCAGTAACCTCCTTCATGCCCCCAAAGCTTCCTATAAATAAAAGGAGAGATTTGACCATCATATCAACTCATCTCGGCACCAGTCGATTGAAACTTTCATCAGTCGACTAGTGCTACCTTTGGAGGTAACCAATGGCTACTTCGCAGTGCCAATGACTACTTACCAATCAACTGGTAAAAGTACTAGTCGACTGGTCGTTGTTGGCTGAGCGAACAGAATGCTTCTGTTCACTCCTAATTGATTGCATAGTCGACTGGACTAGTCGACTGTAACTTCCATCAGTCGACTGGTTTCGATTACACTCACACTCATCCTCTCCGGAGTCACCCTTGAAGCCCTCTTCCCCGGCCTTCATCCCTCAGATGCACCTGAGCTCGCGGCTCCTCTCCGTGTCATCCTTCACGTTTCCTTGAAGTTCGCTTCCTTCGACTTCACTCCATTGTTCCTCGTTTGGTGGTCCCTCGGATGTCTTCCACACCATCCTTCACCGACTTAAGGATCCGAGCCCTTGGATGAACTTCCCAAACTTGCTCGCACCAAGTTCCTCATGTGTTTCACCAAGTCCTGCAAAACTTAAACACATATCAAAACAATATGAAAGTCTAACTTAAACTCTTTGACACACACATCAAAATCATGATCGTACCGATCAAACTTAGGTCGATTGCACCAACAATTTCTCTCTTTTTGATGTATGATAATATGTTTAAGTTAGACAGAAATAATAACTTTGAAAATTACAAGTAATATATAAACATAAAACATAAAACCCAAGCTCCCCCTTAACATATGTTCTCAACCTTAACTTTCAAGTTTTGCACAAAATAGAGAAATAAAAGTTTCTAACTTAAACCTTCCCATTTCTCCCTCTTTGACACCATCAAAAAGATTGCATCAAAACAATCATGTATATAATAGCAACAAATTTACCCTAATTGAAACTAAGTTCAATATCCGAAAATGTAAGAAAACTGCTAAAAACTACAGTCACCAGTCGACTGCCAACCGTTTGCAATCGGCTGGCACACTGCAAATCCAAATTTCAACTTTCTGAAGTCAACTTCGGAAATGCATAAAAAAATTCAAAAAATTTAAAAAATCATGAGACTTTGAAAAAATATTTCTTATAATATCCTCTATCAAGAAAAAATATATTTTCATGAAAAGTCAATGTATTTTGAAATTTTGACCAAAACTCAAAAACCTTGAAAACATGTAATTATGTATTAATTTGAAACCTAGTTTTACATTCATATGCTCCAAAATAGCTATACCACAGTAAATAAAATATAGAATAAGTTTCAAAATATTTAAAATGTCTAAGTATGATCTATGGGCAATGATCCTGTCCGAAAGTCGAAGAGACGATGCTGGGGATGTGACATTCTTGCTAACCTCCGGTGGGCATCGCTCCCTCCTGCAACACAAGCAGCATCAGTGCCGAGCCATGGAAGGGGTCTCCGGCGATGCCCCTTTGACGCTCAAGTCAGTCTCCGGCGAAGCAAGAAGCAAAGAGAACTGTAGTGCAATAGTAGAAATCGCGAGAAAAGCATACCTCTGCCGATGTTTGGACCCCCCCTTTATATAGGGCTCCTACAGCGTGTGCGCATTCTTCTTAAAGAGGGCACGCTATCCCAATCTTTCCTTGAAGAGACATGTCAGAATAGTGTCTCTGACACAGTACCTTAATGGACCGAGCATATTTCTGAAGTGACAGTGGAAGCTTCCGCCGTACGATCCTCTGTCTGACCATGTCGCCCGTCAGCGGCACTAGCTCCCAAAAGGATGTCGAAGGACATCCCGCTGTATCTGTTGTTTGACCGAGCAGAATGGATGCTCGGCTAGGACTCTGATATCCATGCATCTGCTGCCACACTCCGCTCGGCTGAAAGTCCCTTGTTTAAGTATCATCTATTATTGGGCCGAGAGGGATGGCTACTCAGCCGGAAGTTCACTGCCCACCTGCTCTATTGCTTGGTCGGAAGCTCACTGTCCACTTGTTCACTGTTCGCGTGCTCAACTGATCTCGAGTCTGCTGTTAGGCCGAGCGGAGGAACCGCTCGGCTCGGCTTCTGCGCGTCTCTTGAACATCGGTTTGACTACTACGTGTCGGAGACGGTGGGTCAGTACTTAACCCCCGGTCGGAATATGACTCACCCGACCGGTCAAGACCATTCATCCATTGACCGTCTTGACCTTGACCTCCATTGACCTTTACCATGGCAACGGGGTGGGGCCCCTTATCATCACTGCATCACAAGCCTCCTCTTCAAGTCTAGTCGAAGGAGGTTGTAGTCCGACTGACTGGACCATTGTGTGAGAGGATTCCCTCCCGATCGGCCTTCATCACTATATGGACTCTAATCAGGATAGGCCCAATCCTCGCTGATCAACCTTTTGAAGCTTATCGTTCGGTCATAGGCATGCTCCCTCGATTCGATCGGGTGGACAAAGGTTTACACTTGTAGAACTTTTTCCTTGGGCTATCTCGGGCGAGCTCAGGCTATGCTGACATCACCCTGATTTCTTGGGAATTGTGCAAATCCCCTATCATTAAGACAGAACAGGTTCTCATGCCTGCATTAACTACCGATCCATGGTATCATGCCATGTGTCACACCCACCACCGCTGCACGTCTGACGTGACAGACATTGATTGCAACGTTTGGTGATTTTAATTTGACGGTTGGATTCTGGCCTAGGTTTCCATGACCTAGATCTGGTGGCTCTAGTTGGCTGAGCTTGGGGTTTATAAACCTGCATTGTCGCCACTTCTTCACGCATCCTCATTCTTGTGCTCTCCAGCTGCGCTACTTCAGTGCTTTCCCGATGACCTTCCCTGGCGATCCTTCATTCCCTTTCTCCGGTGACCTCCTCTCCTTTCCAGTAAGCTCTCTCCCTCTCATGTCTGCTTTTGGGCATTTTGACTCGTCTTCGGGTTTCGGTGAAACCCCTAGCAGTCCTTTCCTTCACCAGTTGTATTTCTTTCCCCTGTCTGCCCCCTTTTTCCTGTGTTTTCACGATGACCAGCTCTTCGCAGCCATCAATTACCATCCCTGGACTCTGGTATACTATCATGGAATCTAGGTTTGATGAGAGTGACGCTGAGGGCCTTAGGAATGCTTTCGAAATCCCATCTAACCACGAGATCATTCTGCCTTCCCCATTCGATCGGCCAAATACCCCGCCAACTGGATGCATCTGTCTATTCAGGGATCACTTTATCGTCGATTTGTGATTCCCTATCCATCCTTTCATTATCGCAGTTTGTAAATACTTCGCATCTCTCTTCCCTAACTCATGCCGAACTCCTTCCATCTTCTGTGTGGCGTCGTCATCTTGATTCGGCTGCACGGCATCCCTCATTAGCCCCGGGTCTTCCACTATTTTTACTACCCGAAGTTGTCCGAGTTGGGGGCTTTCCTCTTCGAGTCTAGGGTTGGTCTAGTGTTTTTAAATAAAATGTCATCCTCCAATAAACATTGGAGGTTGTACTTCTTTTTCATGCATCTTCCCGAGCGGTTGGAATTCTCGACCTGCTGGCAGTTCGAAGTGGCACCTCAACCTCCACTGAAGAGTTACAAGAGCTGATCGAACTATTTGGATGTTGCAGTGATACTGGACGGTCAAAAGTACGACATCCACAAGTTGCTTCTTAAGGGTGTCCTCTACATTTTCGGCCTGAGTTCAATCCGCACCCGACTGTCGACTAGCCTAGGTAAGACACTTCTTTACATATTCCTTTAATGCTAACTAATTTTTCCTTTTATCCTGCAGTCAAAGTCATGATGCGAGCGTGGATGGTTGGAAAGGCGAAGCTTTCGGACAGCATGATCGAGGCGACAACTACCGAAGAACTGGCGAGCCAAGGTCTGCAGTCGGTCAGCTCCCACGAATATCCGCTCGGGTTGAGAGAGGAGGCACCCGTGGAAGTGGGCGATGGCGGAGCTAGTCATGCGCCGAGCGGAGGGGCCACCCCGGGCTCACAGCCTTAGATAGAGTGGCGCCCCATCATTCCCGTCGAAGAACCCTCGAGCTCGGCTTCCTCCGACGTGCCACTGACCTGGTGCAAGAGGCGCCTAGCGGAGCCATCTTCACGTTCCGCTACCTCGAGTGTGCAATCGGTCTAGAGAGTCAAAACTTTGACTCTAGCTCCGCTCCCTAAAACTGTGGAGGCTTTATCGTCCGATTGGACGCCCTCCCTGGCCGAGCTGCCGCAGGGGGTCATCGTCGCATCACCCGTGGCCTTCATGCCACCACCACCTAAACCCCAGAAGGTTAAGCGGTCTTCCATTCTACCAGCCTCCGGTCGGGAGGCCTCAGCTCACTCGACCCCGAGCGACCGACACTCTATCACAGTGATCCTTCATCTGCCAACGGTGGACTACAGCAAGCCTAATGCCCAGTCTCGGACCCCCGAGCACTAGATCCTCATCCGGGGGTCGCTCGCCAAAGTCTGGGAGGATGCACGAGCCCGTGCGACGATACTACCTCCAGGTGTCCTGGCCAACAGTCACACCCAAATGCCCATTGGAGTAATTTTTTTTAATATAAACTCATGGCTTACCTCCATTCGGCTATAACCTTTTCCTGTTTACTCGCAGTACTGGGTGGAGAGCTTGGCCATGTGCCACAGACTCGGTCATCACCAATGCAACACCTCAATCCATCATAAATACCTCGAGTACAATGATCCATCTAACACCTATATCTATAGGTATGAGTAGATCCAATAGATGTCTACAAAATAATAAATACAATAAGTAGAAACACTAGACATGTACAAACCACACACGTACACACCCTATAACATATGTATAATCAACATGATACCTCTAATATCACACCAGACACATAATCACCAATATAGGTATTATTGACATATATCCCCAATAGTCAGACATATGTACAAGCAATAAAAATACAATCAACATGGTTCCTCCAATAGTAAACACCGGACATGTGTACTGTTATGAACCACAAGTGCATGGTTACGTCGTCAGTAATAAAAAAATATCAAACCCACATGAACTGTTGATTAAGCACTAGTTAACTTCGCACGGTGAATTATCTAGACAAATAAAAGGTTGATTAAGAAAGAGAGTAAGTAAGAGAAAGGTTGAGGAGAACAAGAAAGAAGAAATAAGATAGTGAAGTTGGATTTGGGGATGGATAAATGCTAGGATTTCGGTTTCACCATGATGCTAGTGAATGTCCCTATGCATTATTCATATCCTTAACTCCATGTTTACATTCGTGTAGTGATTCTAATCAAAGTCCGGCACAATCCCGCGTAAGTTACACCGGAGAGTCTACCCAAGTCTTAACACCATTAAGTAAAGAAGTAACTCTAGAAAGTCCGATTAAAGGGTTACCTTCTGCCATAGGGCCCCCCGGTCATACATTCCTAGAGTTATCTAATGTACTTCCTAACGGTAACACCGGAGTATCCACTCCTATTGGAATGCCCTAACAAGGATTAGTCCATATGTTAAGATCTTTTGACTCTAGAAAGTTGATAAGTATGAATGGTATCCTCTGTCACTAAGGATCCCCGGGTTATCCAGTCTAGTTGCAACCTTAATATAGAGATGAATCCATCACAATCCACATGCATCTACCACACACACATTTTTCAAACATGTACAAAGTATAAAACACATAGACCATGCATAAACACTTTATTACATAGGAAAATATCTAAATACATAGTTCATACATCCACAGTTACATCATAACTACTTCCTACATCCTAGATTTAGAAATCTACTCTATAGCAAAGGGATTTACAACCAAAGACGATAAGTAAAGTAATCTACAACTCAATACATAGAGATACAGAGAAGAGAAAGCTTATCCTTAAAGCGCGACGTCCTTGGAGGTGTTCCCTTACTCTGGAGGTGGACGAATCAGCGAAGATGAGACTTCTAAGGTTCCCCCAAGGGGGAGAACCCTTCTCCAAGGAATGAGAATGAGTCCCAAGCTAAAGATCCATGAAAAGGGGAGAAAACCCCTTTTATAGCACTTAGCACAACCCTTGCACGAGCAGTGACACGGGCGTGTGAATCCACACGGACTCCTTCTTTATGCTATATGCCAAGGTGACACGGCCGTGTTCTACTTTGGCTCTGGATGAGCTACACGGTCGTGTGGATTTACATGGTCGTGCTCTTCTTCTCTTCTACTTTGGCCACACGGCCGTGTGGGTCACACGACCAAGGTCTTCTTACTTTCTAGAAATGCTGCACGACCATATAGATCTACACGACCATGCTCCGGATACTGTTGATGGGGGTGACACAGCCGTGTGGGTCACACGACCAAAGTCTTCTCCTTCTTTGGAAATGTGACACGGTCGTGTGGTTCACATAGCCATGACTTGACCATTGCTACATTTTCTCTCCAAATCGCATCATATCAATAAAAAATAGGCAAAGAGCAGATCTCCGAACAAAATGAGTAGAAATATGACATTATAATGAAATAGGGTGCAATAAACATAGATTATGCTCATGAAATAAAAGTAGATGTGCTTCAAAACATGCATAAAAGTGTATATAATCTACGCACATCGCACCCCCAGACATAAACCTTTGTTTGTCTTCAAGCAGAACCTGCATCTAAACTTATGTGGTTAAATAGTGCATCATAATGTCAAGCAAGTTCATCTAATCCTATCAAATGATTTTATTGGTGAGCAAGATACAAAAGTTGTTTGAGTATGACCTAAGTAATAGTTCTCCGTGGTCAATGCAATAGTGACCTAAATTTATCAAGTATCAATCCCTAAGCCTAGTTAAGTCATCATAAAATTATGTTCATTATGCTTCCGGCAATAGACACTTACCTGCCACACTCTTAGTTCATATCTCTAAAACTACACAAGGTCTCAAAGAACTACTCAGAATCAAGAGAAATATAATATTTATTTCCCCAATAACCTAACTCGATCTCAAAGGGGTAAATTGTTAATTTTCACTCATGACAACTATTTTTTTTATCCCTTATTCATATGATTTTTTTCTTTTTTTTTGTGCTTTATAAGATGAAGCACTAATCACATATACAAATATAAATGCAAATACAGGGATTTTGATTTTTCCAAGTGAGTTGCCATGATTCAAGGTCATTCAGTAACCAACATATATTTAAGAGATTACCTTAGAAATACAAGTATTAGTCCAATTTTATGAATCATGACTATGTTCAGAGTTATCAATTATCAAAACTAGACATAATGTATAGAGATCCTAAAATGAGGTTAATACTTAAACTCTTACAGTAAAAACATTACTCACTTCATTCTATTATATATAGGAAAAGATAGATCACTAAACATACTAGCACCATAACTAACCAATAAACCATATGAAATCTAGAATAAATGTGCTAGTATTTTGCATTAAGGAACAATCAATCATGATGTGATAAATGATGCAAGTAGTAAACATTTATTAAAAAAATAAGTAAAAAAAACTAAGAAATATGACAAACACTAATCTAAACTCATACATCCCCCCAGACTTAAACTTTTCATTGTCCGAGTGAAAACTAGAAATAAAATATGGAGGAGATTTTTGAAGTTAGAGAAGTTACCAAGTGATGAGCTCCAAATGGTTAGCATTCATGTGCTTGAAGATACTCCTCTGTCTAGTGCTCACATTCCCCCACAACTTTGAATTCTACAACAAGAAATAGATAAGAAAAATTAAATAGAGGGACTAGAGTTATTATGAATGAAGTAAAGAAACTAAAACTAAAATAAAAGAAAAATTGAACTTGGGTTGCCTCCCAAGAAGCACTTATTTAAGGTCATTAGCTCGACCCCTTATTTGCTACACTTAAATAGTGATCTTGTCGGAGTGAGGTATCTCCGGACCTTCCTACTCATGGCCTAAAAATATAGAGGGAGCTTTCATCACAGGAATCACATCTTCATAAATTGCTCTCTCCTTCTTCTCTTTAAAGAATCTTCTGGACGGTAGGAGAAGGTTCGCTTGAAGTGTCCAGGCCAAGAGTGTGGTGATTACAGTTGATGTTGAGGCCTTATTCTGATGAAAATGAAGTATAGAAAAAGGTGGGAGTGTCCAGCCTTAGGGTCTCTGGCTTTCCATCACTTCCCATTTAGAGGACTGCACACAAATATTAACATCTGCTTCCTCTATAATCCCATCATCTCTCAAGCATGTACGATCAGAAGTTGCAGTAAGAACATCAGCAAGATTAGTTGATCAAGCATCAAAGGTCCTACAAATGTCTGGAGTATCATAAAAAATACTATCTTCATACAAAGTAGTAGAGGAGTTCTATAGAGTTATAGAATCATGATCAAAGTCATCTTCGGCTTTACTTTCCATCCCCTCTAAATTCAATTTAGGCTCCGAATTTAGACTTGACACATCAACTTGCTGAACTTGATATGTTCCATCTAACAGTGAATTATCTTAAAATTCTGATGGACTTTGATTTACTTAAAACGAGTACTGTTCAACACTTTGAATGTTGTTGTACTCAAAATTTTGATGATACATTCCATCTTGATTGTAGTGTTGATGTGAGTTAGAGATATGCTGCTGTAATAGCAACTGCTTATTCTCCTCTGAAGTATGCTGGGGTTGAAAGTTTTGAGTTTGATGATCTCCTCAGTCATAATTAGAAGTGCTAGGAGTTCAATCATATATATCTTGATGTACATGTTGGAATAAAATTTGAAATTCCATGAAAGAGGTAGCAACCTTTTGGAAGAAGTGACATATAGCAGTTGCATGGGATGAGCTGTCGTAAACCATGCAGATATCATCAGTTGCTTCTACGGAAGGGTTAGCTTCATTTTGGAAGAGGTGGCATATGACAGACAGGGGTTGACTACCACACACTGTGTAGATGTTAAGTATTTGCTCATCATCCAAATTATACTTTGTATTTAAGCCTCCTGATTGCCAAGAATGTCAATCCATGTCTAAAGAAAATTTTTGGTCTCACCTGAAATAATAACACTAAACTCACAAGATACGATGAGTAATCATCACATAATACATGAATATAGGAGATATAAAATAATCAAGGCACTCAACTAATTTTTGTTTTGATTTTAAAAAATAAATGCAGAATTTAAAGACAACAAATAAAATACATAATGAAAATAAGAAAGAGAATACAAAAGAAAAAAGAAAAATGTCTACAGTAACTCATATGCTAATCAACTAATGTTAATCGAAAATAGTCCCCAGCAATAGCGCCAAAAACTTGTTATAAACCGTAAGTGTACGGTTACGTCGTCGGTAATAAAAAGATATCAAACTCACAGGGACTATTAATTAAGCACTAGTTAACTTCGTATGGTGAATTATCTAGACAAATGAAAGGTTTATTGAGAAAGAGAGTAAATAAGAGAAAGGTTAAAGAGAAGGAGAAAGAAGAAATAAGAGAGTGAAGTTGGATTTGAGGATGGATAGATGTTAGGATTTCGGTTTCACCATGATGCTAGTTAATATCCCTATGCATTATTTATATCCTTAACTCCATGTTTACATTCGTTTAGGGATTCTAATCAAAGTCTGACACAATCCCGCACAGGTTACACCAGAGAGTCTACCCGAGTCCTAACGCCATGAAGTAAAAAAACAACCCTAGAAAGTCCGGTTAAAGGGTTACCCTATGTCACAGGCCCCCTCGGTCATACGTTCCTAGAGTTATCTAATGTACTTCTTAATAGTAGCACCAGAATATCCACTCCTATTGGAATGCCCTAACAAGGAATAGTCTCTATGTTAAGATCTTTTGACTCTAGAAAGTGGGTAAGTATCGATGCCCTCTATTACTAAGGGCATAATATGTCCGGTTGAATGAGTATCCTCTATCACTAAGGATCCCCCAGTTATTCAGTCTAGTAGCAACCTTAATATAGAGATGAATCCACCACAATCCACATGCATCTACCACACACACATTTTGTCAAACATGTACAAGGCACAAAACACATAGATCATGACATAATATTTTATTGCATAGGAAAATGTCCAAATATATAGTCCATACATGCACAATCACATCATAACTACTTCCTACATCCTAGATCTATAGATCTACTCTATAGCAAAGGGATTTACAATTAAAGATGATAAGTAAAGCAATCTATAACTCAATACATGAAGATAGAGAGAAGAGAAAGCTTATCCTTGAACCATGACATCTTTAGAGGCGTTCCCTTACTCCGGAGGTGGACGGATCGGCAAATATAAGGCTTCTAGGGTTCCCCCAAGGGGAAGAACCCTTCTCCAAGGAATGAGGATCAACCCCAAGCTAAAGATCCATGAAAAGAGGAGAAAAACTCCTATAGCACTTAGCACAACCCTCGCACTGGTCGTAACATGGCCATGTGAATCTACACGACCTCCTTCTTTCTACTATCTGCTAGGGTGACACGACCGTGTGGGTCACACGGTCGTATTCTGCTTTGGCTCTGGATGGGATACACGACCGTGTAAATTCACATGGTCATGCTCTTCTTCTCTTCTGCTTTGGTCACACGACCGTGTGGGTCACACGGCCGAGGTCTTCTTACTTTTGGAAATGTTGCACGACCATGTGGATCTACATGACTATGCTCCAGATGCTGCTGATGGGGGTGACATGACCGTGTGGGTCACACGACCAAAGTCTTCTTTTTCTCTGGAAATGTGACATGGTCGTGTGGTCCACATGGCCATGACTCGACCCTTGCTTCATTTTCGCTCCAAATCACGTCCTATCAATCAAAAACAAGCAAAGAGCAGATCTCCAAATAAAAGAAGTAGAAATATGACATTACAATGGAATATGGTGCAATAAATATAGATTATGCTCATGAAATACAGGTAGATGTGTGTCAAAACATGCATAAAAGTGTATATAATCTACGCACATTATGTCCACACACAACATGCAAATAGACAGTCAACAAGGCGACTGCTATAATTCATACCCAACAAGATATGCATAAACAACATGTTAATATAGTCAACAAAATATCCCCTACTATACATACTCTACATGTATAAACACAACAGAGTATAGACATCCAAAAGTCAAGACTGTATGTGAAATAACTAGATCATCTCTAAGATCAAGTAGATAAGTCTTAAGCAGGATAATAAAATGAAAAGATTTAAGGTAAAGCAACCTAATCAATCAAACAAATTAACCATGTACTAAGTTTAATAAACTAAAGAGGCCAAGGAAAAAATGTTGGGACCGAAATGTAGCTAGGGGGGGTGAATAGCTCGTCGCGTGCTAGGTGCTCGTTGTAGCTTGTTTCTTCAGAAATACGCAGCGGAAAATACAGAAACAAACTACACAATGCTAACAAGGAGAGTTTACTTGGTATCCACCTCACAAGAGGTGACTAGTCCAAGAATCCACACCCACTCACGCACCCTCCACTAAGAAATCACTCCTTTTCGGTAACTACCGAAGGTGGAGAAGCCCTACAAGACTCTCAATACAGAAAGAAAGGAAAGGGAACAAACGTATAAGCAACGCTTACAATGAATACAAGAAACCCTAACCCTAGCTTTCTTCTTCTTGCTTTTGATCCGCCTCTTGACTTGGAAGAGCCTCCAAGAACCTTCAAGAACTGGCGATCTGGAGCTTAGAGAGAGCTATGGAGTTGCTGTCAAGGAGCTGAGATGAATCGGTGAAGTTCTTACCGAAGGAATCGAACACCTGCGGCTTAAATCGACGCTAACGGTCGGATCCCGATCGATTGGATTGCTCCCAATCGATCGGGGAGGCTTTGGATCGATCGACTGATCAATCCAGAGCGCCTCTGTGCTCTCTGGTATAGCCTGGATCGATCGGCTGATCGATCTAGCCTTTATCGCGTAAAAACGCGCCACCCCAATCGATCCACTCATCAATTGGGGTCTCTGGATCGATCCACTGATCAATTGGGGTCTCTGGATCGATCCACTGATCGATCCAGAGGCGTTCTGTGTGCTCTACGACTTACCCACTCAAGGCTTGTCATGGGGACCTTCCCAATCGATCGGTCGATCGATTGGGCATCAGCCAATCGATCGGCTGATCGATCCAGACATTGGTTTTTGCCCAAAACCAAGTCCCAAGCCCCCAAACCAACATCCAGTCAATCCATGACCTGTTGGTTCATCATGCCTATCATCCGGTCACCCTTGACCTGCTAGGACTCCCTCACCAAGTGTCCGGTCAATCCCTTTGACCCACTTGGACTTTTCCTCATCATGCCAAGTATCCGATCACTCCCTTGACCTACTTGGACTTTTCTTCCTCGTGCCAAGTATCTGGTCAATCCCTTTGACCTACTTGGACTTTTGCCAGATGTCTGGTCAACCTTGACCCATCTGGATTTCCCCGTGCCTGGCTTCACTCACCAGGACTTTCACTTGGCTTCACTCACCAAGATTTCCAACTGCTTAGCTTCACTCATTAGAACTTTCACCTGACTTCACTCACCAGGATTTTCTCACTGCCTAGCTTCACTCACTAGGTCTTTCACCTGGCTTCACTCACCAGGATTTCCTTCTGCCTAGCTTCACTCACTAGGACTTTCCATCTGCCTGGCTTCACTCACCAGGGCTTTCACTTGGCTTCACTCACCAAGATTTTCATACTGCCTAGCTTCACTTACTAGGACTTTCACCTGGCTTCACTCACCAGGATTTTCTCTCTGCCTAGCTTCACTCACTAGGATTTTCTCTCTGCCTAGCTTCACTCACTAGGTCTTTCACCTGACTTCACTCACTAGGAGTTTCTCTCTGCCTAGCTTCACTCACTAAGTCTTTCACCTGGCTTCACTCACCAGGATTTTCCTTCTGCCCAACATCCCAGTTAGGACTTCCCAGTCAAGTATCCGGTCAACCTTGACCTACTTGACTCTTCTTCAACCAACCTGATCAGACCCTGATCAGTGGAGAGTTGCATCAACAATCTCCCCACATGAACAACTGCACCTGCATTGTTCATGTGTCGTCTGCATGTATTGGCAAACATCGAAACCATGACCAAGACTCAAGCTTGGTCAACCAGGTCAACCTTGACCTAAGGGATATTGCTCCAACAATCTCTCCCTTTTTGATGTTTGACAATACCTTTAAGTTAGGCTAGTCCCATAGCCTCAAACTTCTTTCTCATGCCACTAGGTACTGAGGGCGTAAGTTACAACCTACATTCTCCCTCTAAGAATGTAGACTCCCTCTTAGATAATGAAGGCCTAACTTAAATCCTACATTCTCCCCCTATTGGCACACGTCAACAAATTTACTTGTTGAAAAACTCTCCCCTTTGGGACTCTCCCCTTGAAGAGTTGCTCATTGCTGTTCACAACTTCACTCGTTGTGATCAACATGATAATGAAGGTCCCATACCCTTCATTTATCCTTAACCCTACATTCTCCCCCAATGTAGACAAATGCCCAACCTTGAGCATTTACAACTTAAACAATGAAGACATCCACTCTCCATTGTAATCCAATGCTCAACCTTGAGCATTTTTACTAAAGAAGGTTAACCACCTTCCAAGGTGTATGAAAAATAGTTTTCATGTCTTTAAAGAGTACCTCTCCCTAAAGACATGGTCGTACCTTCTGTCATTGCACCAACAATGACTTGGAATCCCTAAACCTTTAGGAAACCTAGATTTATAAGTTTTGAGGTTCAAAAGTTCAAAATTTGAATCAAACCTCAACCTAAACTTCAATTTAGTCTTCCTTAACCAATTCATCCTTGTTTTCAACATGAAAACACCTTTTTTATGTATACAGATGTATTTTGAGGGATTGTGAATGGTTACCTAGATTAAAATAGGTTCAAAATGCTGAAAATAAGCTTTCCCAGCCAAAATCAGCATCTTCGATCGATTGGAGTTGGGTTCCAATCGATTGAACCAGCTTGAATCGATCCACTGATCGATTCAGAAGGGCTGGATCGATCGGTGGATCGATCCAAAAGGCTTCTATTCGCGAGAAGCCTACTCTCAATCGATCGCCCGATCGATTGAGACCCTTCAATCGATCGAGTGATCGATTGAAGTATGATAGTTGCTGAAATTTCATTTCAGTCAACTTCAGAAACCCCTAGAAAATTCTATAAAATTTCAAAAATCATGAAAATCATTGTAGACATTATTTAGGGCATATATTATCATAGAAAAATAGTTTTCTATGAAAATACATCATATTTTCAAAGATTGACACAAACTTGAAAACTTGTAAAATTTTTTAGTGTTTTCTTCCAAGTTTGTGCTCAACTATTCAATGATGATTACTATCAAAAGATAGTCTTCATCAAGGTTTTCCAAAGGCATTTTAAAAACATTTTCAAAACCAATATCCCACCATGTTCCTTGGGCTTAATGCACATGACTTGTACATTAGCTTTCCCAATGATGGGAAAACACATAACTATGTGTTTTGATGAACTTAAAACTCAAGGAAATGCACTAAATCAGCATATTAAGTTTTGTTCATCATCCTAACATCCCACTTGTATCTAATGTACACTAAAACACATACAAGTCACCTTATGGGTCTTTGTGAGATGTAAAATTTTATTTTGCCCTAATTTAGGGATTATGCATATCTATCTAGACATTTTGTGGATATTGAACATCCACCTAAGATGCCACTTGTTGATAGTTGTTGATAAATGTCATTTGTCCTTAATTTTAAGGAAATAAACATAATGCATGATAATGTTATGACATACATCAAAAAGAAATAATTTTCAAAAGAAAATTTCCTATAACTACATTATGCATGTATGTCATGACATGGTATTTTTTGTGTTTTTCATCATAAGGTATGAATGCAAAAATAATCATGATGTCATGGCATATAATGAGCAAACAATCATGACAAAGTTTAGCATAAGTAAAATACCTAGATTACCTATCTAAGTGTCCTTAAACCTTAGCTAAATTAAAAATTAAACCTAAATTGCCCTCTAAACATTCCAAGAAAATGCCAAAACCTAAATTGGCATTTCTAGTTCTCTTGATTAACTTATGCCAATTTAAATTAAACTCATTCCTCAAATGTTGGCATATTTCGTTCTTCCACAAGAGTATCACTAAGAAAATACTAAAATCCTAACTTGGTATTTCCTTATGTTTTTCCCAATATGTGCCATTTTAAAATAAAATCAATACTTCTCAAATTTGGCACATTTTACTCTTTCAAAGAGTAAATCATAAATCTATTTCATTTTCAAAGGTTAATAATAACCTTGAAAATGCTCCTTGAGTGTCAATTTCTTCAAAGTTGGGTTAACTACCCTTTTTCTTAGAGTTGACGCTCTCTAACCCATCTATGGGGTAGAGAAAATGCTCCTAGGAACCCAAAACCTATTGGTGCTCCTTGGATGCTCTAGGTATTATTCACTAGGGATAACTTCCCTAGATACCTTTCTAGTGACCTTGTTTGGCTTATTAGAAGCCTTGGTCATATTTTCTAGGTCAACCCTAGGGATTGCTTCCCTTGTGATCTTCTTTGTGGCTTTCTTGGACTTCTTAGAAGTCTTAGTCACATTTGTTGTAAAAATACTCTTAGGGATGACCTCCCTAGTATTTTTGCCTTGCCCACTAGGCCTAGTGTTAGTTCCATAGCTATATGGAACTCTATGATAAGAAATTACATCCTTCTTGGTTTTAGGTTTGTATCCCAAACCCTTATGACCATTGGATGACCTTGATACTTCTAGACCTAGGTTTTGACTCTTGGACCCTTGTGTCATATTTGTGATTTTTCTAAGAGTCCTCTCTAATTTATCAAGTCTTGACCTCAAGACTTGATTTTCCTTCCATAATTCTTCAACCTTAGGTTTTTCACTAAAATCTTGATTTTTCTTCTTCTTAGGCAAATACCTAGAATCCTTAGGGTTCTTGCCTAAATTCCTATCTACCTTTCTAAACCTAGGTTGAGAGGTTTTAGCATGATAAGCTACATGATTTTCCTTAACTTTATCATGCCTCCTATTTCCATGGTAAATAGCATTGAAATGATATAAATTAGAATTATCATGCTTTTTACCATAATTTAAAGGGATAGGCTCAATGAATGATACCTTCCTTTCTACCTTGGAGGCTCCCCCTTGAGTTGTGCTTCCTCCTTTGGCTTTGACCACCTTCTTCCCCTTAGGGCATTGACTTCGGTAATGCCCCTTTTGATTGCAAGAGAAACACACAATGTGCTCCTTGCTCTTCTTTGTTCCGGGGATGATCTCCTTGGGCTTCTCCTTGCCCTTGGGTGCCACTTGGCCCTTCTTCTTGGCCAAGTTGGAACACTTGCTCTTGTAGTGCCCATTCTCCCTACACTCAAAACATATAATATGATTTTTATTATTAATTGAGATATTTTTACCTTCACATGTAGGGATGACACTTGGTCCTCCATGTGATGTGGATGTAGAGGCTTCCTCTTGATCCAATAGTGATGCTCCTCCATTTGATTTAGCTTGACTTGTGGAGGTGGAAGCTTCTTCATCCTCTTCTTCTTTTGACCCAGATGTGGAGACTTCTTCTTGCTCCAGGGTCAATGATCTACACTCCCCCTCAATCCTAGAGGTGGAGGCTTCATCATCTTGTACATGGAACAAGGAGTATGATCCCTTCTTGTTCCCTTCATTGCATTCCCTCGAAGATGAAGCTTCTTCTTGAACTTCTTCTTCGGAAGTTGAGCATCTCTCAACTTCGGAGTCCTCCTCTTGGTCTTTCTCCAATGATTCGCCCTCTTTGGATTCCTCTTGATTTGGTACAGTGGAGGGTTCTTCATGGAGCTTAGCCAACTTGCTCCAAAGCTCCTTGGCATCTTCATATTGTCCAATTTTACATAGAATTGTGCTAGGCAATAAATTAACCAATAATTTGGTTACCTTGTCATTTGCTTCGCACCTTTGGACTTGCTCCGGGCTCCATTTACTTTTCTTGAGAACTTTGCCCTTTGAATTCGTTGGAGCTTCGAAGCCTTCCATAAGAGCAAACCATTACTCTATCTCCATCATTAAGAAGTTTTCGATCCTTGATTTCCAAAGATCGAAGCTTGTAGATGTGTACGGTGGAGCCACCCTTGTGTCAAATCCAAGTCCATCTTGGAATTGCATCTTGAAGTTGAGCTTCTTGAATTCTTTGACTTTGGTAATTTTGCTCCAACTTCTTCACCCTCTAGCTCTTCTTATTATGTTTGCCCCTTCCGGCGATGATTCCGGTGAAGAGTGACCTCACTCTGATACCACTTGTTGGGACCGAAATGTAGCTAGAGGGGGGGGGGGGTGAATAGCTCGTCGCATGCTAGGTGCTCGTTGTAGCTTGTTTCTTCAGAAATACGCAGCGGAAAATACAGAAACAAACTACACAATGCTAACAAGGAGGGTTTACTTGGTATCCACCTCACAAGAGGTGACTAGTCCAAGGATCCACACCCACTCACGCACCATCCACTAAGAAATCACTCCTTTTCGGTAACTACCGAATGCGGAGAAGCCCTACAAGACTCTCAATACAGAAAGAAAGGAAAGGGAACAAACGTATAAGCAACGCTTACAATGAATACAAGAAACCCTAACCCTAGCTTTCTTCTTCTTGCTTTTGATCCGCCTCTTGACTTGGAAGAGCCTCCAAGAACCTTCAAGAACTGGCGATCTGGAGCTTAGAGAGAGCTGTGGAGTTGCTGTCAAGGAGCTGAGATGAATCGGTGAAGTTCTTACCGAAGGAATCGAACGCCTGCGGCTTAAATCGACGCTAACGATCGGATCCCGATCGATTGGATTGCTCCCAATCGATCGGGGAGGCTTTAGATTGATCGGCTGATCGATCTAGAGCACCTCTGTGCTCTCTAGTATAGCCTGGATCGATCGGCTGATCGATCCAGCCTTTATCGTGTAAAAACCCGCCACCCCAATCGATCCACTGATCGATTGGGGTCTCTGGATCGATCCACTGATCGATCCAGAGGCGTTCTGTGCGCTTTGCGACTTGCCCACTCGAGGCTTATCGTGGGGACCTTCCCAATCGATCGACCGATCGATTGGGCATCAGCCAATCGATCGGTTGATCGATCCAGACATTGGTTTTTGCCCAAAACCAAGTCTCAAGCCCCCAAACCAACATCCGGTCAATCCATGACTTGTTGGTTCATCATGCCTAGCATCCGGTCACCCTTGACCTACTAGGACTCCCTCACCAAGTGTCCAGTCAATCCCTTTGACCCACTTATAATTTTCCTCATCATGCCAAGTATCCGGTCACTCCCTTGACCTACTTGGACTTTTCTTCCTCGTGCCAAGTATCCGGTCAATCCCTTTGACTTACTTGGACTTTTACCAGATGTCTGGTCAACCTTGACCCATCTGGATTTCCCCGTGCCTGGCTTCACTCACCAGGACTTTCACTTGGCTTCACTCACCAAGATTTCCAACTGCCTAGCTTCATTCACTAGGACTTTCACCTGGCTTCACTTACCAGGATTTTCTCACTGCCTAGCTTCACTCACTAGGTCTTTCACCTGGCTTCACTCACCAAGATTTCCTTCTGCCTAGCTTCACTCACTAGGACTTTCCATCTGCCTGGCTTCACTCACCAGGGCTTTCACTTGGCTTCACTCACCAAGATTTTCATACTGCCTAGCTTCACTCACTAGGTCTTTCACCTGACTTCATTCACCAGGAGTTTCATTCTGCCTAGCTTCACTCACTAAGTCTTTCACCTTGCTTCACTTACCAGGATTTTCCTTCTGCCCAACATCCTAGTTAGGACTTCCCAGTCAAGTATCCAGTCAACCTTGACCTACTTAACTCTTCTTCAACCAACCTGATCAGACCATGATCAGTGGAGAGTTGCACCAACAATCTCCCCACATGAACAACTATACCTACATTGTTCATGTGTCGTCTGCATGTATTGGCAAACATCGAAACCATGACCAAGACTCAAGCTTGGTCAACCAGGTCAACCTTGACCTAAGGGATATTTCTCCAACAAAAAATACCCGTCTTTATCTATCGATCGTCTTAAATAATCCCACGTTGAAACGCTCATCTTGAATCAAAGTTTTGCATCAGGGAAAACCTTAATCGAACAATCAGTGGAGAAGATGAAGATGAAGTAGCAATACCGAGCCTGACGGAGTTGGCGTTGGTGACTGAGTAGTGGAGAAGATGAAGAAAGGTAGCCTAGCTCATCGTCGACGGTGGTTGGCTCGCAATGCCGGTTGCACACACTAGAGGAGGAGAAGTCAACTGCTATAGTGCCGAGCTGGGACAGGGGAGGGACTGCGACGGGCATCGACGAAGGGGTGATGCAATGGTGCTTGTGGCAATCAAAATGATGGAGTGGCAGTGATAGCATCATCAACAATCGGACGTAGGTGATTTCTAGGGCACAATAAAAGTTGCGCGAGAGGGCAGGGAGAGGAGGTGACTCTAGCTGCTTGTTATCAGAGAGTTATGCTGAGAGATGTCGAGGGTGGTGCCTGGGTGCTTGCAAAGGTGGCCCAACTAGTGGCGTAGGTAGAGTCAACGGTGGAGAAGAAAAATTGGGGAGGTGAGGAGAGGGATTGGGGATGGGGATAGGGCTAAGGAGATAAACTTAGGTATTTATATAAATACTTAAGTTGATTAATCACAATCTTAGCTTAATTAAATCAATCAACTCCCAATTTAATGATATTTCAAATAGGCTTTCTTTAAGCCTATTAATTCATCCCTTAAGCGTATCATATGCACTCTATTTATATCCCAATTTTTTAAAAAAAAATTCTCAAAAAAATCCAATAAGGTTATTCATCTAATAACACTTACTATTTAATTTGTCATATCTTACAGACATATCCTGATTCTGACTCCCGAGTCAAAAGTTATGACTTTTTGAAGTTCAAGGGGTCATGATCATGTAAAACAGAGTTAGATAATAATATGAATATGGTGAGTACGACAGTTAGGACTGTCTTAATCTCAACTTAGAAACCTAAGTTGGTTTCTTTAATCAGATCAACGCCTAAAGTTTATCCCAACTGGGACATGACCTCACTATACTCCACTCTACTCTAGGTTTGTACCTTAATTTACCCGCCAAACATTTAGTCCTCCAGACCTATTTGGACTTCATCTGTCCACTTGGTGTCTGATCGACCCAATAAATTAAGACTTTCTTGTAACACTAAATTAGCATGATAGATATAAAATAGTAAAGTAATATTAGCAGCATTCGAGATTCAATGGTCCAGTCGATCGTGCATGATCGACCGGAAGCCTTTTAGTCACACTTGCTTAGAGTTTACTCCTCCAAGACTTTTCATCTGCCTAACCTCTAGTTAGAACTAGTTACTCAGTAGACTTCTCACCACTACCTAACCTTTAGTTAAGACTTTTACTTATCTAACCTCCAGTTATAACTAGTCACTCGATAGACTTCTCACCATTGTCTAACCTCTAGTTAGGACATTCTCTTTTCTAACTTCCAATTAGGATGAATCACTTGTAGACTTCTCACCACTACCAAGCCTTTAGTCACCTTTGTTGGTGCAACCTTAGGTCAAGGTTGACCTGGTTGACCCGACTCGAGTTGACTTGACTCGAGTTGTATTTTGATGTTTGACTTGGGAAGATTGTTGATGCAACCTTAGGTCAAGATTGACCTAGTTGAGTTGCATGCTGATGTTTGACACTCGTAAGAGAGTTCTATTCTTGATATGGGACAAGAATAGATGTTTGGGAGATTATTGGTGCAACCATAGGTCAAGGTTGACCTGGTTGACCTGATTCGGGAAAAAGTCCAAGTATGGAGACTTGGCAACGGAAAAGTCCAAGCAGGGAGCTTGGCACTGGAAAAGTCCAAGTATGGAGACTTGGCACGGGAAAAGTCCAAGTATGGAGACTTGGCAACGGAAAAGTCCAAGCAGGGAGCTTGGCACTGGAAAAGTCCAAGTATGGAGACTTGGCACGGGAAAAGTCCAAGTATGGAGACTTGGCACTGGAAAAGTCCTGGTGAGTGAAGCCAGGCAGTGGAAAGTCCTAACTGGGATGTTAGGCAGTTGGAAAGTCCTGGTGAGTGAAGCCAGGCAGTGGAAAGTCCTAACTAGGATGTTAGGCAGTTGGAAAGTCCTGGTGAGTGAAGCCAGGCAGTGGGAAAGTCCTAACTGGGATGTTAGGCAGTTGGAAAGTCCTGGTGAGTGAAACCAGGCAAGGGAAAATCCAGATGGATCAGGAATGATCGGACTTCTGGTGTTGGAAAGTCCAAGTAGGTCAAGGGAGTGATCGGATACTTGGCACGAAGAAGAAAATCCAGATGGATCAGGGATGATCGGACATCTGGTGTGGAAAAGTCCAAGTAGGTCAGAGGGATTGACCGGACACTTGGTGGAGAGTCTTAGCAGGTCAAGGGAGTGACCGGATGCTAAGCATGATATACCAACAGGTCAAGGTTGACCGGATGTTAGCTTGGGAGACTTGGGACTTGGTTTGGGCAAAAACCAAGCTCTGGATCGGTCTGCAGACCGATCCAAAGATTAGTATCGATCGGTGACCGATCGATAACCAAGGGACGATCATGCAGGAAGCTCGATCGGTCCCCGGGACCGATCGGACGCTGAGGTGGGATCGGTCCAGGACCGATCAGATTCCACGCAGAGTTGGGCAACTCTGGAAGCCTTTGGGACCGATCAGCATAGAGCCCGATCGGTCCCCACGACCGATCAGAGCACGATAGCGGAGTTCGGGAGAAAGCGCTGATCGATCTGTGGACCGATCAGGCACACTCCTGATCGGTCCACAGACCGATCGGTGACGATCCACTTCCTCCCTGACCGATCAGGGTTCTAGCCGTTGCATCGCAACGGCTAGTTTCCTCGCTGTCCTCTTCGCAGGTATAAAAGGATCGAGGGCTGCGATAAGAGTTTTGTTGAGTTCCTTCCAAAGCTTCGCGTGAGCTTCCCCGACTGGAACAGCTGCTGCTGTTAGAGTTTTTGAAGCTGCTGCTTCATCCGGACTCCAGTCGACGAGAAAGCAAGATTGGTAGAGTGCTTGTGTATTCTTATTGTATTTCTTGCTTACTCTTTGTTCTTGTACTCTTTGTTTGCTGTTGCAAACGTTTGTGGCGAGGTTTCTCCACCCACAAGGAGTATATTGTATTAGCCGGTTCTCCGGGGACTCATCCACCGACGGATTGACTGGACTCGTCCACCTTACGGACACGCCGAGGAGTAGGAGCCCTAATCTCCGAACCTCGTTACATCCTTGTGTTAAGGTTTGGTTTTCTTCTCTTTCGTTTCTTTGTTGTATTTTCCGCTGCGCTAACTTTGATTTGCTATTCACACCCCCTCTCTAGCCGGTCTGAAGGATCCCAACAAGTGGTATCGGAGCGAGGCCGCTCTTCATCGGATCAACACCCGTGGGAGCAAAGCTAGAGAATGGATCTCTATGGAGAAGATGTCACCATTCCACCCTTCTACGAATGCGGCGACTTCGCGTATTGGAAGGTAAGGATGAAGTATTTTCTTATGACTAACATAATGAATTGGTTTTGTGTACAAGAAGGATTTACTCCTCCGGTGGATAAGGAAGGAAAACCACTTGAGAAGAAGGAGTGGACAAGAGAACAAATTCACAAATCCGAAATCAACAAAGAGGTAACGAAAATAATTGAATTTTCATTGCCTACTAACATCTTGTGTAAGATAGGTTACAACAATGCCAAGGAATTATGGGATAACTTGGCCAAGTACCATGAAGAGAGCTCCACTTCAAGCCATGAAGAGGAGCCTAGTGAGCCAAGTAGCTCACATCATGAAGAGAGCAAATTGGAAGTTGAGGGTTACTCAACATCTAAAGAAGAAGAGGAAGTGAGTTCTTCTTCTTCAAGATCGGAGCACGAAGAAGAAGCTTCTACCTCCGGGAGGGATGAAGAAGAGAGCATCCATTCATCCTCAACCCTAGGTAACTCAAACACTTTAAGTTCAAGTAAATTACATATAATGTGTTTTGAGTGTAGGGAATTTGGGCACTACAAGAGTAAGTGTCCAAAGAGGGTAAGGAAGACTCCACCGGCGCCAAAGGTCAAGGTAGCCGGAGTCCCGACACGCAAGGGCAAGGAGCACGTGGTGTGCTTCCAATGCAAGCAAAGGGGACATTATCGGAGTCATTGTCCGAGGGGGAGGCAACCTCACAAGGGCAAGAGACCGAGCATTTCTATAAGGGGAGCTAAGGCAAACCCTAAGGTATCATTTAAGTCTCATTCGTGCAATACTAGTAAGATGCATGCTAGAAATTTTATTGCACTAGTCAATAATGATAAGCATGATAACATTAGAAATCGATACACATGCTTAGGTGCCAAACATGTGAGCCTAGATAAGGATAACACTAGGAAAGCCAACCCTAGAATTACCTCATCTAAGGTTAAGGAGAACCTAGGTAGGAATCCCAAATCAACTAGACACATGCCTAGGAATGCCTCAAAGAAAAATGACAAATCAAAAATTGAGGTACTAGAGAAGGAGAATCAAGTCTTGAGGTCAAGACTTGATACTTTGGAAAATGCTCTTAAGAACTTGGAGAAGTCATCTCTAGGGTTTAAGGGTCAAAAACCAATGTCCAAGGACAAAAAGGGTTTGGGTCACAAACTTAAGTCCCAAGTGGTCAAGCCCACTTATCATAATGTTCCATTCGATTATGGAACAAAACCTAGGGCTAGGAAGACCACTACCAAGGTCACAAGGAGTCGCCCCTATAGTTGACCTTGATGAGACCCAAATGACCAAGGCTTCAAAGCCTAAGAGGGTCATTAGGAGGGTTGCTAGGGAAGTTATCCCTAGTGAATATTTAGTGAACCCAATGAGCTCTAATAGGTATTGGGTTCCTAGGAGCATCTTCTCTACCCTATAGATGGGTTAGAGAGTGTCAACTCCAATTAGAAGGGTAGTTAACCCAACTTTGAGGAAATTGACACTCAAGGAGCATTTTCAAGGTTTTGATAACCTTTGAAAATGAAAAAGAATTATTATTTACTCCTTAAAGAGTAAATTGTGCCATATTTGAAAAATATCGATTTCAATCTTATTTGGCACAATTTAAGAAAACTTAGAGAAATACCATAATTGGGATTTTGGTTTTCTCTTAGGGATATATGGGCAATCTGGGGTTAGATTTTAAGTTAGCAAAGTGGTTAAGGATACTTAGATAGGTAATCTAGGTATATTTATCTATGCTAAATCTTGCCATGATTGTTTGCCCTCACATGTCATGACATCATATTTAGTCTTATTATCATTTGAAATGTCATGATAATACTTAGGCTAGTTTATATGTCATGTGTTAGTTTAGTTTCAAACTTTATGCCATGACATCATGACATTGGCACATGTTCTCATTTATGATACCATTTTATGCCATGTCATCATCTCTTGCATTAATAATCAATTGAATTGATTTAAGGATGAAAAACACATTTTGATATTGAGATCAAATTTGTGTTTAGAAAATGCATGAGACCTTAGCCTAAGATACCTAAACTCATATCTCACATCAAAATTGACATGGATGTGCTTGATACACTCTAGATGTGTGTGAGATATTAGGATCATGAATTAGGATCAAGGTGCATAGCTCTTGTACCTAGATGAGCCTAATTCAAGATACGGGGGATCATAGGGAAAGCTTGTGTACAAGTCATGTACATATAGCCCTAAGATTGTGGTCCCAAATTAAAGGGTTTGAAATCATTTCAAAATTATTTTGAAAAACCTTGATGAAGCTTTCCTAGTGATAGCATTCATCATTGAACATTGTGATACAAAGTTGACTTAATTTTGAACTATTTCAAAGTTTTTGAATTTTGTATCAAGATTTGAAAATGGAAGTTATTCTCATAGAAAACTATTTTTCCATGATAGTATATGTTATGAGGAATGTATCCTCAAAATTTCACATTTTTTCGAATTTTCTGGAATTTTTTAGGAGTTTCTGAATTTCCGGGAAGGGAAATCAGAAATCTCTGATTTCAGAGTGTGGATCGGTCACCGGACCGATCCAGGGAAGTTCTGATCGGTCTGGTGACCGATCAGTGACGATCCAGTGCGATCAGTGAAGCGTGGATCGGTCTGGGGACCGATCCAGGGGGATTCTGATCGGTTTGGGGACCGATCAGTGCGTGCCAGTTTCTGATTTTTCAGCTGTTGGTCTGAAATTTCAGCTGGAAGTTGGGTTTTGTGGATTTCTAAAGGTTTGAAACTCTCCAAGACATTGTTGGTGCAATGGTCAAGGGGGAGTTGACCTTTAGGGGGAGTTTTTACCTAATTGTCAAGGGGAGTTGACTTTTAGGGGGAGTTTTTACTCCTAAAGACTTGAGTGATATGGAATTATCACTAAGTTGGTTGTTGAGTTTAGTATCAAGGGGGAAATTAAGAGTTTCAATGAAAGGTATGGGACTTTCATTAGGAAGAAACTCTTGACCTTGATATCCTCCTTTTTCTTTTTGATGTGTGTCAAAAAGGGGAGAGTGTTCATTGGAGAATTATTGGAGAACCCAAGTTAGGTTATCGGGTTAACCTAAGCTAAGGGAAGAATGTCAAGGAATGTTCGAGGAAGAACATTGGAATACTTTTTGATGTGTGTCAAAAAGGGGGAGAATTATTGGAGAACCCAAGTTAGGTTATCGGGTTAACCTAAGGGGAGAATGTCCAGAGAATGTTCAAGGAAAGAACATTGGACATTGGAAGATGGTTGGAAAACCTAAGTTAGGTTATCGGGTTAACCTAACTTGATTATGGTTTTGTCAAACATCAAAAAGGGGGAGATTGTTGGTGCAACCTTAGGTCAAGGTTGACCTGGTTGACCCGACTCGAGTTGACTTGACTCGAGTTGTATTTTGATGTTTGACTTGGGAAGATTGTTGATGCAACCTTAGGTCAAGATTGACCTAGTTGAGTTGCATGCTGATGTTTGACACTCGTAAGAGAGTTCTATTCTTGATATGGGACAAGAATAGATGTTTGGGAGATTATTGGTGCAACCATAGGTCAAGGTTGACCTGGTTGACCTGATACGGGAAAAGTCCAAGTATGGAGACTTGGCAACGGAAAAGTCCAAGCAGGGAGCTTGGCACTGGAAAAGTCCAAGTATGGAGACTTGGCACGGGAAAAGTCCAAGTATGGAGACTTGGCAACGGAAAAGTCCAAGCAGGGAGCTTGGCACTGGAAAAGTCCAAGTATGGAGACTTGGCACGGGAAAAGTCCAAGTATGGAGACTTGGCACCGGAAAAGTCCCAGTGAGTGGAGGGGAAAGTCCTAACTGGGATGTTAGGCAGTCGGAAAGTCCTGGTGAGTGAAGCCAGGCAGTGGAAAGTCCTAACTAGGATGTTAGGCAGTTGGAAAGTCCTGGTGAGTGAAGCCAGGCAGTGGGAAAGTCCTAACTGGGATGTTAGGCAGTTGGAAAGTCCTGGTGAGTGAAACCAGGCAAGGGAAAATCCAGATGGATCAGGAATGATCGGACTTCTGGTGTTGGAAAGTCCAAGTAGGTCAAGGGAGTGATCGGATACTTGGCACGAAGAAGAAAATCCAGATGGATCAGGGATGATCGGACATCTGGTGTGGAAAAGTCCAAGTAGGTCAGAGGGATTGACCGGACACTTGGTGGAGAGTCTTAGCAGGTCAAGGGAGTGACCGGATGCTAAGCATGATATACCAACAGGTCAAGGTTGACCGGATGTTGGCTTGGGAGACTTGGGACTTGGTTTGGGCAAAATCCAAGCTCTGGATCGATCGATCTGATTGGTATCCGATCGGTCCGGTGACCGATCGATAACCAACGAAGGCGATCATGCAGGTAGCCCGATCGGTCCGGGACCGATCAGGACGCTGAGGTGGGATCGGTCCAGGACCGATCAGATTCCACAGAGTTGGGCAACTCGTGAAGCCTTCGATCGGCGGGACCGATCGGCCTCGATCGGTCCCCGACCGATCGAGCACGATAGCGGAGTTCGGGAGAAAGCGCCGATCGATCGTGGACCGATCAGACACTCTGATCGGTCCACGCACCCATCGACGATCCATTTCCTCCGATCGGTCCGCATCGATCAGGGTTCTAGCTGCGACGCAACGGCTAGTTTCTTCGCCGTCTTCGCAGGTATAAAAGGATCGAGGGCATCTTCGGTGCAACCTCTCTTTCCTGTTCTAAGTGCTGCTGTGCTTGAGTTTTGTTGAGCTCGTCCAAAGCTTCGCGTGAGCTTCCTGCTGTTAGAGTTTTTGAAGCTGCTGCTTCATCCGGACTCCAGTCGACGAGAAAGCAAGATTGGTAGAGTGCTTGTGTATTCTTATTGTATTTCTTGCTTACTCTTTGTTCTTGTACTCTTTGTTTGCTGTTGCAAATGTTTGTGGCGAGGTTTCTCCACCCACAAGGAGTATATTGTATTAGCCGGTTCTCCGGGGACTCATCCACCGACGGATTGACTGGACTCGTCCACCTTACGGACACGCCGAGGAGTAGGAGCCCTAATCTCCGAACCTCGTTACATCCTCGTGTTAAGGTTTGGTTTTCTTCTCTTTCGTTTCTTTGTATTTTCCGCTGCGCTAACGAATTGTAGGAAGAAACGCGAGAGATTTGGGGTCGGCTATTCACACCCCCCTCTCTAGCCGTACGAAGGATCCCAACAAGTGGTATCAGAGCGAGGCCGCTCTTCATCGGATCAACACCCGTGGGAGCAAAGCTAGAGAATGGATCTCTATGGAGAAGATGTCACCATTCCACCCTTCTACGAATGCGGCGACTTCGCGTATTGGAAGGTAAGGATGAAGTATTTTCTTATGACTAACATAATGAATTGGTTTTGTGTACAAGAAGGATTTACTCCTCCGGTGGATAAGGAAGGAAAACCACTTGAGAAGAAGGAGTGGACAAGAGAACAAATTCACAAATCCGAAATCAACAAAGAGGTAACGAAAATAATTGAATCTTCATTGCCTACTAACATCTTGTGTAAGATAGGTTACAACAATGCCAAGGAATTATGGGATAACTTGGCCAAGTACCATGAAGAGAGCTCCACTTCAAGCCATGAAGAGGAGCCTAGTGAGCCAAGTAGCTCACATCATGAAGAGAGCAAATTGGAAGTTGAGGGTTACTCAACATCTAAAGAAGAAGAGGAAGTGAGTTCTTCTTCTTCAAGATCGGAGCACGAAGAAGAAGCTTCTACCTC
Organism: Zingiber officinale; assembly: GCF_018446385.1. NCBI lineage: Eukaryota > Viridiplantae > Streptophyta > Magnoliopsida > Zingiberales > Zingiberaceae > Zingiber > Zingiber officinale. Next base: position 52,292,039 of record NC_055986.1, on the reverse strand, counting down.
CGGGAGGGATGAAGAAGAGAGCATCCATTCATCCTCAACCCTAGGTAACTCAAACACTTTAAGTTCAAGTAAATTACATATAATGTGTTTTGAGTGTAGGGAATTTGGGCACTACAAGAGTAAGTGTCCAAAGAGGGTAAGGAAGACTCCACCGGCGCCAAAGGTCAAGGTAGCCGGAGTCCCGACACGCAAGGGCAAGGAGCACGTGGTGTGCTTCCAATGCAAGCAAAGGGGACATTATCGGAGTCATTGTCCGAGGGGGAGGCAACCTCACAAGGGCAAGAGACCGAGCATTTCTATAGGGGGAGCTAAGGCAAACCCTAAGGTATCATTTAAGTCTCATTCGTGCAATACTAGTAAGATGCATGCTAGAAATTTTATTGCACTAGTCAATAATGATAAGCATGATAACATTAGAAATCGATACACATGCTTAGGTGCCAAACATGTGAGCCTAGATAAGGATAACACTAGGAAAGCCAACCCTAGAATTACCTCATCTAAGGTTAAGGAGAACCTAGGTAGGAATCCCAAATCAACTAGACACATGCCTAGGAATGCCTCAAAGAAAAATGACAAATCAAAAATTGAGGTACTAGAGAGGAGAATCAAGTCTTGAGGTCAAGACTTGATACTTTGGAAAATGCTCTTAAGAACTTGGAGAAGTCATCTCTAGGGTTTAAGGGTCAAAAACCAATGTCCAAGGACAAAAAGGGTTTGGGTCACAAACTTAAGTCCCAAGTGGTCAAGCCCACTTATTATAATGTTCCATTCGATTATGGAACAAAACCTAGGGCTAGGAAGACCACTACCAAGGTCACAAGGGGAGTCGCCCCTATAGTTGACCTTGATGAGACCCAAATGACCAAGGCTTCAAAGCCTAAGAGGGTCATTAGGAGGGTTGCTAGGGAAGTTATCCCTAGTGAATATTTAGTGAACCCAATGAGCTCTAATAGGTATTGGGTTCCTAGGAGCATCTTCTCTACCCTATAGATGGGTTAGAGAGTGTCAACTCCAATTAGAAGGGTAGTTAACCCAACTTTGAGGAAATTGACACTCAAGGAGCATTTTCAAGGTTTTGATAACCTTTGAAAATGAAAAAGAATTATTATTTACTCCTTAAAGAGTAAATTGTGCCATATTTGAAAAATATCGATTTCAATCTTATTTGGCACAATTTAAGAAAACTTAGAGAAATACCATAATTGGGATTTTGGTTTTCTCTTAGGGATATATGGGCAATCTGGGGTTAGATTTTAAGTTAGCAAAGTGGTTAAGGATACTTAGATAGGTAATCTAGGTATATTTATCTATGCTAAATCTTGCCATGATTGTTTGCCCTCACATGTCATGACATCATATTTAGTCTTATTATCATTTGAAATGTCATGATAATACTTAGGCTAGTTTATATGTCATGTGTTAGTTTAGTTTCAAACTTTATGCCATGACATCATGACATTGGCACATGTTCTCATTTATGATACCATTTTATGCCATGTCATCATCTCTTGCATTAATAATCAATTGAATTGATTTAAGGATGAAAAACACATTTTGATATTGAGATCAAATTTGTGTTTAGAAAATGCATGAGACCTTAGCCTAAGATACCTAAACTCATATCTCACATCAAAATTGACATGGATGTGCTTGATACACTCTAGATGTGTGTGAGATATTAGGATCATGAATTAGGATCAAGGTGCATAGCTCTTGTACCTAGATGAGCCTAATTCAAGATATGGGGGATCATAGGGAAAGCTTGTGTACAAGTCATGTACATATAGCCCTAAGATTGTGGTCCCAAATTAAAGGGTTTGAAATCATTTCAAAATTGTTTTGAAAAACCTTGATGAAGCTTTCCTAGTGATAGCATTCATCATTGAACATTGTGATACAAAGTTGACTTAATTTTGAACTATTTCAAAGTTTTTGAATTTTGTATCAAGATTTGAAAATGGAAGTTATTCTCATAGAAAACTATTTTTCCATGATAGTATATGTTATGAGGAATGTATCCTCAAAATTTCACAATTTTTCGAATTTTCTGGAATTTTCTAGGAGTTTCTGAATTTCCGGGAAGGAAATCTAAATCTCTGATTTCAGAGTGGATCGGTCACCGGACCGATCCAGGGAAGTTCTGATCGGTCCGGTGACCAGTAGCACGAGTGCGATCGGTGAAGGGATGATCGGTTTGGGGACCGATCAGTGCGTGCCAGTTTCTGATTTTTCAGCTGTTGGTCTGAAATTTCAGCTGGAAGTTGGGTTTTGTGGATTTCTAAAGGTTTGAAACTCTCCAAGACATTGTTGGTGCAATGGTCAAGGGGGAGTTGACCTTTAGGGGGAGTTTTTACCTAATTGTCAAGGGGAGTTGACTTTTAGGGGGAGTTTTTACTCCTAAAGACTTGAGTGATATGGAATTATCACTAAGTTGGTTGTTGAGTTTAGTATCAAGGGGGAAATTAAGAGTTTCAATGAAAGGTATGGGACTTTCATTAGGAAGAAACTCTTGACCTTGATATCCTCCTTTTCTTTTTGATGTGTGTCAAAAAGGGGAGAGTGTTCATTGGAGAATTATTGGAGAACCCAAGTTAGGTTATCGGGTTAACCTAAGCTAAGGGAAGAATGTCAAGGAATGTTCGAGGAAGAACATTGGAATACTTTTTGATGTGTGTCAAAAAGGGGGAGAATTATTGGAGAACCCAAGTTAGGTTATCGGGTTAACCTAAGGGGAGAATGTCCAGAGAATGTTCAAGGAAAGAACATTGGACATTGGAAGATGGTTGAAAACCTAAGTTAGGTTATCGGGTTAACCTAACTTGATTATGGTTTTGTCAAACATCAAAAAGGGGGAGATTGTTGGTGCAACCTTAGGTCAAGGTTGACCTGGTTGACCCGACTCGAGTTGACTTGACTCGAGTTGTATTTTGATGTTTGACTTGGGAAGATTGTTGATGCAACCTTAGGTCAAGATTGACCTAGTTGAGTTGCATATTGATGTTTGACACTCGTGAGAGAGTTCTATTCTTGATATGGGACGAGAATAGATGTTTGGGAGATTATTGGTGCAACCATAGGTCAAGGTTGACCTGGTTGACCTGATTCGGGAAAAAGTCCAAGTATGGAGACTTGGCACTAGAAAAGTCCAAGCAGGGAGCTTGGCACTGGAAAAGTCCAAGTATGGAGACTTGGCACGGGAAAAGTCCAAGTATGGAGACTTGGCACGGAAAATTGACAAGCGAAAAGTCCAAGTATGGAGACTTGGCACGGAAAAGTCCAAGTATGGAGACTTGGCACTGAAAAGTCCAAGCAGTGAGGCAAAGGGAAAGTCCTAACTGGATGTTAGGCGTTTGGAAAGTCCCGTGAGGCAGTGGGAAAGTCCTAACTAGGATGTTAGGCGATTTGAAAGTCCCTTGGCACGTGGGAAAGTCCTAACTGGGATGTTAGGCAGTTGGAAAGTCCTGGTGAGTGAAACCAGGCAAGGGAAAATCCAGATGGATCAGGAATGATCGGACTTCTGGTGTTGGAAAGTCCAAGTAGGTCAAGGGAGTGATCGGATACTTGGCACGAAGAAGAAAATCCAGATGGATCAGGGATGATCGGACATCTGGTGTGGAAAAGTCCAAGTAGGTCAGAGGGATTGACCGGACACTTGGTGGAGAGTCTTAGCAGGTCAAGGGAGTGACCGGATGCTAAGCATGATATACCAACAGGTCAAGGTTGACCGGATGTTGGCTTGGGAGACTTGGGACTTGGTTTGGGCAAAAACCAAGCTCTGGATCGGTCTGCAGACCGATCCAGTGATACGGTTGGGTATCTGATCGGTCTGGTGACCGATCAGATAACCAACAGAAGGCGATCATGGTTCTGTGGGCTTACTGATCGGTCCCCGGGACCGATCAGGGACGCTGAGGTGGGATCGGTCCAGGGACCGATCAGATTCCACACAGAGAGTTGGGCAACTCTCTGTGAAGCCTTCTGATCGGTCTGGGGACCGATCAGCACAGGGCCTGATCGGTCCCCACGACCGATCAGAGCACGATAGCGGAGTTCGGGAGAAAGCGCTGATCGATCTGTGGACCGATCAGGCACACTCCTGATCGGTCCACAGACCGATCAGGGCACTATCCGTTGCGACGCATCGGTTCTAGCCGTTGCGACGCAACGGCTAGTTTCTTCGCTGTCCTCTTCGCAGGTATAAAAGGATCGAGGGCATCTTCTGTGGCACAACACTTCTTCCTCTTTCCTGTTGCTAAGTGCTGCTGTGCTTGAGTTTTGTTGAGCTCGTCCAAAGCTTCGCGTGAGCTTCCCCGACTGGAACAGCTGCTGCTGTTAGAGTTTTTGAAGCTGCTGCTTCATCCGGACTCCAGTCGACGAGAAAGCAAGATTGGTAGAGTGCTTGTGTATTCTTATTGTATTTCTTGCTTACTCTTTGTTCTTGTACTCTTTGTTTGCTGTTGCAAACGTTTGTGGCGAGGTTTCTCCACCCACAAGGAGTATATTGTATTAGCCGGTTCTCCGGGGACTCATCCACCGACGGATTGACTGGACTCGTCCACCTTACGGACACGCCGAGGAGTAGGAGCCCTAATCTCCGAACCTCGTTACATCCTCGTGTTAAGGTTTGGTTTTCTTCTCTTTCGTTTCTTTGTATTTTCCGCTGCGCTAACGAATTGTAGGAAGAAACGCGAGAGATTTGGGGTCGGCTATTCACACCCCCCTCTCTAGCCGTACGAAGGATCCCAACAACCTTGACCACTTGGACTTGCTAGTCACTCGGTAGACTATTCACCGCTGCGAAGTCTCTAATTACCTTGACCACATGGACTTTTCCCTTTTCTAGTAATTCGGTCAAATTTGACCAAACTAGACTCCATTAAATATATTGTTAAATAAATATTAAAATTTTAGAGGTTGATTGCACTAACATAAATAAGTCTTACAGTTGCCTAACTATCCGATCTCAACTTCAAAATTTGAGTGAAACCCTTAGTCAGATCGTCGCCTAAGGCTATTGATAACGATGTCTGTCACACTCATAAATCAAATTAACAATGTATATTCCATGAACCCCTTAACTACACAATTATGTTGTAATAATGAGTCCAGGATCGATCTCTCGAGGAACTACGGTAGGATGTAATCTAGGATTGTCATTTATTCCTATTTTTGGGGTTTTTAATATGAAAATGGGGGGTTTAACTTAAATTTAAATCTAACAAAAGTAAAGCACAACAATAAAGAAATTAATCTAAAGTAATAGTGAAACCTAACTAGGTGCCAATGATCAAACCATAACGCATTGTCACCCTACGTCATAATTAAACCATCAACACACTTAAACTAAATATGAAATGACGATACACAATTAAATCTGATCTAAAGCAAGATGTAAACCCAAACTTAGAACTTAAACACTAAACAATTAACCAAGCATCAAACAAGAATTAAATTAAATTGTTTCAACAAAATTACAACTACTAAACATGAATTAAACTTCAACAAAACAAAGAAATGCTAAATTACTTGCATAAAAACATAATAAACATAAAAGGAATCTATTCTAAGCTATAAAATAGTAATAAAAGGAAATAAAATGGTAAACCAATCCATTCTCACAATCAATCCAACAATCCTCACACTCTTGTCGTCACACAAGAGTGTCGAAGTCGAGAACACCCAACTCCGGTCCTCAATGGAGAACCTCAGCTGCGTCTCAGTTCGAGGTATGCTCAACAATGCCGGCGGACCACCTCCAACGAGCTAGAACAACCCTAAACCCAAGAATGGCCCGAAAATCTGCAAATCTAAGCTCTGGATCTGGGATGAAGTTGCGGATGATGGTTTGCTGTCGGATGGAGCTTAGGAACACCGGAGGACCACCTCCAAATGTCATTGATGGGAATCAGAGTCGCTGATTGGAGGAACACCTCCAAATCTGCGCTGGAACAGGGGATTGCCGAGAGCCAAATTCCACCGAAGGGAACACCCTTCGATGGCTCCAGAAGATCGGGATGAGCTACCGTGAAACTCTCCACCGAGGTTGAAGCTTGAGAGGATGATCGGAGAAAGAATCAGGATCGAAATCCACTGGAAGAAGAACGTGAGATGCCAAGAACAGTGGAGGAGATCGACGAAGAGAAGTCTACTGTAGCTTCTGGGTTTAAATCTGACCCAGATCTGAACGGACGGCTATGAGCGATTTAGAGCTTGATTTACGGTGAAAATCTCTAAAAATCCAATATGAAGGTGCTGAACTTGATCAAGGGTCTGGATCTACTCTCCCTTAGGTCGGATCGACCAGATCTTTACTGGATGGTTCAGATCTGTCCAATCTTCGATGAATGGTCCATAATGCTCCACAGCTTGATCTTCACGTTTCAACTTCGATTCGAGCACAAATTCGGTCCAAATAGATCCAAATCTAAGATCCTTTGATACCTACAAAATAAGAATCAATTATTAGCATCAAATAACACGAAAATAAAATAATTTGTAATTAAGTCCAAAATCGATACAATGCATAAAATGTGATGTAATCATGATTTAAACCTATGAAATCAACATCAAACCATGCATATATGAATCAAAATAATACAGTAAAACCATGGTTATCAAATCCCCACACTTAATCTTGAGCTTCCCGTGAAAGTAAAGAAAACTAAAAATCATCTCCATAAAAATTCCCTAGCAATACCTAGAAGATAGCAAAAGGAATTTAATTAAGACCATCTAAAGATCACAAACAATCATGAATACAATCCAAACAATAATCAGTAGGTATGGTAGTTTCAATCCAATCGAAAAATTAAGCAAGTTGCAATCTCACAAGGGATTTACCTAATCTATCTCTCACACTCAAACATGTGTATAAGTGGAGCTCACTCAATGCAACTCACAACATTTCACTACCATAAGCTTGCTTATTTTCTAATTCTCCACCACCATAGAACATAGCATACATGAATCAAAAGGATTTATCAACAAGAATTGAAATGCAAGCAAGAAGAACAATAAAAGTGAATGAAATAGGCAAAAGAAAAGAATTTAGTGAAAAATTGAGAAGATGAAAGAATTGGAGGAATATACTTGATGAGTTGACCAATTTTGATGTGTAAAAGATGAATACCATTTGTCATTACCAATTCAAAGTATCAAGCTAACCTCTCCTTCAATTTGATGGCTAACATAGAATCTTGATATACTTGATATACTCTTGATTTGCCATTTTTCTCTTTTCTATTTTTTTTTCACACTTCAATTTCAGAATCTTGAAATTCAAATACTCTCACTTCAATTAATGAAGAAGAGTCCCCTCCCCCACACTTGAAACATTGGCCGTCTCGGACAATGAAACATCTCCAATCCAAGTTTATACCTCTAGCCATTTCTTTCCCTTTTCATTTTGCAAGGTTTTTTTTTTCCTTCTCCGTTTCTTTGTCAATCTAAACATATCCTGCAGTTAACTTTTCTTGCTCTGTACTCATGAATAATAGCTTCATTGATCATCTACAGCAATCACTTTTAAGGAATCATTAATTCTTATTTATCAGAAATGAATTTGATGGCTAATTCTAGTTTTCAAATTCCAGCTGTTCCTAACTGTCTCTATGCTTCTTTCACCAGTGCAGAATTCAGCAGCAGATTTATACATGATCCATTATATTTTTTAACAGATTTACATAGATTATACAGCTGTGAGCAAAACTATGTGAAGAATTAACATGCAATAGATTAGCTCCAGTTATTTCATTTTCTTCAACCAATCAGATGTGCAGCTACACATTTAAGAATTAAGTTCACTAAGTTTACAGAAATCTGATACATGCTTTAACAAATAAAAGTCCTGCTCAAATAACTAACCCGAAACATGGCATGCTTAAACATACACTCGATACACTATCTTTGTGCCACTGCTTCAGTAATCAAAACTGAGCTGAATTTGATTTCTAAGTTTCCAAACCAGAAAACCAGGATTTCTAAAATTCTTGCTTCTAAAATTCGATTCAGGAAATCATGGTTATAATTCCAATCAAATTCCAACTTCTTCCAATTCTTTGAGATCCCTCTATTGTCATACTGATACAAAGGTTATAATTCAAACTGCATACAACTGCTGTACTTCAATTTTCGAAATCAACTCCTATTCTGTGCAAATTGATTTCTATCCAGATAATGTATCAGTTCTTTTAGAAGATTCCTAAAAAATGTTGCAATTCAGCAACTGTTTTCAATTTCTGCAGCTTTGTCCATCTATGAAGTCAAATTTCATAGTGCAGCTGTAAGGGCTGTTGGTTGCTACTCGGAAAACCTAGAGGTTCCACTGTACAAAAATTTTGTACAAAGATCTGAACCTTTTCCTAGCTACCATGTGTTCTTTTAAATTAAATTTTGGATCGCCTGCGGAACTTAACACGTTTGATCCAAAACTTAATCTATTTGTTCTTTTAGGTTTTGACTTGGATCTCCTGCGGAACTTAACACGTTCGACCCAAATCACCTTAAGTTATTAATTCCATTAAATATTAATTTCCATAATTGGTTCCCAGTACTGACGTGGCGAGGCACACAGCCTTCTTGGATATGGGAGCAACCACCACCGACTAGACAAAACCTTTTATAGAAATCTAATATTTAATTTCCTAAAATAACTTTAGGTTAACCAAAAAGAACAATCAAATCACAAGGAAAAGAAAAAAAATAAAAGAACACAACATCGAAAAATATATTCGAAATTCTAGAACGTAAGCCTCTTGTATTTGGTATTATTTCCATAAATAACTAGCATGATGCGGAAAGAAAAATTACTAGTTATACCTTGTAGAAAAACCTCTTGATCTTCTATCGTATTCCTCTTCTAACCTCAGACGTTGTGTGGGCAACGATCTTCCGAGATGAGAAATCACCAACCACCTTCTTCTCCTCCTAGCTAGGTTCGGCCACAAAGAAAGAAGCTTCACCAAGGAAGAAAATCAAAACACTAACCAAGCTCCAAGAGATGCTAGCTTCCTCTCCTTCTTCTTCTTCTTCTCCAAGTAGTATCCGGCCACCACAAGAGCTCCAAGCCTTTGAAAGAGGTTCGGCCACCACAAGAGGAAGAGAGGGAGATGATGATGATAGCCGGCCACACCAAGGAACAAAAGAGGGAGAGAAAATAATATAGGTTGTGTCTCATGAAGGCACCTCTACCCCTTCTTTTATATTCCTTGGCCTAGGCAAATTAGGAAATTTAATTATAATAAAATTTCCTTAATTTCCTTGACATGATTTAATTGAGAAAAATAAAATAAAATTTCCCAAATCAAACTTCAATGGCCGGCCACATCAATGAAGGAAAAAATTAGACAAGTTTTAATCAACAATTAAAACTTCCTAATTTGTTTCCGGAAATTTTAAAAAATAAAATTTCTCTTTAAAAATCTCTTCATGGTTGATAAAAGGAAATTTCTATAATTTTAATTTTATCAACATATGGATAATTTTAAAGAGAAAATAAAATATCTCACCAATCTACAAATAAGGAAAGAGATCTAATCTCTTTCTTTAATCTTTTGTAGATCTTTTACAAGAGAGATATTTTAATTTTAATTCTCTTTAATAAATTATTTCTTCCACCTAATAAAAATTAAAATTAAAATCCCTTTTTAATTTAATTTGGCCGGCCCCCACTAGCTTGGGTTCAAGCTAGGGCCGGCCACACAATTTTATACCTAGGCCGGCCCTAGCTTGGTTCCCAAGGTAGCTTGGCCGGCCCCCAATTGGTGGGTATAGAAGGTGGGTATAGTACTCTATAAATAAGAGGCTACGATAGGGACCGAGAGGAGGAATTGATTTTGGTCTCCTGATAAAATTAAGCATCCCGTGTTCGCCCCGAACACACAACTTAATTTTATCAATAATAATTCATTCCATTAGAGAACTATTATTGAACCACCGCACCAATCCCAAATTACATTTTTGGGCTCCTTCTTATTATGAGTGTGTTAGTCTCCCTGTGTTTAAGATATCGAATGTCCACTAATTAAGTGAGTTACTGACAACTCATTTAATTAATATCTAAATCCAAGAGTAGTACCACTAAACCTTATCATCATGTCGGACTAAGTCCACCTGCAGGGTTTAACATGACAATCCTTATGAGCTCCTCTTGGGGACATTATCAACCTAGTATCTCTAGGACACAGTTTCCTTCTATAATCAACAACGCACACTATAAGTGATATCATTTCCCAACTTATCGGGCTTATTGATTCATCGAACTAAATCTCACCCATTGATAAATTAAAGAAATAAATATCAAATATATATGCTTGTTATTATATTAGGATTAAGAGTACACACTTCCATAATAACCGAGGTCTTTGTTCCTTTATAAAGTCAGTATAAAAGAAACGACCTCAAATGGTCTTACTCAATACACTCTGAGTGTACTAGTGTAATTATATAGTCAAGATAAACTAATACCTAATTACACTACGACCTTCTAATGGTTTGTTCCTTTCCATTTTGGTCGTGAGCTACTGTTTATAATTTATAAGGTACTGATAACATTATCTTCTGCATGTGACACCACATGCTATGTTATCTACAATATAAATTAATTGAACAACTACAAACAAATGTAGATAATTTGACCAAATGTGATTCTTTATTCAAAACAAATGTTCACAAAAGCTTAGACTTTCAGTATACACTCCAACAATCTCCCACTTATACTAATGACTATGCTGCCATATCTTCTACCATACATCTGATTCCCATTCCTTCCACATGCCGATCGAAAGCTTTCGCCGAAAGGGCCTTAGTGAAACGATCTGCCAGGTTATCCGCTGATGCAATCTTGGCGATGACAACTTCTCCTCGCTTCACGATATCTCGTATCAGGTGGTACTTGCGCTCTATATGTTTACTTGCCTTATGAGTTAGTGGTTCCTTCGAGTTTGCAACTGTACCGCTATTATCACAATAAATTGTGATGATTTTGGGCAAACCAGGAATCACATCTAAGTCCATTAGAAAGTTCCTGAGCCATACTGCTTCTTTAGCTGCCTCAGAGGCTGCTACATACTCAGCTTCCATGGTTGAGTCCGAAACGCATTTCTGCTTAACACTCCTCCATGAAATGGCTCCACCTCCTAAAGTAAACACATAGCCTGATGTAGACTTACTGTTATCCTTATCTGATTGGAAATCTGAATCCGTGTAACCCACAGGGAGCAGATCGTCTGCTTGGTAAACTAGCATATAATCTCTAGTCCTTCTTAGGTACTTTAATATATGCTTTACCGCAGTCCAATGTCCTTGTCCAGGGTTACTCTGATATCTGCTGACCATGTCCACGGCAAAACAGATATCAGGTCTCGTACATAGCATTGCATACATTAGGCTTCCTACAGCCGAAGCATAAGGAACTGCTTTCATGTCCTCTATCACTTTCGATGTCTTTGGAGACATCTCTTTAGATAGAGCTACTTGTTCGCTCTCCGCAAGTGTACGGAAATGTCGCAAGTAATATAAAAGATTATCGTATCCACAGGGACTGGAATAAGCACTAGAAATGTCTCAATGCGAATTAGCCAAACAACTATCCAATCGTTTCAAAAGCAAAGTAAGGTAAACAAATCTAATCTTAAAGATCAACAAACAAGAGTTTAGTGTTTTGGGTTATGATAAAGGGAGATTCTAGGAGTTTCGGTTTCTTTGTAGGATTTCTCGAATGTAAATGGTTCACCAATTCTTATCCCTCAATTGCCAAACATGTAGAAAGTTGCCGGTTCTCTCTTTCAATAGACAACCGGCTAAGGACTGAGAAATGTATCTAAATAGGATTAATTAGACATGAACCTATGTTGTCCTTACACAGAAGTGCACCTATTACTATGCCTTCCTCGGATATCAACGTAGAAGCCCACGACTTATCAATCTATCAAGATACAAGAAACTAATCAAAAAATCCATCCTACTCTCTTGAATATTCCTATTTCCTCTTCAAGATTGTCTCTCAAACGTCCTTACACGGGCTTGCACCTGTCACGTGGATCCCTCGGATGATCGAGTGAGAGTTTATCTTTACCAAGTCCATAAGAAATTCAAACAATTAATCAAGAATGAGAATTAAGCACGAATCATCTTTAATCATTCAAGATCTAATTGATACAAGCAAGATAATGTCATTGAAACAAGAGAATGGCAAATCCATAAGAGATTACATCAATCCATCATACAAATACTCCCTTCATCCTAGAATACAAGATCTACTCCATGAATCGAGGAAGAAAACCCGAAGAAATAGAGAATACAAGCATTCTTTAAATCCCCAATCCAAGAAACCAAGAAAAGGGGGAAAGAGAAAACTTATCTACGTAGATCCACACGGCCATGTAAGGCTTCTTCTCTGGTTGGCTTCAAATCTTGACACGGCCGTGTGAAGTTCACACGACCATGTCATTCTCCACTTCTGTTGGTGCCAAACTCCACACGGCCCGAGCCGTGTGAGGTACACGGCCCGGTGCTTTCTCCCTTTGTTTCCTCCAATGCTTGCCCAAGGATGTAGATTCTTCACCAAATCGACTCCTGTGTACAGAAAATGCACAAAAAGCAGATCTCCGAACCAAAAGAGTAAATATGCTAAAAGGAAAGCTGGAAGTATAAAAATGCATAGATCAAGCATGCTCAAAGTATGTAAATGTGTGTAAAAACATGCATAAAAGAGTATATAATCTACGCACATCACACCCCCAGACTTAAACCTTTGCTTGTCCTCAAGCAAAATGCCGCAGTCTAAATTCATATGTTCTACAACACATTCATAAAACCTAGTGCACTTTCCTAACTCTATCAAAAAGTTTCATTAGAAAGCATGATCATAGAAACAAGTAAAGTATGGTTCAAGCATAAGAATCTTGTGCACAGAGTAAAAGTAACTCAACACTCTTCAAGTTTCAATCCATGTCCTAGTCAAGTCGTCATCAAATTTGAATTCCTAGTGTTTCCAGTGAAAGACAAGTAACCAGTGATAGACACTTACTCACCATTCACTTGGTTCATATTTCTCAACTAACCCAAGGTCTCAAAGGTGTGCTCAATCTCAAGAGAAGCTAAACAGTCATTTCCCCAGTAACCTAACTCGGTCTCAAAGGGGTGACTTGCTAGATTCCACTCATGACAACTATTTTTTATATCCCTTATTTTTTTTTTAATAAGTGTTTGCATTGTGCAAAACTTATTCACAAATATAATTTTTAGCACACATGTTGGGATATTTTGATTTTTCCAAATGAGCTTTAATGATTTGAGCCTCATCCAGTAACCAAAATGAAAGTTGAGAAATCACCATGGAAACCAAGTACTAAGCAAACAAGATGAATCATGACTATTTCAATGACATCAACTATTCAAGCATCAAGCACAAGTGTAATGAAGATAAAATCCTTAAGGTTGAACCAAAACTAAAACTCATCACCATAAGATTCTTAGCTTGTTTCATGCTACCCAAGATAGAGAAAAGAAGTACATAAAGTTTACTACTAGCATCATTCGAACATAATGAATCAAGACAATAATCGTGCTAACATTTCACTTGAATCCAAGAAAGCATATAAGTGAAAATTTGATGTTCTCAAAATTTTTTTTGCCATGATTATTTCAAAAACAAGAAAAATAAAGCAACAAGCAATGAAAATAAGAACCAACATGAAAAACTAACAAAAACAAAAAGAAACTGAAAACCAAACTAAACAGTACATAACCCCCCCCCCCCCCCCCCCAGACTTAAACTTTTCATCGTCCCGATGAAATCAATATGGTGGAGGAGGTGGAAAATCAGGAAAGTCAGGGAAGAGAAATGCAAAATCTTCAACAAACCATCTAACTTCATTTCTGAAAAAATTATGATACTCAAGCAATTTATCAATATCATCCTGCACAAATCTCATAAAACCTCTAAGATCTTCATGAAATTCCATTTTAGCCTTATAAGCATTCATCATTTTAGAAATCTTATCACACAATTCCCTCTCACTCTTAAAACAATCTTGTAACTTTTTAAATAGTTCCTCCTCCATAAACTTCTTATTCTCAAGAAATTCATAAGTTGAATCTAAATCACTATGAATATTCTTTAAAGCAGAATTAAGTTCTTGAAACATAAAACTATGAATCTCTTGGTTACCCCTAGGAACATTTCTTGGAGTAAAAGATGACAAAGCTCTAGATTGTTGCCTAGCCAACTTCAAACACCAATTCTCTTTATTATGAATTGTAGTAAAATCATGATTTGGCAATTTTAAAGGGAAACCATTTTTAATGACTAAACTAAATCCATGCTCTTCACGCTTAATCATTTTCATTGCTAAACATGAATTCAAATCCAATGTACAAGAACTCTCCACCACCTCTAATTCACTCAAATCACATCCTAATACTAAGGCCAATTGAGTAAGTAATCCCCCTAAAATAATAGGTGTGGTAGAATTCGATTTCCCTAATTTTGCCAAATGTTTAAGAAAGAAATAACCAGAATTAATTTGAACATTTCCGACCATTGCCCACAAACAATACAAATCTACGAGTCTTACTAATCCCTCTTTGTCCTCCCTTCCAAATACAGTGTTTTTCATGAATAAGTAAGCAATATTTAAAAATAGGATTGATAATTTGGGAAACTCTAGAATTATGAGGATCAAATAGCGGTTGTTCAGAAATTTGTTGCCAAAAATGTGAATTCTCAAATTGGGGCAAAATCACACACAGCTCATTCTTTGGCAATTCATAACAAGTATTAAAATCTTCCAACGTCCATTCATAACTTTCATTAAACAAACGAAATTTACACTTCCCCCCACCTTGAACATTATCAACCTCTATTGAGCTTAAAAATTCAAAAACAATTCTAGGATAAGTAGGATATTTCATATTCACTAAACCACTCCATCCTATCCTTTCAAATAACCAAACTAAATCATCCTTAAACCCCAAAGTTTCTAAAGTTTCAACATCAAGAAACCTAGTGTCTAAAAGAGGTCGTTTACATAAAGAAGAATATCTATACCGTTGCTCATCACTAGAGAAAACAATACCTAAGTCATTAGAAATACCTTTAAAACAAATATTCCTCTCCTTTCTTGCAACCACCTTCTCCTTCCCTTTTCTTTTGGCCGAAGTCTCCTCAATCACGTTTTCCATGGAAGAAAATCAAATCTCCTAAAGAAGAATGAGAAGGAAAAATTGGAAGAAGTAATTCAATCCTTTAGAAATGGGGAGATAGGGAAAAGGAGCAAGCGGCGGTACACGGCCGTGTGCCGCCCCCCACCCCGTGCCCTAATTCCTTAAGAAGATGTGGATCAGGCCGTGTGATATCACACGGCCATGGTCATTTCTCATCGCACGGTCGTGTCTGTGACACGGCCCCCTTCCCTTTCTTCTCTGGATTCTAGACACGGCCTAAACCTCTTCTTTCACAGGTTTCTTCGCACGGCCGTGTCTGGGACACGACCTCTTCATCTTTCCTCTCGGGATTCTTTACACGGCCAGACACGGCCTATACCTTTTTCTCCTCGGGAGATCCCACACGGCCGTGTCTGGATGACACGGCCCAAGCACTTCCCTTCTCTGCAACCTTTGCCTGGCCGTGTATAGCACACGGCCTGACTTTGTTTTGCACCTAACCTGAAAACAAAATCAAAAACAAGTAAAAACCAACAAAATGAATTTATACTAGCTAAAAGAATTCAATCTGGAGGGCGAGGTTCAGAAAAATACAACCTTTGTACCTCTTCTATTTTCGTGCCGTGAATATATTTTTTCAGTCGTTGACCATTTACCTTAATTATCCCAAAATCTTTGTTCCAAATATCTACAGCTCCAAAAGGATAAACCTTCTTTATCTCATATGGACCCGTCCACCTTGACTTAAGCTTCCCAGGAAAAAGTTTTAATTTTGAATTGAACAACAAAACCAAATCTCCCACATTAAAGTCTTTACGAAGAATGTGTTGATCGTGCCATTTCTTTGTCCTTTCTTTGTAGGATTTAGCATGCTCATATGCATCCATCCTTAATTCATCAAGTTCGTTCAACTGAAGCTTCCTTTTCTCCCCTGCTTCTTTTAAATGCATATTCAAATTTACAATTGCCCAATAAGCCTTATGTTCTAGTTCAACTGGAAGATGGCAGGGCTTACCATAAACTAATCGAAATGGAGTCATCCCAATAGGAGTTTTATAAGCAGTTCGATATGCCCATAAAGCATCATCTAGTTTCAACGCCCAATCCTTCCTTGAAGTAGATACAGTCTTTTCCAATATGGACTTAATTTCTCGATTAGATATCTCAGCTTGCCCATTAGTTTGAGGATGATAAGGTGTTGCTACTTTATGCTTCACCCCATATCTTCTAAGTAAGTTTTCAAACTGTTTCTCTATAAAATGTGATCCTCCATCACTAATGACTGCCCTCGGCACCCCAAATCTTGGAAAGATAATACTCCTAAATAATTTGATAACTGTTCTTGCATCGCACGTAGGAGATGCCACAACTTCTACCCATTTGGACACATAATCTACTGCCACAAGAATATACCTATTCCCATATGAAAGAGGGAAAGGTCCCATGAAATCAATTCCCCAAACATCAAATAACTCAACCTCAAGAATGTAATTTAACATCGTTTCATTTCTTCTAGTTATATTCCCAGTTCTCTGACATTGGTCACAAGATTGAACAAACAACTTAGCATCCTTGAATATGGTTGGCCAATAAAATCCTGCTTGAAGAATTTTCGTAATCATTTTTGAACTACCCAAATGTCCTCCATAGGACGAAGAATGGCAATGAAACAAGATATCTCTAACCTCTTCTTCAGGAATACATCTTCGATAAATCACATAATTGCATTTCTTGTACAGGAGAGGTTCATCCCAAACATAGTTCCTAACTTCTGAAAAAAACTTTTTCCTTTGTTGATGAGAAAAATCCGGAGGTAGCACTCCACTAGCAAGGAAATTCACAAAATCTGCGTACCAAGGAGTTTTCACACTTGATAAGGCTAGTAAGTGTTCATCCGGGAATATGTCATCAATGGGCAAATCAACATCCACCTCATTTTCTGACTTTTGAGATATTCTAGACAAATGATCCGCTACTACATTTTCAGCTCCTTTCTTATCCCTAATCTCAAGGTTGAACTCTTGCAAAAGTAAAATCCACCTGATTAACCTAGGTTTAGCGTCCTTCTTTCCAAGTAGATACCGGATAGCTGCATGATCAGTATATACTATTACTCTTGATCCCACTAGATAAGATCTAAATTTATCAATAGCAAATACCACTGCCAATAATTCTTTTTCTGTAGTAGAATAGTTTACTTGGGCTGCATCAAGTGTTTTACTTGCATAATGGATCGCGTGCAAAATCTTATTTCTTCGCTGTCCCAAAACTGCTCCTACAGCAAAATCACTAGCATCACACATTATTTTAAAAGGAAGATCCCAATCAGGTGCTTGAATGACTGGAGCTGTTGTAAGAGCACTCTTGATTTTATTAAAAGCTTCAATACATTCGCTATCAAAACAAAACTCAACATCTTTAATCAACAGATTAGTTAATGGCTTGGAAATCTTTGAAAAGTCCTTAATAAAGCGTCTATAGAAGCCAGCATGTCCTAAAAAACTCCTAACTCCTTTTATATTGATGGGTGGGAGTAATTTGTCTATTACTTCCACTTTTGCTGGATCTACCTCAATACCATGCTCTGAAATTTTATGCCCCAAAACTATTCCTTCCTTAACCATAAAATGACATTTTTCCCAGTTCAACACTAGGTTTGTATCTTCACACCTTTTTAAAACAGTGGAAAGATTTGACAAACAAGAATCAAAGTCATTCCCATAAACTGAGAAGTCATCCATGAAAACCTCCATAATTTTTTCTATTAAATCTGAAAAAACTGCCATCATGCACCTCTGAAAAGTGGCTGGAGCATTACAAAGCCCAAATGGCATCCGATGATAGGCAAAGGTACCATAAGGACAAGTAAAAGTAGTCTTCTCCTGGTCTTGAGGATGAATCGGAATTTGAAAAAATCCAGAATATCCGTCCAAGTAACAAAAGTAAGAATGTTTAGCCAATCTTTCAAGCATTTCATCAATAAATGGTAAGGGGAAATGATCCTTCCTTGTTTCTTTATTCAACTTCCGATAATCAATGCACATTCGCCACCCCGTCACTGTTCGTGTTGAAATTAGCTTATCTTCTTCATTCTTGATAACAGTCATTCCTCCCTTTTTTGGAACCACGTGGACTGGACTCACCCATGCACTATCCGAAATTGGGTAAATAATCCCCGCATCAAGTAGTTTAATCACTTCCTTCTTTACTACCTCTTTTAAATTTGGATTTAGTCTCCTTTGATGCTCAATTGAGTTCTTGTACCCCTCTTCAAGTAAAATTCTATGCATACAGAGAGATGGACTAATCCCTTTTATATCATCTATTGTATATCCAATGGCCTTTCTATGCAACCTTAACTCATCCAACAGTCTCTTTGTTTCAAACTCATTTAACTGAGCATTAATTATAACTGGATAAGTAGAATTCGGCCCAAGAAATTCATACTTAAGATTTGGGGGTAGTGGTTTAAGTTCAAGTTGAGGTGGTACTATTTCTGGAAAAACTGGCTCTTGTTCTATCAACATAGTTTCCTCCTCAGCCAAGCTTTCTTCTAACAACTCTTCATTGTCTAAAGACAGATCTTCCTCCTTATGATCACCAAGACATACCCCCTTTTCTGTTGAAAATGCTTTTTCGCCAAACATTTTTAATAATGATGCACAACATCAAGGAAATAATGTTTGGAAATCACTTTGATTTAAGATAAGCCCTTTTTCAACATCATCCTTTTCTCTAATGATATCCATTGTCAAGAATGAACTATCTTGCTCTGCCCAATCATTGGAATTTTGCGTAATTCTGCCAACTATCTCAAAAGTTTCTTCTAGACTTTTTTTCAAAAATGATCCTCCAGATGCTAAATCCAGTTGATTCTTATTTGAGAAAGAAAACCCAACATAGAACAAATGCATAATTAACCATTTCTCAATTCCATGATGTGGACATAACTGCAGAAGAGAAGAATATCTTTCCCAAGCTTGGTACAATTTTTCTCCGTCCAATTGCTTAAAATTTAAAATTTGACTTCTCAAATAAGTAGTTTTCCTTGGAGGGAAATATTGGTCAAGGAATTTTTGCTCTAACTCATCCCATGTTCTGATACTTTGAGACTTTAGAGAATTGTACCATCTTTTTGCAGCACCCTTCAGACTAAAAGGAAAAGCAAGCAGCTGAATAATGTCAGATGAAACTTCTTCATATTTCAAAGTACAACAATATCTGTAAAACTCCATCAAATGGGAATAAGGATTTTCAATCTCCAATCCTCCAAACTGAGTTTTCTGAACCATGGAAACAAAAGATGGTTTGAGTATAAAATTTCTTGCTTGTATGTTAGGGTAAACAATTGCTCCCATTTGCTTTGCAGACTTCGGAGCTCCATAATCTCCTAGTGGCTTGCACACCATGTTTAGATATTCTTGTTCTTCGATTCGCCTTTGCAGAATTCTTCTTTTATAGAAAGTTCTACCAATTTCAGGGTCAAAGGAAAGAATTCCCCTGCAAAATTAGATCTTCACATACACAAGAACAAGATAGCAAATGACAATTCAACAAAAAAAAAGAAAAATAAAAGAATAAAAAATGCAGAATTGAATTTGTACAAAAAGTACTAACAAGAAGTGAAAGTTATACAAGAAGGTAAAAACAGAAATCTAACGATTAGTTACAACTATGCAATATGAAAGGAAAACAAATGTTATGTTTAGTCTAACTCAATTGATAATTCCTAATGTTATAGCGCAGTCCCCGGCAACGGCGCCAAAAACTTGTTCGCTCTCCGCAAGTGTACGGAAATGTCGCAAGTAATATAAAAGATTATCGTATCCACAGGGACTGGAATAAGCACTAGAAATGTCTCAATGCGAATTAGCCAAACAACTATCCAATCGTTTCAAAAGCAAAGTAAGGTAAACAAATCTAATCTTAAAGATCAACAAACAAGAGTTTAGTGTTTTGGGTTATGATAAAGGGAGATTCTAGGAGTTTCGGTTTCTTTGTAGGATTTCTCGAATGTAAATGGTTCACCAATTCTTATCCCTCAATTGCCAAACATGTAGAAAGTTGCCGGTTCTCTCTTGCAATAGACAACCGGCTAAGGACTGAGAAATGTATCTAAATAGGATTAATTAGACATGAACCTATGTTGTCCTTACACAGAAGTGCACCTATTACTATGCCTTCCTCGGATATCAACGTAGAAGCCCACGACTTATCAATCTATCAAGATACAAGAAACTAATCACAAAATCCATCCTACTCTCTTGAATATTCCTATTTCCTCTTCAAGATTGTCTCTCAAACGTCCTTACACGGGCTTGCACCTGTCACGTGGATCCCTCGGATGATCGAGTGAGAGTTTATCTTTACCAAGTCCATAAGAAATTCAAACAATTAATCAAGAATGAGAATTAAGCACGAATCATCTTTAATCATTCAAGATCTAATTGATACAAGCAAGATAATGTCATTGAAACAAGAGAATGGCAAATCCATAAGAGATTACATCAATCCATCATACAAATACTCCCTTCATCCTAGAATACAAGATCTACTCCATGAATCGAGGAAGAAAACCCGAAGAAATAGAGAATACAAGCATTCTTTAAATCCCCAATCCAAGAAACCAAGAAAAGGGGGAAAGAGAAAACTTATCTACGAAGAAACTTCGTCTTCGGATCCAATCCTCGCTCCGGAGCCGGAATCGCCAAGAACTCCCTTGAATCGCGAAATCCTCCCAAGAATGGGAAGAAACCACCAAATCTTGCCTTCTCCCAAAGGGGAGAGATCCCTTTCAATTCATGAAGGAGAGTTTAAATAGAGGAGGGAATCGGGCGCCACACGGCACCGTGTGAGATTCACACGCCATGTCCAGCCTTCCTTCTCCAAACCGCACTGTGGTTCACACGGCCACACCGCTTAGTCTCGGAATGCTACACGTGGTGCACACGCCACACCGCTTAGTCTCTGGAAACCTCACACGGCCGTGTAGATCCACACGGCCATGTAAGGCTTCTTCTCTGGTTGGCTTCAAATCTTGACACGACCGTGTGAAGTTCACACGACCATGTCATTCTCCACTTCTGTTGGTGCCAAACTCCACACGGCCCGAGCTCCATACCAGTGCAGGGCCCGGTGCTTTCTCCCTTTGTTTCCTCCAATGCTTGCCCAAGGATGTAGATTCTTCACCAAATCGACTCCTGTGTACAGAAAATGCACAAAAAGCAGATCTCCGAACCAAAAGAGTAAATATGCTAAAAGGAAAGCTGGAAGTATAAAAATGCATAGATCAAGCATGCTCAAAGTATGTAAATGTGCGTAAAAACATGCATAAAAGAGTATATAATCTACGCACATCACTACTCCATGTCTAAAAGGTAAGAAACCTTTCTTGAAATCCTGCATGCTAAAACGAGCAAGGATTGTATCTATATATGAAGCTTGGGACAGACACAACATTCTTTTCTTACGATCCCTTATAACTTTGATCCCAAGAATGTGTGCACAATCTCCTAAGTCCTTCATATCAAATTGTTTGGACAGTCATACCCTTACGTCTGATAATACCTTGACATTGTTGCCAATTAACAAAATATCATCTACGTATAGTACAAGAAATACCACCACGTTTTCGTTACACTTCTTATATACACAAGATTCATCCGGACTTTGAATAAATCCATATGACTGGATTACTTAATTAAATCGGATGTTCCAAGATCTTGAAGCTTGCTTTAGTCCATAAATGGACCGATTGAGCTTGCACACTAGATGCTCTTTGCCTTTTTCAATGAACCCTTCTGGTTGCTTCATATGGATGTTCTCTTCAAGACTTCCATTAAGGAAAGCTGTCTTGACATCCATTTGCCAAATCTCATAATCCATATGAGCAGCAATGGATAAGAGTATCCGGATAGACTTAAGAATGGCCACCGGTGAAAAGGTCTCCTCATAATCGATTCCCTCTTTCTGAGTGTACCCTTTTGCAACAAGCCTAGCTTTGAAGGTTTCTACCTTCCCGTCTGTCCCTCTTTTCCTTTTGTAGATCCACTTGCATCCAACGGATTTTACACAATCAGGTGGTTCTACAAGCTCCCAGACCTTATTAGAGTACATAGACTCTATTTCAGAATTCATTGCCTTTTGCCAAGATGCTGCATCTATATCTTGGAGTGCTTCATCATATGTTCGTGGATTAGGTTCATGTTTACCCGGGATCAAGTCCGAAGACTCACCCAAAAACATGAATCTTTCAGGCTACCTTACAACCCTCCCACTACGACGAGGCACTGTCTGTGGTTGTGTATCATGTGTGACACGTGTTGCAGTCTCTTGTGGTACTTCATCTTGTACTTTTGGTACTGAAGTAGACGTGTCCTCTCTAAGTTCTTCTAAAACAACTTTGCTACTGGGCTTGTGATCCATTATATAGTCTTCTTCTAAAAACTGGGCATTGGTGCTAACAATGACCTTCTGGTCTTTAGGACTATAAAATAAACCACCTTTTGTTCCTTTGGGATATCCTACAAACACGCGAACTTCTGTACAAGATTCTAACTTATCAGCATCTGGTTTCAGCACATGTGCTGGACTACCCCAAATCCGAATATGTCTTAGACTGGGTTTTCGCCCATTCCATAATTCTATGGGAGTAGAAGAAACTGATTTAGAAGGTACTAAGTTCGGAATGTCGTTTCCCGAGCATATCCCCAAAACGAATTTGGTAATTCAATAACTCATCATCGATCTAACCATCTCCATAAGAGTCCTATTCTTTCATTCGCTACACTATTCATGGGGTGTTCCAGTGCATAATTGAGATTGAATCCCAGCCTCTGATAAGTAATTCCTAAACTCTCCTAAGAGGTATTCGCCACCACGATCAGATCGTAGTGTCTTGATATTTTTACCTAATCGTTTCTCTACATCAGCCTTATATTCTTTGAACTTATCAAAGCACTCGGACTTGCGGCGCATTAGGTAAATGTATCCGTATCTTGAATAATCATCTATGAAAGAGACAAAATATTCAAAACCTCCTCTTGCTTGGACAGACATAGGACCACACAAATCAGAGTGAACCAATTCTAACACTTCTTTGGCTCTATACCCCTTGGCCTTGAACGACCTCTTGGTCATTTTTCCTTCTAAGCAGGATTCACAAGTTGGAAAATTTTCCAACTCTAATGAACTCAAAAGTCCATCGGCTATAAGCCTCTGAATCCTACTCAAGTTAATATGACCAAGCCTTAGATGCCAAAGATATGCTTGGTTCATTTCCGAAGGTTCTTTTCTCTTATTAGAATTAGAAGATGAGTTATAAATTTCTATGTTATGCTTTGTGGAAGAAATTGGATTTAAAGTATATAAATTGCCAACTAATGCACCAGAACAGATAATCACTTTATTTCGTTTAATAACTACATCGTTACTAAAGGAAACTGAATATCCATCTAAAAACAGTTTAGAAACTAAAATTAAATTCTTTCTAAAACTGGGTACATAAAGACAATTTCTTAAAATCAAATTTCTATTTCTACTAAAAGATAAGTAGACGTCTCTCACTGCAACAGCTGCCACTTTAGTAGCATTGCCCATGTAGACGGTAATCTCTCCTTCAGATAGTCGTCGGGTTTCCTGGAACCCCTGCAGGGAATTGCAGACATGATCAGTGGCTCCCGTATCTACACACCAGGTGCTGGTAGATAACACCGCTAAACATGTTTCAACAACTAGAGCATGAGATATACCTTTGTTTTGGTTCCTACGAGGACAGTCCGCCTTCCAATGTCCTGCTGCTTGTAGATGAAGCACTTGCCCTTCGGCTTCTTCACTCCAGCTTTAAATCCTCTGAGATTTATTCACTTTCTTTGCTGAGCCAGCTTGTTTCTTCTTCTTCTTTCCTTTCGGTTTAGAAGTAGAACCATTTTCCGCATAGTGAATTTGAGAATTGTGACGAAATAATCTTTCTGCTGCTTGAAGTTCTGTCAGTAGTTCCCCTAATGAATAAATCCTTTTATTTATATTATAAAACTTCTAGGTAGCGTTTGGAGGATCATATCGATCTGGGTTTCCCCATCAATTTCTCCTCCAAGGATCTGTATCTCGTTCAGATAAGCCATCATCTTTAGGATATGATCCCTTACAGGAGTACCCTCTTGCATGGTGGCTGTCATTATCTTTCTCATAGCTTCTTGTCTAGAAGCCCTATCCTGATGACCAAAGAGTTCCTTGAGATTGTTCATAATATCATAAGCTGTTGGTAAATCTTGATGCTGATGTTGCAATACATTTAACATTGAAGCCAAAATGTAACACCGCGCCATCTCATCTACCTTTACCCATCTCTTATGATATTCAATCTCCTCTTGGGTAGATTCACCAGTGGGTGCATCAGGACAAGGTTCAGTCAGTACAAATTTATAGCTTTCAGCAGTCAGAACAATGTCCAGGTTCCTTTTCCAATCTATGTAATTAGGTCCAGTAAGTCTATTTTGTTGAAGTATGATGGACAGTGGGTTGAAAGTCATCCTAAGAATCACAAATAACTTTTGGTCAGAACTCTAAATTTAGAATAATATTGATTCCTCAAACAATACTATTTTAAATTAACCAACACCTCATAACACCGTGAATTTTGTATGCCACGTTAGTGTGGACGTATACAAATTCAACATTTGTAAAAGGAGGGTTTTAACCCATTAATTTTATTATCTTGTCAACCTAACTTTTGACAAATAAAATTAATAGTTGGTATTATTTGGTCACACAAATAATAGCAGTGACTCCGATGGGGAGGATACTATTAGATGTGTCTAAGTGTATAAAATTACTTGACACTAAGTCCATTAATAAGATTATGCCCCTTCCGTTGGGGAAGATCACACGCTCTTAATTAACTTCCTATAGTCATCCAAAAATGGAAGTCTGTTCTAGTGATCCGCAAACAAGCTCATCCGTTATGGAGGAAGGCACTCAGAGCCAACGCGCAAGCTTGTTTGCATCACTTACAAACCAGTAATGGAGACCATGGGATTTACTTAAAAATCCCTCTCCCACTTAGTTATTTATAAATGAGGAATTTTAACTATGCTAGCCTACTAAACATGTAAACTATCATGCACACATAGCACAATATAAAAGCAATAAATAGAAAATCTAATTTTCAACTATTATGACTTTTATCTCTAGTTGTCCTCCGTGTGTTGTCATCCCAAGCTGCTGCCATATTTGGCCACCGCCACCGGGTCTAGCTGTCGCATCCATCTTGCTCCTTGTTCCGCTGCGCCTCTGGTCCTTAGAAGGTTCCACGCTTTGCAAGATTCGATCCGCGACATAAATAGAATTTTACATTTTTGATCCTATATTCCATAAAAGGAATGTACATGTATCTAGATCAAAAATAAAATCCTAATAAAACTAAATACAGCTCCTGCTGTATTTTAATACAATCATGCACACACATATAAATGCCCTTGACATGTCCAAGGGTCCAATCACACACATAATAACTAAAAGCCATAATAGTTGGATCCTGCATCCACAAAGTTAGCACATCCTACTATTAACCTGCCTAAATTATGTATGACATGTGCATAATTAACCTAATACCAAATACACAGAGGCAAAACCCTAGCTGTGATAACAATTGTTGGTTGCTACTCAGAAAACCTAGAGGTTCCACTGTACAAAAATTTTGTACAAAGATCTGAACCTTTTCCTAGCAACCATGTGTTCTTTTAAATTAAATTTTGGATCGCCTGTGGAACTTAACACGTTTGATCCAAAACTTAATCTATTTGTTCTTTTAGGTTTTGACTTGGATCTCCTGCGGAATTTAACACGTTTGACCCAAATCACCTTAAGTTATTAATTCCATTAAATATTAATTTCCATAATTGGTTCCCAGTACTGACGTGGCGAGGCACACGACCTTCTTGGATATGGGAGCAACCACCACCGACTAGACAAAACCTTTTATAGAAATCTAATATTTAATTTCCTAAAATAACTTTAGGTTAACCAAAAAGAACAATCAAATCACAAGGAAAAGAAAAAAGAAACAAAAGAACACAACATCGAAAAACATATTCGAAATTCTAGAATGTAAGCCTCTTGTATTTGGTATTATTTCCATAAATAACTAGCATGATGCGGAAAGAAAAATTACTAGTTATACCTTGTAGAAAAACCTCTTGATCTTCTATCGTATTCCTCTTCTAACCTCAGACGTTGTGTGGGCAACGATCTTCCGAGACGAGAAATCACCAACCACCTTCTTCTCCTCCTAGCTAGGTTCGGGCACAAAGAAAGAAGCTTCACCAAGGAAGAAAATCAAAACACTAACCAAGCTCCAAGAGATGCTAGCTTCCTCTCCTCCTTCTTCTTCTTCTCCAAGTAGTATCCGGCCACCACAAGAGCTCCAAGCCTTTGAAAGAGGTTCGGCCACCACAAGAGGAAGAGAGGGAGATGATGATGATAGCCGGCCACACCAAGGAACAAAAGAGGGAGAGAAAATAATATAGGTTGTGTCTCATGAAGGCACCCCTACCCCTTCTTTTATATTCCTTGGCCTAGGCAAATTAGGAAATTTAATTATAATAAAATTTCCTTAATTTCCTTGACATGATTTAATTGAGAAAAATAAAATAAAATTTCCCAAATCAAACTTCAATGGCCGGCCACATCAATGAAGGAAAAAATTAGACAAGTTTTAATCAACAATTAAAACTTCCTAATTTGTTTCCGGAAATTTTAAAAAATAAAATTTCTCTTTAAAAATCTCTTCATGGTTGATAAAAGGAAATTTCTATAATTTTAATTTTATCAACATGTGGATAATTTTAAAGAGAAAATAAAATATCTCACCAATCTACAAATAAGGAAAGAGATCTAATCTCTTTCTTTAATCTTTTGTAGATCTTTTACAAGAGAGATATTTTAATTTTAATTCTCTTTAATCAATTATTTCTTCCACATAATAAAAATTAAAATTAAAATCTCTTTTTAATTTAATTTGGCCGGCCCCCACTAGCTTGGGTTCAAGCTAGGGCCGGCCACCCAATTTTATACCTAGGCCGGCCCTAGCTTGGTTCCCAAGCTAGCTTGGTCGGCCCCCAATTGGTGGGTATAGAAGGTGGGTATAGGTGGGTATAGTACTCTATAAATAAGAGGCTACGATAGGGACCGAGAGAAGGAATTGGTTTTGGTCTCCCGATAAAATTAAGCATCCCGTGTTCGCCCCGAACACACAACTTAATTTTATCAATAATAATTCAATCCACTAGAGAACTATTATTGAACTACCGCACCAATCCCAAATTACATTTTTGGGCTCCTTCTTATTATGAGTGTGTTAGTCTCCCTGTGTTTAAGATATCGAATGTCCACTAATTAAGTGAGTTACTGACAACTCATTTAATTAATATCTAAATCCAAGAGTAGTACCACTCAACCTTATCATCATGTCGGACTAAGTCCACCTGCAGGGTTTAACATGACAATCCTTATAAGCTCCTCTTGGGGACATTATCAACCTAGTATCTCTAGGACACAGTTTCCTTCTATAATCAACAACACACACTATAAGTGATATCATTTCCCAACTTATCGGGCTTATTGATTCATCGAACTAAATCTCACCCATTGATAAATTAAAGAAATAAATATCAAATATATATGCTTGTTATTATATTAGGATTAAGAGTACACACTTCCATAATAACCGAGGTCTTTGTTCCTTTATAAAGTCAGTATAAAAGAAACGACCTCAAATGGTCCTACTCAATACACTCTGAGTGTACTAGTGTAATTATATAGTCAAGATAAACTAATACCTAATTACACTATGACCTTCTAATGGTTTGTTCCTTTCCATTTTGGTCGTGAGCTACTGTTTATAATTTATAAGGTACTGATAACATTATCTTCTGCATGTGACACCACATGCTATGTTATCTACAATATAAATTAATTGAATAACTACAAACAAATGTAGATAATTTGACCAAATGTGATTCTTTATTCAAAACAAATGTTTACAAAAGCTTAGGCTTTCAGTATACACTCCAACAATCTCCCACTTATACTAATGACTAAGCTGTCATATCTTCTATCATACATCTGATTCCCATTCCTTCCACATGCCGATCGAAAGCTTTCGCCGGAAGGGCCTTAGTGAAACGATCTGCCAGGTTATCCGCTGATGCAATCTTGGCGATGACAACTTCTCCTCGCTTCACGATATCTCGTATCAGGTGGTACTTGCGCTCTATATGTTTACTTGCCTTATGAGCTCGTGGTTCCTTCGAGTTTGCAACTGCACCGCTATTATCACAATAAAATATGATGATTTTGGGCAAACCAGGAATCACATCTAAGTCCATTAGAAAGTTCCTGAGCCATACTGCTTCTTTAGCTGCCTCAGAGACTGCTACATACTCAGCTTCCATGGTTGAGTCCGAAACGCATTTCTGCTTAACACTCCTCCATGAAATGGCTCCACCTCCTAAAGTAAACACATAGCCTGATGTAGACTTACTGTTATCCCTATCTGATTGGAAATCTGAATCCGTGTAACCCACAGGGAGCAGATCGTCTGCTTGGTAAACTAGCATATAATCTCTAGTCCTTCTTAGGTACTTTAATATATGCTTTACCGCAGTCCAATGTCCTTGTCCAGGGTTACTCTGATATCTGCTGACCATACCCACGGTAAAATAGATATCAGGTCTCGTACATAGCATTGCATACATTAGGCTTCCTACAGCCGAAGCATAAGGAACTGCTTTCATGTCCTCTATCTCTTTCGATGTCTTTGGAGACATCTCTTTAGATAGAGCTACTCCATGTCTAAAAGGTAAGAAACCTTTCTTGGAATCCTGCATGCTAAAACGAGCAAGGATTGTATCTATATATGAAGCTTGGGATAGACACAACATTCTTTTCTTACGATCCCTTATAACTTTGATCCCAAGAATGTGTGCACAATCTCCTAAGTCCTTCATATCAAATTGTTTGGACAACCATACCCTTACGTCTGATAATACCTTGACATTGTTGCCAATTAACAAAATATCATCTACGTATAGTACAAGAAATACCACCACGTTTCCGTTACACTTCTTGTATACACAAGACTCATCCGGACACTGAATAAATCCATATGACTGGATTACTTCATTAAACCGGATGTTCCAAGATCTTGAAGCTTGCTTTAGTCCATAAATGGACCGATTGAGCTTGCACACTAGATGCTCTTTGCCTTTTTCAATGAACCCTTCTGGTTGCTTCATATGGATGTTCTCTTCAAGACTTCCATTAAGGAAAGTTGTCTTGACATCCATTTGCCAAATCTCATAATCCATATGAGCAGCAATGGATAAGAGTATCCGGATAGACTTAAGCATGACTACCGGTGAAAAGGTCTCCTCATAATCGATTCTCTCTTTCTGAGTGTACCCTTTCGCAACAAGCCTAGGTTTGAAGGTTTCTACCTTCCCGTCTGTCCCTCTTTTCCTTTTGTAGATCCACTTGCATCCAACAGCTTTTACACCATCAGGTGGTTCTACAAGCTCCCAGACCTTATTAGAGTACATAGACTCTATTTCAGAATTCATTGCCTTTTGCCAAGATGCTGCATCTATATCTTGGAGTGCTTCGTCATATGTTCGTGGATCAGGTTCATGTTTACCCGGGATCAAGTCCGAAGACTCCCCCAAAAACATGAATCTTTCAGGCTGCCTTACAACCCTCCCACTACGACGAGGCACTGTCTGTGGTTGTGTATCATGTGTGACACGTGTTGCAGTCTCTTGTGGTACTTCATCTTGTACTTTTGGTACTGAAGTAGACGTGTCCTCTCTAAGTTCTTCTAAAACAACTTTGCTACTGGGCTTGTGATCCATTATATAGTCTTCTTCTAAAAACTGGGCATTGGCGCTAACAATGACCTTCTGGTCTTTAGGACTATAAAATAAACCACCTTTTGTTCCTTTGGGATATCCTACAAACACGCGAACTTCTGTACGAGATTCTAACTTATCAGCATCTGGTTTCAGCACATGTGCTGGACTACCCCAAATCCGAATATGTCTTAGACTGGGTTTTCGCTCATTCTACAATTCTATGGGAGTAGAAGAAACTGATTTAGAAGGTACTAAGTTCAGAACGTATACTGCTGTTTCCAGAGCATATCCCCAAAACGAATTTGGTAATTCTGAATAACTCATCATCGATCTAACCATCTCCATAAGAGTCATATTCCTTCATTCTGCTACACCATTTTGTTGGGGTGTTCCAGGTGCAGACAATTGAGATTGAATCCCAGCCTCTGATAAGTAATTCCTAAACTCTCCTAAGAGGTATTCGCCACCACGATCAGATCGTAGTGTCTTGATATTTTTACCTAATCGTTTCTCCACATCAGCCTTGTATTCTTTGAACTCATCAAAGCACTCGGACTTGCGGCGCATTAGGTAAATGTATCCGTATCTTGATTAATCATCTATGAAAGAGACAAAATATTCAAAACCTCCTCTTGCTTGGAAAGACATAGGACCACACAAATCAGAGTGAACCAATTCTAATACTTCTTTGGCTCTATACCCCTTGGCCTTGAACGGCCTCTTGGTCATTTTTCCTTCTAAGCAGGATTCACAAGTTGGAAAATTTTTCAACTCTAATGAACTCAAAAGTCCATTGGCTATAAGCCTCTGAATCCTACTCAAGTTAATATGACCAAGCCTTAGATGCCAAAGATATGCTTGGTTCATTTCAGAAGGTTCTTTTCTCTTATTAGAATTAGAAGATGAGTTATAAATTTCCATGTTATGCTTTATGGAAGAAATTGGATTTAAAGTATATAAATTGCCAACTAATGCACCAGAACAGATAATCACTTTATTTCGTTTAATAACTACATCGTTACTAAAGGAAACTGAATATCCATCTAAAACAGTTTAGAAACTAAAATTAAATTCTTTCTAAAACTGGGTACATAAAGACAATTTCTTAAAATCAAATTTCTATTTCTACTAAAAGATAAGTAGACGTCTCTCACTGCAACAGCTGTCACTTTAGTAGCATTGCCCATGTAGACGATAATCTCTCCTTCAGATAGTCGTCGGGTTTCCCTGCCAGGAATTACAGACATGATCAGTGGCTCCCGTATCTACACACCAGGTGTTGGTAGATAACACCGCTAAACATGTTTCAACAACTAGAGCATGAGATATACCTTTGTTTTGGTTCCTACGAGGACAGTCCGCCTTCCAATGTCCTGCCTGATTGCAGATGAAGCACTTGCCCTTGGGCTTCTTTTAAATCCCGTACTCTGAGATTTATTCACTTTCTTTCTTGAGCCAGCTTGTTTCTTCTTCTTCTTTCCTCTCGGTTTAGAAGTAGAACCATTTTCAGCATAGTGAATTTGAGAATTGTGATGAAATAATCCTTCTGCTGCTTGAAGTTCTGTCAGTAGTTCCGCTAATGAATAAATCCTCTTATTCATATTATAGTTCAGGCGGAACTGCTCAAAACTTCTAGGTAGCGTTTGGAGGATCATATCGATCTGGGTTTCCCCATCAATTTCTCCTCCATAAGCCATCATCTTTAGGATATGATCCCTTACAGGAGTACCCTCTTGCATGGTGGCTGTCATTATCTTTCTCATAGCTTCTTGTCTAGAAGCCCTATCCTGATGACCAAAGAGTTCCTTGAAATTGTTCATAATATCATAAGCTGTTGGTAAATCTTGATGCTGATGTTGCAATACATTTAACATTGAAGTCAAAATGTAACACCGCGTCATCTCATCTACCTTTACCCATCTCTTATGATATTCAATCTCCTCTTGGGTAGATTCACCAGTGGGTGCATCAGGACAAGGTTCAGTCAGTACAAATTTATAGCTTTCAGCAGTCAGAACAATGTCCAGGTTCCTTTTCCAATCTATGTAATTAGGTCCAGTAAGTCTATTTTGTTGAAGTATGATGGACAGTGGGTTGAAAGTCATCCTAAGAATCACAAATAACTTTTGGTCAGAACTCTAAATTTAGAATAATATTGATTCCTCAAACAATACTATTTTAAATTAACCAACACCTCATAACACCGTGAATTTTGTATGCCACGTTAGTGTGGACGTATACAAATTCAACATTTGTAAAAGGAGGGTTTTAACCCATTAATTTTATTATCTTGTCAACCTAACTTTTGACAAATAAAATTAATAGTTGGTATTATTTGGTCACACAAATAATAGCAGTGACTCCGATGGGGAGGATACTATTAGATGTGTCTAAGTGTATACCATTACTTGACACTAAGTCCATTAATAAGATTATGCCCCTTCCGTTGGGGAAGATCACAAGCTCTTAATTAACTTCCTATAGTCATCCAAAAATGGAAGTCTGTTCTAGTGATCCGCAAACAAGCTCATCCGTTATGGAGGAAGGCACTCAGAGCCAACGCGCAAGCTTGTTTGCATCACTTACAAACCAGTAATGGAGACCATGGGATTTACTTAAAAATCCCTCTCCCACTTAGTTATTTATAAATGAGGAATTTTAACTATGCTAGCCTACTAAACCTGTAAACTATCATGCACACATAGCACAATATAAAAGCAATAAATAGAAAATCTAATTTTCAACTATTATGGCTTTTATCTCTAGTTGTCCTCCGTGTGTTGTCATTCCAAGCTGCTGCCATATTTGGCCACCGCTACCGGGTCTAGCTGTCGTATCCATCTTGCTCCTTGTTCCGCTGCGCCTCTGGTCCTTAGAAGGTTCCACGCTTTGCAAGATTCGATCCGCGACATAAATAGAATTTTACATTTTTGATCCTATATTCCATAAAAGGAATGTACATGTATCTAGATCAAAAATAAAATCCTAATAAAACTAAATACAGCTCCTGTTGTATTTTAATACAATCATGCACACACATATAAATGCCCTTGACATGTCCAAGGGTCCAATCACACACATAATAACTAAAAGCCATAATAGTTGGATCCTGCATCCACAAAGTTAGCACATCTTACTATTAACCTGCCTAAATTATGTATGACATGTGCATAATTAACCTAATACCAAATACACAGAGGCAAAACCCTAGCTGTGATACCAATTGTTGGTTGCTACTCGGAAAACCTAGAGGTTCCACTGTACAAAAATTTTGTACAAAGATCTGAATCTTTTCTTAGCTACCATGTGTTCTTTTAAATTAAATTTTGGATCGCCTGCGGAACTTAACACGTTTGATCCAAAACTTAATCTATTTGTTCTTTTAGGTTTTGACTTGGATCTCCTGCGGAACTTAACACGTTCGACCCAAATCACCTTAAGTTATTAATTCCATTAAATATTAATTTGCATAATTGGTTCCCAGTACTGACGTGGCGAGGCACACGACCTTCTTGGATATGGGAGCAACCACCACCGACTAGACAAAACCTTTTATAGAAATCTAATATTTAATTTCCTAAAATAACTTTAGGTTAACCAAAAAGAACAATCAAATCACAAGGAAAAGAAAAAAAATAAAAGAACACAACATCGAAAAACATATTCGAAATTCTAGAACGTAAGCCTCTTGTATTTGGTATTATTTCCATAAATAACTAGCATGATGCGGAAAGAAAAATTACTAGTTATACCTTGTAGAAAAACCTCTTGATCTTCTATCGTATTCCTCTTCTAACCTCAGACGTTGTGTGGGCAATGATCTTCCGAGATGAGAAATCACCAACCACCTTCTTCTCCTCCTAGCTAGGTTCGGCCACAAAGAAAGAAGCTTCACCAAGGAAGAAAATCAAAACACTAACCAAGCTCCAAGAGATGCTAGCTTCCTCTCCTTCTTCTTCTTCTTCTCCAAGTAGTATCCGGCCACCACAAGAGCTCCAAGCCTTTGAAAGAGGTTCGGCCACCACAAGAGGAAGAGAGGGAGATGATGATGATAGCCGGCCACACCAAGGAACAAAAGAGGGAGAGAAAATAATATAGGTTGTGTCTCATGAAGGCACCCCTACCCCTTCTTTTATATTCCTTGGCCTAGGCAAATTAGGAAATTTAATTACAATAAAATTTCCTTAATTTCCTTGACATGATTTAATTGAGAAAAATAAAATAAAATTTCCCAAATCAAACTTCAATGGTCGGCCACATCAATGAAGGAAATAATTAGACAAGTTTTAATCAACAATTAAAACTTCCTAATTTGTTTCCGAAAATTTTAAAAAATAAAATTTCTCTTTAAAAATCTCTTCATGGTTGATAAAAGGAAATTTCTATAATTTTAATTTTATCAACATGTGGATAATTTTAAAGAGAAAATAAAATATCTCACCAATCTACAAATAAGGAAAGAGATCTAATCTCTTTCTTTAATCTTTTGTAGATCTTTTACAAGAGAGATATTTTAATTTTAATTGTCTTTAATAAATTATTTCTTCCATATAATAAAAATTGAAATTAAAATCCCTTTTTAATTTAATTTGGCTGGCCCCCACTAGCTTGGGTTCAAGCTAGGGCCGGCCACCCAATTTTATACCTAGGCCGGCCCTAGCTTGGTTCCCAAGCTACCTTGGCCGGCCCCCAATTGGTGGGTATAGAAGGTGGGTATAGTACTCTATAAATAAGAGGCTACGATAGGGACCGAGAGGAGGAATTGGTTTTGGTCTCCCGATAAAATTAAGCATCCCGTGTTCGCCCCGAACACACAACTTAATTTTATCAATAATAATTCATTCCATTAGAGAACTATTATTGAACTACCGCACCAATCCCAAATTACATTTTTGGGCTCCTTCTTATTATGAGTGTGTTAGTCTCCCTGTGTTTAAGATATCGAATGTCCACTAATTAAGTGAGTTACTGATAACTCATTTAATTAATATCTAAATCCAAGAGTAGTACCACTCATCCTTATCATCATGTCGAACTAAGTCCACCTGCAGAGTTTAACATGACAATCCTTATGAGCTCCTCTTGGGGACATTATCAACCTAGTATCTCTAGGACACAGTTTCCTTCTATAATCAACAACACACACTATAAGTGATATCATTTCCCAACTTATCGGGCTTATTGATTCATCGAACTAAATCTCACCCATTGATAAATTAAAGAAATAAATATCAAATATATATGCTTGTTATTATATTAGGATTAAGAGTACACACTTCCATAATAACCGAGGTCTTTGTTCCTTTATAAAGTCAGTATAAAAGAAACGACCTCAAATGGTCCTACTCAATACACTCTGAGTGTACTAGTGTAATTATATAGTCAAGATAAACTAATACCTAATTACACTACGACCTTCTAATGGTTTGTTCCTTTCCATTTTGGTCGTGAGCTACTGTTTATAATTTATAAGGTACTGATAACATTATCTTCTGCATGTGACACCACATGCTATGTTATCTACAATATAAATTAATTGAACAACTACAAACAAATATAGATAATTTGACCAAATGTAATTCTTTATTCAAAACAAATGTTTACAAAAGCTTAGGCTTTCAGTATACACTCCAACAAGGGCCAGGGGGAGTCATTGTCCGAAGAAATTTTGGCAGCATCTCCCCTGTACAGGTGACCATCTGAAACTTTTCTACCATAGTCATACACAGCCGGAACATATGTATATAACAACATATAAATAAGCAAACAATCACACCATCCACACAGTTAAATAGTGAACTAAAACAAATGATAAGTAAACATCTCAAATCATCCTACTCAACTACACTCATAAAAGCACAAAACCGATATCCTATTCAACTACACTCATAAAGCACAAAAACTCAACAACGCAAATAAAGTCAACTTACCTCTTTTGCCGTCCAGGCAGGCATGAAGAAGATCATATTGAATAAAAATCCATCGACAAGTAAAAATCCATACAAGATCCAAAGTATCAAAATAGAACAAGTCTAAACATAGTCTAATAAAGATAAACCAAAAGACCAACAAACGTCCTCGTGGACTGCAGGGGACTAGCGACTGGAACTCTCCGGACAACATCAACTTGAAAATAGCAACAGAGGAGGGTGTGAGTCCAACACTCAGCGGGTAACAACTGATATGCATAATAAAGAAAATAACAACCAGCACTAATCATGCGTACAGTCTCCTAATACAAGAAGGATAAATGCAATTGAAACAAGCAGGAGAAAACTGTACTAACCAGGACCAAGGTATAAGTATAACAGGGTCATCAGACCAAGAGGTATCAAAATCCTGTATGCATGTCAAACATATGCATCCATCCAAATGCAACATATAAGTGCAGCAAACACAATTAGAAAATATATAAATGCATATGATGCCAATTATAGGTCCTGGTCACCCCTGACGCCAGTCAGCCATCTCACACACGATGGTGAGACCGAGTGGGTAGGGTTGTGACAACCGTGAACTTTGATATCACTACTTCTGATGAGTGACTGAGTGGACAGGATGATGTCGGAGTACACCTATTCTCCTACTCCAAATCATAAATGGAGGAGCTCAATGCTCTCATCTCTCGGTACACAATGACGGGGAGGAATCTCTGCCAGCGACCACGCTGCGTCACACTACCCATGAGCAGACCAACGGAGCCCAACAAAGTCTAACCGTCTGTCGGCTACCACGCTGCTACACTAAACCAGCGAAACCTAATAGAGCAGAACTGTTTGCCGGCTACCACGCTGAGTCACTAGACCAGCGGAGCCTGACAGCAAAACTGCCACACACTCTGCTTGATAAAAACCACTAACCCATGAGTGGTGGTGTGTGCACACTACAACAAAAATGTTAAACAACAACACCACAAAGACAACGGTTTTAGATGAAACTGTTGTAAATTTAGTAAAAGACAACGGTTTTATCTAAAATAGTTGTCTTTGAGCTCCCATAAAATACAAAAGGCAACAATTTTGTGAAAACCATTGTCGTTGAGCAATTTTTTTAAAGTCAACAACGCATTTTACAGCGGTTATCTAAAACCGTTGTCTTTAAGCGCTTTTTTAGGGGCTACGACAATGGTTTTGATAAACCGTTGTCTTTGACTTTATTTGTTTCATCATTTCCCCTCGCAGTTTTACTTTCCCTCTCTCCGCAAATCTTTTTGGTGCCTTGTTTTCCCCTTCGCGCTCCCAAACCTAGCTAAGTAATTTTTCTTTCCCTTTCCTCATACAATCTCTTCACTCCATCCTGTTGGATCTTCCTCCACAACGAAGCGAGCACCTCCCATGGCTCGCTTTCTTGTTCCCGTCAGAATCGAATGGTTGCATCTGACCAAACAAACCACATCCATCGCAAGGTCAAGGTACAGGTTTTTTTCCCTCTCTCTTGAAGCAAAAGTCCATTTACGACTAACCCCACCCTCTACCCAGAGGAATCTTCCCTTCTCCTCATGTAACGCTTGCTCCTTTCTTCAATCTTGTCACCCTTCTCTCTGCGAGAGCATATTTGAGGAATCTTCCCTAGCGTCTCCTATGCCTTTCCAGTCGTGACCTCCTCCCTCGTCGCCGCCCGCAACCCTCGGTCTATCTCTTTCCTCTACGTCGCCCAGGTCACCTCCTCATTCCTTGTATACGATTTTTGTCTCCGCTTGCTGTTCTCGCTCTGGATTGTAGCTTGAGGATCTCCTGCCCCCTTTTGGAGTATATTTATTTTGCTACACAATCCTCGTTTGCGCGGCATAATTGCAACTCCCTCTAGATGTTTTTTTTTTTGCGATTATGTTAAAATCGTGGTTTTGCGCGCTTGCTTGGCTGTGTGTTGCTTCCTAGTGAATGGAAGTTGAGTTACCCAAAAATAAGAGCAAGTTACATATTCTGAGCTAATTTTTGAAATGGAACGCATTTTCCACATAATTTTGCAAAATTTTTTCCATTATCCTTCCAAGATTTAACAAGGGATCTAAGCAATTTGACCTTTTTTTTTGGTATATTTATCGAACTTACTTCTTTTCCTACCATTATGATACTATAAGGATTTGGAAGACACTTAGAAATGATAAATAATCTAAGTTCACCTATATATATATATATATATATATATATATATATATATATATATATTTGTGTCACAGAAGTTTATTTCTCGTTTAAATTTTTACTGCACTTTAATTGTTTGAACACTTTTACCTAATTCCAAATACTAATTATTGTACTATGCCTTTCAGGATTTTGCCCGCAGTCGTATGGTTAAATATCATAATTTTGATGTCTCTTGCTTTGCAAAGAAAACATGCTCAGGTGTTAGTCTTAGTAGGTGAGGTTACTTGTTGAAAATATCCAATCATTCTATTGTAAGAAATTGAGCATTTATTACACTCTACTTGCAAAATTTTTGAGGATGAGCTGTTGGATGAGTCTCCTTGATTACCATGTTTTGGCTACCTTGTTGGCTACATTTGATTCTCGATATCTAGGGTGAAGAATTGAAGATTTACTATGCGATGTGTTTCCATTGAGTTTTGAGCTTATCTCGGGCTTTAAATCACGGACATCATGAGGTATGTTCGATTCAATGCGCTGCTTTATGCTAATCCAAAGGCTTAGGGAAAATCTAATTGTGTGAGCAATTGTATTGGCTGGAAGGATAATCAAACAGTGATATTTTTTCTACAAATTTTGATTCGCAAGAACCTTGTCATTTTGTAACTACAAATGTTGTAACTTTGTGAGCTCAAGTTCATCGAATTTGTTATTGTTGTATTCTGTGCAATCAAAACGGTCCTTATTTATCAATCATGTTTTAATCACTTTCAACATGCCAGGTAGCGTGTGTTCTAATGTTCAAGATTCAGTGAGATGATTTCCCAGTTTTTATCTAATCTCAAATTCTAGCAAAGTATCAACTAATATATGCAGAACCATGGTGCTTTTGCAGGTTTTTAGGATAATGAGGGGCATTGGTTGGATCCCCATTAAAGCAAACAGAGAGCAAGCATATATCCACCTCAATAATAGAATACCTAATCATTTGAAGTTTGACCTGAATTGTCTTCTTGTAACTCATGGAAGACTTTTGTCACAGGTGTTCTGTAAGAAGAGGTAATCAGAACACGGGAGATGGGAGCATGCGGTAATCAAAACACGCTTGTCCTTATCCTAATTTTCTAGAATAATCCTTCTTTATACTTTACAGCCAATGTATTAATCCTTAAGGAATTTAATGTTGTTTTTCTTCTGCTGAAACAGGAATAAGATGCTTTGATGCTATCTAATTTTGCACTTGAGAATCAATTACACACAGCTAGGTAAGAGTTAAGTCATGCTCTGTATCAGGTATGAAAACTCTTAGACAAGTGCATGTTTTGTTGACCAGCTGCTTTATGCATCAGAATATGTTATTTTTTTCCTTTTGCGCATGTAGTTATAACATATTTTTATCTTTAATTTGGTCATTTACTTTTCTCATTAAAGTTTGTTGTATGGATTAAAGCTTGAGGATATAGAAGTTTTGTCCAACTTAAACATAACGTCATAGATTTTGCCAACACATTAAAACGAGTCCAACTCAAGTACAACTACATCAACAACTTCCCTTTCAGTTTCTGAAAAATGATT
Source organism: Zingiber officinale (assembly GCF_018446385.1). Classification (NCBI taxonomy): domain Eukaryota; kingdom Viridiplantae; phylum Streptophyta; class Magnoliopsida; order Zingiberales; family Zingiberaceae; genus Zingiber; species Zingiber officinale. The sequence goes on along the minus strand of NC_055986.1, from coordinate 52,252,303 downwards.
GTACCATAACTAGAGATGATACTATAGGAAGGTTCAAATCTATCTAAGTACTCACTAGAATTCATGACCTTGCTTGCCTTTCATGTAGTCATGTTGGCTTCTAGGAGATGATACCATAACTAGAGATCTCAGCATCCAAGTTGTTACAAAGAAAATAACCTACAATCCAAACCTCTAAGAACAAAGAATCCGATGCTGATGATTCCTCCTTGGCATGCAGGCTGCAGAGAATTACCCTTATTTTCCTGGCCAGGAGCCTTCCATCCCTGGGGACGCTGATTTCTTGCTCAAGGTACTTGGATTTTTTTTTGGATAGGAGTTTCAAATAATCTCTGGGGTTAAGGAAGTCGGTTTGAAGCAATAAGAGGCGAAAAATTTAGCTGCCCTAAGTTGGAGTTCTGTTTTAGGTTAGTACGATGGGTTGTGCGCCTGACATTTGACGTATGAATCTATGGTCTTTCACCAACTATGTTGGACGTTTGAGATTTGGTCTTTTAGAATTTTATTGCTGGAAATCAGTCATTCCTATATTGTTCCAAACTCAAACAATCTAACTGTCTCATATTATCTATTTATCCTTGTGCACATTATTGGAATTATTGATCAAGTGTCATGGTTGATAAATTGGCGGTATAATAGCATTTTATGCATTATTAAAAGGAACTGTATTTTGTTGATACTTGTTTGATACTTTGCCTAATAGTAGTGTATTGTTGTTATCTTCACATTCCAATTTTTTCACAGTTAGATTTTCTATGTATTCAGTAAAAGAACTATTTGTAATACTTGTTTAGGACCCCCAGCCTACCAGTAATCGTGAGTTTACTGATACATTACTTTTTTTTGTTTGAGAATGATTATATATCACATTGTGGAGTAATTTATTGAATATACTCTTCATCTTTGCTAAGAATAAAGTGATAAAAGGAAGAACTACCATTTCTTACAATACCATCTGGTGGTCAAACTCCAAGTTGTCTTGCTGCAATCAATCATATGTGATTTTTTGTAACTTATTTAATGCTCTTAAATGAAAAAAAAAAATCCTTGACATATTTGCCTTTTCTTCCAGTGCATGTCAGAGGCAGGAATTGATGGTGCCCTTATTGTGCAACCAATAGACCATATGTTTGATCATTCTTTAGTAACTAGGTTGTATTTCTTTTTTTTTTGCTTTATATGAAACACAAACAAACTAGTATTCTACTTTGTACATTCATTTGATGAAGTGTAGTTATGTAAACGTTAGGTTAAGATTTTTGGATCAGGAAAAAAGTTGATTTTCTTTTGTATTTTAATGCAATAGTGTTTTGAGTCGTCATCCATCCAAATTTGTTGGTTGCATTACGAAGGAGGAGAAGAAGGTGACTACGGTCGAGGAAAATGGGGAGGATTGGGATTGGGAAAGGTGGAAGCAGCATTTTACGGAGATTGAAGAACACGAGAAACTTGTTTCCGTCTTAAAGGTAAAATCTTCTAGTCTTCGATTAATGTTTTCAGATTAGGGGTGGAGTTGGGTCGGTTAATATTTATTTATAAAGAAAACTGTTTTACTTTTATGTTCAATTACATGATTATTTCATTGTCAGTTGTCTTGTGCATCCACTTGTGATTAATCAATTAAGAGAATCAGCCATTTGAGTGGAATATTGTAAAGAGCGAGGGAATCAGATAAGAAATGTTTGGGTTTAGAAGTATAAAATAACTTAAACAGTGTAAAAAAAACCCTCAAAGAGTCCTTGTGACGAGTTGAAATGATATCAGCTGGTCTAACAGTTATACTGATCCATAAAATTGGTATAGTTAGCACAATTTGGTTTATGCCAATGTTAGTTCAGATCTTATTATAGGTTTGTAAAGGTTATATGAAAATGATTCACATGGTATAGGCCATCAACTGGCTGGTAAAATTAGTCTTGTTCAAAGTTTTGGACCATGGTCACTCTGGCTTGTTATGCCCAAAGAGAGTAGCACAAACAACACCACTAAATTAGAAGTTGAAGCTTAACTGAATATACCAAACTTGATTTCCTCTTGTTAGAGTCAAGTTTATTATGTTCTAGTGTACAATTTTGTTCATACCATTGTGGATTTAGTTTTGCTGATAGTTTCATGATATGTGATGGCCTTATTTCAGTCACAATTGAATGAGTCTATTTTAAGAGAGGATTATGGAGAAGCTGCAAAGCTGAAGTTGGCCATAACTGGTGCTACAAAAAAGGATATTGTTGGAGCAGCATTGACTATTATGAATGTATAAAACTTGTCTTATGCACTTATTGTATTTAATTTATATTCTAAGCACTCTTGTTGCCACAGAGAGCTATAGAGGAAGAGCGATACAGCGATGCAACTTTCATTCGTGATCATGTTGGGGCAAGACTGGTCAGTTTATTGGAATTAACTTGTTGCCAATTCTTACATCATCTTCATTAAGCTATGCTTGTCCCAATTTTTTGGTTTCAGCTACATGAAGCTATTCACTCCATTGAGCTTTATTCATTTTGCTATATGCAAGGCTATAACAATGGCTGCCAATTCTTATATACTGATTGAAAAAGAATCAGCAAGTGAGAAAAAAGAGTTCAATGAAATCCTAAAAGTTGAAGATTGTGATGAAACTTGTTCATTAGTTGGCTATTGTTCATTAGTTATAAATGGAACTTATTTGTTTATTTGTATTGAGATAAATTTTATTTAAACATGAGACATGTTTCTTCTTTTGTGATTGTAATTATTGTATAAGTAACATTTTGAATGATATTGATGTGAGGAATATTCTTTCTTTTGTGATTATGATTCTTTATGATATATTTATATTGAAATATAATATATTGGTATTAAAAGATAATAATTTAAAAGACAACGGTTTAAAACAGTTGTTGTTGTCCATCACCCTTAAAGACAACGGTTAAAAATCATTGTCGTAGCCCCAAAAATGATTGTAACGGGCAATGTTATTAAAAAAATACTCTAAACAACAACGGTTTAAAACCGTTGTCTTTTCATTCAAAGACAACGGTTTTAAACCGTTGCAAAACTGTTATCTTTTCAGTCAAAGACAACGATTTAAAATCGTTGTCATAGCCCCCCACTTTTAATAACACTGTCAATTACAACGGTTTTAAAGGCTTACTACAACGATTTTTAACCGTTGTCTTTTAATGTTTTTGTTGTAGTGGCAGATCCATGTAACTGCCGATGTGCTCAACAATAATGGAGTCGACTATCGCACAGCATGCAATCATGCAAGATGGTGCATGACACTAAACGTGGAAATATCCTGAACCTATCCATAGATATAAAATGTGTACCCTAGCATCAATGGATCAATATGAAGATCTAAGGTACATAGGTCAGATAAGGTATCAAAACCCTAGGTCGTGAACATAATAAATAACCTGGTTGTGTCACTACCCTTATATGCATGTATAACCAGGTAGGTACTAACATGAAGTGCATAACTAGTAAACAAATAAGCATGTAATAGATCAGGTAGTGACCAACTAAAGCAGATAAGAAACACAATCATTGCTATTTGTTAAAAACATTACTATGCATATCAAATGACATAAAGTCAAAGTACCCGCCTCCAATCGAAAAGATCAATCCAATCCAACTCGGACGTCGAGATGCTCGTCTCGCGTCAAAACCCTGAGTCACCAATATATATACATTTTATTTAGCTAAAATTCAAAGGAACGACTAAATAAAATCCTTAAGGCTAAATTAGGGTAAAACCCTAATCAACCTAACCATCGAGTATAATTCACCTACAATAAAAATGATCATACCTAACGAATATCAAGTTCGAAACATGAACTATAATTTACCATGTATCAAGAGCGTGCCAACTCAATCCACACACCAAACCCTTACCTTACGGCTGCTGGAGTAAGATTCTGTTGGAGAACTTCTCTGTTGGAAACAGAGGTTATTGTTGGAACACTTCTCTGCTGGAAACAATAGTTGATGCTTGAGCAGGAATCCACTGACTGGTCCAAGCAAGATCATGAACTGAGATCAATAACAGAGATCAAGCCACAACCCTAATTCCACACCACACATCTTACCTCCAAAACCAACTAAGGCTCGGCTAAACCTGGTGGCCGGCGACAATGAGGTGCAGAGGTGCGGCGGTGGCTGTGAACCCAAAACTATGGCACGAAAGAAGACAGATCAGGAGAGGCCAGTGAGGGGTGCTCTGCCGGGATGCGTCCGTGCGGAGGTGGCCGAGGAAGAGAGGGGAAATGAGCGGCACCGTCAAGTGGAGGACGAAGGGATCCGGAGAAGGGCTCGGCCGGTGGTGGCTCGAGCGTTGCAGAGGGTAGAGGGAAGGTGGAACCCGGCGACAAGGTGGCGATCAGCGCTGGGGTTCTTGTGGTCGGTGATCTGTGTCAACGCGCAGATCCAAAGAGGGGAAGGGCAAGCAAGAGCTTGGCCGGCGTCGCGAGAGAGTGAGGGAGGAAGGATCGGGAGTACGAAGAAGAGAAGGAAGGGGATCGACAAACCCTTGGTCGCGACTTTAATCGCGAGGAAACCGTCGCGTGCGGCGGTTAGGGTAGATCTGCATCGGGGACGGCTCAGCGCGAGTAGGCGTCGAGTGAGGGGCTCGGGCACGCGGGGAGGAAAGGAAATGGAGGAAAGAAATAAAGGAAATAAAAAGAAAAGAAAAAGAAAATAGAAAAATAAAAAATAAAACTTTTCCTCGTTAAGTGGGGTAGCCTAAACAGGCTTTTCTGGGACCCAAATTTTATCCCCGTAAACTCGTCCATACGGTCTCTGAAAAAAATTCTAGAAAAATTTCCAAAAATTCTGGAAATTTCCCCTTATTATTATCTGTCCTTTTCGGTATTTTACATTCTCCCCCACTAATAAAAATTTGGTCCCCAAATTTTGTTATCTACCATCAACAAGCACTAACAACAAATAGAAAGTATAAATGCTGAAGGGTAAATTAAATCACATACCTCAAGTGAAAAGATGGGGATATCGAGCTCAGATCGTATCCTCGAGCTCCCAAGTAGCCTCCTCATCCGAATGATGCTGCCATCCGACTTTAACCAGCCGGATAGACTTGTTCCGCAGCTGACGCTCTTTCCGGTCCAAAATCCATACCGGAACCACCTCGTAGGTAACATCAGGCTGTATAGGAACTGAGATATTTGTTAGCACATGTGTCGGGTCGGGTATGTATCTCTTCAGCATGAATATGTGGAATACATCGTGGACGCCTGCCAGGGACGGTGGTAGTGCAAGCCGGTAAGCTACTGCTCCAATCCTCTCCAGGATCTAGAAAGGGCCAATGTATCGCGGAGCTAGCTTACCTCCGAGGTCAAATCTCTTCACCACTTTCGTGGGTGATACTCGTAGAAAAACATGGTCGCCAATAGAGAACTCCAGGGGTCTGCGTCTCCGATCAGCATAACTCTTCTGGCGGTCCTGCGCCTCTGACATCCTCCGTCTAATAGTACAAACCAACTCTGCCTCCTGCTGAGCTCTATGAGGTCCCAACAGCTGGGCCTCCCCAACCTCATCCCAGAGGGTGGGTGTCCGACAAGGCCTACCATACAACGCTTCAAATAGTGCCATCTGGATAGCCGAATGAAAGCTTTTGTTGTAGGCGAACTCTACCAATGGCAAATGGTCCTCCCAACAAGACCTCAGCAAGTCCTCTAGAGTTTGAATAGTCCGCTTTGACTGTCCATCTGTCTGCGGATGGAAAGTTGTACTAAAATGGAGCTGAGTGCCCAAGACCTGCTGCAGACTCTGACAGAATCGAGATGTGAACCAGGGGTCTCTGTCCGAAATAATACTCAAAGGGACACCATGCAATCTGATGATCTCCCGGCAATACAGATCTGCCAATCTATCCAGGGAATCTGTCCTCGGGATCGCTAAGAAGTGCGCGGATTTGGTTAATCGATCAACGATTACCCAAATCGCGTCATGGCCTCGTCGTGTCCTCGGCAAACCCACCACAAAGTCCATAGTAACGTGTTCCCATTTCCACTCAGGAATAGGAATCCGCTGAAATAAATCGGCAGGTCTCTGGTGCTCATCCTTCACCTGCTGACAGACAAGACATCTAGCTACGAATTCTGCGATATCTTTCTTCATACCGTTCCACTAGTAGGAACGCCTCAAATCTCGATACATGCGGGTCCCACCTGGATGGATCATAAAACGAGAGCGATGAGCCTCCTAAAGTAGCTCCTGTAAGACCGGGTGAGACTGAGGTATGCATAATCTGCCTCGGAAGTATATAATACTCTCCTCATCTCGTGTGAACTCGGTCTATTGCCCGGAAGCTATCTGACTGCTAATAAACTGAAAATGTTGATCACTAGCTTGGGCCTCTCGGATACTCGTCCTGATCGATGACTGAGCAACCATGGTAACCAGAATACCCTGCTCTGTCGGTCCCTGCTCCTCAAGGAGTAACTCAGAGAAACCCTGAATCAAGTCTATGACTGAAGTTCGGTGGCAAGCCAAAGTCCCTCTGGACTTCTTGCTGAGCGCATCGACAACCACATTAGCTTTCCCCGGGTGGTAGCTAATGGTACAATCATAATCCTTCAGGAACTCCATCCATCTCCTCTATCGGAGATTAAGCTCCTTATGGGTAAAAATATATTTGAGACTCTTATGATCAATGAGAATCTCAAATGTAATGCCGTACAAATGATGCCACCAAAGCTTCAGAGCAAAGATGATGGCAGCTAGCTCTAGATCATGAACTGGGTAGTTCTTCTCATGCTCCTTCAACTGTCGAGAAGCATAGGAGACTACCTTGTCGTGCTGCATCAGAACAACGCTCAAACCCTGAAGAGACGCATCAGTGTAGAGTACAAATCCATCCTCTCCAGAAGGTAAAACCAAAACTAGAGCCGACACTAATCTCCGCTTCAGCTCCTCAGAGCTGGTCTCGTAATCCTCAAACCACGTGAACTTCACGCCTTTCCTAGTAAGGCGTGTCAGTGACATAGCAATACGCGAGAAACCCTTGACAAAATATCGGTAATATCCGGCCAGTCCCAGAAAACTACGGATCTCCTGCACGGACTTCGGTTGCTCCCAGCTGGTGACAACCTCGATCTTCTGAGGGTCTACTGAAATACCTCTGCTAGAGACCATGTGTCCCAGAAAACTGACTGAAGGTAGCCAGAAGGCACACTTGCTAAACTTCGCATATAGCTGATGTCGTCGAAGAGTCTCCAAGACTATGCGAAGATGTTGTGCATGTTCCTCCTCGGAACGCGAGTAGATCAATATGTTATCGATGAAAACGACAACAAACTGATCTAGATACTCCAGAAAGATGCGGTTTATCAAGTCCATAAACACCGCTGGTGCATTGGTAAGCCCAAATGACATTACCAAAAAACTCATAATGTTTGTATCTGGTGCAAAATGCTGTCTTTTGGATATCAAAATCTCGTACTCTCAGCTGATGATATCCGAACCGCAGATCAATCTTAGAATACACTAATGTACCTCTGAGCTGATCAAATAAATCTTCGATCCGGGGTAAAGGATACTTATTTTGGATAGTCACTACATTTAGCTATCTGTAGTCAATACACAACCTCAATGTACCATTCTTTTTCTTGACAAACAGTACCGGAGAACCCCATGGTGAAACACTAGGGTGAATAAATCCCCTGTCCAAAAGCTCCGGGAGTTGAACCTTCAGCTCGTTCAACTCTTTTCGTGTCATACGATAAGGAGGTTCCGATGCCGGCGCGGTCCCCGGAATCAGCTCAATAGCGAACTCCACTTGCCTTCTGGGAGGCAAGCCTGGTAGCTCCTCTGGAAATACATCTGGGTACTCTCAGACTATTGGCACATCAGAGAGCTGCGAACTACTGCTATCGTCAGTACTAATCAAAGATAGTAGAAAACCTTGACAACCATGCAACAGCAGTTTCTGAGTCTGAATTGCCGAAATAGTCGATATGTCGTCATCTCTGATGCCAGTGAAATTCCACGAGGGCTGGTTCGGAGGCCAGAATGTGACCACCCTCGTTTAGCAATCAATAGTAGCATGATATGCTGACAGCCAATCCATGCCTAGAATGATATCGTTTCTGAGTCTGAATTGCCGAAATAGTTGATATGTCGTCGTCTCTGATGCAGTGAAATTCCACGAGGGCTGGTTCGGAGGCTGGAATGTGACCACCCTCGTCTGGCAATCAACAGTAGCATGATATGCTGACATCCAATCCATGCCCAGAATGATATCGAACTCAACCATCTCCAGTACTAGAAGATCTACCGTAAGTATCATGTTGCCAAAGTCTAATGGGCAACCTCTGACCTCCTGGGTGACATCCAATGTATCACCGGACGGTAGAGAGACGGTTAGTCGCTGCAGTCTAATAGTGGGTAATATACCAATCTCCTACATTAAAGTACGAGATGTAAAAGAATGTGAGCTACCAATATCTATCAGTATATCTGCAGATAAGGCATAAATAGAAATCGTACCGCGGAAAATAGATCCGTCGGCTCACTGCGCATCCTCTTTGGTGACCGTATGAATACGCCCAGTCTCTAGCGGAGGAAGAGGTGGTAACGCTGCCTGCGACTGCTGCATCTGGGTAGGAGCCTGCCACTGAGGCGGTGCTGGATACTGTGCCAGAGAAGTCTGAGAGGGCAGCGACTGATACTATACCGATGGATGGGACTGCGTCTGATACTAAGCCTGTGGCTGGGGCTGCGATAGGTACTGGAATAGGGGTTGAGGCTGCAGCTGATACTACCCCTGAGTCAGGTAATGAGGTCCCGAAACGGAGCTCTGGGGTACTATGGGAGTACTGGGGTACTCCTGTCTGAGCATGCCAAATGCAGCTGTAGGGGGGTCGGACATCTGCTGACTCTACGAAGATTTGGCTCTCCACCCTCCTCGATAAGTTCTGGACTGACTGAGCTATTCTCCATGACCAGACCCTCTGGAAGCCATATGCTAAGTTTTCAGCGGACAATCTCGGCTCTGGTGCCCAAGCAATTTGCAATAAAAGCAAACTGACTGTCCCAGAGAGCAGGCTAGGGTGATGTGATCTCCGGACCCACATCTGAAACAGCGAATGTCGCTGGCGAGTTGTTTCCGGTTCGGCTGAGGAGACCGAAAATGTCCTGAGGAAGACTGCCCTAACTTCTGAGGCCTATGAAATACCCCAGACGCACCCTGACCAGGCCGACTACAACCACTCTGCTGCTGTCCGGTCGTCTGTGCCTGCTAGGTCTGTCCTGATGTCTGACCCGTCTGCTTCCTTTTTCTGTCCGGAAACGCTCTCTGCTGAGCTGACTCAATCATGAGGGCTCTGTCCAAGGTCTCTAAATAAGATGCGCTACCAAGACCGGCAAGCCTTACTTGCAATTATCCATCCAGCCCCTGAATGAACTGCTGCATACGTGAACTGTCTTCAACAACCAGTTCTGGACAAAATCTGGCAAATCTGTTAAACTTTACATTATACTCTGTCACCGACCGGTTGTTCTGTCGTAGACTCAGGAAATCCTACCGGCGGGTCATATGATATGCTCGTGGGAAGAAGCGGCTCTCAAAAGCCTCTCTGAACCTGGCCCAAGTGATGTTCCACTCGCCTGTGATAGAACGCTGAGTAACCCACCAGGTGTCGGCCTCGTCCCGTAAGTGAAAAGCAGCCAGCTCCGCTTTCTCCCACTCGGAGCAAGCTATGTAGAAGAATGTCCGCTCCATAGTCTCTAACCGGGACTGGGCCACACTCGGATCAGTCTCTCCTCGGAAGAGTGTGAATCGACTCTTCATCGATTCTGCCAATGCTAGAATCCGAGCTCGTGCCGCGACAATGTCAGTGAGGTGGGTAGGGATGGCTGCAGGAGCTGGCGGAAATACTAGAGCTGGTGCTACAGGTGGTACCGCTGAATAGACCGGGGGAGGTACTCCGGGTGCTGCTGCATAAACTGGGGCATATGTCGCCGGTGGCACTGCAGGGTCAGCATAGGTGGCCGCGACTGGATGAATGGTAGGTAGTGGCACCGGATGTGGAGCAACCGGTACCGCTGATGTAGGTGCTGCTGGGTACACTGTAGGTACTAGGGGCATAGGTGCCGCTGGTGTCGGGTACACGGTAGGTCCAGGTGGTGGTGGTGCCGGGTATGCCGTAGGCTCGGCTGGAGCAGGTGCGGGGTATGCCGGTGGTACTCCTGGTGGTACCATAAATACAGTAGGGGTGGGTACAGCCGGTGCAACCGAGGTAGGTACCTCTAAAGGAGCCATCGGGGTGTGAGAGCCTGACGCGCCCACAGTTGTTAGAGTGTATACTAAAAGCCTAGCTTTTATAAACAATTATTTGTTAAAGTAAAAGAATCACATTGGTCAATATCTGCATTTATTTATTAAATGTAATTGTTCAATTAATTTATATAGTAGACAACATGGAGTGTGGTGTCACACTTAGAAGATCATGTTGTCGGTTCTCTATAAATTATAAACAGTTGCTCGCAACTAAGATAGAAAGCAACAAACTATCAGTATAGTCGTAGTGTAATTAAGTATTAGTTTATCTTGACTAATAAATTACACTAATACACTTTAAGTGTATTGAGTAGAATCATTTAGGTATGTTCTTTTTGTACTGACTTAGTAAAAGAACTAAACCTTAGTTATTATGGAAGTGTGTGCTCTTAATCCTAATATAATAACAAGCACATATATTTAATATTTATTTCTTTGATTTATCAAAGGGTGAGGTTTAGCTCGATAAATCAATATGCCCGATAAGTTGGGAAATGATATTACTTATAGTGTGTGTTGTTGATTATAGAAGGAATCTGTGTCCTAGTTATCTAGGTTGAGAATGTCCCCAAGAGGAGCTCATAAGGATTGCCATGTTAAACCCTGCAGGTGGACCTAGTCCAACATGATAATAAAGTTGAGTGGTACTACTCTTGGAGCTAGATATTAATTAAGTGAGTTGTCAGTAACTTACTTAATTAGTGGACATTCATAATCTTAAACACAGGGAGACTAACACACTCATGATAAGAAGGAGCCCATAATGTAATTTGGGATTGGTGCGGTAGTGCGGTAATAACTCTCTAGTGGAATGAGTTATTATCGATGAACTTGAGTTGTGTGTTCGGGGCGAACACGGGATACTCAAGCTAATCAGAAGGCCAAAACCAATTTCTCCTCTAGGTCCTTGTCGTAGCCTCATTATAGCCTCAAGTCCATCCAAATGTAAGACTCTTCTTGGTGTCCAAGAAGGGAGCCGGACCATTGCTTGGTGACCAAGCAATGGCCGGCCACATCCTCTTGAAGGGGCCGACCCTATAGCTTGGTGACCAAGTGATAATGAGCATTTTTATTGGTTATTTTGGCTCTTAGATTTAGCATTTTTTACCTTCTCACATGCTTAATTTGGTGTTTATATTATATTTTGTGAGTAAGAATTCATTTTGGACTTAAATGTAAATTTCCTATAATTATGGAATTTAATCTCATGTTTTTATGTGGTTTTGTAGGAAATATAAAGAGCCATTGATTAGGGTCGAGGCGGATCAAATTTGGCTTGATTTGGAGGTCAAACGGAGGAGATCAAGCTGAATTAATGTGGACCGTTGATCAAGATCTAGTGAGATCCTGCCCTTCAGTCAGATCAAGTGATCCAGTCCTTCATCATGATTTAAAGTGATCTGGACCGTTAATCTAGAGCTTAAGGCATCCAAGGGTTCATCCAAGAAGTGGAGCTCCAATTCAAACCCAATCCAAAAGTCCACTCTTCAAGGCCAATTTCAAAAGCCTAATTTCATCCTCTTAATGGATTCGGATCCCATTGACCCAAACCATCAACTTCTCAACCCAATATCCAAAATCCAAAAGCCCACTTTTAATCTATTGGTTATTGGATTCGGATTCACCTCCTTTACCCGACCCGACCCATTAAGAAAACCCCTCCTCCTTACCTTCTCACACGACACAGTAGCGAAAAACTCTCTTCTTCACTGTTCGCGTCTCTTCTGCAGCAGCTAGGGTACGCGCGACTTCTCCACACCGCCGGCCTTCTTCTTCCTTTCTTTCTCCGGCCGGCGGCTCTCTTGTCTTCCCTTGCCGCCGGCCGGCCATCCACAGCCCATCACCTCATCTTCTAGATCCCAATCGGCGACGGCAGCGGCACTCTTCCAGGCGGTTGCAAGCGACGACGACGATTCCACCTCACCGGAGGAGTTCTCCGGTGAGACCTCCACCTTCCGGCCTTCTTCCTTCAGTTCTTCACCACCTGGGGTTCAGTTGGCAGGAAGAAGAAGGCAGCACCGGCAGCCCATTCACAGCACCTTCATTTCCAGCCACTTCCATTCGAGGGGGTTCCTTGGTGGAAGATTCGTTCATCCCATCATCATCGTAGAAGCTAGCAGCAATTTCGGCAGTGGGCAACTATTCACCGGCTTTGGGGGTTCCGAGCCGGGTCCTTGTGTGATGGCAAGGGTAGTCATTGGTAATCGGAAGCGAAGTGTGAATTGTGGTTGGATTAGTTTAGTTTTCTTAGTTTAATTCTGCGTTGTGTTAATTTACTTGTGTTGAAGTTTGTTTCATTGAATATTTGTATTGAACTAGATTTCCATGTTTAAATTGCACTTACTATGCTTGATTAGTTTCACGCACACAACGTGTTCGATGAAATGCTTCAACCAATAGTTAGGTTCAATTTAATACATTTTAGTTTATTGAATTCTTGCTTTGTCTTGTACTTTCAATTTTGTTAGGTTTTAGCTTTGATTTAATGTAATTAGGTTAGATTAGTTTAGACTTTCATTACATGCTTTAGGTTTCATTGCATTCTTAGTTTCGTTAATGCTTTACTTCATGTTATGCCCATTGATAGATAATCTTGTATCGTAGTGTGACAATGCGATGTAGGAAAATCGTCAATGGTTAGATAGGGATTTCTTTACTTGTAATGTATTTTATTCATTAGGGTTAGTTTCATTACTTGTATTGTCTTTCATTATTTAGGTTAGATTTTATTTGATGCTTCGCTATTTCATTCCCTAGATTAATCGTGTTGATAATTAACCCATAGCATAGAGTGACAATGCGTTGTGGATTAATTATTTGCAGCTAGTTAGATTTCGTTCCGCATTAATGTAATTTCTTACTTGTCTTGCTTTTAATTTATTAAATTTAGAATTAAAATCCAAAACCCCAATTCTATATTGAAAACCCCAAAAAATAGAAATAACATACGATCCTAAGTTTATCATCCTATCGTTACTTTCGTTGGCGGACGACCCGAGTCATTCCTATGCTGCATTAGTGTAGGAGGGGTTTGGTATACATCATTTGATGCCCAATTCGCGACAAAATTGGGTCTAATCAAATTTGGCGCCGTTGCCGGGGAACAAGTAGCGGTGTTTGGTAATCTTAGGATTGTTTCTCTATTTTCTCTCTTTTCTTGTTTCTATTTTTTTGTGGTTGCAAAAATTCAAAAACATTGTTAGGGGCTTAATTGTTTCATCTCTTGTATGCATGTGTGTTATCTTGTATATTTTCTGGTGTCTTTTGATGATATTTGCATGAGTGTTTCAGGATAGACCAGGAAATCTTTGTGTTATCAGCAGTTTCAGAATTTCAGTGTGTTCAGAATCTCATATTTGTCAAGCAAAATGAAGAACGACACTGAAATGACTCTCAGAGAGTTTTGGGTTCCAGATTTGTCAGTTGATTCATTTTGCATTCATTATCCTGATTTAGATGCAGACTTTGAGCTATGTAAAATTGTTCATTTATTACCGAAGTTTCATGGACTTTCTGGTGAAGATCCCAACAGACATCTGCATGATTTGGAGATGGTTTGTTTTTCATGGAACCCACTTGGCATATCCGAAGAAGATATTAGACTTAGAACATTTCCATTTTCAGTAGCAGATTCAGCAAAAGATTGGTTGTATTGTCTCCCACCCAATTCAATTTCCAGTTGGACCGAGATGAAGAAATTATTTTTAGCCAGGTTCTTTCCTGCTTCTAGGATTGCAACTATTCGAAGGAGTATTTGTGGAATCCAACAATTTATAGGAGAACCGTTTCAAGAATATTGGGATAGATTTAAAAGACTTGTTGCTAGTTGTCCTCAGCACCAGATTAGCTATCAACTACTGATTATGTACTTCTATGAGGGATTGTGTCCCATGGACAGAAGTATGGTTGATGCAGCTAGTGGAGGGGCTCTAGTTAACAAGACATCTTCTCAAGCCAGAGAACTTATCGAGATTATGGTTACAAATTATCAGCAATATGGGACTAGACCGACGATTACCGAAGATGTTCATTCCTTTGCTAGTGTACTCCCTACCAGAATCCAGTATTATCAGCCTGATCCTCAGTCTTATCAGATCCATCAGCGGGATAGGTATAATTCAATTGCAGGATTCGAGTATGGGAGCACACAACAAGGGAATTCTGAGTGGTCTCAACATTATCAGTCATATCTTCAGCATCAGCCTGAGCAGGATTTTAGGGAGCAGTTGCAACAATTTGGACAACACCAAGAAACACAATTCCAGGAAAGAACACAATCATCAACACAATTACAGTTGCAATCAGAGCATCTTACCGCATCGATTTCCGAGGAGATGGATTGTAGAGTTTGTGATTTTCCTGACTTTGATGCTGCGACTCTACATACTTCTTCTAGTATTTTGTATCGTGATGTTGTAGTTGATTCTGATTATGTTGTTGTAGATGATATTGTTGTTTCAGATGTTCTTGATGTTGCAGGTGATATTTTTGATGACGGAAGTGTAGGGGAGACCCAAGAATCGCTTCCTTTGATTATTCTACCACCGGTTGAGCTTTTTATTGTACTTAGTGATGATGGAAGTGTAGGGGAAACTCAAGAATCACTTCCATTGATTGAACCTGATCCAGAGCCAGTACCTTTACCTGATCGAGATGATGCCACATTCACTATATTAGAGCCTCCAGGTATCTTTCAGGATGGTAAGGATGATATTTCTTCTGAATTTTTAGGAAATACCATGGAGGTAGTTCATTTTGATTATAGTGGATGTGACATGTCTTTTGATTCATGCTCTGTTGATTTTGTTAATATTTATAGTTCTTCTCACACAGCATGCGTGCAGGATTTGCATCCTCTTTTTATTTCACAGGAATTTTTCAGACATTTCATTTGCAGTAAATCATTCAAGGATGCATGCTACCACTTGAAGAAAGCCCTAACATTTTATGCAATAATGAAGCTTCTGGAGTGGACACTCCAACTGAACCGTCTTCGGCCATCGGAGAACATTTTTGAGGAGGCGAAGGTGGAGGGAGCATTCCTCACTTCATCTACATTCATCCCACTTCCAGATTGGCTTCTGGAACTGAGTCGACTCCGACCACCAGAAAATCAGGGGAGTCTGTTCCATCTCACTTTTTCTTTGTCTTTCTGGTTGTATATATTTATTTACTTTGTTTGCTTTGTTTGCTTGATTTACTTTTGCTTAGTAGTTCATTTTTAGTTTGCTTTGTCGGTTTTCATAATAAATTCCCAATGCATTCTTTTTATCATCTTAGAAATTGTGAAAGTTAGTTAAATTTGATTGTCGAGTTTGATGATTTATTGTCATGATTGGATTCTTGGATTGCATGTGATTACAACTTGATAATGGATTTCATGTTGGTAGATTGAGGTGATAATTTTTGATATACCTAGTGAGGATATTTTTAAGCCTATTATTCTTAATGATGTGTGATGCACTTGTGGTTAATGCTACTCTAGAACTTGCTTAATTCTTTCAAGACCACATTATCATAGGTTTGCATGATTTTTATGAAGGCTACCTCACTTTCTTTATTCATTCCTTTTGTTATCACATATTTCTTGAATAAAATATTTATCATTTATCATATCATTCTTTTCTCTCTTCCATTTATTTCCATTTATTTCACTCTTTTACTCTCTTGGGATGTGGATATCTTGGATGTTACATGATGAGTGTTTTGCCCGAGACGGACAAAAATTTAAGTGTGGGGGGAGAGAAATAGCTTAGTGAAATTTAGTGGAAGCATAGGTGAACCATGCTTGATCACCATAGGTAAACCATGCTTTGTATCTTTTTATTGAGCTATTGATGATGTTGTATAATATTGCATAACATGTTGAAAAAAAAAGAAGAAAAAAAAAGGAAAAAAAACAAATCAGAAAAAAAAAAAAAAGGAAAAAAACAAATCTGAAGAAAAAAAAAGAGGAAAAAAAACCAGAAGTGAAAAAAAAAAGTGAAAAAAGAAAAAAAAATTGAAAAAAAAAAGAGCTTTAACATGTTGTGCCCTTTTGTATTTGTGTGTGGTAGAATTTTTTTAGAGAGATAATTTTTATTGTAGCAATATTTAGATTTTATTGTATATGATGAGTAGTGATTTTTATTTAAAAGCTATAGTAGAGGTTGTCTACATGCTTATTGGATTTATGGAAAATATTTTGACATATTGTGTCATTTTTATTCATTTGTGGTAGAATTTTTGTGAGTGACAATTTTTACTTTAGCAACATTTGGATTCTATTGCATATCATGTGTAAATTTTAGTGTGAAATACTAGAGTAGAAATTGTTCACATTTTTATTGTATTGTTGAAAAAGTGATAGAATTTTTTGTTAGTGATAATCTTTACTTTAGCAACATTTAGATTTTATTGTATATCATGAGTGATATTTTTATTGAAATGCTAGAGTAAAGGTTGTTCACATTTTTTATTGAGTTTGTGAAAAGCTAGCTTGGAAGTTTGGATGGAATATCTTTTTGGGCATTGTTCTATTGTACTCATCTATGTAACATTCCAATATATCCATGTCTTCCACCATTACCTTATTTTACCTTCCTTATTCCTTTTCTTACCACTATCATTTGCCTTGATTATATTTCCCTTACATTTCAATAATGCCTTCATTATTTTATTGTGCACTCTTATGTATATAGTGGTGGAGATTAGAAGCAAAGCAAGCATATGGTAGTGCATGAATCCATGAGTAGCTTGAGTGAGCTCCATTATTGCACATATATGAGTGGAGAGCCACCATTACTTTCCTTGTGAGGTTTATTTTGTTATCATTCTCAATTTATTGATTGTGGATTGAGATTATCATGTTTGTTAATTAATGTATGAATTGAATCCATGAATGCTTTGGTCATTTGAATTGGACAATCCTAGATAACTCTCTTTTCACTATTTTCTATATATGATTAAGAATAGTTAAGGGAATGCATTTTAGTTATCTTTCTTGTTTTATTTACTTTCTCGAGACGAGCAAGAATAAGTGTGGGGGAGTTGATAATGAGCATTTTTATTGGTTATTTTGGCTCTTAGATTTAGCATTTTTTACCTTCTCACATGCTTAATTTGGTGTTTATATTATATTTTGTGAGTAGGAATTCATTTTGGACTTAAATGTAAATTTCCTATAATTATGGAATTTAATCTCATGTTTTTATGTGGTTTTATAGGAAATATAAAGAGCCATTGATTAGGGTCAAGGCGGATCGAATTTGGATTGATTTAGAGGTCAAATGGAGGAGATCAAGCTGAATTAATATGGACCGTTGATCAAGATCTAGTGAGATCCTGCCCTTCAGTCAGATCAAGTGATCCAGTCCTTCATCATGATTTAAAGCGATCTGGACCGTTGATCTAGAGCTTAAGGCATCCAAGGGTTCATCCAAGAAGTGGAGCTCCAATTCAAACCCAATCCAAAAGTCCACTCTTCAAGCCCAATTTCAAAAGCCTAATTTCATCCTCTTAATGGATCCGGATCCCATTGACCCAAACCATCAACTTCTCAACCCAATATCCAAAATCCAAAAGTCCACTTTTAATCTATTGGTTATTGGATTCGGATTCACCTCCTTTACCCGACCCGACCCATTAAGAAAACCCCTCCTCCTTACCTTCTCACACGGCATAGTAGCGAAAAACTCTCTTCTTCACTGTTCGCATCTCTTCTGAAGCAGCTAGGGCACGCGCGACTTCTCCACACCGCCGGCTTTATTCTTCCTTTCTTTCTTCGGCCGGCGGCTCTCTTGTCTTCCCTTGCCGCCGGCCGGCCATCCACAGCCCATCACCTCATCTTCTAGATCCCAATCGGCGACGGCAGCGGCACTCTTCCAGGCGGTTGCAAGCGATGGCGACGATTCCACCTCACCGAAGGGGTTCTCCGATGAGACCTCCACCTTTCGGCGTTCTTCCTTCAGTTCTTCACCACCTGGGGTTCAGTTGGCAGCAAGAAGAAGGCAGCACCGGCAGCCCATTCACAGCACCTTCATTTCCAGCCACTTCCATTCGAGGGGGTTCCTTGGTGGAAGATTCGTTCATTCCATCATCGTCGTAGAAGCTAGCAGCAATTCCGACAGTGGGCAACTATTCACCGACTTTGGGGGTTTCGAGCCGGGTCCTTGTGTGATGGCAAGGGTAGTCATTGGTAATCGGAAGCGAAGTGTGAATTGTGGTTGGATTAGTTTAGTTTTCTTAGTTTAATTCTGCGTTGTGTTAATTTACTTGTGTTGAAGTTTGTTTCATTGAATATTTGTATTGAACTAGATTTCCATGTTTAAATTGTACTTACTATGCTTGATTAGTTTCACGCACACAACATGTTCGATGAAATGCTTCAACCAATAGTTAGGTTCAATTTAATACATTTTAGTTTATTGAATTCTTACTTTGTCTTGTACTTTCAATTTTGTTAGGTTTTAGCTTTGATTTAATGCAATTAGGTTAGATTAGTTTAGACTTTCATTACATGCTTTAGGTTTCATTGCATTCTTAGTTTCGTTAATGCTTTACTTCATGTTATGCCCATTGATAGATAATCTTGTATCGTAGTGTGACAATGCGATGTAGGAAAATCGGCAATGGTTAGATAGGGATTTCTTTACTTGCAATGTATTTTATTCATTAGGGTTAGTTTCATTACTTGTATTGTCTTTCATTATTTAGGTTAGATTTTATTTGATGCTTCGCTATTTCATTCCCTAGATTAATCGTGTTGATAATTAACCCATAGCGTAGAGTGACAATGCGTTGTGGATTAATTATTTGCACCTAGTTAGATTTCGTTCCGCATTAAAGTAATTTCTTACTTGTCTTGCTTTTAATTTGTTAAATTTAGAATTAAAATCCAAAACTCCAATTCTATATTGAAAACCCCAAAAAATAGAAATAACATATGATCCTAAGTTTATCATCCTATCGTTACTTTCGTTGGCGGACGACCCGAGTCATTCCTATGCTACATTAGTGTAGGAGGGGTTTGGTATACATCATTTGATGCCCAATTCGCGACAAAATTGGGTCTAATCACCAAGCTTGTAGGGGCCTGCCATAATAATTCAAAAAGGGAGGGTTGTTTTGAATTTTTAAAATCTTCTCTTTGTAGAAAACTATAAGTTTTAAAAGAGAGATTTTAATTTTTAAAACTTTCCTTATTTGAATTAGGTCACATGTTTAAATAGAGAGTTTAAAAGATTTTAAAACTTTCATTTTTTAACCATCCTTATGGTTTAAGAAAAAAAAGGAAAAGAAGTTTTAAAATTTAAATTTTCTATCATCATGTTAAAAAAGGAAATTTTATATGAGAGTTTTTAAATTTTAAAACATGGTTTTAATTTTTAGAAACTTTCCTTTTTTAACTCATACTTTAGGAAAGAGAGCTTGTAAATTTTATAAGAGGATTTCTTCTTGTAAAATTTTTAAAAAATTATTTTTCCTTTCCTTTTAATTGTGGCCGACCACCTTGCTTGGTGCCCAAGCAAGGGTCGACCAATAGGATTAAACCAAATTCAATCCTAAACCAAATAGGATTGATCATAACCATTGATTGGTGATTTATTCAATCAAGAGGAAAGAAAAGGAAAAATAAAAAGGGAAAAGGAAAAACTCTTGGATGATTTTATTTTTTGTAAAGGGTTTTTCCTTATTTGCCTTGGGCAAGTAATATAAAAGAAGGGGTGAGGGGGCTTCATGAGACACAACTCTTATTCTTTTGCTTGGGTGATCTCTTGGTGTGACCGACCCTCTCCCTTCTTCCTCTCCCTTTGCTCTCTTCTCCTTGGTGGTGGTGGTGGCCGGATTTTAGAAGAAGAAGGAGGAAGCTTTTGGGTGGTGTTCATCTTGGAGGATCGTCGCCCACACGACGTCCAAGGCGAGGCGAGGAATACGGCAGAAGATCTCGAGGTCATTAACATACAAAGAGAAGGTATAATTAGCAATTGTTT
The DNA here is from genome assembly GCF_018446385.1 of Zingiber officinale. Classification (NCBI taxonomy): domain Eukaryota; kingdom Viridiplantae; phylum Streptophyta; class Magnoliopsida; order Zingiberales; family Zingiberaceae; genus Zingiber; species Zingiber officinale. The sequence continues at coordinate 52,232,050 of NC_055986.1, read as the reverse complement.
TCTGCATCATGCTAGTTTTTCTCTTTGTAAGAATTCTAAATACAAGAGGCAATTAGATCTAGTTTTTCGAAATAGTTTTTCGAGTTTGTGTTTTCTTCTTTTTCGAACTTGTGATTCGATTGTTCTTTTTGGTTAACCTAAAGTTATTTAAGGAAATAAATATTAGCTTTCCTTAAAAGGCTTTGCCTAGGCGGTGGTGGTTGCTCTCATATCCAAGAAGGCCATGTGCCTCGCCATGCAGTCCTGGAAGCCAATTTTGGAAATTAATATTTATGGAATTAATAACCTAGGTAGATTTGAATCAATAGCATTAAGTTCCGCTTGCGATTCAAATCTAAACCATTAAGAACAGATAAGTTAAATTTGGAATCAATGATGTTAAGTTCCGTCTGCGATTCCTTATTTAACTTCTAAAGAACACAATAGGTTATTTAAGGAAAGGTTCGACACTTGTACAAAAAATTTTGTACAGTGGAACCGGTACGTTTTCCTAGGTTTAACCAACAGCAGTATCCTAAGTTTGTCTCTGTCTGACATGCTCAACCCCAGTAGGAATCTCTGGCAAGTCCAGAGATCCCAAGGTCCTCGTACGTGGCCATCCAACACCACGTTTCGCAGCAATACGTGTAAATCTCCTCATATCTGTTAAGTTATAACACAAATATCACTACAAATATAAAAACTATAAAATTACCTTTATACCTATTTGTTGTCTGGAGATGTTCCATCACTGTCCAGTCCCCCTTTTACTTCGGAATTCAGCACAAGAAAACCAACGGAAATCCATACAAATCCGAAAAATAAGTACCCAAGTTTACTCGCAAACTTGGGCTAACCCAAAAATCTAGAACACCAAAAGCAGGTAGTCGTAACCCGCTCTGATACCAATAAATTAGTATCAGATAAATCTCGAAATCCGTAACACGATATACAAACAAGTATCGCCAACTTGACTATGATACCAAATAAATTGTCACGCCCCGGGGGAGTCCCTGTCCGAAGAAATTTCGGCAGTATCTCCCCTGTACAGGTGACAATTTGAAACTTTTCTACATCTATAGTCATACACGGCCGGAACATATGTATATAACAACATATAAATAAGCAAACAATCACACCATCCACGCAATTAAATAGTGAACTAAAACAAATGCTAAGTAAACATCTCAAATCATCCTACTCAACTACACTCATAAAGCACAAAATCGATATCCTATTCAACTACACTGATAAAGCACAAAAACTCAACAACACAAATAAAGTCAACTTACCTCTTCTGCCGTCCAGGCTTGCATGAAGAAGATAATATCGAATAAAAATCCATCGACAAGTAAAAATCCATACAAGATCCAAAGTATCAAAATAGAACAAGTCTAAACATAGTCTAATAAAGAAAAACTAAAAGACCAACAAACGTCCTCGTGGACTGCAGGGGACTAGCGACTGGAACTCTCCGGACAACATCAACCTGAAAATAGCAACGGAGGAGGGTGTGAGTCCAACACTCAGTGGGTAAAAACTGATATGCATAATAAACAAAACAACAACCAACACTAATCATGCGTACAGTCTCCTGATACAAGAAGGATAAATGCAATTGAAACAAGCAGGAGAAAACTGTACTAACCAGGACCAAGGTATAAGTATAACAGGGTCGTCAGACCGAGAGGTATCAAAATCCTGTATGCATGTCAAACATATGCATCCATCCAAATGCAACATATAAGTGCAGCAAACACAATCAGAAAATACATAAATGCATATGATGCCAATGATGGGTCCTAGTCACCCCTGACGTCAGTCAACCATCTCACACACGATGGTGAGACCGAGTGGGTAGGACTGTGACAACCGTGCACTCTGATATCACTACTCCAGATGAGTGACCGAGTGGACGGGATGCTGTCAGAGTACACCTATTCTCCTACCCCAAATCATAAATGGGGGAGCTCAATGCTCTCATCTCCCGGTACATAATGATGGGGAGGAATCTCTACCGGCTACCACACTGAGTCACCAGACCAGCGGAGCCTAACAGCAGAACTGCCACACACCCTGCCTGATAAAAACCACTAACCCATGAGTGGTGGTGTGTGCAGATCCATGTAATTGGTGATGTACTCAACAATAATGGAGTCGACTATCGCACAACATGCAATCATGCAAGATGGTGCATGACACTAAGCATGGAAATATCCTAAACCTATCCATAGATATAAAATGTGTACCCTAGCATCAATTGATCAATTTGAAGATCTAAGGTACATAGGTCAGATAAGGTATCAAAAACTCTAGGTCCTGAACAAAATAAATAACATGGTTGTGTCACTACCCCTATAAGCATGTATAATCAGGTAGGTACTAACATGAAGTGCATAACAAGTAAACAAATAAGCATGTAACAGATCAGGTTGTGACCAACTGAAGCAGATAAGAAACACAATCATTGCTATTTGTTAAAAACGTTACTATGCATATCAAATGACATAAAGTCAAAGTACCTGCCTCCAATCGAAAAGATCAATCCGGTCCAACTCGGACGTCGAGATGCTCGTCTCGCGTCAAAACCCTGAGTCACCAATATATATACATTTTATTTAGCTAAAATTCAAAGGAACGGCTAAATAAAATCCTTAAGGTAAAATAATGGTAAAACCCTAATCAACCTAACCATCGAGTATAATTCACCTACAACAAAAATGATCATACCTAACGAATATCAAGTTCGAAACATGAACTATAATTTACCATGTATCAAGAGCGTGCCAACTCAATCCACACACCAAACCCTTACCTTACGGCTGCTGGAGCAAGATTCTCCTGGAGAACTTCTCTGTTGGAAATAGAGGTTATTATTGGAACACTTCTCTGCTGGAAACAACAGTTGCTGCTTGAGCAAGAATCCACCGACTGGTCCAAGAAAGATCATGAACTGAGATCAATAACAGAGATCAAGCCACAACCCTAATTCCACACCACACATCTTACCTCCAAAACTAACTAAGGCTTGGCTAAACCTGGTGGCCGGCGACAATGAGGTGCAGAGGTGCGGCGGTGGCTGTGAACCCAAAACTAGGGCATGAAAGGGGGCAGATCAGGAGAGACCAGTGAGGGGTGCTCTGCCGGGATGCATCCGTGCGGAGGTGGCCGAGGAAGAGAGGGGAAATGAGCGGCGCCGTCAAGTGGAGGACGAAGGGATTCGGAGAAGGGCTCGGCCGGTGGTGGCTCGAGCGTTGCAGAGGGCAGAGGGAAGGTGGAACCCGACGACAAGGTGGCGATCGGCGCTGGGGTTCTTGTGGTCGGTGATCTGTGTCGACGCGCAGATCCGAAGAGGGGAAGGTCAAAGAGCTTGGCCGGCGTCACAGAGAGTGAGGGAGGAAGGATCGGGAGTGCGAAGAAGAGAAGGAAGGGGATCGACAAACCCTCACCCACGACTTTAATCGCGAGGAAACTGTCGCATGCGACGGTTAGGGCAGATCTGCATCGGGGACGGCTCAGCGCGAGTAGGCGTCGAATGAGGGGCTCGTGCACGCGGGGGCACGCGGGGAGGAAAGGAAACGGAGGAAAGAAAGAAAGGAAATAAAAAGAAAATAGGAAAAGAAAAAATAAAACTTTTCCTCGTTCAGTGGGGTAGCCTAAACAGGCTTTTCCGGGACCCAAATTTTATCCCCGTAAACTCGTCCATACGGTCTCCGAAAAAAATTCTAGAAAAATTTCCAAAAATTCTGGAAAATTCCCCTTATTATTATCTACCCTTTTCGGTATTTTACAACAGCCTTAAAGAACTAATTTCCAGAAAAACAGATTCAAAGAATTGAGAAGCAACAACTGAAATTCGATTTCAGAAGTAAGTGTATCAGAATCAGCAAACAGAATTGGCACTAGCAGGATACAATTTCAACCTTTCTAAATCTATTTCAGCAGCTCCACACTTTTGTTCATTTACAGCACCTTGCCACCCTTCCTCTACCAACTACCTACTGATTTCTTGGAATTGATTAGTTTCAGTAAACCAATATATAGAAGTTGCATATTTGATACATGGTAAACTCGGAAAGGAAGGAACATCAAATGTAAATATCATGATGGTAGGTTTAACTGATCAGAAATTAGTGTCAAATATAAAAGCCTGAGTTCAGTTCCTTTCAACTGCAACAACAAAATTTAATCTTTTCCAGTGTTGTATTTCTCATTGAAATGAACGTATCAGCTTGATACGATGTGTGTTAACAGGCATAATAACAGCATTTACAGCCTCAAAATTTTGCACACAAAAGACTTGAAAAGAGAAGAGCTCCTCAGCCATTCAGATCATGCTACTCCAATGACTTGATACACCTCTTTAAGCCACTCTTCCTCTTTTAATTCTGCAGCTTTTATTTACTGCAACTTGCATATACAAATTGTGCAAAATTCACACTGTCTATTGCTACATCCATTTTCCATCTTCTTCTTCACTGTTTTGCTATCCCAACAGCCAATGTACCATATCCACATGACCTCCCAAAGATTTACTTTGATATCAGCACTGTAATGCAGCTGGAATAATCAGCAATCTTCAAATGTTAAGAACTCATGCTAACATTGGAAAGCTCTGCCATTTTAGTATACAGAACTTGCAATGCAAAATTTCAAAATTCTCTTTCTTAAATCCAGATCTGTTAATTCAATTAGACTGCTAAATATGCTTGGATTCTGAAATTACTGCACACATGTAAGAAACAAAGCAAAATTAATGTCACAACTTAGCTCCGAAAATCAAAATTCTGCATTTACCAACTGACACTTTCAGAAATCCAAAACCTAGTCTTCAGTTTCAGAAATCAAAGTTCTGCATTTTCCTTAGTTCCAGATTTTGGTTTGAGCTTTTCAATGATCCAGAAGTTGTATAAGAATTGAGGTTCAATTTCTAAAATGTCAGAAACTGTGAACTCAGTTTCCAGATTCCAGGTTTTAGAAATTCAACTTCAAATTCAAGCTTGAGGAATCTGATTAAGATCTGCAGTTGACCTGACACAAAGCATTTTAGAACAAAGGCTTCCCTTAAAAGAAAACCTCATTTTTCACTGATTAAACTGAATGTTGACTTCTAGTTACTGTTATTCAAAAATAGCATACAGAAATTGCACCAACATTCAGTGATTAACTTCATTATTGCCTCCCAACAGCTACACACATTCACTTAATCATATTTCCAATAGTCCAGCCCATTGTTCAAAGATCAGACTTTAAGCAATCTACATTTTTCTTCATTTGTCCCTTATTTCAGCAATTCTCTCTCTTGAATTTCTCCTTCCCAATAGCTTGAATTTCAGAAATCAGCTTTCAGTGTTAGTTTCAGAACTCTTATTCTGATTATAATTTTACAACAAATTTGATATGCAACAATTTTTACTTATTATTCTGTATTGAAATGTCTTGCATCTTCAATTCCAGCAGCTTCAACTCTTCTCAAAACAAGTATCAACCTTTCTCAGGGCAAATATGAACTTACTTTACTAAGTTTCAAACTCCCCATTCTGAACAGAACTATGACAATTCCAACTCATGCCAACATACTAAATTCTTCCACTCAGCTTGAAAGGAAGTTGCATTTGTCACAAGAGTAGGAATTCAGAATTCAGTAACTCTTCTAACTGTCAAAGTTTAGTTTAAACAGATAAGAATCTGTTCCTAGATTCAGCTTCTGATAATAGCAATGAATTCCAGTTTAACACATCAGCTTCTTTCTTCTCTTGAAAAATTCAAACAGTTCCTGAAGTCGTCATATTCCAAAAATCAGATTCTGATCTCAATTTCAGCTTCAAGTTCTGATTTAACTTCCTGAATTGTGACTTTTCTCTGTCTCCTTTTAGTGTCTTTACATTGGATAGTAGAAATGTAGGAGCTCCTCTTGAAGTTATTGTTATCAAACAATTTGACTTAGTTACAGTTTCCAGATTTCAGATTTTGAGTTGATTCAAATTTCAATCTGTAGAACACTTGAATAGATAAAGCCAGAAACATGCAGAAATGAAATTTGCAATCTTCCCTAGCATTGGAAAATTTTCTTCTCTAGCAACTAACATGCCAATCTTGCTCATTTCTTGCACTACAGATATTAAGTTTCAGAATTTAAAGACTTGAAAGACTTTGTATCACTATTCTTTAATGTGCAATGAATCACTTCAAAATTGCTTCCCAATAGCTACACATGTTCATTAAAATGTGCTTATAAATAGAGCACATTGCCCTAAGCAATTCGAGCACTTGATACAACATCCAGCGATTCCAATAAATTATACAAAGAAAACTCTTGTCACTTCCATGTCATGCTCCAAAAATCAAAGGTCAATTCTCATGACCATCCAAAACCTTCAACATCTTCAAATATATACCAATCCTCCCCCACACTAAAACCTTTGTCATCTAGTCGATCCAAATCATCAAGAATTCAACCAATACTCACAATGGAATAAAGACAAGGCAAAATGATCAAGGGTTAAAATGTTGAATGAGAATGTTAAAGAAAATTTGTGGAAGAATTTAAAATTTATGATGAAACAAGAATGACAAACATCCTTCATTTTCATGCATACATATGCTATTGTGACTTTGAAAAAAAGCAAAGCAAGTTTTAGAGTTCCACTTGTCATGAGTACATGTCACACAAAAGAAACTAATAAAGTATAGGCTTTAAGTGGTCCTCTCTAGGTAATTTTCATGCAAACTAACTCAATTGATCAAAATATAATCCACCGCCATTTTAACCAATTTCATGTAAGAAAAGCATCCAATCATGCTAAGTGACCTAAATTTGATGATCAAATTTAAGAAGCTTTTACCATCTTAAAAATATTACTAGAAAAATTGCATGGAGACTTTTATTCAAAAAGACATGCTATGTATACCAAACTAAATGTAAAGTATGAAAAAAAAAATGCAATTGTAAAGTATGAAACTAAAGAAAGTCACTCAAAAAGAATTTATTAACAAGACATGAATTAAAATACAAAAGAAAGCTAAATTAGAACCAATTCCCCTTCCATTCCCGGTCGTTGAAGAAGGTTTAGAAGAAGAATCTGTTGGTTGCTACTCGGAAAGCCTATAGGTTCCACTGTACAAAAATTTTGTACAAAGATCTGAACCTTTTCCTAGCTACCATGTGTTCTTTTAAATTAAATTTTGGATCTCCTGCGGAACTTAACACGTTTGATCCAAAACTTAATCTATTTGTTCTTTTAGGTTTTGACTTGGATCTCCTGCGGAACTTAACACGTTCGACCCAAGTCTCCTTAAGTTATTAATTCCATTAAATATTAATTTCCATAAAAGGTTCCCAGTACTGACGTGGCGAGGCACATGGCCTTCTTGGATATGGGAGCAACCACCACCGACTAGACAAAACCTTTAATAGAAAGCTAATATTTAATTTCCTAAAATAACTTTAGGTTAACCAAAGAGAACAATCAAATCACAAGGAAAAGAAAGAAACAAAAGAACACAACTTCGAAAAAACATATTCGAAATACTAGAACGTAAGCCTCTTGTATTTGGTATTATTTCCATAAATAACTAGCATGATGCGGAAATAAAATTTACTAGTTATACCTTGTAGAAAAACCTCTTGATCTTCTACCGTATTCCTCTTCTAACCTCGGACGTTGTGTGGGCAACGATCTTCCGAGACGAGAAACCACCAATCACCTTCTTCTCCTCCTAGCTAGGTTCGGCCAACAAAGAGGAAGCTTCACCAAGGAAGAAAAACAAAATACTAACCAAGCTCCAAGAGATGCTAGCTTTCTCTCCTTCTTCTTCTTCTTCTCCGAGTAGTATCCGGCCACCACAAGAGCTCCAATAGAAGGGTAGGGTTCGGCCACCACAAGAAGAAGAGAAGGAGATGATGGCCGGCCACACCAAGGAACAAAAGAGGGAGAGGAATAATAGATGTTGTGTCTCATGAAGGCACCCTCACCCCTTCTTTTATATTCCTTGGCCTAGGTAAATTAGGAAATTTAATTACAATAAATTTCCTTAATTTCCTTGACATGATTTAATTGAGAAAAATAAAATAATATTTCCCCAATTAAACAATGATGGCCGGCCAAATCAATAGGAAGCAAATTGGACAAGTTTCAATCAACAATTAAAACTTTCCTTATTTGTTTCCGGAAATTTTAAAAAATAAAATTTCCCTTTAAAATCTCTTCATGGTTAATAAAAGGAAATATCTATAATTTTAATTTTATTAACATGTGAATAATTTTAAAGAGAAAATAAAACATCTCTCCAATCTACAAATAAGGAAAGAGATCTAATCTCTTTCTTTAATCTTTTGTAAATTTTTACCAGAGAGATATTTTAATTTTAATTCTCTTTTAAATTAAATCTTCCACATAATAATAAACATTAAAATTAAATTTTCTTTTTAATTAATTATGGCCGGCCCTACTAGCTTGGGTTCAAGCTAGGGCCGGCCACCTTAAACCCAAGCTTAGGTCGGCAGCTTGGTTCCCAAGCTAGCTTGGCCGGCCCCCTAGGTGGGTATAGAAGGTGGGTATATGTGGGTATAGTACTCTATAAATAAGAGGCTACGATAGGGACCGAGAGGAGGAATTGGTTTTGGTCTCCGATAAAATTAAGCATCCCATGTTCGCCCGAACACACAACTTAATTTTATCAATGATAATTCATTCCACTAGAGAACTATCATTGAACTACGCACCAATCCCAAATTACATTTTGGGCTCCTTCTTATTATGAGTGTGTTAGTCTCCCTGTGTTTAAGATATCGAATGTCCACTAATTAAGTGAGTTACTGACAACTCATTTAATTAATATCTAAGTCCAAGAGTAGTACCACTCAACCTTATTATCATGTCGGACTAAGTCCACCTGCAGGGTTTAACATGACAATCTTTATGAGCTCCTCTTGAGGACATTATCAACCTAGTATCACTAGGACACAGTTTCCTTCTATAATCAACAACACACACTATGAGTGATACCATTTCCCAATTTATCGGGTTTATTGATTCATCGAACTAAATCTCACCCATTGATAAATTAAAGAAATAAATATCAAATATATGTGCTTGTTATTATATTAGGATTAAGAGCACACACTTCCATAATAACTGAGGTCTTTGTTTCTTTATAAAGTCAATATAAAAGAAACGACCTCTAATGGTCCTTCTCAATACACTCTAAGTGTACTAGTGTAATTATATAGTTAAGATAAACTAATACATAATTACACTACGACCTTTCAATGGTTTGTTCCTTTCCATTTTAGTCGTGAGCTACTGTTTATAATTTATAAGGAAACCGATAACATGATCTTCTGTGTGTGACACCACACACCATGTTATCTACAATATAAATTAATTGAACAACTACATTTATCATAAATGTAGACATTTGACCAATGTGATTCTTATTTCTAGATAAATGTTTATACCAAAAGCTAGGCTTTTAGTATACACTCTAACAATCTCCCACTTATACTAAAAGACTAAGTTGTCATATCAGCTGCCATACATCTGATTCCCAACCCTTCAACATGCCCATCAAAAGCTCTTGCCTTGAGGACCTTAGTGAAAGGATCTATAGGTCATCACCTGATGCAATCTAGGCGGCAACAACTTCTCCTCGTTTATACAATTTCTTGTATTGGGTAGTACTTGCGCTCTATTGTGTTTACTTGCCTTAATAGACTTATGGTTTCTTCGAGTTTGCTACTGCACCAACATTATTACAATAAATTGTAATAATCTTTGGACAAACCAGAAATCATATCTAAGTCTATCTTGAGGCTATTGAGTCATTCAGCTTTTATGGCTACCTCAGAGGTTTGCCATATACTAAGCTTTTAATGTGGAGTCCAGAAAAACACCTATGCTTATCACTCTTCCATAGTTATGACTTTACCTCCTAAAGTAAACACAAAACCCCGAGCTTGACTTATTATTGTCCCTATCCGATTGGAAGTCAAAATCCGTGCAACCCACAGGGACCATATTAACTGTCTTGTAAGCTAGCATATAATCTCTAGCGCCTCTAAGGTACTTTAATATATGCTTTATTGCAGTCCACTGTCCTTGTCCAGGATTACTTTGATATCTGCTAACTATGCCCTTGGCAAAACAGATTTCTGATCTCGTGCATAGCATACATTAGGCTTCCAACAGCCGTAGCATAAAGAACTGCCTTTATTTCCTTTATCTCCTTTGATGTCTACAGAGACATATCTTTAGATAAAGTTACTCCATCCTGAAAAGGTAAGAAACCTTTCTTGGAGTTTTGTATGCTTAAAACGAGCAAGGATTTTTTCCGATGTATGAAGCTTGGGATAAGTAAAATATTTTTTTTTTCTTGCGATCCCTTATTACTTTGATCTCAAGAATATATACATTCTCCCAAGTCCTTTATATCGAATTGTTTGGACAACCATACCCTTACTTCTGACAACATTTTGATATTGTTTCTAACTACCAAAAATGTTATCTAAGTATAGTACAAGAAATATCACCACGTTTCCATCACATCTTTTGTATACACAAGACTTATCCGGTTACTAAATCCATAGATCTGGATTACTTTGATAAACCGGATGTTCCAAGACCTTGAAGCTTTGCCTCAGTCCATAGACTGATTGAGCTTTACACAAGATGCTCTTAGCCCTTTGCAATGAACCCTTCTGGTTGCTTTATATGGATGCTTTCTTCAAGACTTCCATTAAGGAATGCTGTCTTGACATCCACTTGCCAAATAGATAAAAGAATCTGGATAGACTTAAGCATGGCTACCAGTGAAAAAGTTTCCTTTTTCATCTAGCCTTGCTTTGAAGGTTTCTACCTTCCTGTCTATCCCTCTTTTCCTATTATAGACCTTTTTATACCCAAAGGCTTTTACACCATTTGGTGGTTCTACAAGCTTCCATATTTTATTAGAATACATATATTCTAATTCTGTTATTCATTACTCTTTGCCAAGATATTACATCTTTATCTCGGAGTGCTTCGTCATATGTCCGGAGATCAGGTTCATGTCCTCCAGGGATCGAGTCCAAAAACTCTCCCAAAACATGAATCTTTTTAGGTTGCCTAACAACCCTCCCACTACGACAAGGCACTTTCTGCAATTGTGTATCATTTGTGATACGTGTTGCAGTTTTCTTGTGGTATCTCATCTTGTACAGTTGGTACTAGATTAGACATGTCTTTTATTATTTTCTTAAGAACAAATTTACTTATGAGCACGTGGTTCATTATATAGTCCTTTTCTAAAAATCAGTCACTGATGTTATCAATGACCTTCTGATTTTTAAGACTATAAACCTACTTTTGTTTATCTAGGATAACTTACAAACAAGTGAACTCCTATCCAACTTATCATTATCTCTCTTTAACATATATGTTGGATTACCTGAATCCGAATATGCTTCAAAATAGGTTTTCACCTATTCAGCAATTCTATATGAGTAGAGAGTTCTAACTTGGAAGGTACTATGTTCACTTTCGTTTTCAGAGTTTATCCTTAAAACAAATTTGGTAATTTTCTGAATAACTCATCATCTATCTAATTATTCCATAAGAGTCCTTTACCTTCTTTCTACTACACCATTCTGTTGGGGTGTACCAGATGCAGTTAGTTGGGATTGAAATCCAACTTCTGATAAGTGACTCCTAAAATATCTCAAGAGGTACTTGCCACTACGATCTTCCATAGTGACTTTTACTTTAACATTTCTCTGCATCAACCTTGTACTCTTTGAACTAATCAAAGTACTTAGTCTTGCGGTACATTAAGTAAATTTATTTGTATCTTGAATAGTTGTCTATTAAATAAACAAAATATTCAATACTACCTCTTGTCTGGATAGTCATAGGATCACACAAATCAGAATGAACCATTTTCAACATATCTTTGACTCCATACCCCTTGGACTTAAAAGCGTCTTGGTTATTTTCCTTCCAAGTAAGACTCGTAGGTTGGAAAGATTTCCACTACCAATGAACCCAAAAGTTCATCAGCTACCAATGAATCCTACTCAAGTATAACCTAGCTTTAGATGCCAAAGATATAATTGGTTCATTTCCGAAGGTTGCTTTCTCTTAAAATTAGAAGATGTGTTACTAATTTCCATTTGTTGCATCGTGGGAGTTATTGGATTATAAATTGTCAACCATCATACCAGAATAGATAACTTTCCTATTTTTCTTGATAACAACTTTGTTATCAAAATAGACACAATATCTATAATAGTTTAGAAACTGAAATCAGGTTCTTTCTAAACTTGGTACGTAAAGACAATTACTTAAAATCCATATTTTATTCTTATCAAAGGATAAACATCTCCCATTGCAATAGCTACCACTTTTACAAGTAGTGCCCATGTGGACGGTGATTTACCTTTCATTTAGTTGTCGGGTTTCCTGGAACCCTGCAATGAATTGCAGACATGATTAATGGCATCTTGTATCTACACTCCAGGTTCTGGTAGATAACACCACTGGACATGTTTCAACTAATGAATTAAATACATCTAAATTGTTCTTAGTTCTAAGAAGACAGTCTACCTTAATGTCCAAGTCCTATTTCCAATCATTACAATTGGGACTAATAAGTCTTTTTCTATAGTATGACTACTAGGGATTGACAAACATCCTAAGAATCACAAAAATATTTGGTCAAGATCAACTCCTTAAAATCTCCATGAATTTTGTGTATACAAAATCGAAGAGGAGATTTTATTCATTAATTTTATTATCTTGTCAACTTTACTTTATGACGAATAAAATTAATAGTTGATCTGTCTTTGATCAAATATTTGGTCAAAACTCTTTGAATTTAAAATAAAATATTGATTCCTCAAACAATATTATTTAAATTCACCAACGGCTCAAACACCGTGAATTTTGCATGCCACGTTAGTGTGGACGTATACAAATTCAACATTTGTAAAAGGAGGGTTTTACCCATTAACTATCTTGTCAACGTATCTTTATGACAAATAAAATTATCTCAAACACCGTTAATTTTGTATGCCACGTTAGTGTGGACGTATACAAAATCAATCATTTGTAAGAGGGGTTTTAACCCTTTAATTTTATTATCTTGTCAACCTAGTTTTATGACAAATTAATAGTTGGTTTCATTTGGTCACACAAATAATAGCAGTGACTCCGATGGGGAGGATACTATTAGATGTGTCTAAGTGTATACCATTACTTGACACTAAGTCCATTAATAAGATTATGCCCCTTCCGTTGGGGAAGATCACACGCTCTTAATTAACTTCCTATAGTCATCGAAAAATGGAAGTCTGTTCTAGTGATCCACAAACAAGCTCATCCGTTATGGAGGAAGGCACTCAGAGCCAACGCGCAAGCTTGTTTGCATCACTTACAAACCAGTAATGGAGACCATGGGATTTATTTAAAAATCTCTCTCCCACTTAGTTATTTATAAACGAGGAATTTTAACTATGCTAGCCTACTAGTCATGTATACTAACATGCACACACAGCACAATATAAAAGCAATAAATAGAAAATCTAATTTTCAACTATTATGGATTTTATCTCTAGTTGTCCTCCGTGTGTTGTCATCCCAAGCTGCTGCCATATTGGCCACCGCCACCGGGTCTAGCTGTCGCATCCATCTTGCTACTAGTTCCGCTGCGCCTCTGGTCCTTAGAAGGTTCCACGCTTTGCAAGATTCGATCCGCGACATACATATAATTTTACATTTTGATCCTATATTCCATAAAAGGAATGTACATGTATCTAGATCAAAAATAAAATCCTAATAAAACTAAATACAGCTCCTGCTGTATTCTAATATAATCATGCACACACAGATAAATGCCCTTGACATGTCCAAGGGTCCAATCACACACATAATAACTAAAAGCCATAATAGTTGGATCCTGCATCCACAAAGTTAGCACATCCTACTATTAACCTGCCTAAATTATGTATGACATGTGCATAATTAAACTAATACCAAATACACAGAGGCAAAACCCTAGCTCTGATACCAATTGTTGGTTGCTACTCGGAAAGCCTATAGGTTCCACTGTACAAAAATTTTGTACAAAGATCTGAACCTTTTCCTAGCTACCATGTGTTCTTTTAAATTAAATTTTGGATCTCCTGCGGAACTTAACACGTTTGATCCAAAACTTAATCTATTTGTTCTTTTAGGTTTTGACTTGGATCTCCTGCGGAACTTAACACGTTCGACCCAAGTCTCCTTAAGTTATTAATTCCATTAAATATTAATTTCCATAAAAGGTTCCCAAGATCGACGTGGCGAGGCACATGGCCTTCTTGGATATGGGAGCAACCACCACCGACTAGACAAAACCTTTAATAGAAGCTAATATTTAATTTCCTAAAATAACTTTAGGTTAACCAAAGAGAACAATCAAATCACAAGGAAAAGAAAGAAACAAAGAACACAACTTCGAAAAACATATTGAAATACTAGAACGTAAGCCTCTTGTATTTGGTATTATTTCCATAAATAACTAGCATGATGCGGAAATAAAATTTACTAGTTATACCTTGTAGAAAAACCTCTTGATCTTCTACCGTATTCCTCTTCTAACCTCGGACGTTGTGTGGGAAACGATCTTCCGAGACGAGAAACCACCAATCACCTTCTTCTCCTCCTAGCTAGGTTCGGCCAACAAAGAGGAAGCTTCACCAAGGAAGAAAAACAAAATACTAACCAAGCTCCAAGAGATGCTAGCTTTCTCTCCTTCTTCTTCTTCTTCTCCGAGTAGTATCCGGCCACCACAAGAGCTCCAATAGAAGGGTAGGGTTCGGCCACCACAAGAAGAAGAGAAGGAGATGATGGCCGGCCACACCAAGGAACAAAAGAGGGAGAGGAATAATAGATGTTGTGTCTCATGAAGGCACCCTCACCCCTTCTTTTATATTCCTTGGCCTAGGTAAATTAGGAAATTTAATTACAATAAATTTCCTTAATTTCCTTGACATGATTTAATTGAGAAAAATAAAATAATATTTCCCCAATTAAACAATGATGGCCGGCCAAATCAATAGGAAGCAAATTGGACAAGTTTCAATCAACAATTAAAACTTTCCTTATTTGTTTCCGGAAATTTTAAAAAATAAAATTTCCCTTTAAAATCTCTTCATGGTTAATAAAAGGAAATATCTATAATTTTAATTTTATTAACATGTGAATAATTTTAAAGAGAAAATAAAACATCTCTCCAATCTACAAATAAGGAAAGAGATCTAATCTCTTTCTTTAATCTTTTGTAAATTTTTACAAGAGAGATATTTTAATTTTAATTCTCTTTTAAATTAAATCTTCCACATAATAATAAACATTAAAATTAAATTTTATTTTTAATTAATTATGGCCGGCCCTACTAGCTTGGGTTCAAGCTAGGGCCGGCCACCTTAAACCCAAGCTTAAGCTAGCTTGGTTCCCAAGCTAGCTTGGCCGGCCCACGTTAGGTGGGTATAGAAGGTGGGTATATGTGGGTATAGTGCTCTATAAATAAGAGGCTACGATAGGGACCGAGAGGAGGAATTGGTTTTGGTCTCCCGATAAAATTAAGCATCCCATGTTCGCCCCGAACACAACTTAATTTTATCAATGATAATTCATTCCACTAGAGAACTATCATTGAACTACCGCGCCAATCCCAAATTACATTTTTGGGCTCCTTCTTATTATGAGTGTGTTAGTCTCCCTGTGTTTAAGATATCGAATGTCCACTAATTAAGTGAGTTACTGACAACTCATTTAATTAATATCTAAGTCCAAGAGTAGTACCACTCAACCTTATTATCATGTCGGACTAAGTCCACCTGCAGGGTTTAACATGACAATCTTTATGAGCTCCTCTTGAGGACATTATCAACCTAGTATCACTAGGACACAGTTTCCTTCTATAATCAACAACACACACTATGAGTGATACCATTTCCCAATTTATCGGGTTTATTGATTCATCGAACTAAATCTCACCCATTGATAAATTAAAGAAATAAATATCAAATATATGTGCTTGTTATTATATTAGGATTAAGAGCACACACTTCCATAATAACTGAGGTCTTTGTTTCTTTATAAATTCAATATAAAAGAAACGACCTCTAATGGTCCTTCTCAATACACTCTAAGTGTACTAGTGTAATTATATAGTTAAGATAAACTAATACATAATTACACTACGACCTTTCAATGGTTTGTTCCTTTCCATTTTAGTCGTGAGCTACTGTTTATAATTTATAAGGAAACCGATAACATGATCTTCTGTGTGTGACACCACACACCATGTTATCTATAATATAAATTAATTGAACAACTACATTTATCATAAATGTAGACATTTGACCAATGTGATTCTTATTTCTAGATAAATGTTTATACCAAAAGCTAGGCTTTTAGTATACACTCTAACAGAATCCACCCCGGAAGTGGAGTAATCATGGTTCTACTCAAATTCTTCTTATTAATCCTTTTTCCCTTGAAAATTATCTCTGGAGGTCTGAGGCGGTTCAGTTTAAGTACCCACTCCGGAAGCTTAATTTCTCCTACAACATCAATAAAAGAAAACACCTCCCACACGCAAGTGGGATAAAAGGAAAATAGGAGAATATTAGTGTGGGTTAAAGATATTTTAATAAATGAATCACATCTAATAAAGTCAACATTTGGTACCTCTATTAAGTTTTCTGAAAAATCACAAAAAAATGCTCACCTTGTCATGTTGAAAGGTACCTGGAGTGGTGATTGTTACCTCCTTTTCATCAAATGAATGCTCAAGCTCTGTTTCTTGTGAATGTTCAACCTCATGTGGTAATCCTTGGGTGCTTGGCTCCATAGCACAAGTCCCTACAATTTCATCCTCAAATTTAGGTGATTCTTGGGGTAATGCTTCCAGTAAGCATTCCCCTACACTTAAATCATCTTCTGCAACAAGACCTACATCATTCACATCATCTAAAGCAACAACATTAGTAGAATCAGAAATTTGAACATCTACATCATCATCACAAATAATACTAGAAAATTATTGTGAAGAAATGGGAGTAGGGTCAGGTCTGACAGAATCATAACTTTCCATCTCTCCACTGGAGTTTTGTGCTTGTAACTGGTTGATGGATGACGCAACTTGATCTAACTGACTCTGAATATTCTGTATCCTTGAAAATTATTGCTCTTGATGCTCTCTCATTTGTTGAATAACTTCATTGCATTTCCAAACTGACTCTGCAAATTGTTCTTGTACTTCCTCATACTGATATTCAGGCGCATAAATCCCAGTCTGAGGCTGATAATAATGACTTTGACTCCAATCTCCAAAATGCTGATAATATGAATCCATGGTAAAAAGAAACTCATGTTCTTACTCTGAAATACTAGCAAATAAAATTAGAAAACTCAGGAACAAATAAAATCAACACATGGATATATGACATGAAAGCAATCAAAACAACAAAAATTTTAAAGTTTTCCAAAATAAAAACAATCCTAAGATTATCAAACACCTCTACAATGGTTCCCCGGCAACGACGCCAAAATTTGATAATGATGTATGTCACACTCGTAAATCAAATTAACAATGTATATTCACTGAACCCTTTAACTACACAATTATGTTGTAATAATGAGCCCAAGATCGATCTCTCGAAGAACTACGGTAGGATGTAATCTAGGATTGTCATTTATTCCTTTTTTTGGGTTTTTAATATGAAAATGGGGGGTTTAACTTGAATTTAAATCTAACAAAAGTAAAGCACAGCAACAAAGAAATTAATCTAAAGCAATAGTGAAACCTAACTAGGTGCCAATGATCAAACCATAGCGCATTGTCACCCTACGTCATAATTAAACTATCAACACACTTAAACTAAATATGAAATGACGATACACAATTAAATCTGATCTAAAGCAAGATGTAAACCCTAACTTAGAGCTTAAACACTAAACAATTAACCAAGCATCAAACAAGAATTAAATTAAATTGTATCAACGAAATTACAACTACTAAACATGAATTAAACTTCAACAAAACAAAGAAATGCTAAATTACTTGCATAAAAACATAACAAACATAAAAGGAATCTGTTCTAAGCTATAAAACAGTAATAAAAGGAAATAAAATGGTAAACCAATCCATTCTCACAATCAATCCAACAATCCTCACACTCTTGCCATCACACAAGAGTGCCGAAGTCGAGAACACCCAACTCCGGTCCTCAATGGAGAACCTCAGCTGCGTCTTAGTTCGAGGTATGCTCAACAACGCCGGCGGACCACTTCCAGCGAGCTAGAACAACCCTAAACCCAAGAATGGCCCGAAAATCTGCAAATCTGAGCTCTGGATCTGGGATGAAGTTGCGGATGATGGTTTGCTGTCGGGTGGAGCTTAGGAACACCGGAGGACCACCTCCAAATGTCGTTGATGGGAATCGGAGTCGCCGATTGGAGGAACACCTCCAAATATACGCTGGAACAGGGGATTGCCGAGAGCCAAATTCCACTGAAGGGAACACCCTTCGATGGGTCCAGAAGATCGGGATGAGCTGCCGTGAAACTCTCCACCGAGGTTGAAGCTTGAGAGGATGATCGGAGAAAGAACCGGGGTCGGAATCCACCGGAAGAAGAACGCGCGATGCCAAGAACAGCGGAGGAGATCGACGAAGAGAAGTCTACTGTAGCTTCTGGATTTAAATCTGACCTAGATCTAAACGGACTGATGTGAGCGATTTGGAGCTTGATCTACGGTGAAAAATCTCTAAAAATCTGATCCGAAGGTGCTGATATTGATCAAGGGTCTGGATCTACTCTCCCTTAGGTCGGATCGACCAGATCTTTACTGGATGGTTCAGATCTGTCCAATCTTCGATGAACGATCCATAATACTCCGCAGCTTGATCTTCTCGTTTCAACTCCGATTAGAGCACAAATTCGGTCCAAATAGATCCAAATCCAAGATCCTTTGATGCCTACAAAATAAGAATCAATTATTAGCATCAAATAACATGAAAATAAAATAATTTGTAATTAAGTCCAAAATCGATAGAATGCATAAAATGTGATGTAACCATGATTTAAACTTATGAAATCAACATCAAACCATGCATATATGAATCAAAATAATACAGTAAAATCATGATATATTGTTAAACAAATATTAAAATCTTAGAGGTTGATTGCACTAACATAATTAAGTCTTACAGTTGCCTAACTATCCGATCTCAACTTCAAAATTTGAGTGGAACCCTTAGTCAGATCGTCGCCTAAGGCTATCCCCATACTGAGGACTCCTCCTTACCCATCTTCTTTTTAGATGAAAAATTTCACTCCAGGAGCTTAGCTCAACTTACCATTGTCAAACCTCCAGCTGTTCAACCTAGTTTGAGCTTTCTCTGCTCAACAACCGACCACTTGACCTCCAGGACTATCATCTGACTTAATCTCCCATCCTTACTGACCCATCAAGTCCATCCTACTAGATGTCCAGTCCACTAACCCATCTTGACTTAGCTATTTGGTGTTCTTGATCTGCTATGACTTCCTTGCCTAGTCTCTGGTCCAGCTGACCTATTAAGATTTCTACTTGCCTAATATCAGTTAGCTTCACATACTAGAGCTTTTCTGACTGAGCTACTTATACACTTGATTAAGATATTAGATCATAATAAGACTTAACTTTGAACCTTTGTCAACATCAAAACTTATATTCTATTATCTGGTGCTTCCTACATCAACACTTTATGGAGTGATTGTAGGCCTAATGGAAAGAGCAGTAGAGATCAGACAGTTGGTTCCAAGGGCTCTTCCCATTGTAAAGCAGTCTATGAAGGATTTGATTCTCCTCCTACATTTTTGTAGTGCCTCACTTGGGACACTTTAAGAGGGGTGTAGGGAATGAACAATTCCAAAGACTCAATGCATGAGGTGACATTTTTTATTCCTACCTTAATTGTTGGGTTTCTTCAACATTTTTTGCTCTTGACATTGTTTCTATTACTTCTTGGCTCTATGAAAAAGTTCATCATAGTTAATTGGGGACCTCTTTATTAAGGATAGAAAGAAGTCTCCTTCTTGCCCTTGAGATGCAACGCAGTGATTAGACCTTCAAAGCAATTAACTAGATATCTAAGGTTATAATCTCAGTTGTGGCATACAACAGAGATTGTCCTCTAGTAGGATGACAAATCTAAGAAAGATGACTACTTGGATGAGTCTCTACGAACGCTTTCTAATTTACTCTAGTGGTCGATGGAAAACTTCTATGGGACAGAACCAGTCATCTCCATAATTAATCGATTTGAAGAATTGGATACCTGGATTATTGAAAAAAAGTCTCCCTCTCTCAAGCCTTGGGAGAAGTATTGGTCAATATTTCAAGTGTGATTGAAGAAACCTCCAATACAACTCTAGTGATCTGCTATATGTACTCCCTTAGTGATTATTGGCTCTATTGCTTAAGGGTGAATGTGCTTAGGGGAGTTCGTTGGTGCTTTTGTTGGTGGAGTGATGAAAGAAAGTGAATCAAAAATTATTGAAGGAATGAATGATATTGAGCTTCAAATTGTTGAAATACTATTGTGTATGCCCTACTAAAGTTGTTAAGAAATGCCCCACTAAAGTTGTTAAGAAATGCCCAACTCTTTACTTCATTAGTATATTGATAGAGAATGATCTGTCCTCAAATCGGTATAAATGGTCCTCAAATTAGAAAAACCATGGTATTCCCTCATTTAAGGAGGTTGGAAGTTGATGGGGAGCTTCTTAGCGTGAATGCCTGCAGAGAACGGGGTAGCTCTTTATGGAGAAGTTCACTTGACCATTTTCTTTCATTTCAACTAATCCTCAAAGTTGTACAGGACCCTTCCAAAAGCTCTGGTGTTACTGGAAGGCCTCCTCCAGTGGCGAATTCAAACATAAATTTAATATGGTGCTCAAAGAGGGGACTAAAAAAAATTGATTACTTTTAGCAATTACAACAATAACTAGTTGAAGTTGGTGAGCAAACCAATGGATATATCTTGCAGATGAATTTTCCTTCAGTATGAGAGTCTTCAATCCATTATACTCATCTCACATATTTGAAGCTCTGTCATATCCTTGACCTCTCAATCTTGATAATGACAACTTGTGTTTTGCAAACAATTCATCAATAGTCTTCTTCAAAGAAATAATAGAAGTGTTAGGCATATGCACAATAGTAAGAAATCTTTCAATAACACATCCATGTTTGTTCATGTATCTTAAAACAACTCCCACTTGCTCTTTGACTAAAATGTCTCGACACTCATCAACCATAAGAGAAAATATAATCATTAAGAATGACATTTGTGACTTTAGCAACACAAGTATATGTTAAATCCTTTTGAATTATTGGAGACTTCATTTGATTATATCCAGGGGCGTTCTCATTCATTGTCTTGGCAACCTTGTCATTTCTTGGTATACCACTCAATCAATTCAAAAAAGTTACCTTTATTTGAGAAACTTGATGACTCGTCATGTCCACAAAAAGACAAACCTTGTTTCAAAAGAAAGTGTGCAACATCCAAAATTGTTGTTAATCAAGTGCAATATGCAACCTCCATTTTATGCCCCTGTGCTTATAGCAAACGTGACACATTTTATTGTTGATTTTGA
This sequence comes from Zingiber officinale, assembly GCF_018446385.1. Taxonomy (NCBI): domain Eukaryota; kingdom Viridiplantae; phylum Streptophyta; class Magnoliopsida; order Zingiberales; family Zingiberaceae; genus Zingiber; species Zingiber officinale. Next base: position 52,210,400 of record NC_055986.1, on the reverse strand, counting down.
AAAGCCTCAAGTTATGTTCTTGCATCATTGTGAGCACTAGCTACACCACCAACATGCGTATTAAATACTTTCATTACTTTTCTCTAATTAGTCATCCCTGAATTAATAAATGCCCAACTCACATCTTCTATAAGAATTTTCAAAGAGATAATACCAAAAATAAAAATCTACATCTTTTGATATGTTATACTCTTATGGTCAAATGGTTGACAAGGTCCTCTAATCAAATATTCTTTTTGAATTTGATCTTTAATAGAAACATCAAATTTATTAATTGGTTTGCATAACCTTATGTAACAACATCATTCGGGTTGAATTCAATGTGAGAATGTTTTTTTCTTATTATTTTCTTTCTTAACACTTCATTTAAAAAATTCTCAATAATTTATGTCAATTCATCAAAATTATTGAATTATTAAATAAGAATAATGTGTAAAATAAATAAACATAATATGTATCGTGTAAAATAAAATTAGTGACAAATCAATACCTTCTAAGGGCCAAGGGCCAAGGCTGGAGGCTCGAAGGACGGTGGCGGCACACGGACGTGCTGTGGCAGCAAGCCAACTAGCGGTGGCAACACAAGCCACAATAACAATTGGTAGTTGGTAGTCGTCAGTCAGTAGAGCACAGTAGCTTAGGGGCGGACGAGGAGGCACAGTTGGGGACTTCTGTGCTTCAAGCTTAGTCGTTGGGCGAGCGCAATCCATTGCCAGACAGGCCATGGGTGAGCGGGCGAGCAAGCAGGCGGGCAACGGAGGTGGGCGGCAGGTGATAGGGCAGACGAAACGAACATATGAGATGTGAATTAGGTTATTATTATTAACATTTTATTTTCTATTTTATTTCCTTGCTCACTTAACACGTGTCATTTTATTGAGATAAAAATAAAAAAAAAAGTAGCAAAAGACACGTCTTTTGTGCCTGCGAGAGATGTGCGCTATGTGCGACCGATTGTGACCTCACCCCTGGGTATACTAATGAAATTTCCAAAAGCAAAGAATGCCTACAGAAACCCTCGCGCTATGGTACTACTTAGCTCATCTGTCTCATCGCGACCTCACCCCTAGGTGTACTAATGAAATTTCCAAAAGCAAAGGATGTCTCTAGACACCCTCGCGCTCCTTGCCCCTTACGCTAGCCTCCTCCACTGAGGCTGTGATGAGTTGTGCAAGCTGCCACAATGTGATGTGACTTGCCATCATCTTTAGAGCATTGATGAAGGTTGCCATCACCATTCCTAGATGATTTTGATTCTTTCGAATAATTTTTTTCTCTTCATGTTTACCATCCACAATATCCTCTTTTATTCCCATAAACGGCACCACTCTTCTTTTTCGACCAGTCAGAACTCAAAGCAATCTCCCATAGTGACTTCCTTAACTAAGAATCGTATGGTTCCTCCTTTCTTTCGATACTACATGATCCTGTCCGAGAATCGAGTCGACGGGCACTGGGGACGTGACGCTCGCTGCTGTTCTTCAGATGACCTCCGAGATGACGTGGACCTCCGGTGAACCTACAAACAAAGCCGAGCCAGGAAGGGGTTCCTGGCGACGACGCTCAAGTCAGGCACCGGCGAAATAAAGTGGAAGCAGAGTAACGAGACTGTAGCTACAGTGAAGAATTGCGCATACCTTTGTCGAAGTCTAGGGGTCCTTATATAGGATCCGGGGGGCGCGCGCATGCTTCTCAAGGTGTGCACGCTCCTCAAAGCATACCTCAAAATGGGCGTGTCAGAAAAGGGTTTCTGACGCCATACCACAACCGTCCGAGCATATCTCCGACATGACAATGGACACTTCCACCGTACGATCTTCTGTCTAGTCCGGTCGCCGACCATGCTATCTGTCGGCGACGCATGTCTCGAGAAGGCCAGCTGTCCATTTTGTCCTTTTCTCCCTTGTCTGTTACTGGACCGAGCGGGTGACCCACTCGGTCGCATACTCGGACGAGCATGCAGTCTTAGTTGCTCAGTAGCTCGGCCGAGCGGAATTGCTGCTCGGCACATTGCCGCTCGGCGCATCGACTCTTTCGACGAGAACCCCTGAGCATCGGAAACCCGACCTGTGATCGAGTTGTCTTCGAGCCGACTTGGGCGCTATCATGGCCGATCGGCGAGGTAATCTACCCGCTCGGCAAGAACATCGGGCTGCCCATCTTGACTTTGACTTCCACGTATCGTTGACCACTGTACGGTCGAGCCCCCTTCTTCACCACCGGATCACGTGCCTTCCCCTCAAGTCTAGTCGAAGAAGACTGAAAGTCCGACTGACTGGACTACTAGTTTGGTGGTGTAGCAGCCGCTCAGCCACTGAGGTGAGTGCTTCTCTGTTCGGGCACTATGATGGTGCCAGGCAACTGCTCAGCTGCCTACCTACTGGGCCTTGGAAAGTTTTGCTTGCCGCCGATTAACTTGCAGACCCGAGGGCGATTAATGTTGACGTCTTCAGGATCTCCTCGGAATTCGTACAAATCCTTGCCCTTAATGCCGAGCACGCACCCACGCCCGCGTATTGGCGTTCATTAAATGCTGCCCTTTAACCTGTCGCCACGTGGCGCCACCGCCGTCATCGTACGGCGAGGGCGTCAACTTCCGATGGGACATGTGGCGGTTTAAATTCAACGATTGGATGTCGACTTCGATCCTGATGACCTGGATCGGACGGCTAAGGTTGACCGAGCCCTATGTTTATAAAGCACCGGCGCCGACAACTATTCCATCGTTGCTGCTAGGTCCGACGATCTTCCACCTCCCTCTCCTAGGTCTATTTTTGTAAGCTTCCTGATCTTCTCCTATTTTCGTGTTTGCTTGCCCTTGCTTTCCTTGGCGTCACCTCTTTCGTTGCTCTTTCTGTCGATCTTTCCGACGAAGCTTTTGCGTTTTCATTTCCCGATCATGGCTAGTTCGTCCTCCCCCTCTCCTGGCCTCTGGTATTAAGCCATGGAGAGTCGGTTCGATTTGGGAGACGCCTTTAAACTGATCAATGCCTATGACATCCCTGCTGACCACAAACTCACCCTGGTCGAGCTGTCTGACCGTCCTCACGACCCGCCGGTCGGCACTGTTACCTTCTTCCGTGACCAATTCATAGCAGGCCTTAGGTTTTCAATACACCCATTCATCCTAGAAGTGTGTAATTACTTTCGCATCCCGCTCAGCCAGCTCGTGCCCAACTCCTTCAGGCTACTGTGAGATGTAGTTGTGCTCTTCCAAGTGCACAACATCCCCCTTAAGCCTCAGATTTTTCATTATTTTTACTATCCCAAGCAGTCCGAGCTGGGCACCTTCTTGTTTCAAGCTCGGATGGCTTTGTTTTCTTTGATAAAATCCCTACCTCCAACAAGCACTGGAAGGACCATTTCTTCTTTTTGAGTTTTCCCGAGCCGCCACCCTTCTGAACCCAATGGCAAACTTCATTGCCGCCTCCCCCCGACCTGAAAAGGTATAGGACCGAGCCCGCTTTTCTACACGCGGCTAGCCTGCTGGCCGGGCTAAAATTGGGCATCCATAAGCTGCTGCCTGAAGGGATGATGTATCTATTTGGCTTAAGCTCGATCCGAACGCGACTTCCGAATGGCCTTGGTAAAAAATAACTTTCTCTCCTTTTCTTTGAGTCTAACTGATTTCTTTTCTCTTTCTTGCAGCTGAGACCATGATGAAATCGGTGGTGTTCGACATGTTGAAACGCAAGGCCGCCGAGACAGAGGCGGCTGCAGTGCAGGAGGCGGAGAGACTTGGCATCACCCCGGTCAGCTCTCATGAAGGTGAGAGCAAAGAGGTGTAGACGGCGGGCGATGCGTCTGCCGCTCGGACGACCACTACTGATGCAGCTGGAGAGACCGCTCCATCGAGTACGCAATCGACCACTCGACCCGAGGAAGCCGAGTCTTCCGATGATGAACTCCCGTTGGTTGGATGCAAACGCTGCCAAACGAGCACACCAACCCGCTCTGCCACCTCAGCCGTTCACGTGCCCGAGAAGATGGACGATCCTCCTCCACTGGCTCCAGCGACTGTGGAAGCGGTGTCTTCTGACCGGACCCCATCTCAAGGAGATTGGTCTTCCGACCCCGTCGCTGCTCAGCCTCTCAGATCGCTCCCCCCGCCTCCACGGGTAATCAATCAATCTCTTATTCGCTCTGAGTCGGTCAGACATTCTTCTGCCCCTTCCGCGTCCGCTCAATCTACTCCGGGTCGGCACAGGACTATCAAGGCCTTACTCCATCTACCGACAGAGGAATATATGTAGACGATCGAACAACCGACGAACCCCGAACACTTAATAACCGTCCGGGGACCCCTCGTGAAAGTCTGGGAGGATGCCCGAGCGCGCGTGGCTCTGATGCCCCTTGGGCTGCTCGGTAACAACTATCTGCAACAAACCACTGGGGTAATTTTTATCACAAGCCTTCATTTCTTCTTCTCTGTTCGGTACTGACTATTTTTCTTTTGACCTGGTTGCAATATTGGGTGGAAAGTCTAGCCGTATGCCACCGCTTAGCTTTCCTTGAAGAGGAGTTCAAAAAGCTCAAGGTCTCTGGTGGGGCTCCCCCTCAAGGCCCTTCTTATGCCGAGCTGAAGGCCGACCTGGATAAGACCAACAAACTGCTAGAGGTCGAGTGACACAAATCTTCAGGCTTGCAAACTATGGTGGGTCGGCTCGAGACCCCAGGTTAAAACATACGATAAGAAGATCACTTTGGCCACCACCAGGAAGAATCAGGCCATCATCGACCTGGAGACGAAGAATGTCGAGGCCCAGGCGCTTGAGCTGAAAGTCAAAGAGTTGACCGACCTGCTTACTGCCGAGAAGAATGGTCGTTCGACGGAGGTGGTCGCTCTTCAGAGTGATCTGAAGACCTTTCAAGACGCATTGGAGGCCTCCCGAGCCACTTTCAAAGAATATCAGGAGGTCGAACCTGGCCGAGTCACTGTCATGCAGCAGAACTACATCCGCTCGGAGAAATTCGTAGAGAAAACCTGCGCTCGGCTCGTTCACGCGTTCGAGCTGGCCATCACTGCCACATCTGACTATCTGAAGACCAAGGGTCGGCTTCCTGAGGATTTCACTATTCCCGTCCGTGATCATGCTGATCTTCTAACCACGATTCCGAATGAGATTTTTAATTATCTAGAGTGAAGTTGTGGTTGTGTACTGGTCGTTCGGCCTATTTCATTTTGTGTACTCGCCGTTCGACTTACTTTGCTTAGTGAATTTTCCTTATCTGCTTGTTCTATTGCTGTGTGTATTCGAGAGAGCTATTTGTTCCCTTGATCGTTACTAAATTCGTGAGAGCCTTCGTCTTTTGATCTCCGAGCTGTTGCCCGGCAGTCGAGTACAAGAACAAGGCCTGTTAAGTTTAAGCGATGCCGAGGCTGAACTTTATAGTTGCCGGTCGGCGATCTTCTAGTCGAATTTTTAATATCCGCCAGTTCGGCTCTAGAGTTTAGCGTCGCCACTCGACGGTCTTCAGGCCGGGGGGTTTATAGTCGCCGGTCCGACTCTAGAGTTTAACGTTGTCACTCGACGTTCTTCAAGCCGGGGTTTTTATAGTCGTCGGGTCGACTCTAGAGTTTAACGTCGTCGCTCGACGATCTTTAAGCCGAACTTTTTTATAGTCGCCGGGTCGACTCTAGAGTTTAATGTCGCCGCTCGACGGTCTTCAAGTCGGGGTTTTTATAGTCGCCGAGTCGACTCTAGAGTTTAACGTCGTCGCTCGACGGTCTTCAAGCTGAGGTTTTTTATAGTCATCGGGTCGAGTCTAGAGTTTAACGTCGCCGCTCGACGGTCTTCAGGCCAGGGGGTTTATAGTCGCCGGTCTGACTCTAGATTTTAACGTCACCGCTCAACGGTCTTCAAGCCGGGGTTTTCATAGTCACCGGGTCAACTCTAGATTTTAACGTCGCCGCTCGACGGTCTTCAGGCTAGGGGGTTTATAGTCGCCGGTCTGACTCTAGAGTTTAACGTCGCCGCTCGACGGTCTTCAAGCGAGGGTTTTTTTATAGTCGCAGGGTTGACTCTAGAGTTTAACGTCGCCGCTCGACGGTCTTCAGGCCAGGGGGGTTTATAGTCGCCGGTCTGATTCTAGAGTTTAACGTCGCCGCTCAACGGTCTTCAAGCCGGGATTTTTTATAGTCGCCGGGCTAGATTTTAACATCGCCGCTCGACGGTCTTCAAGCTGATGTTTTTATAGTCGTCGGATCGACTCTAGAGTTTAACGGTGCCGCTCGACGATCTTCAGGCCGGGGGATTTATAGTTGCCGATCCGACTCTAGAGTTTAACGTCGCCGCTCGATGGTCTTCAAGCCGGGGTTTTTATAGTCGTCGGGTCGACTCCAGAGTTTAACGTCGCCACTCGATGGTCTTCAGGCTGGGGGGTTTATAGTCGTCGGTCCGACTCTAGAATTTAACGTTACCGCTCGACGGTCTTCCTGGAACCTAGACGTTCGGCGTATTCTTTGCTTTTTGATATCATTCCTGCATTCAAAGGGAGCTGAGGAATGGAAATTACATATAATGAATTACATTGGCACACCTTTCATCCAGCTCAGTATGGCTGGAGATATTTAGCGCTCCATGGTCGTTCTAACTGTCGTCCGTCTTCATCTTCGAGGTAGTAGGCGTCTGATCGGAGCTTCTCGATGACCTTAAAGGGCCCAGCCCAGGGCGCCTCCAGCTTGCTCACATCGCCGACCGGCTTCACCTTCTTCCATACAAAATTGCCAACTTGGAATGCCCTAGGAATCACTCGCCTGTTGTAATTCTGCTTCATTCTTTGCCGGTACACCATTAGCGGGACGGTTGCTTTGGCTCGCGCCTCGTCTATCAAGTCCAGCTCCAGCTGTCTCCGATCGACGTTACTTGCGTCGTACTGTTGCACCCGATCAGATTCTACTCGGACCTCCATGGGAATGACAACCTCTCCTCCGTACACTAAGTCGAAAGGCGTGACCCCCATTCCCTCCTTAGGGGTAATGCGAATTGCCCATAACATGCCTGGAAGCTCATCTACCCAGCTGCCACCGACATAGTCGAGGCGAACCCGAAGAATCCTGAGGATCTCCCAATTGGCAACCTCGGTCTGCCCATTGCTTTGAGGATAGGCCACAGAGGTGAAGTGTCGCTGAATGTCGTATCCCTCGCACCATTCTTGGAGCTGATGTCCGACGAACTGCCGCTCATTGTCGGACACGAGCCGACATGAAACACCGAACCGACATATTATGTGCTACTAGATGAACTTCTTGACCATCTGCTCGGTTATTTTCACCAGCGGCTCGGCCTCCACCCACTTTAAAAAATAGTCTACCGCCACTAGTAAAAACTTCCGTTATCCGGTTGCCATGGGGAGGGGTCGTACAATATCCATACCCTACTGGTCGAACGGGCAGGATACTGTAGAGGCCTTCATCTCCTCCGTCGGCCGATGGGAGAAGCTGTGATACCTCTAATAGGAAAGGCAAGTGGTGACGGTCCGAGCGGCTTCTTCCTAGAGGGTCGACCAGAAATATCCGGCTAGCAGAATCTTTTTTGCTAACGACCGGCGACCCGGGTGTCCTCCGTAGGATCCTTGATGCACTTCCTTTAGTATATAGTCTGCATCTTCCGAGCTGACACACTTTAGCAACGGATGGGAGAAAGCCTTCTTGTAGAGCTGGTCCCCGATGAGGGTGAACCGGCCTGCTCTCCTTCTTAGCAACTGTGCCTCAGCCCGATCGGACGGAGCAGCTCCTAATCACAAAAATTCCACTATGGTCGTCCTCCAGTCGCTCGAGAACATGAGGCCCTCCATCCTGTCAATGTGAGCCACTAAGAATACCTGCTCGATCGGTTGCTGAGTGACGATCGATGTTATTGAACTCGCCAGCTTTGCCAGCTCATCTACCGCCCGATTCTCCGCTCGGGGGATCTTTTGTATGATAACCTCGCCAAAGTTGGTTTTGAGCTTGTCGAAGGCCTCCGCATACAGCTTCAACCTGGTGTTGTTAATCTCAAAGGTTCCTAAGAGCTGCTGAGCGGCTAACTGTGAGTCTGAATAAATTAACACCTTACTGGCTCCTACGTGCCGAGCGGCATGCAATCCTGCTATGAGGGCCTCATACTCCGCCTCGTTGTTGGTTGCGTGGTAATTCAGCCAAACGGAAAGATGCATCCGCTCTTCTTGTGGTGAAATCAACAGAAGACCGATGTCGCTTCCCTGCCGCATGGCCGACCCATCCACGTACACCCTCCAAGTGGCTTCGGGCTCGAGGTTCTGCACTTCGGTGACGAAATCCGCCAAGGATTGCGCCTTAATTGTCGTCCGGGTATGGTACTGTATGTCGAACTCGCTGAGCTCAGTTGCCCAATTGATCAATTGTCCGGACGCCTCGGGATTAAGAAGTACTCTTCCCAAAGGGTTGTTCGTCATGACGACGATTGTGTGCGCGAGAAAGTAGGGTCGGAGTCTCCGGGCGGCGAGGACTAACGTGAAGGCAAGCTTCTCGAGACCGGTGTAACGGGATTCAGCGTCCTTTAGGATGTGACTCAGAAAATACACAAGTTGTTCTTCGCCATCCGGCCTTACCAATGCCGAGCCAACAGCATGCTTGGTCGAGGATAAGTATATGCGGAGCGGCTCGCCGATAGCCGGCTTGGCTAATACAGGTAAAGAGTTCAAATAAAAGCTTCGAACGCCCGGTCGCATTCTTCGTCCCACTGGAATTTCGCGGCTCGGCGAAGAATCTTGAAAAAGGGCATGCTCTGGTAGGTCGTTTTGGAGATAAACCACGAGAGAGCCGTTATCTGACCGGTAAGGTGTTGTACTTCAAATTTCTGGGAGGTGGCATGTCCTACAATGCCTTTACCTTGCTGGGGTTCGCCTCTATGCCCCGCTCGGTGATGAGATAGCCCAAAAAATGACCGTTCTTTGCTCCGAAGAGATACTTCTGAGGATTTAGCTTGACTCCGTACATCCTCAGTGTATGGAATGTCTCCTTTATATCTATACATAGGTTGACCGCTCGGAGTGATTTAATAAGGATGTCATCCACATATACCTCAAAGTTCCGCCCGATCTGCTTCCGGAACACCTTGTTCATGAGACACTAATATGTGGCGCCGGCGTTCTTCAGTCTGAATAGCAGTAGGTGACGTCCGTCGTGATGAAACTTACTTTCTCTTGATCATCTCGGGCGAGCGGGACTTGGTGGTATCCCTGATAAGCATCCAACATGCATATCAGTTCGCATCCCGCAGTTGAGTCCACCATTTGGTCAATTCGGGGCAGAGGATAAAAGTCTTTCAGGCACGCCTTATTCAAATCTCGAAAGTCGATGCAGACCCTCCACTTGTTGCCCAGCTTGGAGACCAGAACCACGTTCGCGAGCCAGCTCGGGAATTGCACCTCCCGTATATGGCCGACCTCCAAAAGCTTCTCGATTTCTGCTCGGATGATGACGTTCTGCTTAGCACTGAAGTCCCTCTTCCTCTGCTTCACCGGTCGCGCGCCCGGTCGGACATGGAGTTCATGCTTGATGTGCGTAGATTATATACTCTTTTATGCATGTTTTTACGCACATTTACATACTTTGAGCATGCTTGATCTATGCATTTTTATACTTCCAGCTTTCCTTTTAGCATATTTACTCTTTTGGTTCGGAGATCTGCTTTTTGTGCATTTTCTGTACACAGGAGTCGATTTGGTGAAGAATCTACATCTTTGGGCATGCATTGGAGGAAACGAAGGGAGAAAGCACCGGGCCGTGTACCTCACACGGCCATGCACTGGGATGGAGCTCGGGCCGTGTGGAGTTTGGCACCAACAGAAGAGGAAGATGACATGGCCGTGTGAACCTCGCACGACCGTGTCAAGATTTGAAGCCAACCAGAGCAGAAGCCTTACATGGCCGTGTGGATCTACACGGCCGTGTGAGACTTCCAGAGACCAAGCAGGCTGTGGCCGTGTGCACCACACGGCCGTGTATCATTTCCAGAGAGCTGGCCGTGTGGAGTCACACGGCCGTGCAGCTTTGGCAGAGAGGGAACTGGACATGGCCGTGTGAATCTCACACGGCCGTGTCACGGGGCCGTGTGGCGCCCGATTCCCTCCTCTATTTAAACCCTTCTTCATGAATTGAAAAGGGATCTCTCCCCCTTTGGGAGAAAGCAAGATTTGGTGGTTTCCTCCCATTCTTGGGAGGATTTCTGGGTGATTCTAAGGGAGATCTCGACGATTCCGGCTCCGGAGCGAGGATTGGATCCGAAGACAAGGCTTTTTCGTAGATAAGTTTTCTCTTTTCCCCTCTTCTTGTTTTCTTGGATTGGGGATTCAAGGAATGCTTGTAATCTCTATTCTTTCGGGTTTTCTTCCTCGATTCATGGAGTAGATCTTGTATTCTAGGATTAAGGGAGTATTTGTATGATGGATTGATGTAATCTCTTATGGATTTGCCATTTTCTTGTTTCAATGACATTATCTTGCTTGTATCAATTAGATCTTGAATGATTGATGGTGGTTTGTGCTTAATTCTCATTCTTGATTGATTGTTTGGATATCTTATGGACTTGGTAAGGATAAACTTGTTGGGACCTTGACGTCCGCTAGAGGGGGGGTGAATAGCGTCTCACCCAAAACTTTACTTCCTATAATGTTAGTGCACAGCGGAATACAAAAGCAAACTAACAAATACGAAAGTTAACCTAAAACAAGAAGGAAGAAGACAACAAACCAAACACAAACCCTAACACAAGGCGTGTACGTGGTTCGGAGATAACTTGCTCCTACTCCACGGCGTGTCCGTAAGGTGGACGATCCCTCAATCCGTCGGTGGATTAGTCCCCGGCAAACTCCGGCTAGCTCAACCTCCTTGTGGGTGGAGAAACCTCACCACAACTCCAACCAAGACCTCTTGGCACACAAAGATCTCTTGAGCACTTTGGTGACTACTAATTAGGCTTTAACCAAGTCTAATTTTGTAGCCTTGGCCGGCCATACCAAGCTCCTTCTTATAGAGCTTGGAGCAAATCAGAAAGCTGATTTGCCCGTTACCAGTCGACTGGTATCGGCACCAGTCGACTGGTGCCAACGGCTATCTCAACGGCTCTCTGCTATAGTGCATCAGTCGACTGCTACAATCATCAGTCGACTGCTACAGTAACGCTACAGTAACGCTATAGTGCGCTACAGTAAACCCTAATTTTAGGATTTTGCCTCGAGTACATTCACTCAGCACTCGTTCTCTCCCGACCAACCTAGATCTAGCCTTCTAGCCTCCTCCATCAGTCTCGCGTCCCTCGGATGTCTCCCCATCCTTCACGTCTTGCCTTCTGGAGCTTCCTTCGGCCTTGTCCATATTGTCGGGTCTTCCTTTGCCAAGAGGCTCCTCACCTCCGGGGCTTCATCCATTGCCAAGTCACACTTGGACTTACGTTGCCAAGACTACATGCTTGGACTTACACCGCCAAGACTCATTCTTGGACTTTCCTCCTTTGCCAAGATCACACTTGGACTTTTCTTGTTGTACTTGTATCCTGCACACTCACAATGCATATCAAATACAACAATAAACCTAACTTAAACCTTTGCCCAAACATCAAAACCTAGGGCACCTAGATTGCTCCAACAAAACTCTCACTCGATCATCCGAGGGATCCACGTGACAGGTGCAAGCCCGTGTAAGGACGTTTGAGAGATAATCTTGAAGAGGAAATAGGAATATTCAAGAGAGTAGGATGGATTCTATGATTAGCTTCTTGTATCTTTATAGATTAATAAGGTGTGGGCTTCTATGTTGATATCCGAGGAAGGCATAGTAATAGGTGCGCTTCTGTGTAAGGACAACGTAGGTTCATGTCTAATTAATCCTATTTAGATACATTTCTCAGTCCTTAGCCGGTTGTCTATTGCAAGAGGGAACCGGCAACTTTCTACATGCTTGGCAATTGAGGAATAAGAATTGGTGAACCATTTACATTCAAGAAATCTTACAAAGAAACCGAGACTCCTAGAATCTCCCTTTATCATAACCCAAAACACTAAACTCTTGTTTGTTGATCTCTAATATTAGATTTGTTTACCTTTACTTTGCTTTTGAAACGATTGGATAGTTGTTTAGCTAATTCGCATTGAGACATTTCTAGTGCTTATTCCAGTCCCTGTGGATACGATAATCTTTTATATTACTTGTGACATTTCCGTACACTTGCGGAGCGTAACAAGTTTTTGGCGCCGTTGCCGGGGACTGCGCTATAACATTAGGAATTATCAATTGAGTTAGACTAAACATAACATTTGTTTTCCTTTCATATTGCATAGTTGTAACTAATCATTAGATTTCTGTTTTTTTTACTTTCTTGTATAACTTTCACTTCTTGTTAATTCTTTTTGTACAAACTCAATTCTGCATTTTTGATTCTTCTATTTTCCTTTTTGTGTCGAATTGATATCTGCTATCTTGTTCTTGTGTATGCGAAGATCTAACTTTGCAGGGGAATTCTTTCCTTTTGACCCTGAGATTGATAGAACTTTCCATAAAAGAAGAATTCTGCAAAGGCAAATTGAAGAACAGGAACATTTGAATATGGCAAATAGACCACTTAAGGATTATACAACACCCTATGCGAGAGGTTTTCGATCTAGTATTTCAAGACCTTCAGTGGAAGCTAATAACTTTGAGATCAAACCCGCAATTATATCTATGGTGCAGCAGAACCAATTTGGTGGAGGACCTCATGAGGACCCTAATCAACACTTAGAGGTCTTTTATGAAATATGTGGTACTATGAAAATGAATGGAGTTCCTTCAGATGCAGTTAGATTATTATTATTTGGGTTTTCTTTAAGAGATAGGGCAAAGCAATGGCTGAATTCTTTGGCCCCTAATAGCATCACCACTTGGGAGCAGTGTGAGCAACAGTTTCTTGATAAGTTCTATCCACCAAGCAAAACAGCTCATATGAGGAATTTAATTGCAAGCTTCAAGCAAACTGACTCAGAATCTCTTTTTGAAGCATGGGATAGATATAATAGTATGCTCAGACAATGCACACATCATGGGTTGGAAAGATGGTTAGTGTTGCACACTTTTTACAATGGTATCAATTATCATACCAAAGTGTCCCTTGATTCAGCTGCTGGAGGGGCACTTATGAACAAAAGCTTAGATGAAGCTGAAGAAATCATTGAAAGTGTAGCACAAAATCATCATCAATAGGAAAATGAAAGAAGTGGTGTCTATTCCTCTGTAAACCCAACAATTAAAGCATCAGGGAAGTTTGATGTAGATGCTGTCACTCTTTTGTCTACAAAATTGGACGCTCTTACAAAGAAATTTGAGAATATGGGGACTAGTGCTAATATGGTCAATGCTATTAGTACATCTTATGAAGTATGTGGGAGTTCAGAGCATTCAAATGACTCATGTCCATTGGGAGCTATCACTGCACAAATCAATCAACTTGAACAATGTGATGCAATCATGAGTTACAATCAAAGGCAGAACAACCCATACTCAAATACTTATAACCCTGGATGGAAGAGTCATCCAAATTTTTCTTACAGAAATAATCAAGACCAAGGACCATCTATGGGGGCAAGACCAAATTTTCAAGCTGGGCAACAAAATTTTCAACATCTATCTTCTCAAGGCTTACCAAAGTCAAATGTTGAAAAGATGCTTGAAGAAATTATCTCAACTCAGAATGAAATGAAGCAAGATATAGAAAAGCTCATTCAGAGAATGGATAATTCTGAAAAGCATCAAAAGATTCAGGATAGTCAAATTGCCCAACTAGCTTCCTCATCATCCAGAGCACCAGGACAACTTCCAGGAAAACCTGATGTGAATCCTATGGAGCATTGCAATAGGATTGAGCTTAGGAGCGGACGGACCTTGGGAGACTCCCAAGTGACTGCTTCAAAAGGGATACAAAAAGAAGAAGAGCTCCCTCCTCCTATACCGAATCAGATTCAAGCTAATGAGGAGAGTACCATTGAGGTTGAAGAGACTCTTCCACTGAACCATCAGAGCAAAGTTGTCCCTTTTCCTCAGAGACTTACAATGCTCAAGAAGGATGAAGAATTTGGCAAGTTTCTAGAAAAGGTTAAGGAAATTTGTGTAGAGGTACCTCTTATTGATGCTATTCTACAAATGCCTAGATTTGCCAAATTTCTGAAGGATCTCATGTCAAATAAGAGAAGAAGAGGAGAGGTCGAGACCATTGCGCTTAGTGAGGAATGTAGTGCTATTTTTGATAAGAACACTTCTCCAAAACTGAAGGACCCAGGGAGTTTTTATATTCCTTGCAACATAGGAAAAGAATTTTTTGAAAAAAGCTTTTTGTGATTTGGGAGCGAGTGTTAGCCTCATTCCCTATTCAATTTGTAATAAATTAGGTCTCAAAAATATTAAACTTACTACTATGGCACTTCAACTTGCCGATCATTCCTGCAGGTACCCTTTGGGTATAATAGAGGATGTGCCGGTAGAGGTGGATGGGAACATTATTCCCACAGATTTTGTTGTGTTGGACATGGAAGAGGACCCTAGGATTCCTATCATATTAGGAAGACCTTTCCTTGCTACAGCTGGAGCTATAATTAATGTCAAAAATCATAAGCTTTCTTTGGTAATTGGTAAGGAAAAGTTGGAATATGATTTATCTAATATCTCTAACCATGTCTCGTCTCTTTTAAATACTTGTAGCAGGATAAGCATTTATAAACTTGAGGAATGGAATTTCCATCCTCATGGAAGGCCACCAAATGAAGGAGACAATGTGGTGGAAGATGTTGGGAGAAGATCTCCCAACAGAAACGAAAAGTATATCTGTCCTCCAAGGGCGAGGAAAAGGAGCGAATGATTAAGTTTGGTCGAGCTAAAGACCTTAAACAAGCGCTTCTTGGGAGGCAACCCAAGGGTTTTTTTTAGTTAGTTTTGATTTGTATTGTAATTTCTTTTAGTTTGATGCATTCTTTTGATTTTGTTTTCAGGTTAGGTGCAAAACAGAGTCAAGCCGTGTGCTATACACGGCCAGGCAAAGGTTGCAGAGAATGGAAGTGTTTGGGCCGTGTCATCCAGACACGGGCGTGTGGGATCTCCCGAGGAGAAAAAGGTATAGGCCGTGTCATAGACACGGCCGTGCAAAGAATCCCGAGAGGAAAGATGGAGAGGTCGTGTCCCAGACATGGCCGTACGAGGAATCCAGAGAAGGAAGAGGGGGAGGCCGTGTGGATCTACACGGCCCGTGCAAGGAATCCCGAGAGGAAAGATGGGGAGGCCGTGTAGATCTACACGGCCCGTGTAGGAGAACTATTAAAGTCTACCTCCTACCTCACACGGCCAGATCTTGGCCGTGTTCCGCACACCCCCAACTCTCCAAAACATATCTTTCTCTCCCAATTTCTTAAAAACTCCTCTCTAATCTCTCAAGATCTTTTAGATCCGATTCTCCTCCTCTCTAAGACTTGGACTTTTGTTCTCTTAACCTAAGATCTTTTGTTCTTTGAAGTTCCGCAACTCTAAATAATTCTTCCCCTATCTAAACTCATCAAGATGTCCAATAATTTGAAGAGATTACGCAAAGGAGGTGGTGGATCTAGTGGAGACAAAGAGAAGGAGCCATCAAGAGACAAAGGAAAACAACCAGTGAAGGGCAAAGACAAAAGGACTTCACGCAACGAAGGTAATGACAATGAATTCAATATTGTGTTCAGAAATGATAATCAAGTAACTAGATTTGCAATTCTTGTCAATAGAAAGATAGTGTGTACTAGATATATGGACCCAACTGTTCTTAATATGCTTGGAATTAGGGAAGATGTAGATTTGATGATTGGGTTTTTGGATTGGAGTGATATTATGTACACACATTTGCCTACATATCCTCGTCTTGTTTTGGAATTTTTAAGTTCATTGGATGTCCATTTTACTAATGAAGATGATTATTTTGGAAAAATCTCTTTTAGATTAATGAATCAAGAATTTCTATGGGCATTTAGTGACTTTAATTCTTGTTTTGGAATAACCACCGGTAGCCCTCGTAGGTTTGATCCAAGGTTTAATTGGAATCATTTTTGGAATGCAATAACTGGATTAGATCAACCTTATGAGCCTTCAAGAGCTAAGGCCTCCCATATGCAAAACCCCATCTTTAGGTATCTACATAGAGTCATGAGTAAAACTATTTTTGGTAGGGGAGAGAGTGATGGGGTGGTTAAGAAGATAGAGCTTTATGCTTTATGGGCTATGCTTTATAAGGTTGAATTTGACTCTGGTTTTCATTTTGTTCAAACCTTATTGAGATCAGCTAGGGCATCATCGGGATCAATTGTTTTTGGTGGTTTGATTACCCGAATAGCTTATAATTTAAATCTTGATGTTGATGGGTTGGAAATAATTCATGGTAATGACATGATTGACATTGATACATGTCTTGCTATGAAAATGATCGTTCGGGATGAGAATGGTTTCGCGTTTCCTAGGAGGAG
Organism: Zingiber officinale; assembly: GCF_018446385.1. NCBI lineage: Eukaryota > Viridiplantae > Streptophyta > Magnoliopsida > Zingiberales > Zingiberaceae > Zingiber > Zingiber officinale. The sequence continues at coordinate 52,193,927 of NC_055986.1, read as the reverse complement.
TGGTTCTCCTTTACCCCTTCCTTTTCCTGAACGAACTACTATTCGTAACCGGGCTAATTGGGTAATTTCTGAGTTAGATTTTGAGGATAACCCTTCTATACCTGGAGACACTGAGCCACATAATGAACCCTCGTCATCTGGACATACGCAGCCTTCTAGTTTTATGGAGCCTGCTAGGCATTCTTTTGCATATGGCACGGGATCTTCTAGGTTTGATTTTTCAGATTTTCGTACGTCTCTAGAATCACTTCATGAGAAGCAAGATTCCCAACGAAAAATGTTGGAGGGGCGCTTCTCTTTATCTGATGATCAGTTTAGGGAGGTACAAAATCATTTTCAGTTTACGAGGAATTTTCAAGGTCAAGTGGCTGAGTTTGTGCAGGATTATGATACTGATCAGGCTAGGATGAGAGATTTTATGCAGAGTATGACGCTTACTAGCCAACAAGTAGATGCTTTATATGAGTATCATAGATCCTTGGGTGAGATTCCAGGTTTTCCTAGTTTTCCTATTGGCCAACCACGTCGTAGACCCCCTTTTCCTCGTCCACCTCCACCTCCTCCACCATATTGATTTCATCGGGACGATGAAAAGTTTAAGTCTGGGGGGGTGTCATGTACTGTTTAGTTTGGTTTTCAGTTTTTAGTTTTTGTTAGTTTTTCATGTTGGTTCTTATTTTCATTGCTTGTTGCTTTATTTTGCTTGTTTTTGAAATAATCATGGCAAAAAATTTTTTGAGAACATCAAATCTTCACTTATATGCTTTCTTGGATTCAAGTGAAATGTTAGCACGATTATTGTCTCGATTTATGATGTTCGCATGATGCTACTAGTAAACTTTGTGTAGTTCTTTTTTCTATCTTGGGAAGCATTAATAAGCTAAGAATCTTATGGTGATGAGTTTTAGTTTTGGTTCAACCTTAAGGATTTTATCTTCACTACACTTGTGCTTGATGCTTGAATAGTTGATGTCATTGAAATAGTCATGATTCATCTTGTTTGCTTAGTACTTGGTTTCCATGGTGATTTCTCAACTTTCATTTTGGTTACTGGATGAGGCTCAAACCATTGAAGCTCATTTGGAAAAATCAAAATATCCCAACATGTATGCTAAAAGTACATTTGTGAATAAGTTTTGCACAATGCAAACACTTATAAAAAAAAAAAAAAACACAATAAGGGATATAAAAAACAGTTGTCATGAGTGGAATCTAGCAAGTCACCCCTTTGAGACCGAGTTAGGTTACTGGGGAAATGACTGTTTAGCTTCTCTTGAGATTGAGCACACCTTTGAGACCTTGGGTTAGTTGAGAAATATGAACCAAGTGAATGGTAAGTAAGTGCCTATCACTAGTTACTTGTCTTTCACTGGAAACATTAGGAATTCAAATTTGATGACGACTTGACTAGGACATGGATTGAAACTTGAAGGGTGTTGAGTTACTTTTACACTGCGCACAAGATTCTTATGCTTGAACCATACTTTACTTGTTTCCATGATCATGCTTGTTAATGAAATTTTTTGATAGAATTAGGAAAGTGCACTGGGTTTTATGAATGTGTTGTAGAACATATGAATTTAGACTGCAACATTTTGCTTGAGGACAAGCAAAGGTTTAAGTCTGGGGGTGTGATGTGCGTAGATTATATACTATTTTATGCATGTTTTTACGCACATTTACATACTTTGAGCATGCTTGATCTATGCATTTTTATACTTCCAGCTTTCCTTTTAGCATATTTACTCTTTTGGTTCGGAGATCTGCTTTTTGTGCATTTTCTGTACACAGGAGTCGATTTGGTGAAGAATCTACATCTTTGGGCATGCATTGGAGGAAACGAAGGGAGAAAGCACCGGGCCGTGTACCTCACACGGCCCTGCACTGGTATGGAGCTCGGGCCGTGTGGAGTTTGGCACCAACAGAAGAGGAAGATGACATGGCCGTGTGAACCTCGCACGGCCGTGTCAAGATTTGAAGCCAACCAGAGCAGAAGCCTTACATGGCCGTGTGGATCTACACGGCCGTGTGAGACTTCCGAGACCAGCGGTGTGGCCGTGTGCACCACTGGCCGTGTATCATTCGAGGCGGAGGGTTCGGCGCGGCCGTGCAGGTTTGGCAGAGAGGGAACTGGACATGGCCGTGTGAATCTCACACGGCCGTGTCACCGGGCCGTGTGGCGCCCGATTCCCTCCTCTATTTAAACCCTTCTTCATGAATTGAAAGGGATCTCTCACCCGTTGGGAGAAAGCAAGATTTGGTGGTTTCCTCCCATTCTTGGGAGGATTTCTGGGCGATTCTAAGGGAGATCTCGACGATTTCGACTCCGGAGCGTGGATTGGATCCGAAGACGAAGCTTCTTTGTAGATAAGTTTTCTCTTTTCCCCTCTTCTTGTTTTCTTGGATTGGGGATTCAAGGAATGCTTGTAATCTCTATTCTTTCGGGTTTTCTTCCTCGATTCATGGAGTAGATCTTGTATTCTAGGATTAAGGGAGTATTTGTATGATGGATTGATGTAATCTCTTATGGATTTGCCATTTTCTTGTTTCAATGACATTATCTTGCTTGTATCAATTAGATCTTGAATGATTGATGGTGGTTTGTGCTTAATTCTCATTCTTGATTGATTGTTTGGATATCTTATGGACTTGGTAAGGATAAACTCTCACTCGATCATCCGAGGGATCCACGTGACAGGTGCAAGCCCGTGTAAGGACGTTTGAGAGATAATCTTGAAGAGGAAATAGGAATATTCAAGAGAGTAGGATGGATTCTATGATTAGCTTCTTGTATCTTTATAGATTAATAAGGTGTGGGTTTCTATGTTGATATCCGAGGAAGGCATAGTAATAGGTGCGCTTCTGTGTAAGGACAACGTAGGTTCATGTCTAATTAATCCTATTTAGATACATTTCTCAGTCCTTAGCCGGTTGTCTATTGCAAGAGGGAACCGACAACTTTCTACATGCTTGGCAATTGAGGAATAAGAATTGGTGAACCATTTACATTCAAGAAATCTTACAAAGAAACCGAGACTCCTAGAATCTCCTTTTATCATAACCCAAAACACTAAACTCTTGTTTGTTGATCTCTAATATTAGATTTGTTTACCTTTACTTTGCTTTTGAAACGATTGGATAGTTGTTTAGCTAATTCGCATTGAGACATTTCTAGTGCTTATTCCAGTCCCTGTGGATACGATAATCTTTTATATTACTTGCGACATTTCCGTACACTTGCGGAGCGTAACAATGCTGCGCAACGCTTGGCGAGATGTCTGGTAACTCGTGTGTTGACCATGAAAAGACATCGTGGTTACATCATAGGCACCTGATCAATTCTTCCTTCTGGCCCGCTTCCATGTCTGATGTAACGAAGGTGGTGGCCTCCGGTCAGCCATCCTAGATCTGCACTTCTTATTTTTCTTCATAAACTAAGGTGGGAGGCCTTTCAGTTATAACATTTACCTCAATCCAGGGGGCCTTCCGAGCAAAGCTCAACTCGGCTCGGACCATCTCCACATAGCAGCGTCGTGCTGCTGATAGTATCCTCCCCAACCGAGTCACTACTATTGTTTTGTGTGACCAAAGTAAAACCAACTATTAATTTTATTTGTCATAAAGTTAGGATGACAAGATAATAAAATTAATGGGTCACACCCTCCTCTTACAAATGTTGAATTTGTATATGTCCACACTAACGTGACATGCAATATTCACGGTGATTTGAGGTGTTGGTTAATTTAAAATAGTATTGTTTGAGGAATCAATATTATTCTAAATTTAGAGTCTTGACCAAAGTTTATTTTTGTGATTCTTAGGATGACTTTCAACCCACTGACCATTATACTGAAAGAGAACAAACTTACTGGTCCCAACTATATTGATTGGAAAAGAAACCTGGACATTGTTCTTACAGCTAAAAGCTATAAGTTTGTACTAACTGAGGCTTGCCCTGGTACACCTGATGGTGACTCTACCCCAGAGGAGATTGAGTATCATAAGAAATGGGTAAAAGCTGATGAGATGACGCGGTGTTACATTTTGGCATCAATGTCAAATGTATTGCAACATCAGCATCAAGATTTACCAACAGCTTATGATATAATGAACAATCTCAAAGAACTCTTTGGGCACCAGAGTCGGACTGCTAGGCAAGAGGCAATGAAAAAGTTAATGACAGCCACCATGTCTGAGGGGACACCCGTAAGGGACCATATCCTCAAAATGATGGCTTATCTGAATGAAATACAAGTCCTTGGAGGAGAAATCGATGGGGAAACCTAGGTCGATATAATTCTCCAAACGCTACCCAGAAGTTTTGAGCAGTTCCACCTGAACTATAACATGAATAAAAGAGAGTATACGTTGGCGGAACTTCTGACAGAACTACAAGCAGCAGGAGGAATATTTCGACACAGTTCTCAGATTCACTATGCTAAAAATGGTTCTACTTCTAAGTCGAAAGGCAAGAAGAAGAAGAAACAGGTCTTTTCAGCAAAGAAGGTGAATAAACCTCATGGTACATGACAGAAAGCTGGAATGAAGAAGCCGAAGGGCAAGTGCTTCATCTGCAAGTAGTCTGGATATTGGAAAGTGGACTGTCCTCGTAGGAATCAAAACAATAAAGATATATCTCATACTTTAGTAGTTGAAACATGTTTAGCGGTGTTATCTACCAGCACCTGGTGTGTAGATACGGGAGCCACTGATCATGTCTGTAATTCTTTGTAGGGGTTCCAGGAAACTCGATGACTATTTGATGGAGAGATAACCGTCTACATGGACAATGCTACTAAGGTGGCGGCTGTTGCAGTGGGAGACGTTTACTTATCTTTTGATAGGAATAGAAATTTGATTTTAAGAAATTATCTTTATATACCCAGTTTTAGAAAGAATTTAATTTCAGTTTCTAAACTGTATTTGGATGGATATTCTGTTTCTTTTAGTAACAATGTCGTTATAAAGAGAAATAAGGTGATTATCTATTCTGGTACATTGGTTGATAATTTATACACTTTAAATCTAATTTCTCCCACAAAGCAAAATATAAAAATTAATAACACATCTTCTAACTCTAATAAGAGAAAAAAAACCTTCGGAAATGAACCAAACGTATCTTTGACATCTAAGGCTTGGACATATTAACTTAAGTAGGATTCAAAGGCTTATAGCCGATGGACTCTTGGGTTCATTAGAGTTGGAAAACTTTCCAACATGTGAATCCTGCTTGGAAGGTAAAATGACCAAGAGACCTTTTAAGGCCAAGGGATATATAGCCAAAGATGCGTTAGAACTGGTTCATTCTGATTTGTGTGGTCCTATGTCTATCCAGGCAAGAGGTGGTTATGAATACTTCGTCTTTTTTATAGACGATTATTCAAGATATGAATACATTTACCTGATGCGCCGTAAGTCTGAATGTTTTGACAAGTTCAAAGAATATAGGGCTGATGTGGAGAAACGTCTTGGTAAAAGTATCAAGACACTACGGTCTGACCGTGGTGGCGAGTACCTCTTTGGAGAGTTTAGGAATTACTTATCAGAAGTCGGGATTCAATCCCAATTGTCTACACCTGATACACCCCAGCAGAATGATGTGGCAAAATGAAGGAATAGGACTCTTATGGAAATGGTTAGATCAATGATGAGTTATTCAGAATTACCGAATTCGTTTTGGGGATATGCTTTAGAAACAGCAGTGTACATTCTGAATATGGTACCTTCTAAAATAGTTCCTTCTACTCCCATGGAATTATGGAATGGGCGTAAGCCTAGTCTGAATCATATGCGGATATGGGGTAGTCTAGCACATGTGTTGAAGGGAGATACTGACAAGTTGGAATCACGTACAAAAGTTTGTCTGTTTGTGGGATATCCTAAGGGAACGAAAGGTGGTTTGTTTTATAATCCTAAAAATCAGAAGATCATTGTTAGCACCAATGCTCAATTTTTAGAAGAAGATTATGTAATAAACCATAAGTCCATGAGTGAAATAGTTATAGAAGAAATTAGAGAGGACACGTCTACTTTAGTACCAACAGTACAAGATGAAGTACCACAAGAAACTGCAACACGAGTCACACATGATACACAGCCAGAGACAGTGCCTCGTCGTAGTGAGAGGGTTGTGAGGCAACCTGAGAGATTCATGTTTTTGGGAGAGTTTTCGGACTTGATCCAAGGTAAACATGAACCTGATCCCCGAACATATGACGAAGCACTCCAAGATATAGATGCAGTATCATGGCAAAATACAATGAATTCTGAAATAGAATCTATGTATTCTAATAAGGTCTGAGAGCTTGTAGAACCACCTGATGGTGTAAAAGCCATTGGATGCAAGTGGATCTACAAAAGGGATAGATGGGAAGGTAGAAACCTTCAAAGCAAGGCTTGTTGAGAAAGGGTATACTCAGAAAGAGGGAATCGATTATGAGGAGACTTTTTTGCCGGTAGCTATGCTTAAGTTTATCCGGATACTCTTTTCCATTGCCGCTCATATGGATTATGAGATTTGGCAAATGGATGTCGAGACAGATTTCCTTAATGGAAGTCTTGAAGTAAACATCCATATGAAGCAACCAGAAGGGTTCATTGAAAAGGGCAAAGAGCATCTAGTGTGTAAGCTCAATCGGTCCATTTATGGACTGAAGCAAGCTTCAAGATCTTGGAACATCCGGTTTAATGAAGTAATCAAGTCATATGGATTTATTCAGTGTCCGGATGAGTCTTGTGTATACAAGAAGTGTAACAAAAACGTGGTGGTATTTCTTATACTATACGTAGATGATATTTTGTTAATTGGCAACAATGTCAAGATATTATCGGACGTAAGGGTATGGTTGTCCAAACAATTTGATATGAAGGACTTAGGAGAATGTGCACACATTCTTGGGATCAAAGTTATAAGGGATCACAAGAAAAGAATGTTGTGTCTATCCCAAGCTTTATATATAGATACAATCCTTGCTCGTTTTAGCCTGCAAAACTTCAAGAAAGGTTTCTTACATTTTAGGCATGGAGTAGCTTTATCTAAAGAGATGTCTCCGAAGACATCAAAGGAGATAGAGGACATGAAGACAGTTCCTTATGCCTCTGCTGTAGGAAGCCTTATGTATGCAATGCTGTGTACGAGACCTGATATCTATTTTGCCATGGGCATGGTTAGCAGATATCAGAGTAACCCTGGACAAGGACATTGGACTACTGTAAAACATATATTAAAGTACTTGAGAAGGACTAGAGATTATATGCTAGTCTACCAAGTAGACGATTTGCTCCCTGTGGGTTACACGGATTTGGATTTCCAATCAGATAGGGACAACAGTAAGTCTACGTGAGACTATGTGTTTACTCTAGGAGGTGAAGCCATTGCATGGAGGAGTGTTAAGCAGAAATGCGTCTCAGACTCAACCATAGAAGCAGAGTATGTGGCAGCCTCTGAGACAGCCAAAGAAGTTGTATGGCTCAGGAACTTTCTAATGGATTTAGATGTGATTCCTGGTTTGCCCAAGATCATCACAATTTATTGTGATAATAGCGGTGCAGTTGCAAACTCGAAGGAACCACGAGCCCATAAAGCAAGTAAACATATAGAGCGCAAGGACCACCTGATACGAGACATCGTCAAGTGAGGAGAAGTTGTCGTCGCCAAGATTGCATCAACAGATAACCTAGCAGATCCTTTCACTAAGGCCCTTCCGGCGAAAGCTTTCGATCGGCATGTGGAGGGGATGAGAATCAGATATATGGCAATAGATATGACAGCTTAGTCTTTTAGTATAAGTGGGAGATTGTTGGAGTGTATACTAAAAGCCTAGCTTTTGTAAACATTTATTTTTGAAATAAAAGAATCACATTGGTCAATATGAGCATTTATTTATTAAATGTAATTATTCAATTAATTTATATAGTAGACAACATGGAGTGTGGTGTCACACTCAGAAGATCATGTTGTCGATTCTCTATAAATTATAAACAAGTTGCTCACGACTAAAATGGAAAGGAACAAATCATCAGAATAGTCGTAGTGTAATTAAGTATTAGTTTATCTTGACTAATAAATTACACTGATACACTTTAAGTGCATTGAGTAGGATTATTTAGGTAAGTTCTTTTTGTACTGACTTAGTAAAAGAACTAGACCTTAGTTATTATGGAAGTGTATGCTCTTAATCCTAATATAATAACAAGCACATATATTTAATATTTATTTCTTTGACTTATCAAAGGGTGAGGTTTAGCTCGATAAATCAATATGCCCAATAAGTTGGGAAATGATATTACTTATAGTGTGTGTTGTTGATTATAGAAGGAATCTGTGTCCTAGTCATCTAGGTTGAGAATGTCCCCAAGAGGAGCTCATAAGATTTGTCATGTTAAACCCTGCAGGTGGACTTAGTCCGACATGACGATGAAGTTGAGTGGTACTACTCTTGGAGCTAGATATTAATTGAGTTGTCAGTAACTTACTTAATTAGTGGGCGTTCGTAATCTTAAACATAGGGAGACTAACACACTCATGATAAGAAGGAGCCTATAATGTAATTTGGGATTGGTGCGGTAGTGCGATAATAACTCTTTAGTGGAATGAGTTATTATCGATGAACTTGAGTTGTGTGTTCGGGGCGAGCATGGGATACTCAAGCTCATCGGAAGGCCAAAACCAATTTCTCCTCTAGGTCCCTGTCGTAGCCTCATTATAGCCTCAAGTCCATCCAAATGTAAGGCTCTTCTTGGTGTTCAAGAAGGGGGCCGAACCATTGCTTGGTGACCAAGCAATGGCCGGCCACATCCTCTTATAGGGGTCGACCCTATTGCTTGGTGACCAAGCTTGTAGGGGCCGACCATGATTAATTCAAATAGGAGGGGTGTTTTGAATTTTTAAAATCTTCTCTTTGTATAAAACTATAAGTTTTAAAAGAGAGTTTTTAATTTTTAAAACTTTCCTTATTTGAATTAGGCCACATGTTTTAATAGAGAGTTTTAAAAGTTTTAAAACTTTCCTTTTTAACCATCCTCATGGTTTAAGAAAAAAAGGAAGATAAGTTTTAAAATTAAAATTTTCTATCATCATGTTAAAAAAGGAAATTTTGTAAGAGAAGTTTTAAATTTTAAAACATGGTTTTAATTTTTAGAATTTTCTTTTTTTAACTCCTACTTTAGGAAAGAGAGCTTGTAAAATTTTATAAGAGTTTTTCTTGTAAAATTTTATAAAAATAAAATTCCTTTTTCCCCTTGATGAGGTGGTCGGCCTCCTTGCTTGGTGCCCAAGCAAGTGGCCGACCATATTAAATTATTTAAAATCATCACAAAATTAAATTTGGTGATTGATTCAATCAAGAGGAAAGAAAAGGAAAAATAAAAAGAGAAAAGGAAAAACTCTTGGATGATTTTATTTTTTGTAAAAAGTTTTTCCTTATTTGCCTTGGACAAGTAATATAAAAGAAGGGGTGAGGGGGCTTCATGAGAGACAACTCTTATTCTCTTGCTTGGAGATCTTTTGGTGGCCGACCCTCTCCGTTCTCCCTTTCCCTTTGCTCTCTTCTCCTTGGTGGTGGTGGTGGCCAGATTTTAGAAGAAGAGGAGGAAGCTTTTGGGTGGTGTTCATCTTGGAGGATCGTCACCCACACGATGTCCAAGGCGAGGCGAGGAATACGACAGAAGATCTCGAGGTCATTGGCATACAAAGAGAAGGTATAACTAGTACTTTTATTCCGTATCATACTAGTTATTTTTCTTTGTATGAATTCTAAATACAAGAGACAATTAGATCTAGTTTTTCGAAATAATTTTTCGAGTTTGTGTTTTCTTCTTTTTCGAATTTGCGATTCGATTGTTCTTTTTGGTTAACCTAGAGTTATTTAAGGAAATAAATATTAGTTTTCCTTAAAAGACTTTGCCTAGGCGGTGGTGGTTGCTCCCATATCCAAGAAGGTCATGTGCCTCGCCATACAGTCCTGGAAGCAAATTTTGGAAATTAATATTTATGGAATTAATAATTTAGGTAGATTTGAATCAATAGTGTTAAGTTCCGCTTGCGATTCAAATCTGAACCATTAAGAACAGATAAGTTAAATTTGGAATCAATGATGTTAAGTTCCGTCTGCGATTCCTAATTTAACTTCTAAAGAACACAATAGGTTATTTAAGGAAATGTTCGACACTTGTACAAAAATTTTTGTACAGTGAAACTGGTACGTTTTCCTAGGACTAACCAACAGGGAGGCCTTTCAGTTATAGCATTTACCTCAATCCGGGGGGCCTTCCGAGCAGAGCTCGACTCGGCTCGGACCATCTCCACATAATACCGCCGTGCTGCCAACTGATCGCCTCTGACCCCTCCCACTTGATCTTCGACAGGGAACTTGATTTTTTGATAAACTGTTGAGACGACAGCCCGGAATTCAGTAAGGGCCGGTCGACCCAAAATGACGTTGTACGCTGAGTGCGCGTCCACTACGATGAAGTTAGTGGTCCGCGTTCTTCTGAGCGGCTCTTCACCGAGCGAAATAGCCAATCTCGTCTGGCCGACCGGCTGAACCTCGTTACCAGTGAATCCGAACAGAGGCATTGTCATAGGCAGCAGCTCAGCCCTGTCGATCTGAAGTTGGTCGAACGCCTTCTTGAAGATGATGTTGACCGAGCTACCTGTTTCAATAAAGATGCGATGAATAGTATAGTTTGCTATTACCGCTCGGATGATGAGGGTGTCGTCGTGAAATACTTCAACTCCCTCGAGGTCGCCAGGGCCAAAGCTGATCTCGGGCCCGTTCGCCTTCTCTCGGCTGCATCCTTCGACATGGATCTCCAGCCGTCGAGCGTAGGACTTGCGGGCTCGGTTGGAGTCACCGCTGGTTGGCCCACCAATGATGATGTTGATTTCCCCCCGAGCGATGTTGCTTCTATTTTCTTCCTCCCGAGCAGACGGTCTGACTTGCTCATGGGAAGCTCGGGGGCGGGGGGGGGGGGGGGGGGGGTGTCTGACTGCTCGCCATCCACTATTTTGATGATTATGCCGCCGGTCAGGCGAAGGCGATCGGCGGCGATAGCTCCTTGGCTGAGTGACCGGGGCGAGACTCCGACAATCGCGGGTGTTGTGGGTTGCCGACTGATGAAGTGAACAAAACATGAGAGTCCATACCTTTCCTTTCGGCTTAGGTCGTTCGGCTGCCACGTGTTGGACAACATGCAACCTTGATTCCTGATGCGGCCTCATCCCCTCGACTCGGGGGTCATCTGGGTGGTTGATAAATGACTTGAGACCTCCGCTCGGCCGGCGCTGCTAACTCTGCCGGTGTTTCCTTTTTACGGACCTCTTGCGCCTCCTCCACGTTGATGTATTCGCTCGCCTTTTTCAGCATATGGTCATAATCGCGCGGCGGCTTTCTGATGAGCGAGCGGAAGAAGTCACCATCTGTCAACCCCTGGGTGAAGGCGTGCATCATGGTCTCGGATGAGACTGCGGGAATGTCCAGAGTGGCCTGGTTGAATCGATGGATGTAAGCTCGGAGAGTCTCTCTGGCCCCTTGTTTCATGGAGAACAGACTGACGCTGGTCTTTTGGTACCGCCTACTGCTCGCAAAGTAGTGGAGGAAAATCGTCCGGAAATCCTTGAAACTTCGAATCGATCCGTCCGGCAACCTCCGGAACCAACGTTGTGCGGAGTCGGACAGGGTGGTGAGGAAGACCCTGCATTTGACTCCGTCGGTATATTGATGGAGAGTAGCGGCGTTGTCGAACTTACCGAGGTGGTCGTCCGGGTCGGTTGTACCATTGTACTCTCCGATCGCGAGAGGAGCATAATGCTTTGGGAGTGAATCTTGTAGAATCGCCTCAGAGAACTGGCGATTGATCCGCTCGGGGGATGACTCGGTTCGAGGTGCCTTTCCCTTCCTGGCATCCCGCACGGGCGCTTCATCGGATGATCCCTGGTTGGCTTGGGCCAGTTCGGACGGAGTCTGGAACAGGGCCCGATGGAATGGAATAGGGGCAGCGGGTGCCTCTCCTGACGTGCTGATCTGCCCTCTATTCTGTGCCCACGTAGAAAATTGCTCCGGTTGATCTTCTGGTGCCGCTCGGCCACCTGACACTAAGGTGGCCTGCTGTGCCAGCCGCTCGGCTTGAGCCTTTTGTTGCTGCTCCACTATCTTCGCTGCTCGCGCTTGGATGAGCGCGTCGAGCTCTTCTTGGGAGAGCGTCACGGTGTGCTGACGTCCAACTTCCTCCATCTTCTCGGCTCGGATTCAGGTGCGTTCCCACAGACGGCGCCAAATTGATCCCGTCCGAGAATCAAGTCGATGGGCGCTGGGACGTGACGCTCGCTGCTGTTCTTCAGATGACCTACGAGATGACATGGACCTCCGGTGAACCTGCAAACAAAGCCGATCGGGGAAGGGGTTCCCGACGATGACCCTCTGACGCTCAAGTCAGGCACCGGCGAAATAAAGTGGAAGCAGAGTAACGAGACTGTAGCTACAGTGAAGAATCACACATATCTTCGTCGAAGTCTAGGGGTCCTTATATAGGATCCGGGGGGGGCACACTCACGCTTCCCGAGGCGTGCACACTATTCAAAGCATACCTCAAAATGGACGTGTCAAAAAAGGGTGTCTGACGCTATACCGCAACCGTCCGAGCATATCTCCGACATGATAGTGAGAACTTCCATCGTACGATCTTCTGTCCGGTCCGGTCACTGACCATGCTATCTGTCGGCGGCGCATGTCTCGAGAAGGATATCGTCAGCTGTCCATTTTGTCCTTTTCTCCCTTGTCTGTTACTGGACCGAGCGGGTGAGCCGCTCGGTCGCATACTCGGACGGGCATGCAGCCTTAGTTGCTCGGTAGCTCGGCCGAGCGGACATGCCGCTCGACGCATCGACTCTTTCGACGAGAACCCCCATGTCCGCTCGGCACATTGCCGCTCGACGCATCGACTCTTTCGACGAGAACCCCTGAGCATCGGAAACCCGACCTGCGATCGAGCTGTCTTCGAGCCGACCTGGGCGCTATTACAGCCGATCGACGAGGTAACCTACCCGCTCGACAAGAACATCGGGCTACTTATCTTGACTTTGATTTTCACGTGTCATTGACCACTGTACGGCCGGGTCCCCTTCTTCACCATCAGATTGACTACGCATTAGTAAATCTCGTTCTTCCCTCACCCCCTTAGGCTTATCGTCACACCATCAACAAGATTCAGTTTAATTTCCTTCAATTTTGTGCTCTCCATGTCTGAAATGGCCGTTGGATAAGACCTTTGCGTAGATCGGACGGTCTGGCTTCATCTGAAACCGTTTCATTTTATCCTCCTCTTTTTAAACGCACATAGTTAATTCGCTGCCAAAATCCCAAATCCCTCTTCCTCCTTCCTGTCGAATTAAAAATAGAGACGAGAGGGCGAACCAGGGGAGCTCCGTCTTCTTACCCTACCTCGTATCTTCTTCCCAAACCCAAATCTCCGTTGCCGACGCCGAAACTCTCGCGCTCCCAGGTGGAAATGGTTAGTTCTGGATTTGTTGATCTGATCGATTATAGTTCCTTAGGATTTGTCATCTTCCTTCAGATTAGTTCCACGATATTTTTTTCGCCTCATTTCAGCTACCGCTTGGGCTCCGGTTCGTGCTTTTGTCGGATTTTTCTGGGTGGAAAAGTCGCTCCTTTTAGGGCTATTCGTTGATTTGAAGCTTACCTTTTATTAGGGTTTTCGACTTCGTTCAGGTTCACCTTTTGATCGCGGAAATAGGATTCTTTATCATAATCATCGTCATCATCATCATTATTGTCTTTTCCTTGTTTATTCGTATTGTTGTGATTTCTCCTCTCGGCGTTATGTTCCGATTGCCTTTTTACTGTAACTTTAGATGGGAAGAAGTGGAGGAAGGGACAGGATAAGCGGTGACTACATGCCGAGGTTGGAAGAGAAGGATCGGCGGAGTGGGTGGGGCGTTGCTCCTTCCTCAAGGCACTTGTGGGTTGGAAATCTGAGTCCTCATGTCTCCCAGAACAGTCTGTACGAGCATTTCCTCAGGTTTGGGGACATTGAGAACATAACTTACACACCTGGCAGGAGCTATGCGTTTGTGAACTATAAGAAAGAGGAAGATGCAGTCATCGCTTCGAGAGGTCTCCAGGGGTTCATTATGGCCGGGAATCCTCTTAGAGTCGAGTTTGCAAAGGGGGTTAGTGATGAAAATCCTTGTTTGCACACAATATTCTTTTCCTTATGGTTTTGTGGTACCCATGTATTTGCAAGTCATGTATTGCTTTGTGCACTTGACCTCACAAAATTAACAAGGAAAAGTTCCATTAAAATTTAATAACTATCAAACCATTCAACTCTATCATGAAAGTGCCTAGAGATGCATAACATTTAAAATTGACCTAGGTCAGGTACCAGCACTCCATCTAATCTTGTAGGATTATTATCATACATGAACACAATAGATGCCCTCAAGCTTGTATCTTTCTACTCATCTAACCTTACAAGAAGTGTTCCATTCAATCAATTTTCTCAACAATATGCTGTTCCTTCAGATAATACTAATAGCTTTTCATTATCAGCAATTGATTTTATTTAGAAACTTACCTACTTAGCAAGACTAATGATCTAAGTGGGTAAGATCAAATGAACAAAGAGGGGTATAATCTTCACAAAGAAAAGGAGAAAGAATATATTACAAAATCCCTTAAAGGCTATCTGAATGATAGATGATTCAACCTTAAACAGCTGATTGTTCATGGAACCTTCAAATTTCAACTAGTTATAGTCCCTAAACTCATCTGTTGAATTATTTTTCTTAGCATGGTATTTTCTTAGATATTATTTTTAATTATCAATTAGGGTGTTGAGAAAAGAACAATATAACACCCAAAATAAGAATCCATGAGTTTCAACTTTTTAATTGAGCTGTCTGCATATATCTTATGCCACTATCTAAGGAGAATATACAAAATGTGATAACATAGTAAGTCTGCTTCTTACATGCTAAATCTATTCTTTGTTCCCTGTTGTTACATGGAAGAAACTTGGCTTCCTCATTGTTGCACACTGATCTTTTGGTGGTGATTAACACAATGTTGAGGAGCATCTTTTTAATATATTATATTTTCCCCTTAAGTAGACATGTAGTATCTTCTTATTGACCTAAACTATTGTATTTAATCTGTGAAATATTTAAGATGAATGCCAGCTAATCCAGTATATACAATATTCATGATTGTCCCTTGAGGGCATGAAAAGGAATGGTACCAGGAAAAATGTCTGTTGATACTTTTCTGTCTCTTGACAGGAAAGTAATTCCATTCTAACTGTATCCCTGCTAATAGTAAAGAACAGCAGTCAAAGTAACTATTGCTCACACATAGTTTAGTTATCTTCCTTGCTGCGTGTTACTGACAGAGAAATTCATTGACTGGTTTTGGCCTGTTTTGGTAAATAACTCAAAATTCAAGAGAAAATTAATGAGAAAATGAGGATTTAGTAGATTGAACTTTCTATTACAACAATATGAACGTCATTACTGAAGCAAGTTATTCACAATTTTTATTACAAGAATATGAGTCATCGGTGAAGCAAATTAGTCTGCACAATTTTCACTAGGATAATACGAACCTCATTGTTGAAGCTAGATAATCTATACAATCTTTTTAACATCTGGTACGTTTTTAAATCTGACTTCATATCTACTGTTTAGTGTAGGGAAACATTTGATTAAATATGGTTATGGAAAAGAAGAGGATAATCTCAGATTCTCATCACGTCAGTTGAGCTGTTTAAACAAGTCAATAAAAGAACAAATATATTGATTTGCATCATGATTATTTATGTATCATGCTTACAAAGATACCTTATGGTCACACATTGCTTATCCTCTTTAGAATGATCCCTTTCACTCTTTTGTTCCCTGATAATCAAATACCTATTCTAGGAGGTTGTTTAACACAGTATGCATTTATTTCCTGTAGACTGCATATTGTCGCTTGGCCCACTATTAGCCTTTTGTTTGGCAACTAAGTTAATTTGCCATTTAATGAAAACTACATGGTTCACCAAATGAACAGTTATAGTTGATCTCCCTTCATGTTTGTGTATTCTAAGCAGCTTCCACATTTTCCTATAAGAAGTTAGTTTAGCTTCTGCACTGTTGAATTTAACTAAAAAAATATGAAGTAATTTGCAAAAACATGTTATTCAAGTCATTTAATTGCAAACAACCTTGCTCTATGAAAGCAATCGCTATGGATGAACTTCATGCCTAAGAAAAGCATCCAACAATGGTGGAAGAGGATGAAAAAATTCTACAAAGATATCATATGGAGAAGGAAAAAATCAATTGAATTAATTGGAAAAAAATGAATAGCTATACATGTATAAGCCTGCAACATATCAATGCAAGACTATTTATTCATACACCCTTTTTATGATGGATGGACTGGGAATTCTTAGTTCCTTTCTTCGGTCACTGTTAGCAGTCAAGTGAATAAATCCATAAAGCGGTACTGATAGCCAATATTTTATAGATTATACATGCCTTTGCTTTGTTTTCTCACCCAAGTTACTCGTGCCAGTTACTTATCCTAACGATTCATATTATCTTTTAGATTTAGCTCTTCTGAAAATAGTTTCAAACCCCTGGAACTTAGTTTGAGAACTGTAATCCCAATTATGAAGATTAAAGACATCTTTATTAAGCATTCTTGTTTTTATGAACATTAATTGTTCACTCAGAATAGTTTCAAACCCCTGGAACTTAGGTTGAGAACTGTAATCCCAATTATGAAGATTAAAGACATCTTTATTAAGCATTCTTGTTTTTACGAACATTAATTGTTCACTCAGAATATATTCAATTCCTGTTTAAAAGATAGATTCAGACATAGACATAATGCCAAGATAGTAGACAGGTGCTTAGGTGTTTGACACTAAAATAATATTAATAAAATAGATAAAAGTTATATTTGGATTATGCTAACTTAAACTAAATTGATCATTTTCTTCTCTAATTTGAATGTGAAGATTTCTGATTTCTATAAATAATGTCTTGATAAATTAACAAACTAGCTTGGTCTAGGCAATTTACTTGAATATTAAAGCAATAAGTGATTGCATATGCATATGTGCATATAACATATGGATGTGGCAAAACAACATATGTGATGGCATTACATACTTCCTAAAACTATGACGAAAACCAGATAATTTTGGCTTAGTTAAGAAACAATATCTATGCACTTAGTACTAGCAGCTAAATGTATGTCCTAAAATCTTGGGTCCAACTATGGGCTTCACCTATATGTGAGTATAGATTAGTTAATACATACTAAATCATGCATCACATAAACTTCGTTAAATGGTACTACATTGAACAAAGTTCATTTGGGAAGTAACACTTATTTTAGCCAGATATAAAGCAATTTGTTTCCAGCTAAAATATTGAAAGTTCTGATTGTTCAGTTGTCAGTTTATCCGAGTAGCAATTGAAAGCTAATTCTTGGATTTGCTGACTAATTAATGTGCAAAAGAAAGGAGTTCCTTGTTGCATTCTAGCCAATGGAAAATTTAATAATGAGTTTAAGATTTGTTTGATATGTAAAAATGGTACTGAATTTGGATTACTGATGTTTATTATTTCTAGTTGGAGAATGAAGTGTGTAATTGTAGCTACAAATTCAGTGGTCTGTTGTGAGTGCCATATGCTTAGAAGTGTGTTAAAAAGTAATCTGTTTCAATGAAAGCTGTTTGATGCCCTTTTAGATTGGATGAAGTGCAGGAATCTCAATTCTTTGATAGAACATGATTAATGGGGATGCATTTTTTTATGGAGATGTTCTAGGGAAGAGATAAAACTGACTTCAAGTTTGTTTGTAAACAATAAGGAAAATATGTAAATTTATATGAACTGCCCCTATATTTTGTACAGATGAAGACAGTAGGGATTGCTCATTTTCTATTTCACTTGACTCTCCCTCTCTCTCTCTATAAAATAACAGGGGCTGTAAACGAACACCTATATTGACAATTGCTGGTAAATTATCTTCTTATCATAAATTGCTTTAGGAACCTTAACAAGAAGAGTAATGAAATGTAAATAATCAAAGTTTTCGAAGAAATATTTCTATCTAAATTTGACAGTACCACGCTCATTGCTTTTGCTGATGATTCATTTATCATCTATGTGCCTATTGTTCTAGGGCTATATACCTCCGACTTGTTAATTCTTGATTAATCATTAAAAGTGACACCAATTGTTTTCTACTTGGTTATTAGAGATCAAATTAAATGTTTTTAACTTCAATTTTGATGGTAAGACCAATGTCATACTTCTGAAGACTAAGAAGTGTTTACAGTTATTTCAATTCCATATTATTATCTAGCAATGTATTTGGACTAATACTGTTGTAAAATTTAGACCTATTAATGCCATTGTTCAGCTACTTTATTTGTCCTTCAAAGAGAAGAACTCGAAACAAGTTTCATGTAGATATTCAAAGAAAAGAGCCATAAAAACTAGGTTCATGTAGACACTGCTTCTTAGCTTCTAAAGTCTCTCTGACATGAGCGCGTGGTATTTCAGCTCCTTAATTGGTCACGATAGCACTGTGCACTGTCCCCATCCTCTCCTGAATAGAGAGTAGGTCTGTGTAGAAATGCAACATGTAGGGGAATCAAGGTATCTCAAATACTTAAGTCTGCTTAGTATGAGGAAAGAAAATAAGGTAATAAAAAGATTTCTCAGCTGTATTTTTCTTTAGTTTTCAATTGCATAAAAACTGGAAGGAAAAAATTAGAAATTTCAGTTCTAGTTTTCTTTTATATTGTTTTCTTACAATTAAAATGGAAAACTCACTTTCATGTACAACCTTTTTGGTGAGTTTTTTTTTTTTTTGACTCTATCCTCTTTATTTTCTTAGTTATTTCATTCTTTTAAACAGGATTTTAGAGGTGAAAAATATAAGAAATGCTATAGGATACAAATTGCTTGCAAAGTAATAGAAGAGTGTGCTTGTTTCTTGCAAAGTACTTATAGAATCAAGAAGGCACAGTCTATGCTTAGGGTTTAAACGAATCAAATGTTTATGAACAAGATTGATGTTAATAAGTGTTTCTTTATGTTCGTTCAACGTGCACAAAGTTAATTAAATGAATAAACTTAAATAATTCATTAAACTAAATGAACACGCTTGAAAGTATATGTAATTAACTTGTTAATATTCGTGAATAGAAATTGTGACCAATGATCATAAATGATGTCCACGAACAAAACTTGGGCCCATACTTATTAACAAAGCCTTTATCATGCTTATAAATAAAACTGTAAATAAACGAAAAAGTTCACAAAACAAACAAACAAGCTTGAAATATCAAGCTCACTAACCAACTAAATAACTTTAAAAATGTTAAAACTTCAAACGATCAAATAATCTCAATCGAATCAAGCTCTAACTAAACTTTAGATTAAAAAAGGAATCTAAACTAGACTTGAACAAGCATTTCAATAGCTTGGTTAATCTTAGGATTAGTTTGCCTTGGCTTGGTTAACATACCAAACACTCTTGAACATAACAAAGCTGGGTTCAGCTGGCTGTTTACATCCCTATTTATACCTACTTCTCTCATTTATACGTAAGATATGATTATGTGCTAAGTTGGCTTGCCACTTGGTTGCTTATCTTGTTCTATAGGGCAGAAAACACAATAGGTGCACTTTTGCTGTGAACTGCTAAGGAAGCAGTGTGAGCATTGTCAACCTAATTATGCATCTTGAACAAGTGCATTCGTATTTGGATGCTCCTTTTATGATATTCCTCTCATACAAGGCATCATCAGGGTGGTAACTTGTTTTATGGGTATGCTCCAAATTCCAAATCTCTGTAACTATTGCAATGAGTTGGCCTTAAAACAAAGTTTAAGGTAACAGCTCTGTGACCACTACTTTCTATGATCTAAATCTCCTTCCGTACTACCTAATTTATGGACCACACAGCTGGAACTTTCTGCCTTTTTCATTGTATATTTTTTATCTTGCTTCTTGATGATGGATGTTTATCCTTGCTTGCCGGTAGCACCAATTGCAAATTAGTGTTCTTCACTCATGTCAAATTTAAGAACTATTTATTTTTGTATTCTTATATGGAAGAATTTGATTTCAAGTTCACTTTCCCAAAGTTGATAGAATTTCTGTCAACATTTTCTGATTTGTAGTTTTCCAGGGGTTAAAACCTATTTTTCTCTCTAATATTGTGCATCTTGATCCTCATCATACCACTTGCTGTGTATATATGGCACTCATGATGTTCTAGCTGCTTCAGTGCCATGTAGTTATTTATTTAACTACTTGGGACCAACTGTCCTCAACATCTAGCAGCGAGTGCCCAAGTAGTCTAAATTTAAGTTTCTAGTATTTATTTACTTTAGAAAATTGACTTACAGGACAGGGTTTCATTATCACCATTGGGTGATGAATATTCACATACTAATGATGGAAGATATTCTACTGAACGGGGAGAGCCATTGCTTAGAAGAGATTTTAGAAGTCATGACCATAGTCCTGAAAGGTCACATGAAAAGGACAAGGGAAATGATAGCACGGAACCTTGTGAAGAGCTGTGGATAGGTTTCCCATCATTTCTCAATGTTGAAAAAGATGATCTGAGGAGAGCTTTTTCTCCTTTTGGTGAAATTGACAACATCTCTACATTTCGTAGTTATGCCTTCGTAAGATATCGAAGTATAGTCGCAGCTTGCAGGGCTAAAGAAGCTCTTCAAGGAAAATTATTTAACAACCCCCGTGTGCAGATATGTTTTGCCAAAAGTGACTTTACTGACTCAGGGAGGAACCTTAGCAATCCCCCCTTTGTTTCACACCTTAAATCTAACTTCAGATCTGTTCCAAAAAATGCTGAACCTTCTCGATGGGATAGGGGTTTTGATAGTCATATTGAAAATTTCCCAACTTCTCCTCGTGATGCAAGACTTTTGCGGTCTAATGAAGCAAATTTCATTGACTATGGGGAAAACAGTTTGGTACGTCCTGCTACAATTCCAGGATCCATTTTTGGTGTCAATGTTGAACATAACAGGATGCCAGAGTTGAATTCAGACAGAAGGATGTCAGAAGAACTTTATGATCGCTACAGAAATAGTCCCACAGTAGAGAGAGCTGGACGGTGGCATGACGTTCCTTTTGAAAGAGAGCGGAGAACTCCACCCCTTGATGATTCATGGGGAATAGAGGATAATTCTTTTCCATCATCTAAAAAGGCAAAACTAGATTCATTTTCTGAAAAAGAACTTCCAGAATATCCATTCTCTGACTTAGAACAAAGAAAGCATGACTTTGGACGGATGAAGTTTTCTCCCAATTTGCCTTACAATAGCACTTTCAATAAAGATTTTGAATCTGCTCCTTTGGCTCCTTTCACTGACAGGGATGAATCATGGAGAGGTTTAAATTATTTACATGCAGGTCTTGGTCCTTTGCCTTCAGATATAGCCAAGTCACCAAGAGCAAGTCCTGAACGTCCACCCCCTCAGATACTGGACTGGAAATGGGAGGGAACAATTGCAAAGGGTGGCACTCCTGTTTGTCGGGCACGTTGCTTTCCTGTTGGAAAAATCCTTGACTTTATGTTGTAAGTTATTTAAGATGCTAATTTATTGTTCTTTGAAATTTAGTTGGTTTTATATCTGAATATAGCAAGCAGATATTTAGACAATGAAACTTCCTGTGGAAATGAAAATAATCTGTATTTGGAACCTTCTTTTTATTTATTTACTCATTCATCCAATTGTCCTGCACTTTCAGATGGTCTGTGCTTATTGGATTGGTTATATATGCTTCTGTACTTTTAGATTGATTCCTATTCGCTCATTATGTTGCTAGTTTAAATTTTAAGTAAATTTCATTGGATGAATAATTTCTGATTTTATTAATCTGGAATCTCTACATGTTATCAATTTCAATTTTCTCACTATCACATTGCAGACCAGAGTTCTTAAATTGCACAGCTAGAACAGGCCTCGCCATGCTTGCTAAACATTATTATCAGGCAACAAGTTCTTGGGTGGTGTTCTTTGTTCCTGAAAATGACACTGATTTTGTTTTTTACAATGAATTCATGCATTATCTGGGAGAGAAACAGCGCGTAGCTGTTGCTAAGCTTGGTGAGAAGGTTACCTTATTTCTAGTGCCACCATCAGACTTTTCTGAACAAGTTCTAAAAGTTCCCGGGAAGATGAGCATCTCTGGTGTCATTTTAAAGTTTCAACAGCCTGGTTCTAACTTCAGTTCCCTCCACCAACCTATTGAAGTCGCTGAAGCAAAACTGCCAACCCTTCAGCCTCCATCAAGTGATCTTGTTAGTATTCATGAAAATGCATCATTAGCAAAGAGTATATCCCCTGATTTAAGGGCTATTTCTAAGAGTCAGAGCTATTTCAACCCATCTTCTGGATTATTACCTCCACCTTATTCACCGCTGCAAAAACTGGATGAAAATCTTCCTTACTCTGGTTCCATTCAACCAATGGAAAAATTTTCTGACTATCATTTGGCAAGCAGACATGACCGACTCCAGCCTCTAAATTCAGCAAAATCTCCAAATTGGTCTAATCAAATGCACATTCCAACTTCTGATCGTGGAACTTGTTCTCCTCTTCTTCCAAGCGCTGGTTCACAAATAACTAGTAGTTCTAATGCAGAGCCACACCCACTGGGAAATCTTAAGGTTTCCCAAGGATATGCTTTGAGCAATTATGCAGCTGAAACTTCATCCATTCCCTTGCACACAGGCAAGTTTCCTACACAAGTACATGCAGAACCTCAAGCATCTTCAAATGTTCCATCCCCCCTAGAGCCAGAGCAACTTGCTCAACTGGCAATTCTTCTGGGGCAGCATAAACAGTTAGGTAAAGAACCTTCCTTATCAATTGAAGGTCAGAACAAACAGTCAAACTTGTTGCAAATTGTCAATTCTCATGCTTTGGCTCTAACACCGAATGGCCAAGCTTCAGATCAAAATTCTGCGACACATACCCATTCTTTCCCTTCTAGTTCTTTAGGTGTGCAACTTAATCAGGTGCCCCAGAACCAGAAGCAACAATCAAATATTCCTGCAGTGCAAACCTTAGTTAACTCTGGTCTGCAAAACCAGCAAGCAGACACAGAAGCAGACCCTCAGAAACGTCTCCAGGCAACTCTGCAGCTTGCTGCAACACTTCTTCAACAGATTCAACAACAATCAAAAACTGTTGATCAACCATAGATTTGAGAAGGTACACTTTCTGCATCTTGTTTCATTATTGTAACACTTTACAAATATATTACTTGATAAATTTATGATAACTTAGCCTAATCAATAGTGTATGAGAACCTTGTATGACAACTGAATTTGTATTATGCAATTTTTTTTGGATATGATGATGTCTCATAAGTTTAAAACATGTTTCTTGTCCTTGGAAGATGAAATCGAAAGAGATAAGTCTTATAATGGAATTTGAATGTTGAAAAAGGAAAAAATAAAAGAGAACTAAGATGTTGTGTTTACTGCAAATAAATAATAGAACGACAACAACTAAACCTTATTCCACTAGGTAGGATCAGCTATATGAATTCTTCTATGTCATTGAGCTTTATCCCTTACTACCAAGTCTTTTTTGGCCTCCCTCGTTTAATGTGCATATTTGTTATAGTTTCACATCGCCTAATTAGAGTATTTATTGGCCATCTAAGTACATCTTCTTACCATCTTAAACGTGTCCATAGGAGTTTTTTCTCATGCAATTCCGACTTTTTCAATAATACTCTCATTTTTTATTCTGCCCATCCTCGTATGTTCATACATCCACCTTAATATCTTCATCTCTACAACTTTCATTTTCTGCTCATATGATCGAGTCAGATCCCTACATTCAATGCTATATAACATAGCAGGTCTAACCATTGTTTTGTGGAACTTCTCTTCAAGTTTTAGAGGTACTTTACAATCACATAAAACACCCTACACTCTCCTTCATTTCAACCATTCTGCTTGTATTCTATGTAAGACATCTCTCTCAATCTCTCAATCATTTTGCAAAAATAATCCTAAATAATTAAAATTCTTAATTTCGGACAAATCGTCATCTCCTATCTTAACAATTGTCTAATTACGTTTAATATTGTTAAATTTAAATTTCATATATTACACTTTTACTCTATTAAGCCTCAAACTTTTATTTTCCATAAAGATTCTAGTTTAACATTTACTCCTTGTGACTTATCTACTAAAATAATATCATCTACAAACAATATGTACTACGGTACTGTCTCTTGAGTTTGTCTATGACTAGTTATAAAAAGATAGAGATTTAGAGCTGATCCTTGATGTAACCCTATCTTTATTGAAAATACTTCAGTTAATCTGTTGAAGTTGTCACTCTGATTGTTATATCCTTACTGAAAATGTATCATTAGCAAAGAGTATATCCCCTGATTTAAGGGGTATTTCTAAGAGTCAGAGCTATTTCAACCCATCTTCTGGTTTTTTACCTCCACCTCCTTATTCATGGAAATCTTCCCTACTCTGGTTGAATTCAACCAATGTAAACATGTTCTTATCAATTGGCAAACAGACATGACCAATTCCAGCCTCTAAATTCAGCAAAATCTCCAAATTGGTCTAATACATTCCGACTTCTGACCGTCGAACTTGGGCTCCTCTTCTTCCAAGTGCTGGTTCACAAATAACTAGTAGTTCTAATGCAGAGCCGCACCCACTGGGAAATCTTAAGGTTTCCCAAGGATATGCTTCGAGCAATTATGCAGCTGAAACTTCATCCATTCCCTTGCACACAGGCAAGTTTCCTACACAAGTACACGCAGAACCTCAAGCATCTTCAAATGTTCTGTCCCCCTTAGCGCCAGAGCAACTTGCTCAACTGGCAATTCTTCTAGGGAAGCATAAACAGTACCGTAAAGAACCTGCCTTATCAATTGAAGGTCACAAACAGTTAAACTTGTTGCAAATTGTCAATTCACATGCTTTGGCTCCAGCACATGCTTTGGCTTGACCTGCCTTATTATTCTTTCTATAAATAAATAACACAATATACAATATTTTTTTTATTATTCTTTTGTAAAATAACACTCAGCATTTTGAGTTTTTGAAATTCTCTTTTCTGATCTCTCCTCTTGATCAGTAGCATAGTACATATTGCCTTAACCTTGCACCTTTTATACTTGCGAACTGTTGCTATTTTTATTGTAAAATCTTTTGATTTGAACTCCGTATATATGTATAGATCATCTTATATTTACTTAGAGGTCCCTGCAAACATTTGCTTTGGTATTATTGTATGACCTTTAATTAAGATTGCTACCAGATCTTAGCACTGAAAGCTTAGTGTAAGACCGATTTCAGATTCCTAGCCATTCATTGATCCATATAACTTTATATTAAACATTTAACAAAGATAATATCTGGTATCCTGGTATCTTTGGGCAGGGGTGATTCCATACCATCCATAAACATTGCTGATAACTTCTTTGTTGCATTGATTTAAATTTCCTTGAAAGCATGTTAGATTGGAAAAACTACAGAGAGGGAAGCTTTTTAGGCCATGGAGTTGGATGTCTAGTTCTGCAATTATTTGTCTTATCCAGTAAGACATTTGCAACTTATAGGTGCCACAATTATCTTGCAGTTGAATAAAAGCTTTGTTAGAAATTACAATGTTTGTCTTTCTGCGACTTGCTTAGAAAGTGATGGATTATGGGCAATTTTTAAAGCTCTTACATTGTTAACTAAACCATGATTTTTAATTCAAAGAGGTTGATAGATTGTTTACAAATTAACAAGAACTAAAGGAATACGGATTCATAAAGAACTAAAATGCATAAGACTGCTATGCATGTCAATGTCTACGACTGTACACATCATGATTGGGTAATTCAGAAATTTTGAATAGAAGGTTCTCCAAAATGATGTTAGGATTCCTATTCTCCCTTGTGTATTAAGCTAAATTATTTCACACTTCCACACGTGCTTACCGTAGAGATTAGTATCTTTCATGTTAGCAACACTGGAAGAGCCCCCATCCATGTTGCGACTATTTGCTAAACTGCCTAGGCACTAAATGCAATGTGAGGACATCGGCCATAGATATTTTCCGTAATTGAAAAATGGGCATCATGGAAGTACATGCCATTCAACTAGACAAAGAGAATGGAGAATCGCACAACATGAGCACTAAATGTTTTTTCTAGAGATCGCTAAATAATCACTAGCATTATTATCAAAATCATGAGCATCATGATGTTGGTTCTAGCCCAAGTGGTAGTATTAGAGCCTTTAGCTATTGTCTAGAGAAATGTCTAGACCATTCTTTGAATTTAAGATGTTTTTCTATTGGATCCTCATGTACAAGTTTAACTTTTGATCTGGGCAAATTAATAATCATTGAGTGCTCTTTTAGGACAACACATACAAAGAGACTTCCAAAGACTTGTCTACTAGTAAATTTTTAGTTAACCTTCTAAAGCTATTTTTTTTTTGTGAGTGGTTTCTTTCTTTCCTATCTATCGTCTATGTATTTAATTAATCAGACAAGTAGGTACCCAATCAACATGTGGAAGGTCCCCCACACCCCTAAAATATGGTAAAAGACGATTCGTTTACTTCAGCACCTCCGTCAACTCGTCCTTATACTAACATGAAGGAGGTAAATCACAGATGACTACTAGCAATTAGTGCAGTGGCCAAGGTAGGAGGAAAGACATGCTCAGATGTGTCGAGTTTCGACCCCATGGCTCAATATGACAATATCCCATGTCTAAATCATCGCATCGCTTCAAGGGAATAAAAAATGATTAACCCGGTTAGGTAACGTCGAGCCTAGGGTGACTAGCATGACCCCACGGAAGTTTTTCACTGGCTATTAGGGTAAAATAGAAAGCACATGCAACGGGTAGTCTAAAAGCCCAACATCCCTTAGTTGCAAGTCCCATTTAGAAGAAAAATCCCTATAAATATGCCGTAGTTAGAAATCAAATCGTGGATGCCTGAGAGACAATTGAACATCCTTACCGTTGCCTTGTGCAAGTGTCTATGAATTTTATTTCATCAAGAATAGGGGTTCACCAAACCAAGAGTGAATCATGTATGACCTAACTCTAGGCGCTAGGAAAAGCTTTATTGGACTATCTTTGTTTTTTAATCACAAAGCTAGCGAACTGTATCGGAGACATATTCCAGCCTACATATTATTATTATTATGGCATAAGGCATAAGTGTGCTGTGCCAATACTTGGGGAGGAATATAAGAAAAGTCGAATTCCATATACTTTCGCTTTTTATGGGAGGCCCCTTTGACATATACTAAACAGTTCGTGGACTCGCTTACGTATGCCAGAAGGTAAGTTGGTGCCCTGGTTATACAGGGAGTCAACACTTGAAGCCCCAGTGAATGACAACTGCTCTCGCCGTGTGAGAGAAGTAACAGCCACCGAGTTAAATCATTTATAAGTTAAATGTAATTTCTTTCTGTTACTGCAAATAGAATACATAGATCATAGAGTTGTGATCTTAAAATATTTAGTTGACAACAAATTGTATATACGATAAGGTCTTTATGACAAGGGCTATAACTCAAGTTGGTAGAGCACCTTGTTTACACTTGAACTCCTGCTAAAAGAGCCAATTATGCAATGAACATTAGTGAAGTTATTGAGAAATTGATCTCTTACTCTATAGATTGGTTCAAAGGAACTTAAGAGCATTTAGAGGAAATATAACAGTTCATACGATGAGTATTTCGATAATCACCTTGAGTGGGTGATGCCAAAGTATTTGTATGATCAATCATGCAATATGCATAAGAAAATACTATGGGAAATATTATGTGACATAAATGCAACAGATTGTAATTAATACAACATTGTACTCACTATCACAAGGTCAATATTGACGTCCTCTCCCCAATCATATTAAGATGATAGAAGTCTTTAATGGGCAATGGCCAAAATTGTGGATTCTACTTGGAAAAAAAATACTTATCATTCAATGAAAAACACATATTATAACGATAGAATAAGTTATATTTACTTGATAATATGCATATAATTATTAAGTGGTTATAAGTGGGAAACATTTAAATGACAAATTACAGGTAACGGCATCAAAAACATAATTATTGTTTAATATCACAAGAATAGTCTTTTATAGTGGAGAAAGTTAAAAAAGTCATTTTTAAATCATTAAATGAACTGAATCAAACTTATATTCTCTTTCCATTGCATAGACACTCGAACTGCCTAATGGGACCAAATATCACATGTGTGATGCTGTCCTTTAGCTGAAACACCTAGGCGGCTGCATATACAGTCACTGGACCACTTTTTAGAATACTCTAGCTCACCCAAAAGTGAAGCTATCAACATTCCGCTTTCTATAACACCAGCTATGATTGTCAAGTTAAACAAACAAATAGATATTATATATCAAACAAAAACAAAAACAAAAACACTGTTCAATTCCTTGTCATTTAGGTTAATATTGACACGTGCAGCATGACATACACCTCACATTAATATAAAATGCGCTCATAAAGATGTGTGAACCTCACAACAAAAGAATCGAAGCCGCATACATGCAGGAGACTTGGCAATTCAGTTACCGTTGATGATGTATTAGCTTTATGAGGTTAAAGTAGTTATACATATACTACTAACCAACACATGCTATACAATTTAATCTTCCCAAAGAATTCAACTTGTCCTGTTTCTCTTAAAGCTATTGATAAATGTTAATATGTCAAGCATTTTCTTTGCTAGGGTATGTTTGGAGTTCACAGGCATCTCCAACTAACAATTAGGTTTTTGGAGATGGACAACGTGTTGGGTTCAAATTAGATGAGCAATTTGGTTATCGTTGCTCATTGCTACTCAATGATACTTGACTCATGTTTAACAATCTAAGGTTGCATTTGCTTAGTTGAAAAAAACTTTTTTTCTTTGTTTCAGGAAAAAGAAAATAAAAAAATGAAAAGAAAAGAAAAACGTATTTGTCACTGCTTTTTGACTTGTGTATTTTTTTTTAATAATTCACAAATTTAGATCACATTTTTTTTACCTTTCCTAAAATAACTTCTATTGATTTCATTTCACTAGTGTTTTCCCTTTTCTCATAATATAATCAAGTTAATAAACAATCTGCAAAATAAATGAGAGAATATTGAAAACTCATCAATTAATCATCTTATTCGTTTTTTACATCATTTCTTCTGGAAGTATTAATGAGATGAGACTAATGTTTGACAAATTTAAGGGACAATTCTAGAGGCGGAGGAAAGAGATTGAATCTTCAATTGCTCTCAACTGTTATATTGTTGCTTTTTTCCTCTCCCATAAATCTTTCGAGGGCATACAACAGATTTAGAGTGGTCACTTAGATTGGTTTTAGAGTGATGATAAATACAATTTATTTTGAAGCAGATGCCCATGTGCTTCAGTGGATAAACTTTATTTGACCTTTCAGATTTTTTTTTTTGTGTAAATATGTAATCAATGATGGCAAATACTTGGCCGGTCATACTTCTGGTTTCCGAGGATAATAACTCATTTAATTGTGAATTGTACGGTACATGAGCAGCTCATTACATGAATTTCTTTATTCGGTTGCAGTTTAACGGGAGCGAACTTTTGAGAACTACATGCATCTTGATGCTCATGTGACTGGATTATGCATGCTGAAATGTTCAAGAATCATAAGCCAGTTTATCTGCCAACCCTCAGCCCAATTAGGCAGCAGCTAGGCATGCCGAAGGCTTTATATGAAAATTTTGAGAGAGATGAAAGTTCAGCAGATGACCAGTTAAAACTATGTCTCAGTGCTTCACTTATTTTTCAAACACTTTTGTCAAACTTAATCCAGAAATACTTTGATCCTCTGCTTAGATACTGCTTTGATGTTTAACAATGTTTAACCAAATATTTGATTTGTTTATATTATCTAGTGCTAATAATGCCTACTACTACCGTTAGAAGAGGAAATATCTCCATTATCTTTTCTATTAAATGCATTCGTTTTTATATATATTAGACTCCCTATTATTATGCCTATCAATTACTAATTACAGTTAATCATAATTGAACTAATCAATCACAATTTCTATAATTAAGTTACTGTATTTAACACTTCCTCTCAAGTTAGAGCATATATGCCAATCATATCTAGTTTGTTATAAAGTTTAGAGAATCATTTTTCTCCTAATACTTTAGTGAGATGTCAACAACTTGGTTGGATGATGATGTGAAAGGAATAGAAAATTTTTGGCACATTACACACTAGTGAATAATGTGACAGTCAACCTCAATATGTTTAGTCCTCTCATGAAAAATTGGATTACTTGTGATGTAAATAGCCGCTTGATTATCACAATAGGCATTTCATTGTAAGTGAATTCTAATTCTTCAAGCAAATTCTTTAGCTATAACATCTCAGTTACAGTGTGAGCTGTCTCTGCACTCAACTTCAACAATTGACCCCGTAATAGTAGTTTGCCTCTTACTTCACATGTTACTAGATTTCCCGCTACATAAGTGCAATATTCAGAAGTAGATCATCTGTCAATTTTTGATCCAGCATAGTCGACATCAGAATGTAATTAAGAATCTTGATTGCAGCATCCAAATAAATTTGCTTAGGTTTATTCATAAAATAACTGACTATTTCCACTACAAAGGAGATGTCAGGTCTTATTACTATTAAGTAAATGAGTTTCTCAACAAGCCATCTATATTTGCCTTATCCTCAAAAAATTTACCAGTATCATCCCAAACACTTGGATTGATATCCATAGGAGTATCAACCGACTTCGTTCTAAGCAATCCAATATCTTTGTGTAAATCTGTAGCATACTTTCGTTGATATAGTGAAACTCCAGATTTATTGTGAGTAATTTCAATTCTCAAGAAATACTTAGGATGCCTCATATCCTTAGTAACAAACTGTTGCTGTAAATATTTCTTAGTTTTGTCAATCCCACGTATATCACTGTCAGATATTAGGATATCATCAACATAAATGATAAGAATGATAATCCCATTCGTGCTATATCATATAAATATAGAATGATCAGATTTACACTACATGAAACCTACAACTTTGATTATATTACTAAATTTATCAAACCAAGCTTCGAGGCTTTATTTAAGAGCAAAAATAACCTTTTTAAGTCTGCAAACCATAAGAGCAATCTCCCCTAAGCAACATACCTTGGAGGTTATAAAAATGGTCTCGTGCAATTTGCCATAAAGGAATGTATTTTTCACATCTAGTTGAAATATTGGCCAAGATTGATTGATAATCAAAGAGAACAAAACTATAATAGAATTCAGACGGACAGTAGGAGAAAACATCTTAAAATAGTCAACACCATAAGTTTGTGTAAATCCTTTGGCTACCAGACAAGCTTTGCATTGATCAATAGTACCGTCAACTCTATACTTTAGAGTAAACACCTAACGGCAAACAACAATAACAACAGAAGGTGGTGCAGTTACTAGCTTCTAGGTACTATGAGAGATAAGAACAAACATTTGTTTATCCATTGTAGTCTGCTAAACAAAGTGTTGATAAGCCTCAGAGTAGGAAGTCGAAACTTCTATAGATGAGAGAGAAATAACAAAAGCGCAGAAAACAAACCTAGGTAATCCAATGAGATATGGTTAGACAAAGGATGAGTAGTGCAAGAATTAATACCTTTACGAAGGGCAATGGGGAGATAAATATTGGAGGGGGAAGGAGCACCAGGAGTTGCAGAAGAGGAGGCTTGGGACATAAGACAAATTCTAGCCGAAAATGCCTTGTATACACCTGCAATGGTTTGGGAGATGGAGCATCTATAGTGGGAGATATAGATTGTGGGATTGGTAGTTGAGGAGAAGTTGATGTATCCAGTGACTAAGCAAGATTGGAGGAAAAGTATGGTTGCGACTCAAAAAACCTAACATCAACATAGGTGTAACTACATTTTGTAAGTGGATCAAGATAATGATATCCTTTTTGTGTACGAGAGTATTCAAGCTAGATGCATTTAATAGATTGAGGAGACAATTTATCCAATCCAGGAGTAAAATCATGAACAAAACAAACACAACTAAATATGCGATGAGGCATAGAGAAAATAAGTTTGTCAAGATGAACACATGAATGGGATATCCCTATGTAACACACCAGACGACATCTTATTTATGAGGAAGCAAGTGGTGAGAACAACATCACTCCATAAATACTTAGGGATATGCATGTGACAGAGAAGTGTATGAGCTACGTCTAAAATATGACGGTGTTTGTATTCAACAATACCATTTTGTTGGGAAGTATATGAGCAAGACATTTTATGAATTATCCCATGAGAATTACAGAATGTAGAAACAGTTTTCTGAGTGAACTCAAGTGCATTATCAGTACAGAGAGTGGGCAAGTTAACAAAATATTAGATTTTTATTTCATTATAAAATGATTCTAGTACATTAGGAACCTCACTTCTAGTTTTGAGTAAATATAACCATGTTATGCAGGAATAATCATTAATAAAAATTATAAAATATTGAAAGTCCCCTCTAGACTCAACTTTACTAGGTTCCAAAATATCACAATGAACAAATTTAAAAGTAAAAGAACTACGTTTATCAACTCTGAAAAAAAGACGTGCGATGATGTTTGCCGAACTCACATGACTTGCATTGGAAATCATTAGATTAATTATGTCAAAGAAGGATTAATCTTGCTATGATACTAGGTAGAAGAGGAAAAAAAATATATCTCCATTATCTTTTCTATCAAAATGCACCCGTATTTATATATATAAGACCCCTTATAATTATGCCTATCAATTACTAATTATAATTAATCATAATCAATTACAATTAAGCTAATCAATCTCAATCCCTATAATTAAGTTACCGTATTCGCTACCAATGAGCATAACGTGACTGCAATGGATCTGAGTGACCTTTTTTAGCCAATGCTATGCATTTTAATCTTACATCGAAACATAGTTCCGTTGTGTAGTCTTCAGTAGCATGGCATATGTGCATTGCTGATAGGATTCTTGTCTCTCAAGATTCTTGGTAAACAAGTCCTTTTAAAGAAAAGGTAGAGTCCAAACTAGTAGCATTTAGTATTTCAATTTCAGTAGTCCTTACCTTTTCCCTCCAGACGCAGGAAGTTGGCCTTTCAACATCAGTAGGTATTTTGGCCATCCCAGTCAATATTTCAAATAAGCAATAATATTTAAGAAACGAGACATGAGTCTCATTTCTATCAGTAACTGTTAAAATTGACTGGACAGGCCTAACTTTTGGCTTTGCAGGTGGTTCAGATAATTGCATTAGAATACTGCAATATTGAACAGGCATTTATCTAAAGAAAGGTGGGCTTCTCCAACTGATTTACTGAATTTTGTTTCCTTTCGATACTTGTTGCGACGGGATGACTTGAAAAAAATTCAAATTTCAAGGGCTAAGGTGAATTTCAGATATCGAATTGCTGATTCAACCGCAAGACAATATTTTAAAATAGTGAGGAACATGAAAGTACTGTAGGAAAATAAATAAATAAATAAAAATATTATTAAGGTAGGATAAACTTAGACTGATTGGAGAAGGGTGGGTAGTTGATGACCGATTTTTTATTTTTTATTCCTCTTACAATAGCACAAACAAACAAGTCAATTGTTAGTCATATTGAGTGCTCGTGTGGCATCAGTTGGCTGTATCAAGTGATTGTATTGTAAAAATATTTGATAAAATAATAACAATAAAGATGATCTTATTTGAAATATGAGTCAGATGAATCGTTGGGTGAAATGAATGGAATGCTAATTGAATCGCGATGTCTCGGATGGGGGGTGTGCTAAGATGACTTCTATGTTGACCAAGTCGTTAAAAGTCCTTTGGTCAACGCTACCTACAGCCAGCGACCGGGTTGCCTTGGTCTCTGGTACCCCGAGGTTCGAGGCAGATCCAAGGAATATATAAGTAACAGGCTAATAATAATATAATAATGAGATAAATGAGGAGTGAGTATGGAAAATGTACCCTGGCCCAGGGGAGCGCCCTCGGATGGGACACTGCTCGAGTTGTTGTGACCCGGAAGAGTAAACGAATGCGCCGGAAGAGGAGCTGGATCTGACGACACGGAGCCAGGTGTGATGGCACGAAATTGGATGCAACCTCGGCACGCAGGCCGAGATATGACATCGACACGCAAGCCGAGATAAGAGATCGACACGCAGGCCGGGATATGAGATCGGCACGTAGTCCGGGATATGAATAACAACGTGAAGGCTAGAACACCGCATTGGCACGACGCTAGAACACCACAACGGCTCGATGGCCAAAACACAACGGTATGGAGCCGGATAGTAACAACGACGCACAGGATGAAATACAACAACTATAAAAAGCTAAATCGGGGTCGAAATCGGCACGTGGATTGTCGGTATGTAGCGGCTGCTAGCGAGGGGGGCTGCAACAAGAGAAGGGATGCCAGCGAAGCCGGCAGCGAGGGTGTAGGTCCAAGCTGTCGGTGTAAGGGGAGGTGATGCCTCCTTGGCTGACACCGGTGCTATCTGATAAAGGGAAAGGCAGTGCGTGTGGTGGGAAAGGGTTGACGGCCGGCTAAGCTGTTGACTGGTGAGGTTGCAACGGTAGCTGAGGCAATAAAGGCGCGAGACCTGGGCTGCTATGCGTCCCAGGTGAGGGAAGAGGGGGCTGATGGTGTGGAGGGAGAAGAGGAAGGAGGGTCCGATGACCTCGCTCTTTGGTCGCTATTGTGGGTCGTCTGGAAGAGGTGGCAATGGCGACGAAGAAGGAAACACGACCTCAGAGGTGGTCGTACCTTATTGGTGGTGGCAAGGGACGAAGAAGGAGCTCCCCCCTCTCTTCCTGGTGGTGACGGCGTCGGCAAGGAACGTGAGAGGAGAAGAGGAAGGAAGGCAGCGAAGGTGGCGTCGGGGGTGTTCGCCTACGTGGGCGTGCATGTGCAGGTGGGTGACGGTGGCGATGAGATACGAAGGAGAAACTCTGTCCCCCCTGGTTCGGCGTGGCGGCGGAGAGAAGAAGGAAGATGAGAGCTCCTGTGAGGAACCAGCAGCGCCCCCTCAAAAATGAAGACCCCTCTTTTCGCTGTTTACAGTGCCCTAAGAAGGACTGCTGTAGTAAAATGGCCAAAATGCCCCTTACTCCTCTACCCTTAATCAATATCCGTATCACAAGCCTCCCCTTCAAGTTTAGTCGAAGGAGGCGCAAGTCCGACTGACTAGACCAAGCCCAACGTAAAACAGAGTCACTACTGAATGCGGAGTCATATCGCGGGCTTATCATATAACATCGATCGAGCAGTTATGGCAATGTTGAGCTGAATAGGGGATGGAAAGCCGAGCAAGCGACCGAGCGACAGTAAACCACGATCGAGTAAATATCGACCAAGCGACAATAAATCGTTGCTAGGCAATAGAGAGCATGATGGACGAGCAGAGTCGTGATCGCGACTGAGAAAAAATACCGACTGAGCAACAGAAAATCGCGACTGGGCAATCGAACAATGGCGGCTGAGCAATAGGGAGAAACCCGAGCTGATGGAGCGACGATAAGTGAGGGGTTTCGAGGGCATGATCGAAAAAATACCGACCGAACAACAGTAAATCGTGATCGAGAAAAATGCTGACCGAGCAACGGTAAATTGCGACAGGACAATCGAATAATGTTGACCTAGCAATCGAAAAATACTGACCCGACAATCAAAAAATGTTGACCTGGATCAAAAAATACTGAGCGAGTCGAAAGATGATGGGCGAGCGGTATCAAAAGCACGGTCGAGAGAATGCCAACCGAGCGACAGTAAGTCACAACTGGACAATCGAAAAATGATTACCTGACAATCGAAAAATGCTGACCTAGATCAAAAAATGCTGAGCGGGTCGAAAGACGATGGGTGAGCGGTATCAAACGCGCGGTCAAGAGAATGTCAACCAAGCGACAGTAAGTCACAACCGGATAATCAAATAATGCCGACCTGACAATCAAAAAATGCTGACCTGACAATAAAAAAATGCTGACCTAGATCAAAAAATGCTGAGCGGGTCAAAAGACGATGGGCGAGCAGTATCAAACGTGCGGTCGATAAAATGTCAACCAAACGACAATAAATCACGACCGGGAAAAATGTCGATCGGTACAAAGTGAACAACCGAGCAGATAGCTAAGCGGTATTGATCGGTTGACTAAGATAAGGCCAACCCGGTGATCAAAAGAATGCCAAGTGGGCGTGAAGCCCGTGCGCTGTATAGACATGAAACCTGAGACCAAATGAGAATGGGAGCATAGCCTGTGGGTCAAACGCAAATGCGAGTAGAGCCTGTGGATGGAGCATGAACAGGAGCAGAACAATCAGGCGGTTATGCGAATGCCATACAAGGAGGAAAGTAGGTATCGACCGAGCAGCAAATGTAGGGCAAAGCAATGAGTGAGATGCGAGGGACGAGTTCCGGGCAAAGCGGCAAGTGAGGCAAGAGTGGTGAGTGCTGGGCATAGCGGTGATTGAGACGCGAATGGTGAGTGTCGGGCAGGGCGGCAAGTGAGTCACGAACGATGAGTGTCGGGTAGAGCGGTGATTAAGACGTGAATGGTGAGTGTCGGGCAAAGCGACGAGCGAGGCGAGTATGGTGAGTGCCGGGCAGAACGCCGAGTGAGCAGTGAGTGCCGACCGAGCAACGACGGTGAGCGAAAACACGAATGGAGAGTGCCGGGCAAAGTAGCGAGTGAGGCAAGTGTTATGAGTGCCGGGCAGAGTGACGAGTGAAGCAAACTCTTGGCTAGGGAGTAACCCGACTGACTAGTAGTTGAACGTGAGAGCCTGACCGGGAAGCCGTTGGTTGTGAGAGCATGCTCGCTTATAACTCGCACGGAGGCGAGAGTCTGGGAGGCGTGAGAGCATGCTCACTTATGACTCGCGCTGGGGCGAGAGTTTGGAATCCCGACCGAGAGGTCGTTGGTCGTGAGAGAAAGCTCACTTATAACTCGCATTGGGGCGAGAGCCTGGAATCTCGACCGACAGGTCGTTGGTCGTGAGAGCAAGCTCACTTATAACTCGCGCTGGGGCGAAAGTCTGGAGGTGTGAGAGCATGCTCACTTATATCTCGCACTGGGGCGAGAGTCTGGAATCTCGACCGAGAGGTCATTGGTCGTGAGAGCAAACTCACTTATAACTCGAGCTAGGGCGAGAGTCTGGAAGCATGAGAGCATGTTCACTTATAACTCGCATTGAGGCGAGAGTATGGAGGCGTGAGAGCATACTCACTTATAACTCGCGCTAGGGCGAGAGTCTGGAAGCGTGAGAGCATACTCACTTATAACTCGTGCTGGAGCGAGAGTTTGGAATCTCGATCGAGAGGTGATATGGAGGCTTGACTAGTACTTGATCTGAAGACTTGACCAGGAAGAAATCTGAAGGCCTGGCCAAGAAGAAATTTGAAGGCCTGCCCAGAAATTGATCTGGATGTCTGACTAGGAATTGATCTGAAGGCTTGACCAAGAAGCAATCTGGAGGCCTGACCGGGAATCGATGTGGAAGCTAGACCGAGAATTGGTCTGGAAGCCCGATCGAGAGATCGTTAGCGATACTCCAATCTGAGACTGGTGGTGATACTCTGGTCCGAGACCAGTGACGATAGCTCGACCCCGAATAGGGGAGGTGAAGTCTTGAAGTCCATAGAAGTGGGGCACATAGCAATATGAGGGAGGAGAATCTTTTGTTGGTGCTGGAAGCATCCGACGATCAAACCCATGTTTTGATAATGACAAAAGGTTCAAAGTTAAGTTGGTTTGTGATCTAACAGTTTGAATAAGCTTGCAGGAAAGTCCTAAGTGTACTTAGGCAAAAGTCTTAGCTGCGGTTAGGCAGGTGGAAAACCCTAGGGGGTGGTAACCGTATGTGGAAAATCTTGACGGGTCAAGAGCTTAAGGTAAAAGTCCAAGGGGGTGGTAACCCTAGGTGGAAAGACCTGGTTTCGCGAACCAGGTGGAAGACTGGACGGGTCGGGAAGCGGGCGTCCAGCAGAAAGTCCGGAAGCATCGAGCGCCAAGTAAAAGTCCAGTCGATTTGGAGGATCATGCTACCATAAGGTAAATCTCCTGAGTGGAGTAGGTGAGGACGCGTTCCCCGCTGAGGGAACAATAGACGTTCGATTGACCTAGAGTTTCCGGTTAGAAATCAGAAGTCAGACCCGGACAATCCAAAGACTGTCAATATTTCATTTTCTATTACTATTATGTGCTAACTTTGTTTTACAGGGTATGTGTTTGGGACTAACACATTTTGCAAGAACAAAGGAGCAAGTCACACCTCGGATGAACAGTGTTCGAAGCGCCTCCATGGAGCTTGGAGGCGCCTCGGGTGTAGAGGGTGAGCTGGTTGCGCAGCAGGCTTGGAGGCGCCTCAGACGGAGCTGGCTGCGCAGCAGGCTTAGACCAGAGCTTGGAGGCGCCTTGGAGTGGCCATGAAGGCGCCTCAAGCAGGATAAGAGGTGAACTTTTTAGCACTGATCCACGCGGCCGACTCGCCGTGTTGGAGGCGCCCTAGATGGTGTTGGAGGTGCCTCCAGCAGTGCATAAAAGGGGATCTCGAGGCAGCAGTCAAGACAATAATTCCTAAGTGCTTTTACTACAACGTGTTGCTCCAAAAGATGCCCTGAAGTGCTGTTACAAGCCCCCGACGACCCGTCCAAGATTTTGATTATGTCGTCAGTATAATAGTTCTTTATTGCACTTATTGTAATACAAATTTATACTCTTTTTCCGAGCTTATAGTTGTTGCCCACCGGAAGCGATCAACGATCGTGGGCCTTGGAGTAGGAGTCATCACAGGCTTCGAACCAAGTAAATCCCTGGTGCCTTTCTGTGGTTGTTGTCTTTTACTTTATTTCACTGCTTTAACTCGATAGTTTTACGAATTTGAAATGTGAAATAGCCACGAGCGCTATTCACCCCCCCTCTAGCGCTTCTCGATCCAACAATTGGTATCAGAGCGGGGTCGCTTCGATTTGGTGCAACCACCAATCAAACATTTTTTTGTTATGGTTATTTTCAGTTTTACGGAGTCAATTAGAATTAGCTTAATAGCTACATTATAATTCTTTTTACGAATCGATTTTTGCTCGAAATTGGTGCAACACCACTCGAGCTCGTTATTTTAAATTTTTCCCGCACTACTAATCCAAGACCTAGTCTTGGGACATCTCGTTCTATTTTGTTCTTGCATATTAATTAAATGGCCCAGTAAGAAGGTTACAGCATGTTGGTGCAGCGGAGGCCGGCAAGAGGTGGGTGAATTGCTGAAAACAAAAAGTAACTATACCCTCCTCGTACTTTCAACTCAGTTAGTGCAATAGTTAACAAAATAATAAAACAGTAAGAAAAAGACACAGAAGAATTAACCTGGTTACAACCAAGGAGGTTGTTAATCCAGGGCAGTAGAAAAAGTGCAGTAAAAGAAACTCTCCTTTGCTGAAGGCGGAGAAGCCTTTTACACTTTCAAAAGCTCAGAACTATTGCTAGGAAACACTATAGATTGAATGCTTGAGTTGTTTTTGAATTCCTAGCTTCAGGGGCCTTTATATAGGCCCTGGAAATCTTATCCCGAGAGTCCAAGGCGCCTCCAACAGGGTTCAAGGCGCCTCCAACTCGATCTGCGGATAAAACTTTATCCGCAGCGCAAACGGTCAAACTGGCATGCTCAAGGCGCCTTGAACAGGCTTGAAGGCGCCTTCAAGCTTCTGCTACAGTAACTTTCTGCTACAGTAATTTCCAGCTCGTTTGACTCCTTTTCTTCTTCGCTTTGGCTTCAAGCTCCGTTCTTTGGGTGATTACGGCCAACCGGAATAGGGCTCACCCAATCCCAGCCTTCTCCTCGAGCAGCCTTCCGTCCCGGCTTAACGTCCCTCGAACGCCGCGCTCGCTCTTCACGCCCACCGGAGTACTCTTCCGCAGCTCTCTCGTCCTTCGGACGCACCGAGCCCGTCGGCTCCCTTCCCGTGCCGTCCTTCTCGCTAGCTGCGTCTTCCGCTCGACTTCCTGTGCTCTTAAGCTCCTGCACACTCAGACACAGGGATCAAACACAGCAGGACCTAACCAACTTGGTTGATCACATCAAAACTACCACGGGGTCCAACAATCTCTCCCTTTTTGATGTGCATCAACCCAAGTTCAAGTTAGGGTTAAAAATAGACAAAAAACAATAATTTTAAAGAAAAATTACTAAACTAACAAGTTAAGAATAATTTTTGTAATAAGTAAAATTGCAACATTTTTTTTTTAAAAAAAATAAATTTTAAGTTTTCGCTAACTCCCCCTAAACTTGTACTTTTCTCTCCCCCTTTGATCACAGCAAAAATGGGGTCTTAAGAATATTCAAGTAAGATTGAAGTTTTTTGAAAATTTTCTAAGTTAAAAATGAATTTTTGAAAAAAATTGCTAAGTTAAAATAAATTTTGAAAAAAAAATTCTAAGTATAAAAAATCCTAAGTAAATATTCAAATGTTCCCAAAAAAAATTTCTAAGTCAAGTGAATGAACTTTTAGAATTTTCCAGAAGAAAATTTCTAACCCAAAAAATTAAGTTAGAATTTTTTTTAAAAAAATTCTAAGGAAGTTTTGTTTATTTTAACAAATATTTGATTAACTTTCAAAGCATTATATAATTCTTGTTTAATGATTTTTCAGAAAGTTAATTAAACATTTTTTTTTCAATATTTTAGCTTCCAGGTAGTGGCGAGGCACTAGGCCTTCTTGGTTATTGGAGCAACAACCACTTCCTTAGACAAAGCTTCCATAAAGAATTTCAATGTTTAATTTTCTCATTGTAAGCTTTTAATTTTTGAAAAATTAATTAAGCACAGATTTTGGAACCCAATAGAGGTTTCTACCTACAGGGTTATTCAGATACTTAGGGGGTACATAATTTTTGGGTATTCTTTTAAGTTGACCCTGATGGTTTCTAATGTACCAGTTCAATTTTCCATAAACTTTAATTTTTGAATTTGGAAATCTATTTAAACATGTATTATTTCTTAACTTCTCAATTTCTAATTTTAGATTTTTATTTTCAGATTTTAAATTTTCATTTTCTTTTTCTAAGTGATCTAATTCTTTTTAGAAAGCTTTAATAAACTCAAAAGACTGTTTAGAGTTTAGGGCACGTACCTTACTTACCTCATCTTGCGATGCTCCCCCTTCATTATTGCTTTTTCCTTCTGATGTTCCTCCCCCTTCATCTATGCTCATTTCTGAGCTGGACGTTTCTTCTAGCTGATGGTTGGCCATCAGTGCTAGTCCCAAGAATTCTTCGACTTCGGAGTCGGAGGACGACGAATCATCCCACGTGGCCTTTAGATTGTGTTTGGGTCGAGTGGGCTTCTTGCTCCTTTCCTTACTTTTGCTCTTCAGTTTTGGACAGTCATCTTTGATATGTCCTTCTTCGTTGTAATTGTAGCAACGAACCACCCTTTTCTTTCGCTGGACCTTTTTCGACTGCAATCTAAATTTGTTAGAATTTACAAATTTATTAAACCGTCTTACCAGTAATGCCGCTTCGGATTCGTCGATCGAAGCTTCGGAATCGGGATCGCCCCTCCTTGCTTGTAGGGCGACGTCGAGGTTTGACTTCACTACTTCTTTAGGCTCTGCAATCCGAGACTCGTGAAGTTCAAAGGTAGAAAAAAAACTTTCTAAGGTACTTACCTCAAGGTCATTAGAGATGTAGTAAGCATCTACTAAGGACGCCCATTCCGGAGTCCTCGGGAAGGCGTTGAGCGCGTATCGGATGGAGTCTCGATTCGTTACCGTTTCGCCGAGATTTGTCAGTTGCGTTATCAGCTCCTTGATCCATGCTTGGAGTTGCGCTACCTTCTCGCCGGTGTTCATTCGGAGATTCGTTAGTTGTGTTCGAAAAATATCGCGCCTCGCTAGCTTTGCTTCCGAGGTGCCTTCGTGGAGCTCTAGGAATTTCTCCCAGAGGTCTTTTGTGGAGTCGTAGCTTCCGATCCAACTTACCTCTTGGGGCGGAAGAACGCTGAGCAAGTGAAACTCAGCTTTTCCGTTCGCCACAAAATCCGCCTGCTCCTTCTTCGTCCATTGGAACTCTTCTTTGTCTTTAGGAGCTGAAAAACCGTATTTTATTGTTAGTAAGATATCGAACTCGGTTTTGAAGAATACCTCCATTTTTTGCTTCCATGTAGCGAAATCTCCGTCGAATTTCGGGGGATGGATGTTCGCGCCGGTCATTGTCTTGATCGTAGTGCTTCAGTTGGCGATCAGGCTCTGATACCACTTGTTGGTGCAGCGAAGACCGGCAAGAGGGGGGTGAATTGCTGAAAACAAAAAGTAACTATACCCTCCTCGTACTTTCAACTCAGTTAGTGCAATAGTTAACAAAATAATAAAACAGTAAAAGAAAGACACAGAAGAATTAACCTAGTTACAACCAAGGAGGTTGTTAATCCAGGGCAGTAGAAAAAGCGCAGTAAAAGAAACTCTCCTTTGCTGAA
This sequence comes from Zingiber officinale, assembly GCF_018446385.1. Taxonomy (NCBI): domain Eukaryota; kingdom Viridiplantae; phylum Streptophyta; class Magnoliopsida; order Zingiberales; family Zingiberaceae; genus Zingiber; species Zingiber officinale. Next base: position 52,151,334 of record NC_055986.1, on the reverse strand, counting down.
GGCGGAGAAGCCTTTTACACTTTCAAAAGATCAGAACTATTGCTAGGAAACACTACAGATTGAATGCTTGAGTTGTTTTTGAATTCCTAGCTCCAGGGGCCTTTATATAGGCCCTGAAAATCTTATCCCGAGAGTCCAAGGCGCCTCCAATAGGGTTCAAGGCGCTTCCAACTCGATCTGCGGATAAAACTTTACCCGCAGCGCAAACGGTCAAACTGGCCTGCTCAAGGCGCCTTGAACAGGCTTGAAGGCGCCTTCAAGCTACAGTAACTTCTGCTACAGTAACTTTCTGCTACAGTAATTTCCAGCTTCGTTTGACTCCTTTTCTTCTTCGCTTTGGCTTCCGAAGCTCCGTTCTTTTGGGTGATTGCGGCCAACCGGAATAGGGCTCACCCGAACCCAATTCCCGGCCTTCTCCTCGAGCAGCCTCCGTCCCAGCTTAACGTCCCTCGAACGCCTCGCACGCTCTTCACGCCCACTGGAGTACTCTTCTGCAGCTCTCTCGTCCTTCGGACGCACCGAGCCCGTCGGCTCCCTTCCCGTGTCGTCCTTTTCGCTAGCTGCGTCTTCCGCTTGACTTCCTGTGCTCCTAAGCTCCTGCACACTCAGACACAGAGATCAAACACAGCAGGACCTAACCAACTTGGTTGATCACATCAAAACTACCACGGGGTCCAACACAGCACAGTTCGTCCCCCGCTCTTCACCGGAGAAGATTTCGGGTACTGGAAAGGACGAATGGAAAATTTTTAAAAAATCTAGTTCGAGATGTGGATGATCGTCAAGACTAGGTTTCAACTGCCAATCGACGAAGACGACAAGCCTACACCTTGCGAGAACTGGGAACCAGCTCTAATCAAGAAGGTAGAAGCCAATGCCAGAGCAACCTGTACCCTCCAGTGTGGACTGACCAAAGAAGAGCTCAACAGAGTTGGTCCCTTTTCAACCGTAAAAGAGCTGTGGGAGAAGCTGATCGAACTGCACGAGGGCACCTCCGACACCAAGGTAAGCAAAAGAGATTTGTTGTTTAATAAATTATATAATCTCAAAATGCAGGAAGGAGAGACAACAAGTCAACTCCACGCACGTATTCAAGACATTCTTAACTCCCTCCACGCGATCAGGCAAAGGGTCGAGAATAGGGATATAATAAGGTACGCTCTCAACGCGTTTCCAAGGAGTACATTGTGGGCATCAATGGTAGATGCCTACAAAGTCTCCAAGGACTTATCTTCTATAAAATTAGATGAATTATTCTCCGAGTTCGAATTACATGAGCAAACTAATGCACAACCAACCGAGAAGGGCATTACTTTGGTTGTAGGTACAAGCAGAACACGCGAACCAAGACCAAGGCGTAGAACCGAACCAGAATCAGATGAAGAACCTGACTCAGACGATAAAGACGATGAACTAACAGCTGAACTCGTCAACCTTGTAAAGAAGCTCTACAAGAAGAAGAAGATGTTCAACAAAAGGGACCTCAAGAAGGCGATCCAGTCTAAAGAAGCCCAATCAAGCTCGAAGGTAAAATTTGAAGTGGCGTGCTATGGCTGCAACCAGAAGGGACATATCAAAGCCAACATCCCCAACCAAAAGGAGATAAAACAACAAAGAAGGAAAAAGGTCTTGAAGGCAACATTCGAAGAATCTTCCTCAGAAGACGACGACGACGAACTCGATCAGACGAGTCTCCTTGCACTGATGGCCTGAGACCAGATCAATATGTCCGAGAGCGAGAGCGAATTGGAAGCTGAATTGGAAAGAAGCCATGCCACGGATCCGTATCCGTTTCCGAAGGTCCTGACCCTACTGTAAGTATTCCGCGTTTAAATAATTTAGTTAATTATTTGTTACGTAAATTAGCAAAATCCAATATTTGGATCAAGTCACTTCTGAAAGAGGCATCAACCCTTAAAGAAGTGACCAACTCCAAATCTTTGTCTGAATCCGTTCAGATTGGAACCTCGACTCAAGTCCAAAAGCTTGAGGAAGAGAATTCCAACCTGAAAATTCAAGTTAAGGATTTGAAGACCGCGTTGGAACGGTTCACTTTGGGTTCCAAGAATCTTGACATAATTCTTGGAAAACAAAAGGCCGTATACAACAGATCTGGAATTGGATTCAAACCTAAAAAGAAATATAGATCGTATTTATCATTAGTCAACAGACCAAATAATAAGAAAGTCCAAGCATGGGTACCCAAGTCCAACTTGGTCAATCAAGTTGGACTTGGTCAATATTAGGTTCCCAAGGATCAAGTACATTACCTTGATAGACCATATCGAGGCTATGATCCAGGGGGAGCCAAAATAAAAACTGTATTAATAAACAAATAAATCATAAATATATATATATATATAATTAAAATATAATTAAATTAAATGTATTTTTTTATCTAATCTATAAATTAAAATATAAAATATATATTTATATGAAATTATCGATAATATAGGTGGAGGCTCTAGAATAGCTGGCACCTCTAAAACTAACCTACTTGGTAGGGTAATCCAAACCAAACTATCCGGCAGGGTAATTAGAACTAACTAGAAAGGGAACAAGTTTAACTTGACCTATGGTACTGGTGAAATTTTGGATGATAGTACATTAGGGAAGCTTAGTCTATGCATGTCTATGAAGATATGGCTTCGACCTGGTGCATTTGGCTAAGTGAAACTAACCGAAGCTACCCTTTATGGATCCTAACCAGTTTGACCAAGGTTTTGTATTAAGTTCAGTGGACAGGACTATTTGGAAAACCTCGAAGGCATGGTTACTTTAATGATGTCCAAGTGACTCACCATAGCCCAGAAGTTTATCTGAAGAATGCCTATTTGTTGAGCCCAAAGCTAAACCTGAATCTAACATAAAGTTAAACCAAACTCTATAATGAAATTAATTCATCTCACAAAATTATAGGATCCCTTGATTGAAAATTTTAGATTGGGTGAGATGACTAAGGATAAAATAAAATCAAATTAAAATTAAATAAAAGAAAATTAAATTAAAATTAAATAAAATCAAATTAAATTAAAATTAAATTAAAATCAAATTAAAATTAAATTAAATTAAATCAAATTAAATAAACTAAAATTAACTAAAATAAAATTAAAAACTTATTTAAAAAATTTATTTAAAATGTTTTTTAAAAAAAATTATTTAAAAACTGATTTAAAATGTTTTAAAAACTTATTTAAAATATTTTTTAAAAAAACTTATTTAAAATGTTTTAAAATCTTATTTAAAATGTTTTAAAAACTTATTTAAAAAATTTATTTAAAATGTTTAAAAAAAACTTATTTAAAATGTTTAAAAAAACTTATTTAAAATGTTTTTAAAAACTTATTTAAAATGTTTTAAAAACTTATTTAAAATGTTTTAAAAAAAACTTATTTAAAGTGTTTTAAAAACTTATTCAAAAACTTATTTAAAATGTTTTAAAAAATTTATTTAAAAATAACAAAAATTTTAAATAATCTAAATACAGCGAACGAAGGCGTCTCTGCTATTGCAAAGGCGCCCTCCAAGGTCGGCGGGAAAATTCCCGCCAAACGCAACTAAGGTGCCTCGGACCGGGTCCGAGGCGCCCTAACTGCCGTGTTGGAGGTGCCTTCAGTGTGATTGAAGGCGCCTTCAATAACAAAATATGCAGCGAACAGAGAGTTCGCTGCACGTTTTCATCTCGCGAAAAACTTCGATCCAAGGCGCCTTAAACCCGGATTTCCTCCCTTCAACTCCTTCAAATACCCTACAATACCTCCTAGGTATACTCTAAACTCTCTGAAATCATCTTTTATATAGTTTTAGTGATTGTTTTGCAAATCTTTATGTATATGGTTGAAATTAGGAAACGACACAATGTTACGTCCACCTCGGATACGGCCCCGTCCACTGACGTTAGATTCCCTACTGAGCAACATAGGATTAGTTTTTCTCAGCATTCATACTCTGTCATTAAATGTAGATACCTAAATAGACCCTGTTTCACGAGTTATTGTCCATCTGTTATAGAGATGATTGCCCATTATCAGTTGGACAGACTAGTCTACTGCAATCATGCAGTAAACCGAGATCTATGTGCCCAGTTTTTTAACAACCTTGAGAAGGTTGATGATTTGGTCTATTCCACCCGGGTTGGTGGAAAGGACATCCAGTTTACACCTGCCTTATTATGCACTAGCTTAGAGCTTAGACAGTCAACATCTTCTTTCTTGTGTTACCCTAGTAGGGATCTGCCCTTTGGCGACCCCTACTCCCACATTACTCTAGATACACTCTATGAGTACTTTTTTGGTGGGGAGAGACCACTTGGAGTCTCTGACTTCAGGTCGATGTCTCTCAAAGTGCAGGACTATGTCATGTATAGAGCTCTCACTACATGCATACTACCCATCACATCTCGGGATGTCCCGAAGATGCGATCGTCCCATTCCTTCTTTTTGTACGCATTATGTCATCATTTAGAGATAGACATTGCATTACATATGATCCGACAGTAAGAAGGGGGGACCCACTTCCTGAAGGGTCTCAGCCTGAGGACCGATGAAAGGCTGTGCGGTGGATGGCCGAGCCGAGCGGATGGGTAGGTCCGAACGGAGCTATAGATAAACCCATCCATGGGCTCATGTTTCCGACGCCCAGGCAGGAAGACTGAAGGGCCGAGCGGGAGTCCGATCGGCAGGGGCCAAGGGCCGAGGGGGTTATCCGTTCGGCCAAAATAGGGGCGAGGGTATAAAGGGGGTCGAGCGGCCTATGCGCTCGACTCAGGATATGAGATATCAGCCGAAGCATGTCTAATGATTAGGCCGTACACAAGATCGCACGATCTTGCCGTCACATCATGGAGAGGCTGATACAGTAACAGTATGGTCTCATGGACGTCTCCCTGACAGATCCATATTTAGACATGGCCCTTCTGACAGACCCATACCTGGGCATGGTCAAAGGCAGGTGGTTGCTTTGATTGGCACGCCCAGGCTTCTTTGAGAGATCTATATAAGGCTTCCATTTCTCCACGGAGGTATGAAAATCTTCATCTTGAAGCCACCTTTTGTTATTCCTCGCCGACTTGAGCGTGCCGGAGGGCCGCCGCCGACACCCTCCCGGCTTGCGGTGCAGTTCACCGAGCATTCGAGGATCTAGCAGAGAGCGCCACGTGCCCAGTCCAGCCACTCGGACAGATCAAATTGGCGCCGCTCGTGGGAACGCCTCCGCATCCGACGGAACAATGGACGAGGCCGGACGACAAAACACGTGACGCTGAGGAAGAGCTCGACGCCTGTCGAGATAAGGGCCGCCAAACTTGTTGAACAAAAATAGAAAGCAGCGGCCGAACGGCAGAGCAACAAGCGACATCTCGAGCGGACGCACCTCAAGCCACCGTCGCATTCCACCGGGCCTTATTTCACACCCCTGAAGCCGCACCAGCTCGAAGAGATAGAGGCTCTTCTTCAGACGACATGCCAAGGCGGGATGACAGAAAAGGGAAAGCCCCTCGGGCGGACTCATCTCCCGAGCGGATCAATCGTCAATTCTCGGAGCCTATTCTGCGAGACCCTCTACCCAAGCACTACGTGCCTCCGACGATCGGCGAGTACAACGGAACAACGGACCCGAATGATCATCTGGGTAAGTTTGATAACACGGCCACGCTCCATCAATACACCGATGGAGTGAAATGCCGCGTCTTTCTTACCACACTCTCGGGATCGGCTCAACGATGGTTCCGGAGGTTGTCGGACGGATCTATCACAAGCTTCAAGGATTTCCGAACGGCCTTCCTCCACCACTTTGCTAGCAGTCGGCGTTATCAGAAGACAAGTGTCAGCCTGTTCGCCATCAAGCAAGATCCAAAGGAATCGCTTCGGGCTTACATCCAACGATTCAACCAAGTGGCAATGGACATCCCAACGGCCACATCGGAGACGATGATGAACGCCTTCACACAAGGCCTGGTAGATGGTGACTTCTTCCGGTCGCTCATCCGAAAGTCGCCCCGAGATTATGATCACATGTTGCATCGGGCCAACGAATACATAAACGTGGAAGAAGCGCAAGCCGCTCGGAAAAAGGAAACTCTAGCCGAGCGTGCACCTGTTCAGGCCGAGCGGAAACAGCACGTCGCTCAGCAGCCACCTAGAGGACCGAGGGCCAAAGCAATTCGATCCCCCCACGCCAGATCACATGTACAAGAGGTGGCTGCCGCTCGGCCCAAACCGAAGAAGAAGTGGACCCCTCTGTTCTGCTCCTTCCACCAATCGGATACGCACAACACGAGGGATTGTCGAAGTCTTCCCTTCGTGACTAATCCCATTCCCAGGAGAGCCGAACGACGGTCTCCTCCCATCGACAGAAGACAAAGGACCTATGAAGCTGACCGGACCCGCACCGAGAGGCGACATCACCAGACGCCCGATCGGCACCGATCCCCAAGACGGGAGAATCGCCGGGCGTCCAGAGAACGGTCCCGACCGTCCGCTCGGGAGGAGGAAAACAGGAGCAATACTTCCCGGGGCGAGATCAGCGTTATTGCTGGAGGGCCGACCGGAGGAGACTCCAACCGAGCCAGAAAGGCGGGCGTTCGGCAGCTGCAGATCCACGCGGTCGGCTGTAGCCAAGAGCGGGCAAGTGGACCGGAAATTACTTTCGGGCCCGGAGATTTAGAAGGAGTAGAAGTGCCCCATGACGACGCGCTGCTCATTAAAGCGGTAATAGCAAATTACACCATTCACCGCATATTTGTTGACACAGGGAGCTCGGTCAACATCATATTCAAGAAGGCGTTCGATCAGTTGCCCATGACGACCCCGCTCTACGGGTTTACGGGCAACGAAGTTCAGCCGGTCGGGCAGATCCGGCTAGCCACCTCGCTGGGAGAAGAGCCGCTCAGGAGGACCAGGACAATAAACTTCGTGGTGGTCGACTCTCCGTCATCCTACAACGTCATTTTGGGACGACCGACACTCGGCGAATTCCGAGCAGTTGTCTCAACCTTGCACCAGAAGATAAAGTTCCCGGTGGAGGACCAAGTAGGAGAAGTGCGTGGAGATCAGCTAGCAGCTCGGTGGTGCTATATAGAGATGATTCGGGCAGAAGCTTGCTCCGCTCGGAAGGCGCCCCGAATCGAGGTACACGTCATAACCGAGAAACCTCCTGCTTTAATTTATGATGAAAAGGAGGAAGTTCAGATCCATCCAACCCGATCGGAGGCCACGACTTTTATCGCCTCGGATCTGGAGGAAGAACAGAAGGAGAAGCTGATCCAATGCCTCCAACGAAATCACGATGTCTTCGTCTGGTCGACACATGAATTGCCCGGAATTTCGCCGAGCATAGCGCAGCATGAGTTACATGTCCGACCGGACGCTCGGCCGATAAAGCAGAGAAAAAGAGATTTCAGTGCCGAGCAGAATGCCATCATCCGGGCGGAAGTAGAAAAACTTCTGAAGGCCGGCCACGTACGCGAGGTGCAGTTCCCGAGCTGGCTGGCCAACGTAGTATTGGTCTCCAAGCCGGGCGGCAAGTGGAGAGTTTGCATCGACTTTCGGGACTTGAACAAAGCATGTCCCAAGGATTTTTATCCTCTGCCCCGGATAGATCAGCTGGTGGACTCTACGGCCGGCTGCGAATTAATCTGCATGCTTGACGCCTACCAAGGATATCATCAAGTGCCGCTCGCCCGGGAAGATCAAGAAAAAGTAAGCTTCGTGACGGCCGACGGCACTTATTGCTACAAAGTGATGCCGTTCGGATTGAAGAATGCCGGGGCCACCTATCAACGCTTGATGAACAAAGTATTCCGGGAGCAGATCGGGCGGAATCTGGAAGTTTATGTAGACGATATTCTTATTAAATCTGTCCGAGCGGTAGATCTCTGCAAGGACATGGAAGAAACCTTCCGAACGCTGCGCAGATATGGAGTCAAGCTGAATCCCCAGAAGTGCCTGTTCGGAGCAAAAGGAGGGCATTTCTTGGGATATATAGTGACCGAGCGGGGAATTGAAGCCAACCCCAGCAAGGTGAAAGCTCTGCAAAACATGCTTCCTCCTAGAAACACAAGGGAGGTACAACGGTTGACCGGTCGGATAACTTCATTGTCCAGATTCATCTCCAAAACCGTCGACCGGAGCCTGCCATTCTTCAAGATCCTGCGCAAGGCTACTAAGTTCCAGTGGGATGAAGAGTGTGACCGAGCATTTGAAGAGTTGAAAACATATCTAAATTCCCTGCCTGTGCTGGCCAAGCCGAGCGGGGGTGAGTCACTTTATATGTATCTATCGTCAACTGAGCATGCTGTAGGCTCAGCACTTGTGAGGGCGAACGGCGAAGAGCAGCCGGTGTATTTTCTGAGCCACATTTTAAAAGACGCTGAGTCTCGTTACACCGGGCTCGAGAAGTTGGCCTTTGCTTTGGTTCTAGCCGCTCGTCGCCTTCGACCGTATTTCTTGGCTCACACCATCATTGTCCGGACGAACAGTCCACTCGGAAGAGTGCTGTTGAATCCAGGACGACAGAATTAAGCGAGTTTGACATCCAATATCAGACCCGCTCGGCGATTAAAGCCCAATCCTTGGCTGATTTTGTGACCGAAGTGCAAAGGCCTGAGCCGGAAGCTATGTGGAGAATATATGTGGATGGATCCTCCACTCGGCTCGGAAGTGGGATCGGAATAGTACTACTCTCACCTCAGGAAGAAAAGATGCACCTATCCGTCCGGCTGGATTACAAAGCTACTAACAATGAGGCAGAGTATGAGGCCCTTATAGCCGGACTGCAGGCAGCACGGCATGTGGGAACCGGTCGGGTGACACTTTATTCGGATTCACAGTTGGCCGCCTCCCGCACCTTTGAAATCAACTGTGTTCGGCTCAAACTCTACGCTGAGGCCTTTGAAAAACTCAAAGCTGCTTTCCGAGAGGTGCTTATTCAGAAGATTCCCCGAACGGAGAACCAGGCGGCCGATGAGTTAGCCAAGCTCGCGAGCTCGATAACGCCAGTCGCCCTTCAGCAACCAATTGAAAAAATACTGCTGGTAGCGCATGTCGACCGGATGCAAGGCCTCACGTTTCCAAGTGACTGGAGGACACCTATTATAGAATTCCTCCGTTCGGGCACCACACCATCTGAGGAATATGCAGCCCGGCTCCTCAGAAGAAGAGCCGGTCGGTTTACACTCATCGGAGATCAGCTTTACAAGAAAGCTTTTTCGCGTCCTTTGCTGAAATGTGTAAGCTCAGAAGACTCAGCTTACATCCTCCAGGAAGTACATCAAGGATCATGCGGGGGACATCCGGGCGGGCGCTCGTTGGCCAAGAAGATCCTCTTGGCCGGATACTTTTGGCCAACCTTACAAACAGATGCCGCTCGGACAGTATCTACATGCCTTTCATGCCAGAAGTATCATAACTTCATCCACCGACCGGCAGAGGAGATGAAGGCATCAATCATCTCATGTCCGTTTGATCAATGGGGAATGAATATTGTGGGTCCATTTCCGATGGCGACCGGGCAGAGGAAATTCTTACTAGTGGCGGTAGACTACTTCTCCAAGTGGGTGGAGGCCGAGCCGCTCGCAAAGATTACTAAACAAATGGTTAAAAAATTCATCTGGCAACACATCATTTGTCGGTTCGGCATCCCCCGCCGACTAGTGTCCGACAACGGGCGGCAGTTCACAGGGAAAATGTTAGAAGAGTGGTGCAGGAGCTACGACATTGAGCAACATTTCACGTCTGTGGCCTATCCTCAGAGCAACGGTCAGGCTGAAGTCGCCAACAGGGAAATTCTCCGTATTCTGCGTGCTCGGCTCGACCATTTGGGGGGAAGTTGGCCAGATGAAGTGCCGAGCGTCTTGTGGGCCATCCGAACGACGCCAAAAGAAGGGACAGGAGTCACACCGTTCCATTTGGTATATGGCGGTGAGGCCGTCATTCCAGTCGAAGTCGGCGTTGATTCAATCCGGATCCAGAGCTACGATGATGACAACGCCGAACGAAGAAACATGGAGCTGGACTTGGTAGAAGAGGAGAGGGCGAAGGCAGCCGTTCGGCTGATGACATACCGCCAGCGGATGAAGCAAACTTACAACCGGCGCGTCATTCCCAGATCATTCCAGGTCGGCGATCTTGTCTGGAAGAAAGTCAAGCCGGTCGGCGACGTCGGCAAGCTTGAAGCTCCATGGGCCGGTCCCTTCAGAGTCATCGAAAAGCTCCGCTCGGGTGCGTATTATTTGGAAGACAAGGACGGTCGGCAGCTAGATAGACCGTGGAGCGCGAACCACCTCCAGCCTTACCGGGCGGGATGAAAGGTGTATCACTGTAAATCACTCGGTGTACTTCATTTTTCGACTGAATGCTTGAAAGGCAGAAATGAAAAGTCAAAAGAGCGAAAATGAGACGTTATCGTGGGTCGAAGGCCCTGTACCGTTCGGACGGCGGTAAATTATCTTAGCAAAAATGCTCGACGAAGCAGACCCTGAGCCGTTCGGCCAGGAATACGTTCTCCACACTGGGTGAAAGGTGCGCTAAATGTAACTGTATATGCTCCTCGGTCGCCTATGCACTTGCGATGCAGGAAGTAGAAGGATGATAGCACAGGGTATCATCTGCGAAACGGAAGGCCAAGGTCGCTCGACCTGGTAAGGAGTTAGCCCTAAAGCCGTCTAGCCCAGACATTAAACCGGAGAGCCGCGCCGACCGGCTATAAATATCCGCGCCGACGAGCCCCGTCGTTAAAAATCGAGAGACGGGCCGGCGTCTATAAATAATCCGAGCGGAAAGCCGACGAGCACGGCCAATAAAAAAAGAGAGACGCGACGACCGGCTATGAATATCCGCTACCGACGAGCCCCGCTGTTAAAAATCGATAGATGGGCCGCCTATAAATAATCCGAAGGAAAGCCGACGAGCACCGTCGTTAAAAATCGAAGCCGCTACCGATCGGCTATAATATCCGCTACCGACGAGCCCCGCCGTTAAAATCGAGAGACGGGCCGACGCCTATAAATAATCCGAGCGAAAGCCGATGAGCACCGTCGTTAAAATCGAGAGCGCGCCGACCGGCTATAATATCCGCGCCGACGAGCACCGCCGTTAAAAATCGAGACGGGCCGCCTATAAATAATCCGAAGGAAAGCCGACGAGCACCGCTGTTAAAATCGAGAGCCGCGCCGACCGCTATAATATCCGCGCCGACGAGCCCCGTCGTTAAAAATCGAGAGACGGGCCGGCGTCTATAAATAATCCGAGCGGAAAGCCGACGAGCACCGTCGTTAAAAATCGAGAGCCGCGCCGACCGGCTATAAATATCCGCGCCGACGAGCCCCGTCGTTAAAAATCGAGAGACGGGCCGGCGTCTATAAATAATCCGAGCGGAAAGCCGACGAGCACCGTCGTTAAAAATCGAGAGCCGCGCCGACCGGCTATAAATATTCGCGCCGACGAGCACCGTTAAAAATCGAGACGGGCCGCGTCTATAAATAATCCGAAGGAAAGCCGACGAGCACCGCTGCAAAATCGAGCCGCTACCGACCGGCTATAATATCCGCCGACGAGCACCGCCGTTAAAATCGAGAGACGGGCCGCCGTCTATAAATCCGAACGGAAAGCCGACGAGCACCGCCGTTAAAATCGAGAGCCGCGCCGACCGGCTATAATATCCCCACCGACGAGCCCCGCTATTAAAATCGAGACGGGCCGGCCTATAAATAATCCGAAGGAAAGCCGACGAGCACCGCTGTAAAATCGAGAGCCGCGCCGACCGCTAAATATCCGTGCCGACGAGCACCGCCGTTAAAATCGAGACGGGCCGCGCCTATAAATAATCCGAAGGAAAGCCGACGAGCACCGCCGTTAAAATCGAGAGCCGCGCCGACCGGCTATAATATCCGCGCCGACGAGCCCCGCCGTTAAAAATCGAGACGGGCCGCCTATAAATAATCCGAAGGAAAGCCGACGAGCACCGCCGTTAAAAATCGAGCCGCACCGACCGGCTATAAATATCCGCACCGACGAGCACCGCGTTAAAAATCGAGACGGGCCGGCCTATAAATAATCCGAAGGAAAGCCGACGAGCACCGCTGCAAAATCGAGCCGCTACCGACCAGCTATAATATCCGCGCCGACGAGCCCCGTCGTTAAAAATCGAGAGCCGGCGTCTATAAATAATCCGAGCGGAAAGCCGACGAGCACCGTCATTAAAAATCGAGAGCCGCGCTGACCGGCTATAAATATCCGCGCCGACGAGCCTCGTCGTTAAAAATCGAGAGACGGGCCGGCGTCTATAAATAATCCGAGCGGAAAGCCGACAAGCACCGTCGTTAAAAATCGAGAGACGGGCCGGCGTCTATAAATAATCCGAGCGGAAAGCCGACGAGCACCGTCGTTAAAAATCGAGAGCCGCGCTGATCGGCTATAAATATACCAAGCGGAAGAGCGAATATCGGAGTAAGAAATTGCGGAAACTATAAATATTAAAGCATTCAGGCCCGAAGGGGGGTTGGTCCTTCGACACTCGGCGTTTGTTGACTTCACGCAAGCAGGATACGTGCAGAACGAGTAGGTCTGCTCACTCGCACTTTATGCAATGAGCCAAGCCGATCGGACGCGTGAAGGAGAAAGCTTAAGAGCACGACTGGCGAAAATTTTACAAGCATTAATGTTAAGCAAACAGAAGAATATTACGGACAATGAGTAGGAAGACAGAAAAAGGGGCATCGTTTCATTAGAAGAAAAATTATGCCGAACAGCACGTACAAAAATCTCACATCCGCCGAGCGGAGGAAGTACAAAAAGTGCTTGAAATAACCCACATCACTCCGGATCCTCAAAATTAAAAAAGGTGTCCGGGATGTCGTCGATCATGGCCGCCAGTTCGGGAGGGGGAATGCTCAGGTCAGCAGGAAGATGCCCCCCCTTCTTGAAGTACGCCGTGGTGACCTTGACCGCCTCGAGGAAGGTTGAGGAGACGTTGCCACCAAACTTTTCACCAAATCGCTCTGAGTGGATGTATTCTTGGCGCGCTACAGCTAGGCGACTCGGCTCTCCCTCCTTATATTTTTTGAGCAACGCCCGGGAAGCAGTTAAGGAATCTTGGAGGGCCTTCAAGTTTGCTTCAGCCTTTGTGCATTCAGCCGAACGGACCTCCCGTTCGGCGTTCAGCTGGGCCTCCAGATCCTTAGTTCGCTGATTTAGCGCATGGACATCTACTTTCATTCTGTCCAGGTCAGCGATCGCCTGCCTCTTCCGGCTACCAGCGCGCTTCACATCTTTGTCACGCTTCTTCACCAAGTCCTCTAGCCGAGCTACCTCAGCAGCCAGGTCGGCAGCCTTCTTCTGTTCGGCCTCAAGAGCTTGTTTCTCCCGCTCGGCCGTGGGACCTTCCGACACTTGGAGTTTTTCCAGAAGGCCCTCCAACTCGGCTAGCCGATGGCTAGTGGCAATTTGCTCAGCCCAGCGCTGTAAGGGAAATAATAATGTCAGGGATCAAACAATAGCATGACACGGGAATGAAGACGGGTTTACCTGGGTAGCCTGTTGCATATTGTTATCGCCGAGCTGCTTGGGCGTCATAAGGGCCGCCTGAATCTGAGCGTCCTCGAAGAGTTTGGCGAGCGGACCAGTCAGGGTTATCTCGTGAACGGGGCTCGATGGCCGATCGGCAGACAGTAAATATTCCTCCGATGGGAATCGGAGGGTAGTCTTGATGGTAGGGTGGCCGGACGGCGCTTCTTCAGTCGCGGCCGCCTGATGCGAGGACTCCCCTATGGTGGAAGTTTCGCCCAACCGACGTAAGCGGCGGCGAGGTCGGGGAGGAGAGCCAGAAGACTGTGCGGCAGGCGAAGCCATAGGGGTCCCGATCCGGGATGGCGTGCGGTCGGGCGAAGTTACGGCGATCGGCGCCTGTGGTTCCCCCTCTTGGGCTAGCGGAAGGCGGGGGTCTCTTCGACGTTTCCGCCGAACCTCCAAAGGTGGATCTCCAACCTGGGGAACGCCCAGCTCGGCGGGAGCCGAGGAAACAGGATCAAGCGGACTGTGCCCCTCCCTCTCCTGCATCTGCCGGGCGGCTAGGGATTAAACCCCGCTCGGCGAGCTCCTTTTTGGTGGCCGCTTCAATTTCTACAGACTTCAATTTCAAGTGAGCGGTAGCCTTGGATCGCCACATGACATCAGCTGCAGTGAAAGAAATTAAAATCAGTTAGACAAAAAAGACTAAGAGAGTAAAGAGTCCTTACTCATGCGGAAGGGGAGATTCGCCCGAACGGGAGATAATCCGAAAATATATAGCACCCCCTTCAAGAGCAACTGGTCGATCTTGTATCGCTGGCCGGACAACCAGTTCGCCGCATGAAGATAGGCTGGATTACTTCTGAACTTGCCAAGCTCCGGCTGGGTCGGCACGGCGGTCTGCCATTGGGTGCGGAAGGCTGGCCGATCGGGAAGTCGGATGAAGAAGAAAAACTCCTTCCAGTGTTTGTTGGAGGTCGGCATGTTATCAAAAAATTTAAAGCCTATTCTACTTTGGAAGATAAAAGTGCCCGGCTCGGATTGTTTGGGGTAGAAGAAGAAATGGAATATCTTAGGGTCAAGAGGAATACTGTGCAACTTAAAGAGGACGACCATCCCGCTCAGCAACCTAAAGGAATTCGGCACAAGCTGGCCGAGTGGGATGCGGAAGTAATTACAAACCTCCAGAATAAATGGATGGGTAGGAAATCTAAGGCCGCCCTGGAATTGGTCTAAAAAGAAACAAATGGAGCCGATCGGCGGGTCATTTGGACGGTCGGTCGGGCCGGCTATAATTATTTCGTGGTCATCAGGAAGCCCGTATGTCCGAACAAGGCGCTGGGCATGCTCCTCATCGAATCGGCTCTCCATGGTCAGGTACCAGGGGCCCGAAATGTTAACAGCGGGTTCGGATGAACTCGCCATCTCAGAAAGAAATCAAAGGAAGGGAAACGAAAGGAGCGAAATGAGCAGGGAAGACCTATTAAGTGAAGGCAGAAGACTCACTAGGAAGGAAACGGGGGGAAAAATCACCGAGGAGGTGATCGCCGCTTAAGAACAGACACTGGGTCGCCGAAGGCCGCAGTAATAGGACGAAGCAGGAGGCAGCGCGCAAGCAAGCATGCGGCGAAGGAAGGAGACGGGGGCCTTATACTGCCGAGGATGGGTAGCCTCCGCCGTCGGATGCAGGTCACGAAGGACGAGGCCGTCATCCGATCGTCTATTTCAAAGCAATCGCGTCCCATCGTATTAAGCATCGACGCCACGCGAGAAGAGCCACGTGGCGTCTTGCCACTAGGCACAATTAATGCGCGTCATACCGCGCATGCTGCGACTTAATGGAAGGGATTTGCACGATTTTCGAGAAGATTTAGACAAGCCAACATCCACTTTGAGCGAGGCATCCGAAACGAAGAGCCGAGCGGCTAAATCCGGCATAAGGGCCGAACGGCTAAAGAAAGAATATATAAGCTACGGAAAGGAGGCGACAGCCCGCTCGAATACATATAGTCCAGTCAGTCGGACTCGCTGCCTCCTTCGACTAGACTTGAAGGGAAGGCAAGTGATCCGGCAGTAAGAAGGGGGGACCCACTTCCTGAAGGGTCTCAGCCTGAGGACCGATGAAAGGCTGTGCGGTGGATGGCCGAGCCGAGCGGATGGGTAGGTCCGAACGGAGCTATAGATAAACCCATCCATGGGCTCATGTTTCCGACGCCCAGGCAGGAAGACTGAAGGGCCGAGCGGGAGTCCGATCGGCAGGGGCCAAGGGCCGAGGGGGTTGTCCGTTCGGCCAAAATAGGGGCGAGGGTATAAAGGGGGTCGAGCGGCCTATGCGCTCGACTCAGGATATGAGATATCAGCCGAAGCATGTCTAATGATTAGGTCGTACACAAGATCGCACGATCTTGCCGTCACATCATGGAGAGGCTGATACAGTAACAGTATGGTCTCATGGACGTCTCCCTGACAGATCCATATTTAGACATGGCCCTTCTGACAGACCCATACCTGGGCATGGTCAAAGGCAGGTGGTTGCTTTGATTGGCACGCCCAGGCTTCTTTGAGAGATCTATATAAGGCTTCCATTTCTCCACTGGAGGTATGAAAAATCTTCATCTTGAAGCCACCTTTTTGTTATTCCTCGCCTGACTTGAGCGTCGGAGGGCCGTCACCGGGACACCCCTCCCGGCTCGGTTTCGTTGCAGGTTCACCGGAGCATTCGAGGATCTAGCAGGAAGCGCCACGTGCCCAGCGTCCACTGATTCCCGGTTCGGACAGGATCAACATATGTTCTCAAACATAGTTCATGTAGCTAGTCTTGTCACATCCAGAGTAGTTCATATGCCCTACTGTCATATACTGACATCCATATTTTCGATGATTGAGGGTATAGATGTGACACGGGGGATGGTCCTTCCCCTTACCCGTTATGATGAGTTTGGGTTGGGTTCTCTTAGGCTAGCGCATATAGATGTCACTGCTCAGGGTATCCTAGCATGGGTGGGCAGACCTCCGCCAGCCGACCCAGCCGAGGATGAGCCAGTTGCTCTGAGAGGGCCCGAGGGAGAGGACGTGTTAGAGTTCACAGCCGAGGATTTTCATGGACAACCCTCCAGTTCGGCAGGGCCCTCGACCTCGACTCGATGATCCACCTCCTTATCTGTCGAGGACCGACTCACACGTCTCGAGGTTTACTCCGCTCAGACACGACGGCTTATGCTGGATGAGTTCCGCATGCTTCGCACAGACATAGCTTCCGGCTTTGCCTCTCTTCGTCAGGGACAGCCTGCTCCCGAGCAGCCTCTTGCACCACCTCCAACTGATGATCCTACTTATTGATACTATCTTTTCATGCATTGTACTTTGGACTTTGGACACAGACACTTTCATCTGCTACTATTATCTAATTAAATTTTTGTCGATTAGAGTTTAGTTACACAACCTAACTTTCTACTTACTAGTTTTTTTATAAGTTACTTAGTTATGCACATCTAGTTAAACTCTTGCTTAGTTTCTTTTATAAAACTTCTAGGGAAAATGTTGATTTCAAAATTCCAACTTTATTAGATTTTCAAAATTGGACTTAGCCTAGGCACTTACCTTTAGATATCATGTTCCCCTAGGTTTTAGGCAGAGCATCTCACAAGCACACTAGGCATAACTTGTTTGTGTTTGTAAAACTTAGAACGCCGTGAGATGCATAGGGTACAGCCTAGACTTCAGAATGCTTATTTTTGTGCATCGCAGGAAGTCTGGGCGTTAAATACCAAAAATACAGTAATCAAGTTAAGTGATCCTGACTTAGTCAAATCTAACTGGATTGTCAACTTAACTTGACTAGCTAAGTGAAAGTTGTTACCTTCTAGGTAAACAATTAGTAGCTAATGGTTAGACATTTGGCCCAGTAGATTAAATAAATACTCATGCTTGGACTTTAGGGCTACCTGAATTTAGATGAACAACCTTAATTCAAACTTTTACAAGTTAAGCTCCTCCCTCTATGGAGCTAAATTTAACTAAGTCTTTCAAACCAAATATTTCAACTTTAACTATATCTTCTAATAACTTCTCAAAGCTATTTTTCAAAAGGCCTATTAAAACTTAAGCCATTTTCAAATATTCTTGCAAATGCCTTTAAACTTAGCCAATTTTGAGAAAAATTCTATAAAGTTTTCCGAATCTAACTAACTTTTCTCAAAAAGGTTTTTCCTTCAAAAGTTACCTAAGTACTTTTTCGAATTTTGCTTTTCAATATAATCTTTCAAAATATCTTTAAAAAGATCCTCTCTGAATCCTTAAACATTTACTTAGCTAAATGTTTTACAAGAACTATTCTCTTAGTTAAATACTTCTTAAATTTAATTAAGTATTTTATTTTTTTCAAAGTACTCTGATTAGCTAAGTTATTTCTCAAAGTTGAAATAATTTATGACTTATCTAAAAGTCTTACAAGAACATTTTTTCTAAAAAGCTAAGTATTTTTTCAAGGTATACCTTAACACTTTTTCAAAATAATTTTCAGATATACCTAAGTTCTATATTTTTCCCCTCCTTATTTTGATATATGGCAAAGGGGGAGAGCAACATAAAATTCAAAATTCAAAATTTAAGCTCTAATTAAGGGGGAGCCTTACACTTTAAATAAAATTCAAAATTTAAGCTCTAATTAAGGGGGAGCCTTACACTTTAAATAAAATTCAAAATTTAAGCTCTAATTAAGGGGGAGCCTTACACTTTAAAGTGTTAGCTTAAGCCTTGATTGCGTCCAAAATTGTGTTCTTATGCTTACACTAAAACTTTAAAAAAATGTTGTTACTTATACATCTGTTTAATTATGTCTGTTTTTATTTAACTTTGAATTTGAGTTGCCATACTCAAAAAGGGGGAGATTGTTGGTGCTGGAAGCATCTGACGATCGAACCCGTGTTTTGATAATGGAAAAGGGTTCAAAGTTAAGTTGGTTTGTGATCTAACAGTTTGAATAAGCTTGCAGGAAAGTCCTAAGTGTACTTAGGCAAAAGTCCTAGCTGTGGTTAGGCAGGTGGAAAACCCTAGGGGGTGGTAACCCTAGGTCATAGGGGGCGGTAACCGTATGTGGAAAGTCTTGGCGGGTCGAGAGTTTCAGGCAAAAGTCATAGGGGGTGGTAACCCTAGGTGGAAAGTTCTGGTGTCGCGAACCAGGTGGAAGACTGGACGGGTCGGGGAGCGAGCGTCCAACAGAAAGTCCGGAAGCATCGAACGCCAAGCAAAAGTCCAGTCGATCTGGAGGATCGTGCTGGCATCAAGTAAATCTCCTAAGTGGAGTAGGTGAGGACGTGTTCCCCATAGAGGAAACAGTAGGCGTCGGATCGACCTAGGGTTTCCGGTTGAAAATCCGAAGTCAGACCCGAACCGTCCAAAGACTGTCAATATTTCATTTACTATGACTATTATGTACTAACTTTGTTTTGTAGGGTATGTGTTTAGGACTAACACATTTTGCAGGAACAAAGGAGCAAGTCACACCTCGGATGAACAGTGTCCGAGACGCCTCCACGGAACTTGGAGGCGCCTCGGGTGCAGAGGGTGAGCTGGCTGGGCAGCAGGCTTGCAGGTGCCTCAGACGGAGCTGGAGGCGCCTTGGACCAGAGCTTGGAGGCGCCTTGGAGTGGCCATGAAGGCGTCTCAAGCAGGATAAGAGGTGAACTTTTCAGCACTGATCCACGCGGCTGACTCGGCGTGTTGGAGGCACCCTGGATGGTGTTGGAGGCGTCTCCAATAGTGCATAAAAGGGAGTCTCGAGGTAGTAGTCAAGACAACAATTCCTAAGTACTTCTACTACAACGTGCTGCTCCAAAAGACGCCCTGAAGTGCTGTCACAAGCCCCCGATGACCCGGAGCTCCGAGATTTTGATTCTGTCGTCGATATAATAGTTCTTTATTGCACTTATTGTAATACAAATTTGTACTCTTTTTCGATCTTATAGTTGTTGCCCACCGGAAGCGATCAACGATTGCGGGCCTTGGAGTAGGAGTCGTCACAGGCTCCGAACCAAGTAAATCCCTGGTGCCTTTCTATGGTTGTTGTCTTTTACTTTATTCCGCTGCTTTAACTCGATAGTTTTACGAATCCGAAACATGAAATAGCCACGAGCGCTAGTGCTTCTCGATCCAACACCTTTATCATACCTGATCGCGGAGTGGTGTCGACCGTCTGAAGATCTGTCTCGGCCCCTCAACTCCAAATTGCCCATGAAGTCAGGGAGAGAAATAGTGTCAATCCTGTGACTCCCAAATGTCCACGGAGTCAGGGAGAGAACAATCATGACCATCAAAGGAAGTGAAGCCCATAGCCATACAAGGGAGCAGAGTCCGTAGCGTTAGAAGAAAGCAGAGCACCGTGGGTGAAAGGAACAGAATTTGTAGACGTAAAAGGATGCAAAACAGGTGGAGGATGGAGAGCATATAGTAATAATAGAGTGAAGCGCCTATAGCAGTAAGAGGATGCAGAGTCTCATGGTGAAAGGTGCAAAGCCTGTAGCAGTAAGAGGATGCAGAGCTTCATGGTGAAGGGTGCAGAGCCTGTAGCAGTAAGAGGATACGGAGCCTGATGGTGAAGGGTGCAGAGCCTATAACACACCTGATAGGGGAGCTGGGCCCCTAGTCCCTGATCGGAGAGTAAGGCTCCTAGCCTGTAATCAAAGAGTGAGGCCCCTAGATCCTGATCGGGAAGCTATACTACAAGTCACTGATCGGGAAGCTGTGCCCCTAGTGTATGAGTGGGGAGCTGTGCCCTAATGTCTGATCGGGGAGTTGGGCTCCTAATGTCCGATCAAAAATCGAAGACCCTAGTCTTTGATAAAGGAACTAGGATCTTACTCTCTTATCAGGGAGCTATAGCTGCCCCTATAATCGTAAAAAGGAAGCAGAGCCTGTAACATACTTGATCGGGGAGCTGTGCCAACCAGCTAAGGGTTTGTCTTGGTATCTTGACTCTCGAATACCCGGGGAGTCAAGGAAAAAATATATTGGAAAAACTAACCTGTCGGCTAGCTGAAGCTCCAACTCAATTCATCGACTCCCGAATACCCGTAGAGTGAGGGTAGAAGATAATATGTTCGTTATGATCCTCCGAGACTGTGATAATGGCAGAGAACCTCTCAATGGCGTTCATCTTCACGTTCTAGAATAGGTGGAGAAGATTCCCACAGACGACGCCAAATTGATCATGTCCGGAATCTGAGTTAGATGAACCGCCGGGTGAGGTGGATGGAATATTGACCGAATCGTGACGTCCTGGGGGGGGGGTGTGCTGAGATAGCTTCTGTGTTGACTAAGTCGTCAAAAGTTCTCTGGTCAACGCTACCTACAGCCAGTGACTGGGTTGCCCCTGTCCCTGGTACCCCGAGGCTCGAGGCAGATTCAAGGAATATATGAGTAACATGCTAATAATAATATAATAATGAGATAAATGAGGGGAGAGTACAGAAAACGTACCCTGGCCCAGGGGGCGCCCTCGGATGGGACGCTGCTCGAGTTATTGTAACCCGGAAGAGTAAACGAATGCCCCAGACAAGGAGTTGGATCTGACGACACTGAGCCAGGCGCGATGGCACGAAACCGGATGTGACCTCAGCACGTAGGCCGAGATAAGACATCGACACGTAGGACGGGATAAGAGATCGACATGTAGGTCGAGATATGAGATTGGCATGCAGGCCGAGATATGAGATTGGCACGCAGGCCAAGATATGAATAATAGCGTGAAGGCTAGAACACCGCATTGGCACGATGCTGGAACACCACAACGCCTCGATGGTTGAAACACAATGGTACGGAGCTGGATAGTAACAACGGCGCACAGGACGAAATACAACAACCATACAAAACTAAATCGAGATTGGAATTAGCACGTGGATTGCCGGTATGTAGCGGCTGCTAGTGAGGGGGGCTGCGACAAGAGAAGGGATACTAGTGAAGCCGACGGCGAGGGTGTAGGTCCAGACTGTCGGTGTAAGGGGAGGTGATGCCTCCTTGGCTGGCACTGGTGCTGTCCGGTAGAGGGAAAGGTAGTGCGCATGGTGGGAAAGGGTTGACGGCCGGCTAAGCTGCTGGCCGGCGAGGTTGCAACGACAGCTGAGGTAGTAAAGGCGCGACACCTAGGCTGCTACGCGTCTCAGGTGAGGGAAGAGGGGGTTGATGGCGTGGAAGGAGAAGAGGAAGGAGGGTCCGACGACCTCGCTCCTTGGTCGTCGTCGTGGGTCGTCTAGAAGAGGTGGCAGTGGCGGGGAAGAAGGAAACGCGGCCTCAGAGGCAGTCGTCCCTTACTGGTGGTGACAAGGGACGAAGAAGGAGCTCCCCCCTCCTCTCTTCCTGGCGGCGACAACGTCGGCAATGAACATGAGAGGAGAAGAGGAAGGAAGGCGGCGAAGGTGGCGTCGGGGGCGTTCACCTGTGTGGGTGTGCAAGCGCAGGTGGGCGACGGTGGCGGCGAGATACGAAGGAGAAACTCTCTCCCCCCGGTCCGTCGTGGCGGTAGAGAGAAGGAAGACGAGAGCTCCTGTGAGGAACCGGCGGCGCCCCCTCACAAACGAAGACCCCTCTTTTCGCTGTCTACAACCCTAAGAAGGATTGCTATAGTAAAATGGCCAAAATACCCCTCCCCCTTCCCTTAATTACTCCTCTACCCTTAATCAATATCCGCATCTAAAGACAATACTAATATGATTTTATATGGTTGAAAGTTCTGGTACTCTTACTTTACGGCCTAATAATTCGTTAAGTGAATTATGACTACAATGCACTATAAATGTCCTTTCATTAGAGACCAACTATGCCTCATATTTCTTCCCATGAAACCAAACAATCAAATAAATATAGAAGAGGATTACCAAGAGCTTATAGAGAAAAGTTTCACTTTGTAATCGCAAGCCCAACTTGAGCATTTTATCATAGCCAAAAAACTCAAACAATTTGCAATGTTTATAACTTTATATAGAACATGTTTTAACAATGAGGTCTGAGATTCGAATCTCGATAAAATCGAGATAAATATCTCTTTTATGTGTTAATCATTATTCCAAAGATTAATAGTCGTCCGTGATTTACCTCCTCCGTGATCCTGGGACGAATTGACAGGGGCGTTGAGGATGAACATATTCACCTTTTACCACAATGTTCTAACAATTCTATTTTACTCATTGCCAATTGTCTGGAATTGCTCTAGTCAATTGCTCAGGCCGATATAGGCTCGAGTAGGATAATTCTTTAGGTAGTTGAATGAAAAATATTTAATTGATTGGATCTAAGTTTGTTGATTGGAGTTCAAATAAAAATATTATGACTTGAACCCATGCATTTAGTTGACTCTCGAATCGATTGAAAGCTCCCATCGAACTCTTCTGGAATGTTCCAGCTTCACTTGGTTACACCCTTGAAAGCCAACTCAAAGTTATAGTATTGAACTTAACTGTTGACTACAACTTGAAACCAGTTCACCCATGGTCAAAGGTTTCCTACAACCCACTAGGTAGTTTAAGCCCCTACTTAACCTTACACATAATTCTTGATTATGTTTTTCAAAAGGGAGAACCCCAAATTATAATTATTAATAATCTGTCACAACTCACGTAGCTTTTAGATTTCAAATCTTGTTGAGTTCATCTCGTGTTAGGCCTTTATTCCCTCGTATACACCAAGCTTTCGAAGCTTACTCTATGTGTCATCCTGCACAATTAACCTGTAGAATGCATCTCTTGTCAGGTGGCTCTAGAGTTTACATTGCTAGGAAATTTTGGTTCCTGAGATGTTGATGTGTGATTTTTGCAAGTGCATGATCATTGTCAAATAATAAAATATCATCCTCTGGGACCGTGGAATCGAGTACCAGTCCAAATGCAAAGTAGGCTATCTAGGTGAATTGAAATCGAGAGAATTATTGTGAAAGAAAAGAAAGTAAGAAAGCAAGAGTCAGAAGTTGTGAGAAGAGTAAGAAAGCTACCCGGGTGCCTACGGCATCCGCCTGGGCGACACTGGTCCAAGCGCCCATACCAGCTCCAGGCGCCCGGATTCCAGGCACCTGGATCCCTTCCAGACGCTCGGATTCTACTTTTTTCAGCCTTTGAATTCCTACAAAAAGGAGTTAGACCAGACAATAAAAATATATTTATCCTACAAAACAGAGTTAACACAATATTAATAAAGTAGAAGTAGTTGTCATGCCCCGAGGGTAAGGTTGTCAAATGAAAATCGAACAACACCTCTCCTGTAGCAATGACAAATGAAACATGTATATAATATCACAAGGCTACTCACAAACTATTAACAACAGCTCACACAGCTGGAACACACACAACCACGCAGTTATATACATATCCCACACGGCTGAAACAAAAAGCATAGAACCATGTAATTGTATAATAAGCAGCCCACACGACTGTAATAAAACATAGCGGAAGGCACAAAATAACGATCGAAAAATCACAAAACAACTAACTGCGAGCCAGTCCGGCTTCACACAACATCAACAAATCAAAAACAAGATACCACAAGGCAAAACTCCAAGTCCACATCTAGTTATTACAATACCAAGTTTACGAATTTCAAAACATAAATAAAGTAGAGAGCAAAACCAGAAAACCATCCTCAGATGTGACGTGGAACTGATAGTCAGAATCCTCCAAGTGTCCTTGTACCATCTACCTATTCCCTAGCGAAAGAAAAATCAGTTCAAGGGGTGGTGAGTGCTGGGACTCAGCAGGTAATAGACAGATAGTACATGAACATAATAAATATCTAGAGAACCAAATGTATAGAGTCTCATAGGGAAGAGTATCATGTACTACAATGATATCATAATAGATGTCCATACTTGAATCCATATACTAAGCTAGTAATAGAAAGTCAGGTGTAGTAAGGATCTGTAATAGTACTGCTCATAACGACAAGGATAACATGTGAGATATATACATACTACCAACAAGTAAGCTAGTGTCAAAGTACATGCAACAGGTATATATCTCAATCATATATGAACATATCACAACTGTATGGATACAATAAAAATAACAGCATAAGAAAGCATAATACGAAAGTGTATGCACGGATGGTCACCCCGCCCACCTCTCTGCACCACGACCCATGTATGGTCGAGAGGTCGGAACAATGACAGCTGTACAACACTCCCGCCACCACTAGTCTCGAGTGACCGAGTGGACAGTTTGTGTAGTAGCCGAATAGCTACATAGCATGGGGTCCCTGCTATTCGCATCTCCAGCCACCACTACCCATGAGTGATTGAGTGGGAATATGACAGGACAAGCGACATCTCCTCTAGCTACCACTACCCATGAGTGGTCAAGTGTGCAGAGCTGACCAACAACTCTCTCGAGTACAAGGTAGACAGTCGTCAGTATGCATGCAATAATATAATGAGCAAAATGCAACAACCATCACATGTATAAATAGTAATCAACTATGCTACTATAAAACTAGCATGCTCAATAAGGTTCATGAATAAACAACAATCAGTGTAGGCAAACATGGTATTTAGTATCTGCTAAATATTATAAATGGAAACGAGAGATTGTATAGACATGAATCTGATCATTTCAAAAATCAAGCAGGTAAGTATCAAGCTTAGGAAAAATATGAGTGGAGACAAGGTAAATACAGTTACTATCCAAATATAGCTCATGCACTAAGGTCAAAGAACTAAAGAATCAAGGTAAGAAATACTCGCCTTTATCTATTGATTGTGCTAAGTAATCCCACGTTGAGATGTCTGTCTCGAATCAAAGTCCTGAAAATCACATGATGTATAGTTTAGCTAATCACGTTATATATTAACTAGCTAAACCTAGTTCCTAAAACCGATAAGGTAACCCACCATTGCAATAATTATTAGTCAACCCTAATCGTTGGTTTACCTCAATTAATCCCATCAATGAATCCTTAATTACAATTCATTCAATATTGCCAACAAGAAATTGTATAAATCCAACCCATCACCACTAATCACAATATCAACCTAATGATTCTGATAACGGTCATGTACACATCTAAATCAACCAATCTACTAATCAATCCAAGTTTATCAACAAATTATAGATTAATCAACTCAATACAAACTAATCACACTCCGCTATCACTTAGATTAAATACTTCTAACTATTCTACCCGCCACATAGGATTTATTTCAAGCACAATCAACTCAAAACTCACCCAATTCCAGCAATGAATCAATCCTCCATTCAATCAAAAATATTCATCTCAATAATAATCGATCCACATAATAATCAATCACAAACCCAAATCTACTCAAGCAACAGATCACAACTAAATAGAATTAGGACACTCCTAACCATTCCACAACTAGAATAAAATCTAGTTCATATACGAAATTACCTCCACAACTTACCCAAATATGATTGCATAGCTATTGACCCACGGTCGAAGACGTTTGCTATCGAAAATTGGTAGCTGGAGCTAGGTTAAAGTGCTAATCTCCCAAATCGACAACCTAAATTACAATCAACACATCACATTCAAGTATTAGACCAAATTCTTAATCCACAACCTAATTTCAACTTCTAATTAGATCTAACATAGGTCAACAAAGCTTAGGCTAAGGGATTTTTTACCATTCAGCCAGGAATGCCCACTGTCCTCACAGCAACTCACGACGATGGCTAAAGATGAGAAGGGAGGAGAAATCGAGCGACGACCTCGCTATGGCAATAGTCACTGCTGCTCAGGGATCGTGAGTAAGAGGGATGGTTGCAAGGCTGATCACAGGTATCTTGCTAATGACGATCGAAAGAGATAGAAGATTGACAACCCAAGAGCAACTGACAATGTGTGGTGGAAACCGATGGCCATCTCTCAACGGTCAATGTTGGGCTAATTGAATAGCGCCAACGCAAGGAGATCTGGCCTCACATGCAAGGAGCGATGACAACAGTGGATCTTGAGGAGACCAAGAGGTTAGGGCTCGACGACGTCGATTAGAGCTAGGGCACCGCTCGAGTTGAAGATGATGGATCCGTGCTGGCATTGGGGCATGTCACTAGCCGACGTTTGGCATCGACAACAAGTTAGGTTAGAAGAAGGCACTCGTGAGGTAGTGATCAGTAGTGGCAAAGCTAGGTCACTGGCAATGTCCATGTTGGCGTCCCACAAGTTGGGGCGGCGCAATGTCGTGAGAGGGAGAGGGAAGAGAGATCGGGGAAGATGAGGAAGAGAAGGAATCAGAATGAATAACATAAGGGGAAATTAGGTATTTATATCATATACTTAGTTTTGATTAATCCTAACCTTTGGTTAATCAAATCAATCAGCTCCCATCTTAATTGGGTAATCCAAATAGGCTTTCACCTAGCCCATAGATCTATCCCCTTAAAACATATCTTACGACATCCATTTAAATCTCAATTTTTTAATTTTTTTTTAAAAAAAAATCCAATAAGGTTATTTCTCAAATAGTACTTATTATTTAATTACCGTATCTGACATTCTCTCCCACTAATAAAAATTTAGTCCATAAATTTATCGATTAACTCAGGGATCCTCATATGAGAATAACAACTAAGCAGTACCCTCAAAGACTACTCCATCCTAATAACATGTACAAATCTCCAACTGAGAGGGATTAGGATTTTCTTATAAAACTATAAAATGATTCACTTCTAAGTAGATAGTGATAACTTTGTAGGTTATGAGCTCACCGTGCTTCTGCTGCGCCTACACTATTGTCTAGCTAACTAAGGGTAAATCAACTACCTCCTAAATTCATAACACATGCCATCAGCATATCCTCTAACATCTATATAGTGCACTTAGACTGCCCATCAATTTGAGGGTAAAAAACTATACTAAAACAGAGCTTTATACTCATAGTCTGCTGTAAAACCTACCAAAATCGTGATGTAAATTGCGAGTCTCCATCCGATATGATACCTAGAGATATACCATGAGGTCTAGTAATCTCTCTACAGTATAACCCTGCTAATCGATCCAAAGAATTCATCCTATGGATTGATTGAAAGTGAACAAATTTAATCAACCAATCAATGATTACCCAAATCGCATCATATCCTCTTTATGTCCTGGTAATCCCACAACAAAGTCTATCGTAACAAGCTCCCATTTCCATCCTAGTATCCAAATCTACTGGAATAATCCAGCTAGTCTCTGATGTTCAACCTTCATTTGTTGACATACTAGACATCAAGCTATAGTTTTGGGTTTAAGTTTTGAGATTAGGGATATTTGACTTCGGATTCTAAAGGATGACTTGGTTTGAACTCTTAGGTCAGGATCACCAATTATTTGGTAAATTGAGTGATTTGGGTTGACTCTTATGGTTCTAGGAGGATCATTCCCTTGAAGTTGATCTTCTTCTTCGTGAATTAGATTTTCATTTGTTCTCCCTTGGCTAGTGATACCTTGAACAAAATCAATTGGTTGGATTTAGGTTTGTTCTAAGTTTTGGTTGGACTATTCAAATTTCACATTTGAGGTTTCTTCAATTCTCAGTGTGACTTTATTATATATTCTATAACCTCTACTATTTAAAGAATATCCTACAAATATCCCATTTTCTATTTTTGAGATAAATTTTCCTAAGTGTTCTATTGTATTTAGTACGTAGGCTGGGTATTCAAATACTTTAAAATATTTAATGTTAGATTGTTTATTATAATATACTTCAAATAAGGTTTTATTGTGAGTTTTATTGATTGTAGTACGGTTTTGTACATAACAGGTTATACTAATAGCTTCTGCCCAAAAGTATTTTGGCAAGTTATATTCACTTAGCATTGTTCTAGAGGCTTCAAGTAGAATTCTATTTTTTTATTCTACGATTCCATTTTGTCGAGGTGTTTTAGGACATGAAAATTCGTGATGGTAACCATTTTCAAGACAAAATTGGTTAAAGTTGTGATTTTTAAATTCACTTCCATTATCAATTCTAATTCTTTTAATTTTTAGGTCTTTTTCATTTTCAACTTGTTTACAAAAATTAGTAAAAATTTCAAATGTTTCATCTTTATTTCTTAAGAATTCTACCCAAGTGAATCTAGAATAGTCATATATTATTACTAGACAATATAAGTTTCCATTTATTAATTTGACCCCATGAAAATCAAATAAGTCTAAGTGTAATAGTTCTAATATTGAATTTGTTTGAAATTGATTAATTGGTTTGTGAGTAGATTTTGTTTGTTTTTCTTGTTGACAAGCATTATAAATTGTTGAATCTAAGTTTGGTAATTTTGGTAATCCTCTAACTAATCCATTTAATTTTCTTATATTTCTGAAGTTTGTGTGTGACATTCTTCTATGCCATAACCAAGTTTCTTCTTTTTTGTGTTAAGTAACACTTAAGTGAAGAAATAGTTAAGTTAATTGCATAGATATTATCTTTTCTAAATCCTTTTAGACTTATGATAGGATTATTTAAGTGCGTGATTAGGAATTCAGAAGATAGGAACCTAACTTTATATCCAGAGTCACACAATTGACTAATGCTAAGAAGGTTGTACTTGAAATTATCAACGAGTAATAGTTTCATAATAGTAAAATCAGTTTTAAGTTCAATATTGCCTATCCCAATTATCTTGAGTTTGTCGTTGTTCCCAAAAGCAATTGTTCCTAAACTTTTGTAGGTTAGTTGAGTAAATTTAGTGTGATCCCTAGTCATATGTTTGGAGCAACCACTGTCCAATATTCACTTGGTTTCCTACAACAAGTAGGAGTTAAGATTAATTAGAGTTTTAATTTGAATTTAAATTTCATTTTTTCAAAGATTTTTAAGTTAACCTAATTTTTAATTTAAATTAATTTTTAAGTTAAAATAAATTTTAAGTTAAAATAATTTTGAAGATAATTTTTAAGTTAAAATAATTTTTATAATAATTTTTAAGAAATAATTTTTAAGGTAAAATAATTTTTAAGTTAAAATATTTTTTTACAATAATTCTTAAGTTAAAATAATTTTTAAGATAATATAATTTTTACAATAATTCTTAAGTTAAAATAATTTTTACAATAATTCTTAAGAAATAATTCTTTAAAACAATTTTTAAGTTTAAATAACTTTTATAATAATTTTAAGTTAAACTAATTTTTACAATAATTCTTAAGAAATAATTATTTAAAACAATTTTTACGTTAAAATAAATTTTACAATAATTTTTAAGTTAAAATAATTTCGAAGATAATTTTTTAAGTTAAAATAATTTTAACATAATTTTAGGTTAAAATAATTTTTAAAATAGTTTTTAAGTTAAAATAATTTAAAATATTTTTGAAGATAATTTTTATGTTAAAATAATTTTGAAAATAATTTTTAAGTTAAACTAATTTTTAAAATAAAATTTTAAAATAATTTGAATTTGAATTTTTAATTTAATTTTAAGCTAAATTTAATTTGATTTAGTTTATTTAATTTTAATTTTAATTTTAATTTTAATTTTAATTTAATTTTAATTTTAATTTTAATTTAATTTTAATTTTAATTTAATTTAATTTAATGTTAATTTAAATTTAATTTTAATTTCAAAATTCTTAGTCGTCTCACCCGATCTATATTTTCAATCAGGGAATTCTATAATTTTTGTGAGATGAGTTAAGTTCGATTTAAAGGTTTGGTTTAAACTTTGTGATAGATTCAGGTTTAGCTTTGAGCTCAACAAACATGCATTCTTTGAATAAACTTCTAGGTTATTGTGAGTCTGTCACACCCAAGAAGAGTCCCTGCCCGGCAAACGGATAACACCTCCCCTGTCACTATGACAATATGAATCATAAATACATACACAAACTATATACATAAGCTCACACGGCTGGAATATACACAACCATGCAGTTATATACTCAACCCACTCGGTTTGAACAAAACAATCACAACCACGCAGTTATATATATTAAACAGCTCACACGGCTGCACTAAAAATACAACGAAAAATGAAAGAAAAGCCCACATAAACCAAATAGATACAATACTGCGTGGTTGTGTATAGGGCCTGATCGGTCCCCATGACCGATCAAAGAGGCTCTGGACCGATCAGGGTGGAGCCTGATCGGTCCAGATCTTAGCCGTTGCGACACAACGGCTAGTCTTCTTCGCTGTCTTCTGCAGGTTATAAAAGGAGATCGAGCCTCTACTTCGAGATACTTCTTCTTCTTGCTCTTCTTCCTACTGAGCTGCTGCTGTGCTCTTGAGTTTTGTTGAGTTCCGAAGCTTCGTGTGAGCTTCTTCGACTGGGTTCCTGCTGTTGTAGGCGTCTCGTGAAGTTGCTGCTTCAACCAGTCGACGAGAAGGCAAGCGTGTTTGTTTTACATTCATATTGTCTTGTACTTCTTTGTATTTTGTGTACTTCTATCTTGCTGTTGCAAGAGTTATTGTGGCGAGGTTTCTCCACCCACAAGGAGTATATATTAGCCGGTTCTCCGGGGACTCATCCACCGACGGATTGATAGGCTTCGTCCACCTTACGGACACGCCGAGGAGTAGGAGTTTCATCTCCGAACCTCGTTACATCGACGCGTATTGAGGTTTGATTTCTTGTCTTCGTTTCTTGTTTTTATTTTCGCTGCGCTAACCCTAGTTTGTAGAAAGAAACGAAACGATTTGGGGTCGGCTATTCACACCCCCCCTCTCTAGCCGCGATCATCGGTCCTATCAAGTGGTATCAGAGCGAGGTCGCTCTTCGCCGGATTAACACCCGAGGGAGCACAAGCTAGAGATGGATCAACTCGGAGAAGACATCACCATTCCACCCTTCTACGATCGCGACGACTTCGCGTATTGGAAGGTAAGGATGAAGTATTTCCTTATGACTAACATTGAAAATTGGAGTTGTGTACAATTAGGTTTCACTCCTCCGATGGATAAAGAAGGAAAACCTCTTGAGAAGAAGAAGTGGACGAAGGAGCAAATCCACCAATCCACAATCAACGACGAGGTAATGAAAATATTTGAATTCTCATTACCTAACGATATATTGTGTAGGATAGGTGGATACAACAATGCCAAGGAGTTGTGGAACAACTTGGCTAAGTTCCATGAGGGGAACTCCACTTCAAGCCATGAAGAGGAGTCAAGTGAGCCAAGTAGTTCACATCATGGAGAAGAGAAATTAGAAGTTGAGGGCTACTCAACATCTAAGGAAGAAGAGGAGGAGAATTCTTCTTCAAGAATGGAGCAAGAGGAAGAAACGTCTACCTCCGGAAGGGATGAAGAAGAGAGCTCTCATCCACCCTCAAACCTAGGTAACTCAAGCATTTCAATTTCAAATAAATTGCATATATTATGCTTTGAGTGTAGGGAATTTGGACATTACAAGAGTAAGTGTCCAAAGAGGGTTAGGAAGACTCCACCGGCGCCAAAGATCAAGGAAGCCGGAGTCCCGATACGCAAGGGCAAGGAGCACGTGGTGTGCTTCCAATGCAAGCGAAGGGGACACTATAGGAGTCAATGTCCGAGGGGGAGGCAATATCACAAGGACAAGAGATCGAGCACATGTATAGGGGGAGCTAGGGCAAACCCTAAGGTAATCTCTAAGGCACATTCTTGCAATTCTAGTAGGATGCATGCTAGTAGCCTTATTGCTATTGTCAAGAATGATAAGCATGATAACATTAGAAATCGATACACATGCTTAGGTGCTAAACATGTTAGCCTAGATAAGGACAATTCTAGAAATGTTAACCCTAGAATTAACTCATCTAAGGCTAAGGATAATCTAGGTAGAAATCCCAAATCAACTAGACACATGCCTAGGAATACCTCAAAGAAAAATGATAAATTAAAGCTTGAGGTATTAGAGAACGAAAATCAAGTCTTGAGGTCAAGACTTGACTCTCTAGAAAAGGCTCTTGAGGATTTGACTCTAGGGTCTAGGGGTCAAAAACCCAAGTCCAAGGACAAGAAAGGTTTGGGTGGTACTACTCTTGGAGCTAGATATTAATTAAGTGAGTTGTCAATAACTCATTTAATTAGTTGACATTCTATATTTTAAACGCAGGAAAACTAACACACTTATGATAAGAAGGAGCCCATATAGTAATATGAGATTGGTACAGTAGTTCAATTATAACTCTTTAGTGGTGGATGAACTTGAGTTGGGTGTTCGGGGTGAACACGGGAAGCTCAAGTTCATTGGGAGACCAAAACCAATTCCTCCTCCCGGTCCCTATCATAGCCTCTTATTTATAAAGTCTTATACCCACCCAAACCCAATTTCTTACCCACCTTAAGGTAGCCGGCCAAGCCTAGCTTGGAGCCCAAGCTAGGGTCGGCCAAACCAAGGTTAGATGGGATCAAGTGGTGGCCGGCCCTAGCTTGGAACCCAAGCTAAGGTGGCCGACCACAATTAAAATAAAAGGGATTTTAATTTTTTAAAATCTTTCCTTATGTGGAAGCCATGATTTAAAAGAGAGTTTTAAAATTAAATATTTCCTTTTATAGTTTCTATAAAGGATTAAGAGAAAGGTTGATATCTTTCCTTATTTGTAGTTAAAAAGAATATTTTAATTTTAGAGAAAATTTTCCTTTTTGTAATCATCCACATGTTTTAATAGAGAGATTTTAATTTATAAAAGTTTCCTTTTATAACCAATCATGAAGGGAATTTTTAAAAGAGAAATTTTTATTTTAAAAAATTTTTGGAAACAAATTAGGAAGTTTTAATTTTATGTTTAAAACTTTCCTTATTTGGAGAACTTGTAGGGGTCGGCCATAAGATGGATTAAGAGGAAAATTTTATTAAATTTTCCTTATTAGCCATTGACAAGGAAAATAAGGAAGTTTTAATTATGTTTAAAACTTTCCTTATTTGCCAAGACCAAGGAATATAAAAGAGAGGGTAGAGGGGCCTCACCTAAAAAAAAACACATCTATTATTCCTCTTCTCTATTCCTTGGTGGTGGTTGGCCCTCATCCTTCCTCTCCTCCTTTTCTTCTTCTTTGGTGGCCAGCGACATCAATCCTTTGGAGCTTGGTTGGTGGCAGGATTTAGCTTGGAGAAGAAGTAGAGAAAGGAGGCTTTGTTTCTTAGCATCCCTTAGAGCTTGGTTGGTGGCCAAAGTTCTTCATCTCAAGGAGATTGTTGGTGGCCGAAACTTGCAATGAGAAGAAGGAGGCTTGGGTGGATTCTCATCTCAGTAGATCGTCGCCCACACGACGTCCGAGATAAGAAGAGGAATACGATAGAAGATCGTGAGGTCTATAAGCTACAAAAGGTATAACTAGTTATTAGTTTTCGCATCATAACTAGTTTATTCTTTTGTTTAGATCTGGAAATACCAAACACAAGAGGCTAACGATTCTTGGTTTCAGATTTATGATTCGATTTTGTTTTTCTTTTATTTTTCGATCTTGTGATTTGATTGTTCTTAGTGGTTAGACCTAAGTTACTATAAGGAGATTAAATATTGAATTTCGTTGAAAGGCTTTGTCTAGGGAATGGTGGATGATCCCATACCCAAGAAGGCCTAGTGCCTCGCCATGTTTAACTTAGAAGTCGATCTCTGAAATAAATATTTAATCAAATTTATAACATAGGTGGATTTGGATTAATAATGTTAAGCATCGTTTGCAATCCAAGTCTAAACCTCTAAGAACAGATAAGTTGAATTTGGAATCAATAATGTTAAGTTCAGTTTGCGATTCCAAATTTAATTTCTAAAGAACATAATAGGTTATTAGGAAAGGTTCAGGACTTGTACAAAATTTTGTACAGGGGAACCGATACGATATTCTGAGTAGCAACCAACAACATGGTCACCCCTGCCACCTCTCCAGACACCATGACCCCTATATGGCTGAGAGGCTTGAGTCCGTGACAAACCGTACTAGCCTCCAGTACATGCACCGCTATAGAGCGGCTGAGGCGAATGGTTCGCTAAGTAGTTATCTAACTACATAGCATCAGGGTCCCTGACTACTCATATCACTAGCCCCCTGACTACTGAACCCTCCAGATGCACTACTCCAGAGTGGTCGAGGCGGATAGAACACTGAGCGGCCTAGTGAGTAGAACACGACTAGCTCCACTCCTAGCTATCACTCTCCCACAATAGTCGAATGGGAAACTATAAATGACTGATGGCTATCTCACACCACAAGGGAGACAATGGTCATCAACATATAATGAATGATGAACATGATAAATAATCATGATACCGACACGATCATCATCGATGCAACATCCCCAATCCAAATAAACACCTCCAGTATAAAAATCCATCTAACATCTATAGGTATAAGTAAATCCAACTGGTGTCTACTAAACAACAAAGTACATCAAGTAGCACACCAGGCTCGTACCAACCATACATGTACGCACTCTACAACATAGGTATAATCAACATAATACCTTCAATATTACAACCGGACACATACACATAACCATATAGATATAATCAACCAGAATCCTCCGATAGTCATACAAAACACATATGCCCATAACCACAAAGGTATAATCCACAAGAAACCCACCATAACCACACTGAATAGGTGTACACACACTACATGCAAATGGACAATCAATCATGTGACTCCTACAACACATACCAATCACGTGTATAATTAACAAAGATATGCATAATCAGCATGTTAACTCAAATCAACCAGACATCCCTATGATACATACTCTACATGTGTATATACAACAGAGTTCAGATATCAAGAAACGAGACTGTATAGAATATAACTAGATTACCTAAAAGATCAAGCATAAGTATCGAGTAGGAAAGCAACAGTCGTAAACAATCTAAGGTAAAGCAACCTAATCATCCAGTAATAACTTTGCTCTAAATTCAAAAGAACTAATAGAAGCCAAGAAAGAAATATCCGCCTTTATAAATAGATCGAGTCAATCATCTTCAACAAATCCAATAGATCACATCCAATTTGAATCCTACAAATACAGGATATACGATAAAACTAAGGATTTATGATCAATATATCAGCTATTAATCAATCTAATCCTATCCAAACCCTTCCTTCACATACTTCAATTTAATCTAAGAAAACATAACTAACGATCCACTTATCCAATCAAGTACAATTCCATCGACTACTAAGCATCACAAATCAAGTGTGTATAACTCGTCCACATAATCTTAATATCAACCATGCTACCAACTAAAGCAATCGATCACTAAATAACCATCATGAGTCAATCACATACCCTATAGCCAAGCTTCTCCAACCAACCCCCACCCTTTTGGTAGCCACCCAAAACCTAACAATCAATCAACCCAATCAACAGGTTAATCCAATTGTTATCCCACTTATTGGAGCAATTAGGTTTTTCATAGATCCTGGAACTTGGAGACAAAGCTTACCCCAATTTCATGTTGACAACAGCTGCCTCCCTGAAAAAAAAAAATCCAAATACAACTGTGAGGGACAGAAACTACCGACCTTTATCAGAATTTGGTGGCTCTATCTTGCTGTGAACTCGTGGAGTAATCCTCCACACCACAGGGAACCCCACAGCCAAAGATCTGTAACCCAACACACCCTAGCTAATTCAAATTTAATGCTTCCTCAACAGAGAACAAGATCAAGAACTAAACCCTCACCTTTCGGTCGCATTGCCAGATCAATACTGCTTGGTCGGAAACTTCATGTCAGACCAGGGAACAGGCGTTGGACGTGGTCATTGGCGATGACCCAGAGAAGAGGGCTACGATGATGGCAACTAGGGCACTAATCAAGAATAGAGGAGGGACGATGATGGCTGGCCAGAGGCGAAAGAGCAACGTCGTTGGTGCTCGCGGTGATTCGGTGGCGCTGTGTGGTCAAAGGGAAGGTCGACGGCTAGGGTTCGGATCTCCCCTCCCTCCACCGAGGGAGTGCTCGCGCAGATTTGACGACTCGGAAGGAAGAACGACCACCAAGCGAGCTCGATCAATAAAGGAGATGGGGTGCTCAGCAGATGGAGGGTCGATCGGTGCCGACGACTGCTCCATTGGGTCAGCGATCTTCTGAGGGAGAATCGCAAGAAGAGGCTCGGGAGGAAGGATGCTCGTGCGAAGGGGAAAAAATTGGGAAAGAAAGGAAAAGAAATACGGATTTAGGGCTAATTATATATTTAGGGTTAAATTTAACTAAACCATAAATTAATTCCTCAATCAACTCCCACTTAATGATTATTTCAAACAGGCTTTCCCTAGGCCTAATTATTTCATCCCCTTAAACGTACCATATGACCTTCGTTTAAATCAAAAAAAATTTCTAAAAATTCTGGAAAAATTCAATAAGGCTATTTCTCAAATAACCTTATTATTTAATTTATGATATCTTACAGAGTCACCTGGACATCATTAGAGTAACTATACTTTTGAGGTTTTCCAAATAGTCTCATCCACTGAACTTAGTACAAAACCTTAGTCTAACTAGTTAGGATCCGTAAGGAGTAGCTTCAGTTAGTTCCACTCAGCCAATGTACTAAGTTGAAGCCATATCTTCCTAGACATGCATAGACAAAGCTTTCCTAACCTACTATCCTCCAAAACTTCACCAATACCGTAGGTCAAATTAAACTTTGTTCCTTTTTAAGTTAATCCTAATTACCCTGCCAAGTAGGTTATTTTTGGAGGTGTCAGCTATTCTGGAGTCTCCCCCTGAATTAATGATCTGATTTAGGTTTTAGTTTTGAGTTTATGTCGATTACTTTTATAATTATAATATACTAGATTATAATCTTGGTTTAAGTTGGTTTTATGGTTATTTCTTTGGTTTGGTTTTAGTTTATTTGATTTAGGTTTATATTTTGGATTTTGATTTGATTTTACATAATATAATTTAATTTTAGGTATATAGTATTGATTGATTCCTACTTGCGTGGTTAAGCACGCTTTTGGAACCCAAGCTTTAATTTGGTTTTTGTTTTGAGTTACGAGTAACACAAATGATTTATTTGTTGAACTGGACTTGTATCCAAGACCAAATTTGTTGTATACACCTTTTTGACATTTTAGAATTAAGTCCAAGTTTTTAGATCTGGTTGTAAAATTTTCTAATAACCCTTTAAGTTTGTTGATTTCAACTTTTAGTGTTGAATTTTCCTCCACAAGTTTTACAACTTGATTTGGATTAGATTTTGTAATTTGTTCCTTAAGGTGTTGGTTTTTCTCAAGGAGCATTTTATTTGTTTTCAGTTGCAGTTAATTTTCTATCTAGGCATGAAATAACTTTAATAAAAATTTTGTTTAAACTAAAGTATAACTCCTCAGAACCTTCAAAAATGAGTGCGGACTCGTGGCTGAATTCGGGTTCAAACTCGTCTTCTGATTGGTCTTCTGATTCGTGGGCCATCAGCGCGAGGTGGCTTTGGTGCCTCTGCTCTTCGTCTTCTGATTCCTCTGAAGACGATTTATCCCACGTTGCTTTGAGTGTCTTATTCTTAGTTGTCTTTGACTTGTCGTTCTTCAATTTTGAGCACTCGATCTTGTAGTGACCCTTCTTGTTGCATCTGAAGCAGGTAACATTTCTTGGTTCGGTGGTGGAGTTGATCTTCTGTAGGTCTTTTCTGCTGAAGTTCTTCTTTCTCCCGGTGAACATTTTCCTTACCAAATTCACCAGGTGTTTTTCGTCTTCTGAATCTTGGTCAGACTCACCTTTAGATTCAGGTTTGGTTCTTGACTTTTCTTTGGAGGAACTTACAAAAAGAGCAACACCTTTCTTGGTTTTGGCATTAGTTTGTTCGTGTAGCTCAAGTTCACAAAATAATTCGTCTAATTTTAATTTTGAAAGATTATTCGAAATCTTGTAAGAATCCATGATGGATGGCCACAATGCATTTCGAGGAAACATGTTGAGGGCGTACCTTATTAAATCGTGGTTCTCCATTTGGTGGCCGATGGTGTGAAGCATGTTGAGGATATCCTTTATCCTCGTGTGGAGTTGACTCGTCGATTCTCCTTCCTGTATTTTTATATTAAATAATTTATTTAAATAAAGATCATGTTTAGTTACCTTTGCGTCGCTGGTTCCTTCGTGTAGTTCGATGAGCTTGTCCCATAATTCTTTCGCATTTTCGTGTAGGCCTACTCTGTTCAGCTCCTCCTTTGTTAGCCCACATTATAGTGGGTTGAGGGCTTTGAAGTCCATTTTGGCTTTCTTTTTCATTTCCGGATTCCACTGTTCAGGGTCCAATGGATTTTTGGAGTTGTCGACAGGAGTCTTGTATCCTCTGGTGACACTGAACCACTGGTCGAAGTTAATCTTTAGATAAACCTCCATCCACTTCTTCCAATACGGGAAGTCATCACTATTGAATAGGGGAGGATGGACTGTGCTGAATCCCTCGATTTAGGCCATAATTCTTGCACACAAAAAAAATAAAGAAGAGGATCCCAAGACTTGGTCTTGGATTTAGCAGTGTGGGAGAAAAAGTAAAAAATTTAAGACTGAATTGGTGTTACACCAGTTCAGTTTGAATTGCTACGAAAAAAATTTCCAAAGAGGTAATGATACCAATCTAGACTATTTCGAAAAACTTAAAACTAAAAAATGAGAAAAGAAAAAAACTTTCACCCCCTTTGCCTGATTGGTGGTTGCACCAAATCAGAGCGATACCTACTCTGATACCACTTGTTAGATCGTAGAGTTCACTAGAGGGGGGGGTGAATAGCAATTGTCGAGAATTCAAAAATCAAATCGAGTACGCAATGGAAATAACAAGCACAATGCTAACAAATCTAATTTTACTTGGTTTGGAGCCTTCGCCGACTCCTACTCTAAGGCCCGCACGTGAGAGTACTTTCGTTGGGTATCACTAGTAGTTCGCAAAAGGATTATAGATTAAATACAAGAACTTGTAAAATGAAATTACCGACAACAAGAAAATAAGGACTAAATCGTTGGTTGTCGGAGAAGCTTCATAGTGTAGCAAGAGCGTCTTGGAAGCAGTGCGCACGAGAACAATCGTAGAGAGAAGGTGTTATACGAAGCTCTGGTGGAAGGCTCCTTTTATAGGAGTGCTTCGGGTGCCCGGATCACTTTTGGGCGCCTGGACCATGACGTCGGCCAGCCAATCGGCACACTCCAAGCTGTTGAGATAAAATTTGTCTTCCGGGCGCCCGGACCTTCTTTTCCAATAGGCTGCTTTCCTACAAGACAAAGTTAGTCCGAGGCAAATAAAACTTATACTACATTGCAAAACAAAGTGTTAGCACAATTATAGTCAATTAGAGTAGTAATTAGATTCCATCTCACCGAGACCAGAATTTAGTCACAAACTCAACTTAAATTCCCGAAATGGTTCTAAGTTGGATCGACGCCTACTGTTCCCTCGAACAGGGAACGCATCCTCACTAAGTCACTCCCCTCTAGTGATTTACCTTAATTTACCTGTCAAACATCCGATCAGCCCGTCAACCTGTTTGGACTTCGTACCAGCTATCCGGTCAGCTCGTCGATCTAGCTGGGCTTCGTGCCAGATACCCAGTCAGCCCGTCGACCTATCTGGACTTCACACCAGCTATCCGATCGGCCCGTTGACCTAGTTGGATTTCTCTTGCACACTCAGTCAAAGTGTTAGATTACAACAAACCTAACTTAACCTACTTTGTCATTCATCAAAACCTGAGTTAGACCGTTAGTGCTAACCGCATCAACAGAGTATCCTATGATATCTAATGTAAACTTTTGAGATTACATCGACATGCCCGTTCCAATTTGTAGTCTAATTTCAGAGTGACAGAGCTTAAGGATTGCTTTATTAAGGATATTTCTATCACCTGAGCCCAAAACCCCCGAGTTACATTCTCCTACTATTTGCGATGAATTGGAGCTGATCCATTAAGATATATGATAACTTATTACTTCTCGTGGCATACCGATCTACTTATGTAAGCGACTGTCCACGTCTTTGGTTCCTTCGGGTCATAGGATTGAGTTCTCCTTTTGGTTCATCCTCGCATCTCATGGGATATGAATCTTATGTTTTGGCATCAAAGTTGTATGTACATAGTAGGCCCGAACCACAAACACACATATCATTTAATAAAAAAACATGCAAACTCAATCGATTTAACAAAATAGTGTTTATATATCAAAAGGGCTAATTCCTAATCCTAAAATCTGACGATCTACTCCTTGGAGAAGGAAATATATCAAAGAGACAAAGAAAATAACAATCTGCAACTTAATACACAAGATAGAAAGAAGAAAATACTTATCAATGTGTTATCAGTCTTCACAGATGAAATCCTTGCTCTGGAGGTGGATGGATCACTGAGATGAATGAAAATAGTTGTTCTAGGATTTTCCCTAGAAGAGAAAACCCCCTCTCAAGGAAGGGGACGAAGCCCCTTGGTCGGAGATCCCCTTCCTTCTCCTTAAAATCAACTTTTAAACTGTTTTTCTAGGCCCCGAACATGGCCCCGTGTCGGCTAGCACGGCCACCCATGTTAGGTGTTGTGACCTCCGTCGAGTGTCAACACGACCTGTGGTGTCTGCCACAGGGGCTCGTGGTGTATTCTGTGAAATTCAACTTTCTTCATCACGACCTATGTTGACTGACATGACCCCCGTGGTGACCTATGTGATGTTCAAGAAATCTCCGCATTGCCCGTGCTAGCTAGCATGATAAACTAAAATAAGGGCTTGCCCCCTCCAAATTGGCCACTATTATGGCAGCTAGGATGCCCTCGGAAGTGGGTCTTTAAGCTCATGTTCGCTCCTTTTTGTGCCTTATCAAAAGAAATAAATGAGAGCAATTCTCTGAACTAGGAAAATATCAAAATGAAATAGAAAGAGATGAAATATATGGATATAATATGGGACAATATGTGTGTCAAACTACAATAAAAATCCTATATGAAATGCACACACATGTACACTCAAACTTCGTTCCAAGGGCGATTATGTTTTACCATGGAAAACGATAGCTTTGACGTCCAATATGACCTTGACAAATTCAAGGATGATTTAGGAGAAGCTGATAAGGTACTTTATGGTGATGATTCTGACACTTTAATTATTCATGAGAGTTTATTGATTTAGGAAGATGTCTAAGGCATTATAGAGAGGACAAGTGTTTGATGATGATCTTTTATTCATTCTGAATTCATATTCTATCCAACCAAATCAGATGAATCCCAAAAGTAATATTACATATGCTAAACATGGTAACAGCAAGGATACTCGGCCACCAAGTTCACTACCATTTGGAACCTTGCTTGATTGTATTCAGAAAGATATCTGGCGTCTAGATGGATCACAAGACAAGAAAGAATGGAGAAAAAATGTATGTGATATTGAATAGTAGCCGACGTTGGCATGTAGAAGAGAGAGAGACTAGCTTGCTTTCTAGGAGAGAATGCAAAAAGGAAGGAGAATGAGAAAGTATGGCAAAGGTGATCGTCGACCTAAGAATGCCCTTGTTAAAGAACCTCTTGAGTCTAGGACTCTGTCTTAACTGAGAGGTTGCATGAAGTTCCTAACTATGGTATGGGAAATGAAAATCGCCAGGATAGCAAGTGGTCATCAGGAGTCACGGATAGAGAAGAAAGTGGAAGTAGAGAAAGAAGATTCTCATATGAAAAATAGTCTTTTTGTGCTAGCCTCTGCTCACTCTCTGGAACTTATTCTCATGATAAATGGAGGTCGCGACATGATTGGGATGTTCATTCTGGGCGTTCCTCAGTTCCCGCTGCTCCTGGATTTAGTTTTGAAAGAGATCATGTAGACGATTCATCAAATTCTGGTTTTGCTCGTAGTAGGGGAAGATCAAATTCTATTGAAGTATTGCAGCTGGGAAGTTCATTTGTCGCTGCTAGCTAAATTGGTGCAATCCTATTAACTGAGGCCGAGTTCTGCTATCTTAGAGGGAAGCTTCTTGACATTTACAAGAAGCAAAAGATAAAAGAGATATAACAGAATTATCCAAATTGACCGGATCAAATTACCAAATCAAATCATATTAGTATTTGGATTATTCTAATAATTCTGTTATAATTATTCTTAGAATTATTCTTAGAATAATTCTGTTATTTGTTAATTAGTTATTTGACCAAGTACTTTTGAACATTATATATTGTATTGTCCTTAGGACAAATATCAATGAACAATAGATTTTATTATTCTCATCTTCTTCCTTCCTCTCTCCCTATTCTTCTTCTTACATGGTATCAGAGCCATCTCTCTCTCTCTTTTTTTATCTTCCCTCAATTTCTTAAGGCGGAGATCGTATAAACGGCGAATTTTAAATTTTTCCCTCAAGCCTCTTATTTTCTCCTACGTGTTTTAATTTTCTTATTCTTCTCTATTTTTCATAACAAAAGAAAAATACTTATTTTCTTCCGCTGCCAACCCCTTTGCTTCTCTTTTCTCTTCCTTAATCTCTATTTTTTTTTTCACTACCACCGGACAAGTTATTTTTATTTTAGATGTCAAATACTCGACGACATCAAAGAGGACAAAAGCAAAGTCCAGACCGATGTCAAATTTGTCACATCATTGGTCATACTGGAAATATATGCCCTAAAAGACTTGATTGGTCTAGGGTAAAATGTCAAATTTGTCTTGGAATTGGACATTTTGGTATTCAATGTCCTAGTCCATTTGATTCAAATTTCATTGGTGGTCCTACAGCCTCAAGACAACCATCTATTTCACAAGTATATCCTAAAGTTCTTTCGTCTGTGCCTACTTGTTGTAAAAATCCAGAGTTCTCATCTACTGATTGGTATATTGACACTGGAGCAACTCATCATGTCACATTAGATTATAATATCCTTACAGACGTAATGCCATATTATGGCTCAGATACGGTGCAAGTAGGCGATGGTTCAGGTTTGCAAATTGCTAATCTTGGAAACACATATGTTCATTTATCTAATCGAACTTTTCACATGCGCAATGTCTTTCATGTTCCATCTATCACTAAAAATTTACTTTCTACACGCCAGTTTTGTCTTGATAACAATGTCATTTTTGAATTTCATCATAATCATTATCTTATAAAGGATAGAGGAACAAATGCTATTGTGTTTTATGGGAGAATCAAAAATGGCCTCTATTGTCTTCAGAGTTCTTCAATCAAAGCTTTTGTTGGTGAACGCACAAATAAACCAGCTTGGCATGCTCGACTTGGTCATCCTTCCCTTCGTATT
The DNA here is from genome assembly GCF_018446385.1 of Zingiber officinale. Classification (NCBI taxonomy): domain Eukaryota; kingdom Viridiplantae; phylum Streptophyta; class Magnoliopsida; order Zingiberales; family Zingiberaceae; genus Zingiber; species Zingiber officinale. The sequence continues at coordinate 52,107,715 of NC_055986.1, read as the reverse complement.
GTTCAGTCAATCATCAATAGGTATGGTTTACCTACTTCTATTACCTCCTCTCCATCTTATTCATGTAGGGCCTGCATGGAATCTAAAAGTCATAAGCTACCTTTCTCTTTATCTGATCATGTTTCTAATTTTCCACTTGAAATAATCCATTCTGATGTTTGGGGCCCTGCACCTATTTTGTCTAATCAAGGTTTCCAATATTATGTTACATTCATTGATCATTTTAGTAAATATACTTGGCTTTATCCTATGAGAAGGAAATCTGATTTATTTGATATATTTTGTAATTTTCAAATTCAAGTTGAACGATCTTTTAATCGTAAAATACTCTCTTTTCATTCTGATTGGGGAGGCGAATATCAAGCTCTCCATCGTCATTTTGTCTCTTGTGGAATTGTTCATCGAGTTTCTTGTCCTCACACTCCAGAACAAAATGGCTCTGTTGAGAGAAAACATAGACATATAATTGAAACTGCCTTAGCTCTTTTTCATCATGCATCAGTTCCGCGCAAATTTTGGGATGAAGCTATTAGCACTGCAGTATATCTCATAAATCGACTTCCTACACCATTGCTCAATCATAAATGTCCTTTTGAAAAACTTTATAATCAAACCCTTGATTACACTTTCCTTCGAATTTTTGGTTGCGCATGTTATCCATGGTTACGCCCCTATTCTAAACACAAACTTGACTCTCGTTCACTACAATGTGTTTTTCTTGGTTATAGCAATTTACACCATGGTTATCGTTGCTTGCATATACCAACAGGACGAATTTATATTTCACAACATGTTACTTTTGATGAGTCTTTATTCCCTTTTTCGGTAGCTTCTTCAATCTCTCCTCCAGATACAAGTGGCACCTTCTTAATGCCACCTAATATTATCAGAAGTGATGGAATTCTAGGTCCTGCTCCGGAGCTCTCTAATAACTCTCCTATACCATCAGAATCACCTCCGGTTACTGCTCCAATCTTAGAAGTCTCGCCGATCGAAGATAATATGCTCTCTGGTTCCTCGGATAATGCAAGTCCGTCATCTACATCACCATGTCAGTCTACTTCCTCGTCGTCATCAACAAGTGATTCGGATGATAATGCTCCTCGTCGCATGCTTCCCATTAGTGATATTTATGAGCGTTGCCCACCAAATGCAACTCGATATCCCCTTCGACGAGCTCTAGTGGTTTCTTCCAAATCTATTGAACCAACATGTTTTACACAAGCAAACAAGGATCCAAACTGGCGTAGTGCAATGGCTACAGAATTTGATGCACTTCTTCGCAATGGAACATGGACTCTAGTTCCGCGCACTCCCTCAATGAATGTTGTGGGCTCTAAATGGGTATTCCGTCTTAAGCACCGAGCTGATGGTTCTCTTGAAAGATACAAAGCTCGACTTGTAGCTAAAGGATTTAGTCAACAGCCAGGTATTAACTTTAATGACACTTTCAGCCCAGTCATCAAAATTACATCTGTCAGACTATTATTATCAATAGCTGTTAGTTCTAATTGGCTTGTACGACAATTGGATATTTCAAATGCATTTCTCCATGGTCATCTTGAGGAAACTATATTTATGGAGCAACCACCTGGTTTCATTCATCCACAATTTCCATCTCATGTTTGTCAACTCAAGAAATCCTTATATGGTCTTCGACAAGCTCCTCGTGCATGGTTTCATCGACTATCTAATTGGTTACAAGCTCAAGGATTTTCTGGATCAAAGACTGACTCGTCTCTATTTCACAAATATAATGATGAAAATATGATATTTTTTCTTATTTATGTGGATGACATTCTGATAACCGGCAATGATCACAAGGGCATCACAACTTTATTAAGTCTTCTCAATCAAGAATTTCCTGCTAGAGATTTGGGTATTGCTCGTTTTTTTCTTGGTATTGAGCTTATTCCACATGAGGATGGTTATCTTCTCTCTCAGAGCAAATACATTACTGGACTTCTTCAAAAAGCCAAAATGGATGGAGCACGTCCGGTCTCTACGCCAATTGCTATAAACAACTCTCCAACTTCATCCTCTCCTGCTCTATCTGATCCACAAATTTATCGAAGTATTGTTGGGGCCTTACAATATGTCACTATCACACGTCCTGATATTACTTTTGCGGTAAATCGTGCTTGCCAATTCATGCATGCTCCAACCGAACAAAATTGGGATAATGTAAAAAGAATACTTCGCTATCTCAAAGGCACTATTCTACATGGTCTTCTTTTATATCGCCAATCATCTCGAGATTTACATGCATATAGTGATGCGGATTGGGCAAGTTCTCCTGAAGATAGACGCTCTACTAGTGGATATGCAATATTTCTTGGACGAAATCTTATCTCATGGAATTCGAAAAAGCAACCTACGGTATCTCGTTCAAACACTGAGGCAGAATATAAAGCTATAGCAAATACAACGTCAGAAATTATTTGGCTTCAATCACTTCTCTCTGAACTTCATCTTGCATCAAATATTGCACCAAAAATTTGGTGCGACAATATTGGAGCAACATATCTTACAGCAAATCCAATCTTTCATGCTCGTACAAAACATGTGGAAATTGATTTTCATTTTGTTCGTGAACGTGTGGCAACTCAGTAGTTATCCGTTTCTTATATTTCTGCTGAAGATCAAATCGCTGACATCTTTACTAAGCCACTTTCCAGACAACGTTTCAACAAGTTAGCAAGCAAACTCAACGTCAGAGATCTCCCGCTGAGTTTGTCGGGGGGTAAAAGAGATATAACAGAATTATCCAAATTGACCGGATCAAATTACCAAATCAAATCATATTAGTATTTGGATTATTCTAATAATTCTGTTATAATTATTCTTAGAATAATTCTGTTATTTGTTAATTAGTTATTTGACCAAGTACTTTTGAACATTATATATTGTATTGTCCTTAGGACAAATATCAATGAACAATAGATTTTATTATTCTCATCTTCTTCCTTCCTCTCTCCCTATTCTTCTTCTTACAAAAGACAGTTTTTGTTTATGCTACCCCTATGGACTTTGAGGATGCTATATCAGAACATCTAGCTTTGTAACTCCTTTGGCCTTTGACACACCTGATACAGAGGAAGAGATTCTTCTAAAAAATAAAATTTGAAAGGGAATTACGCAGCGATGAGCGACTTCTTGATGATCGACAGCAACATGTATATGGGGATGGTGAGATCAACACATTAGAGCTTTTCTAGTTTGGAAATAGAGTTGCATCTGGATCGCCCAGGGTTTTCAAAGTCCCATAGCCACTAGTAGATTTTACTTAATTAATACCAGATGATATTTTTCTTAGGCTATCATTTGATATTACTATAACTCGAGGACGAATTCTTATCTACTTGGGATAATTAATACAGGAGGATCTGAAGATTTTTATTTTTATTTTTAGTTTTTTTTTTTTTTATTTAAGATATTTTTTTTGTATTTTAAGTATTTTTGATAATTTTCATCTTTTGTAATTTTTTGGATTTGAGTTCATTTAAAATTTTTATGATGATAAGTATGTTAATAATATTTTTTTTCTTTTATTTGAGTTTTAGGGTATGAAGTCTATATAAACCTGCATTAGTTATTTGAGAAATAATTTTCTACTCTTAATAAAGGTTTTTTTTTATTATTTTGATAAAATTTAGAGAACGATAAATTTCTCTTTATTTTTAGTGGCTTCTTTCCATTATTCTCTTCAATTCCGTCTTCTCATCAACTTACAAGATAATCATTATTCTATCCAATTATTCTATCCAATGTTACAAATCCTAATATTGTCGCATTATTTCATTTGCTCCTTGAGACGACCTAAAACCTAAAATAGATAAGTGCCATACGTTTAAAGAAGTTTTCACAAGCAACCGTTAAAGGCCAAAGAGAATGCAATAAACTGGTGCAAAAAGAAATGGAGTTATTATAAAAGGGTAGGGCGGAAATCACCTAAATGTATCTATCGAGCATTAGTAGGTTAAGTGTTTATTAAATCAATGATAGGTTAAGTGTTTATTAAATCAATGATTCAGCTTCCTTATATCAGTTGAGTGCATTTCCTAAATAATTAAAGTTCAATTCTTATATAATGCATGATCCGGTAGTAAGGGCAGGGGGCCCCGCCCTGTGAAGTCAACGCGCACGTGGAAGTCACAATGGCAATCGTCCATCCGGAGAGGGCCGGGTCCGACCGGACGGCCGGAGAGGGCGGTTCGACCGGACGTCCGGCCGGCCAATGGAATCGAACGCCCGGAGAGGGATGGGTCCGATCGGCCAGTCGACCAGACGATATACGGCTGATGGTTAAAGGTGCCCTGTCGAAATCAGGGTTCCGACGCTCAGTGGAAAAGGTCATGGGCCGAGCGGACCTCACACTCGGCCAAAGCCATAAGGTAACACTGCTAATAGTCCCCATAAAGCACGTGATGGAGGATCTCCCCAAGTAAACCATCGCATATGTCCGGACGGATGTGGAGGAAGTTGTCCGCCCAGACGCTAGATTTGGAGCAAAGGGGAAAAGGACAAATGAGGTCTTTTTCTGACAGTAGGTATGTTTCACGTGTAGGCCATGCTCCAAATCTCGTGACAAGGGATTCCGATGTCCCATCAAGGACATGCTGAGACTGTAGCAGTATGAGTTAGGGAAGCTCATTGGCAAGCCCTTACTGGGGTATGAGCCATGGACACGTGTACACCTCGGTAGGTGTACACTCACTTCTTCACTGCCCTATATAAGGGCCCTCATTCCTCGCCGGAGGTACGATTTTTTACTACAATGAATTCTGAAGCCACTTCTTCTTTTTTGAGCTTCGCCTGACTTGAGCGTCGGAGGGTCGCCGCCAGGAACCCCTTCCCGGCCCGACTTCTGTGCAGGTTCGCCGGAGCTTCAGAGGCCTACGCCATCGACTGGGAGCGGGCCACGTGCCCAGCGTCCTTTGGTTCAGTGATTCGGACAGGATCAATTTGGCGCCGTCTGTGGGAACGCTCCTGCTTCCGACCGGAAACAATGGATGAAGCTGGACGACAACATATGGTGACGCTCTCGAATGAGGAACTCGACGCTCTGATCGAGATAAGGGCCGCCAAGCTTGTGGAGCAAAAACAGAAAAGAACAGCCGAGCGTCCAGAACAGCAAGCAACGTCAATGTCTGGTGGCCGAGCGGAAGCACCGCAGACCACCGTTGCATTTCATCGAGCCTTATTTCGCACCCCCGAAGCCACAGCAGCTCATAGAGATCGGGGATCCTCTTCGGATGAAATGCCCAGACGAGACGAGAGAAAAGGAAAAGCCCCCCGAGCGGACGCATCGCCCGAGCGGATCAATCGCCAATTTTCAGAGGCTATTCTACGTGATCCTCTGCCCAAGCACTACGTACCCCCGGCGATCGGCGAGTACAATGGGACAACTGACCCGGATGATCATCTGGGTAAGTTTGACAACACATCTACTCTCCATCAATACACAGATGGAGTAAAGTGCCGAGTCTTCCTCACCACCCTCTCCGGGTCGGCTCAACGGTGGTTTCGGAGATTGCCGGACGGATCCATCACAAGCTTCAAAGATTTCCGAACGGCATTCCTCCACCATTTTGCTAGCAGTCGACGTTACCAGAAAACGAGCGTGAGCCTGTTCGCCATCAAACAAGAAGCCCGTGAATCGCTTCGAGCTTACATCCAGCGGTTCAATCAAGTGGCGATGGACATTCCAACGGCCACCTCAGAGACCATGATGAATGCCTTCACACAAGGCCTAGTGGATGGGGATTTCTTCCGAGCACTCATCCGAAAGCCGCCCCGAGATTATGATCACATGCTACACCGGGCTAATGAATACATCAACGTGGAAGAAGCACAAGCGGCTAGGAAAAAAGAAGCTCCAACCGAGCGGGCTCCTCCGGCCGAGCGGAAATCACACGCCACTCATCAGCCGCCCAGAGGACCAAGGGCCGAAGCAATTCGATCCCTCCATGTCCGGTCCCACGTGCATGAGGTAGCTGCCGCTCGGCCAAAGCCAAAGAAGAAATGGACCCCGATGTTCTGCTCCTTCCACCGGACGGATACGCACAATACAAGGGATTGTCGAAGTCTCCCCTTCGTGGCTCATCCCGTCCCCCAGAATACCAGACGACGACCTCCCTCCGTCGACAGGAGACAAAGAGCTCATGAAGCCGGTCGGACGCAAGCTGATAGGCCACAGCAGCAACAGACTCCCGATCGGCATCGTTCTCCAAGGCAGGAGAATCGCCGAGCGTCCAGGGAACGGTCTCGACCGTCCGCTCGGGAAGAGGAAAATAAAAGCAATACCTCCCGAGGCGAGATCAACGTTATTGCTGGCGGTCCGACCGGAGGAGACTCTAACAGAGCAAGAAAGGCGAACGTCCGGCAGCTCCAAATCCATGTCGTTGGCTGCAGCCAAGAACGGGCGAGCGGACCAGAAATCAGTTTCGGGCCAGGGGACTTGGAAGGAGTGGAAGTACCCCACGACGATGCTCTGCTCATCAAAGTGGTAATAGCTAATTACACAATTCACCGCGTATTTGTTGACACAGGGAGCTCAGTCAACATCTTATTCAAGAAGGCGTTCGATCAGCTGCAAATTGATCGAGCCGAGCTGGTACCCATGACAACTCCGCTCTACGGGTTTACGAGTAACGAAGTTCAGCCGGTCGGACAGATCCGGCTGGCTACCTCGCTGGGAGAAGAGCCCCTCAGAAGGACAAGGACAACAAATTTCGTGGTGGTCGACTCTCCCTCGTCCTACAACGTCATCTTGGGACGACCGGCGCTCAGCGAATTCAGAGCGGTCGTCTCAACCTTCCATCAGAAGGTCAAGTTCCCAGTGGAGGACAAAGTTGGAGAAGTACGGGAAAATCAGCTAGCAGCTCGGCGATGCTACATCGAGATGGTCCGAGCAGAAGCCAACTCCGCTCGGAAGACGCCCCGGATCGAGGTAATCGCCATCACCGAAAAACCACCCTCTTTAATTTATGAAGAAAAAGAGGAAGCGCATATTCACCCATCCCGATCGGAGGCCACAACCTTTATTGCGTCCGATCTGGAGGAGAAGCAGAAAGAAGAGCTGATCCAATGTCTCCGAAGAAATCATGATGTCTTCGCCTGGTCGACACATGAGCTGCCTGGAATTTCGCCGAGCATAGCGCAGCACGAGTTACATGTCCGACCGGACGCTCGGCAGAGAGAAAAGAGATTTCGAGCATAACGTCATCATCCCAAGTGAGGTGGAGAAGCTTCGAAGCCGCCATATTCACGAGGTTCGGCGAACGTAGTATTAGTCTCCAAACCGGGCAACAAATGGAGAGTGTGCATAGATTTTCGGGATCTCAACAAAGATTGCCCGAAAGATTTTTATCCTCTGCCCCGGATAGACCAGCTGGTGGACTCTACGGCCGGCTGCGAATTAATCTGTATGCTCGACGCCTACCAGGGCTATCACCAAGTGCCGCTCGCCTGTGAAGATCAAGAAAAGGTCAGCTTCGTGACGGCCGACGGCACTTATTGCTATAATATGATGTCGTTCGGATTGAATAATGCAGGAGCCACATATCAGCATTTAATGAATAAAGTGTTCAGAGAGCAGATCGGGCGGAACCTAGAAGTTTATGTGGACGACATTCTTATCAAATCCGTCCGAGCGGCCGATCTCTTGGAGGACATGGAGGAGACTTTCCGAGCACTGAGGAGGTATGGTGTCAAACTAAACCCCCAGAAGTGTCTGTTCGGAGCGAAAGGAGGACGTTTCTTGGGTTACATCGTGACTGAGCGGGGTATTGAAGCAAATCCCAGCAAGGTGAAAGCTCTGCAAGACATGCTGCCACCGAGAAGCACGAGGGAAGTGCAGCGTTTGACCGGTCGGATAACGGCTCTCTCCAGGTTCATCTCCAAAACTGCCGACAGGAGCCTCCCTTTCTTCAAAATATTGCGCAAGACCACTAAGTTTCACTGGGACGAAGAATGCGATCGGGCGTTCGAAGACTTGAAGGCCTATCTGAACTCTCTCCCAGTATTAGCCAAGCCGGCTGCTGGTGAGCCACTTTATATGTACTTATCTTCAACTGAGCATGCAATCGGCTCGGCTTTAGTGAGGACGAGCGGAGAGGAGCCCGTGTATTTCCTTAGTCATATTTTAAAGGATGCTGAATCTCGCTACACTTTGCCCTGATCCTCGCCGCTCGGCGCCTCCGTCCATACTTCCTGGCGCATACTATCATCGTCAAGACCAATAGTCCGCTCGGACGTGTGTTACTGAATCCAGAAGCATCCGGGCGGCTCATCAAATGGACGACGGAGTTGAGTGAATTTGACATCCAATACCAGCCCCGCCCGGCGATTAAAGCGCAATCCTTGGTCGATTTTGTGACTGAGGTGCAAAGGCCAAAGCCAGAAGCTATGTGGAGAATATATGTGGATGGGTCGTCCACTCGGCTCGGGAGTGGTATTGGTGTATTATTGCTATCTCCGCAAGAAGAGAAGATGCACTTATCTGTCCGGCTGGATTACAAAGCTACCAACAATGAGGCAGAGTATGAGGCCCTCATAGCTGGCTTGCAGGCTGCCCGGCATGTGGGAGCTGGTCGGGTAACACTTCATTCAGATTCGCAGTTGGCCGCTCAGCAGTTAGCTGGTACATTCGAAATCAATAGTGTTCGGCTCAAGCTCTACGCTGAAGCCTTCGAGAAGCTTAAAGCAGATTTTAGAGAAGTTATTGTCCAGAAGATACCCAGAGCAGAAAATCAAGCAGCTGATGAGTTAGCCAAACTCGCGAGCTCAATAACGCCGGCCGCCATTCAGCAGCCAATTGAAAAAGTACTGTTGGTAGCGCACGTCGACCGGATGGAAGACCTCACATTTCCAAGCGACTGGCGGACGCCCATCATAGAGTTCCTCCGCTTGGGCGCCACACCATCCAATGAGTATGAAGCCCAACTGCTAAGGAGGAGAGCCGGGCGGTTCACACTAATCGGCGATCAACTTTATAAAAAGGCTTTCTCACGCCCGTTGTTGAAATGCGTAAGCTCGGAGGACTCGACTTACATCCTCCAAGAAGTACATCAAGGATCGTGCGGAGGACATCCGGGCGGACGAGCACTAGCTAAGAAGATCCTGCTAGCTGGATACTTCTGGCCGACTTTACAAGCAGATGCCGCTCGGACAGTGTCAACGTGCCTTTCATGCCAAAAGTACCATAACTTCAACCACCGACCGGCAGAAGAAATGAAGGCATCAACGGTTTCATGTCCGTTCGATCAATGGGGAATGGATATTGTTGGTCCATTCCCGATAGCGACCGGGCAGCGGAAATTTCTGCTAGTGGCGGTTGATTATTTCTCCAAGTGGGTGGAGGCCGAGCCGCTAACCAAGATCACCGAACAGATGGTCAAAAAATTTATCTGGCAACACATCATCTGTCGGTTCGGCATCCCTCGCCGATTGGTCTCAGACAATGGGCGGCAATTCACAGGGAAGATGCTAGAGGATTGGTGCAAAAGCTACGGCATCGAGCAACACTTCACGTCCGTGGCTTATCCCCAAAGCAACGGTCAAGCCGAAGTGGCCAATCGGGAAATTCTTCGTATTCTGCGCGCTCGGCTCGACCATTTGGGAGGAAGTTGGCCAGATGAAGTGTCGGGCGTCTTATGGGCCATCCGAACGACTCCGAAGGAAGGGACGGGCGTCACACCGTTCCACTTGGTGTATGGCGGCGAGGCGGTCATTCCGGTTGAAGTCGGTGTTGAGTCCGTCCGGAGGATGAGCTATGATGATGGCAACGCCGAACGGAGGAATATGGAGCTGGATTTGGTCGACGAGGAGCGAGCCAAGGCGTCCGTTCGGCTGATGGCGTACCGGCAGCGGATGAAGCAAAACTACAATCGCCGCGTAATCCCAAGATCATTCCAGGTCGGCGATCTTGTCTGGAAGAAAGTTAAGCCGATCGGCGACGTCGGCAAATTGGAGGCACCGTGGGCGGGCCCCTTCAAAGTTATTGAAAAGCTCCGCTCGGGCGCATATTATTTGGAGGATGAAGACGGGCGTCAGCTGGATCGACCGTGGAGTGCGAATCATCTCCAGCTTTATCGAGCGGGGTGAAAGGTGCACAAATGTAAATCATTTTTGTATATGTCAGTCGCCCATGTCCTTATAATGCAGGAAGCAAAATTAATGCAAAGGACGGCCAATGGATTCTCCGATCGGCAGCGTCAAAATTAACCTGGAAGACCGTCGAGCTCTGACGTTAAATATCGAGAGACGAGCCGGCGTCTATAAACCCTCCGAGCGGAAGACCGTCGAGCTCCGACGTTAAATATCGAGAGACGAGCCGGCGTCTATAAACCCTCCGAGCGGAAGACCGTCGAGCTCCGACGTTAAATATCGAGAGACGAGCCGGCGTCTATAAACCCTCCGAGCGGAAGACCGTCGAGTTCCGACGTTAAATATCGAGAGACGAGCCGGCGTCTATAAACCATCCGAGCCGAAGACCGTCGAGCTCCGACGTTAAATATCGAGAGACGAGCCGGCGTCTATAAACCATCCGAGCGGAATACCGTCGAGCTCCGACATTAAATATCGAGAGACGAGCCGGCGTCTATAAACCCTCCGAGCGGAAGACCGTCGAGCTCCGAGCGTTAAATATCGAGACGAGCCGGCGTCTATAAACCATCCGAACGGAAGACCGCCGAGATCCGACGTTAAATATCGAGAGACGAGCCGGCGTCTATAACCCCCGGGCGGAAGACCGCCGAGCTCCGACGTTAAATATCGAGACGAGCCGGCCTATAAACCCTCCAAGCGGAAGACCGCCGAGCTCCAACGTTAAATATCGAGAGACGAGCGGTGTCTATAAACCCTCCGAGCGTAAGACCGCCGAGCTCCGACGTTAAATATCGAGACGAGCGCCTATAAACCATCCGAGCGGAAGACCGCCGAGCCCGACGTTAAATATCTAGAGACGAGCCGTCTATAAACCATCCGAGCGGAATACCGCCGAGCTCCGACGTTAAATATCGAGACGAGCCGGCGTCTATAAACCCTCCGAGCGTAAGGCCGCCGAGCTCGACGTTAAATATCGAGAGACGAGCCGCCTATAAACCCTCGAGCGGAAGACCGTCGGCTCCGACGTTAAATATCGAGACGAGCCGCCTATAAACCATCCGAGCGGAAGACCGTCGAGCTCCGACATTAAATATCGAGAGACGAGCCGGCGTCTATAAACCATCCGAGCGGAATACCGTCGAGCTCCGACGTTAAATATCGAGAGACGAGCCGGCGTCTATAAACCCTCCGAGCGGAAGACCGTCGAGCTCCGACGTTAAGTGTCCGAGAAGTTCGCCGCCAATATTGTTCGACCGACCCTACGTTCCGCTCAGCTCAATGACCAAAAGTTCTGGTCGGCCTATAGCGAGCGATCCTTGCTAGCAAAACAGAATGCGACGCGTCCGGAATATTTGCCCGAGCGGAAGGGCGTGGCCAAGTACTTCGCAAGAATGCCTTTCGAATGCCAGAGGTGCGATAATAGGCGAGCGGGCAATACACATATTAATTAGCAAAAGGACAGAGTGCAAAAAGATGGAGTGCACGAAAGGAAAGCATTGCATTAAAAATAAAATCCCAGGCCGAGCGGCCTAAGTACAAAAGGGATCATATTTGGTCGAGTGGCCAAATTACAAAAACTACTCGATATAATCGTAGAGGGTCTTGGGAATATCCTCTAGGAGCGCCACCTGATCGCCGGCCGGAATATTGGTGGACTCCGGAAGAAGGCCCTTCGACTTCAGATAGGTCATAGTGGCAGTCATGGCCAAGTCGAAGGCTGAGTACATCCGCTCGCAAATTTTTCTCTGAGAATGCGGGCGATCGGATGTAGCTCTGTCGCAGAGCGGCGACTCGGCTCGGCTCGGCATCTTGATATTCTTTGAAAGCCGCCTGGGAGCCTGTGAGGGCCTCATTCAGATTCTTAAGCTTTTCCACGTCGGCCGAGCGGCTCGCCCTCTCCCTGTCGAGATGCTCCGTCAACTCTTTTATCTTCAGATCCAGGCCCCGAGCCTCCACGTTCTTCTTCTCCAGATCGGAGATAGCTGTATTTTTCCAAGTGGTGGCCAAAGTTACTTTAGTGTCGAGCGACTTGACTTGTTGCTCGGACTCAGCTAAGGCGTGGGCCTGGTCGGCAGTCTTCTTCTGCTCGGCAGCCAGCATATCTTGGGCCTTCTTCAGTTCCTTCTGTAGATCGGAATATGAGGGGCCCTGAAGGCCGGACGGACCAACCGCTGCCTTCAGTTGTCGCAGCTCTTCATCCGCCATAGCCAGGCGGTTGGAGACTGCTATCTCTTCCACCCATCGCTGATGCAAAAAGGCGAAAGTGTTAAAGGCCGAGCGGAGAAATGCGAGTGAAGTCCAGAAAAACAAACTTACCCCCATGGACTCCTGCATGTGGCTGTTGGCCAAGTTCCGGAGGGGGATCATTGCAACGCGCGCCCGCGCGTCGGCCCACATCTCGGCCAGAGGCCCTTTCAAGGTGATGGTGTGCTCGGGCGCTGTGCGGCCATGACCAGGTATCGTCCGACCGGGATCAGAAGCCGGCGCAGAAAACTGCAAATGAATGGTTGAGCGTTGGACTGGTTGGCGAACGGGCGGAAGGGTGTTGATTGGAACAGCCTCCACTGGAGCAGCTGGCTCGTCCCAATCCGAAGGAGTCCGGTCGGACGAGATGTTTTCGGTTTCTGGGGCCTTGCCCCGAGCAGCTGTAGTGACCCGCTCGGGTGGTTGGACCGCAGAGGTTGCCGACCGCAGAGGTTGCCGACCGCAGTGGAGTCTCCACTCGACGCCTCTTTTGTAAAGGCTGCTCCTCCTCCCGAGCGGAACCTTCCTCAGGGGCAGTTGGTTCTCCAGAAGGAGTGGCTCCGCTGGCCACGTTTTGCTGAGAAGCGGGAGCGGTCGACTCAGCTTGAGTCCCGCTCTCTCCTTCGTGGGATCCGACCGGCTGGATACCCAAAGCTTCCATTTCTTTGGCCGCCTTCCTCTTCAAAACACCGGCCATGACCGAATCCATAACGATGTCCGCTGCAAAGAAAGAAAAAGAAATCAGTTAGCAATCAAAACAAATGCCCAACCAAAGTTCTTACCGAAGCCGGCCGGAAGAGGGGTCCGTATAGGACTCAGCCCGAAGATGTACATCACTCCCTCGTGGAGAAGTTTGTTGATGTCAAGTCGCAGACCGGCTAGTATATTTGCAGCGTGGAGGTAGTCCGGTCGGGTCTTGAACTTCTTCAACTCAGGAGTGGGGGGCAGACTGACTTGCCACTGGGTCGGGAAGCTTGCCTGATTGGGCATACAGATGTAGAAAAAATAATCCTTCCAATGTTTATTGGAAGTAGGGAGTTTGTTGAAAAAGACCAAGTCGGGCCGAGCTTGGAACATGAAGGTGCCCGGCTCGGCTTGCTTGGGGTAATAAAAATAAAAAAAGACCTCCGGTCGGAGGGGGATGTTGTGAATCTTAAACAAAACGACAACATCGCAGAGGAGACGGAAGGTATTGGGTACTAAACTGCCGAGCGGCACACCGAAAAAATTACAGACATCTATAATGAAGGGGTGCACAGGAAAACGAAGACCGGCGGTAAACTGGTCCCGGAAGACACAGAAAGCTCCGCGCGGCGGCCTGTGAGGCCGAGCGGAAGGACCAGCTAAGCGAATTTCGAAATCCTCTGGGATTTCAAAATTGTCTGTCAAAATATCGAAGTCCCGCTGTTCGAATCGGGACTGCATGGTGGTGTACCATGGGCCGAGCGACTGATCCGCGGGATTGGAAGAACTAGCCATGGGCCGATCGGAAGGAATCAAAAGGCAAAAAGGCAGGAAAAGAACAACAGCAAACGAAAGGAGGTTTCAAGGATCGAAACTGAAGAAGAAATGCGGAGGAAACACCGGAAAGGAGGAAGGAAAGCTATAAAACCTTACTGCGGGGAAAGGGATCGCGAAAGAGGCGCCGGAGAGCGTTGGAGAGCAGAAACAGGATTGCCGGAGCTCCAAAGCGCAGGGGGCAATGGTTGGAATCGCGGAGGCAAATGAGGAAGAGAAGGAAAAACGAAGAATTTATAGGGTGAGGGCCGGGCGGCCTCCACCGTTGGATCCAGGTCACGGGAATCAAAGCATGCATCGAGCCGTCCATTTCGAATCGCTTCGATCACATCAAAACACCACGCCACCGCCGTCGTACACCGATGGCATTGCTCCACGTGGCATTCAATCATTCGGAGCATTTAATGAAAGCATGCTCAACCTTAATGTCGAAGATTGGCGCAGAATACGAGGAGATCCGGTGAAGACCATTGTTGATTCGCTTAAGACTGCCTCTATGGTCGGCCGAGCGGATGATACAAGCACGGAGGAACCGCTCGGCCGGATTCTTAGTCCAGTCAGTCGGACTATCCGCCTCCTTCGACTAGACTTGAAGGGGAGGCAAGTGATCCGGTAGTAAGGGCAGGGGGCCCCGCCCTGTGAAGTCAACGCGCACGTGGAAGCCACAGTGGCAATCGTAAGAAAGGGGGCTCCACCATGGGAAGTCAACGCCACGTGGAAGCCATGGTGGTAGTCGTCCGCCCGGAGAGGGGTGGGTCCGATCGGCTTGCCGACCGGACGATATACGGCTGATGGTTAAAGGCACCCTGTCGAAAGCAGGGTTCCGGCGCTCAGGGGAAAAGGTCGTGGGCCGAACGGACCCCACGCTCGGTCAAAGCCATAAGGTAACACTGCTAATAGTCCCCATAAAGCACGTGATGGAGGATCTCCCCAAGTAAACCATCGCATATGTCCGGACGGATGTGGAGGAAGTTGTCCGCCCAGACGCTAGATTTGGAGCAAAGGGGAAAAGGACAAAGGAGGTCTTTTTCTGACAGCAGGTATGTTTCACATGTAGGCCATGCCCCATCAAGGACATGCTGAGACTGTAGCAGTATGGGTTAGGGAAGCTCATTGGCAAGCCCTTACTGGGGTATGGGCCATGGACACGTGTACACCTCGGTAGGTGTACACTCACTTCTTCACTGCCCTATATAAGGGCCCTCATTCCTCGCCGGAGGTACGGTTTTTTACTACTACGAATTCTGAAGCCACTTCTTCTTTTTTGAGCTTCGCCTGACTTGAGCGTCGGAGGGTCGCCGCCGGGAACCCCTTCCCGGCCCGACTTCTGTGTAGGTTCGCCGGAGCTTCAGATGCCTACGCCATCGACTGGGAGCGTGCCACGTGCCTAGCGTCCTTTGGTTCGATGATTCGGACAGGATCAATGCACATGTATAATGATTGAATTACTAGTGCAACTGAAATATCACGTCAAAAGTTATCATACTTTTTAAATTTACTTGTTGCATGGAATCCATGTGACGGTCTACTCACAAAGATCTAAATACTTGGTATAAAAATATAGAGAAAAAAAATAAAATTTTAGGGATTAAAAGATAAAGTATGAGTGTATTTTCATAGACTTATTACAAGTATTTAATAGATTAGTTGAATTTGGAAATTTATGATAGATCTGTTTAAATTTTACTATTTTATTAAAAATATTTCTCCTTTACTAACTAACTTTGGTGAAACCTAAAATATATTTATGTTAATGTCCTTTTTTTTATTCACACTAAAAATAATTCTAAGGTTTATTAATAATTCCACAAGCGAAACAATCAGTGATCTAGAGTTCGAGACTCAGCTACAGCGTATTATTATAAATTTTTTTCATCATTAATTTTCTCTGCTTGTTTTATATAAAAAAATATAGTTCTCTTTAGTCCCATATCTTCGAATTGACAACACTATAATCAAAAAAGTTTCTATAAATAATTAAATTAAAATAATTTTTTTGCATAGGGAAGCTCGTTATAGTAGTTTGTTGCTGGGATTTTCTAGCGTTATTATTATGACACTATAAAATCCAAATAATTCGGATTTTTAAAAATTCAAATAATTTATATATTATTATATTACACACACAACGTGGGTGCACGATCATACTAATATATATATTTTATTAATTCGGAAAAAAAAAGTCAAATTGATCGAAAACTTTTCTATTCATTTAATTTAAGAAACCCAAGAGAAAGAGATGCATTATCCAAAGGCTGTGATTGGCTGAACGCCATCGATTTGCTTACCCACCCCGAACGGTCATAAAACTCCTGTAGTCTTCCCTGTTCCCAGCAAGCTCACCAAGGCCATGATTGTATCCTTCCCGCCTCCCCTCCGCCTTTGCTCCTCCTTCCTCTGCACCAATCCCTTCCTCTATCGACATGGATCCATACCCGACCGAGGAACGACTTCGAAGACCAGTGTGTGCTTGCCCGCCGCAGCTGTTGTTGCCCCTTTCATCAAAGACGGCGCATTGCGGATCAACGGACGAGAGGCGCTCACGGGCGTCCCGGAGAACGTTGTCGCCACGTATCCCTTGGCGGATTCCCCAGCTGCGTTCTTGGGTGCGGTCTCCGATCGAAAGGACTCCCGGCACGTCTTCAAGTTAGGCGTTTTGAGGTAAAAAGTAAAAAGGAAAAATGTTTCTCTTTTGCGTTTTATAATTTTTTGGCTGTCTCATGATTGACTGCGTTCAAATGCAGATGTAATTTTACTGAATAATACATCATTGTTTTGATTCAAAATGTGGTGCAGATTTCACAAACCTTTCCTTTGCATCGTCTTCCATTTTGATTGCTCAGTCTGTTTGAGATACAGGCTTGATGTGTCTGAATTCCTTGCCATATGATATTTATCAGAAAGAGACTTTTTTTAAAAAACAATAATAGGATGTTTTCCCTTTCATGAATTTTTTCTTCCTAATTTACAATAGAGAAATGACTTATATCATAAAATATATTTTATGATTTCACTATGCAGGAACCACCGACTGCTTTGCCTATTCAGGTTTAAGATCTTTTGGATGGTTCCTCGATGGGGAACTTCAGGAAGTGATGTACCTTTTGAGACGCAAATGTTACTTCTTGAGGTGACAGATGATTTAGCTGTTGATGGAGGCCCCAGTAGGACTTCTCATGATCCTACACACTATATACTTTTCTTGCCTGTGTTGGATGGCTGCTTTAGAAGCAGTTTGCAAGGAAATTCTTCTGATGAACTCGAATTCTGCATTGAAAGTGGTAGATATCTCATAGCCATCCTTGATATCTCATATTTTAACCATATCTAAGCAAGGCCTTATGTTTAGTTTGCCCTTTCAGGTGATCCAGCAACAATAGAATCTCAGTTCCTAGAATCAGTATTTGTGAATTATGGCGAGGATCCTTTTGGCCTCATGAAGGAATCCATGATGTGGGCCTCCTCCAAATACAGAGAAGAATATCTGGCTTTATTAATTAAATGTTATAGGCTTGTAATTTGGTGAAAATTCTCCATTAACTCCTGATCTATTTTCATTTATAGAATGCTAGAAAAACATAAAGGAACCTTTTCAGTGCGTGAAAAAAAAGAGGCAAGTTGAGGTCGTTTACTGGTTAACAATAATCAGCATTTTCCAACTTGCGATACCAAATTTGCTATTACAGAAACCTGGCATTCTTGATTGGTTTGGTTGGTGTACTTGGGATGCTTTCTATTTTGATGTTCATCCCAAAGGGATTGAAGATGGCCTAAAAAGGTCAGTTAATTCATGCATTTCTGAATATTTATTGTAGATTACTAGCTGTCTCCAACAAAAATCATTGTATCTATCAATGTAACACTAAATTTTATATGTGAACATTTTATAGTTCATAGTCAATCTTCAGACTACAAATAGAACTTGGTTGCACATTTATACATTGACAAATTTGTTTCAAAATCCATAACGTGGTTAATTAGTTTCAATTAACTCAGGAATCTCAAATTTTGACTCTGCAGATAAATGTGGCAAATTTTAAGTCTTTCTTCTTCTTCACATTATGCAGTATATTTACCAATTTCAATATGGTTCTTATAACTGATCTGTGTTGCTCTAGTTTATCTGAAGGTGGCACTCCACCAAAATTCCTCCTAATAGATGATGGCTGGCAAGACACAAGAAATGAATTCCAAAAAGAAGGTGAACCAGCCGCCGAAGGATCTCAGTAAGTTTTCCTACACTCAATCAACCTTGACCCAACAAGCATGCATTTGTCTGTCTCATAACTCTCTACTGTTAAATATCAAGATATGGAGCAAGATTAGTTAGTGTGAAAGAGAACTATAAATTCAAGGGAACAACTGGTGGAGGCTCAACTGGAAAAACCACTTCCTTGAAGGATTTTGTTACCTATGTAAAGGAAACCTACAGGATCAAGTATGCTCTCTTTTATGTCCTGTCAATTGCCAAGTACATTGATCAAGAAACTTCCCTAACCAATTTAATCGTTTCATCAAGCACCAATTAGATACGTCTATTGTTGGCATGCTTTAATGGGATATTGGGGAGGAGTTGACCCAGATGCACCAGAAACAAAAAAGTACAATTCAAAGATAGTTTATCCTGTTCAATCACCAGGAAACCATTCGCACTTGAGAGATTTAACCATGGACTGTATGGAAAAGTATGGGGTTGGCATGATAGACCCTTCCAAAATATTTGAGTATTATGACGATCAACATAGCTATCTTAGGTCGCAGAATGTAGATGGTGTTAAAGTAGATGTACAAAATGTCTTAGAAACAATTGGATCAAACAATGGTGGTCGTGTAACCTTGACTCGTCGCTTTCATCAAGCCCTGGAAAAATCCATCTCAAGAAACTTCAAGGATAACAGTATTATTTGTTGCATGGGACACAACACAGACTCAATATACAGGTGAAAACATACAAGTGACCACTGTTCTTATTTTAGTTTTATTTAACAATGCTTGTACATTAAGATTCCTTTCTAACTTCCAGTTCCAAAGTGAGTTCTATTACTAGAGCTTCAGATGACTACATGCCAAGGAACTTGTCATCACAGACATTGCATGTTGCTGCTGTCACATTTAACAGTCTGTTTCTTGGCGAAGTGATGATGCCGGACTGGGATATGTTCTATGTGAGTCTTTGCTACTTTTATGAGTAACAAAGTAGAATGCCTACATGACGGTGTGTGAAAATAGAAAGTAATATATTTTATCAGTTGTTAGATTTTATATGAGTAGATCAAAAGATTGCAGCTATTTCACGATGTCCCTTATAAGTCAGGATTATCACAATACTAAGTGTTCTAGGTAGTCCTCAACATTATGTTAATGTTCTTTTACAATGATCTATTGTGCAATTCTTATTTCTTGGTTCTCATGCCATAAGTTTGATTCCAGAGCCTCCATTATGCAGCAGAGTTCCATGCAACTGCAAGAGCTATAGGTGGTTGCGGAGTCTATATCAGGTACATATTGTATCGAAAAACTTGAGCGCAATAACATTTTAGATAAAACTCGTAAAAATCATTTGTAATGATCAAAGTATAAACCCAGCGACAAGCCAAATCAACATGATTTTGAGCTTCTTAGAAAGCTTGTACTCCCTGATGGATCAGTTCTCAGAGCCAAATATCCCGGGAGGCCTACTCATGATTGCCTATTTAATGATCCAGTTATGGATGGGAAAAGGTATATTTCTCATCTATGCAACTCCTGCTTGAATTAATTTTTCATAGGAATAAGTATTGTGCTTCACATAACATTGTCTTTCTCTAATGAACAGTCTACTGAAGGTATGGAATCACAATAAATTAACTGGAATAGTTGGAATTTTCAATTGCCAAGGGGCAGGGTTATGGCCATCCACTAAAGTTCAAAGTACCGCAATGTTAGAGGAAACGTACCTCACTGGCCATGTTAGCCCCTGTGATGTTGAATATCTTGAAGATGTTGCTGGTGATGGTTGGAATGGTGATTGTGCCGTATATTCATTCACTGATGGTAATACGATTGACTTCCTTCTTATTCATTTTAATTGTTTCTCTAATATGCATAAAAATTATTTTTTTTATACACTTTATTCTGTTCCATTAAATACAAACATCATAATTAACACATTGGTTCATGGTAGAGAAAAAAACAGTAAACTGAAGAATAGCTTTCCAAAGAAGGCATTCAAGCAAAAGTTTCATTAAATCAAAGGGGAAAAAAAGTGTGAATCAACATTCAAGGATTCTGATATTTTCTTTGTTCTTCCTTTTTTCTCTCTCCCCAAAATAACAGGTTCGCTTTCCAGATTGCCTAAGAATGGTTCACTTGATGTTTCACTAAAAAGTCTGCAGTCCAAACTTTATACAATTTCTCCAATCTTGGTCAGCATTTCCTCATTACAGCAACCATACATTTGGAAATTTTGCCTTGAACAATTCTTTCGTTATCTTACTTAGCCTCTTCATTTTCATTTCTTCAGAGTTACAACCAAAAAATCCAATTTGCACCAATTGGACTCATGAAAATGTATAATTCTGGTGGTGCCATTGAAGCCGTGGACTTCGCCAGTGATCTTTCTCAGTGCTTAATTCTCATCAATGGAAAAGGATGTGGTTCATTTGGAGCGTATTCCAGCATAAAACCCAAAATATGCACAATTAATTCCACTGTTGAAGAGTTCATGTTTGATCATAACAGCAGTTTGCTGACACTAATTATTCCTGAAGGGGGTGAGTTCTGGGAGATTTGTGCATTCTTTGAGGTTTGATTCCAATAATTAGTGATGTAGAAAACCATGAGAAAATATAGTTCAATATAAATCTTGGCTTTGGTTGAAGAAGCAAAATTTATTAAAGTGAGAGCTGTTTTGGTAATATTTAGTCATAAAAGAAAAAAAAAATGAAAAAAAATCATATATATACAATAAAAAATTATCTCAAAAACTCCAAGTTATATTATAAGCAGTCATAAAAATTTAAAATGCATTTACAATTGAGTCACCTCATGAAGGCTCTTTTTGGTTTCATATGCCAAAAAAGATGAATTTATATTATTATAATTGTATAATAATATGAAAATGAACCTGACAAATAAAATTTATTTTAACATAGATTACTTTTAATATAAATTAGCGATTGTGCAAAAATAATTTAAATTTTTGAGTATTATCTTTACTTTTATTTTTTTTAATGGTACAAGACTTTAATATTTTTATAATTTTATACATCTCTATGAGTATTTATAAAAACTTGAGGTGGGACAACTGTCCCACCAAAGTTATATGTGGCTCCACCCTTAGTTGCGTGTGTAAGATAATACATGAACGTGTACGGATAATGAACTCTCCTTCGTAAAAATTAATTTAATTCTTTATATTAGATATTAAACTAATAAGAACAAATACTATACTTAATCCTAGCCAAAAAAGGTTATCCATAAATTGGGTAAGAGTGTGCCAGATCCATGTAATAGTACAATGCTAGGGTGACGCTAGAAAATTCCAGTAGCAAGCTACTGTAATAGACTCCTTCTTATAAAAAATTAATTCCAAAAAGCTTAGAAAAGTGTCCTAAGATATTTATAGAATCTTCTCTGCTCGCAATGCTATCAATTCTAAGATGTAAAACTAAATAAAATTCTAGATTTTTAATTGATTAATGAGAAAAATTCTCAATAATATGTCGCAACTGAGTCTCGAACTCTAAATCTCAGATTGATTGATGAGAAAATTTTCTAATAATACGTCGTAACTGAGTCTCAAACTCTAGATTACTGATTGATTAATGAAACAAATTTCTAATAATACATCACAGTTAAATATTGAACTCCAGATCCCTGATTGATGTGATTGTAGATGATCCTGTCCGAGAGTCGAAGTGATGGATGCTGGGGGCGTGGCGCTCACGTTGACCGGATGTAGACTTCGAACGACTGAGACCTGCAATCACAAAACGTTAGTGCCGAGCTAGGGAGGGATTCCCCGGCGTTGGCCCTCCGACGCTTAAGTCAGATCTCCAGCGGAAGCAATAAGGAAACGAAGAGAAACGAAAGTGGCAGAGTAACAATAGCTACAGTAGAATCCAACATACCTCCGTCGAAGCTTAGGGTCCCTTATATAGGGCTCCCGGGAACGCGCGTGCACGTTTCTCGAGGCATGCATGCATCTCCAAGATTCCTTGATAAGACGTGTCAAAAAGTGTCCTTGACACCATACCTCTGAAGGTGTTGGAATTTCGTTTTGTTTAAATTCCCTATACAAAAAAATTATATAAGTACAGAACTTTTCCTAGCAACCCGCATGTTCGATTAGACATGTGTTTAATCAATCAATCAAGTTCTTGACGGATCAAAGCACACCTTGATCGAAGTACAAGATCGCTGGCCTCTTGTGTTGGTATTCAAAATCGATACAAAGAAAACAAAACTAGTTACACAGCGGAATTAAAGAACTAGTTGCACCTTTTCTTTATAGCTAAAGACCTCTTGATCTTCTGTCGTATTCCTCTCCTCTTCTTGGAAGTCGTGTGGGCGACGATCTACCAAGACAACACCACCCTCCTTCTCTTCTCGGTTTCCAAACCATCGGCTATAAAAGGAGGCTCTAGGATGGGGCACCTTCTAATCTTCTTCTTCCTCTTCTTTCTTTTCTTCAAGGCGCCGCCCACCAAGGGAGAAGGGGCACCAGCCCTAAGCAAGGAGGAGGGGGCGCCGGCCCTAAGAAAAGAGGAAGGGGGCGTTGGCCCTTGTTGTGGAGGAGGAGAGGCGCCGACCACAAGGAAGAGATGTGGTCGGCCCTAGGTGGAGATATGGTCGACCCTAGCAAGGGAAGAGGGGTGTCGGCCACAAGGAGGAAGGGAAATTGTGGAAAATTAGAAAGTTATGTTTTAGGGGCCACCACCTACTCTTTTTTATAGTCTTGCCGTCGGTTACAAAGAAAGAAAAAATAACAGAATTTTGTTTAGAAAAAATCTAAACCAAACTATGTTTAACCAAACCAAGTTAAGTTAAACCAAACCAAGTTGTGGATGGGTGGATGCGAGACTTTATATAGAGGCTACAATAGGGACCTAGAGGAGGAATTGGTTTAGGCCTCCTGATGGGCTTGGGCTTCCTGTGTTCGGCCCGAACACCTAACCCAAGTCCATCAATAATAACACATACAACTAAAGGGTTATTATTGAACTACCGCACCAATCCCATATTACAATATGAGTTCCTTCTTATCATGAGTGTGTTAATCTTCCCGTGTTTAAGATATCGTATGTCCATTAATTAAATGGGTTACTGACAACTCAATTAATTAACATCTGATTCCAAGAGTAGTACCATTCAACTTTATTATCATGTCGGACTAAGTACACTTGCAGGGTTTATATGATAATCCTTATGAGCTCCTCAAGGGGACATCATCAGCCTAAATAATTAGGACACGGATTGCTTCTATAATCAACAACACGCCATATAAACAGTATTATTTCCCAACTCGTTGGGCCTATTGATTTAACGAATAATTCTCACTCATTGATAAGTTAAAGAAATAAATACTAAGTATACGTGCTTGTTATTATATAGGGATTAAGAGGACGCATATCCATAATAACAGAGGTTCTGTTCTTTTATATAGTTAGTATAAATCGAACAACCTCAAATGGTCCTGCTCAATACACACATAGTGTACTAGTGTAATTTTATAGTTAAGACAGA
This sequence comes from Zingiber officinale, assembly GCF_018446385.1. Lineage (NCBI taxonomy): Eukaryota > Viridiplantae > Streptophyta > Magnoliopsida > Zingiberales > Zingiberaceae > Zingiber > Zingiber officinale. Next base: position 52,084,117 of record NC_055986.1, on the reverse strand, counting down.
CTAATACCAAATTACACTACAACTATTCAAATGGTTTGTCCCAATCCATCTTGGTTGTGAGCTACTATTTATAATTTATAAGGAACCGATAACATGATCTTCTATGTGGCACCACACACAATGTTATCTACAATATAAATTAAATGGGCAACTGCATTAACATATATATAAATATAAAATGTAAACATTTGACCAAAGTGATTCTCATTTCAAAATATTTCAAAACAAATATTCATATAAAAGCTAGGCTTATAGTATACATCCCAACAATCTTCCACTTATATTAAAAGATTATGCTGCCATAAATGTTGTCATACATCTGATTCTTATCCCCTCAATATGCCTATCAAAAGCTCTCGTCGAAAGGGCCTTAGTGAAAGGATCTGTCAGGTTATCTACTGATGTAATTTTGGTGACAACAACCTCTCTTCGTTTTACGATGTCTCGTATCAGGTGATACTTGCGCTCAATGTGTTTACTTGCCTTATGGGCTCATGGTTCCTTCGAGTTTGCTACTGCACCACTATTATCACAATAAATTGTGATAACTTTGGGCCAACCAGGAATCACATCTAAGTCCATCAAGAAGTTTTTGAGTCATACAGCTTCTTTGGCTGCCTCAGAGGCTGCCACATACTCAACTTCCATAGTGGAGTCTGAAACACATTTCTACTTAACACTCCTCCATGCTATGGCTCCACCTCCCAAAGTAAACACATACCCCGAGGTTGATTTACTATTGTCCCTATTTGATTGGAAGTCCGCATCCGTGTAACCCACAGGGAGCAAATCATCTGCCTGGTAAATTAACATATAATCTCTAGTCCTTTTCAGGTACTTTAATATATGCTTTACGGTAGTCCAATGTCCCGGTCCTGGATTACTTTGATATCTGCTAACCATGCCCACGGCAAAACAGATATCCGGTCTCGTACATAGCATCGCATACATTATGCTTCCTACAACCAAAGCATAAGGAACTGTCTTCATCTCCTTTATCTCCTTTGATGTCTTAGGACACATTTCTTTATATAAAGGTACTCCATGTCGAAAAGGTAGAAAATATTTCTTGGAGTTTTGCATGCTAAAACGAGATAGGATAGTATCGATGTATGAAGCTTGGGATAAGCACAACATTTCTTGCAATCCCTTATTACTTTGATCCCAAGAATATGTCCACATTCTCCTAAGTCCTTCATATCAAACTGCTTGGACAATCATACCCTTACGTCTGACAACACTTTGACATTGTTGCCAATGAGCAAAATGTCATCTACGTATAGTACAAGAAATACCACAATGTTTCCGTCATTTTTCTTGCATACATAAGACTCATCCGGACACTGAATAAATCCATAAGACTGGATCACTTTATCAAACTGAATATTCCAAGATCTTGAAGCTTGCTTCAGTTCATAAATGGACCGATTGAGCTTACATACAAGATGTTGCATCTTTATCTTGGAGTGCTTCGTCATATGTCCAGGGATCAGCTTCATGTTCACCAGGGATCAAGTCCGAAGACTCTCCCAAAAATATGAATCTATCAGGTTGTCTAATAACCCTCCCACTACGATGAGGCACTACCTGTAATTATGCATCATTTATGACACGTGTTGCAGTTACTTGTGGTATCTCATCTTGTACCGTTGGTACTAAAATAGAAGTGTCCTCTCTTATTTCCTCAAGAACAATTTTACTCATGACCTTATGGTTCATTACATAGTTCTCTTCTAAAAATCGGGCATTGGTGCTAACAATGACCTTATGATCTTTAGGACTATAAAACAAACCACCTTTCGTTCCTCTAGGATATCCCACGAATAAGGGAACTTCTGTACATGATTTCAACTTATCAATGTCTCCCTTCAGCACATGTGCTGGACTACTCCAAATCTGAATGTGTTTCAAACTAGGCTTACGCCCGTTCCACAATTCTGTGGGAGTAGAGGGTACTGACTTAGAAGGTACCAAGTTCAGAATGTACATCGCCGTTTTCATAGCATATCCCCAAAATGAATTTGGTAATTCTGAATACCCCATCATTGATCTAATCATTTTAATAAGAGTCCTATTCCTTCGTTCCACCACACCATTCTGTTGGGGTGTACTAGGTGTAGACAGTTGGGATTGAATCCGAGCCTCTAATAAGTAACTCCTAAACTCTCCTAAGAGGTACTCGCCACCACGATCAGACCGTAGTGTCTTGATACCTTTACCATGACGTTTCTCCACATCAGCATTGTATTCTTTGAACTTATCAAAGCACTCAGACTTGCGGTGCATCAAGTAAATATACCCGTATCTCGAATAGTCGTCTATAAAAGAGACAAAATATTTGAAACCACCTCTTGCCTGGATAGTCATAGGTGTTGGGACCAAATATGTAGCTAGAGGGGGGTGAATAGCTCGGCGCGCTCCTCGTGCTCTTCGTTGATTGTTTCTTCAATGATATGCAGCGGAAATACAAGAAACAAAACATACAATGCTAACACGAAGGATTTACTTGGTATCCACCTCAAGAAGAGGTGACTAATCCAAGGATCCACACACCCTCCACTAATAAAAATCCTCCTTTACGGTAACTACCGAAGGCAGAGAAGCCTTACAAGCTCTCAGTACAAGAAGAAGGAAAGGGAAAACAAGATACAAGCAAAAGCTTACAAGTTTGCACACGAAACCCTAACCTAACATCTTCCTCGCCTCTTGACTTGGACGTGCACCAGCACAAGCCTCCAAGAACCTTCAAGAACTGGCGATCTGAACCTAAGAGAGATGCTGTGGAGATGCTGTGAGGATCAGAGATGGAAGCCGTGAGTTCTGCCAAGAGAAGCGCTCGCCAACAGCTATATCCTGCGCCAACGGGCGGATCCCGATCGATTAGATTGCTCCCAATCGATCGGGGAGGCTTTGGATTGATCGGCCGATCGATCCAGAGCGCCTCTGTACTCTCGGGAAATGCCTGGATCGATTCACCGATCGATCCAGGGCTTATTGCGCAGAATCGCACCTCCCAATCGATCGCTCGATCGATTGGGAGCTCTGGATCGATTGACTGATCGATCTAGTGCTGTTCTGTGCGATTTTGAGCCTCTCCCAATCGATCCACCAATCGATTGGGAGGAAACTTGTCGCGGGAACTCACCCAATCAATCTGCCGATCGATTGGGCATGAGCCAATCGATCGTTGATCGATCCAGCTCCTTGATTTTGCCCAAAATCAAGTCCAAAGCCCCCTAAACCAACATCTGATCACCTATGACCTGTTGGTATATCATGCATAGCATCCGATCACCCTTGACCTGCCAGAACTCGCTCACCAAGTGTCCGGTCAATCCCTTTGACCTACTTGGACTTTTTCTTCGTGCCAAGTATCCGGTCAATCCCTTTGACCTACTTGGACTTTCACCACCATGTGTCCGATCAACCTTGATCCACCTGGATTTCCTCGTACTAAGTATCCGGTCAAAACTTTGACCTACTTGGACTTTTCTTAATTGCCTGACTTCACTCACCAGGATTTTCAATACTGCCTAGCTTCTCTCACTAGGTCTTTCACCTGGCTTCACTCATCAGGATTTTCCATCTGCCTAGCTTCATTCACCAGGACTTTCCTTCTGCCTGGCTTCACTCACCAGGACTTCCAATCTGCCTGGCTTCACTCACCAGGACTTTCCATACTGCCTGGCTTCACTCACCAGGACTTCCATTCTGCCTGGCTTCACTCACCAGGACTTCCAATTTGCCTGGCTTCACTCACCAGGACTTCCAATCTGCCTGGCTTCACTCACCAGGACTTCCAATTTGCCTGGCTTCACTCACCAGGACTTCCAATCTGCCTGGCTTCACTCACCAGGACTTTCCATACTGCCTAGCTTCACTTACCAGGACTTTCCTTCTGCCTGGCTTCACTCACCAGGACTTTCCAGTCAAGTATCCAGTCAACCTTGACCTACTTGACTCTTCTTCACAATCTCCCACATGAACAATTGCCCCTACAATCTCCATGTGTTGTTTACATGTATTGTCAAACATCGAAACCCAAACATCAAGACTCGAGCTTGACTTAGTTCAAGCTCAGTCAACTTGGTCAACCTTGACCTGAGGAATATTGCACCAACAATCTCCCCTTTTTTGATGTTTGGCAATACCACATTTAAGTTAGGCTAATCTCATAGCCTCAACTCCCTTCATGCCACTAGGTAATGAAGGCGTAAGTTAAACCCTACGTTCTCCCCCCTAAGAGGGCAAACTCCCTCTTAGATAATGAAGACCTAGCTTAAACCCTTTCATTCTTCCCCCTATTGGCACACATCAAAATAAGCAAACTCTCCCCCTGAAGAGTTACATAACGTTGTTCACAACTTCACTTGTTGCTCACAATCCGATAACGAAGGTCCCATACCCTTCACTATCATTAAATGCTCTTCCTTGAGCAGACACCCCTTGAATAACGAAGATTTCCACTCTCCATTATTTTCAAATGCTCAACCTTGAGCATTTTCGCGAAAGAAGGTTAACCACCTTCCAAGGTGTATGAAAAGTATTTTTCATGTCCTTAAAGAGTAACTCCCCCTAAAGACATGCACGAAACTTCTGTCATTGCACCAACAATGACTTGGAATCCCTAAACCTTTAGGAAACCCAAAATTAGAAGTTTTGAGGTTCATAAATTCAATAATGAAACCAAACCTCAACCTAAACTTTGACTTAGTCTTCCATAACCAATCCATCCTTGTTTTCATCATGAAAACTCCCCTTAAATGTGTATAAATATGTTTTGAGGGGTTTGGAATGGTTACCTAGACTAAAGATGGTCCAAACTGCTGAAATCAAGCTTTACCAGCCAAAATCAGCATTCCCAATCGATTGGAGTTGGGTCCCAATCGATTGAACCTGCTTGAATCGATCCACTGATCGATTCAGGAGGGCTGGATCGATCGGTGGATTGATCCAGGAAGCTTCTGTTCGCGAGAATCTTGCTCTCAATCGATCGCTCGATCGATTGAGACCCTTCAATCGATCGGGTGATCTATTGAAGCTCTGAAAAAGCTGAAATTCCATTTCAGTCAATTTCAGAAACCCCTAGAAAAATCTACAAAATTCTAAAAATCATAAAAATCGTTGTAGACATTATTTAGGGCATATAGTATCATGGAAAAATAGTTTTCTAAGAAAATACTTCATATTTTCAAAGATTGACACAAACTTGAAAACTTGTAAACACTTTAGTATTTTCTTCAAGTTTGTGCTCAACTATTCAATGATGATTACTATCAAAACATAGCCTTCACCAAGGTTTTCCAAAAGCATTTTAAAATGATTTTCAAAACCAATATCCAACCATGTTCCTTGGGCTCAATGCACATGACTTGTACATTAGCTTTCCCAATGATTGAAAAACACATAACTATGTGTTTGATGAACCTAAAAACTCAAAAGAATGCATTAAATCAACATCTTGAGTTTTGTTCATCATCCTAACATCTCACTTGTATCTAATGCGTACGAAAACACACACAAGTCACCTTATAGTTTGTGTGAGATGTAAAATTTTGGTTTTGCCCTAGTCTAAGGATCATGCATATCTACCTAGGCAATTTTGAGGTTGTGAACATCCACCAAGGGTGTTACTTGTTAACAAATGTTATTTGGTCCTTAATTGCAAGGAATTAAAATAATGCATGATGTGTTATGGCATACATCAAAGATAAATAATTTTCAAAAGAAAATTTCTTATGACTACATGATGTATGTATGACATGACATGATATTTTTCATAATAAAACATGAATGCCAAAGCAAATAAATATGATGTCATGACATATAAAAGGCAAACAATCATGGCAGATTTTAGCATAAATAAAATACCTAGATTACCTATCTAAGTATCCTAAAACCTTGGCTAATTTAAAATTTAAGTCATAGATTGCCCTTAAGTCCCTAATAAAATGCCAAACTCCCAACTTGACATTTATTTAGACTTGATTTCTTGTGCCAATTATAATTATATCCAAATGCTCAAATTATGGCACATATTACTCCAATTAAGAGTAAATGATACTCCTTTTCATTTTCAAAGGTTACTAATAACCTTGAAAATGCTCCTTGAGTGTCAACTTCATCATGATTAGGTTAACTACCCTTTCAATTTGAGTTGACACTCTCTAACTCATCTATGGGGTAGAGAAAATACTCCTAGGAACCCAAAACCTATTGGTGCTCCTTGGATGCTCTAGGTATTCACTAGGGATAGCTTCCATAGATACCTTCCTAGTGAACTTGTTAGGCTTCTTAAAAGCCTTGGTCACACTTTCTAGGTCAACCCTAGGGATTTCTTCCCTTGTGACCTTTTTAGTGACTTTGTTAGACTTCTTAGAAGTCTTAGTTACCTTAGTTGCAAAAATACTCCTAGGGATAACTTCTCTTGTACTTTTGACTTGACCCTTAGACCTAGACTCAGTTCCATAGCTATATGGAACCCTATGGTAAGAAATTACATCCTTCTTAGCCTTAAGTTTGTATTCCAAACTTTTATGGCCATCGGATGACTTTTGTTGTCCTAAACCTAGGTTTTACTCATTTTGCCCTTTTAGGATATTTTCCATCATTTTTAGAGTCTTTTCCATTTTATCAAGTCTTGACCTCAAGACTTGATTTTCTTTCCATAAATCCTTAGTTTTTGATTTTTCATTAAGTCCATGAGCATTTCTATTTCTAGGCTTATAACTAAAATCCTTAGAGTTATTGCCTAAATTCTTATCTACCTTCCTAACCCTAGGTGTGGTAGTTTTAGCATGAAGAGTCATGTGTTTTTCTTGAATGACATCATGCTTCCTATTTTTATGGTAAATAGCATTAAAATGATATAAATTAGAACTAGCATGCTTTTTATTATTATTTAAAGGGGTAGGCTCAATAAATGATTGTTGGGTTTTTCGGGCTGTAAAAACCGCTTTTTGCGTTACGGAAATCCCAAAACCCCCATGCCACGGATCCGTGCGAAGAAATAAAATTATGTAAAACTTTTATATACATGTTTTCTACTTCTAGATCTACATTAGATCTACAAAAGAAAAGGTTACCCTTGATGCGAAGCCCTTCGCAATCCCGCTCGTCCAAGGTTCGTTGCCGGATCTCGAGAGTATCAAAGTAGATACTCCTCTATGTGTATCCGCATGAACAACTCGATGGAGAGAACCTCTAAGGATGTGCTAGCAACCTTAGAAGATCAGTAATGGTGGAGGAGAGGGAGAGAAGAGAAGAGCTTGAGGAAGAAGAAGGAATTACTCACCAAGCACACAAAATGCACTAACTCACTCATCTAATGTGGCCGGCCACTTTAAGAGAGATTGTAACCTCCATGGGATGCCAAGAGTCACAACTCTTGGTAACTCCCATGAGGTGGAATTTCACTTAAGCAACCATGATGATGTGGAGCATCATCATTGGTCCACTTCTTGCCAATTCACCAATGAGGTGACAAATGGCCAAGTCAAACTTGATTCTTCATCTTCCTCTCAAGTCAAGTCAAACTTGACCACTTATCTCCCATGGTTGATCAAATCTAACCATTGGTTCAAGTCAATTTTAATTTAATGAATCCCTATTCATTGAATTAAATTGATTCAATGAGTCTAAGTCCAAATTAGACTCATTTGATACATGAACCAAATTGAGTCCAACTCAATTAGCCTAATTTGGATTACTCTTAATCCAATTTGGTTCATCACATGAACCTAATCCTTTAGGTTCATCAAATGAACCTAATCTCCATCTAATTGCTCTTTGTGTGTGACCCTATAAGTTCTTATAATGTTGGCAATGCTCCTAAACCCATTTAGAAGCATAAGTAATGAGCGGTATCTAGCAACACATCATTACTACCCAAGTTATAAGAATGTTGAGATCCAACATCACCTTGTGACTACTAATTGTGACTCTTCACAATATATGACAAGTGTCCTTCTATCCTTGACATCTAGATTGATCAATATGAGGCATAGACCGTGTCATCCTCTAATCAATCTAAATCTTGAACTCCAAGTAGACTCACTCGATCAAATGAGCTCAATATCTTATATTGACTCATTTGGGCATGGCCATGCACTTAGTGGTCTCACTCTATCAAGAATATCGATGTCTCTCCCGTTATATAGGAGGGATAGATCCCATTTACATCACTCACATCCCTCCGCATAATTTGTTACATACCCAGTAATCGCCTTTATAGTCCACCCAGTTACGGGTGACGTTTGACGAAGCCAAAGTATGTAACTCCTTATGTAGGGAACCATGGTGACTTCAGGTCCAAGGACTAGTAGTCATACTAATAGCCACATGAGAAAGTATATGACACTCATATAACGATCCATGATACTTTCTCATGGCGGGTCATTCAGTATACATTCTCCAATGCATACCCATGTGTCAACTTGATATCTCTATATCCATGATTTGTGAGATCAAGTCATCGAGTTGACCTACATGCTAGTTTCGTCGCATTAACATTGTCCCTGAATGTTAATACTCGACTAGGAATGATTAAGAGTAGTGTTCCCTATATCATCTCACTATCGATTCAACCAATCGATTGATATAGGTAAGAACCTTTTACTCAAGGACACTATTATACTTTGTTATTTGGCACCAATATGATACAATGAGTCCATACAACAATCATCAAATGATTGGCTCTAGGGCTCTAACCAACAATGATACCTTTCATTTTACCTTGGAGGCTCCCCCTTGACTTGTGCTTCCTTCTTGAGCCTCGATCGCTTTCTTCCCCTTGGGACATTGACTTCTATAATGTCCCTTTTGGTTGCACAAAAAGTACACAATGTGCTCCTTGCTCTTCTTTGTTGAGGGAGCAGTCTCTTTGGGCTTCTCCTTACCCGTTGGTGCCAATTGGCTCTTTTTCTTGGCCAATTTAGGACATTTGCTCTTATAATGCCCATGCTCCCTACACTCAAAACATATGATATGATTTTTATTTTTATTTGAAACATTTATACCTTCATGTGTAGAGATGACATATTCTCCTTTTGATCCGGAGGTAGAGGCTTCCTCTTGATCTGATAATGATGCTCCTCCAATAGATTCGACTCGACTTGTAAAGGTGGAAGCTTCTTCATCCTCTCATTCTCTTAACCCAGATGTGGAGACTTCTTTTTCTTCTTGATCCGGTGTCATCAAAAATTGCTCCCCCTCAATCCTAGAGGTGGAGGCTTCTTCATCTTCATCTTCTACAAGAAACAAAGAGTATGCACCCTCTTTGCCCTTTTCATTGTATTCCTTTGAAGATAAGGCTTCTTGGACTTCTTCTTCTTCGGAAGTTGAGCATCTCTCAACTTTGGAGTCCTCCTTCTCTTGGTCTTGCTCCAATGAGTCGCCCTCTTTGGATTTATCTTGATTTGGTACAATGGAGGGTTCTTCATGAAGTTTGGCCAACTTGCTCCACAATTCCTTTGCATCTTCAAATTCTCCAATTTTGCAAAGAATGGTGCTTGGCAATAAATTAACCAATAATTTGGTTACCTTGCTATTCGCCTCACACCTTTGAATTTGTTCTTGGCTCCATTTGCTCTTCTTAAGGATTTTGCCCTTTGAATTTTTTGGAGCCTCGAAGCCTTCCATTAGAGCAAACCATTGCTCTATCTCCATCATCAAGAAATTTTCGATTCTTGATCTCCAAGAATCGAAGCTTGTAGATACATATGGTGGAGGCACCCTTGTGTCGAATCCAAGTCCGTCTTGGAATCCCATGTTGAAGTTGAGCTTGAAGAGATCTTTGACTTGAAGAATTTTGCTCCAACTTCTTCACCCTCTAGCTCTTTGCCCCTTCCGGCGATGATTCCGGTGAAGAGAGGCCTCGCTCTGATACCACTTGTTGGGACCAAATATGTAGCTAGAGGGCGGGGGTGAATAGCTCGGCGTGCTCCTCGTGCTCTTCGTTGATTGTTTCTTCAATGATATGCAGCGGAAATATAAGAAAAAAAACATATAACGCTAACACGAAGGATTTACTTGGTATCCACCTCAAGAAGAGGTGACTAATCCAAGGATCCACACACTCACACATCCTCCATTAATAAAAACCCTCCTTTACGGTAATTACCGAAGGCGGAGAAGCCTTACAAGCTCTTAGTACAAGAAGAAGGAAAGGGAAAACAAGATACAAGCAAAAGCTTACAAGTTTGCACATGAAACCCTAACCTAACTTCTTCCTCGCCTCTTGACTTGGACGTGCACCAGCACAAGCCTCCAAGAACCTTCAAGAACTGGCGATCTGAACCTGAGAGAGATGCTGTGAGGATCAGAGATGGAAGCCATGAGTTCTGCCGAGAGAAGCGCTCGCCAATAGCTATATCCTGCGCCAACGGTCGGATCTCGATCGATTGGATTGCTCCCAATCAATCGGGGAGGCTTTGGATCGATCGACCGATCGATCCAAAGCACCTCTATGCTCTCCGGAAATGCCTAGATCGATTCACCGATGGATCCAGGGCTTATTGCGCAGAATCGCACCTCCCAATCGATCGCCCGATCGATTGGGATCTCTGGATCGATTGGTTGATCGATCCAGCACTGTCTGTGCGATTTCGAGCCTCTCCCAATCGATCCACCGATCGATTGGGAGGAAGCTTGTTGCGGGGACTCACCCAATCGATCTGCCGATCGATTGGGCATGAGCTAATCGATCGTTGATCGATCCAGCTCCTTGATTTTGCCCAAAACCAAGTCCAAAGCCCCCTAAACCAACATCCGATCACCTATGACCTGTTGGTATATCATGCCTAGTATCCGATCACCCTTGACCTGCTAGAACTCGCTCACCAAGTGTCTGGTCAATCCCTTTGACCCACTTGGACTTTTTCTTCGTGCCAAGTATCCGGTCAATCCCTTTGACCTACTTGGACTTTCACCACCAGGTGTTCGATCAACCTTGATCCACCTGGATTTCCTCGTGCTAAGTATCTGGTCAAAACTTTGACCTACTTGGACTTTTCTTAATTGTCTGGCTTCACTCACCAGGATTTTCAATACTGTCTAGTTTCGCTCACTAGGTCTTTCACCTGGCTTCACTCACAAGGATTTTTCATCTGCCTAACTTCACTCACCAGGACTTTCCTTCTGCCTGGCTTCACTCACCAGGACTTCCAATCTGCCTGGCTTCACTCACCAGGACTTCCAATCTGCCTGGCTTCACTCACCAGGACTTCCAATCTGCCTGGCTTCACTCACCAGGACTTTCCATACTGCCTGACTTCACTTACCAGGACTTTCCTTCTGCCTGGCTTCACTCACCAGGACTTTCCAGTCAAGTATCCAGTCAACCTTGACCTACTTGACTCTTCTTCACAATCTCCCCATATGAACAATTGCCCCTGCAATCTCCATGTGTTGTTTACTTGTATTGTCAAACATCGAAACTCAAACATCAAGATTCGAGCTTGACTTAGTCCAAGCTCAGTCAACTTGGTCAACCTTGACCTGAGGAATATTCCACCAACAATATGCCCACACAAATCAGAATGAATCAATTCCAACACTTCTTTGGCTCTATACCCCTTTGCCTTAAAAGGTCTCTTGGTCAATTTTTTCTTCCAAGCAAGACTCGCGGGTTAGAAAGTTTTCCACTGCCAATGAACCCAAAAGTCTATCGACTATTAACCTTTGAATCCTACTCAAGTTAATATGACCCAACCTTAGATGCCAAAGATATGTTTGGTTTATTTCCGAAGGTTGCTTTCTCTTATTAGAATTAGAAGATGTATTATTAATTTTCATTTGTTGTATCGTGGGAGTTATTGGATTAAGAGTATACAAATTACCAACCAACGCACCAGAACAGATAACCACTCTATTTTTCTTGACAACCACTTTGTCATCAAAAGAAACAGAATATCCATCCATAAATAATTTAGAAATTGAAATCAAGTTCTTTCTAAAACATGGTACATAAAGATAAATTTTCACAATCAAAGTTTTATTCCTATTAAAAGATAAATAAATATCTCTCACTGCAACAGTTGCCACTCTCGTAGCATTACCCATGTAGACGATGATCTCCCCTTCATGTAGTCGTCGGGTTTCTTGGAGCCCCTGCAATGAATTGCAGACATGATCAGTGGCTCCTGTATCTACACACCAGGTACCGGTAGATAACACCGCTAAACATGTTTCAACAACCAATGAATAAGATATACCTTTATTGTTCTCCTTTATGCGAGGACAGTTCACTTTCTCATGTTCAGACTGCTTGCATATGAAGCACTTGCCCTTCGGCTTCTTCACACCTGCCTGTGACCCAGTCCCTTGAGGTCGAATTACTTTCTTTGCCGAACCAACTTGTTTCTTCTTCTTCTTTCCGCCTTTCAGCTTAGAGGCAGAAACATTTTCAGCAATGTGAACTTGAGAACTTTGACGAGATAGCACTTCTACTGCTTGGAGTTCTGTCAGAAGTTCTACCAACGAATAAACCCTTTTGTTCATGTTGTAATTCAGGTAGAACTGCTCAAAACTTTTGGGCAACGTTTGGAGGCTCGGCCTAAGCAACGTCGGTTTCAGCCTTTATAGTGTCCAACTTGGCCTGTAGGGATTCTATCTGGGCTTTGGTGCCTCCAACTCCTCTTGTTGTTGTAATAATAGAAATTTCTTGCTGGCTAGCTCCTGGGTTAGTTCAGGGGATTCAGACGTATGGGAAAGCTTAAGTTTTTATAACAGAGTAGTCTTGTGAGCTATGTCAGAAATGACTTTATCTTTCAAGGCTCCTTCTACTTAGAGCTTAAACTCGCTGCCTTGTAGTAGGAGCTCCAATTTCTGCTTCTCCATCTGGTGAGACTCCACCAACTGCTGGCATTCTTGCAAGGTATTTTTCATACCTGTAATAAGTATAGCTTGCTCTTCTCCTTTTTTCTTCAAGTTGGTCATCACATTGCTTGTAGCAGTAGAAGTAGCCTCTAATTCCTTTACACGATCCTTCAGAATTTTGTTGGAGCACTCCAAGTCTACCACCAGTTAACTTAGGTGCATGCTAGAAGTGTAGAACTAAAAAAGTTAAAGATGAGGTCTTAACCCATCAAGGTAATTCACAAGGGAGATTAATTATGAGCTTACCATAATAGCCTTCCGAGTGTGTTCATTGGCACACTCTGATACTGTGGCCCCTTTGATTTAACTATAAGATTACATCCAAGATTTTGTTAGTGCACCTTTTAACCTTAATACCCCATATAAAGGGGAAGCATTGAGTTCTAGTTCTTGTTTGGACAGTGTTGGAACCCCAAGGTTGTTTTGGTGTGATCAACAAGTTAAGTTAGGTCTTGTATTGTTTTAACCTTGTGTCTAAGTGTGCATGAGCTTAGGAGCACAGGTACTCGAGTGGAAGACGCGGCTAGCGAGAAGGACGGCACGGGGAGAGAGCCGACGGGCTCGGTGCGTCCGAGGTGTAACAACCCAAATTTCCTCATTAAGAGTTCTAATTGTGGTTAAAAATATTTAGAAATGCCTTAGAAATATTCTAGAGATTTTTAGAGTATTTTTATGCAATTTTTGGAGTTCGTTTGGTATTTTTTACCAAAAGGGAGAAGTTTCAAAAAATAAATAGGTTCGGCCGAGGTTCGAACCCGCGACCCGACCCGAACCTTAAGCGGATCCGGCTGACCAAGTGCCCAAGCGGGCGTTGCTAATTAAGGAAAGAGTGAGATATATTTAAGGGTTAGCATTGAACAAGAACCCTAGGTATTATAAATGAGAGAACTTAAGTAATTTCGGGAAAATCTTTTCCCTATCTTCCTCTCCCGACGGCGCGACTCCTCTCGGGCGAAAACACAGCAGGGAGCTAGGGCTTCTCCGGCGGCCGGCCAAAGGGAACTCCACGAGCTCTTCTCGGATCCGAGCTCCTCTCGTCAAGAAGGAACGGTAGATGTGAAGAAGTTGCCGAGATTCCAAACTATCCGAAACCCTAGAAGCATTAGAAGTCCTTCTTCTTCGGTTGTAAGTCCAAGAACACCTCGATAAGTTGCTACTCACTTGTAGTAAGAGTTGTTTTGGGTTTTTGTTTCATTTCTTACCATCCACAGCATGTTCTTTGTTTCAGATTGTGTTTGAGCCGAATTTATGCTTGCTAGGGATTTAGTTCCTTCTTGTTTAGGATCATGTTGTACAGAATATATTTTACCAAATTGGTTTCGGATCATGTTATACAGAACTGGAATAGTTAGGGATTTTAGTTCTTCCTTGCTTTTGGAACCTGCTGTAACAGATTATGGTTGCTAGGGATTTAGTCCTTCTTCCTTGTTTTTGGAACCTGCCGTAACAGATTTATTTCTTTTGTACATGATTGGCTTGGAATTGATAAGCAGTGTAGCCTTAATGTGTATGCTCGGCTTGTAATTGGTCTTGCAGTTTTTGGTTTGTTGCTAGGTAGTAAGCATGAAATGGTTTGAATTTGGAGCATGTAGTTTAGCTTCATTAAGTAACACCTCAGTTTTAGATTTTTCCTTACTGTCGTGTATCACAAACCAGTTTGTTTAGTTTTGCTATGGATCTTTCGCTATTAGTTTTCTTATATATGGAACCCTTGGATTCATTAGATGTGGTATAACATTTCTGCCGCAAGTTTATGTTAAAACGAAACAAGTTATATAGGTTTTAATTCCAACAAGTTTTAGATTTAGTTTAAGCTTGTATGGTATGCAGATTTTTATAAGTATTGCTTGCAGATTTTGATATGTATTATATGCAGAACTCCAATCTTAGAGCAGATTTTATTAAGCATTTCAAGTGCAGATTTTAGTTAACATTCAAGTGCAGTTTCGTTAAGCTTATAGTGCAGTTTTGTTAGCACAGTATGCAGATTTCTGCTAGCTGAATATGCAGAATTTTGATTAGCATAGTATGCAGTTTTATTGAGCATTTCAGTACAGTTTTATTAAGTATTTTCATGTAATTCTGTTAAGCATTTCAGTACAGTTTTATTAAGTATTTTCGTGCAATTCTGTTAAGAATTTTAGTGCAATGTTAATAAGCATTTTAGTACAGTTTTGGTATGAGACATCCTTTTATTAGAGGTATTAACAAGTATAAGAAAGATAAAGAAAAGAAAGAAAAAGGCCAAGGCCTTAAGTAGATCCCAAAGTCAAGACTTTAGGGATTTTGGTATACAAGGTGCTTGTTAAAATGTCAAGACATTTAAAGAAGAAGTAATTAAGATATTTTACTTTGAAGAGGCTAGTACCCGACTTCCAAGGTTGTCGTTAAACAAATCCAGGTGACCAATTCCAAGGTCTTAGCCCTGGTAAGACCAATGTCTTTACCCTCGTAGGACTTGTGACTAGCTACCACAGTCTCTATTAGGGAGCGCGCTTTGGTACTACGCCTGGGCTCAAGAGAAGTTGATTATTATTTTAAAGTATTAAAGTATAAGTTTTCAAACAAGTGAAATAAGATTCAGAAAGTGTTTAAAATTCAGCAAGTTTAGTCCTTTATGCTAGCATGATTGTATAGATTTGCTTTACATGTTTAGTATTTCAATATGTTTCTTTTACTAGTAGATGAGCATGAGTAGAATTTTCCTTTGAGTATTTAGTTTTCAAATTTCTTTCAGCTTACATGCATATTCGAGTTTTTGTGAGTTAGATAGCGCTTACTAAGTAATTTTGCTTATAGATTGCATTTCCTCTTACTGCAGATAAAGGAAAGGAAAAGCTATAGAAAAGGAAGGCGACAAGGAGGTGCAGAAGGATGTGTGATGCCAGGACTATGGGAGAGACTTGGGCATTATTAAGTTTCCATGTTTTAGTGGTTAAGAAACATTTAAGATTGTATCTTATATTCATGTCATTTAAGATTATTCTTGTTTTAGATCGCATGCTAAGATGAGTTTTGTTTAGTAATTAGATACGTTATGTTTGCATTGAGATATAGTTTCATATGTTTCTGTTATTATGAGTTATATGTGCATGTTCTGAATTTAGAGTATCGTATTGTATTTTAGTCCTGTCGAAATTTTAAGTTTTCTGGAAATTTTAATGTACAGTTTGCTGTACTAGTCAAGTGAGAATCTATAGTAGTTATGTAACGGGCACCTTTAGAGAGTAGCAGTAAGAAGGGTGATCGTTACAGTTGGTATCAGAGCAGTTCCTATTCTCCAGCATCACACATCAGCACCAACCTTGCCGTCTTCAAGTAAGAAAGTATTTAAGTTTTCTTTTATGCTTTTCTTATTATTTGCAGTATAGAGTATTTGCTTAGATATGCTTAAGTAAGATAGAAGTTCCTGTTTCTCTTTGATTTATATATATGTCTAGGAAGAATAGAAACGATTTTAGTTTTTTCTCTTTCCATATAATTAGATGTCAAGAAGAGGACGTCCCCGTACCGCTCGTACTGAGGACTGAGCTCAGGAGAACGAAGAGCACAGAACAGCTGAACCAAATCTCTCTGAAGTTGTTGCTCAACTCTAGATACAAGTGATGGGGCAGCAATAAGTGATCGTCAATCTGATGGCAAACCAGCAGCCGGTCCCTCCCACTCCTCCAACTATCAATGTGGAGACTCCAGTGGTGACTGAGGTTCCACCAGCCGCCCTGGAAATCCCCACAGCACCTAGAAGACAAGAAGCATACCTGATATAGTGGCTGAAGCTGAAGCCAGAAAACTTCTCAGGCACGACTGAGCCTTGGGATGCCCAAGTTTGGTTCAAGACACTAGAGAGCACAATGGAGCTTCTTGACTGGCCAGAGGTCGAGAAGGTCAAGTGTGCTTCTTTCTGCTTATCTGGAGATGCCCGTATGTGGTGGGAGAGGGTGAAGAGCAAGAGAGCAGTCAATCAGATGAGTTGGGCTGACTTCGAGACAGAGTTCTATGAAGAATTCTTCCGCCAGCGGATCACCAATAAGCATTATGAGGAGTTTATAGAATTCAGACAAGGTGACGTATCAGTGAAAGAAGCAGTAAAGAGATTCAATAGGCTAGCTCATCTCTGCCCAGAGCTAGTAAGTACGGAGAAGGAACGAGTCAGACTGATGTTCAGGATGCTGAGACCAGTGATAACACTTAATGTGAGTAGTGGAACTCACCAGCCCCAGATTGGCGAAGAGCTGGTCAGCAGAGCATTAGTCACGGAGCACTATCTGGACAGCATCAAGGCACAACGAGCGCAACACAAGTCAGTCAAGATCGAAGACAAGACAGTGGGGAGCCAGAAACCTCAGTCAAGTAATCAGAACTGGAAGGGCAAGGGTCACAAGAGAAAGCAGTGGAACTCAAGAGGTAACCAGAAGGGAGGATCAGCAAACAAGCAGACCAAGATCCCTCCCTGTCTAAATGTGGGAGAACTCATCTAGGAGCCTGTCTTTTGGGTAAGACGGGATGTTATTCGTGTGGGCAGGAAGGACACATGACTAAAAAATGCCCTAACAAGCTCAAAGCACCTCAGTCACAGCCAATACAATATGGAGGCAAGCCTCAGTTACATTATATGCCTGCAACTCTGGAAGGACCTCAGCTCAGTCAAGGAAGGTTGGAAGCCCCACCAGTTCCAGCCAGTGCCAGAGTATTCTCCCTCACTAAAGAGGAAGCTACTAGTGCCTCCACGGTCGTGACAGGTCAAGTAGTTATTTTTCAACATTTAGCTACTGCACTATTTGATACTGGGGCGACCCATTCTTTTGTATCAGTACCCTTTGCCAAAGAATTACAGGTACCTACAGAAAGTATGAACTCCAAGTTCCTGACGACCCTACCTTCTGGGAAAGTCATGGAATCCAACTAGTGGCTTCGGGCTGTACCAGTCAGAATTGCAGACCAAGAACTATATGTTAATCTGGTAGTCCTCGCCATGTAGGATTTCAATATAATTTTGGGTATGGATTTCCTCAGCAAGTACAGTGCTTCAGTGGACTGCCGTAGAAGGAAAGTGATCTTTAGTCCGGAGGGTGAACCAACCTTTGAATCCACAGGAGTGCCAAGGAGGAGGACCCAGAAGCTTCTCTCTTCTCTGACAGCTCACCAGATGTTAGCTAAAGGGTGTGCTAGTTTTCTTGCATTCATTGCGAGTACAGAAGAATAAGAAAGACCCAAGCAGGAGGAAGTTCGGATAGTCTGCGAGTATCCAGAGGTATTTCCAGAAAAGCTACCTAGACTACCTCCCAATAGAGAAGTGGAGTTTAAAATTGAATTGGTTCCTGGTACCGGTCCAATTTCAAAAGCTCCATACCGCATGTCTCCAACAGAGCTGAAAGAGTTACAAGAACAACTTCAGGAGCTGCTTGACAAAGGATTCATCCGCCCTAGTCATTCACCATGGGGAGCTCCTGTGTTGTTTGTCAAGAAGAAGGATGGATCTATGCGGATGTGCATAGATTATAGGGCTCTGAATCAAGTGACAATCAAGAACAAGTACGCACTGCCCAGAATCGACGACTTATTTGATCAATTGAAAGGGGCAACAGTGTTCTCCAAGATAGACCTGCGCTCTGGGTACCATCAGTTGAAAGTGAAGGAAAGTGATATACCCAGAACAGCTTTCAGGACCAGATACGGATACTATGAGTTTATAATCATGCCTTTTGGTGTGACTAATGCACCTGCAGTCTTCATGGACTTGATGAACAGAGTGTTCAGAGAATACCTTGACAAATTTGTCATCGTGTTCATCGACGACATTCTAGTCTATTCCAGAACCCCAGAGGAGCATGACATGAACTTGAGAATAGTCCTGCAGACCCTACAGTAGAAACAACTTTATGCCAAATTCTCGAAGTGCGAGTTCTGGTTAAATCAGGTGGCGTTTCTAGGTCACATCATTTCTAAAGAAGACATCTAAGTGGATCCAGCCAAAATAGAAGCGGTCAGCAACTGGAGTAGACCCAAGAACGCCAGGGAGATCAGAAGCTTCCTTGGTTTAGCTGGGTACTACAGAAAATTCGTGGAGGACTTTTCCAGAATAGCCTCTCCACTAACAGCCCTCACTAGGAAGAACAAGAAG
The DNA here is from genome assembly GCF_018446385.1 of Zingiber officinale. Lineage (NCBI taxonomy): Eukaryota > Viridiplantae > Streptophyta > Magnoliopsida > Zingiberales > Zingiberaceae > Zingiber > Zingiber officinale. The sequence continues at coordinate 52,065,120 of NC_055986.1, read as the reverse complement.
TTTGAATGGTCAGACAAATGTGAGCAGAGTTTCCAAGAGCTAAAGAAGAGACTGACCAGTGCTCCCATCCTGATAGTTCCAGAAAGTGACAAGAGTTTTGACATCTACAGTGATGCTTCCAAGATGGGCCTAGGAGCTGTACTCATGCAAGAAGGAAAAGTTATAGCTTATGCTTCCAGACAACTCAAAGACTATGAGAAGAACTACCCCACTCATGATCTTGAGCTGACAGCTGTGGTCTTTGCACTGAAACTCTGGCGACACTACTTGTATGGAGTCCAGTGCAGAATCTTCACAGACCATCAGAGTTTAAAGTATTTCTTCACAAAGAAAGACTTAAACATGAGACAGCGCAGGTGGCTGGAGTTGGTCAAAGACTATGACTGTGAAATCCTCTACCACCCAGGCAAAGCTAACAAAGTAGCAAATGCACTAAGCAGAAAATCCAGTGCATCCCTGATGTCTTTGTCATCATTAGCCCTGTCATGATGTCTTTGTCATCATTAGCCCTACCACTGCAGAAGGAGTTGTCAGATTTTGGAATGGAAATTATTTATGGGCAACTCTCTGCATTGACCTTAGAGTCAACCCTGCTTGAGGATATACAGAGAAAGCAAAGTGAAGATACAGATATCCAAAAAATCAAGCAAGGGGTACAAAAAGTGGAAAATTTGGAGTTTCGAGTATCATACAGTGGAATTCTTTATCAGGGGAGCCGCCTTTGTGTCCCCAATAATGAAGAGTTGAGAAAGAAAATTTTAGAAGAAGCTCATAGTACACCTTACTCCATGCATCCTGGTTCCACCAAGACGTGAAATAGAGGTTCTGGTGGTCTGGACTCAAAAGAGATATTGCTAAATATGTCAGTACCTGCCTGACATGCCAGAGAGTCAAAGAAGAGCACCAGAGACCAGGAGGAGTCGTGCAACCCCTTCCAATACCAGAGTGGAAGTGGGAAGACATATCCATGGACTTTATAACAGGTCTTCCAAGAACCACGAATGGATATGATGCGATATGGGTAATAGTGGACCGATTGACTAAGTCTACTCATTTTCTAGCCATCAAGGTGTCCCACTCTATAGAGCAGTTGGCACAACTGTATGTTAAGGAAGTGATCAGACTTCATGGAGTTCCAAAATCTATTGTGTCTGATAGAGATGGGCGCTTTACCTCTCATTTTTGGGAGTGTGTTTAGAATGCACTAGGCACCAAACTCAAGTTCACCCAAGTGAGGGGATCCGGAGCAGAAGACTCGGACTGAGGCAAGATTGAACCAGAGAAGAGGTCCCAGACAAAAAGTCAACAACTGTTGACTTTTTGCTCCGGGGCACCCGGAGCAGTCCGGGGCGCCCGAAATGCCTCCGAGCGCCCGGACCAGTATTGTTGACCAGAACACGTCATTCGCGTTCTGAACGTTGGGGGATAAAATTTTATCCCCACTAGGGCGCCCGGAACCCTTCCAGGCGCCCCGACAAAGGCTATAAATATAGTCTTAGTCTAGAAGCTTTTCAACAATCACAAGCATTTCATTTCCAAACACTTATACGCTTTAGTTGTAGTTAAGCTTCTATTTCTGCGCTTCAACGTTGTAAGAGGCTTCTCCGCCTGAAGGAGTTTTAGTGCTTAATCTTCCTTGGATTAACAACCACATCAGTTGTAACCAAGTAAATCCCTGTGCCTCGTTCTTTTTAATGTTCTATTTACTTTCTGCTTATTATTTATGCAAGTGTTAGCTTAAAGATTTCGAGAAGGGTTGTTTGCCTTTTGTCTTTACAGAACTAACCAACAACCCCCTTCTAGCCAGCTGCAATTGTCCTACAAGTTGTATCAGAGCCGAAACGCCTCAGAAGGACTAACCATCGTCTAAAGCAACAAAACGATGGCCGGAGCTAGTGAATATCCACCAGCATTTGAGGGGGAGTTTTCTTCATGGAAGAAACAAATGAAGGTATATCTAAACTCTGATTCTGGTATTTTTTTCAATAATGGAATTTGGTTATAAAGAACCGAAGAACGCGAATGGAGAAGAAATCGATTTATGCCTCTAAACCAACAAACAACGTAACGAATCGATGGCAAACGGACGGGTAGAATTTCATCTTCTAACCGTAATACCAAATGAAGATCTCGACAGAATCAGCGAATACAAAAGCGCAAAAGAATTTTAGAAAAAGTTCTTGAAGCTCCACGATGAACCAGCTGAAGTCGAGGATGAATCCAACACCGATCCGCCATCTGAAGAGTCTGAAACCGAGATAAGTACCACAATAGCCCCAACAACCGAATTCCATCCCGAAGTCACAGAAAGCTCACCCCAGATAAGCATCGTTGAAGAGGGAGAGACTTCGGAAGAAAGCAACTCGACAGGGGGAGAATCAACTGCCGAAAAAGTAAGTCAGGTATGGCCTTTTGAACAATTGGCACAATCAATTGAAAAGTTGCCTGAAAATTTTTGCGAATAAAAAATTCAATCATCGAAAAAGTTGTTTTGTTACCAATATTATCGAAAGAATTTTTCGAATTACAAAAAGTTTTGACGAAAGATTCTTGCGAATTATAAATTATTTTGTCAAAAGAATTTTTCAAATCAGAAATATTGCCAAAAGATTCTTGCAAGTTACAAAATATTTTGTCGAATGAATCTTGCAAATTAGAAAAATTGTCAAACGAAGTTTTACCAATTATTTTGTCGATACAATTTCTTGCATGTTTAATATTTGTTGCTTTAAAGTTGAAAGAAATAGCCTGTCGATTAAAGTATCTCGACAAACTATTAACAGATATTAACATGATACAATTCTTCGCATGTTCAAATTTTCTTACTTCAAATTTGAGAAATTGTAATAAGTTAAAATGGAAATTTAAAACCTCCTGATAAAAGCATAAAAAAAAATGATGAAATAAAATTAAAAATAAATACATAGATTTTTTTTTTAATTTCTACATGTTCCAAAAAAAAAAAATTATACATAAACTTTTCTACCGAGAAAATTCTTAATTTTCATGACGAAAACTTAGAAATTTTCCAAAAGTTATTTTTAACTTAGAAATTTTCTCTGATATTTTGAGATTACTTTTATGGAAATTATTACAAAATTTTCAAAGTTCTCAAAATTTTCTAAAAATTCTCTTTGACTTAGAAATATTGTCCAGAAAATCAGTGAAATAGATCGTTATAAAGTTTCTAAGTGTCAAACCTTAGATTTTTCTTGCAACCCTAATTTTTTTATGTGATTAAAGGGGGAGAAGAAAAAGTATAAGTCTAGGAGGAGGTAGAAATTGAAAAATTAAAAATGGAATTTAATTTTTTTCTATCTTGTTGCACATGATTGCAATATTAAAATGTTTAATTTTTATATCTAGTTTTGTCCCTAGCTTAACTTGGGTTGATCACATCAAAAAGGGAGAGATTGTTGAAACCCCAAGGTTGTTTTGGTGTGATCAACACGTTAAGTTAGGTCCTGTGTTGTTTTAACCTTGTGTCTAAGTGTACAGGAGCTTAGGAGCACAGGTACTCAAGCGGAAGACGCGGCTAGCGAGAAGGACGGCACGGGGAGAGAGCCGACGAGCTCGGTGCGTCCGAGGGACGAGGTGCGGCGGAAGAGTACCCCGGTGGACTAGAAGGAAGCGTGCACTGGTTTTAAGGGATGAGAAGCCGGAGCGGAAGATTGCTCGGGGAGCAAGAGACGCAACTAGCGAGAAGGTCGGCACGGGAGAGAGCCGACGGGCTCGGTGTAACTGAGGGACGAAGACTGTGGACGAGTACGCTTGCAGACGAGAAGGAATCATGCGACGACTCCGAGGCACGAGGAGTCGGAGCGGAAGCCTGCTCGAGAAGACCGGAAGTTAGGTTCGGGTGATCCCTATTCCAGATGACAGAAATCACCCAAGCGAGCGGATCCGGAGCAGAAGACCCGGACCGAGGCGGGACTGAACCAGAGAAGAGGTCCCGGACAAAAAGTCGACAACTGTTGACTTTTGCTCCTGGGCGCCCGGACCAGTATTGTTGACCAGAATGCGTCATTCGCGTTCTGAACATTGGGGGATAAAGTTTTATCCTTCTAGGGCACCCGGAACCCTTCCAGGCGCCCCGACCAAGGCTATAAATATAGCTTTGGTCCAGAAGCTTTTCAACAATCACGAGCATTTCATTTCCAAACACTTGTACGCTTTAATTGTAGTTAAGCTTCTATTTCTGCGCTTCAACGTTGTAAGAGACTTCTCCGCCTGAAGGAGTTTTAGTGCTTAATCTTACTTGGATTAACAACCACATCGATTATAACCAAGTAAATCCCTGTGCCTCGTTCTTTTTAATGTTCTATTTACTTTCTGCTTATTATTTATGCAAGTGTTAGCTTAAAGATTTCGAGAAGGGTTGTTTGCCTTTTGTCTTTACAGAACTAACCAACAACCCACTTCTAGCCGGCTGTAACGGTCCTACAGACAGTAGTATGTAAGATTGTTTGAAACGACATTGGAGACCTGTTGGAGAAGTGGACCCTGATAAAAAGGGCATTGGAACGCCCGAGAATCATCTTGGGCAGCTTGAGGGCTTGTGTAGGATCACTAAAAGACGGTGTAGTATTGATCACCTGTTAGTTGATTTGGTGTGAGATTGCGTGCGTTTGACAGGTTTAGGTCCTGTCCCCTAAGTAAAAGAGGTTATCGATGCATCTAGGGAAACCAGTATATATGAGGGGAGCTCGGGCAAGTTTAAATTTGAAATTTCTAGGGTAGAAGGTCCAGGAATTATCTTGGTTGGTTTTGAAGATGCCCTGGTCGTCTCTATATCTAGCTCGGTCGGTTCGGAAGCATGTGTTGCCTTGCAAGATGCAGAGATCAATCTACTTAGTCGCATCATAGCAAGCTTGAGGTTGTATATATCAATGATGTACCAAGGGAGCATGCTCTTTCCCTTGAGCGAAGGTATCCTCAGTTACATCAAAGGAAGCTTGCTCAACTGAGGGGAGCTTTGATGGTTCCAAGGTGGAGGATTGACACCTTTGGCGTTTGATTATGAGAGGGGCATCCGAATTTGAGGAGTTGAAAGGAGACTCATGAGTAGGTTCAACTGAGGGGAGTGGACCAATAGACATGGAAGCTTGCTCGAGTTGACACTCCTGCAGTAAATCCTCCCTATCATGTTTATGACTGCTCTTGTTAGCCGAGTGTTTTTGTACAGGAAAGTAGGGAGAATGACCTCCGCTACAAAAATAAGTGAATGTTAGAAACTTTTAAAACAAATGGTAAAGGAATAACAAATAATTAATTATAAGGAAAACAAGGATTTTTGCTTACCAAAGGTGGCACTTAGCTCCAACTCGATCGGAGTGAGCCCAAAAATTAATAATAGGCCTTCTATGGTCAATACGGGTAAGTTGAACTTTGCACCCTTTAACCTTTCTAGAGCTTCACAAGGGTTGGATCTACGAAGATGTTACTTAAATTAGGGAGAGGGGGGAGATCTTGTTGTCAAGTCACAAGGTAAGGTGGAGGATGTTGGTGCAACCTTAGGTCAAGGTTGACCTGGTTGACCCGACTCGAGTTGACGTGACTCGAGTTGTATTTTGATGTTTGACTTGGGAAGATTGTCGGTGCAACCTTAGGTCAAGGTTGACCTAGTTGTGTTGCATGTTGATGTTTGACACTCGTGAGAGAGTTCTATTCTTGATGTGGGACAAGAATAGATGTTTGGGAGATTATTGATGCAACCGTAGGTCAAGGTTGACCTGGTTGACCTGATTCGGGAAAAGTCCAAGTATGAAGACTTGGCACGGAAAAGTCCAAGCAGGGAGCTTGGCACGCGAAAAGTCCAAGTATGGAGACTTGGCACTGGAAAAGTCCAAGTATGGAGACTTGGCACGGGGAAAGTCCAAACAGGGAGTTTGGCACGGGAAAAATCCTAGTGAGTAAAGCTAGGTGAAGGTGGAAGTCCCGGTGAGTGAAGCCGGGCATTCGGGAAAATCCTGAGTGAAGCCGGTGAAAATCCTAGTGAGTGAAGCTAGGTGAATGAGAAAGTCCTAACGGGATGTTAGGCGGTGTGGAAAGTCCTTGTGAGTGAAGCCGGCGGTGGGAAAGTCCCGTGAGTGAAGCGGCGGTGAGAAAGTCCTAAGCGGGATGTTAGGCGGTGTGGAAATCTGGTGAGTGAAGCCGGTGAAAGTCCCGTGAGTGAAGCCGAAGGAAAATCCAGATGGATCGGGAATGATCGGACTCGGTGTTGGAAAGTCCAAGTAGGTCAAAGGATTGACCGGACACTTGGCAGGGAGTTCTAGCAGGTCAAGGGAGTGACCGATGCTTGGGATGAAGTACCAATAGGTCAAGGTTGACCGGATATTGGTTTGAAGTCTTGGAACTTGGTTTGGGCAAAATTAAGCTCGGATCGGTCACCGACCGATCGGTGTCTGTTTGCTACGATCGGTCCGGTGACCGATCGGATACGGCGAAACTCTTTCGGTTACTAATCGATCGGTGACCGATCGCCAGCGAACAGAGGCGAAAAGAAAGGCAGGCTGATCGGTCCACGGACCGATCGAGGCCATATCTGATCGGTCCGGGACCGATCGAGAGCGATGTCGCGGAAGCAGTTGGGATCGGTGCGTGGACCGATCAGCTGATCGGTCCAGCATCGATCGTAGTACGCATGAAGGTTACGTGCACTAACCGTCGATCGGGGGACCGATCGGCCTGGATCGGTCCGTAGATCGATCAGAGTTCTAGCCGTTGCGACGCAACGGCTAGTTTCTTCAGTTTCTTCTTCGCAGGTATAAAGGGGTCGAGGGCATCTGCTGCGCGACAACTTCTTCCTCTTCTCTTCTGCTACAGAGCTGCTGTTCTTGTGCTTGAGCTTTGTTGAGCTCTTCTTCGCAAGCTTCGCGTGAGCTTCTCGACTGGGATATCCTGCTGTTGTAGGTGTTCTGAGGAGCTGCTGCTTCAACGAAATCCAGTCGGCGAGGAGGCAAGAAAACCTGTGTTTTTACATTCATTGTTCTTGTCTTCTTGTATTTCTTGTTGTATTCCTTTCTTGCTGTTGCAAGAATATTGTGGCGAGGTTTCTCCACCCACAAGGAGTATATTGTATTAGCCGGTTTTCCGGGGACTCATCCACCGACGGATTGAGAGGCTTCGTCCACCTTACGGACACGCCGAGGAGTAGGAGTATCATCTCCGAACCTCGTTACATCGACGCGTTGAGGTTTGATCTTCTTGTTTTCGTTTCCTTGTTTGTTTTTCTGCTGCGCTAACGAATTGTAGGAAGAAACGCGATCGATTTGGGGCGGCTATTCACACCCCCCCCTCTCTAGCCGTACGAAGGATCCTAACAAGTGGTATCAGAGCGAGGCCGCTCTTCGACGGATCAACACCCGTGGGAGCAAAGCTAGAGAATGGATCTCTATGGAGAAGATGTCACCATTCCACCTTTCTACGAATGCGGCGACTTCGCGTATTGGAAGGTAAGGATGAAGTATTTTCTTATGACTAACATAATGAATTGATTTTGTGTACAAGAAGGTTTTACTCCTCCGGTGGATGAAGAAGGAAAACCACTTGAGAAGAAGGAGTGGACAAGAGAACAAATTCACAAATCCGAAATCAACGAAGAGGTAACGAGAATAATTGAATTTTCATTGCCTACTAACATTTTGTGTAAGATAGGATACAACAATGCCAAGGAGTTGTGGAACAACTTGGCCAAGTACCATGAGGAGAGCTCCACCTCAAGACATGAAGAGGAGCCTAGTGAGCCAAGTAGCTCACATCATGGAGGGAGCGAATTGGAAGTTGAGGGCTACTCAATATCCAAGGAAGAAGAGGAGGAGAGTTCCTCTTGTTCAAGTTCGGAGCAAGAAGAAGAAGTTTCCACCTCCGGAAGGGTTGAAGAAGAAAGCTCACACCCATCCCCAAACCTAGGTAACTCAAGCATCTCAATTTCAAATAAGTTACATATAATATGCTTTGAGTGTAGGGAGTGTGGACATTACAAGAGCAAATGTCCAAAGAGAGTTAGGAAGACTCCACCGGCACCAAAGGTCAAGGAAGCCGGAGTCCCAACACGCAAAGGCAAGAAGCACATGGTGTGCTTTCAATGCAAGCAACAGGGACACTATAGGAGCCAATGTCCGAAGAGGAGGAAACCTCACAAGGACAAGGGATGCACATCGATAGGGGGAGCTAAGGCAAACCCTAAGGTAACCTCTAAGGTTCATTATTGCAATTCTAATAAAACTCATGCTAGTAGTTTTGTTGCAATTGTTAATAATGATAAGCATGTTAACTTTAGGAACCAATACATGTGCTTAGGAGCTAAACATGTTAGCCTAGATAGGGATACTACTAGGAATGCTAACCCTAGGATTAACACTTCTAAGGTTAAGGAAAACCTAGGTAGAAACCCTAAATCAACTAGACATATGCCTAGGAATACCTCAAGGAAGAGTGATAAATCAAAAATTGAGGTATTAGAAAAGGAGAATCAAGTCTTGAGGTCAAGGCTTGATACCCTAGAAAAGGCCCTTAAAAATTTAGAGAAGTCAACTCTAGGGCCTAAGGGTCAAAAGTCCAAGGACAAGAAAGGTTTGAGTCACAAACCTAAGTCCCAAATGGTCAAGCCCACATATCATGATGTTCCATTCGATTATGGAACAAAACCTAGGGCTAGGAAGACCAACACCAAGGTCACAAGGGGAGTCACCCCTAGAGTTGATCTTGATGAGTCCCAAATGGCCAAGGCTTTAAAGCCTAAGAGGGTCATTAGGAGGGTTGCTAGGGAAGTTATCCCTAGTGAATATTTAGTGAACCCAATGAGCTCAAGTAGGTATTGGGTTCCTAGGAGCATTTTCTCTACCCCATAGATGGGTTAGAGAGTGTCAACTCCAATAAGAAGGGTAGTTAACCCAACTTTGAGGAAATTGACACTCAAGGAGCATTTTCAAGGTTTTGATAACCTTTGAAAATGAAAAAGAATTATTATTTACTCCTTAAAGAGTAAATTGTGCCATATTTGAAAAATATCGATTTCAATCTTATTTGGCATAATTTAAGAAAACCTAGAGAAATACCATAATTGGGATTTTGGTTTTCTCTTAGGGATATATGGGCAATCTAGGGTTAGATTCTAAGTTAGCTAAGGCTAAGGATACTTAGATAGGGAATTTAGGTATTTTATTTGTGCTAACTTACCATGATTGGTTGTCATATGCCATGCCATGACATCATATTTATTTTATTATCATTTGAAATGTCATGATAATGCTTAGGCTAGTTTTATGTCATGTTTATTTAAGTTTCAAACTTTATGCCATGACATCATGACATTGGCACATGTTTTCATTTATGATACCATTTTATGCCATGTCATCATCTCTTGCATTAGTAATCAATTGAATTGATTTAAGGATGAAAAACACACTTTGATATTGAGATCAAATTTGTGTTTAGAAAATGCATGAGACCTTAGTCTAAGATATCTAAACCCATATCTCACATCAAAATTGACTTGGATGTGTTTGATGCACTTTAGATGTGTGTGAGATATTAGGATCATGAGTTAGGATCAAGGTGCATAGTTTTTGTACCTAGATGAGCCTAATTCAAGAAAATGGGGATCATAGGGAAAGCTTGTGTACAAGTCATGTGCATATAGCCCTAAGATTGTGGTCCCAAATTAAAGAGTTTGAAATCATTTCAAAATTGTTTTGAAAAACCTTGATGAAGCTTTCCTAGTGATAGCATTCATCATTGACCAAAGTGATACAAAGTTGGACTTAACTTTGAACTATTTCAAAGTTTTTGAATTTTGTATCAAGATTTGAAAATGGAAGTTATTTTCATAGAAAACTATTTTTCCATGATAGTGTATGATATGAGGAATGTATCCTCAAAGTTTCGTAATTTTTGGAATTTTCTTGAATTTATTAGGAGTTTCGATTTAGGAGAAGAATCGAAATTGATAGTGTCTGGATCGGTCCGGGGACCGATCCAGAAGCTCGATCGGTGCTGGACCGATCCAGAGTTGTGGATCGGTCCGAAACCGATCCGGTGAGTTCCAGAGTACGAAGTGCGATCGGTGAAGGGTGATTGGTCCGGGACCGATCAAGGCGTCAATTTCGATTTTTCACCGTTGTTCGAAATTTCAGTTATGGAAGTGGTGTTTTGGATTTCTAAAGGTTTGGAACTCTCAAAGACATTGTTGGTGCAATGGTCAAGGGGAGTTGACCTCTAGGGAGTTTGTCAAGAGAGAGTTGACTTTTAGGGGAGTTTGTACTCCTTAAGACTCTTGAGGATTAGTGATATGAGATTATCGCTAAGTTGATTGTTGAGTTTAGTATCAAGGGGAAATTAAGAGTTTCAAATGAAAGGTATGGGACTTTCATTAGGAAGAAACTCTTGACCTTGATACCCTCCTTGTTCTTTTGATGTGTGTCAAAAGGGAGAGTGTTCATTGGAGAATTATTGGAGAACCCAAGTTAGGTTATCGGGTTAACCTAAGCTAGGGAAGAATGTCAAGGAATGTTCAAGGAAGAACATTGGAATTCTTTGATGTATGTCAAAAGGGGAGAATTATTGGAGAACCCAAGTTAGGTTATCGGGTTAACCTAAGGGGAGAATGTCCAGAGAATGTTCAAGGAAAGAACATTGGACATTGGAAGATGATTGAAAACCTAAGTTAGGTTATCGGGTTAACCTAACTTGATTATGGTTTTGTCAAACATCAAAAAGGGGGAGATTGTTGGTGCAACCTTAGGTCAAGGTTGACCTGGTTGACCCGACTCGAGTTGACGTGACTCGAGTTGTATTTTGATGTTTGACTTGGGAAGATTGTCGGTGCAACCTTAGGTCAAGGTTGACCTAGTTGTGTTGCATGTTGATGTTTGACACTCGTGAGAGAGTTCTATTCTTGATGTGGGACAAGAATAGATGTTTGGGAGATTATTGATGCAACCGTAGGTCAAGGTTGACCTGGTTGACCTGATTCGGGAAAAGTCCAAGTATGAAGACTTGGCACGGAAAAGTCCAAGCAGGGAGCTTGGCACGCGAAAAGTCCAAGTATGGAGACTTGGCACTGGAAAAGTCCAAGTATGGAGACTTGGCAGGGAAAGTCCAAACAGGAGTTTGGCACGGGGAAAAATCCTAGTGAGTGAAGCTAGGTGAAGGTGGAAGTCCCGGTGAGTGAAGCCGGGCATTCGGGAAAATCCTGGTTGGCCGGTGAAAATCCTAGTGAGTGAAGCTAGGTGAATGAGAAAGTCCTAACTGGGATGTTGGTGTGGAAAGTCCTTGTGAGTGAAGCCGAGGCGGTGGGAAAGTCCCGTGAGTGAAGCGAGGCGATGAGAAAGTCCTAATCGGATGTTAGGCGGTGTGGAAATCTGGTGAGTGAAGCCGTGAAAGTCCCAGTGAGTGAAGCTGGCAAGGAAAATCCAGATGGATCAGAATGATCGAGATTGTGTTGGAAAGTCCAAGTAGGTCAAAGGATTGACCTGACACTTGGCAGAGGAGTTCAGGTCAAGGGAGTGACCAGATGCTTGGGATGAAGTACCAATAGGTCAAGGTTGACCGGATATTGGTTTGAAGTCTTGGAACTTGGTTTGGGCAAAATTCAAGCTGGATCGGTCACCGACCGATCGGATGATCTATGTTTGCTCGATCGGTCCCGTGACCGATCGACATCGTCAAAAACTCTCGTTGGTTACTAATCGATGCGTGACCGTCGACAGCGAACAGAGGCGAAAAGAAGGCAGGCTGATCGGTCCACGGACCGATCAGAAGAGCCTCTGATCGGTCTGGGGACCGATCAGGAGACGATGTCGCGGAAGCGGCCGAGTTGGGATCGGTGCGTGGACCGATCCATCAGCTGATCGGTCCACGCATCGACGAGTACTGCATGAAGGTTCGTGCACTAACGTCGATCGAGGGACCGATCAAGGCCCTGATCGGTCCGTAGATCGATCGAGGTTCTAGCCGTTGCGACGCAACGGCTAGTTTTCGGTATAAAGGGGTCGAGGGCTGCTGCTGCGCGACAACTTCTTCCTCTTCTCTTCTGCTACAGAGCTGCTGTTCTGGTGCTTGAGCTTTGTTGAGCTCTTCTTCGCAAGCTTCGCGTGAGCTTCTCGACTGGGATATCCTGCTGTTGTAGGTGTTCTGAGGAGCTGCTGCTTCAACGAAATCCAGTCGGCGAGGAGGCAAGAAAACCTGTGTTTTTACATTCATTGTTCTTGTCTTCTTGTATTTCTTGTTGTATTCCTTTCTTGCTGTTGCAAGAATATTGTGGCGAGGTTTCTCCACCCACAAGGAGTATATTGTATTAGCCGGTTTTCCGGGGACTCATCCACCGACGGATTGAGAGGCTTCGTCCACCTTACGGACACGCCGAGGAGTAGGAGTATCATCTCCGAACCTCGTTACATCGACGCGTTGAGGTTTGATCTTCTTGTTTTCGTTTCCTTGTTTGTTTTTCCGCTGCGCTGACAAATTGTAGGAAGAAACTCGAGAATTTGGGGTCGGCTATTCACACCCCCCCCTCTCTAGCCGTACGAAGGATCCTAACAGAGGAGTTGGGAGATGTATGAAGAAATATTTATTTCTCCATTCCTCTTGGGCTGGAACTCTGTTAAACAAAATTGCCTTATGGTGAGCCTGAAATTTGAATAGATCATTCGCTACTTGGCAAAGACAGAAATAATAGTGAAATAGGCGAGAAGATAAGGGAACGTAAAGTAAATGAAAGACAACAACGACACTACATAAGATGCTAAGGGATTGGGGAATAAGTTAGTGTAGCGGAATGTTGAAATATCGGCTGACATCAACAAAGAAAGGATAGAAGGGAAAACGAAATCTTGATACAACTTGTTCCCTAAAGAAGGTGATGCTCTCTGTTAGGGGGCAATGAGGACGGTCTTCCGAAGTGGGAATGACTATGTAGGAAGATCATAGTTGATATTGAGGTCATAGGCATTGTCGAGGGTGAAACTAGAAGAATATTGTGCATACCACTCGTGACTCTCCACCATTTTTGAAAAGAAAAGATTACTGGAGCCAAAGAAGGGGAGGAGCAGAGAGTGCTTGTCTCTTGGAAGTAGGGACGAGGGTGAGTTTCCACCCCTTACGCTTTTTCTGTAGGAGAACCTCTTACTCCAAAGGAACAACGTCAGATATTGAAGGTGGAGCATGTGGTAGCTCTCCAGAAATAGTAGCTACACTAGTTTCAGCTATGTGATTTGTGGAGGTCCCACTGGCGGGGACGGTTGATGGCAGACCTCGCTCGATCAACAACTCCTGCTCCTTAGTAAGGAGCTCTCCCTTGGCCAGGGTAATTTCTTTAAAAATCAGGGCTTTTAAAACAACGTCCACTATACATAATAGAAACATCTCAATTAGTGATAACATAAAAATCAAATTATTAAAACTTACCAAAAGAGCAGGATAACTTCTTTTGGATGGGGCTTAAGCCAAATAGATAAAAAAAAACCCTCTTGCAACCACCGATGAATTTTAAACCATTGGCTACTCAGCTTAGGAAGATAAGAAACAAAGATAGGATCTTGCTTAATCTTTGTAGGGTCTAGAAGAGGAGGAAAAGAAAATTGCCAAGCAGTTAACTAAGTGATAGAATCAGGCATTTCTAGTAAGAAGAAATGAGATTTTTAGCTCTTGTTCAAGGACGGCATGTCCTTGAAGAAGACCACTTTTGGGCGAGATTAAAAAAAGAAAGCCCTGGGTTTTGATTTTTTGGGATAAGCAAATAAGTATAGATTGTGGGGGTAGGAGGAATGCTAAATAGACGGAACAACATAAATATACCACACATATATCGGAAAGCGTTCGAAACAAATTGTTGTAAGGAGATATGGAAATACTGACTTACTTCTGATAGAAATGGGTGAACAGGGAAATGCAGATGCACCACTAATTGATTGGAAAAGAAAGTGATATGCTTATCGGGAGGAAGGTGAGGACGATCATTCAGGAAAGGAAGATGGATACAATAATTATGAGGAATTTCATATTTGGAGTAGAGGTAAGCCCGGTCAGAGGCATCAAAACTTGAAGAGGTAGAGAAGTACCAAGCGACGAAAGACTCCTGGGACATGATAGAACAAAACTTAGATAGAGGATGAGTAACTTATTGGATTATCTGAAGCTTGAAAAGGTGAGAATGTGGAAGAAGGAAGGTTGTCGGAGGAAAAGATCGGGAAAGATGCAAGGCAAAGTGCAGAGGGAACATAACATTTAGGGTTTTATAACGAGGAATTTAATTGCCACCGTTAGATTGAAATGACATATTTAAGGGGATCGTTGATATGTAAAGTTAGACGTGCCCTTGTGTCATACGAAGAGATGGGTGTCAGAAGACGTTGCAGAGAATGAGCAGTGGTGTCACGTGGCACTCACACATAAATAGACATTTATGATAGATGTAATAAGCGAAGCATTTTGTAAACAAAATGTCTTCCACATGTTCTCGATACTGGGGCAAGGAGAAGGTGAGGAAATTTTTGAAAATCATTAAGTACAAAGGACGAGCGAGCGAGACTAGAACTCGGGTCCAGTCAGTCGGCTACCCTTCCTTGGACTAGACTTAAATAGGAGGCTATTGATATGGGTAATAATTTATGAACCGAGAAGATAACAAGGCGGTCAAAGTCAAGGTGACGTGGTGGTCAAAGTTAGGATAAGGGTGTACTTCCCATCTAGTCCCGCCACCCACTAGACATCAAAGCGTTAAGCTCGACCTGATCAGGGTATAAACCACACGGGCAAAAGCTGGTCGAGCTTAGCACCCTTAGCCTCACAAGGCTGTTAATATACAATCGGTCGAATAAAGGCACACTGGGTTCAAAGACACGTAGCCTTATAAAGCTCTCAATATATGATTGGTCAGATAAAAGTCGGTCGAATATAAGGCTTTTTGTGCATGCTTGGCCGGGCAAAGGTTGGTCGGGCTCAATACATTTAGCCTCATAAGGCTCTTAATATACGATCAATCTAATAAAGGTCGGTCGAATATAAGGCTTTTTGTATATGCCTGACCGAGCAAAGGTTGGTCGGGCTTATCACCCTTAACCTCATAAGGTTCTTACTACACGATCGACTGGATAAAAGCTGGTCGAACATAAGGTTTTCGGGTACATCTGGTCAGGCAAAAGCCAGCCAAGTTTAACACACTTAGCCTCATAAAGCTCTTAATATTCGATCGACTGGATAAAGGCGGGTCGAACATAAGTTTCTCTATGTCCGCCTGACCCGGAAAAGGCCGACCGGGTTCAAAGATACTCAGCCTCATAAATCTCTCAATATACACTCGATTGGGGAAAGGCCAACCGGGCTTAAAGGCACCCATCCTTTGGAGGCTTCACATGAATGGTCGGCCGGGTAAAGGCTGGCCGGGTTTAAGATTACCTGATATTATATCGTCTCTTAAATATTGCTTTAATATACAATTGATCGTGTAACTCCTTAAATGGATTTTGAGTATACTTTGGGCAACATATTAGTTTCTAAATAGATTTTTATAGTATTTAATACACGACGGGGCAAATTAATACAAAGGTAGATATGAATACGACCGACCTCGGAGATCTGTCGAAATATACTCAGTAGACAACTTCTGACAATATTATAATAGCTTACCAGAATTTATTGGGGAATATTCCTTTGAACCTTTTTTCGAAAGTTATTATGTCTCTCATAAGTCAGTTAATCATGACAGTATATTTCTTTAACTACCTCAATAATGACATGAAACATAAATGACAAAAGAGGTACATCAATGGGTAGATGAAAGATTCCTCGTATAATTATTTTGTACTGTCCAAGCTGTACACTTTTCATCACCTAACAAACTCTAACAACTTAGGCTATCTCATGATCATGGAGATTATGAGAGGTGGTATATAAAGGGGATCTTTTTTGTTGGCAAGGTATGCAATTAACATTATCTAAACTTTACGCTTGCGTGTATCCTCTAGGCTGGAAATTATATTTACTTAAGCGTCAGAGGACCTTAGCAGGAACCCCTTCCCTGATCTTTGGCGCTAATATTTTATCGGATCGTCGGATTGTATGCATAATCGGAGGAAAGTTCCGTTCCAAACTGAAGAAATATCTCACTGATCAACAAATCATCTATCGAAGCCAGAACATCATCTCTCTAGTCTTAGACAGGATCAATTGTATATACGATCGTGTTTGTGATTGAATCAGATGGGTGATTATGCGGGCAAATAGGTTGATATTTCTATACATACACCAATCCATCGTACAATTCCATATGGGTAACTCACCTGATGTGGCCGATATCTAGACGTGACGTGCGTGAATAGAAGTTTTACCTTTCACATCGACAATAAAAAAAAAAAATTTAAATCGAGCGGCTCCAACACGGTTTATTTGATTCACGATTGCGATACAATTCCGATATCACGCGCTGCGTGCATTAAAAGCCCAAGATCCGCAGAGCACTCCAACGCATCCTCCTTTGGGGTTCTTCCTGGCTCCTGCCATACCATCTCCCGAGGCCGTGGCGCGAGGAGACGAAGAAGCTCGGGGTCGAATCATCCGTCGCCGGAGAACAAGTTGCTAGGGATGCCGCTCGGTGGTTCCGGTGGATCTAGCGTCGTCGGTCAGTCTTCCTCCCTTTATCCTAAACTAATAGATTAGGATTTTCATCTCGATCGGCGGGTATATGTTGTTTTTGGGACTCTCCTTCGAGGGCTTTATCATATATTCTCGATCGTAGGATTTGGTTTGTGATCCGGATCATAATTTGATGGATTTGTCAACGTAGGCACGATTTCTGCTCTTTATAATTATTGCTTGCCTAGTAGATTTTTAGCGTTAGGTAGAATTTTCAATCCAGCGTTGGATATTATGGTATCACGTTGATGATTTTACAAGTTGTGCGGGGTGTATAGCTTTGTAAGAGACGGATCGCTAAGGCTAACAACTGGTACGGAGCAAAAATAATCATCTTTCATGTATTTTCAGAGAGATCTGAAAGACCCTCCATCAATACTATTTCGAGATCTCTACCTTATCCTCTGTAGCACTATTTCATTTATGCTGCTAAACAAGTAATTTTGGTCTTCCTTGCAGATGAAAGTTTGTCATATAGAAAAAGAACTCATGTGTTGTCTTATTAGATTTGATGTTGTGCCGTATTGTATAATCTCATCTAAATGTTAGCATCATAATTGTTCATATACCATTTTATATGCCTGAAACCCCTCTCACTGCTCATATACTACTACTTTATATGGCTGAAACTGGTCTCATGGAACAGATTCTCAGAGGAAACTCTGTTATTGACCAAACCTTATAGTAAATTCAAATGAATGCTAGGAAAAGAAAAGAATAAAATATAGGTAAGAAAAAAACTCATTTCTTTCTTCTTCTACATCAACTTATGGCAACATTGAAATTGTTTGGAATGTTTTCATATTTGTCCCTGATGAAAATGTCTCACTTTCATCTCTCTACTTTTTAATCCATAATCTTGTTTTAAATTAAACAACCTTTTGAACTCAATTCCCCATTTTTTGCTAATATTTTTTTTTTCTTTCCTTTCCATGTAAAATGGATCAAAGTACTTTTGCATTAAAAGAGGTGATTTTAATAACACTTCCTAAAACTTTTCTCTACCTCTTATTTTGATTCATATGTTACTTACTTTGTGGTGTTGTAAAATTTGCTCGCAAGCAAATTTATCGCCGAGTATCACTTGTTATTTTCTTCTCATTCTCTATGTTTTATAATTTTTTTTCTTATTGTAGTGGCATGGTTATGGGTAAAATAGGAAAAGATTGGGAAGAGTTTTAATGCAACACCATAATCGAATTCAAATTCATGTAGAATTTATACCAAATTGATATGATACCGGTGAATAACTATCCACATAGGGAACAAATCTCAGAATAAGAAATCATACAAAGAGAAAAAGGTTTATTAAAATGCAACATAGCCGTGTCAGCGGACACAGTTTGACCGTGTTGGTTGTTGGAAAGCTCGATTCCACCTTGCCAGGGCTAAGAATGAAGCATGTCCGTGCTAGAGGCCACAGGCTAGTCGTGCTGGTTGCTGTAACCCTCCAATACCCCTCATTAGGACACCGAATGAAGCACATCCATGTCGGGGGCCATGGGTTGGTCATATTCCTTACTTGGTAGCTTCAATCATCCTTCTTCGAGGCTCAAAAGAGAGCATGGTAGCTTCAGTCTCTCCTTATCAAAGCATAGGAAGGAGCATGATCGTGTCGGATGACACTGAGCTGATCGTATCTTTGGAAACTCTTGGTTGAAAACAACTCATCCTCGAGTTCAGAGCAGAGTCATCAAGATCAGAAGTCTTCAAGCGATTCAAGCGACAAGGGAAACACAATGTGCTCCTTGATCCTTCTACATTAGTCGCCCTGGGTTGAAATGAACTCGTGCTTGAGTTTGGAATAGGATCGAGTTTCGATCTATTGCAGACAAACTCTACTTTAGGTAGTTTCAAATCCCATTATTTTAGGTTAGTTCCGGTCAAACACTTCAAAAGATTACCCAAACTCCGAGTTACCACCTCGGTTTGATTATCTATTTGGAGGTGATAGGGGCTATTGAAATTTAGCTGTGTGCTTAATTTTCCCCATAGTCTCGAGGAATGATTGATAAACTTGGTATCACGATTTAAAGTTGCAAATTGGATCATCTTTGAAAACTTGCCAAACACAATGAGGATAGAATCTGAGATTCGTTGGGTGTGGGGTAAGTCCAAGATCAAGGCAAAATCGGCAAAAACTGCTGCTGAATGCGATTCAAAATTCTGTTTTCTAATTCCTTCCAACTTCTGATTAAGCAGCCAGTGACCATCCACAAACTTTGACAAAGGTGTATTCTTTAGCCATTTTACACCTCTAAGCTGATGATAAGCATCAATTTGTACATTTCCTTAATGAGTAGGACTGGTTGATACAACAACCTTCTCTATGAAGATGCTGCTCTCACATGTTGCTTTGGTTCATAAGCAATTCTCACTGATGCCACATGTTTGGCCCTACTAAGCATGTCTTTATAGGTTTGAAACTTTGAGCATAAATAATTTGCAGTCACTTCTTCAGGTAGTTCTTTAGTGTCTTTGATTTCGTTAGATATCTTTTCCAACGAGAGAAGCATCCCAAGTGTTTCAGAACTAGCACCAACTGAAGGTGAGATACTGCCATGAGTAAGCATATCATAAATCCAGTGACTTTCCTCTTCTATGTTCTCAAAATCTGTTGGGGGTGGATAGGTAAAATCCTTAAACAACTGAATTCTCTAGGATTTATCTGTTTCTTTTTTAACCTCATCCTTTAGTGTCATATATTTCTCGGAAAGAACAAATTTAAACTCATCCTTCAATCCTTTTCCAGTTGTACTGCCATCACTAACACTTTATGCAAGACCTTGCTTCTGTAGCATGAGAAGCACATCAACATCACCAAATATCTCTTTTGCTTCTTGTAAAGCAGATGATGAAATGCTTGGCAATTTGTGTGGTTTCTTCTTTGTTAACCTTTTCCATGTTGCAAGGTAACCAATTTTATCGACATCTTCTTCCACAATAAAATTTGTCATTCGAACTTTGTTTCCGATAACACTTCCTATCTTTTGAGTAATCTTCTTCTTGTCGCTTGGCTTATTAGTAGGAGTTTCTTGCACCTTATGAGTATCAATATGATGACTACTCTCCAACCCGAGCATCTCCTTTGAGTCATCCTTGGGAATCAATAGACTCTCGTGAACCACGAAGATCTCAGGGTCATCACCATAAAACACCTTGTCAACCTTATCATCATCATAAAATGGATCATTAGTTGCCTCGATCTCACCTTCCATGTCTTCCTCAATTAATAAATTGTTGCCTTGTG
Source organism: Zingiber officinale (assembly GCF_018446385.1). NCBI lineage: Eukaryota > Viridiplantae > Streptophyta > Magnoliopsida > Zingiberales > Zingiberaceae > Zingiber > Zingiber officinale. The sequence continues at coordinate 52,045,238 of NC_055986.1, read as the reverse complement.
ATGACAGCCGGATAAAATACGAATCCTGAGGGCGAGCTGGCCGACAATTTTGGTTGCCCCTAATCATTGGTTTTCGGATCTGTGACTTTTCACCAACTAGGGCACGTTGGGAGTTTGCATCTTTCCTCATTGTATGTAGCCGCTGAAACAAGTTTTGAGGGTAATCGAAGGGAGAAAGTGACCTTTTATTTTTTTCTTCATCTACCCCCAATCAGTGATATTGGCTTTGCCCTACCTATGTGGTGAGTATTCCAATTGCTCCCACCATATGGATGCTTAGCTCCTGAGCTTGATGACAACTAATTTCACTTAACATGATATGGTATTTTTTTTGTAATAAAAAATGATCTCCATTTTATTAAGCCAATCAACGAAGTCCTTGGGTCGCTCCACACTAGAAAACTCAAGAAGTTCAACGGGAAACTCAATATCTACATACTGTTCCTCTCGACCACGATTTTCACACTTGCGATAGGAGTTTTCAAAAGTAGAAGCAGAGTTACAATAAGAAAATTTACGACCTTTAAGATCTCGCGCCGTTAGACACCGAGTTATTTGTGCGACTTGTCTATGTAGATCTTCAAGTATCTCATCTTGGGTGCTACAATCACGGTGTGAGACTTTTTTGATAGAATGTGAATCTTGAGGGTGAGCAGGCCAACAGTTTTGGTCGCCCCTAATCACCCCTAATCATTTGTTTCTCGATCTGTAGCTTTTTACCAACTAGGAATGTTGGGAACTTGCATTTTGCCTAAATGAATATAGCCCACTAAAACAAGATTTAAGGGTAATCGAAGGGAAGAAAGTGACCTTTTATTTTTTTCTCTATCTTCTTTCAATCAATGATCGGGGCCTTGCTTGCCTCCCTTGTGAGCATTGCAATTGCTCCCATCATGTGGATGCGTGGCCCTTGATCTTGACGACAACCAATTTCACTTTTACATAATCCAGTATTTTTTGTAATAAAAAATTCTCTTTACTTTGTTAAGCCAATCAACTAATTCCTTAAGCCGTACCACACCAGAAAACTCGTAAAGTTCAACTGAAACCCGATATCTTCACGACTTTTATGATTGCAATTGGAGTTTTCAAGAGTGGAAGCAGAGATACGATAAGAGAACTTACAATCTTTAAGATCTCGCGTTGCTAGATGCAGAGTTAATCTTGCGACTTGTCTTTGTAGATCTTCAAGTATCTCGTTTTGGGATGCTACAATCATGGTGCAAGGTTTCCTCAGTGGAACCTGCTTGTACTAATTCATGAGATCTAGAGTTCTTATACTAATTGACGCTGATCAGAACAACGATTATTTTGTGAGTAGTCTTGATTCAGTTGATTTGACTATAAATACTAGAAACAATCTTCTAAAACTTGTTGATTCAGAAGAATATCAGGAAATAGGGAAAAAATAATAAACGACATGACTAAAAATATTATTCATCGACAACTTCCTCTACATCAACCCAAACAAGTGTTTAAATTGCCTAAAACACTTAAAAATTCAAAACTAACAAAAGAAACTTTCAAAACCCCAAACTAGGGCTCGCGACAACCTAGTTTACTTGAAATGCGGCTGATGCGGTGATGAAAGGGGACCCCACCAGTAGGCCAAAGTAGAAGAAGAGCAGCGGACATAGAGGTTAAAGTCAGAGCAGTCAAAGTCTCGGCCTCAGAAGCAAACCAATTAAGTCGACACATCGTTTGTCCGGACGGGCGTGACCACCAGGTTGGTTCAAGCTGTGTCCGAACTGGCGCTCTGGAAAGCCCGTAATTACGACTAATAGCCAAGCAGTAACTCTCTTAGACCACTACCCCTGAGTGGGAGACATGCCTGGTCAGACAAAGGGCAACCCTTCGATAATAGTACAGCTGAACGGAAAGCAAGATAGTACTCTGTGCATTATGTCCGAGCGGGGACTACCTGGCCGAGCAACAGTTGGCCGACCACGTGTGGACTCACTAACTATCTTGTCATATCCTTTTTGGAGTTTGTGCCGTTGACAGTAGAGCATGTCTAGTAGGCAAATCGTACTTTAGAAACTTTCAGGCTGTCATATCAGAGAGTTGCATGACTACTTAAGGAATGGTGTTAGAGATACTTTTTGACTTGTTTTTTCCTAGGACGTCTAGGAAAACATGTCTAGGCTTTGAGAGGCGCGCACGAACACTACAGTGACATTATAAAAGGAGGTTCCCATTTACAGGCAAAGGTATGCGTAACTTCGTTTTCTACACACTTTAGCTACAATTTTCCATTTCTCTCGCCATAAATTTTACTTGAACGTTGAAAGTCCAACATCGGAAACCTCTTCCTGGCCCGACACTAATACTTTTGTGGTGCAAGACTATGGGGAGTCATTGCCATGTTAAACTTCCAGCCCCATCCCTAGTTTGTCGCTATCTCCGTTTTCGGACAGGATCACATTTGGCGCTGTCTGTGGAAATTTTTACCTCAATCCGAAGCGTAAAGATGGATGATGTCGGACGACTTACTACGATAACACTAACGCAAAAAGACTTGGAGTTGCTGATACAAGCTTGAGCAGCGAAGATGATGGACTAGCAGTAGATAGTGTTTGACCGTTGAGCGGACGACCCTGCCGCATTAGGAACGAGCCAACACACTGAACCTAGCGCCCAAGTGGAAGATCAAGTCGGCCAGAAGCAAAGCGACAAGTCGACTAGCGTCTCTCGAGACTCATTGAATGCACCCATCCCTTACCACCGCGTGTTGTTCAGCACACCGTCAGAAGAGCAGAGCCGAGCGGAGTGGACACCTAGTTCCTCATCAAATGACGCTCTCGTCTCGGATGAGTGAAAAGGTAAATCACCTCGGCTCGATACCTCTCCCGAGCAGATTAACCGGTAGTTCTCCCAAGAGATCTTCGACAACAAATTGCCACACCATTATAGGCCTTTGACGATCGGGGAATACACGGGGGCAACTGACTCCAAAGATCATTTGATCAAATTTGATAATGTTGCCACGCTTCACCAATATATCGATGGAGTCAAGTGTCGGGTGTTCCTCACTACACCCTTTGGATCAACGCAGAGGTGGTTCAAGAGGCTGCTGATCGGATCCATCCGTAGCTTCAAAGATTTCCGATCGACGTTCCTACAACATTTTGCAAGCAGTCGCTGCCGTCGGAAGACAAATGTCAACTTATTTGCAGCCAAGCAAGGGCCCAAGGAAGCACTGCGGGCTTATATCAAAAGGTTTAACCAAGTGACCATAGAAGTTCCATCGGCCACACCGGAGATCTTGATAAGCTCTTTCTCCCAAGGACTTGTAGAGGACGAGTTCTTTCGGTCACTCATTTGGAGGCTCTCGAGAGACTTCAATCACCTGCTCAGGTGGGCTACCGAGTACATTAATGTCGAAGAAGCCCAAGTAGCTCGGAGGAAGGAAGTAATCTCCGAGCCAACCGTTGTCCCGGAGCGCCGAGCGACTCATGCACATCAACAACCAAAGGGGCCCCAAGTGGGAACAGCGCAGCAACACCAAGAGCCTCGGACCCATGCAGCCAAACATATGGAGGCTGAGCGGGGGCGACCCACTAAGCCTCGATCGTGGACCCAACTTTTTTGCTCTTATCATCGGATAGCAGTGCACAACACCAGAGATTGCTACAGTTTCAAATCGAAGCGCCGCCGAGTGGCTTCATCGAGATTCCACCGCCAATCCCACTTTCCTGATAGACAACGTCACCCACGAGCGGGAGAGCGCATGAAGAAAGGAGGTCGGCGATTGAAGAGCACTGACAACAGTATCATCACAAAAATTATTAGAGGTCTGCCTGATCATCTGCCTAACGAGAACACCCGTCTGCTCGGGAGGAGATAAATTTTCAGCAATGTCGCTCGGGGCGATATTGGAATGGTTGCAAGAGGCTCGACCGACGGTGACTCTAACCGGGCTCGAAAATCGCACGCCCGACGGTTAGAGATTCATGCCGTCGGATGCAGTAGAGCAGCGACAAAGGGACCAGACAAGACTTGGAGGGAGTGGAAGTCCTTCACGACGATGCCTTGATCATCAAAGTTGTAATTGTTAATTACCCTATTCACCACATTTTGTGGATACAGGCAGCTCAGTAAATATTATTTTTAAGAAGGCGTTCGACCAACTGTAAATTGATCGCGGTGAGCTGTAGCCTATGACGATTCCCTTGTACGGGTTCACGAGCAATGAGATATTGCCGATCGGCCTAGCTAGGCTGGACATATCCCTCGGAGAGGAGCCGCTCAAGAGGACAAGGACGATAAACTTCATTGTGGTGGACGCCCCATCCGCCTACAATGTCATTTTAGGCCGACTGACGTTGAACGAGTTCCGAGCGGTCGTGTCCACGTTCTACCAGAAGATCAAATTCCCCGTAGATAACTTGGTCGGAGAGGTCAAGGGCGACCAGTTGGTGGCTCAGCGTTGCTACATCGAAAATGGTGAAAATGGAGTCACGAGACGCGCGGAAGGCTCAACGGCTGGAGGTAAATGCAATTCAGGAGGAGCCTCCCGCCCTAGTTTATAATGAGAAAGAGAAGTCCAGGTGCATCCCAGTCGGCTGGAAGCCACGACTTTCATCACGACCGACTTGTAAGCGGAACAGAAGGAGCTGTTGCCTATCTGAGGCAAAAATACGATATGTTCGCATGGGTGATGCACGAACTCTCGGGCATTTCATCGACCATCGCCTAGCATGAGCTACATGTTCGGTTGGACGCAAGGCCGGTGAAACAAAAGAAAAGAGACTTCAGTTCAGAGCAAAATTAGATAATCTGAGTGGAAGTAGACAAGATGCTAGAGGCCGACCATGTACATGAAGTACAATTTCCGAGCTGGCTAGCTAATGTGGTGCTATTCTCTAAGCCATGCAATAAATGGCGAGTCTGTATCGACTTTGCGATCTAAACAAAGCCTGCTTTAAGGACTATTATCCGCTACTGCGTATTGATCAGATGGTGAACTCCACGATAGGCTGCGAGCTGATCTGTATGCTGGACGTGTACTAGGGTTACCACCAAGTCTCGCTCGCTAAAGAAGATCAGGAGAATGTCAGTTTTATCACGGGCGACAGGATCTTCTGTTACAATGTGATGCCGTTCGGATTGAAGAACGCGGGAGCCATACCAGAGGCTGATGAATAAGGTGTTCTGGGGGCTGATCGGTCGGAACATGGAGGTATAAGTCGATGACATTTTGATAAAATCCCTCCGAGCCACTGATCTCTGTGTAAATATTGAGGAGACCTGCCGAACGCTAAGGAGGTATGAAATCAAGCTCAATCCAAATAAGTACCTGTTCGAAGCAAGGATCGGATGCTTCCTTGGTTACATCGTGACCGAGCGGGGAATCGAGGCGAATCCAAGCAAAGTGAAGGCGCTCTGAGATACGCCCCCTCGCCGCAACCTCAAGGAGGCTCAGCGGCTGACCGAACGAATAATAGCGTTGGCGAGGTTCATCTCCAAATCGTCCGACCGGAGCCACCCGTTCTTCAAGGTTCTACACCAAGCTACAAAATTTTAATGAGACGCCGAGTGTGATAAAGCGTTGGAGTTGCTCAAGAGTTATCTAACCTCCTTACCTGTATTGACAAAGCCCATCACGAGCTGCTCTGAATGTACTTGTCGTCCACAGAGTAGACAGTTGGCTCAGCGTTGGTGTGACAGAATGACGTTGAACAACAGCCGATGAATTTTTTGAGCCATATATTAAAAGATGTCGAATCCTGCTACACCTATCTCGAGAAGCTGGCGTACGAGCTGGTCCTCGTCGCTTAAAGGTTACGCCCATACTTTTTGTCGCATTCTATAATTGTACTGACCAATAACACTCTAGGGCAGGTTCTTCTCAACACTGAGGCATCCGGTCGGCTTATCAAGTGGACTACAAAGCTAAGCGAATTTGACATACAGTACCAGCCCAGATGGGCGATCAAGGCGTAAGCCTTAGCCGATTTTGTGATGGAGGTATAGAATGCTGAGCTGGAAGCAACTTGGAAGATCTATGTGGACGGACAGTCCACCAGGCAGGGCAGCAGCATGGGTATACTTCTGATATCACCACGTGAATATCGAATGCAGTTGTCCGTTTGGCTGGACTATCGGGTCATGAACAACAAGGCAAAGTATGAAGCATTGATCGTCGGGTTGCAAGTGGCTCGGCGCGTTGGAGCTACTCGAGTTCTTATCCACTTGGAATCTCAAATGACGGCACAGTAGTTGTCGGGGACTTTTGAAATAAACAATGCAAGGCTAAGGTTAAACGTCGAGGCGTTTGTGAAGTTGAAGGCCAGATTTCAAGAAGTAATTATCCAAAAAATTCCTCGAGCAGAGAATTAGTATGCGGACGAGCTGGCAAAATTAGCAAGTTCCTTAACCCCTCTAGTGCTGGATGGGCCAGTCGAGCAGGTATTGTTGGCTCATATCGAGAGACCAGCTGAAGGAGGGATCTCGAACGATTGGAGGATGCCTTTGATGGAGTTCCTCCGGTCGGGCAATACACCAGCTGACCGGGAGTAGGCTTGACTACTAAAAAAGAGGGCCGGACGGTTCACATTAATAGGAGACCACTTGTATAAGAGTCTTTTTGAGTCCACTGCTCAAGTGTGTTGGATCGGAGGACATCCAGTACATCTTATAGGAAGTTCACTAAGGCTCCTGTGGCAATCATTCGGGCGGATGCTCTTTGGCAAGAAAAATCCTACTGGCAGGGTATTTTGGGCCTACCTTGCAGGCGGATGTTGCCTGGACAGTGTCCACCTGCCTCCCTTATCAAAAATACTAGCCTCCCTTGTCAAAAGTACCAGAATATACCGCACCGGCCGATTGAAGAATTGAAAGCATTCATCGTGTCATGTCTGTTCGATCAGTAGAGCATGAACTTTGTAGGACCTTTCCCCATGGCTACCGGTTAGAGGAGATTTTTGCTTGTGGCAGTTGACTAGTTTTTCCAAATGGGTAGAAGCTGAACTGCTCGCCAAGATAATCGAACAAATGGTTATCAAGTTTTTGTGACAAAATATCGTATGTCGGTTCGACGTCCCTCTTAAACTAGTCTCTAACAATGGAAGACAATTTCAGGTACGAAGGCTCATAGAGTGGTGTGCCAGTTATGGTATTACATAGGTCTTCACTTCAGTGGCTTACTCCCAAAGCAATGGGCAGGTGGAAGTCACCAACAGAGAAATTCTCAGAGGCTCAGGGCTCGGCTAGATCACATGAGAGGAAGCTGGGTGGACGAGCTGTCAAGGATAATATGGTCTTATCGCACCACTCCTTGAGAAGCCATTGCATTATTCCATTCCACTTGGTGTACGGAGGAGAAGCAGTGATGCCAATCGAGGTCGGCATAGAGTTCGATCGGCAACAACTGTACGATGAGGATAATCTCAATAGTGACTTATGGAGCTAGATTTGATAGATGAAGTCAGAGATAAAGCCATTGCCCGGCTGATGATGTATCAGCAAAGGATGAGAGGATGAAGCAAAACTACAATCGATGAGCTATTCCTAGATCGTTCCAGGTCGGTGACTTAGTCTGGAAAAGAGTGAAGCTAGTCGACGACGTGACCAAGCTGGAGACGCCATGGGGAGGGCCCTACAAAGTGATACAGAAGCTTAACTCGGGGTCATACTATTTGTAGGACAAGATCGGAAGGAAGCTCGATCGGCCATGGAGCACAAACCACCTATATCCCTATAGGGCGGGCTAGTAAGCGTGCAATAAAATTGATGTAGATTATAAAGCCATTTATTCTATGAATATAGGGAATCTTAAGCAAAGATTTGTTAAGTGTCAAAGACTCTCGACCCAATCGGGCGAGTTATCATCGAGCATGCTCTCGCGTCTTAAGATCAATAGCCACGAGGTTCAGACCGGGCGTATCAAAGATTCTCGACCCGATCGGGCAAGTTGTAAGTGAGTATGCTCTTGCGCCTCAAGATTAATAGCCACTGGGTTTAGACCAAGCGCGCTAAAGACTCACGAGCCGCTCGACCGTGTTATAAGCGAGTAAAGCTCTCGCGCCTAAGTCTCAAAGATTCTTGACTCGATCGGACGAGTTATAAGAGAGCATGCTCTCGCGCGTTGAGATTAATAGCCACGAGGTTCAGATCGGGCGTGTTAAAGACTCACTAGCTGTTCGGCCGTGTTATAAGCGAGCAAAGCCCTCGCGCGTAAGCGTCAAAGACTCTCGACCCAATCGGACGAGTTATAAATGAGCATGCTCTCGCGCCTCGAGATCAATAGCCATAGGGTTTAGACCGGGTGCGTCAAAGACTCACGAGCCGTTCGACCGTGTTATAAGCGAGCAAAGTCCTCGCGCCTAAGTATCAAAGACTCTCGACCCGATCGGGTGAGTTATAAGTGAACATGATCTCGTGCCTCGAGATTAATAGCTACGGGGTTCAGACCGGGTGCGTCAAAGACTCACGAGTTGCTTGACCGTGTTATAAGCGAGCAAAACCCTTGTTCCTAAGTGTTAAAGGCTCTAGACCTAATCGGACAAGTTATAAGCGAGTATACTTTCGTGCCTTAAGATTAATAGCCACGGGGTTCAGACAGGGCGCGTCAATGACTCATGAGCCGCTCGGCCATGTTATAAGCGAGCGAAGTCCTCGCACCTAAGTGTCAAAGACTCATGAGCCGCTCGACCGTGTTAAGCGAGCGAAGCCCTCGCGCCTAAGTGTCAAAGGCCCATGAGTCGCTCAGCAGTGTTATAAGTGAACTTAATTCTCACATCTCGAGACTCTTGAGCCGCTCGGCTAGGGGTACGTGTTAGGAGAGAAAGAATGCTAAAGTGCCAAACGAGCATGCATTATTGATACTTAGAAATTTTTAACAAGCTGCTCGTGGAGAATACAAAAAATTGATAAGAAGATCGAAAAAGAAACTAAGCAAGATAATCGAGCACGTCGTCCGGAAGCGACTTGGTGATCTGCTCCCTGTTTATAATGTGGCTTGGCAGATTAGGGGAAAGGTAGTCGTCGTCCTTCAGCTGGCGGAGGGTGTCGTCGATGCCATAGTTGAAGAGGCGGAGAGTCCGGTTGGTAAACATCTCGTTGAAAGCGTCAGAGCAGAGATAGTTTACTCTGAAAGATTCCAACCGCCCGAGCTCCTCCTCTTTATACTTGTCAAAGGTCGACTTGGACGCCTCCAACTCAGCCTTAAGTGCAGTCAGCTCGACATCTTTCTCATCAAGCTAGACCTTGCTTGTTGCCTACTCTGTCGTTCGGCTAACTTGCTCGGCTACCAGAGCAGCTTCTGCCTCTTTAAGATTCTAGGCCAAAACTTGAGCCTCTTTGCTTTTCATGTTAAGGTCTTCGATGGCTCGGAGTTTCCTGGCGTTGGCGGAATTTATCTTCGATTCAAAATTATGAGCTTGCTTGGTTAGCTGGTTGAGTTGGAGGGTCTGCTCGTGATTCTTGTTCTTCTCCACGTTGAGCGCCCGTTCGAAGCCCAGCAGCTACTCGGAGCTATGCTCCAAGTCTTTTTTTTTTTTTTTTTTCAGTTAGGCAACCTCTGTCGTGAGTTGCTCAACCTGAGCCCACGAGGTGTAGGGATGTAATCGAGCCGAACCGAGCCGAACTCTTGAATGTTTGAGTTTTGCTCGTTTATAGTCGAGCCGAACTCGAGCTTTATTTAACGAATATATTCATGACTCACGAACTTATTCGAGCTTTTATCGAGTCTAAACGAGTTTAATAAATATAAATTTAAATATTTATTAAAAATTAAATTATATATTTAGAAAAAATTATAATATTCTTATTAAAATTTATAATTTTATTATAATAAATAAATTTCATATATTTGTCTATATTTTTCATAAGTAGAGTATAAAATCTATAAATTCAATATCAAAACTTTCTTTTTTTTTTTTCATTTAAAAGTTGATTCATGAGCTTACTAATGAACATGTTCACGAGCTAACGAGTTGAGTATTGTGAAGTTTGAGCTTGGTTTGTTTATCTTAACGAGCCTCAATATACAAACTCAAACGAGCTTTTATCGAATCGAGCTTCGAATAGCTCATGAGTGGCTTAGTTCATTTACACCCCTAACAAGGTGTATGTTTGGCCGGACGGGGCTCGCAACTGTTGGTTCTCATGCTCCAAACATGCTAGCCGTTGGCAGATTACCAAGCTCTCTACCCAGAACTGCAAGACAAAAGAGCTAATTAGTTCCGATCGAGAAATGCAGAGAAAAGACTATGTTAAAATTTATCCAAGTGGATTTCAGAGTAAAGTCGTCAGCTAACTGCCTAGGCGGAAGGGTCGTCGCTCTGGCACTGGCATCTGCCCATGTTTGGGCAAGAGGACCTTGGATGGTTATTTAGTGTCGAGGGGAGCACGGCTCGGCACCATCCAGGTGATGCCACTCGTCAGTGGACAAGCGAAGGATGACCTTGATGCTTCGTCGACCGCTCGGGGTTGATGGCTCTGAAGTGGTCGAGCCCTTGGACTTGATATGGGGGAGGATTGGATTATAGATACTTGGCTAGCTGGGTTGGTGGGCGGAGGTGGCAAGAAGGTGACCGACGATGTACATATTGTCCCGGCCGGCAGCGCTGACAAGGAAGGTGTCCGATCGGAGGAGTAGGTACGGAAGCCTCCCTCTCAGGAACAGCTGAGGAGGAAGTTTTACCCCGCTCGGATGGATGGACCTTGGATGGTTATTTAGTGTCGAGGGGAGCACGGCTCGGCACCATCCGGGTGATGCCACTCGTCAGTGGATAAGCGAAGGATGCCCTTGATGCTTCGTCGACCGCTTGGGGTTGATGGCTCTGAAGTGGTCGAGCCCTTGGACTTGATATGGGGGAGGATTGGATTATAGATACTTGGCTAGCTGGGTTGGTGGGCGGAGGCGGCAAGAAGGTGACCGACGATGTACATATTGTCCCGGCTGGCAGCGCTGACAAGGAAGGTGTCCGATCGGAGGAGTAGGTAGGGAAGCCTCCCTCTCAGGAACAGCTGAGGAGGAAGTTTCACCCCGCTTGGATGGATGCCGGGAAGTTGATGGAGCAGAGGGTTGTAGGACTGAATTTGCCGAACGGGAAGAAGTCTCCGCTTGGTGCTTCTTGCGGCGTTAGATGAGCGGCTCGCCAGAAGTGGCCGACTCCGAAGTCACCGAGATCGGTGCCATGGAGGGCCGTTCGGGGGGCAGCTTGCTAGTTGTGGCCACTGCGTCACTAGCCGCCACCTTGCTTCCCTCGGCTTCGCCGGTCAACTCCTCTTGAGTGCTCGACCGACAACAAGCCCTAACTCTCCAGCTCGGCGATGCTTTTGGCGTTGATCTCCGCATCGGCAAGCTTGCTCTTGTTGCTCAGCATGATTATGATTACAAGAAAGGATGAAAAATCAGTTAGATTCAAGGACGGTAGGAAGAAAAAGGACATACCTAGGGGGAGGGACAACCACGTTTGAATAGCGCTTAGCCTCAACACATATAGGACCCCTCTAATAACAACCGATGTATGTGATATTCCTAATCGGCCAAGATCGCGGCTGCTTGAAGGTAGTCCGACCGGCCTTGATATTGGCTGATCGGAGGAGACTTCGCTAACTCTATCTGCCAATCGGTCGAGAATTCGGGCCGGACGGGGAGACAGACGTAGAAGTAATGCTCCCTCCAGTGCTTATTGGAGGAAGACATTTTATTGAAGTAAACGACGCCCACTCGAGCTTGAAATAGAAAGGTGTCCGGTTTGGATAGTTTAGGGTAGTAGAAATAATGAAACATATAGGGTACCAAAGGAATGCCGTGTAGGCAGAATAATATGACTACCCCGCATAACAGTCTAAAGGAGTTGGATACTAATTAATACAAAGAAATATGTAAACATTTACAAACTTTGGAGAAAAAGGAGTGAGTGGGAAAGCGCAGACCGGCTAGGAACTGATCCTTAAAAAAGGGCAGAAAACTATCAGGAGGTGTATGAGGCCAGTCGTAGGCAGATGGGATGACAATCTTATAGCTCTCTGGGAAACGATATGTTAGCTGCATCTGGTCGACCTCGTCGCCGATGAACTTAGATTCGGTGGAAGTGTACTAGAGCCCGGGGACAACCGGGGGAGGACGAGGAGATTCAATCATAAAGCAGAGAAAGGGAAGGAAAACAAGGATTCCAAGAGAGAAGGGAAAAAAGGGCTTACGTGAAGAAAATCGCGGTGAAGGCTGTGGGCGGAGAAGCAGAGAAGTAGAGAAGATGATGGGGAGCGCGAGAAAGATGATAGGGCAAAAGAAAAGGCTGGGAACTTAAAAACCTAGGGGGCGGCTGCTCTGAGCCATTTTATCGAGGGTTTTGAAAAATGGGGATTCATCGCGACCGTTGAATTCGAAAAGGATGTTGTCACATCAAGCCCAAATAGCGGTTTGTCACATCACTTATGCAGCGACATGTAAAGGTGACACGTGACATTCGGTTACAAGTGACATTAATAATACGGCAGAAAGTATGATTACAAGGCATGGCCAAGCGTGCTTTGCATTAATGGGTGAAGATTTGAATGATTTTCAAGAAATTAGGGTGACATCAGCGACAATTAAAAGACATTACTATCAAAGGCAGAGATCAACAAAAAGTTAGAAAATTGGCTAGGGTGACATCAACAACAATTAAAAGGCGTTACAATCAAGGCAGAGATCAGCAAAAAGTTAGAAAATTGGCTAAGTGTGGACAACCCAGCTAAACGACGACAATAAAACTGTTTACGATCTTCATTGATAGTCGAACGACAGTTATAAAACCGTTTGTGGTCTTCATCGACAGCCGAACGACGGCTATAAAACCGTTTGTGGTCTGCATCGACAGACGAACGACGACTATAAACCCTAGAGTCAAATAACATCGAAGCCGAACAACGGCTATAAACCCTTGAGTCAAAGAACATTGAAGCCGAATGATGCTTGTAAACCCTGGAACAACAAACCTCACGACCGAATAACAACTCCGAGCCTGAGCACAACCAGTCGGGGAGAAAGAATGATGGGCCACACTGAATGTCCAGTTAGTCGGACTTGCAGCTTCCTTCGACTAGACTTGAAGGGAAGATTTGTGATGCGGTGATGAAAGGGTACTCTACCAGTAGGTCAAAGTAGAAGAAGAGCAGCGGACGTGGAGGTCAAAGTCAGAGCAGTCAAAGGTCCCGGCCCGGGAAGCAAACCAATTAAGCCGAGTGACGCATCGTCTGTTCGGATGGGCGTGACCACCCGGTCGACCCAAGCCGTGTCTGAACGGCTGCTCTGGGAAAGCTCGCAATTACGACTAATAGCCAAGCAACAACTCCTCTGAACCACTACCCCCAAGCGGGAGACATGTCTAGTCAGACAAAGGGCAACCCTCTGACAATAGTGCAGCTGAACGGAAAGCAGGACAATACTCTGTGCATTACGTCCGAGCGAGGACTACCCAGCCGAGCAACAACTGACCGACCACGTGTGGGTCCATTAACTATCTTGTCATATCTTTTTAGGAGTTTGTGCCGTTAATAGCAGAGCATGTTTAGTAGGCAAATCGTACTTTAGAAACTTCCAGGCTGTTACATCAGAGAGTTTCATGGCTGCTTAAGGAATGGTGCCAGGGACGTTTTTTGATTTGTCTTTTCTTAGGGCGCCTAGGAAAACATGCCTAAGCTTTGAGAGGCGTGCACGAACACTACAGTGACACTATAAAAGGAGGTACCCATCTACAGGCGGAGGTATGCACAACTTCGTTTTTTACACGCTTGAGCTACAGTTTTCCATTTCGACGAAACTAACTTGAGCGTCGGAGGGCTAATACCGGGAACCTCTTCTCGGCTCGGTATTGGCGTTTTTGTGTTGCAGGACTACGGGGAGCTTTATCGTGTCAAACTTCCAGCCACATCCCCAGTTTGCTGCCATCTCCGTTTTCGGACAGGCCGTGCCTTAGGGCACGACTTGTTCCTCTCTACAACGATGCACTTCGGTTCGTAAAGAAGCAGAATGCAACATAGCCGTGTCATAGAACACAACCTGAGTGTGTTGGTTGCTGGAAAACTCAATTTCACCTCACCAGGGCTGAGAATGAAGAAGCCCGTGCCAGAGGGCACAGGTTAGTCGTGTTGGCTGCTGGAAGCCTCTAATACACCTCGCTAGAACATCGAATGAAGCACACCCGTGTCAAGAGGCCACAACTTGGTCGTATTCCTTACTGGTAGCCTCGATCGTTCTTCTTCAAAGCTTAAAAGGGAGCATGAAAGCTTTGGTTGGTCCTTGTCAAGACATAGGAAGGAGCATGATCGTGTCGGATGACACAAGCTAGATGCTCTTGCATTACAATTGCTTCACTCACTTTGCTATGTATACTTTCTTTATTATGTTTTTTTTGTTCGAGTCTTCCAATGAGTCAGAAACTAATATAAATCCGACACGAGCTAGATGCTCCTGCATTACAATTGCTTCACTTACTTTGCTAAGTATACTTTCTTTATTATGTTTTTTTGTTCGAGTCTTCCAATGAGTCAGAAACTAATATAATTTCTTTTTCATTATGATTTTCTTCAGTTTTGTTCGCCTCTTCAATGAGTAAGGGAAACACTAGAAATGATCCAGAGGTGGAAATTCTTTTTGTGGCTCTTCTATATAATAGTCAAACAAAGGCTCTCTCACTAAATAACATATCCTTTAATTTAAAAATTGACTAATGTTAAAATAAGTTAATAAGTGGTGGAGCGAAAGATGTGGTGGAATGAACTTAAATTCCTTTTAAGGAGAATATGGGATTTTGCTTGAGTTAGTGGATGTATAAGCGTACCCTATAAATCTTTGAGTCGATGGAGTGCATTAGCTTATTCTTTATAATAACTATTATTTTATTCAATCCCTCTATCAATGCGTCTCTTATGTGCATAGTAGAGATCTTAGTTTGGTGGATAGAAATAGCAAAAAAAAATCCCATTCAAGCTTTAGTGAGTATAGATGAGATGTTTTACTATCTCTTAAAATCAATTTTATCAATTTTTATTCCTTACTTGTACCTTTGTTATTTGTTCTTCTAAATTAGTTGACTCTCTTAATTCCTTAAGATAGTGTGATAATTATAGGCCTATGTCATGGTTAATGCATGTGAATGTTCCTTAACTGTGGTAAGTTGTTAGGGGCTCTCTTGAAGATTCAATAAATGTTTACCAAAGCCTCCTTTAGAAGTACTTGATCTTTAAGAGGTTTGAATATTATCAACTTTTAGATACAGCTCACTTTGTGTGACAAGAATTCTAGTAGTTTGTCAAGAGGCTCTTTTGAAAGGTTAGTGTTGTAATAATAGATTCTTTTGGAAGGGGGCAGTTTGTCAAGAGTCTCTTTTGGGGACAAGTATTGGGGATTGCTTGAGAGTATTGGCCTTAGGGAATGAATCACTCAGTGAGATAAAAGTTTCAATTTTAAAAGTATATTAACTGTTTCTTAATGAGCTCTTATTGAGGCTCAATTTTGGGTATTTTGGTTTCATGAAGGGAACCATCAGGTGAGGTAGGAAATAACTCCTACTGTGCTAAGATTGCATTAACTACCTCTAATTTTCTCATAAAGTTGAGGGTGTGGTAACTCATTATGTGATTTTTTTAGATTGTCCTTGGGATGTTGGAAAGTTGACACTACTTCTAAATCCTTCCTTGCTTCCTTTTCAATCAGTGATTGAGGGCTCCCTTTTGTTATTTGTCGCTTAGGTTTAGATTTGTAAGGATGGCATTAAATCTAAGGATGAAATTCTTTCCCCTAAATTTTAAAATATAAACGTCAATGACACAGAAATTGTAAAACAACAGTCTACCAATGATGACATGTGTGATGCTTATTAGTATAAAGACCCATCTGGATAAAAACTAGGCATCTCTTTATGATTGACGATGCTCAGTATATCCATGCAATCTTATAATGGCTTGGGTGAAGTTTTGGTATTGATTGGATTAACTTCCACTATTTATAATGATTTTGCATGTAAATAATGATTTTGCATGTTTTGGTTTTGTATATTGCATAGGTATTAAAAAAAAATGTTAGTGTTCTTCTATGTGTTATCTAATGAAAACGTGGGTGAATATATATAACATCATTAAATATTTTATAATTTTATCTATCTTTAATATTTCATTTAAAGAGTAATCTTTATGTTCATTCCTTCTAGTTTGGTTGTCCAATTTAGTTCTACTAAATCTAAGGACATCTATATCAGTTTCTCTATAATATTTCTAAAATTTAGGATAAATTGTCCACTTTATTAAATTTAGAAAATTATTTTTCACTAAACACTATATTAGCTATCCTAAAATTTCTATTATCTTTATTTTTTATTATTCTCTCTTCCACTTTTTTATTATTTTTTCTTTCTCCCTATGTAATATCTACTTTTCATTATCTAATCTATTCTCTTTATTTTCTCTCCCAAATGAAATAATATTTTAATGTTAGAGAAGTATTATTCATGATATTTAAATTTAGGGAATGAATAGGATAGCTGATACAAAAGTTTTTTTTACATAAAATGTAAAATTTAAGATAAATTCTGTGTTTAGGGAAAAACTAATGTGGATGTTCCAAGCTGTTCTTGTGTTTTAATTTTAGGACATTTACTACTCGCATTTGTATCTTTTATCAGTGGTTCTATTTCTCTTATTTGTGAATTTAATATTATCCATAACTAATATGCTTCTAAATTAATCAAATTTCCTAAATGCCTGCATCCAAAATTGACAAATTTTCAATGGGCACACCTAGATTCAGTAGCCCCAAGGGCACACTTGCTCTCACCTGTTTTTGATATCCAAAATACCTTTAATGATATAAACATTAAGGTGACGTTTGGTTTAGAGGTTTGGGAATGAGGGAATGGATTCATTCCCAAACCTTGTGTTTGGTTGATGGGAATGGAATCAATATTTTGGAATGAAACCTAAAAATTTAGATATGGATGAAACTCACCCCCTCCCTTGGGTTTTGATGGAATGAGAATAAAATTAAGTTTTGGACGAAAATATCCTTAGTATATTTGTTCAATTTTTCTTTCATTTCACTCTCTCTCCTTGTTCTCTCTCATCATATTTTCTCTCTCAATATACTTTCTCTTTCCTTTTTCTCTCTCATCACACATTCTCTACCATTTTCTCTCTGTATTTTCTCTCATCACATACACTCTTTCATTATTTTCTCTCTCTTCATTCTCTTCATTTTTTCATCATACTTTCTTTCTCTTCAATCTCTCTTACCATACACCCTCTCTATATTTTATCTCATCACACTTTTTCTCCCTTCATTCTCTTCCATCATACTCTCTCTCCCCATTCTCTCTCATCACACATTCTCTACCATTTTCTCTCTGTATTCTCTCTCATCACACACTTTCATTATTTTTCTCTCTTTATTCTCTCCACATTTTTTCATCATACTTTTTCTCTCCTCAATCTCTCTTACCATACTCTGTCTCCATATTTTCTCTCATCACACTTTCTCTCTCTTCATTCTCTTCCATCACACACTCTCTCCTCATTTTCTCTCATCACACTTTCTCTCTCTTCATTTTTTCCATCACACTCTCTCTCATCATACTTTCTCTTCTCAATCTTTCATTTTCTCCCATCACACTCTCTCTCTTCATTTTTTCCCATCACTCTTTCTCTCTCATCATACTTTTTCTCTTCTCAATCTCTCCTATCATGCTTTCTCTCTTCATTTTCTCTCATCACACTTTTCATCTCTTCATTTTTTCCCATCACACTTTCTCTCTCATCATTCTCTCTCATCATATGTTTCTCTCACATTCAACTTTATCTTCCATCTAATTTTTCTCTTATTTTCCTCTAAGAGTAAAAAAGGAAATTTAAGTTCATTCTGATTGAAAATATTCAACTAACCAAATATTATTTTTAGGAATGATACCCAAGCTCATACCCATTCCCATTCCACAATACTATGATTCCCATTCCGATTCCTAGGAGAGAACCAAACGCCACCTAAATATTTTTCTTTCTAGATTTTGTTTTTTTTTGGTCTAAACATCATTATTTTGGACAAATGAAACTATTATTTAATTCATAAGAGTGAAACTTATTTATTTTTAAATTGTTTTTAAACAATCAAGATGATTGGCCAAATCACTCTGATGATATTCTTGTGCATGAAATACAAAAATAAGGGCATGGATATTTTCTTGGAACAATATTAATTTCAAATATGGCGTTTTCATGCATGAAATGTAGAAGAGCATGTGCATCCCCAAGCATGAAATTGATTTCGTATATGGTGCTCACTTTTGCATTTTAACATCTTTAGGTCCATGAAGGTGATTTGACCATTTTCATGGTTCATATCATGACCAGATAATTAAACTAAAGGGTATTTAGGTACGTAAAAGAAAAAAAAGTGAAGTCGGCCCTTTAGGAATTTCTGAAATCACGTGCACCCTTTTGCAAATTCTTAACTTTAGGTGTGTTTTTGAGAAATTTACCAGTAGAATAGAAAAGTATGATGCACTAGAACATGTGGTGTATTTATGGTTTTAATTCTTATTTTAAATTTTAAGAATGTTGTTTATATTTATTTAGGAGTATGTTTCAATTTATTTGAGAATTTGTTAAAGCTTTTGGGTAATGAAGTCATATTTTTACAAAAAACAAAAGAAGTTAATAATCTTGTAGTAACTCCCTTGTATTGGATTGTCTTTCAGTTAATAATATTTTTCTCTTTTGGTGAGGTAAGTTGTTCTTGGTTCTACTTCAGCATGATTAAAAAAAAAAAAAGGCAGTCCGATGCACGAAACTCCCGCCATACGGGGTCTCGGGAAAGGATCCATTGTACGCAGTCTTATTTTATTTTTTGCAAGAGGTTATTTCTAGGATTCGAACCCGTGGTCTTTTGGTCACATGACAATAAGTTTACCGTTGTGCCAAGGCTCCCCTTCCTACTTTAACATGATTAAAGAAGAAATATTTTCTTGAGTGATGTATGATGGCTAAACTAAACAAGAGTATGAATATATGCATTTTTTTTTTGAATAATGAAAGTATTCTATGAAATATGATATGATCAATAATGATTAGGTCAAACCAAAGATATTATGCATATGATAATATTTTTTTTTCATGTATTAATTTAAAAAATTTAAACTAATCGACTGGATAAAAATAGTATTCACCAGTAAAATTCTCATGAGGTTGAACATTTTAATGTTTGGCAAACACAGATTCGTGCATGCATAAGTGTTCATCTGAAATGTTGATGTTTGGCAAACAAATCCGTGCATGCATCTCCGTTCATCTGAAATTTTGATGTTTGGCAAACAGAGATCCGTGCATGCATCACTGTTCATCTGACATTTTGATGCTGTGATCATTTAGAACATTTAATAATGTGGCTTGCTCCAATCACTAGCCTAATTATCCTGTCATTTGGTCCATTTGACATGAAATGAAAGTGTAAAATTTTCTTGGCTTCCCTAATACTTTTTTGGGTCACAATACAGGGCATCGTTGTCTTACATTAAATCATTGAACTCTCACCATACTGCCAATGCTGCAAATATTTAATGATTTTTCATAGAAAGAGAACATTCTTGCTTTATTTTTTAACTTATTGTTGTAGTTCTAATTTCTTTCTTCATGGGCATTCTTTCATCTGAAGGGGAGCCTTGTCGCAACGGTAAAATTGTTACTTTGTGACCAAAAGGTCACGGGTTCGAATCCTGGAAACAGTCTCTTGCAAAGAGTAGGGTAAGGCTGCGTACAATGGATCCTTCCCCGAGACCCGCATAACGGAAGCTTCGTGCACCGAGTTGCCCTTTATGGGCATTCTTTCATCTTCTCAGTTCTGTTCTTGTGCACTGAGCAATTGGTGTGTTTTCTATTCCTATAATGTAACAAAGTAGATATGTTCTTAAAAAAAAAGGCAGATCCTCTACCTTAACGACCACTCTTGTACCGGCCCTATGGATACGGAAGAAGGTAAATGCAGGTACACAACGTTAGGCGCATGGTTGGATAAACTCATGTTGTCAGTTCTTGAGAATCGACCTCTAGCCATTAAGCTAGAAATGTTATGTGCCTACCGTCTGTGCTACGCCTTAGGACAGTAGATATGTTCTTAAATAGTGGTATAATGTTGCAAATTTTGCCCAGATATCTTAGTGATAATACATCTTTTTTCTTTTCCCGAGTAAATACAGTCAATTAGTTGGATTGGTAGCCATTAGAACTCATTACCATGGGCCTTCGCTTGTTTCTCTTGTAGTTCCTCGGAACTTCAGATTGCTTGAAGAACTCGAACGAGGAGAAAAGGGCATAGGAGATGGCACTGTAAGCTATGGTATGGATGATGGAGATGATATTTATATGAGATCTTGGACGGGAACAATTATTGGTCCTCATAATGTAAGCAACTCCAGTTTCAACTGTAACATCTTCCCATATTTATACCATACTCATTTTTTCCGTTATCACTCTCACAGACTGTCCACGAGGGCCGCATTTATCAGCTGAAGTTGTTTTGCGACAAGGACTATCCAGAGAAACCACCTAGTGTTCGGTTCCATTCCCGTGTTAATATGACTTGCGTTAATCATGATTCCGGAGTGGTAAGCCTGTATCTTGTTCGTAGAGTAAAACATATTCATGATGGTCAAATCGTTCTCCTTCATACTCATGTTTGATAAATAAACAGGTTGATCCAAGAAAATTTTCAGTTCTAGGGAACTGGCAACGTGACTACACGATGGAGCATATCTTGACACAGCTTAAGAAGGAAATGGCCACATCACATAATCGCAAATTGGTTCAACCACCAGAGGGTACACACTTTTGAGACGGGCGGGCTCAGTTGTGACTTTAGATTGAAGGGGACTACCCATGTATCAATTAGTTATTGTAGTCTACTCTTTCATGCTTGGTTCGGAACTTTTGGAGATAATATCCAGTGTGGAGTTTGCTTCTTTGACTGCAATTGCAGTGAATTGCTTATCGTCTATATCTCTCTTATAGCGCACATCTCTCTTTCTTTCGGGGAATACGAAATGATGCTTCGAATTTTGGCTAGCTTTGTGTTGTCTTGATGGAGAAGCATACACTTGAGAGTATCTTAATTTACAGACTCTCAAGTGCATCCACAATGGAAATGGTGGAAAATATTGTTGTAAGTTTTAAAATAGTGATAATGTATTTTAAAAATTGTTCAATTTTTTTATGGCACAAAAGAGTATGGAACACTGTCCATGTATTTTTTTTATAAATATCTTCTTCATGCGTTAGTCATTATTCCAAATGCTAATAGTTATTTATGATTTACCTTCTCAGTGTTGATCCTGGGATAGATTGGCGGGGTGCTGGGGTGAGTATAGTTGCCTTTTGCCACTAGGAGACATGATGATAAGTGAGTTAAAAAATTTTAAATTTATATTGGGCATTGGAAAGATAATATGATATGTAGACCTTACTCAAATCATGCCTTGATTTATAAGAAATGGGAATAAGATCCCATTCAAGTAAGGTTCCCACAGGATGTCCAATTGGTTAGAGGGTGATAGATTTGCTATAATGGGACAAGGGATCAATTTTCGACAGTTGCATGTCCTCGAAAAAAAACTTCCCCTATTCTCTAGCCACTTGGCGGTCAATATATAAGTCTTATTGATGTTATTTTATTTAATAATAATATAAATTATTGTGTTTTTGACGAAATAAAAGTAGGTTAGAAGGATCTATTGTTGAATGTTATTTAGCTGAGGAATGTTTGACATTCTATTCTTTATATTTAGCAAATTATGTAGAGACAAGATTTAATTAATCGTCAAAAAATGATGATATAAATATTGACTCAATATTTGCATTAAATGCATTTAACATCTCTAGTTATGTACTTGAAAAGATCATTGCAACTAAGTTTAATATTGAAATATTAAAAAAGACATCAATATGTGTTATTCAATTGTTGTGCAATCATATGCAACGTATGTTTCATATAAATCATAGTATTTAAATATATAATAATTTAAGTCAGCATTATTTACAAAATTATTATTCTTAATTTATAGCGAACATAAGAATTGTGAATCTTAATTATTCTCATCTTCCACTACACCAAATTTAGCATATATATATATAGTGAAACTGTTACTTCATGGGTTACTAATCATGTAATAGTTATTTTGTAATAGTTATTAAAAATATATGTTACAATTAATTTCAAATATAATTGATTAAGTATTTCTTGAAGATACGAATCTTCTGGATCATTCGGTATTAAATGATTTGAGATCAATTGCTAGAGACCCGAATATAATTGGGATATGATATGAAAAATTTATTTCCAAAAGATTTAAGTTTCATATAAAGGAAGTGGAATGTAATAGAAAAACTCATAATTATGATGTAACTGTCTAGGCAACTACTAGTAGGAATGATTCCTAAGCATTAAACTATTAGAAAATCTTGTTTTAAACTTCCACATGAGGTGCATATGTAACCACCAACAATAAGTACAAATCACACATATCAACATTTAATTTAACAAGATAATATCTCATTTTATATATCACAAATTTATTATTTGTCGGAAGGAAAAGTAAAATTTTAATCCATCAACCCATGCTTCCTAATGATTTAATTCATCAACTATTTATTCAACCTTAGCATCAATAACCACTATTGCATCTTCATGATAAGGGGAATGGTAAGTATCACCCAGGTATAATGTTCTGTAAGAATCATTTGACATTACAATGTTAACCTCTTTATTAATCAATTTAGTTACAAATTAATGTATCTAGATTGTTATCTCATAAAATTAACTAGAATAAAAGGGCTTAAATGTCGCCAATCACACAAAACTTGCATCAACATGATATCAAGCATATATTTTAAAAGAAGAAAAAAAGTGCTTAGGTGTTCATACATTTAATTTCATGATTATGTCACATATAGCCAGCTATTGGAAATTTACATTCCTTTTTACTACCATGGGTCAGACATTAACAACATATTGCAGATCACACACTGTCCCTAAGCATGAGAAGTTATCATGATGATGAGTTGCTTTCAATTCTCTCACATACTTTGTTTAGATGGGCAAGATTTGGATAAACTTGATGGCTCTATATCCCTCTATTGAAGAACAATGAAAGGATTCCAGGCCACTCGGTTATTCTAGACAACTAAAAACAGCTTCTGTCAGGTTACACTCTTCACTTCCTTTGTGTTAATTCTTATTTGCATTTTTTTATTAGAATCAATAATTTTACAGATAGTCAAAATATACGAGGCACTGATGTGCTCATACCACAAATGCATAGTATCGTCGAGTAATAAAAATATCTTCCAATGGGACCAGATTGTTGAGTACCAAAATATTTATTAATATGAGCCCTAATACCAATTATGAGATGATTGAAAAAGTTTCATTTTGTATCTATTTCATTATTAATAAAAGATAAAGTTGGTTATTATATTTACTTCAATTAAGTGTTGAATGAATAAGTATAATAATATCTTAGAATAGGAGGTTCTAATCTACAACATATTAATTAGTTAATTGATAGTGAGATATTATAGATATACATAGAATACTACTCTTAACTATTCCTAATCAAGCATTAATATGCAAGAACAATATTAATGTGTTGAGACTAGCATGTAGTTCATCAGATGACTTAATCTCACAAGTCATGGATATGAGATATTAGGTTGATATATGAATATAATATTAGAGAATATGTGCTGAATGACCCGTCATGAGAATATTTCATAGATCATTATATGAGTGTCATAAATATTCTTATGTGACTATTGGTATGAATAGTTCTTAAACCTGAAGTCACTACGGTTCTCTACATATGGCGTTGTATACTTTGGTATCGGCAAACGTCACCTGTAACAGGGTGGACTATAAAGTCGATCACTGGTATGCAATAACTTATGCGGAGGGATGTGAGTGATGTAAATGAGATCTATCCCTTCCATATAACGAAAGTAATATCCGTGGGCCCCTTGATTAGTAGGACAAAGAAAGCATGGTCATGCTCAAATGAGTTAATATGAGATATTAAGTTTATTTGATTGAGTGTGTCTACTTAGAGATCATGAAACACAAATATTGATATGAGGATGACATGGTCTATAACTCATTGATCAATCTAGATATCAAGGATAGAAGGACCAAGTCATACAAGATAATAGCCATAGAAAGGTTTGGATACATTGCCAACGTTATGAGAACCTATTGGGTCACACACAAAGAACAAGTAGATTTGGAGATGCATTCATATGATGGGTCATTGGATTAAGTTTAATCCGAATTGTACTTATTGAGTTAGACTCAATTTGATCTAATTATTGGATTGAGTCTAATTCAAACTAGAGTCATTGAGTCAATTCAAATTAATGAAATGATGATTCATTGAATTTAAAATTACATGAGAATCAATGAGTGGGTGAACTTGAATTCACCATGGAAAATGAAAGGTCAATTTCAAAAATGTTAATTTGAATTCTAGAAGGAAGATCAAAAGACTCTTCATAAAAGATGACTAAGAGTCAATTCATGAAGGAGATCAAGAGGCTTCATGAATTGAATTCATGAAGGAAGATCAAAAAGGCACCATGACTTTTGGTATTCCATAAGAGTACAAAAGGTAGAATTCATTGATTGTTGATCATAAGTTGAATCGAATAAAAGGTGTTTCATTTTTGGTCTTTAGGGTTAAATGGAAAATTACTAGAAAAAAGAAAATGAAAGAAAAATTATAGAAAAAGGGAAAATAAAGGATCTAGATTAACCAAATCATAAATATGACTCAATATCAACAAAGACACAATTCCCTAGCAACAACACTAAAAATATGATGTGCTTGTACCGCAAGTGCACGGTGTTGTCAAGTAATAAAAATATCATCTATTGGGACCGTGTTGTTGAGTACCAAAATATTCATGATGTAGATTATCTAGACAATCAAAAAAGGTTGTGTTGTTGGAAGAAAAAAAGAGCGATTCAATGAAAATGATCAAAAATCTAGTTTGGAAGGAAATTCTAGAGTTTTAGTTTAACTATGATGAATGTTGACGAATGCAATTCCTTTTATCTTGATGTAAGATTATGAAGGGATTCACCCAAATTTAATTGAATGTGTCTATGGTGTGAAGAAAAGCACAAAAACATCGATGTGTCTATCCTAATTACAACTAATAAAGTGGATTTGGAAAAAAACCAATTATGTTTTATGACAAATCATGAAACCTCAAAAGCGACAACTACTTTCATGGTAGCCATACTAGCGGTCATTTTTTTTAAAAGTCCTATCACTAGAGCTCCACGAGCCTCTAGATGCTACTCTTACTCTGTGGTAGGAACTCTCAAGTGAGTTCTGTTGGTATAATTTGTTCTAATGATCTAACTCAGGTTTTGATGAATGACAAGTGAGTTAAGTTATGTGTTATCATGAACTAACATTATTACTGAGTGTACAGGGTTGACTAACTTGACGGGTCAAGAGAACCAAACATCAGGCTTCTCCAATCAGGATGTGTGATTCCTGAGTAGTAAAGTCTAGATGTGAGATTTTGGCAGGAGGGAAGTCCGGATGTGCGATTTGTTGGTGCGGGAAGCATCCGATGATCGAACCCGTATTTTGATAATGGCAAAGGGTTCAAAGTTAAGTTGTTTTGTGATCTAACAGTTTGAATGAGATTACAGGAAAGTCTTAAGTGTACTTAGGCAAAAGTCCTAACTGCGGTTAGACAAATGGAAAACCCTAGGGGGTGGTAACCCTAGGTCATAGGGGGTGGTAACCCTAGGTGAAAAGTCCTAGTGTCGCGAACCAGGTGGAAGGCTGGACGGGTCGGAGAGCGAGCGTCCAGTAGAAAGTCCGGAAGCATCGAGCGCCAAGCAAAAGTCCAGTCGATCTGCAGGATCGTGCTGGCATCAGGTAAATCTCCTGAGTGGAGTAGGTGAGGACGCGTTCCCCGCAGAGGGAACAGTAGGCGTCGGGTCGACCTAGGGTTTCTGGTAGGAAATCCAAAGTCAGACCTGGACAGTCCAGAGACTGTCAATATTCTATTTATGACTATTATATGCTAACTTTGTTTTGCAGGGTATGTGTTTGAGACTAACACATTTTGCAGGAACAAAGGAGCAAGTCACACCTCGAATGAATAGTATCTGAGGTGCCTCCATAGAGCTTGGAGGCACCTCGTGCAGAGTGTCAGCTGGCTGCGAAGAGGAGTTGGAGGCGTCTCGGACCAGGGCTTAGAGGCGCCTTGGAGTGGCCATGGAGGCGCCTTCAAGTGGATCAGAGGAGAAAAGTTCAGCGCTGATCCACACGGCTGACTCGGCTCGTTAGAGGCGCCCTCAAGGAGCTTTGAGGCGCCTCCAACAGGCTATATAAGGGGGTTTCGAGTAGCAAGTCAGAACATTTGATTTCAAAGTAACCTTTCTACATCCTACTGCTCAAGAGATGCCCAGAAGTGCTGTAGCAACACCCCGACGACTCGGAGCTTTAATTTTGCTAATCTTGTTGTCGGTATAATTTACTTTTAGTACACTTAATTGTAAACTCTTTATTGTACCAAACCTTCGATATTATAGTCGTTGCCCACCAGAAGCGATCAATGATCGCGGGCGTTGGAGTAGGAGTCGCCACAGGCTCCGAACCAAGTAACCACCTTGTGTTAACATTCATTCTTTTCTTTTCCGCTGCGTTTAAATACTCGATACGTTTTAAATTGAACGAAATAGTCACGAGCGCTATTCACCCCCCTCTAGCGCTTCTCGATCTAACAATTGGTATCAGAGCGGGGTTGCTCTGAATTGGTACAACTACCGTTCGAGCATTTTTTTTCGTCGCTTTTTCGTTCATTTAAGGTAAAAATAAAACCTTACGCCTTTCATTTTTTCCCTCCAAAATTAATTTCGAAAATTTCATTATCATCTTTTCACCACTAGTGCGTATTAGCGAAATATCGCGTTTTCAAAAATTGGTGGTAATATTTTTTAATATTATTTTAATAATATTTTATTATTATTTTATTATTTTTTCTCAAAATTCCTGAATTACTATTTCTATTTTTATCCCACACTACTAATCCAGGATCAAGTCCTGGGATATTCGTTTTGTTTTTTTTTTCTCTGTGCATATCCTCTAAATGGGCCAACAAGAAGGCTACAATACTGTCCGTCCCCCGCTCTTCACTGGAGAAGACTTCGGTTACTGGAAGGGCAGAATGAAGAATTTCCTGAAGATCCAGTTCGAGATGTGGATGATCCTCAAGACTGGATTTGAGCTGCCAACCGATGACGCCGGAAAGCCACTACCTTGCGAGAACTGGGATGCGAACATAATCAAGAAGGTCGAGGCCAATGCCAAAGCAACGTATACACTTCAGTGCGGTCTGACCCAGGAGGAGCTGAACCGCGTCGGCCACTTCGCAAGTGCAAAAGAATTGTGGCAGAAGCTGATGGAGCTACACGAAACAAATGTAAGTACGCATAATTTAAAAGCCAAACTATTTGAATTACCTGAGCGGACTAATACTACTCCAGCTGAGAAAGGTATTGTGTTAGTTGCAGATACAAGCAAGACAAAGAAAGCACCAATATGGTCCGAGTCATCAGATGAGTCTGAGTTCGACGAAGAAGAATCGACAAGCTTCATCGCTCTACCAGTACTAACATTTGTAGCGGACACTGAGTCTGAATATGAGTCAGATACCGAGAGCGAATCTGGAACCAAGTCCGTGTGAAGCCACGGATCCGTATCTGTTTCCGAAGGTTCTAAACCCACTGTAAGTTCTTTAATTTCTAGTATTAACTTAGATGATTCAGAAAATTTAGTTCCTTACTAAAGAAGTTGGCTAAATCCAACGTCCGAGTCAAGTCACTCCAAAAGGAGGTAACAGTCCTTAAGGAAGTGACTAACTCGAGTCCTTTAACTGAGCTAGTTCAAATTGGAAATTCAACCCAAGTCCAACAACTTGAGGAAGAAAATTTCAATTTGAAAACTCAAGTTAAAGAACTTAAGGACATGTTGGAACAATTTACTTTGGGTTCCAAGAATCTTGATCTGATTCTCAGAAAACAAAAAGCCGTTTACAACCGATCCAGACTTGGATTCAAGACTAAAAGGAAATACCACTCATATTTATCACTCGTTAATAGATCAAATAGAAAGGTAGTCCAAGCATGGGTACCTAAGTCCAACTTGGTCAATCAAATTGGACTTGGTCAATATTGGGTCCCCAAGGATCAATTCTATTACCTTGATAGACCATATCGAGGCTATGATCCAGGGGGAGCCAAAAGAAAAATTGTATTAATAAAAAGATAAATCATTAAAAATTTAAATTAAATTAAATTAAATTAAAACTCTAAGTTATAAATTAAATCATAAAAGGTAAATCAACCATGTAGGGAGAGGCTCCGGAATAGCTGGCACCACCAAAACTAACCTACCCGACAGGGTAAGCCAAACCAAGCTACCCGACAGGGTAACCCAAACCAAGCTACCCGACAGGGTAATTAGAACTATTTAGAAAGGGGATAAGTTTAACTTGACCTATAGTACTGTGAAATTTTGGATGATAGTACATTAGGGAAATTGAGTCTATGCATGTCTAGGAAGATATGGTTTCGACCTGGTGCATTTGGCTAAGTGGAACTAACCGAAGCTACCCTTTATGGACCCTAACTAGTTAGACCAAGATTTTGTATTAAGTTCAGTGGATAGGACTATTTGGAAAACCTTGAAGGCATGGTTACTTTAATGATGTCCAAATGACTCACCATAGCCCAGAAGTTTATCCAAAGAATGTCTATTTGTTGAGCCCAAAACTAAACCTGAATCTAACACAAAGTTAACCTAAACCCTATAATTGAACTCAATTCATCTCATAAAATTATAGGATTCCCTGATTTGAAATTTAGATCGGGTGAGATGACTAATGATTAAATTAAAAATCAATTCAAATTAATCTAATGCAATCTTTTAAACTTAACTAAGTCAAATATATAATTTTCTGTTGAAATTTGTTTTAAAAATTATTTGAATTTTTTTTAAAAATAATCTTAAAAATTATTTGAAAAATTCTTTAAATTTTTTTTTAAAAAAAAAATATTTGAAAAATTCTTTAAAAATCATTTTAAAAATTATTTGAAAAATTCCTTAAAAATTTAAAAATTATTTGAAATTTTCTTTAAAAAACATTTTAAAAATTATTTTAAAATTCTTTAAAAATCATTTTAAAAATTATTTCAAAAATTATTTAAAAATCATTTTAAAAATTATTTGAAAAATTCTTTAAAAATCAATTCAAAAATTATTTTAAAAAACCTTTAAAAATTATTTGAAAAAATTCTTTAAAAATCATTTTTAAAATTATTTAAAAATCAATTTAAAAATTCTTTAAAAATAAATTTAAAATTATTTTAAAAATCCTTTAAAAATTATTTCAAAAAATCCTTTAAAAATCATTTTAAAAATTATTTAAAAAATTATTTAAAAATCAATTTAAAAATTATTTTAAAAATTCTTTAAAAATAAATTTAAAATTATTTTAAAAATCCTTTAAAAATCATTTTAAAATTTTTTTGAAAATCATTTTAAAAATATTTGAAAATCATTTTAAATTATTTAAAAATATTTGGAAATCATTTTAAATTATTTGAAAAGCATTTGAAAATCATTTTAGAAATGATTTGAAAATCATTTTAAAAATATTTGGAAATCATTTTAAAAAACACTTGAAAATAATTTTAAAAATAATTTTAAAATTTTTTTTGACAATCATCTTAAAAATTATTTAAAATTCAAAACTTATGTTTTATATCAACTGCAAAAACAACTTCATCTCATGCTCACCCATAAGCTGAACATGTTTGTTAATCTAGAATGAGTGAGATGGAAAGTTAGGAAAATAAATAATTTTTTAACCTCTCATGCTTGGACTCCTGTACGGCTGGACCCAAAGAATTTATTAAGGCATTAATTAAGGGGGAGTGATTTTGAGTTGGTTCTAAAATTAGTTTCTCTTTAAAATAAAAATTTGACTTGACTTCAAAATTAAAAACTATTTTTGATCTGTCTTCGAAAATTCAGGTTATTTTTAACTTAGCTTTAAAATTAAAATTATTTATGACCTGACTTTTAAATTACAACTCTTCTAGAATGGTTTCAAAGCTAAGCCTTTATGTAAAACCTCCTTAAGCTAAGTACTTAATCAAGTCTTCTTTAACGAAACTTAGTTAGATTATTCTCTAAACTTAGCTATTTGGCAAGATGTTTTCTCAAGGCAATCATTTTTAAGCTGAATATATAGCTAAGTATTTCAAATTTAGCTAAGTATTTTCAAATTTAGCTAAATATTTTTTCAAAAACATTTAGCTAAGTACTTTTTAAGGTTTTTTTTTAAAAAATAAAGGAAAAAAGGAATTTAGCTAAGTGTCTTTTAAAGCAATTGTTTTCAAATGCTGAGTGTTGCTGAAAATGCTAAGTATTTTCCAAAGTATTTTCAAAATTTTATCAAAACAATTCTTTTTTGAAAAACCAAGTCTTTTTAAGTTAAATACTTAACAAAACTATTATCTTCATAAGTTTAGCTAAGTCTTTGATAAAAGTATTTTCAAAGTAAAAATCTCAGTTAAACTAAGTGTTGATCAAATTTTGTTTTTACTGAGTTTATTAAACTCCCTCTTTAAAAACTAAGAATTTAAAGTGTTTTGATATCTCAAAAAGGCTTTTCAAAAATTACCTAAGTACTTTTCCGAATTTTGCTAAGTTACTTTTTAAAGTCCAAATAATCTTCCTTAGTTAAAGTTACTCTTCAAACTTAATCCTTTAAAACTATCTTAAAAGATCTTCTCTGAATCCTTTATATTTACTTAGCTAAATGTTTTACAAAGAAAATTTCTTCTAAGTGATTGTGTACTTCTAAATTTAACTAAGTATTTTTTCAAAAGCAAAAAGCTTTTTCAAATTTGACCAAGTGTTTTGATATCACAAAATTAGCTAAGATATTTCTCAAAGTTGAAATAATTTATGACAAATATTTTTTTCACTTACTTAAAAGTCTTACAAGAACATTTCTTCTAAAAAGATAAGTATTTTTCAAGGTATGACTAAACATCTTTTTCTTTTTCAAATATACCTAAGTACTCTGGTTTCTCTTTTTACTCTCCTTTTATTTTGATATATGGCAAATGGGGAGAGTAGCATAAAATTCAAAAGAAAGCTCTAATTAAGGGGGAGCCTTACACTTTAAAGTTTTAGCTTAAGCTTTGTTTGCGTCTAAAATTGGTTACTTATGCTTGCTTATACTAAAATTTTAAAAATTGTTACTTATGCATCTGTTTACTTATGTCTGTTCTTACTTAACTTTGAATTTCAGTTGTCATAATAAAAAAGGGGGATATTGTTGGTGTGGGAAGCATCCGACGATCGAACCTGTGTTTTGATAATGGCAAAGGGTTCAAAGTTAAGTTGTTTTGTGATCTAATAGTTTGAATGAGATTACAGGAAAATCCTAAATGTACTTAGGCAAAAGTCCTAACTGCGGTTAGGTAGGTGGAAAACCCTAGGGGGTGGTAACCCTAGGTCATAGGGGGTGGTAACCCTATGCGGAAAGTCTTGGCGAGTCGAGGGCTTTAGGCAAAAGTCCTAGGGGGTAGTAATCCTAGGTGAAAAGTCTTGGTGTTACGAATCAGGTGGAAGACTGGACGGGTTGGGGAGCGAGCGTCCAGCAGAAAGTCCGGAAGCATCGAGCGCCAAGAAAAAGTCCAGTCGATCTGGAGGATCGTGCTGACATCAGGTAAATCTCCCGAGTGGAGTAGGTGAGGACGCGTTCCCCGCAGAGGGAATAGTAGGCGTCGGGTCGACCTAGGGTTTCCGGTAGGAAATCCAAACTCAGACCCGGATAATCCAGAGACTGCCAATATTATATTTATGACTATTATATGCTAACTTTGTTTTGCAGGGTATGTGTTTGGGACTAACACATTTTGCAGGAACAAAGGAGCAAGTCACATCTCAGATGAACAGTATCCGAGGCGCCTCCATGGAGCTTGGAGGCGCCTCGGGTGCAGAGTGTCAGCTAGCTGCGAAGTGGAGCTGGAGGCGTCTCGGACCAGGGCTTGGAGGCGCCTTGGGCATGGAGGCGCCTTGGAGTCGCCATGGGTCGCCTTCAAGTGGATTAGAGGAGAAAAGTTCAGCGCTGATCCACACGGCTGACTTCGCTCGTTAGAGGCGCCCTCAAGGAGCTTTGAGGCACCTCCAACAGGCTATATAAGGGGGTTTTGTGCAGCAAGTTAGAACATTCAATTTCAAAGCAACCTTTCTACATCCTACTGCTCAAGAGACGCCCAGAAGTGCTGTAGCAACACCCCGATGACCCAGAGCTTTAATTTTGTTAATCTTGTTGTCGGTATAATTTACTTTTAGTACACTTAATTGTAAACTCTTTATTGTACCAAACTTTCGATATTATAGTCGTTGCCCACCAGAAACGATCAAAGATCGTGGGCCTTGGAGTAGACGTGGGCCTTGGAAAACCTAGGTAGAAATCCCAAGAAGACTAGACACATGCCTAGGAATATCTCAAGAGAAAATGACAAATTAAAACTTGAGGTATTAGAGAGGGAAAATCAAGTCTTGAGGTCAAGACTTGATAATTTAGAAAAGGCTCTTAAAAACATGGAGAAGTCATCTCTAGGGTTTAAGGGTCAAAAACCAATGTCCAAGGACAAAAAGGGTTTGGGTCACAAACCTAAGTCCCAAATGGTCAAGCCCACTTATCACAATGTTCCATTCGATTATGGAACAAAACCTAGGGCTAGGAAGACCATTACCAAGGTTACAAGGGGAGTCACCCCTATAGTTGACCTTGATGAGACCCAAATGACCAAGGCTTCAAAGCCTAAGAGGGTCATTAGGAGGGTTTCTAGGGAAGTTATCCCTAGTGAATATTTAGTGAACCCAATGAGCTCAAGTAGGTATTGGGTTCCTAGGAGCATTTTCTCTACCCCATAGATGGGTTAGAGAGTGTCAACTCCAATAAGGAGGGTAGTTAACCCAACTTTGAGGAAATTGACACTCAAGGAGCATTTTCAAGGTTTTGATAACCTTTGAAAATGAAATAGAATTATTATTTACTCCTTGAAGAGTAAATTGTGCCATATTTGAAAAATATCGATTTTAATCTTATTTGGCACAATCTTAGAAAACCTAGAGAAATACCATAATTGGGATTTTGGTTTTCTCTTAGGGACATATGGGCAATCTAGGGTTAGATTTTAAGTTAGCTAAGGCTAAGGATACTTAGATAGGGAATTTAGGTATTTTATTTGTGCTAACTTACCATGATTGGTTGCCATATGCCATGTCATGACATCATATTTAATTTATGATCATTTGAAATGTCATGATAATGCTTAGGTTATTTATATGTCATGCTTTAGTTAAAATTCAAACTTTATGCCATGACATCATGACATTGGCACATGTTTTTACTTATGATATCATTATATGCCATGTCATCATCTCTTGCATTATAATCAATAAAATTGATTTAAGGACAAACATATAATTTGATATTGAGATCAAATTGATGTTTAGAAAATGCATGAGAACTTAGCCTAAGTTGACCTTAATCCATATCTCACATCAAATTGACTTGAATGTGGTTTGATACACCTTAGATGTGTGTGAGATATTAGGATCATGAGTTAGGATCAAGGTGCATAGTTTTTTGTACCTAGATGAGCCTAATTCAAGAAAAGGAGGATCATAGGGAAAGCTTGTGTACAAGTCATGTACATCTAGCCCTAAGATTATGGTCCTAAATTCAGATGATTTTAAAAGCATTTTAAAATTGATTTGAAAAACCTTGATGAAGCTTTCCTAGTGATAGCATTCATCATTGGACTTTGTGATACAAAATTGACTTAACTTTGAACTATTTCAAAGTTTTCGAATTTTGTATCAAGATTTGAAAATAGAAACTATTTTCATAGAAAACTATTTTTCCATGATAGTGTATGTTATGAGGAATGTATCCTCAAAGTTTCGTAATTTTTGGAATTTTCTTGAATTTATTAGGAGTTTCTGAATTTCCGGAAGGGGAAATCAGAAATTCTGATTTCAGTGTCTGGATCGGTCCGGGGACCGATCCAGGGAAGCTCTGATCGGTCTGCGGACCGATCCAGAGTGTTGTGGATCGGTCTGCAGACCGAGTGCGATCCGTGAAGCGTGGATCGGTCTGGGGACCGATCCAGGGGGCTTCTGATCGGTCTGGGGACCGATCAGGGCGTGCCGAATTTCTGATTTTTCAGCTGGTGTCTGAAATTTCAGTTATGGAAGTGGTGTTTTTGGATTTCTAAAGGTTTGGAACTCTCTAAGACATTGTTGGTGCAATGGTCAAGGGGGAGTTGACCTTGAGGGGGAGTTTTACCTAATTGTCAAGGGGGAGTTGACTTTTAGGGGGAGTTTTTACTCCAAAAGACTTTTAAGGATTAGTGATATGAGATTATCACTAAGTTGATTGTTGAGTTTAGTATCAAGGAGGAAATTAAGAGTTTCAAATGAAAGGTATGGGACTTTCATTAGGAAGAAACTCTTGACCTTGATACCCTCCTTGTTCTTTTTGATGTGTGTCAAAAAGGGGAGAGTGTTCATTGGAGAATTATTGGAGAACCCAAGCTAGGTTATCGGGTTAACCTAAGCTAAGGGAAGAATGTCAAGGAATATTCGAGGAAGAACATTGGAATACTTTTTGATGTGTGTCAAAAAGGGGGAGAATTATTGGAGAACCCAAGTTAGGTTATCGGGTTAACCTAAGGGGAGAATGTCCAGAGAATGTTCAAGGAAAGAACATTGGACATTGGAAGATGGTTGGAAAACCTAAGTTAGGTTATCGGATTAACCTAACTTGATTATGGTTTTGTCAAACATCAAAAAGGGGGAGATTGTTGGTGCAACCTTAGGTCAAGGTTGACCTGGTTGACCCGACTCGAGTTGACTTGACTCGAGTTGTATTTTGATGTTTGACTTGGGAAGATTGTTGATGCAACCTTAGGTCAAGATTGACCTAGTTGAGTTGCATGTTGATGTTTGACTCTTGTGAGAGAGTTCTATTCTTGATATGGGACAAGAATAGATGTTTGGGAGATTATTGGTGCAACCGTAGGTCAAGGTTGACCTGGTTGACCTGATTCGGGAAAAAGTCCAAGTATGGAGACTTGGCAAAAGTCCAAGCAGGAGCTTGGCACTAGAAAAGTCCAAGTATGGAGACTTGGCACGGAAAAGTCCAAGTATGGAGACTTGACGGAAAAGTCCAAGCAGGAGCTTGACGAGGAAAGTCCTAACTGGATGTTAGGCATTGGGAAAGTCCCGTGAGGCCAGGCAGTGGGAAAGTCCTAACTGGATGTTAGGCGATGGAAAGTCCCGGTGAGTGAAGCCAGGGGGAAAGTCCTAACTGGATGTTAGGCGGTTGGAAAGTCCTGGTGAGTGAAACCGAGCAAGGAAAATCCAGATGGATCTGGGATGATCGGACTTACGGTGTTGGAAAGTCCAAGTAGGTCAAGAGAGTGATCGGATACTTGGCACGAAGAGGAAAATCCAGATGGATCGGGGATGATCGGACGTCTGGTGTGGAAAAGTCTAAGTGGGTCAAAGGGATTGACCGACACTTGGGGGAGTGCTTAGCAGGTCAAGGGAGTGACCGGATGCTAGGTATGATATACCAACAGTCAAGGTTGACCGGATGTTGGTGTGGAAGCCTTAGGTTTAGGGTCGAGAAGTTTGGATCGGTCTGTGACCGATCCAAAGATACTTGGTTCATCTGATCGGTCCGGTGACCGATCGTAATCATCGTGAAGGCATCGCCCCCGGATCGCCCGCGCTCGATCGCGGGAAGCACGGAGTCGATCCCCGGCCGCCCCGACAGGGGATGGCGAAGGACGACGCAGTGGGCATCGCCCCAGCGCCAGAGAGCCGGATCGGTGGGGACCGATCAGATGAGCCCGATCGGTCCACGCATCGATCGAGTACGCATGTATCGCTGATCGTCGGGACCGATCAGGGCCTGATCGGTCCACGCACCGATCGAGGTCCCGATCGCGACACCGATCGGCCCGCAGACCGATCGGTTCTAGCTGCATTGCAACGGCTAGTTTTCTCGCCGCTTCTTCGCAGTATAAAAGGATCGAGGGCATCTTCCGTGCGACAACTCTTCTTCCTCCTTCCTGTTGTGTTGTGCTTGAGTTTTGTTGAGCTCGTCCAAAGCTTCGCGTGAGCTTCCTGCTGTTAGAGCTTTTGAAGCTGCTGCTTCATCCGGACTCCAGTCGACGAGAAAGCAAGATTGGTAGAGTGCTTGTGTATTCTTATTGTATTTCTTGCTTACTCTTTGTTCTTGTACTCTTTGTTTGCTGTTGCAAACGTTTGTGGCGAGGTTTCTCCACCCACAAGGAGTATATTGTATTAGCCGGTTCTCCGGGGACTCATCCACCGACGGATTGACTGGACTCGTCCACCTTACGGACACGCCGAGGAGTAGGAGCCCTAATCTCCGAACCTCGTTACATCCTCGTGTTAAGGTTTGGTTTTCTTCTCTTTCGTTTCTTTGTATTTTCCGCTGCGCTAACGAATTGTAGGAAGAAACGCGAGAGATTTGGGGTCGGCTATTCACACCCCCTCTCTAGCCGTACGAAGGATCCTAACAGTAACCACCTTGTGTTAGCATTCATTCTTTTCTTTTCCGCTGCATTTTAATACTCGATACATTTTAAATCGAACGAAATAGCCACGAGCGCTATTCACCCCCCCCCCCCCTCTAGTGCTTCTCGATCCAACACGATTCTGGCAAAAGATTAGGATGTTCGATTCCCGAAAGGAAGTTCAGATGTGCAATTCTGGCAGGAAGCCCTGGTGGGTCAAATTGACGTCAATGAGGTAATTTGACACACGATAAGTGAAGGTAAGTCACTAGAAGAGAGTGACTAAGTGAGGGTGCGTCTCGATTGAGGGGACAGTAGCGTTGTTGTAAGTTAGGCCCATTTCGGAAACCTAAATTGAGACTTTGACATGATCCTGGTCTGGAGGATAGGGTCTAAGTCATAAATTAAATCATATTATTATTGTGCTAACTTTACTTTGTAGGTTAAATATTATCATGTTGGACTAACCTAACTTGTAAGGCAAAAGGAGTAAAAAAGCCTTGGATGAACAATACCTAAGGCACCTTCAAGAATTGGAGGGTGCCTTCAGTATTGTTTATGGAAGGTGCCTTCGGTGCTATGGAAGACGTCTTCCAATGGATAAAATCCAGACCTCGTCAGTGATAAGGAGATATAAATTTGAAATGAAGTTTTGCCTATGGAAGGTGCCTTCAAGGCTATGGAAGGTGTCTTCAAGCCTATGGAAGGCGCCTTCCACACTTTTTATAAGGGTGTCTCGATCAAGCATTCTTCAACAACTTCTATACGAGCTTCTACGCTTTGGATTGGCTTTCCAACTGCTCCGGCTTCTTGCTACTACCCTGCTATGACTCTACTATGCCTGACTGTTGCTGAAAAGCATCCAAACACCGAGTTCAAGCAGACTGTCTACAAAAGTGTTTGGTAACAAAATTTAAGTTTTATACTTAATTTCTACAAATGGAAAGTGTAGCTTGTTATACTCTTCCGATTCTTTTTATACTCGATCCCCTCTTCTGGTGGTTCAGGAGGAGGTACTTAGTGGATTGGCCGTCGATAGGTCTGTGAGACCTGAGTCTTGGAGTAGGAGTCGTTGAAGGCGCCGAACCAAGTAAAACCGAACTTGTTCTTTTACTTGTCTTTTTGTTTCTGTGTTTTTTCTGCTGCATACTTTGATTTCAAAATGAAAAGATTTTTTTTTGAAAACCACGTGATTCACCTACTCTCGCGTGCATCTTGATCTAACCAGTGCTATTAGAGCCCAGTTCTGCTCTAAATTGGTGCAACCACCAATCAAGTAGGGGGAACTGTTTCTCTTTTCGAATTTTGATTTTTCACAATTTATTTAACTTGGTAAAATTTATCTCTTCAAATAACTATTTTTCATTCGATTTTTACTCGAAATTGGTGCAATACCACTCGAGTCGTTGACATATATATTTTTTTCAAGCACTAATAATCCAAGACCAAGTCTCGGTACCTCTTTTTAGTTTTCTATCTTCAGTGATCAATGACCCAACTTGAGGGATTCAACACTGCTCATTCTACTCTCTTTAATGGGAATGATTTTCCGTATTAGAAGAAGAGGATGGAAGTTTACTTGAAGACAACAATTGAGCAACGGTTCACCATCCGACTAGGCTATTGGGCGCCTGTAGATGAAGTAACAAAAGTACCACTCGATTCAGAAAGATGGAGTCCAAAAGATAAGAAGAAAGCCTAGAATGACTCAAAAGAGTTGAACATGATCCGGTGCAAACTCACAAAAGAAGAACTCAACCGAGTCGGGCCACACGAGAATGCAAAGGAGTTATGGGACAAACTTATCAAACTACATGAAGGAACTACCGACTTAAGGGTAACAAAGTGTGATCTATTATTAAATTCTTTATTTAATATTAAAATGCAAGACGGTGAAATTGTAGACCAACTACACATGAAGATCAAGGATATCCTCAATGACCTGCACATGTCAGACATTAACTCGAGAATCACGATGTTATTAGGTACTCTCTAAACTTGTTCCCTCGAAACT
The DNA here is from genome assembly GCF_018446385.1 of Zingiber officinale. NCBI lineage: Eukaryota > Viridiplantae > Streptophyta > Magnoliopsida > Zingiberales > Zingiberaceae > Zingiber > Zingiber officinale. Next base: position 52,006,533 of record NC_055986.1, on the reverse strand, counting down.
CACTATGAGCATTGATCGTAGATGCCTATAAGGTTTCAAGGAACCTCTCAAAATTAAAGTTAGATAAATTATTTTGTGAATTAGAGTTGCATGAATAAACTAATGGCCTAAAGGTCGAGAAAGGAATTGCATTTCTTGCAAGAACTTCGAAGGAACCTAAACTTGAAGTAGAAATTAAATCTAAATTGGAATCAGATGAAGAAGAGCAACTAGTGAACATGGTAAGGAAGATGTTCACTAGACGTAAAAGAAGCTTTACTAAATGCGACATGAAGATGTCCAAGTCTACATCCACTAACTCGAAGGCAAATATCACATGCTACGACTGCAGCAAAAAGGGGCACTTCAAACACGAATGCCCCAATGAAGATAAGATCAAGAAGACAAAGCAAAAGAAAGTACTAAAGGTGACTTGGGATGAGTCTTCTTTGGACAGATTGGAGGCTGACGAACTGAAGCAACCTAGCTACCTCGCGCTGATGGCAACCGGAGGTGACTCAAATCCAAAAGAAGAGCCTAAATACGAGTTAAGAAATGGATCAACATCCAATTCGGACGAACTAACTGGGGTGGTAACTTTTGATTATACCATAAATTTTTAAAATTATTTCCCGCTTAAATAAAAAATTAACAAAAACTGAGGAACACGTTGTTACATCACTGCAAGTGCACGATTTTGTCGTCAGTAATAAAAAGATATTGATCACATAGGGACTGGTTATAAGCATTAGAGATGTCTCACGAAGAATTAGCTAAACAATCAATCGGATAAAAGTTGTGTTGAGCAAGAAACTAGAAATAGAAATAAGAAAGTAAATGAGAACTTTGGTTTTTGCGGGTGCTCTAGGAGTTCGATTTCATTGTGATATTCATCAATGTAAGATGGTTCATCAACTAATATCTTTAATTAACATGCATTTGTAGGAAGTTGCCGGTTATCTCTTGCAGAAGACAACTGGCAAGGGGCTTTGATCTATATCATTAGCCACTAAATAGATATGATTCCTATGAAGTCCGTTAGCGGGACTGCCTGTCACTAGCATCCCTCAGTCATACAATACAGAAACACATCTCTACTTAATGTACATAATGATGAAGATAATAATTGCATTCATCCATCCCACCTTCTTGTAGAAACTTGCTTTACCTTTCAAGATGACACCCTAGACGCCCGTTAGTGGGACTGTCTATCACTAGCGTCCCTCGGTCATACGATCTAGGGTATCCCTCTACGGGATCCACAAGCATCACAAACATTCAATCAAACATGGTAATTAAGTCCACACACATGAATCTACACAAGATCAAATAGATACAAAACATGCAAACATCATCGAGATAGGGAATTGGCATATCCATGAGTTCTTACATCGAGTCACATCACAATTACTCCCTTAATCCTAGAACAATAGATCTACTTCATGACACAAGAAATAAGATTCGAAGACATAAATATTACAAGCATTCTAATCCCAAATCCAAGAGAAGAGAAGACAAATGCTTATCCAATGGCGACGAGTGATCATCGGAACCAATCCTGAGCTTTTGGAGTCGATGTGGAGAAGGAGACGACCTCGGATCACCTGATCAAGGCTGGAGATGATGGAGAATAGCACCAAGATATATCTCCCCAAAGGGAGAGCCTTCCTCCCTCTAGAAAGGGGGAAGAACCCCCCTTTTATAGAGCTGGGGCACGGGCACCACACAACCCGTGACACGCCCATGTGGCTCTCACACGACCTCCTGTATTATGCTCTCGGCCAGGGTGGCATGGCCGTGTGGAGGTCACACAGCCGTGTTCTGCTTTGTCTTTGGATGACCTACACGATCGTGTGTCTCACACGGCCTGGCCATTTTTGCTCTCTAGAGATGTTGCACGGCCGTGTCAGTCACACGACCAACCTATGCTTGCTCTCTGGAGATATTACATGGTCGTGTGGATCTACACAACCATGCTCTGGATATGCTCCTAGGGTGACACGACTGTGTGGAGGCCACACGACCATGCCTTGCTCCCCCTCTGGTGAAGCCACACGGGCAGTGTGCACCACATGGCTATAGTCATTTTTCTCCTTGCTTCTTTGACATGGCTATGTGGATCACATGGCTAGTGCTGTTTGCATTTGGTTGCTATCTGGATTGACAATGAACATCGCTTTCTCTCCACATTTGACTGTTGTCAATAGAAAATTTACAAAGAGCAGATCTTCGAACAAAGAGAATAATTATGCTGAAAGTAAGACAAGGAGTATAAAAGTGTATAGACAAATCATGCGTAAAGTATATGAATGTGCATCAAAATATGCATAATAAGCGTATATAATCTACGCACATCATACCCCCAGATTTAAACCTTTGCTTGTCCTCAAGCAAAATGCCGCAATCTAAACTCATGTGCTCTATAATGCGTCATAATCCCTAGTGCACTTTCCTAACTCTATCTACGAGTTTGATTGATGAGCATGATCATGGAAGTAACTCAAGTATGACCTAAGCATAAGTTTCTTGTGCACAGTGCAATAAGTGGCCCAAACTCTTCAAGTTTCAATCTTGTCCTAGTCAAGTCATCATCCAATTGAGTTCCTAGTGTTCCCGGTGATGGACACTTACCTGCCACACACTTGGTTCATATTCCTCAATCTACCCAAGGTCTCAAAGGCGTGCTCGATATTAAGAGAAATAAAGCAGTCATTTCCTCAGTAACCTAACTCAGTCTCAAAGGGGTAACTTGCTAGACCGTTAGTGCTAACTGCACCAATACAGTGCAGTTGTTGGAATTCAATGAACAACACACACTTTCGAGTTTTAATTTACAAGCACAACAGAACCCTATTTTTTAGGTCATAACTTAGCATTGAAACTCAATTTACAACCTATTTGTTATTCAAGAAATAATTCAACTATACAATTCTCACATCAAGATTTAAAAGGGCCTAATATTTTTCCATATCAGGCTCACCGAAGGGCTTGATATGATCCCATATCAGGCCCAATATGAGCCTAATATTTGTCCATATTAGGCCCAACTTGGGCCTAACATTCTAGCTAAAAGTTATTATAATTTAGCCATAACTTATAGATGAAACCCAATTTACAGGCATCCACTTTGAAATATCTAGACAATTGCCACTTCTCATATCAGAGATATAAAATTTACAAAACTCAACACAACTATTTATCTTCAAATTCATGCAAATATATACTAGTAAAAAAATATATGGATGTACTATATACAAAATTTTCTAGGATGTACTATATACAAAAGATATAGATCCATTCTGCCTTCATACAAAATATATAAATCAAGCATAATATTTTTGTTTATAGAATATTTCTGCATACATATACCAGTAAGTCAATTAGCAAGGGCTGGAGGCATTCTATAAGTCCTTTGATTATGTCCAAGTTTTTTTTTGCAGCGGCTGCATTTGATTTTTACATTCTCGTTATGTTTTAACTCGATCTGTGTCTTCTTTCGCCTATCGAGGTGCACAAGGCTATGGGGACATAGAAATATAAAGTTGTTTATACCATAAGGCCAAAATTCTTTGCTTCGATAAGGATAAATATGATCCATGTAAGTGGCTTTCCAATCTTGCAAATAAAAATAATGCTGACAATACGAGAGTGTATCCATATTTTCGATGAATGATTACAACAATAGCATATGAGCAAGGCAATCCGAAATTTTGAAACTCTCCATAGTTACAATATTTTCTTTCCAAATCAACAATGTATGAAGCACCCAGATTGAGAGTAGAGGCAGACTTTATATGGTCTAACTTTATCTCTCCTTGAATACAGTTCTATACTAGCATTTGGTGTCAAAGTACCCTCCCATTTCAAGCTTTCCTCCCTCCAATTATAGAACCATTTGTTGGTACCCCAATATTATTTTGATGTGATCAAACAAGTTAAATTATGTCCTGTTATGTTTAATCCTGTGTCTAAGTGTGCAGGAACTTAGGAGCATAGAATGTCGAGCAAAAGACACAACTAGCGAGAAGGATGACACGGGAGAGAGTTGACGGGCTCAGTGCATCTAAGGGGCGAGGTGCTGCTGAAGAGTACGCGAGCGGATGAGAAGGAGGCGCACAACATTTCTTAGGGATGAGAAGCCGGAGTTGAAGCTTGCTCGAGGAGAAGGCGGGAAGTTGGGTTCGAGTGAGCCCTATTTCGGATAACCAAAATAGCCCAAGAGAGTGGAGCCGGAGTGAAAGACCCGGACCTAAGCAAGTAGAACCGGAGCGGAAGGCCTGGACTGGAAAAAGTCAACATGATTGACTTTCCTAGTCTAGGCACCCGGAATGGAGTTTTATCTGGATCGCGTTTGACCGCGATCCATTGCGAAGGGGATAAAATTTTATCCCCCTCCAGGCGCCTGGAACCCTTCCAAGCGCCCCGACCAAGGCTATAAATACAGCCTTGGTCCAAGAAGCTAAAAATAACAAACATCTTGAGAAACAACAATTGTACACTTCTAGTTTCGTTTAGCTTCATCTTTTTATGTAATAATTGCTGTAAAGAGGCTTCTCTGCCAGAAGGAGATATTAGTGCCCTCCACTTCCTTGGATTAACAACTTCCCCATTTGTAACCAAGTAAAAACATTTATGCCTCTGTCTTTTTGGTTTTCTTATTCTTTTTTATGCAAGTGGTTGTTTAAGTTATAAGCTGAGGAAAGTATTTTTGTTTGATTTTGTGCAAGGGTTATTTACCCCCCCCCCCCCCCCCCTCTAGCCGACCGCCAAGGGTCCTAACAAGTGGTATCAGAGCCAGGACGCTTCAGGAAGACTAACCGCCGATCGAAGCACCAAATTGATGGCTGGACCGAGTATATACCCACCGAAGTTTAAGAGGGAGTTTGTGAGTTGGAAAAAGAGAATGCATGTATTCTTTAAAACTGATTTTGAATTACTTTTAATAATGAAGTTTGGTTTTGTAGCACTCGAATGTAAGGAAGAATACTAGTGGATGAAGAAGGAGCAGGCGGACTATGTGACAAACGACAAAGCAGAGTTCCATCTAGTGAGCATCCTACCGCCATAAGAAGTCAACCAGATTAGCACCTACAACTCAGCAAAGGAGCTTTGGAAGAAGTTCCTTGAGGTACACGAAGGGACGTTCGAAGCCAAGCTTGCGAGACGGGACTTACTTCGCAACCAGCTCACCAACCTTCGATTTAAAGAAGACGAATCCATTGCACACCTTCACTCGAGGATTAAGGAGCTCATCACTGGACTTTTGAATCTCAGAGAAAAGGTAAGCAACCGAGATTCGCTAAGGTACGCTCTAAATGCTTTCCCTAGAAATACGTAATGGGCATCATTAGTAGATGCCTACTATATCTCTAAGGACTTAGAATCTGTTACCTTAGAAGAGTTATTTTCAATGTTTGAAGTCCATGAATTGAGATGTGCAGATTTAAAGAAGGAGCCAAAGCACAATATTGCCCTCAAAGCGAGGAGGATGAATAAGAGCCAGAATCTTCTTTCGACGACGAGGAAATGACTATGATGGTAAATCAATTTAAAAAGTTATTTAAATCTAGAAAAACTAACCATCTGCAGGGTAGAAAGAGAAGAAAAATCAGATACTACCACTACAATGAAGAAGGGTACGTTAAAGACAACTTCCCTAAATTGAAGAACAAGGATAAAGGCAAGAATAAGAAACCCGTCCAAATGAACAAACACAAAAACCTGAAGGCGACGTGGGACGAAACGTCATCCAAATCAGATATTGAGGCTTTCTCCGGACCCGCGTTAATGGCAAGCTATCAAGACGATGAAAACGAAGCAAGCTCATCCGAAATGAGCATCGAGAGCATAGATGAAGGGGGAGCGACATTGGAAGAAAGCATCATTTCAGGGGGAGCTACGGATAACGGGATCGACAAGGTAAGTCAGGTACGATATCTTCCTCCTGATAAGTCATTTAAGTTTATAAAATATTTATCAAAGAATTGTTGCAAGATATAAAAAGAAATTAAAGAGTTAAAATTAATTCTGGCAAAATCTTATCCATTAGAAGAATTTGATAAAATAAAATTAAAAATGACAATTTACAAAATGAAATAAAGAACTTGAAAAATCATGCATGCTTGAATGTTAGAACCCAAAATTATAATAGACTAAGCTGACATCTTAGATTTCATAAGAGACAAATTAGAAAAATTTCAAAGAAATATGTTTCTAAAAATTTCTTAATTAATCCAGTTAGTTGAAACTTATATTGAGTTCTAAAGTCTTATCTAACTTGAATTTTAATTAGACTTAGCGCTTTCAGCGAGAAAATTAAATGTTTGAATTTCCTTAAGAGGCTTTGTCTAGAAAGTGGTTGTTGCTCCAATAACCAAGAAGGTCTAGTGCCTCGCCATAGCCTGGAAGTCGATTAATGAAATAAAATATTTAATTGACTAACTGATAAAACATTTAATTATAATTAAAAATGCTTTAAATAGTTACTCATTTTTTTTTCTTTTTAAACATAGAAATTTTAACTTAAAATTTTTTTTGGAAGTATCAACTTTACTTTTCCAAAATTATTTCTACAAAATTAATTTTTGTAAACTTAGGAAATTACTGATATTTTTTTATGATATCAATTTATTTTTTACTTAGATTTTTTTAAAAAAATTATTTTAAGTGCTATCAAAATAATTTTCAAAAGTTTCAGAGTTTTTCAAAATGTTGAAAATTAGTTTTTTTTTACTAAAAACTTTCCTATTTTTTTTTGAAAAATTTAACCCTTAGATTTTTTTTGGTATCTCATTTTTTTATGTGATCAAAGGGGAAGAAGGGAAGATTAAGTCTAGGAGGAGGTAGTTTAACCTTTTTCAATTGTTGCACTTTAATTGCAAATTTAAAGCTTTTACTTTATGTTAGTTTACCCTAACTTAACTCAGGTTGCTCATATCAAAAAGGGGGAGATTGTTGGTACCCCAAGGTTGTTTTAATGTGATCAAACAAGTTAAGTTAGATTTTATTATGTTTAATCCTGTGTTTAAGTGTGCAGGAACTTAGGAGCATAGGATGTCGAGCAAAAGATGAAGCTAGTGAGAAGGACAGCACGGGAGAGAGACGATGGGCTCGGTGCGTCTGAGGGACGAGGTACTGCGGAAGAGTACGCGAGCAAACGAGAAGGAGGCATGCGACATTTCCGAGGGACAAGAAGTTGAAGCGGAAGCTTGCTCGAGGAGAAGGTCGGAAGTTGGGTTCTGGTGAGCCCTATTCCGGATGATCGAAATCACCCAAGCGAGTGGAGCCGGAGCGGAAGACCCAAATCGAAGCAAGTGGAATCGGAGTGAAAGGCCTGGACTGGAAAAGTCAATATGGTTGACTTTCCTGGTCCGAACGCTCGGAACCCTTCCGGGCACCCAGAATGGAGTTTTATCCGGATCACGTTTGACCATGATTCTTTACGAAGGGGATAAAATTTTATCCCCCTCCAGGAACCTTGAACCCTCCAGGCACCTTGAACCCTTCCAGGCACCTCGACCAAAGCTATACATACAACCTTGGTCCAAGAAGTTAAAAATAACAACTCTTGTACGCTTCTAGTTTCGTTTAGTTTCATCTTTTTGTGCGATCATTGCTGTAAAGAAGCTTCTCCGCCTGAAAGAGATATTAGTGTGCTCCACTTCCTTGGATTAACAACTTCCCCGGTTATAACCAAGTAAAAACTTCTGTGCCTCTATCTTTTTGGTTTCCTTATTCTTTTTTATGCAAGTGTTTGTTTAAGTTATAAGTTGAGGAAAGTATTTTTGTTTAATTTTGTGCAGGGGCTATTCACCCCCCCCCCCCCCCTCTAGCTGGCCGAGCTGGCCGCCAAGGGTCCTACCACCATTAAGCTACTTTTCTTCTAGTATTATCAACTAACTTGTTTATGGGAAGTTTTTTGGGACCTTGACATCCGCTAGAGGGGGGGGGGGGGGGTGAATAGCTTCTCACCCAAAACTTCCTATAATGGTTAATGTGCACAGAGGAAATACAAGACAAATACTAATAAAAGAAATCAAACCTAACACGTTGTTTAACGTGGTTCGGAGATGAGGCTCTTACTCCACGGCTGTCCTTAAGGTGGACGATCCCGATCTATCGGTAGATGACTCCCCGAAAAACCTCTGGCTAGCTCGAGTAGCTCCTTGTGGGTGGAGAAACCTTGCCACAAACTCGCACAAGCTCTTGATCACTCAAGAAGACCTTGGAGACTCTAATAGGGGTTAACCACCTCTATTTTCGTCAACCTTGGCCAAACATCCCAAGCTCTATTAAATAGAGCTTGGGAGGAAACACGTAGCTGTGTTTCCCACCACAAGTCGACTAGTACTAAGTGGAATTCGACCGTTACAGACCAACGACTCGATAACAGTTGATTGGTAAAACTACCAGTCGATTGCTCCATATGGATTGAGCGAACAGAGATATTCTGTTCGCTAGCAGTCGACTGATGAAAATACCAGTCGATTGCTACAGTAACTGCTACAGTAACTGCTACAGTAATTGTTGCCGTAGACCCCTTAACTTAGAATTTTATCCCGAGTACAATCTCTCATGCACTCATCCTTGCCCGCACAACCAAGACCTAGCCTTCTAGCCTCCTCCATTAGCCTCGCATCCCTCGGACGCCTCCCCATCCTTCATGCCTTACCTTCTGGAGATTCCTTCAGCGTTATCCTTATTGTCGGGTCTTCCTTTTCCAAGATGCCGCTCCTTTGGGACTTCATCTATTGTCAAGTCACACTTGGACTTACGTAGCCACCAAGACTATATGCTTGGACTTACACCACCAAGATTCACCCTTGGACTTTCCTCCTTTGCCAAGATCACACTTGGACTCTCCTTGTTGTACCTGTAAGATAAAAAAGAATATAGATATCTCCACAATGGTATGATATTATCCACTTTGGACCTAAGCCCTCATGGTTTTGCTCTTAAGCTCTACCCAAAAGGTCTCATGCCAATGAAGATATTTTTTCTCTTATAAACCCATGATCTTTCTCATGTGTTTTCAATGTGGGACTATATTTGCAACCTGACAATCCCAACAATCCTCCGCTCAAACAAAGGACCACATGCTTTCCACGTCCGATCCTCGACCCACCAGATCTTCCTGCCCCTTGGTCCACCCGACCTACTAGGACTTTCTGCCTGGTGTCTGGTCCTCTTGATACGAACATAGGAGCCCCTACTTTCTTTGTTCGAGGTTAATATTATACCCACATGGCTCAATCAGACCATAGCTCTTGTGCATGGTCGACAATTAAGCCTTCTGGCAATTCGGGCTCTGATACTAATTGTTGGATCGGAATAGTGCGATAGAGGGGGGGGGGGTGAATATCGCGCTTAAAACTTTTCTTATCGTATTTTAGAAACAATCAGAATATGCAGCGGAAAGTAAGATACTCAGTTTAGTTACTTGATTCGAAGCCTAGGTCGACTCCTACTCCAAGGCCCGCAGTCCTTGACCGCACCGATAGACAATCCACTAAAACTCTTCTTTTTGAAAACCTCGAAAAGAAGTAGTGCGTACAATATGTAAGATAGTAACACCCTACTATCTTGTAACAATTCAAGTATAATGCAAGAATAAATATACCGACAATAAAAGACGAAGCTTGGTCGACACTTCTGGATAGAGCAGCTTGCGAGTTGTAGAGCAGTAGCACAATCAACAGAAGCTTGCACAATGATTAATTTTGAACCAAACAACATTACTCAGCCTTGGACCTCGAGCTCTCTTTTATAAAAATCGTTGACGTTCGGTCGACCGATCCCTAGGTTCGGTCGATAGAACCAGCTCCCTTCCAGCTTCGCTGAGATCTGATGTTGATTCGATCTTCGACATTAACTGATCATTGAGGGTTCAGTTGACCGATCCTTCTTTTCGGTCGATTGAACAGTATCCTTCCCTGTTCGTCGAGATTTTCTGAGATGTGCACTTAATGCTGCATTGATGAGATAATTGTTTGGTCAACCAATCCATGTGTTCGGTCGACCGATCAACATACTTTCCTTCTGCTTCTGATCGATCTGAAAATGTGCTGAGTAATCAGAGTTCGATCAATCGATAATTTGGTTCGGTTGGTCGATCAAGCTTTGATCGAACTTTGTTTTAGTCTGAACTTGTATCTGCTCCAAGTTAGCCTTGTTCGGTCGATCGATCCTCTGGTTCGGTCGACCGATCAGGCCGAACCTACAAAATAGTGTTAGATAGAGTATTCCTGCAACACAAAAGTTAGCACAGTCATATATAATGCACGAGTAATATTAAACAGCAGAACTGTCTTGATCTCAACTTGGAAACCTTCCCGATTTCTTCAGTTGGATCAGTGACCTTAGGTTGTTCCTTTCAGGAACACGACCTCACTATCGCTCCTCTAATTGCTTACCTCAACATACCTGCCAAACATTGATCCTCCAGATCTGTTTGGACTTTTCACTTAACCTTGATCAGCTCTCTAGGACTTTCTCTCGATCTTCAGTCCTCTAGATCTCTCGATCTCACTGCCAAGTGTCGGGTCCTCTCGACCCACTTGGTCTTTCTGTTGGTGCAACATCCCTCAGGTCAAGGTTGACCTGGTTAACCAAGATGAGTCTTGGTTTGGGTTTAGATGTTTGACAATAAGATATTGATCGAAGAAGAGTCAAGTAGGTCAAGGTTGACCGGATACTTGACTGGGAAGTCCTAACTGGCATGTTAGGCAGGTGAAAATCCTGGTGAGTGAAGCCAGGTGAAAGTCCTAGTGAGTGAAGCTAGGCAGAAGGAAATCCTGGTGAGTGAAGCCAGGTGAAAGTCCTAGTGAGTGAAGCTAGGCAGATGGAAAACCCTAGTGAGTGAAGCTAGGTGAAAGTCCTAGTGAGTGAAGCTAGGCAGATGGAAAACCCTAGTGAGTGAAGCTAGGTGAAAGTCCTAGTGAGTGAAGCTAGGCAGATGGAAAACCCTAGTGAGTGAAGCTAGGTGAAAGTCCTGGTGAGTGAAGCCAGGCAAGGGAAAATCCAGATGGATCAAGAATGATCGGACATCTGGTGTTGGGAAGTCCAAGTAGGTCAAAGGATTGACTGGATACTTGGCAAGGAAGGAAGTCCAGATGGGTCAAGGTTGACCAGACATCTGGTGGAAGTCCAAGTAGGTCAATGGAGTGACCGGATACTTGGCACGACGAGTAAAAGTCCAAGTGGGTCAAAGGGAGTGACCGGACACTTGGTGGGGAGTCCTGGCAGGTCAAGGGAGTGACCAGATGCGAGGCATGATGTACCAACAGGTCAAGGTTGACCGGATGTTGGTTAGGAAGGTTTGGGACTTGGTTTTGGGCAAAATCGGATCGATCCGTGATCGATTCAGCCGTGGATCGATCGGATCGATCCGATTCTTCCCAATCAGAAGCTCGGATCGATCCGTGGATCGATTCAGGTCGCTACCGATCGGACGCGACTGCTTCGCGCGATAAGCGCCGGATCGATCCGTGGATCGATCCAGCGCGCCTCGAGGTGCTCGGATCGATCCGTGGATCGATCAGCCTCCCGATCGATTCGGAACATTCGAATCGATCGGGATCCGACCGTTGCGTCGGGTTTAAAGCCGCAGGCGAGCGTGGTCTTCGGCATCTCTTCATGATCTCTTCACGAGCTCTTCTCAGATTCATTCCAGCTCCTCCACAGCTCTCTACAAGCACGTGATCGCCAGTTCTTGAAGGTTCTTGGAGGCTTTCCAAGTCAAGAGGCGGATCTATTGCAAGAGGAAGAAGTTAGGGTTAGGGTTTTTACTGCACATCTTGTAAGCCTTTGCTTAACTTGTATTTCCCTTTCTTCTTCTTGTATTGAGAGTGTTGTAGGGCTTCTCCGCCTTTGGTAGTTACCATAAAGGAGTGTTATTCATAGTGGAGGGTGTGTGCGTTGGTGTGGATCCTTGGATTAGTCACCTCTTGTGAGGTGGATACCAAGTAAAATCCTAGTGTTAGCGTCTTGTGTTTGTTTCTGTATTTTCCGCTGCACATCCAAGAAGAAACAAGCAACGTCAAGCAACGAAGCACACCGAGCGAACGCGACAAGCTATTCACCCCCCCCCCTCTAGCTACTTTTGGTCCTAACAAGTGGTATCAGAGCGAGGCCGCTCTTCACCGGAATCATCGCCGGAAGGGTCAAGCATATCAAGAAAAGCTAGAGGGTGAAGAAGTTGGAGCAAATTCTTCAAGTTCAAGATTTTATCAAGCTCAACTTCAAGATGCAATTCCAAGATGGACTTGGATTTGACACAAGGGTGGCTCCACCATACACTTCTACAAGTTTTGATTCTTGGAGATCAAGAATCGAAAACTTTCTTATGATGGAGATAGAGCAATGGTTTGCTCTAATGGAAGGCTTCAAAGCTCCAACGAACTCCAAGGGCAAGCTTCTAAAGAAAAGCAGATGGAGCTCGGAGCAAATTCAAAGGGGCGAGGCAAATGACAAAGTGACCAAGCTTTTGGTCAACTTATTGCCTAGCCACATCTTGGCTCAAGTTGGAGAATTCAAAGATGCCAAGGAGCTTTGGAGCAAATTGGCCAAGCTTCATGAAGAGATCCCCTCCACTGTACGAGATCAAGAAGAATCCAGAGAGGGAGACTCTTTGGAGCAAGACCAAGAGGAGGATTCCGAGGTTGAGAGATGCTCAACCTCCGAAGAAGAGGAAATCCAAGAAGCTTCATCCTCAAGGGAATGCAACGAAGGGAACAAGGAGGGAGCATACTCCTTGTTTCATATTCAAGATGATGAAGCCTCCACCTCTAGGATTGAGGGGGAGCAATCCTTGGTGACACCGGATCAAGAAGAAGAAGAAGCTTCTACATCCGGGTCAAGAGAAGAAGAGGAGGAAGAAGCTTCTACCTCCACAAGTCAAGAAAAATCAAATGGAGGAGAATCAAGATCCGATCAAGAGGAAGCCTCTACCTCCGGATCCAAAGAAAAAGATGCCACTCCTACAAGCAAAGGTATAAATATTTCAATTAATAATAAAAATCATATTATATGCTTTGAATGTAGGGAACATGGGCACTACAAGAGCAAGTGCCCTAAATTAGCCAAGAAGAAGGGCCAAGTGGCACAAAAGGGCAAAGAGAAGGCCAAGGAGACCATCCCCGGAACAAAGAAGAGCAAGGAGCATATTATATGCTTCTCTTGCAATCAAAAGGGGCATTATCGTAGTCAATGCCCCAAGGGGAAGAAGAAGGTCAAGGCTCAAGGAGGCACTAGTCAAGGGGGAGCCTCCAAGGTAAAAAGGAAGGTAACTTTCATTGAGCCTATTCCTTTGCAAAATGGTAAAAAGCATGATAGTTCAAATTTTTATCATTTTAATGCAATTTACCATAAGAATAGAAAGCATGAGGGCTTTAAGGAAAAGCATGTGGCCCTACATGCTAAGACTATCACTCCTAGGGTTAGGAATGTAGGTAAAAGTCTAGGCAATAACTCTAAGGATTTTAGATACAAGCCTAAAAACCAACATGCACATGGACTTAATGAAAAACCAAATCCTAAGGATTTAATGATAGAAAATCAAGTCTTGAGATCAAGACTTGATAAAATGGAAAAGACCCTAAAAAGGATGGAAAATATCCTAAAAGGGCAAAATGAGCAAAACCTAGGGCTAGGAAAGTCAAAGCCATCAAATAGCCATAGAGGTTTGGGATACAAACCAAAGGCTAAGAAGGATGTGCCTAGTTATCATAGGGTTCCATATAGTTATGGAACAAACCCTAGGTTTAATGGTCAAGTCAAGAATACTAGGGAAGTCATCCCTAAGAGTATTTTTGCAACCAAAGTGACTAAGACTTCTAAGAAGTCTAAGAAAGTCACTAACAAGGTCACAAGGGAGGCTATCTCTAGGGTTGACCTAGAAAATGTGACCAAGGCTTCTAAGAAGCCCAACAAGGTCACTAGGAAGGTATCTAGGGAAGTTATCCCTAGTGAGTACCTAGAGCATCCAAGGAGCACCAATAGGTGTTGGGTTCCTAGGAGCATCTTCTCTACCCCATAAATGGGTTAGAGAGTGTCAACTCCAATTAGAAGGGTAGTTAACCCAACTTTGAGGAAACTGACACTCAAGGAGCATTTTCAAGGTTTTGTTAACCTTTGAAAATGAAATGGAACTATTATTTACTCCTTGAAAGAGTAAAATGTGCCTAGTGGTGAAAATTTGATTTTAATCTTAAAAGGCACACATTGGGAAATTCATAAGAGCTACCAAGTTGGGATTTTGGTATGTTCTTAGGAAATTTAAGGCAATCCGGGCCTTAACTTTAAAGTGCTACTCTTGTGGAAAAATGAAATATGCCAACATCTGAGGAATATGTTTAATTTCAATTGGCATAAATTAATCAAGGGAATTAGAAATGCCAATTTAGGTTTTGGCGTTTTCTTGATGCACTTAAGGGCAATCTAGGTTTAAGTTGTAAGTTTAGCTAAGGTTTTAAGGATACTTAGATAGCTAATCTAGGTATATTTTATTTATGCTAAATCTTGCCATGATTGTTTGCCCATCATATGCCATGACATCATGTCTACTTTTGCATTCATGACTTATTATGAAAAATATAAAAATACCATGTCATGTCATGCATACATCATGTAGTTATAGGAATATTTCTTTTGAAAGTTATTTTATTTTGATGTATGCCATAACATTATCATGCATTAGTTTAATTCCTTGTAATTAAGGACAAAAGGCATTTAACAACAATTATTAACAAGTGACATCCTTGGTGGATGTCTAGTATATATCTAAAATGCCTAGATAGATATGCATGATCCCTAGAATAGGGCAAAACCAAAATCTTACATCTCACAAGGACTATAAGATGACTTGTATGTGTTTTAGTGCACATTAGATACAAGTGAGATGTTAGGAAGATGAACAAAACTCAAGATGTTGATTTAGTGCATTCTTTTGAGTTTTAGGTTCATCAAAACACATAGTTATGTGTTTTCCCATCATTGGGAAAGCTAATGTACAAGTCATGTGCATTAAGCCCAAGGAATATGGTGGGATATTGGTTTTGAAAAAGTTTTCAAAATTATTTTGGAAAACCTTGGTGAAGGCTATCTTTTGATAGTAATCACCATTGTATAGTTAGACACAAACTTGAAGAAAACACTAAAGTTTTTGCAAGTTTTCAAGTTTGTGTCAATCTTTGAAAAAAATGATGTATTTTCATAGAAAACTATTTTTCCTTGATAATATATGCCCTAAACATTGTCTACACGAAATTTCATAATTTTTGGATTTTTGTAGAATTTTCTAGGGGTTTCTGAAGTTGACTGAAATGGAATTTCAGCAACTATCAGGTCCTCGATCGATCCATGGATCGATTGAGTGCTGAATCGATCCATGGATCGATTCGGGCAAATCATCACAGAATGTTCGCGGATCGATCAGCCGATCGATCCAGTAGTCCGAATCGATTAGTGGATCGATTCGAAAGGTTCAATCGATTGGAACCCAACTCCAATCGATCCAAGTTGCCGATTTTGGGTGGGAAAGCTCAGCACTTTGAACCTATTTTAGTATAGGTAACCATTCCAAACCCATAAAATACATTTGTATACAATAAAAAGGGTGTTTTCGTGATGAAAACAAGGATGGAATGGTTAAGGAAGACTTCATTGAAGTTTAGGTTGAGGTTTGTTTCAAATTTTGAACATTTGAACCTCAAAACTTCAAAATCTGGGTTTCCTAAAGGTTTAGGGATTCCAAGTCATTGTTGGTGCAATGACAGAAGTTACCACCATGTCTTTAGGGGGAGGGACTCTTTAAAGACATGAAAATTATTTTTCATGAACCTTGGAAGGTGGTTAACCTTCTGTTGTGAACTTGCTCAAGGTTGAGCATTTAAACTTGAAATGGGGATAAATGGGGAGTGGATATCCTCATCATTTCAAGTGGCAACTCAAGAGGTTGAAAATGCTCAAGGTTGGGTATTTGTCAACATTGAGGGAGAAGTTAAGGATAATGAAGGGTATGGGACCTTCAATATTGAGTTGATCACAATGAGTGAAATTGTGATCACGATGAGCAACTCTTCAGGGGGAGAGTCTTCAACAAATGGAGTTGTTGAAGTGTGCCCAAAATTGGAGCATAGGTTGATGTGTGTCCAAAGACGGGTTGATGTGGTTTATTAGTAGGAGGTTGATGTGTGCCAATAGGGGGAGAATGAAAGGAAGTAAGTTAGGTTTTCATTACCTAGAGGGAGTTTGCCCTCTTAGGGGGAGAATGAAAAGCTTAATTTATGGGTTCATTACCTAGTGGCATGAAGAAGGAGGCTATAGGATTAGCCTAACTTACATGTGGGATTGTAAGTGTTATTGTGGTATTGTCAAACATCAAAAAGGGGGAGATTGTTGGTGCAACATCCCTCGGTCAAGGTTGACTGGTTAACCAAGCTGAGTCTTGGTTTGGGTTTAGATGTTTGACAATAAGATATTGATCGAAGAAGGTCAAGTACGAGGTTTGACAGATACTTGGACAATGCAGGTGCATGTTATGTGGGGAAAATCTGATGAGTGAGTGATCAGTGTGGATGAAGAAGAGTCAAGTAGGTGACCTGACTGTGAAAGTCCTAGTGAGTGAAGCTAGGCAGATGGAAAACCCTAGTGAGTGAAGCTAGGTGAAAGTCCTAGTGAGTGAAGCTAGGCAGATGGAAAACCCTAGTGAGTGAAGCTAGGTGAAAGTCCTAGTGAGTGAAGCTAGGCAGATGGAAAACCTTAGTGAGTGAAGCTAGGTGAAAGTCCTGGTGAGTGAAGCCAGGCAAGGAAGGAAATCCAGATGGATCAAGAATGATCGGACATCTGGTGTTGGGAAGTCCAAGTAGGTCAAAGGATTGACTGGATACTTGGCAAGGAAGGAAGTCCAGATGGGTCAAGGTTGACCAGACATCTGGTGGAAGTCCAAGTAGGTCAATGGAGTGACCGGATACTTGGCACGACGAGTAAAAGTCCAAGTGGGTCAAAGGGATTGACCGGACACTTGGTGGGGAGTCCTGGCAGGTCAAGGGAGTGACCAGATGCGAGGCATGATGTACCAACAGGTCAAGGTTGACCGGATGTTGGTTAGGGAGGTTTGGGACTTGGTTTTGGGCAAAAACCAAGTGCTGGATCGATCCGTGGATCGATCCAGGCTGTGGATCGATCAGTGGATCGATCCAGATTCTTCCCAGCGAACAGAAAGCTTCTGGATCGATCCGTGGATCGATCCAGGCGCGTTCCCTGAGCACAGAGGCGCTCTGGATCGATCCGTGGATCGATCCAAAGCCTCCCCGATCGATTCGGAACATTCGAATCGATCGGGATCCGACCGTTGCGTCGGGTTTAAAGCCGCAGGCGAGCGTGGTCTTCGGCATCTCTTCACGATCTCTTCACGAGCTCTTCTCAGATTCATTCCAGCTCCTCCACAGCTCTCTACAAGCACGTGATCGCCAGTTCTTGAAGGTTCTTGGAGGCTTTCCAAGTCAAGAGGCGGATCTATTGCAAGAGGAAGAAGTTAGGGTTAGGGTTTTTACTGCACATCTTGTAAGCCTTTGCTTAACTTGTATTTCCCTTTCTTCTTCTTGTATTGAGAGTGTTGTAGGGCTTCTCCGCCTTTGGTAGTTACCATAAAGGAGTGTTATTCATAGTGGAGGGTGTGTGCGTTGGTGTGGATCCTTGGATTAGTCACCTCTTGTGAGGTGGATACCAAGTAAAATCCTAGTGTTAGCGTCTTGTGTTTGTTTCTGTATTTTCCGCTGCACATCCAAGAAGAAACAAGCAACGTCAAGCAATGAAGCACACCGAGCGAACGCGACAAGCTATTCACCCCCCCTCTAGCTACTTTTGGTCCTAACACTTTCCACCTAGGTTCCACGATCTGTTAAGACTTTTCCTGCCTAGCCTCCAACTAGGTCTTTCCCGGTTGAGTAAACAGCCTGCACACTTAGTTAACTTGTTAGATCACAATAAGACTTAACTTGAACCTTTGACAACATCAAAACTCAGGTTTGATTCTGGTGTAACTTGCACCAATAATCTCCCCCTTTTTGATTGTTTGACAACAATCTCCCACTTAGTTAACTTGCTCTAATACCAATTGTAGGATCAAAAAGAATTTAGATATCTCCATAATGGTATGATATTGTCCACTTTAAACCTAAGCTCTCATGGTTTTGCTCTTAGGCTCTACCCAAAAGGCCTCATGCCAATGGAGATATCTTTTCTCTTATAAACTCATGATCTTTCTCATGTGTTTTCAATGTGGGACTATATTTGCAATCTTGCAACCCCAACAGTACCTGTAGCCTGTACACTCACAATGCATATCAAATACAATAATAAACCTAACTTAAAGCTTTGTCCAAACATCAAAACCTAGGGTACCTAGATTGCTCCAACAAAGTTTACTTGTATACTTGAACAAAGCATTTAAACTCTCTATACAATTAGTGGGTAGCATTGTATACCTTCTCCCATTAAAGTGTGCATTAGCCCATCTTTTAGGGTTAATGTTCTAAAGCCACTTATGGGCATCTGGATGTTTTTTAAGCATGGACTGCATTATGAGATTATACCGGAGTATTGTGTTTGCTCGTGTTGCTTCCCAAAATAAGTCTAAAGATGACCTACTGCCAGTATCTGTTACCATATTGCAAGACATGTGGTATCAACAAAAAGCATGATGGGTGATTAGGTAAACTTTCCTAACTTCTAATATAATGTCACGATGTCTATCTGATACTATACTAATTGATTGTGCATCGACAACAAAGAATATCTTTGTATGATCTAAAAACCACTCTCATATAGACCCACATTCAACTTCAATGATTCCAAAGGTAACTGGGAGGACATTCCCATTACCATCGATCTCTGTAGCCATCAACAATAGACTCAGATACTGTTCTCTTAGATATGTGGCATCAATTTTGATCAATTTTATAGATATGACCTGAATACTCTTCGACATGTGCCAAAAGTTCAAAATTATCATTGAAACTGATTGTTACCATTCCTGTGTAGTGCCACATAAGTTTTGGGATCCTTGACTCTCAACTCATGCAGATATAGTGGAAGATCTCTATATGCTTGATCATAATCTCCAACCATCTTTTTCATTGCTTTCTCTCGGGCTATGCATGCTTTGTTGTATGATATGGTCTTGCCAAACTTAGATTTTATGTCATATATAATCATAATTAGTTTATATTGTTTGTTAGAAACAAATTGGTCTTCAATAAAAGATGCTACAAATAAGGAAGAGCAGGCTTGATGATCAACACTTTCCCTTACGGTGCTACATTGATGTTCCTTTACATATTTTGTAATAGTAAACTCCAAATCATCCTACCCAACCACTCTCCATGTACATGGTTACTTAAAGCAAACTACTGCCACTTTATTTATCCGAGTTTCTACTGAGTTATATCTCATATTTTTATTCATGGCATGCTTCACAAGTGTATTCTTGAACTCTTGTCGAGAAGTAAAAATCTGCCCAACAAAAAATTTATCCTCATCTCTTGCCTCTCCTATATGCCTTTGTAGCAATCGAGAATTCAGAATATATGGATCATCAATAATTGTGAACTTCTTCTCTAAGTCACTGTACTGCTTTGGGAGAAATTCATATTGTTCAATCTACATATCATCAGCTAAGAACTCTTTCACATCTATATTGCATTGTAATTCCTCTAAAATCTGGATATGATTCTCTTTGTCCTCACTCCAAGTAGAATCAAAGTATTTGACAAGTGTCGTACCAAGATTTTGAACCTCATCTTCTAGGTCACTTCTTTCTTCATTTAAATCAAAGGACAAAAGTAGATCCAGAGCGGGGGGTGAATAGCTCGTCGCGTGCTAGGTGCTCGTCGTTGATTGTTTCTTCAAAGATGTGCAACGGAAATACAAGAAACAAACCACACAACGCTAACAAGGTTGGTTTACTTGGTATCCACCTCACAAGAGGTGACTAGTCCAAGGATCCACACCTACTCACGCACCCTCCACTAATAAAACCCTCCTTTTCGGTAACTACCGAAGGCGGAGAAGCCCTACAAGTTCACACTACAAGAAGAAGGGGAAAGGATACAAAATACAAGAACAAAGCTTACAATGAGTACAAAAAAACCCTAACCCTAGCTTTCTTCCTCTTGCAATAGATCCGCCTCTTGACTTGGAAGAACCTCCAAGAACTGCAAGAACTGGCGTGGAGAGCTCTGTGAGTCGCTGGTGAAGATCTGAGGTCTGTCGTGGAAGCGATTTCGAAGGAAATGAACGCCTGCGGCTTAAATCGAAGCTAACGGTCGAATCCCGATCGATTGGAATGCTCCCAATCGAGCGAGGAGGCTTTCGATCGATCCACGGATCGATCCAGAGCGGGGGGTGAATAGCTCGTCGCGTGCTAGGTGCTCGTCGTTGATTGTTTCTTCAAAGATGTGCAACGGAAATACAAGAAACAAACCACACAACGCTAACAAGGTTGGTTTACTTGGTATCCACCTCACAAGAGGTGACTAGTCCAAGGATCCACACCTACTCACGCACCCTCCACTAATAAAACCCTCCTTTTCGGTAACTACCGAAGGCGGAGAAGCCCTACAAGTTCACACTACAAGAAGAAGGGGAAAGGATACAAAATACAAGAACAAAGCTTACAATGAGTACAAAAAAACCCTAACCCTAGCTTTCTTCCTCTTGCAATAGATCCGCCTCTTGACTTGGAAGAACCTCCAAGAACTGCAAGAACTGGCGTGGAGAGCTCTGTGAGTCGCTGGTGAAGATCTGAGGTCTATCGTGGAAGCGATTTCGAAGGAAATGAACGCCTGCGGCTTAAATCGAAGCTAACGGTCGAATCCCGATCGATTGGAATGCTCCCAATCGAGCGAGGAGGCTTTCGATCGATCCACGGATCGATCCAGAGCACCTCTGTGCTCTGGAAAAATGCCTGGATCGATCCACGGATCGATCCAGCGCTTATCGCGCGAAGCAGCAGCGTCCCAATCGATCCACTGTTCGATTGGGACCTCTGGATCGATCCACTGATCGATCCAGCTCTTGGTTTTTACCCAAAACCAAGTCCCAAGCCTCCCAAACCAATATTCGGTCAACCTTAACCTGTTGGTACGTCATGCCTAGCATCTAGTCACTTCCTTGACCTGCTAGGACTCCCTCACCAAGTGTCCGGTCAATCCCTTTGACCCACTTGGACTTTTCTTTGTGCCAAGTATCCGGTCAATCCTTTTGACCTACTTGGACTTTTCTTTGTGCCAAGTATCCGGTCAATCCCTTTGACCTACTTGGACTTTTCTTTGTGCCAAGTATCCGGTCAATCCTTTTGACCTACTTGGACTTTTCTTTGTGCCAAGTATCCGGTCAATCCCTTTGACCTACTTGGACTTTTCTTTGTGCCAAGTATCCGGTCAATCCCTTTGACCTACTTGGACTTTTCTTCATCATGCCTGGCTTCACTCACCAGGACTTCCAATCTGCCTAGCTTCACTCACTAGGACTTCTCTTCTGCCTGGCTTCACTCACTAGGACTTCTCTTTTGCTTGGCTTCACTCACCAGGACTTCTCTTTTCGCCTAACATCCCAGTTAGGACTTCCCAGTCAAGTATCCGGTCAATCCTTGACCTACTTGACTCTTCTTTAATCAACCTTGTATTGTCAAACATCGAAACCCAAACCAAGACTCAAGCTTGGTCAACCAGGTCAACCTTGACCTGAGAGATGTTGCACCAACAATCTCCCCCTTTTTGATGTTTGACAATACCACAATAACACTTACAATACCACATGTAAGTTAGGCTAATCCCATAGCCTAAACCTTCTTCTTGCCACTAGCTAATGGAAGCATAAGTTAAACTCTTCATTCTCCCCCTAAGAGTGCAAACTCTCTCTTAGATAATGAAAGCCTAACTTACCCCCTTTCATAAGTCCTTTCATTCTCCCCCTATTGGCACACATCAAACCATGCCCCATTTTTGGGCACACATCAACAAATTCATTGTTGAAAACTCTCCCCCTGAAGAGTTGCTCATCGTTGATCACAACTTCACTCGTTGTGATCAACACGATAATGAAGGTCTCATTCCCTTCATTTTCAACCAATGCTCGCCCTGAAGCATTAACAAGGTCTAATGACCCAAATGAAGGTCTCATACCCTTCATTTATCCTTAATCCTACATTCTCCTTCAATGTAGTTAAATACCCATCCTTAAACATTATCCACTTGAACAACTTGAACAATGAGGATATCCACTCCCCATTAACGTTCAAACGCTCAACTTTGAGCATGTTCTTAAAGGAAAGTTAACCACCTTCCAAGGTTCATGAAAATAATTTTCATGTCTTTAAAGAGTCCCTCCCCCTAAAGACATGGTGATAACTTCTGTCATTGCACCAACAATGACTTAGAATCCCTAAACCTTTAGGAAACCCAAATTTTGAAGTTGCGAGGTTCAAATATTCAAACCTTTGAAACAAACCTCAACCTAAACTTCAATATAGTCTTCCTTAACCAATCCATCCTTGTTTTCAACATGAAAACTCCCTTTTTATGTATACAAATGTATTTTGAGGGGTTTGGAATGGTTACCTAGACTAACATAGGTTCAAAATGCTGAATTCAGGCCTTCCCAGTCAAAATCAGCAACTTGGATCGATTGGAGTTGGGTTCTAATCGATTGAACCTTGCTGAATCGATCCACTGATCGATTCAGGAGGGTTGGATCGATCGGTGGATCGATCCAGACGGCTTCTGTTCGCAGAAAGCCTGCTCTCAATCGATCGCCCGATCAATTGAGACCCTTCAATCGATCGGGTGATCGATTGAGGTCTGAAAGTTGCTGAAATTCAATTTTAGTCAACTTCAGAAACCCCTAGAAAATTCTACAAAATTCCAAAAATCGTGAAAATTTGTGTAGACATTGTTTAGGGCATATATTATCATGGAAAAATAGTTTTCTATGAAAATACTTCAGGTTTTCAAAGATTGACACAAACTTGAAAACTTGTAAAAACTTTAGTGTTTTCTTCAAGTTTGTGTCTAACTATTCAATGGTGATTACTATCAAAAGATAGCTTTCACCAAGGTTTTCCAAAATCTTTTTTAAAACCATTTTCAAAACCAATATCCCATCATGTTCCTTGGGCTTAATGTACATGACTTGTACATTAGCTTTCCCAATGATGGGAAAAACACATAACTATTGTTTTGATGAACTTAAAACTCAAACGAATGTACTAAATCAACATCTTGAGTTTTGTTCATTATCCTAACACCTCACTTGTATCTAATGTGCACTAAACCACATACAAGTCATCTCATAGGTCTTTGTGAGATGTAAATTTTGGTTTTGCCCTAATCTAGGGATCATGCATATCTTTCTAGGCATTTTGAGTGATAAACATCCACCAAGGATGTTACTTGTTGATTTCACTTGTTTATAAATATCTTTTGTCCTTAATTTTAAGGAAATAAACATAATGCATGATAATGTTATGGCATACATCAAAATGGATTAGCTTTCAAAAGAAAGATTCCTATAACTATATGATGTATGTATGACATGACATGGTATTTTTGTATTTTTCATAGTAAGTCATGAATACACAATACAAAACTAAATATGATGTCATGGCATATAGTGAGAAAATAATCATGGCAAGGTTTAGCATAAATAAAATACCTAGATTACCTATCTAGGTGTCCTTAAACCTTAGCTAAGTTAAAACTTAAACCTAGATTGCTCTCTAAATGCTCCAAGAAAATGTCAAAACCTAATTTGGCATTTCTAATTCTCTTGATTAACTTATGCCAATTGAAATTAAGCTTATTCTTCAAATGTTGGCATATTTCGTTCTTCCACAAGAGGAGCACTTTGAAATTAAGGCTTAAATTGGCCTTAAATTTCCTAAGAACATACCAAAATCCCAACTTGATAGTTCTTATGATTTTTCCAATTTGTGTCACTTAAAATATCATCCAATTTATCAAATTGTGACACATTTTACTCTTCTAAAGAGTAAACATAAATCCATTTCATTTTCAAAGGTTAATAATAACCTTGAAAATGCTCCTTGAGTATCAATTTCTTCAAAGTTGGGTTAACTACCCTTCTTCTTAGAATTGACACTCTCTAACCCATTTATGGGGTAGAGAAGATGCTCCTAGGAACCCAAAACCTATTGGTGCTCCTTGGATGCTCTAGGTATTCACTAGGGATAACTTCCCTAGATACCTTCCTAGTGACCTTGTTTGGCTTCTTAGAAGCCTTGATCACTTTTTCTAGGTCAACTCTAGGGATTGCTTCCCTTGTGACCTTGTTTGTGACTTTCTTAGACTTCTTAAAAGTCTTAGTCACATTTATTGCAAATATACTCTTAGGGATGACCTCCCTAGTATTTTTTGCTTGCCCACTAGGCTTAGGGTTGGTTCCATAGCTATATGGAACCCTATGGTAAGTAGGTGTATCCCTTTTGATTTTAGGTTTGTATCCCAAACCTCTATGACCCTTGGATGACCCTTGTGTCATATTTGTGATTTTTCTAAGGGTCTTCTCTAATTTATCAAGTCTTGACCTCAAGACTTGATTTTCCTTCCATAATTCTTCAACCTTAGGTTTTTCACTAAAACCTTGATTTTTCTTCTTCTTAGGCACATATCTAGAATCCTTAGGGTTCTTGCCTAAGTTCCTATCTACCTTTCTAAACCTAGGTTGAGAGGTTTTAGCATGATAAGCTACATGATTTTCTTTAATTTTATCATGCCTCCTATTTTCATGGTAAATAGCATTTAAATGATATAAACTTGAACTATCATGCTTTTTACCATTACTCAAATGGATAGGCTCAATAAAGGTTACCTTTCTTTTTACCTTGGAGGCTCCCCCTTGAGTTGAGCTTCCTCCTTGAGCCTTGACCACCTTCTTCCCCTTAGGGCATTGACTTCGGTAATGCCCCTTTTGATTGCAAGAGAAGCACACAATGTGCTCCTTGCTCTTCTTTGTTCCGGGGATGGTCTCCTTGGGCTTCTCCTTGCCCTTTAATGCCACTTGGCCCTTCTTCTTGGCCAATTTAGGGCATTTGCTCTTGCAATGCCCATGTTCCCTACATTCAAAGCATATAATATGATTTTTATTATTAATTGAAATGTTTATACCTTTTTGTGTAGGGATGACACTTTCTCCTTTGGATCCGGAGGTAGAAGCTTCCTCTTGATCCGAAGATGATATTCCTCCATTTGATTTTGCTTGACTTATGGAGGTGGAAGCTTCTTCATCCTCTTCTTCTCTTGACCCGGATGTGGAGGATTCTTCTTGCTCTTGTTCCGGTGTCAATGAAGATTACTCCCCCTCAATCCTAGAGGTGGAGGCTTCACCTTCTTCTTCATCTTCATCCTCTTGTACATGAAACAAGGAATATACTCCTTCCTTGCTCTTTTGATTGATCTCCTTTGAGGATGAAGCTTCTTGGACCTCCTCTTCGGAGGTTGAGCATCTCTCAACCTCGGAATCCTCCTCTTCTTGGTTTTGATCCATTGAGTCGCCCTCTTTGGATTCTCCTTGATTTGGTACAGTGGAGGGGATCTCATGAATCCTTGCCAATTTTCTCCAAAGCTCCTTGGCATCTTCAAACTCTCCAATTTGCTCCAAGATGTTGCTTGGCAATAAATTGACCAAAAGCTTGATCACTTTGTCATTGGCCTCACATCTTTGGAGTTGCTCCTTACTCCATTTGCTTTTCTTGAGAGCTTTGCCCTTGGAGTTCTTTGGAGCTTCAAAACCTTCCATAAGAGAAAACCATTGCTCTATCTCCACCATTAAGAAATTCTCGATCCTTGATCTCCAAAGATCGAAGCTTGTAGATATGTACGGTGGAGCCACCCTTGTGTCAAATCCAAATCCATCTTGGAATTGCATCTTGAAGTTGAGCTTCTTGAATTCTTTGACTTTGATGAATTTGCTCCAACTTCTTCACACTCTAGCTTTGCTTGTTTTGTTTGCCCCTTCCGGCGATGATTCCGGTGAAGAGCGGCCTTGCTCTGATACCACTTGTTGGGACCGGAAAGTAGCTAGAAAGGGGGGGGGGGGGGGGAATAGCTTGTCGCGTGCTAGGTGCTCGTCGTTGATTGTTTCTTCAAAGATGTGCAGCGGAAATACAAGAAACAAACCACACAACGCTAACAAGGTTGGTTTACTTGGTATCCACCTCACAAGAGGTGACTAGTCCAAGGATCCACACCTACTCACGCACCCTCCACTAATAAAACCCTCCTTTTCGGTAACTACCGAAGGCGGAGAAGCCCTACAAGTTCACACTACAAGAAGAAGGGGAAAGGATACAAAATACAAGCACAAAGCTTACAATGAGTACAAGAAAACCCTAACCCTAGCTTTCTTCCTCTTGCAATAGATCTGCCTCTTGACTTGGAAGAACCTCCAAGAACTTCAAGAACTGGCGTAGAGAGCTCTGTGAGTCGCTGGTGAAGATCTGAGGTCTGTCGTGGAAGCGATTCCGAAGGAAATGAACACCTGCGGCTTAAATCGACGCTAACGGTCGAATCCCGATCGATTGGAATGCTCCCAATCGATCGAGGAGGCTTTGGATCGATCCACGGATTGATCCAGAGCGCCTCTGTGCTCTGGAAAAACGCCTAGATCGATCCACGGATCGATCCAGCGCTTATCGCGCGAAGCAGCAGCGTCCCAACCGATCCATTGATCGATTGGGACCTCTAGATCGATCCGATGATCGATCCAGCTCTTGATTTTTACCCAAAACCAAGTCCCAAGCCTCCCAAACCAACATTCGGTCAACCTTAACCTGTTGGTACGTCATGCCTAGCGTCTAGTCACTTCCTTGACCTGCTAGGACTCCCTCACCAAGTGTCCGGTCAATCCCTTTGACCCACTTGGACTTTTCTTTGTGCCAAGTATCCGGTCAATCCCTTTGACCTACTTGGACTTTTCTTTGTGCCAAGTATCCGGTCAATCCTTTTAACCTACTTGGACTTTTCTTTGTGCCAAGTATCCGGTCAATCCCTTTGACCTACTTGGACTTTTCTTTGTGCCAAGTATCCGGTCAATCCCTTTGACCTACTTGGACTTTTCTTTGTGCCAAGTATCCGGTCAATCCTTTTGACCTACTTGGACTTTTCTTCATCATGCCTGGCTTCACTCACCAGGACTTTCAATCTGCCTAGCTTCACTCACTAGGACTTCTCTTCTGCCTGGCTCACCAGGACTTCTCTTCTGCCTGGCTTCACTCACCAGGACTTCTCTTTTCGCCTAACATCCCAGTTAGGACTTCCCAGTCAAGTATCCGGTCAATCCTTGACCTACTTGACTCTTCTTCAATCAACCTTGTATTGTCAAACATCGAAACCCAAACCAAGACTCAAGCTTGGTCAACCAGGTCAACCTTGACCCGAGAGATGTTGCACCAACAAAGTCAAATTGCATGTATTTCTAATTGTGTTACCCACACCAATATACTCAGAAGTAGATGGAATGTTAGTTCTAGATTGTTCTACTATATTAGCTCCCTGTTCCATAATAGAATTTGCATCACGCGTATTCTATATTTCAGAAAGAATTTCTTCAGCAATATGATCATCCCTAAAAAATCAATTCCAAACTAAGTTAGCAAAGTTACAATGTAAGAATCAGTGGTGTTAAAATTCAAAAAGAAACCACCAATAAAGCACGTGTACATACTAAATTTTCATAATTGATTAGTGGGTTTTGACCAAAGTACACTAATGGGCAAAGGGTATTTGGATTTCAATAAAATAGGAATCAATAGAAAGGGTTGAGCGAGAAGAAGGTAGATATGGTGTCAAACTTTGGTTCTAACCACTATCAATTAAGGTCTTGTGTCATGTCATTTGGTACAAAGGAGTGCAACTATTGGATTTTAATCAATTGCTCCATGTGGACTTTAAATTTATAAGCTCAATAAAACTCAATTTTTTAGGTCAAAATTTACATTTTAAACTCAATTTACAAGCCTATATGTTATTCATGTAATAATTCATTATATAGTTCTCATATCATGATAAACAAGGACATGATATAACACCATATCAAGACCAACGTGGGTCTGATATGCTCCCATATCAGGACCAATGTGGGTCTGATATGGGAGCATATTGGGCACACATTGGGCCTAATATAGGAGCATATCAGGCCTACGTTGGTCCTGATATGAGAGCCACGTTGGTCCTGATATGGTGTCATATAAGGCCCACGTTCTGGCAAAAAGTTTATTAGAAAATAATTCGACTATACAATTCATATGTCAGGATTAAAAAGGATCTGATATGATCCCAAATCAAGCCCAACGTGGGCCTATTAATTTCATATCATGCCCAGCTTGGGCCTGATATTATCTCACATCAAGCCCACCGATGGACCTAATATTTTTCCATATCAGGCCCATGTTCTGCCTAAAATTTATTGTAAGATTAGATCAGCTCCAAAGAGATGTAAATCAATAATAGACGGCACCGTTGGAGTCCTTGATGTATTAGAAATCCACAGGAATTGATTTGGGTGTAATCTGACCTCTCTAGGTCCATTAGTTGGTTTTGACCAAACCCCACTAATGGACTTAGAGTGGTTAGATTTCACCAAAATATCGATCACTGGGAAGGGTTGAGTGAGGAGAAGGTAGATATGGTGTCAAACCTTGGTTCTAACCACTGTCAATGAAGTTCTTGTGTCGTGTAATTTGGCACGAAATAGTGCAGTTGTTGGAATTCAATAAACAACACACACTTTCGAGTTTAATTTACAAGTACAATAAAATCCTATTTTTTAGGTTGTAACTTAGAGTTGAAACTCAATTTACAACCCTATTTGTTATTCAGGAAATAATTCAACTATACAATTCTTACATCTAGATTTAAAAGGGCCTGATATTTTTCCATATTAAGCCCACCATTGGGCCTGATATGATCCCATATCAGGCCCAACGTGGGCCTGATATTTTCCCATATCAGGCCTAGCTTGGGCCTGATATTATCTTATATCAGGTCGATCGGTGGGCCTAATATTTTCCCATATCAGGCCCACGTTCTACCTGAAATTTATTATAAGTTTAGATCAACTTCGAAGAGATGTAAATCAACAATAGATAACACCATTAGAGTCCTTTATGCATTAAAAAGCCACATAAATTGATTTAGGTGTAATTTGACCTCTCTACGTTCATCAGTGGATTTTGAATAAAACCCACTGATAGACATAGGGTTTTTGTATATTAATAAAATTGTAATTAATAGGAACAATTGAGCAAGGTGAAGGTAGATATGATGCCAAACCTTCCTTTTGATTAAAGAATAACATCCTAGTCTTTCTTGATATTAGAGACCAATTTGTAGCAAATACTATACGTATATAATGGAATCGTATCTCTCTTCTTCCACCAAATGTAGTCTTGCTTAAAATTTGTCCTTCCATGCCGATTTTCTTCAGATTGATAATCCTTCGAAGTAGGACTCTTTAATGCCTCTTTAATATCTTACAACAAAACCCAAGCTCTCTACTTACTCTATTGCAATGTTGCATAAATGTAGGAAGTGATATGGCAAAGCAGGAAGAGGTTCATGTTGAAGTTGTCAATATAAGAACATGAAGAGGAAAGAGAGAGAGAGATAAGGTGAGACCTATGATGAGGTGACGTGCATCTGAACCATACAAATAACTTTTTATTTATAAATCTTAAATTGTGGCTTGGTTACATTGGAAAAAGGTGTCTAGAGAGAGGGGATTTAGGAGTTGGCGGGAGGGGTAGTAAGGGAATAACACTATTTTTGATGCTCTTTTTGGTAGTTTTAAAACTAGGGTGCTTATTTTGATAAATAAGTAAATGTGACCGTTCCTTTAGGTAAAAAGTTGTTTTGCATAGATATTGCCTTCTTTTAGATAGTTGGTGAAAAATGTTGGCGCAATGGGGTCGGCAAGAGGAGGTGAATTACCTATATAACAAAAATTAACCTTTCCCGATCTTTCAACTTAGATTAGTAGCACAATTATATCAAAATAAATTGAACAACTAAAAATAAAAGAGGCTAAGAAATTACTTGATTACAACCTAGGTGGTTGTTAATCCAAGGCAAATGAAAGCACTAAAAAGTCTTTTTCGTTGAAGCTGGAGAAACCTCTTACACTCTTTAAACACTCAGAAATAAGCTAGGAAATGAATACTAGAATTGTTGATTATTTCTTAAGTCCAGGGGTCTTTTTATAACCCCAGGAAAACTCTATTCGCAGCTTGAAGGCACCTCCAATGTGCTCCAAGGCACCTTCCATCGGATAAGTTTTATCTGTTGTGGATAAAACTCTATCCGCGGCTAATGGCTATCGAAAGGCACCTTCAAAGGTTAGAAGGAACCTCATATTATTCATCGAAGGTGCCTTACAGCCATGAAAGGCTTCTTCCATAGGGCAATTCAGCTAAACGCTGATCTCTTCGTGTAGGTGATTCTCTGACTAACCAGAGTAGAGCTCACCCGAACCCAACTCCGACCTTCTCCTCGAGTAGGCTTCTTTCTCGACTTCTCATCCCTCGAATGCTGCCCACATCCTTCTCGTCCGCCAATGTACTCTTCCGCAACATCTCGTCCCTTAAATGCATAAAGTCTATCGACTCCCTTCCAGTGTCATCTTTCTCACTAGTTGCATCTTCTACTCAACTTCTTGTGTTCCTAAACTCTTACCCACTTAGACATAAGGATCAAACACAACAAGACCTAACTGAACTTAGTTGACCACATCAAACTACCCCGGGTACTAACAATCTTCCCCTTTTTAATGTACATCAACCCAAGTTCAAGTTAGGGTTAAAAAAATACAATAATATAGTAAAGCAATGAATTAAACAAGTTAATTACAAAAAAAACAAGGATAAAAATTATGGGAATTAAGCGAGTTAATAAAAATTGTAAATTTCGTAAAAAAAAAAAAAGAAATTGTCCGTACTCCCCCTTAACTTGTACGCATTTCTCCACCTTTGATCACATCAAAAAAACTAAAAATAATATAAATAGTTAGAAAATTTTGATATAAATATCTAGGGGTACATAACAAGAATTTTTAGTAAGTTGATATTTTCCATAAATCGTTGTCATATTTTTTTTAATAATTAATCTTCTGTTTTGAATGAATTAATTTGGAAATTGGTTTATAGGTTCTAAAAATTTTGAAACATTTTTTTGAAGTTAAATAGATAATGTTTGATCAAAATAAAAATTTTCACAGAAACATATTATGTAATTTAAGAGAAATGTTTTATTTCTGTAATGCAACTAATTTTTTATAATAATTCTTTAAGAAATATTTTTTCTACTCTACAAATTTTGCTAATTTTCTAAGATGTGGAAAATACATAGTTTAATGGTAGAAAAAAAAAGTTTAAAATTTCTATTTACTTTAAAATTTTAATTTAACAATATAATTTTTGTAAAGTAATTTGTAATAGTTTTCTTTTAAATTACTCAATAGTCAACAAATTTTGAAAAAAAAATTATGTTTGTAGATTAAATCATCAAATAGTATAGAAAATTTTAAATTTGAAATACGAGCAAAAAAAAGATACTTTTCTAATTTAGACAATTTCTATTCAAAAAAATAAAATTTAATCTGAAAAAGATTTTTGGAACCAAATATAAGTTCCTATCTACTAGATTTATTAAAGATTTTAGAGGTACATAATTTCTAGAGATTTTCCTGATCTATCCCTAGTGATTTCTAATGCACTAGTTGATTCTACCATAATTTTTAAATTTTGATTTTCAACAAATATTCAAATTCAAACATGCATAGTCATTTTATAGTTTTTCTATTTGTGCTTTCAATTTATCATTTTCTATTCTTAGATTATCATACATTATTATGGGGTATGAATTAGCTAAGGTTAGTTTTATCTTAGCATTTTCTCTTTCTAGTTTTACTAAATCCTTGGAGAGTGCCTTAATAAATTGAAATGACTTTTCTGGAGGTAAGACGCGTACCTTACTTACCTCATGTTCTGATGCTTCCCCTTTATCGCAGCTTTCTTCTAAATATCCTCCCCCTTCATCAATATTCATCTCTGAACTGCTTTCATCTTCTTCTTGGTAGTCGACCAGTAGGGCTAGTCTAGCGTAGGCCTCAATCTCAGACTCGGAGGACAAAGATTCATCCCATATTGCCTTTAAATTCTTGAGCTTCGATCTTGTTGGTCTTTTGCCATTGTCTTTCTCATTTTTTAGTTTGGAGCAGTTGTCACGCCCTGGGGGAGTCCCTGTCCGAAGAAATTTCGGCAGCATCTCCCATGTATGGGTGACAATTTGAAACTTTTCTACAATGCCCTCTGGGCCACATATACTTCGGACAACACGGCCGGAACAATAGCAATAATATAAGCACAACACACAGACATCCACACAGTTTAATAGTTAACAAACTAGCACAGTAATAATAAGACTCAAAAACAACCCTACTCAACTACACCCATAAAGCACAAAACCGATGTCCTACTCCACTACACTCATAAAGCTCAAATCCGACAATAAAATCAACTTACCTCTTCTGCCGTCTAGGCATACGTGTAGTAAAACAAATCTAATAAAACTCATAGGCAATATCCAAAAGTAAACTAATACAAGTCCAGATGTCAAAAGCAGAATAAGTCTAAACACAGTCTAACAAGAAAAAACTAAAAGAGCAACACTCGTCTTCGTGGACTGCAGGGGACTAGCGACTGGAACTCTCTCCGGATAGCATCAACCTGAAAATAACAACGGAGGAGGGTGTGAGTCCAACACTCAGCGGGTATCAACTGATATGCATAATAAAGAAAATAACAGACAACACTAATCATGCGTACAGTCTCCTGATACAAGAAGGATAAAAGCAACTGAAACAAAACAGGAGAAAACTGTACTAACCAGGACCAAGGTATAAGTATAACAGGGTCGTCAGACCGAGAGTGTCATAAATCCTGTATGCATGTCAAACATATGCATCCAATCAAATGCAGCAAATAAATGCAGCAAGCACAAGGAATAAATGCATCAATGCGTATGATGCCAATGACATGGTCACCCCTGACGGCAGTCAGCCATCTCACACACAATGGTGAGACCGAGTGGGTAGGGTTGTGACAATAGTGCACTCTGACGTCACTACTCCTGATGAGTGACCGAGTGGACGGGATGCTGTCGGAGTACACACATACTCCTACCCCAAATCATAAATGGGGGAGCGCAATGCTCTCATCTCCCGGTACACCATGACGGGGAGGGATCCCTGACGTGCTACCACGCTGCGTCACACTACCCATGAGCGGACCAACGGAGCACCGAACAGAGCAAAACTGACGTGCTACCATGCTGCGTCACGCTACCCATGAGCGCCCCAGCGGAGCACCGAACAGTGATGAAACTGGCGATATGCTCTACAATAATGGAGCAGCCTATCACGCAGCATGTAATCATGCGAATGGTGTATGACACTAAGCATGACAATATCCTGAACCAAATACATATATATATAAAAATGTGTACCCTAGTACTAGTAAGTCAAATCCACAGATCTAGGATATACATGTCCTCTATGGTATAACAACCTAGGTCCTGAACATATCCACCTCCATAAAATATGTACCAACAATATACATGGATCAAAGAAAAAGGGTCTAGGTACACAGATAAGATATGATATAAAAATATAGGTACACATGCCAGATAATAAAAAAATCCAGAATCTAGTCCTAAACTCAGTAAAGCATGGTATGTCACTTACTCTAGGAACTAAGGTACGCATGGCAATAAACACGAGGTATAAACATGGATACATAACAAGCGACAAAACAAAACATGATATGGGTATCAAACCGTGACATACCAAAGACAAACATGATCATTGCTTGTAGCTATAAAATACTATGCATATCCAATTGACAATATCATACAAGATAAGTCAAGAGGTACCCGCCTCCAATCGAAAAGTCCAAATCCGACATCGAGATGCTCGTCTCGCGTCAAAGTCCTGTAGTAAATCGTACAGTTTAGCTAAGTTAATTATAAACAAATAGCTAAACAAATTCCTAATCCACCGATCATTTAGGGTTAGCCTCATTAACCCTATTTACACTATTAGATAAATTCTAAACCTAAGTTAACAATTATTGCTAACACAACTAGCAATCATCTACAACGAAGATCAAAATCCTAAACCTTACCTAAATTCTCACAGTCGCTGTTGCTCAACAGCAAGGATCGTTGCTGCTCGACCTAATGTGAGCAGCTACTGGATTAAATCACTGGACCAAGAAAATCCCACAGAGAAGAATGATTTCCTGCTGGAGAGTCAAAGCTTTGCTTCCCAAACAATCACATGTTAGGCTAATACACTACCTCAATATTTCAATATTGCAAGATGAATCAAATTGAAGCCTAACATTTCATACCCAAAACTCAAACTTCTGTTGACGCTCAACTGATCAGAAACTCCAAAAATAGTCGACGGTGGAACAACACCTCGAGTAGGTGGCTGAAGCTTCGTCGATGATGGCATCAGGCTTCTTGATGGTCGGGCTAGGTCAAGCGACAGCGGCACTGTGCAGTGGTGCTCGGCGTCTTTGGCGGTAGTGGGGATGGGGCTAAACCCTCACAGCAACGGCTAGGGAACAGGCTACTGGTACCGGACCTAGTGCCCGACGCTCGGCTACGCCGTCAGCTACAAGCTAGGGCACAACGCACAGAAGAGGGGTCGGCGATCGGCTGTCGTCGCTGGCTAGCCTCGTGCGGAAAGAAGGCTCGGCCGGCGGTGTGCGGCTCGGGAGAGAAGGGGAAAAGGAGAAATCGGCGTCGGGGCTCGCTAGGGCACAAGGGAGGTCACTTGGCCGCGGAGAGGGAGAAGAGAAATACCGGCTTCTCTTGGTCCCGGCCTTATGCACGCGAGGGAGAGGAGGAACCGCCGAGCGGCGCTGGTTAGGGCACGGATCGGGCACGGCGGGGTGTCGGGCAAGCGGGGTTCGTCGCGGAAAAGAAACGGAGAAATAAAAGAAAAGTAAAGAAATTAAATAAATAAATAAATAATTCCTCGCTTAAGTAGGGTAGCCTAAACAGGCTCTCTCGTACCCCGTTTTTTTATCCTCGTTAACTCGTCCATACGAGCTCCGAAAAATTCCCGAAAAATTTTCAAAAATTTCGAAAAATTCCCTTATTATTATCTACCCTTTTCCGGTATTTTACAGCATTCATTCTTGATGTACCATTCTTCTTAGCAATTGTGCCATCGAATCTTCCTTTTGCTCTAAAATTCCTTTTTCGTTTGGGGCTTGAATTTATTAGATTTAATAACTCTATTAAATTTCCTTACCAATAATGCTGCTTCATCTACGTCGATGGATGCTTCAGATTCTAAATCTAGTCTGCCCTTCTGGGTTTACAGTGCTAGGTTTTGACTTGGTCCCTTTCTTTGTCCTACACATCAAGACTCGTATAATTCAAAAGTGGGAAAAAGATTTTCTAATGTACTTACTGTTAGGATCCTTTGTACGGCTAGAGAGGGGGGGTGTGAATAGCCGACCCCAAACTTTCGCGTTTCTTCCTACGATTAGGTTAGTTGCAGCGGAAATACAAGGAAGAAACTAAGGAGAAGAAAACAAACCTCAAACGCAGGGATGTAACGAGGTTCGGAGATGATACTCCTACTCCTCGGCGTGTCCGTAAGGTGGACGAGCCCTATCAATCCGTCGGTGGATGAGTCCCCGGAGAACCGGCTAATATCAACTCCTTGTGGGTGGAGAAACCTCGCCACAAGATCTTGCAACAGCAAGCAAAGAGTACACGAGATACAACAAGAAATACAAGACAATATGAATGCAACAACACTAGCTTGCCTTCTCGTCGTCGACTGAAGTCCCAGATGAAGCAACAACTTCACGGACGGATGCCAACAAGCAACTCAGCAGCAGCTGATCCAGTCGTGGAATGAAGCTCACGCGAAGCTTCGGAGGAGCTCAACAAAGCTCAAGCACAGCAGCACTTCGAACAGGAAGGAGGAAGAAGAGTTTTGCATCAAAGCCTTGATCTCCTTTTATAACCTGCGAAGACAGAAGCCAGCGGAGAAGAAATCTAGCCGTTGCGTCGCAACGGCTAGTGCCCTGATCGGTCTGTGGACCGATCAGGGAACCTACTGATCGGTCCCCAGACCGATCAGCATGATTCACAGAAAGTTGCCCAACTTTCTGTTCGTTTCCTGATCGGTCTGTGGACCGATCAGGCCACAGCTGGATCGGTCCACAGACCGATCCCACCTCTCCCGGCTGCGTCTCTGATCGGTCGTGGAGACCGATCGGTCCAAACCGATCAGTAAGCCCACAGAACCATGATCACCTTCTGTTTGTTATCTGATCGGTCACCAGACCGATCAGATACACAAACGTATCACTGGATCGGTCTGCAGACCGATCCAGAGCTTGGTTTTTGCCCAAACCAAGTCCCAAGTCTCCCAAACCAACATTCGGTCAACCTCGACCTGTTGGTACTTAATTCCTAGCATCTGGTCACTCCCTTGACCTGCTAGAATTCCCCGCCAAGTGTCCGGTCAATCCCTTTGACCTACTTGGACTTTCCTCAACACCAGATGTCCGATCATCCCTGATCCATCTGGATTTTCCCTTGCCTGGCTTCACTCACCCGGACTTTCACCTGGCTTCACTCACCAGGATTTCCACACTGCCTAACATCCCAGTTAGGACTTTCTCACTGCCTGGCTTCACTCACCAGGACTTTCCCACTGCCTGGCTTCACTCACCAGGACTTTCCACACTGCCTAACATCCCAGTTAGGACTTTCCCATTCACCTAGCTTCACTCACTAGGATTTTCCCGAATGCCTGGCTTCACTCACCAGGACTTTCACCTTCACCTAGCTACACTCACTAGGATTTTCACCTGGATTCACTCACCAGGATTTCCCGACTGCCTGGCTTCACTCACCAGGACTTTTCCCCGTGCCAAGTCTCCATACTTGGACTTTTCACGTGCCAAGCTCCCTGCTTGGACTTTTCCAGTGCCAAGTCTCCATACTTGGACTTTTCCCGTGCCAAGCTCCCTGCTTGGACTTTTCCGTGCCAAGTCTCCATACTTGGACTTTTCCAGTGCCAAGCTCCCTGCTTGGACTTTTCCGTGCCAAGTCTCCATACTTGGACTTTTCCCGAATCAGGTCAACCAGGTCAACCTTGACCTACGGTTGCACCAATAATCTCCCAAACATCTATTCTTGTCCCACATCAAGAATAGAACTCTCTCACGAGTGTCAAACATCAACATGCAACTCAACTAGGTCAACCTTGACCTAAGGTTGCATCAACAATCTTCCCAAGTCAAACATCAAAATACAACTCGAGTCAAGTCAACTCGAGTCGGGTCAACCAGGTCAACCTTGACCTAAGGTTGCACCAACAATCTCCCCCTTTTTGATGTTTGACAAAATCATAATCAAGTTAGGTTAACCCGATAACCTAACTTAGGTTTTCCAACCATCTTCCAATGTCCAATGTTCTTTCCTTGAACATTCTCTGGACATTCTCCCCTTAGGTTAACCCGATAACCTAACTTGGATTCTCTAATAATTCTCCCCTTTTGACACACATCAAAAGTATTCCAATGTTCTTCCTCGAACATTCCTTGACAATCTTCCCTAGCTTAGGTTAAACCGATAACCTAACTTGGGTTCTCTAATAATTCTCCAATGAACACTCTCCCTTTTTGACACACATCAAAAGAAAAGGAGGGTATCAAGGTCAAGAGTTTCTTCCTAATGAAAGTCCCATACCTTTCATTGAAACTCTTATTTTCCCTTGATACTAAGCTCAACAATCCACTTAGTGATAATCCCATATCACTAATCCTCAAGGAGTAAAAACTCCCCCTAAAAGTCAACTCCCCTTGACTAATAGTTAAAACTCCCCCTAAAGGCCAACTCCCCCTTGACCATTGCACCAACAATGTCTTGGAGAGTTTCAAACCTTTATAAATCTAAAAACCAACTGTCAGCCGAAATTTCAGACATGCAGTCGAATTTCAGCACATTGGCACGCTATCAGACCTCACTGGATCGGTCACCAGACCGATCCACAGCACTCTGGATCGGTCCAGTGACCGATCCAGCCCTCCCTGGATCGGTCCAGCGACCGATCCAGACACTGATCACAGGGATTTCTGATTTTTCTTCTCCCGAAATTCAGAAACCCCTAATAAATTCCAGAAAATTCGAAAAATTGTGAAATTTTGAGGATACATTCCTCATAACATACATTATCATGGAAAAATAGTTTTCTATGAAAATAGTTTCCATTTTCAAATCTTGATACAAAATTCGAAAACTTTGAAATAGTTCAAAGTTAAGTCATCTTTGTATCATCTTGCTCAATGAAGAATGCTATCACTAGGAAAGCTTCATCAAGGTTTTTCAAATCAATTTTAAAATGCTTTTAAAACCATTTGAATTTAGGACCATAATCTTAGGGCTAAATGTACATGACTTGTACACAAGCTTTCCCTATGATCCCTATTTTCTTGAATTAGGCTCATCTAGGTACAAAACCTATGCACCTTGATCCTAACTCATGATCCTAATATCTCACACACATCTAAAGTGTATCAAACACATCCAAGTCAATTTTGATGTGAGATATGGGTTAAGGTCAACTTAGGCTAAGTTCTCATGCATTTTCTAAACACCAATTTGATCTCAATATCAAATTATATGTTTGTCCTTAAATCAATTTTATTGATTATAATGCAAGAGATGATGACATGGCATATAATGATATCATAAGTAAAAACATGTGCCATTGTCATGATGTCATGGTATAAAGTTTGAATTTTAACTAAAGCATGTCATATAAATAACCTAAGCATTATCATGACATTTCAAATGATCATAAATTAAATATGATGTCATGACATGGCATATGGCAAACAATCATGGTAAGTTAGCACAAATGAAATACCTAGATTACCTATCTAAGTATCCTTAATCACTTAGCTAATTTAACATCTAATCCTAGATTGCCCTTATATCCCTAAGGGAAACCAAAATCCCAGTTATGGTATTTCCCTAGGTTTTCCTCAAATTGTGCCACTTAAGATTAAAAATGATATTTCCACCATTAGGCACATTTAGCTCTTCAAGGAGTAATTAGTAATTCTATTTCATTTTCAAAGGTTAACAAAACCTTGAAAATGCTCCTTGAGTGTCAATTTCCTCAAAGTTGGGTTAACTACCCTTCTTATTGGAGTTGACACTCTCTAACCCATCTATGGGGTAGAGAAAATGCTCCTAGGAACCCAATACCTATTAGAGCTCATTGGGTTCACTAAATATTCACTAGGGATGACTTCCCTAGCAACCCTCCTAATGACCCTCTTAGGCTTTAAAGCCTTGGTCATTTGGGTCTCATCAAGGTCAACTATAGGGGTGACTCCCCTTGTGACCTTGGTAATGGTCTTCCTAGCCTTAGGTTTTGTTCCATAATCGAATGGAACATTATGATAGGTGGGCTTGACCATTTGGGACTTAGGTTTGTGACCCAAACCCTTTTTGTCCTTGGACATTGGTTTTTGACCCTTAAACCCTAGAGATGACTTCTCCAAAGTTTTAAGAGCCTTTTCCAAAGTATCAAGTCTTGACCTCAAGACTTGATTCTCCTTCTCTAATACCTCAAGTTTTAATTTGTCATTATTCTTTGAGGCATTCCTAGGCATGTGTCTAGTTGATTTAGGGTTTCTACCTAGATTTTCCTTAACCTTAGGTGTTTTAGTCCTAGGGTTGGTATTTCTAATGTTTTCCTTATCTAGGCTAACATGTTTAGCTCCTAAGCACATGTATTGGTTCCTAGAGTTAACATGCTTATCAATATTTGCAATTGCAATAAAACTCCTAGCATGCATTTTATTAGAATTGCAAAAATGAACCTTAGAGGTTACCTTAGGGTTTGCCTTAGCTCCCCCTATCGATGTGCCCGGTTTCTTGTCCTTGCGAGGTTTCCTCCCCTTCGGACATTGGCTCCTATAGTGTCCCCGTTGCTTGCATTGAAAGCACACCACGTGCTTCTTGCCTTTGCGTGTTGGGACTCCGGCTTCCTTGACCTTTGGTGCCGGTGGAGTCTTCCTAACTCTCTTTGGACATTTGCTCTTGTAATGTCCACACTCCCTACACTCAAAGCATATTATATGTAACTTATTTGAAATTGAATTGCTTGAGTTACCTAGGTTTGGGGATGGTTGTGAGCTCTCTTCCTCATCCCTTCCGGAGGTAGAAGCTTCTTCTTCTTGCTCCGAACTTGAAGAAGAACTCTCCTCCTCTTCGTCCTTAGATGTTGAGTAACCCTCAACTTCTAATTTCTCTCCTCCATGATGTGAGCTCCTTGATGACTCACTCGTCTCCTCTTCATGGCTTGAAGTGGAGCTCTCCTCATGGTACTTGGCCAAGTTATCCCATAATTCCTTGGCATTGTTGTAACCTATCTTACACAAGATGTTAGTAGGCAATGAAAATTCAATTATTCTCGTTACCTCTTCGTTGATTTCGGATTTGTGAATTTGTTCTTTCGTCCATTCCTTCTTCTCAAGAGGTTTTCCTTCCTTATCCACCGGAGGAGTAAAACCTTCTTGTACACAAAACCAATTCATTATGTTAGTCATAAGAAAGTACTTCATCCTTACCTTCCAATACGCGAAGTCGCCGCATTCGTAGAAGGGTGGAATGGTGATGTCTTCTCCATAGAGATCCATCTCTAGCTTTGCTCCCACGGGTGTTGATCCGATGAAGAGCGGCCTCGCTCTGATACCACTTGTTAGGATCCTTTGTACGGCTAGAGAGGGGGGGTGTGAATAGCCGACCCCAAACTTTCGCGTTTCTTCCTACGATTAGGTTAGTTGCAGCGGAAATACAAGGAAGAAACTAAGGAGAAGAAAACAAACCTCAAACGCAGGGATGTAACGAGGTTCGGAGATGATACTCCTACTCCTCGGCGTGTCCGTAAGGTGGACGAGCCCTATCAATCCGTCGGTGGATGAGTCCCCGGAGAACCGGCTAATATCAACTCCTTGTGGGTGGAGAAACCTCGCCACAAGATCTTGCAACAGCAAGCAAAGAGTACACGAGATACAACAAGAAATACAAGACAATATGAATGCAACAACACTAGCTTGCCTTCTCGTCGTCGACTGAAGTCCCAGATGAAGCAACAACTTCACGGACGGATGCCAACAAGCAACTCAGCAGCAGCTGATCCAGTCGTGGAATGAAGCTCACGCGAAGCTTCGGAGGAGCTCAACAAAGCTCAAGCACAGCAGCACTTCGAACAGGAAGGAGGAAGAAGAGTTTTGCATCAAAGCCTTGATCTCCTTTTATAACCTGCGAAGACAGAAGCCAGCGGAGAAGAAATCTAGCCGTTGCGTCGCAACGGCTAGTGCCCTGATCGGTCTGTGGACCGATCAGGGAACCTACTGATCGGTCCCCAGACCGATCAGCATGATTCACAGAAAGTTGCCCAACTTTCTGTTCGTTTCCTGATCGGTCTGTGGACCGATCAGCCAATACCTGGATCGGTCCACGGACCGATCCCACCTCTCCATTGCGTCTCGATCGGTCGTGGAGACCGATCAGCTTCATGCTGATCGGTCCCCAGACCGTAGAAGCTTGCTTGCCTTCTGTTTGTTATCCGATCGGTCACCGGACCGATACAGAACGATCCACTGATCGATCCAGAGCTTGGTTTTTGCCCAAACCAAGTCCCAAGTCTCCCAAACCAACATTCGGTCAACCTCGACCTGTTGGTACTTAATTCCTAGCATCTGGTCACTCCCTTGACCTGCTAGAATTCCCCGCCAAGTGTCCGGTCAATCCCTTTGACCTACTTGGACTTTCCTCAACACCAGATGTCCGATCATCCCTGATCCATCTGGATTTTCCCTTGCCTGGCTTCACTCACCAGGACTTTCACCTGGCTTCACTCACCAGGATTTCCACACTGCCTAACATCCCAGTTAGGACTTTCTCACTGCCTGGCTTCACTCACCAGGACTTTCCCACTGCCTGGCTTCACTCACCAGGACTTTCCACACTGCCTAACATCCCAGTTAGGACTTTCCCATTCACCTAGCTTCACTCACTAGGATTTTCCCGAATGCCTGGCTTCACTCACCAGGACTTTCACCTTCACCTAGCTACACTCACTAGGATTTTCACCTGGATTCACTCACCAGGATTTCCCGACTGCCTGGCTTCACTCACCAGGACTTTTCCCCGTGCCAAGTCTCCATACTTGGACTTTTCACGTGCCAAGCTCCCTGCTTGGACTTTTCCAGTGCCAAGTCTCCATACTTGGACTTTTCCAGTGCCAAGCTCCCTGCTTGGACTTTTCCGTGCCAAGTCTCCATACTTGGACTTTTCCAGTGCCAAGCTCCCTGCTTGGACTTTTCCGTGCCAAGTCTCCATACTTGGACTTTTCCCGAATCAGGTCAACCAGGTCAACCTTGACCTACGGTTGCACCAATAATCTCCCAAACATCTATTCTTGTCCCACATCAAGAATAGAACTCTCTCACGAGTGTCAAACATCAACATGCAACTCAACTAGGTCAACCTTGACCTAAGGTTGCATCAACAATCTTCCCAAGTCAAACATCAAAATACAACTCGAGTCAAGTCAACTCGAGTCGGGTCAACCAGGTCAACCTTGACCTAAGGTTGCACCAACACTTACCTTAAGATCTTTGGAGATATAGTAGGAGTCTACTATAGATGTTCATTCTGGTGTTCTTGGGAACATATTTAAAACTTACCTTTACGCATCCTGATTAGTTACCATTTCTCCGTGGTTCATTAATCTGATGATTAGCTCCTTGATTCTTCTGTGTAGATAAGCAACCGATTCGCCTTCTACCATCTGGAGGTTGTTGATTTGGTTTTGGAGTAGGTCCTGTTTCGCTAGCTTTGTTTCGGACGTTCCTTCGTATAGCTCCAAGAATTTCTCCCAAAGATCTTTTGCTAATTCGTAGGTGCCGATTCTGCTGACTTCCTACGGACATAGCATGCTCAGCAGATGGAATTCGACTCGTCTTTTAGTTACGAAGTCGGCTTGTTCTTTCTTTATCCATGAATACTCCTCTTTCTTAGCTCTTTGTTGTTCCGTGGGGGCTACAAAATCATATTTCATAATAAGAGAATTTCAAAATATATTTTAAAAAATACCTCCATTAGACGTTTTCATTGAGGTAAATCTCCCTCAAACTTCGGCGGATATATGCTCCGTCTGGCCATCGTCTTTGTACTTTAGTCGGCGGTTAGTCCTTCTGAAGTGGTTGGGTTCTTATACCAATTGTTAGCACAGCGGGGCCAACAAGAGAGGGGTGAATTGCCTATATAACAAAAATTAACCTTTTACAATCTTCCAACTTAGGTTAGTAGCATAATTATAACAAAAGAAATTGAACAACTAAAAATAAAAGAAGCTAAGAAATTACTTGGTTATAACGTAGGTGGTTGTTAATCCAAGGCAAATGAAACCACTAAAAAAGTCTCCTTCATTGAAGGCAGAGAAGTCTCTTACTCTCTTTGAACACTCAGAAATAAGGTAGGAAATGAATATTAGAGTTGTTGATTATTTTCTAGGTATAGACATCTTTTTATAGTCACTGGAAAACTCTATCCGCAACTTGAAGTCACCTCCAATGTGATCCAAGGTGCCTTCCATCGGATAAGTTTTATCCGTGCAGATAAAACTCTATCCACGACTAATGGCTAT
The DNA here is from genome assembly GCF_018446385.1 of Zingiber officinale. Taxonomy (NCBI): domain Eukaryota; kingdom Viridiplantae; phylum Streptophyta; class Magnoliopsida; order Zingiberales; family Zingiberaceae; genus Zingiber; species Zingiber officinale. The sequence continues at coordinate 51,962,718 of NC_055986.1, read as the reverse complement.
CAGAAGGCGCCTTCAAAAGCTGAAAGGAGCCTTCGCACTATTCATTGAAGGCGCCTTCCACAGGGCAACTTAGCTAAATGCTGATATAACTCCGACCTTTTCCTTCAACAGACTTCCTTCCCGGCTTCTCATCCTTTGAACTCCTCGCACACCCTTCTAGTCCGTCGGTGTACTCTTCTACAACATCTCATCTTTCTGATGAACCGAGTCCATTAACTCCCTTCCCGTGTCATCCTTCTAGCTAGCTGCATCTTCTACTCGACTTCTTGTGTTCCTAAGCTCCTGTACACTTAGGCACAAGGATCAAACACAACAGGACCTAACTGAACTTAGTTGACCATATTAAAATTACCCCGGAGTACTAACAAAAAATTTATAAAATCGTCTCTCATTAGATTGCTCTAAATCTATTTATTACACAAAATTCTAATGTGAAGATCTGTGCAAAAATAGAATCTAAAAAATTCTCATGCATTGTAGCGTCTTGTATTATACATCTTTGAATTGAGAGTGAGGGATGAACTCTTCGCTTATTATTGGTGGAAATGCCACCAATATAATCTTATTTTTTTCTGATTGATTTAAACTTGAAATTTAAATTTGAAATTTGGACAATTTAATTGTTTGGTTTTGATACATGAATACCTGCAATTTTTTAAGTCTTCTTTCATTTTTAACATAGATGATTACGCTCATCATAGATGGTGTCTCTCACAGTCCGAATAATGTGAAGGGAGATAAATTACGGAGTCAGTTTATAACTACCCTCCAAGTGGTTAGGGGTGGGAAGAGTTTTTTTCCAAGAACATGTCCCCGTCAGAATTTGATCTCTATTGTAGTAAATTTGTTATCCTCTAACCAACTAAGTACCCCGTGATGACTTAGGCCTTCTTTAAACTTTATGAATGCCATTTTTCAACAATAACAAACCTAAAAGATTATTACAAAGGATGTTAATGTCAAAATAATGTATTAAAAATAAGTTAATGTGAGTTTAAGATGGTAATGATGAATAAATGCATACAAATATTAGAACAAAAAAATATTAATTAAACAAGTAATATCTTTGTCTCATTATTCTCCTGTATCCATGGATGCTGCTTGAATTTCATCAATCTGTTCAACACTTGTGCAACTTCTTTCATGGTAGGCCTTTCTTCTCCACTAATTTTTAGGCATTGCTTGCAAAGATCACTGAGTTCTTGAATTAGTTGTATATCTCCTTCATTTTTTACTTCATTGTCCAAGATCTCATAATGTCGATTGTCCTTCATAGACAAAAGAAAAGTCGATGCAAGATTTCTCTCTTGTCGAGAGTCTTCAAAGTAAATTGCCTTTTTACCTGTCAATAGCTCAAGAAGAACAACACCAAAACTATAAACATCGCTTTTATCAGTTAGTTTGCATGTTTGAAGATACTCAGGATCTAGATAACCACAAGTTCCTTGCACCAAGGTTGCAAGCTGATTTTCATCTTTAGGCACTAGCTTTGAAGCTCCGAAATCTGAGACTTTAGCCATGTAGTTTTCATCCAAAAGTATGTTGGAAGACTTCACATCTCCGTGAATGATTGGAGGTGAAGCTGTTGAATGCAAGTAGGCCAATGCATCAGCAGAGTCATAAGCAATCCTTAGGCGAGCACTCAAGGAAAAGGGAGATATCTTGCTTTTTTCGTGGATTAGATGATGAAGGGTTCCATTGGAGACATACTCATAAACCAATATAGGAACCTCCACTTCAAGGCAACAACCTAAGATCTTGACTATGTTTTTGTGGTTGATCTGTGACAAGATAAGCATCTCTTTTCCATATTCATTTTTTTGGCTCTCATCAATAAACTTTGATTTTTTTATTGCAATGACATGACCATCTTCCAAAATTCCTTTATAAACAGTCCCATGCCCTCCACGCCCAAGGACTCTAGTCTCATCAAATTTATTTGTTGCCTCTTCTAGTTCGTTTATCTTGAATATCTTAAATCTAAGGCCTTGCTTTCCTTTGATTTCTTCTAGTAATTTCCAACCTCCATGTTCTTTAAAATGTTGTTCTTTCGCCTTCACATATTTCTTTCTTTCGTATATCATAAAGATACACATGCTACTGATTAACAAAAGGACTATGCTACTTGTTATACCTACAAAAGTGAGTACGAATGGGAGAATTAGCAAAGAGGAATAGATCCAGGGAATAAATATATGTTCACAGTTCTACATATGTAAGTACAAAAGTGAGGTATTATAAAAATAGAAGAAATTGATATACAAATAAAAGAACTTTATGATGATGCATTTATAAAATATTCCCTATCAAGCGTGTGCACTGTTAACTATTATCTGCACTTGCCAAGCAATTAGACAAGCAAATTTTCTTATCAGATAGCAAAACTTGACATGATCAATTGGAAAAAGAAAGGCCACCAACATTAACCCAATACCTCTTAATAACTAAGGACATCGGAATGTGCAT